>NC_140080.1:67430787-68675787 GCF_964194135.1 Talpa europaea
TCATTATTTTATTTTTTTAATATCTTTAGCAGTAACTAATGAAATAAACTACTTTACTTGTCCCACAGGTTGTGTTCAATATTTATTTATGTATTCATTCATTCATTTAGGCTTTTGCTGGTTTCAGAGTGGGGTCAAAACAAGGGAATTTTATGGGGACTATAACCAAGATGAAAATGCATATATTATACGAAAATGAAAAATGATGTAAAAAATTTATAAAATAAAAAAAAAATACAGTATGTCCAAAGGGAAACCTGGAAAGCAGCAGACATAGGAGGAGGAAAGGAAAGCTACTCAGCTGAAGAGCGATGCTCTTCATCAGTCTTAGACACTTCTTCACAGAATATAATGAGCATCAAGTTAAATATATGGAAAGTGCTTTGAAGACTAAAAGCGCTGTATAAATGTTTGCTACAGCAAGGATTACTATATTAAGCAAATTCTTATAAAAAAAACTAAAATAAAATGTTCTCTTTAAATAGAAACTAAGTGTTGAAAATAAAACTACTTTTACCAAGGATTTTGACTTGGAAAACCCTGGCCCACACAAGGCTTTATGGGTAAGATATCTTTCAAAGGCAAAAAGTTGTTTTTCTAGACTAAGAGAGAAATATGTGTGGAGATTTCACAATGAGACATCTATCCCCATAGGACTTTTTCCAAATCCAAAAACCTTGGCAAAAAAAAAAAAAAAAAAAAAAAAGGAAGGCAATGTGAAAAGGAGAACCTTTGGTATATTGTGAGAAATTTACAGCAAAGAAATACAGATCAACACACACATATATATGCCTGTGTCTGCACTACCCCCATACACACACACATGGGCTGAGATCATCCTTTGAAAAGAAGGCATGTAGCAGATAAGTAATAGTAATAAATTGCTAAACAAATGTTTGGAGAGGAATACTTAGCATTTAAAAGAGTTGTTTTGATTCTGGTTGAATAGATAAAATTGACACAAAACTTTCCCATTAGGATTCTCATTTTCAGCTTTTGTTGAGGAGAAACAGGGAATCATGGGGCATCCTTAGATGCTTCACAGATGAGTAACATAAACCCAATGGTTGAATAAACACCAGGAAAGTAGTACTTGGCCTTCAGAAAGTAATTCCACTGTGGACTGATGTTAGCAAACAAATGATAATGTGAAGACACCCGCTAAGATGTGTCCTGATGAGGAAATGGTGAAGGGAAGAGAGAATGATAACCCACATGGCATGCCATACTTACGAGGCCCTTTGTAACCTCCTCTACAGCAAGGAAATGAATTGTACCTGCGTCTTCTGTTGTGGTAAAATAAAGCATAACCAGAAATAGCAGCAGTAACATCAAGAACAATCACTTGCCAAGTTCTGTCTCCTTCAGCTCTCCAAGCTTTGTCTCATTGTGACATTGGCACACTCTGTTCCCTCCAGATGATGCACTTCTTTCACGTACAAACTCCATCTACAGGCATCCATCACATTCTCTTAAGATCCGTCTCAAATAATAATCCGTTATGAAGATTTCTCACTCTTTAAAGCAGATTTGTTTTTCTCTTTGTCTTCTATAGAATTTTATACAAATTTATATTACAGAAGTTGTCATGTAATGTTTGATTTTTTTATCTGAATAGATTCCCCCCCAATAGATTATGTGCTATTTAACAACATGTATTCCTGAATTATATATTAATTATATTATATCTTTATTCTAATATGTGTGTGTGTGTGTGCGCTCAATAAATACGTGATTTGTTTCAGTGCCAAAGTTAACTCTCCTGACACCCTGGAAATCTCACCACAACCCTTCCCATTGTCAGCACAATCAACAATGCCTCTTTACCCTCTGTGTTCTTAAGGGTTCTTGAAGCATTATCCCCATCATCTTCAGGATTCCTAGTGAGACTTGGGTTAAATGGGGTCAAAACTATTTAAGGAGAGAGTAGAGGAAGAACGACTTAGGTGTCTGTAATAAGGTAAAGACCATGAGATAATGTTACTGGATTTGAGAAACTATTGCCATCAGACTCAAATGACTCCTATGGCTGCAAGACCTACAATAACCTGGCTCCCACCTATATCTCTGATTTTACCTGTTACCACTTCCCTTCACATGCTTCATTTCATCTCAGCTGAACTACTGGAAGAATCACAAACTCACCTTGATTTTGCATGCCCTCATTTATTTCCCATAAACCCTTGTCCATTATACACACCTCTTTATCTCCATCAAATGAGAAAACTGAGACTCGTGGACATTTATTGATTTGACCAAGGTCATGTAGTGGAGGATCTCTGAATTTGACCTCAGTTTGTCTGACTCTAGTTAGTCAGACCTCAGTTTGTCTGACTCTAGTTTGTTTTCTTTCCCTTTAGATCAAGCAATTACCCCTACCAAAAAATCATCTGGTTTCTCTCAATTCTGTAAAATGTCAGAAATTGGCAATGAGCTTAAATAATAGAATACTCCCAGGATCACTGTGTCATTACTCATTTGTACAACATTTGTAGTATATGCACTGGCAATTTAGGAATAAAATCTTAATAATGAAGTTCTATGTCAAAGGTTCTTATTATTGAGGTATCCCTCTCCCCTTTGGGCATTTACTAAAAATACAGTTTTCTTGACCCTACTCTCTAGAAATGTAGATTTAATAAGCATAAAATAAAATAAGACCAAAGATTGACAGCTTAAGAACATTTGGAAGCACGTATGTTCTATATACTCTTTATATTTATTCTTTATTGTGCAAAGCACATAATATTATCAAACTTAATACTCATACACCCCTATGTTTATAGCAGCACTATTTACAATCGCTAAGCAATGGAAACAACCCAAATGCCCAAAAATAGGTGAATGGATCAAGAAGATGTGCTACATATACACAATGGAATATTACTCAGCAATCAAAAAAGCTAAACTCATGCAATTTGCAGCAACATGGATGGAACTAGAAGGGATCATGCTCAGCGAAATAAGCCAGAAAGAAAAAGAAAAATACCTGATGGTCTCACTCATAGCAGGAATTTAGAAAATCTAAATAGGGACCAGGAAAAAGACTAATTATAATAAAGTAAAAATCAAAATCAAAAAGAAACTATAATCCAGAGACACAATACAGGGGAGGTGTGGGGAGGGGGGAGTAGGGTCAAAATAAGGGAGGTGGGAATTGCATGGGGACTATAACCAAGATGAAAATGCATACATTGTGCAAAAATGAAAAATGATGTAAAATATATATATATAAAATAAAAAAACTTAATACTCATAGATGGAAATAAATATTTTTGATGGTAAAAGCTTTATAAAAAGATCCTGTTTTTACTCCTTGAATATGATTAACATAAGAGTTGATTATGTAATATTGACATAAAACTCTTGGTAGAATTGGGGTTACTCTTTAAACTGACTTTCAATCGATATCTCTGAACGTATGCAGATTTTTCTGGGTGTTCTTTTCACTGACACCAAGTTCACAATTCTGTGACTCATGATATACAAGTTTGACAGCGTGGATTTGATGTTCCAGAGCTTAGTCATCAGTATTTCATAGTACCTAGTTGATTATATCATGGAATTTTGATGATGTTTGCACTTGCTTGAGCTGAAAAACTCTCCCAAGAACCAGAACATGTTTTAAAAACCTGTTCCTAGGTTTCTTATTGTAACTCTTCTGTAATTGTCAAAAATGACCACAACTGCAATTTATTCTTAAAATCCTCAACAGTAGAACAATGAAAAAAATCACTACTTGAGATCAAGTGATTAGGAAGCAGATGCAACAAATGCTAATTATTTTCCAGAGTTGCAATGAAGAATTTGTTTGGTATAGTTGTGATACATGAAGTCTAGAAAAATTCTTAATAACTAAGGTGGCAGAATCTCTGAGAACTAGGACTTTAATTCAATTTATCTAGTATTTCTTGGTTATATATGGCATCCCAGGCAACCCTTGGGAAGCAGAAGAAAGAAGGCAGGCTCCCAACAAAAATAGCTAACTTCTCAGTGAAGCATGTACATAGCATTTGGAGTACAATTCTGATCATCATAAACCAGTTCCCATAGCCACACCCTAAGCATTGGGAAATCATTCTATTTCTAATATTTAAATTCTAATAGAAAAATTTTAGGACCAATACTTACTATCCTTTCAGAAATCTTAATTCCTTGCTTCTAATACTTGTCTTTGACCTCCTGAGACCTACAGATTTTAACACAATGAATTTTTCAAATTATTTAGGGTATCCCTCATTTACTTCCCTTTCTATAGCACACCTCATAGTCTATCTTTTTAAATGCTTTTATCAAAAAGATAGACAAAATATTTTTTAATTTTAATTTTATTTATATTTATTTTAAATTTTGCTCTTCCATATATGCATATGTTCCACTCACCCTCTACCAAACAGCCATTCCAATGACCCCTCTGCTTCCCTTCCCCACTCTCTCCACCCTCCCCTGCCCCCTCACCCCCTGTTGCCTCGGGTAACCATTAAATTTTTTCACTGAGTTCAAGATTTATTCCTACTATAGTTTTGCCTGTATATGTTTTTGTTTGGGGAGGGGTTTTTTTGTTTTATTTTGTTTTTGGTTATTTCTATTCCAGGAGGAATGAAATCATATGATATCTATCTTTCACTTTCTGACTCATTTCACTTAACATAATCACCTCAAAGTCCATCCATTTTGTCTCCAAAGCCACTATTACATCTTTTTAAGTAGCTATTATAGTATTCCACTGAGTATATATTCCACAACTTATTTACCCATTCATCTGTTGAAAGGCATTTACTTTGGCCCATGACTTGACAAGAATTCACAAAAGATTTGACATAAACTTCATGTTATTTTAGGTGTCTCTGATATCTACCAATAATCTTCTATCACTATTTTCAAATTTGTTGGCTTTTTCTTAGTATTTATCATCATGTTCTCAAATGTCTCAATAAAGTTTGAAACACACATCCTTTCTTCTTGAAACTCCACTTTGCTTATTATTTTTTAATTAATTCAAATATACTTTTTGAGCACCATCATGTCCTAAAGTCTAGGAAATGCAACTGATTTTAAAAACTTGGTTTTTATTCTCATGCACATAACAGGCTAGTGATGAGAAGAGAGACATAAAGTCTCTGTAACAATCAAACAAGTACATGGAAACTTATGACAACGAAAACTACAAAGAGGTACAAAGGCCCCAAAAGCTCCTTATGAATATAATGTGATACAAGTTAGAGACCAAAGGAAGAATAAACACGTGCATAACTGATAATTATTCAGATTACTAAATTTTTTTTAAGATTTATTTATTTATTTATTTATTTATTTATTTATTTATTTATTTATGCAAGCACTGGGTACAGTCAGAAGTGTGGGAGGGTGAGAGAATTCACCAGAGTCAGAGAAGGGAACAGAACAGCCAGACTGACGAAGTACACTGCTGAGGGGAGCAGTGGGCGTGGCAGGAGAGGTCTGTGCACCATGTGGAACCCTCAATAGCGGCCGGGGTTCTAACTGGCGCTACAGAGGCTGCAGGCAGCTTCGCAACCCAGCGCTCAACCGCTGCGCCACCAGGGAGGCCCCAGATTACTAAATTTTGTTTATCAATTATGTATTTAGCCACCTTAATAAATTTTAGTGTTGTTTGAAATAATTTGTATTGATTTTCTTGACATACAATTTAGAAAATTTATAATCAGTGAATAACCATAATTTAACTCCTTTTCAATTTTCTAATTTTACCATTAATTTTCAGAAAATATTAAATAATATAACAGTTGAATATTTTCCCTAATTTTAATAAAAGTGTGTTTACCATTGTGACTAAGCAAAATGGCAGATTTTTGTACACTGCATTATCTTTATCAAGTTGACGACCACTCAATTTCCTTATATTTCATTCCTTTATTTAAAAATATATGATAAATTGTATCAAACTTTTAAAACATCTATAGATTTTTTTTTAATTTGAGTTGTTACATGGTTAAATAATGGAATATATTTTCTAACACTGAACCACCTTCCATTCCTAGAGAGAATTTCAACTAATCATGAGTCATTCTTTTAATGTGTTTTCCAAACTCATATGTCAATATACTATTTGAAACTTAGCAATTATATTATTGAATAAGATTGTTTCATTTGGTTTTGTTGTTATTGTTGATTCTTGGTTTTGTTGTCTTTCTTTGTCTAGTTTGTTTTCAATCATATTTTAATCCTATCAATAACGAATAATATAAATTAACATCTCTTAGTTCTATTTCCCCTGCACATTTTTCCTCTATGTTTTGCTATTTTACTTGCTATGCAAATATTTATGACAATTATGTTCTCACCCTTTTTAATTATTGTATCCTTTAAAAATTTGTATCTCATTAAACTTTATTTTATCAATAATTTATAATACTAATGCTATTTTCCATTTTGTATACTTTAGTGCTAATACCCATTTGGAAAATGGACATTAAAAATGATATTTTCTAGAGTTTAAGGTGATCTAAATCTATTTTTTTCAATTGTCTCATAAAATGTTCTCTATTGCTATTTTTCATGACCACTTGGATGTTCTATTATCCAAATAAGAACTGACCATCATGTTTCATTCTGAGTTTTTTCTTTATTCCCCTTTTAACTCGTACAATCCCCCAATGTTTTGCATTGTAACACTGACTTTGAAGGATGCAGACCATTTTTTTCTAGAATATTCCAAAATAGAACATTTTCTGATTGTTTTCTCATTTGAAGATTCAGGTTGCACACTTTAGGGAGCAATACTACATGGGTGATAACACATTTAGCCAGAAAAGTGCATATTCCTTTCTACCTTTTTTCCTTTGTATATCTCCATTTGTTGAAAAATGTAGCCATCCAAAAATTTCAAATTCTACTTCTTCCATGAAATGTTGCCTAACTGTCTAAATTTGAAAATTATTTCTGTTGGCAGAGCTCATAAAACACTACAGGTCTTTCCTGTAGCACAGACATCAATGTCTCTTATAAAAGGCAAGACTGAAACTCTTGAGATCCAATCAAGATTTTTCCAAAAGATAAACTTCTTACCTATCTCTCCTGACAACTAGCAGTGCCTAGTACAGTTCAGGAAATGTCGATGGAACTGAATTTAAAAAAAAGAAATTCAACAGCCATTTCTGAAAAAAGATAAAGGAAATATTTTGTACCTGTTTATAGACTGAACACACATCCCAAAAGGGAAAATATTCTAGACAAAAAGCAATCAGTATATTACCAAGGAATATATTCATAGCAGCATTAGCAGCAGAATGTTCCAAAATGAAAAGCGATGGTGAAAAATCTTGACTGTGGAGTTGATTGCATTTTATTTCCAGCAAATACACTAAATAATCTGGAAATTTTAATGTACTGCCAAAGAGTTGCAACATATGACAGTTTAGTCTGGGAGGAGATGTGAAGTTACTGTGGTTTCTTGAAAAGAGTCACAATGTAAGGAAAGTAATGCTTGAGAAACACTCCTGGCAAATGAATATAAAACAGATTTAAAGTAGGAAGAGGTGCAATTAAATGTGAGGCCTGGGGATAGCAATCTGGGGAGGAGCTACAGTAGCAGAAATGAAGACAGAAAGGCAAAATTGAGACAAAAGAGGATGCAATGTTGGAAGTATAATGTGAGTCCGTTTAGGTACAAAAAGAAGAAATGAAGCATTTTAGAAATCAGTTCTATTGTGTAATCTTTAACAGCGTAAGATTTCTCTGATATCAATTCCTAGAAAACTGGCTAAGGGTCCACAAAACATACTATGCATGTTTCTTTTGGCACTTTGGGGAAAAGTTTACTGTCCTTCTCATTTCAGTTAAGATGGAATCATGTGAGGACATGGACCAGGTTGTATACATCTTTATAAATCCAGACCCTAATGAAGTGCAAAGCACAGAATAGATTAAAAGGAAAAAAATGTTAAAAACTGAACTGATGACAATTTTTTATAACTAAAATGAAGGGCTGAGCTGTACATGATATCCAAATAGTGCACCAGGGTAGCAGCTAATACGCAAAGGTCTTTAGAAGGAAGTCATCCAGAAGGCAGTAGGAATACTTTGGTTTCAGCAAGCTTGCATGTAGTGTAACTCTTGAAGAGCAGAGTTTATAATCTGAACATTCCCCAATAATGAACATTCAGTGGGTTTTCTATTAGAATTATTTTTTAAAGAAGAAAAAATAATAACAGTCTCAGGCCTCCCCAGTGGCGCAGCAGTTGAGCGCTGGGTTGCGAAGCTGCCCGCGGCCTCTGCGGTGCCGGTTCGATCCCCGGCTGCTCCCCGGCCACCAGAGGAGGGTCCCACATGGTGCGCAGACCTCTCCTGCCGCCCGCTGCTCCCCTCAGCAGTGTACTTCGGTCCTTCTGCCTGCTCTGCTCTCCGCTCTGGCTCTCGTGAATTCTCTCACCCTCCCGCGCTTCTCACTGTACCCAGTGCATGTATAAACAAAACAAACAAACAAACAAATAAATAAATAAAACATGCCTCTATAAAAAAAAATTATTAAAAAAAAATAATAACAGTCTTTTACCACTCTTATTTTGTCATAAAAATATTTGAATATTAAGATAGAGCCTATATATATATGCATATATATACACATACATATATATGTATAACATCAGGTGAAAAAATAATAACAATACAAAACACAACAAAACAAAACAAAAACAGACAATTATAAACCAGAGATATCCTGCAGGAGAGGGGTGGGGAAAGGGATCAGAGGGAGGGCGACTATGATGATGGTGCACGGGTGCATTGGTGAAGGAAACTACACCTGAAGGAAAGAAGAAAAAAAAAAGGCAAACACTGTTTAAAATGAACAATGATGTAAAATATAAATAAATAAGAATAAAACTGATATCGTTAAATTTTAAAAAAAAGATAGAGGGCCTCCCCGGTGGCGCAGTGGTTGAGCGCTGGGTTGCTAAGCTGCCCGCGGCCTCTGCAGCGCCGGTTCGATCCCCGGCCACGGCGAGGGTCCCACATGGCACCTCTCCTGCTGCCTGCTGCTCCCCGCAGCAGTGTATTTCGTCAGTCTACCTGTTCTGCTCCCCGCTCTGGCTCTGGTGAATCCTCTCACCCTCCCGCCCTTCTGACTGTACCTAGTACTTGTATAAATAAATAAATAAATCTTTAAAAAAAAAATGATAGAGCCAAGGATCTCAAAATTATTTGAGGTTTTTACTACTCATGAATATTCGTTCGATAGCAGGAAAGGTGCATAAAGTCAAAATGCTGTTGAACTTTAAATCTAGAATTGACTAGAGAAAAAAAATTAAGGTAATCCTGAGGTCAGATTTAAAAGTAAGGTCAATTAAGCAAAGTCTTTTTGGAAATATAAATCTAAAAACATAATTTGATTGTAAAGCTACATCTTTTACTCAATGAGTAATTGCTTAATTTTAGTAGTTACTTTCAGTCATCATGACTTTTGCTCATACTCTAGATCAATCTTATAGATTCTGTTAAGATTTACTAATTTACTAATGAGTCATATTTTTTATTGCAAAGTATAATCTATTTTTCTAGCCCAATGGCCAGCATAACTCTTCTATAAAGCACCAGATAAGTAATTATGTTAAGCTCTGCAGGCCGTATGACCTCTGTCACAGCTGCCCAGTTCTGACTGTAAAAAGTAACCATTGGCAATACAGAAGAAAGTGAATATAGTTGCATAGCAACTAAAAAAAATTAAGCAAATATTGGACCAGAGTAAGCCCACTGCTACAGTTTGCCAATCCTTACTTTACTTCATTACTTTTTCTTGTATTATGAAAATTCTCTAATTTACATAAAAAGAGAAAACTGTACAATATAATTTATAATTAACAATTTGCCAGGGAATGCAAACTGGTCCAACCACTATGGAGAGCTGTGTGGAGATTTCTGGACCTACTAAACATAGAGCTTCCATATGATCCAGCAATTCCACTCCTAGGTATTTACCCAAAGGACACAGAAACATCAATTCCAAAGAACACCTGCACCCCTATGTTTATAGCAGCACTGTTTACAATAGCTAAGCTTTGGAAACAGCCCAAATGCCCAAAAATAGATGACTGGATCAAGAAGATGTGGTACATATATACCATGGAATATTACTCAGCATTCAAAAAAGATAAACACATGCAATTTGCAGCAACATGGATGGAGCTGGAAGGGATCATACTCAGCGAAATAAGCCAGAAAGAAAAAGAAAAATACCGGATGGTCTCATTCATAGCAGGAATCTAGAAAACTTAAATAAGGGACCAGGAAAATGAATAACTATAAGAAAGTGAAAATCAAAATCAACAAAAAACTATGAACCAGAGACACTTTTTGGGGGGTGGGGGGCGGGAGGGGAGGGATTGGGGTCAGAATGGGGGGCTGCAATTGTATGGGGAATATAAAAATAAAATTTATTATAAAAAAATTGCCATATTTATTTCATCAATTTTGCTGTTAAATTCATAAAGAAAATTTTTCTTATCATGAAATTCTGTTCCTACATAATTTAGTATGCATCTTTAAAAATAGAACATATCACTAT
Organism: Talpa europaea; assembly: GCF_964194135.1. Lineage (NCBI taxonomy): Eukaryota > Metazoa > Chordata > Mammalia > Eulipotyphla > Talpidae > Talpa > Talpa europaea. The sequence goes on from NC_140080.1 coordinate 67,441,328, forward strand.
ATAATCTAATGAAATAGTTAATGGTTCCCTAACATTTCATATTTAAATTTATTTAAATTTTCCCATATATCCCCCAAATTATTTGTGTAGATATTAGGACTCCAAATTAAGGAGCAAATGTCACATTTGATTGTTACATAAGAAAATTTTCTTTTAGTCTAAAAGAGCAGCCTCCATCCCCCAGAGTTTGTTTTATGTGACTTGTTGAAAAATTTGATTTTAAATAATGTGAACAAGGTCTGGAATCAATACATGTCATAGGAACATTAATATAGAGGAAATACTAAAAATCTTGTTCATATTATCCTTAACATATTTACATCAATTTCTTCTCTATTTTTAGGGTTTATTTTTGTATTTCACCTATTTTTTAAAACAATTTGCAGAGCTGATTAAGGTAACTTACACATAGGTAAAACCAGTTGTTGACATATAATATAAGAAGATATTTCAAAGTGTTTCTCTGAAATGCATAAGTCTATGTCATGGACACTATATACATGAATATGGAATTGTCAGTTACTTTAACTAGGCTTAAGAAATTCTAGATCAGTAGAATCCATCCCTTGTAGTGAAAGACAATGATGAATATGTTTTTCAAGAAGGAATTACAGTATTCCAAGCTGTGAACAGATATATAAATGTAGACACTTGGGATGACCTTCTGCAATTTGTAACGCTTTATGAAAGAGGAAAATCCTTTTCCAGAATTTTGATTCCTATGAGAAAATCTATTTACTAGGGAAATTCCAAATTTCACAAAATTTCCACGAAATAAGAACAGTCGGTATGTTTGCGAGGTACATACTAAACTGTCTTCAGAGCAGGACTCTCCAACAAAGCAGAAATAGTGTGCAGCAAGACCACATGGAAGAAGCAATGTGAGCAGCAGAGTTATGGGACCATGTTGCGTGAGATTACAAGTACGTGGCTTGAAGAATAATGGAGAAAATGTGAGTATGAAGACAGATAGAGTTTATATCACCAAGGTATCTTAACTTTAAAGTATCTTAACTCACTCACATTAGGAAAAAGGATTAGTAAGGAGTCAGGGAAAGGGAATGGACCAACTAAGAAAACAAAAGTATAGTAAGTAGAGGAAATCAAACAGTCCTGAGCAGAGAATCTGAATGCTAGAATTCCCTCAGTTTATAACTAATTAAAGGGAGTTAAATTTATAAAGAACAGAAGGAGATAAGGCTAGAAGATAGGAGATAATAAAAGCAATGAAGTTCTAACCTCTCTGCACTGAGCAATATGGTAACCACTGGCCTCATGTGGTTATTTGTGTAAATTAACTAAAGTTAAATGATGTTATAAATTCACTTTCTCAATCATATTAATCACATTTCAAATGCACAATAGCCACATGGGGTTAGTGGCTACCATATTAAATAGCACAGAGAATATTTTCACCAGAAAATTTCACTGGACAAAACTCTCCTAAGGATATTAAAGATTAAGAAAGAGAAAAGGGGAGGGAAAAAGGTAAATGAGAAGGGATAGTGATTCATAAGCTCTCTTTCTCACTGGGGCTTCATGTCACTAGTTCTCATGCAACAGTCTAGATAGCTGCTGCTCTGCAAATTGGGGTTATGCCACACCTCCTTTACAGAAAGCTGTTGGTGAGGTTGGTGCCTTGTGAATGCTCAAGCCAGTTGGGATTGTGGGAGTATGGTGTTGAGTTTAGGTGGAGTCAGGGTTGGGCTTGGGGAAGGGTCATTTCAGTGGATGAAAAATGCCATGCCCAGAATTCACAGTGGGTAAAATATTCACTTGCCACTGGAAAGTTACAAGAATAGGTTCTTTTATTTCTTGTGCCCAGTGACACTTCAGTCATTCATGGTCATACAATCCTACTAATACATTGCTCACATTAAGTCATAGGTTGATACTCACCATCTAGCTTACTCAACTAGTGAGAAATTTGGCCTAACTATATCCTCTTATTTTTATTAACACATCAACCAATTCCTATCATAGGCATTTTTATTTACTACAAGTAAATACAGGCAGTCTGATTCCTTCCCTCTAAGTTCCATGGTAAAGAGTACAAAATTAAAATGACTATTAAGTAACCTTTGCTGAAATGACAGCATTTCCTCAGAAATAGCCTTCCTTTCTAGGACATTACTAGCATCTTTTTAATCAACATCTTATCAGATAGCTCTGTCCAAACTGACAATTTTTAGCTTCATAGACTTCCGGTCACTTATAATATGTATACTAGACATTGCCAAATGAAAAGAAGACATTCCAAGAACACCTTCAAATGCTGGCTTGTGAGCGCCACTACTTATTTCTACGAACCTCAGGGCTGCCTTCAGTTTCCCATTTGCATGTGTGGGCAGCCATTTCTTCAGCGTATTCCCCATGTTCTAATTGGCTCATATACAGATTCTTGGCTCCGTGCTTGCGAATCATCGTTGACTTTTAACCCACCTTGCCTGAAGAACAGCTTTTTGTGTATCTATTAGTATTTCAGGCACTGATCTTCATTTTATAAATTATCAAAGGACTTTAATTGATAGCTTTGATTGTTTCCTTTTTATTTGGTTTAGTGATATTTTAAATTTTGTTTCACTGCATTTGAAAAGGGAAGGCTCTTAAAGAGAAAGAAGTAACTGGAGAGAGAAGACACTCATTCAGAGACAAAATAGAGGCTTCCCTGACTTAGGCTGGTTACATAAAGAGAATTGTGACTTGTGAAGAGGACCTTATAATTGTAAGTATCACAGATTTACTTTTTTAAATTAATGCTTGCAAAAAAAATCCTCACTCATAACATTAGCACATTTCTGTCTTATAAACCACAACTTAGAAAATGACTGAATATTTCTTAACACTCACTGAAACTGAAAGTTTATAATTTTCAGCTGTGCCTGAGGGTCTGCCTGGCTATAAGTATGGGCCAGACAATTCTCTTTAAATAATATAAGCATTCAGAATACACTGGATAATAAGTGTAGGTGAAAAATCCCAATCGAATGTATAACTCTCCATTTTAAATGCCTGCCACTGAAAACCTTTAGTGAAAGAGTGAATCTTCCATGCCCAACAGAAAGCTGCCTTTCAGCTGGAAGAAGGGTGTGTCCTGAAGATTTTACCTGGAGCAATGATGATCTTGTCAAGCATTTCAGTGAGACCAGCCCAAGTTTTTAGGGTGGGGATCTAGACTGGTTATACCTACCTTCAGTTCTTCTCCCAGAGAAGGCAGAAACACCTTAAAGCCTGCATGTAAGAACATCTACTGAGAAATTATTTTAATCAGACACCTGCTGAGTGGGGCAAAGAAAAAGAACAGAGAAGAACAAGCAAAATTCCCTTGGTCTTGGATGTAAGAGAGCCCAGCAGCGATGGACTGGACCGTCTTCAGAACAGCTGCAGTGCTGTTCATTTTTCTGGTAGGTAGATTCTGTTCAAAACTCTTCATAATCACTCTCATTGTAAACATGTGAAAACCTTTTAGAAGCTGTTAGTTACTGTTATTTCTAACTTAAAGCCATTAAAAGTTTATGTTAATAACAAGGTGATTTTATGTACTAGATTTTTAAATAGTGTTTCTCTCTTTAATTGAAGACTCAAGCTCATATTAATGCATCAGTGTTAACTCATCATATCACATCTCTGACAGCCAAGTCATTGCTAAGTCATGCTGGGAAAATAATAAATTCAGGAAACTAATATCACAACGTATAGCATTTTGTTGTTCAAAAATCTTTCGTAAGTGGGCTTTTAAATGAGTATCACAGGTGTGGCCTGATTTTTAACCTATATGTTTTTCCATCTTTTGGTTATCTTTGCACTATAATCTCTTGGATTCATAAAAATAAAATCCATATAAATTAAAAATTAGCCATTTGTCACTAGCCTGCCTACTCAAACAATTTCATTGGTTCCAATGTGTGGTTGGGGTCTCTTACTAATATTGAAATCCCACTCTGCTAAACTATGTTTTGCTGAAAACATTTTTTATTTTTAAAAAATGGTGATATGGAAGATTTATAAATGACATAGTAGGTGAAGGAGTGGCTGTAATTAAAGAGTAAGTATAATTATTATGATACTGTTCTTACTACTGGAAAGTCAGTAATGACTGATGTAAAGTTGTACATTTGACACAGACACACATGAGAAAATATTTTATGGTTGCCCCCCATTGAAGTTATCAGTTTTCTCTTTTTAAGGCAAATACTAAGTGTAACACAATTGTGTTAAATCAATGTTTAAATCTTAGTCTCTTTCACTGTAAGGTTAATATACTCTAAAGGGGCAAGTGCCAGGTAAATCACCCTTCAAGTTGGCAGGATGTAGTGTTGTGGTTTATATTTGTTTCTACTTGCTTAATTTTTGAACTGGATTGTTGAGTTTCTATAATAACAAGTTAGATCTTTGATTTAAGGTGGCCTGATTAGTTTGAATTCAGTTTATTAATGAAGAGGTCATAATCAGTGAATTTAGTAATAAATAAATAAATAAACTGTCAGCTTTACTCCCATGTTTGCCTTTCAAACACTAGCCCTGTTCCAAGGACTTTTTAATGGATCTTTAGGATAAGTTGATATTATAACTTGGACTGTGGCAGGAATTAATGAGTAAGGTGTCATTTGAACATAGGAACACTTGTGTATTATGAAATACTTTATTTTTTTAATTTCATATAAATTGGATTCATTAAGACGTATTATAGTGTCAGTTCATTTAAATTTGTTCAGATGCTTATGTGCATTGATTGAACTTCTAAGACACCTTATTTCTTTATTATTATGATTACTTCTAATTAATTACATTCTATAAAAATCCCCTTAAGGAATCACTTTCGAATTAGTCATTCTTCAGTAAAATGTATCATTTTATCTACATATGTGACCTCATTGAATTTTCTCTTTGTGGAGAGATAAATGGTCCTTTGTATTTTATTTCCAGATACTGGATAAATTTTTGTTTATTTGCAGATTCTTTGTTTATTGCTATATTTTATTTCAGAATCAACCACAAATTTTCTTACAAAGTTCTAAAAATTATTTCTCAAAGAACTTATTGAATAGTGAATTAAAATGTTTCATTTTCATCTTAACGTGACTTTTTTTGTGAAACATTTCACTTTCTAAGGTTTGGAAAATCATTATTTTTACTACTCATTTTATCAAATGGATGGATAAATATCCTTTGGAATGTTTACTTTTACCAAAAAAGGCTAAGTAGAGCCTTTATATTCTTCTTGCATAAAATCAACATGTCAATTTATATAGAGAGCATATTTGACAATTTGAAGACCTTTAAGACATTTGAACTGGTAGAATCTTTGATGCAAATCTGCTTGAGAACTGGGTATCCATCTATTTACAATCATGTCATGTAGTCTGCTCACTATACCTGAAGGTTTTAGACCTTGTTCAAATTAGTGGGTTAGACCCGGGAGAATCAAGCTGAAGAACCTGTTCTTACAGCAACCAAGATTGCCACATGACCATCCAATTATTTAGACCAGTCTCCTGAACAGACAGTAGCTTACACCTGTTATAATATTGCAAGTCAAATAGATGTTATCGATTCTGCATTTATTTTTTCTCTCTTTTTTTTTTTTTTGATTCCATGAAGATAGTTTGCATCAGGGAGTGGAAAAGTAAAATGGAACCAATAGAAAGTCTAAAATTTACTTACAACTTTGCAATGTCGAATGAGTCAACTCAAATCATTATCTAGCTTAAGGTTTCTTTTCCTAGGAAGGGCTACTTTTGCAACTTATGCATAAAGATAAATAAATCTATCTTTATTACCAAGAATGATGTGATTTCTTCAGTTTATCATATCAGTCAAAATTTCTCCCCTATCCATGGTTAATATATCCATCCCCCACCTGATCCCCCCCAAAAAAACATAAAAACCCCTCTAACCACCTAATAAACTAGCTGTACAATTTTAACTTCACTGAAATTAGTTAGGACATAAGCCATATTTCACAGAGCATTCCTCAGCCCTAAGGCTAAAATACATGGAAATAACATATACTTCATTATATAGACCATCAATTTATTTGAAACAGATATCTTATTGTGTTCACTGATGGCTAAAATAAGAGAAAACCTAACAAACTAATACAGACCAAACAGAAAAAAAAAAGAGAGAATTTCTTTTGTTATATACATATTATAGTGAGATGTATAATAGACCTTAGTTGTTCAGTATAATAAACAGTAAAATTTATAAATTGTACTTAAGCAAAATCATTTCCATTTTTGTGGTGTTCTTAAAAGTTTTATTATTTTGCTGCAGATTTAGGATAAGTATCTTCTTTCACCTTACTAAAAATCAAAAACACAAATTTATCATCATTTAACTGGTTTAAGTTGCCACAGAGTAAAAACATTTTGCCATGCCTGAGTTAAGTAATAGAGAAAACTAAAGCACTGGGAAATCCTGTCTTGACTAAAGCTGAAGACTTGACCCCCAGCAGGCTACTTATGGACAACATTTACCTATTTGAACACAAATCAAGAAAGAGAACAATTTTGACTATACCCAGAGTGCTTAATTTTTGATAACTCTTTCTCTATTACACATTCTTTAAGGACGTTGTTCCTGAGTATCCCCATGTCCTAACAAGCATTGCCTAACATGTAAGCAGAAAGCATGCTCAGCCTTGCAGTTCTATATTCTCATTGGTGAGGGAACACCCTTACAAAATGCTGGGTCATGCCACCCCTACTAGTTATGCCTGACATGCAAATTCTTTTATTGGTCTTAGGCAGCTCAAAGCAGTTAAATGCCATCCACTGTTGATCCAGGCTCTCAATTGGTCTATGAGGATAGTGCATAGCATTTAACACTTGTCTAATGGAAAACCACATCCCCACAAATTAGTAACTGTCTATTGCTCATAAAACCACTTGACTGTAAGTTATTTGAGGGCAGGTTCTATGTCTGATTCACTTTTGTATCTTTCACAATGCCTTGCACCAGTGCAAGATTGCCCAATAGATGGCTTATCACACAAAGCAGAGGCATCAGAAGGGAATTTTTGAAGAGTTTATATTTCTTTTCCCACACTCCCAAAAAGATCATCTGTATATTAAAGATGGAAATAATCACCTTGAATTTCCCTACACTTGTGTTTATGGTATAGTATCACATTTATTTTTTTATTTCACAATAAGGCTAAACTTAATGTCTTTAAGATTAAGCCCAAAATTCTTAATTCAGCCTAGGATCCATATAGCATACATTTGACATGTATTTGTCAAATAAACAAATAAGCCAATGAACAAATCAGAGAAAATAACCTCTCAAAGTGTTGTCAATTCCAGATTGATAGCTTTCCCCCAAGTAATACAAAGGAAAGACAAAAGAAGGGGTTTTAAAAGAAAGATGCAAATTGTTATATTTGAACTTTGTCTCCAGATGATCTTTGTGATATATGTAACAAATACATTAGAACTTGATGCTTAATAAAAACTATCAAGTGATTGCAGAATCCACCTCCCAATTATTTAATCAATCATTTTTTCTTATAAAAATTACTACATTTTTAGTAAATGCAAAGAAATATAAACCTCAAAATCAAAGAAAAAACTTAAAAATGAGTATAAATAGCTAATAATTGAAATTAGCTTGCAATTTATGTCTCATGACTTTTTAAATATGTAGATTGGCTCTTAGAATAAAGAGAGGATTTGTTGAGTTTGTACTTCGAGTGAATTTTTCACTGCTTGCTTAGAAATTTTCAATTAGAAAAAGCTATAGTCTCACATACAGATGAGAAAACTGAAGCACAGAATGACTAAGTAGTTTACCCTACTGCCAACAGTCAGTGGGCCAGAGGGCTGAGATGTATTCTGTGTGACATCCCTACATTCATTTCTACATGACTTTCCATCACAGAGAATATGTATTCCCAACTTATTCTCTTCAACTTCCTTCTCATAATCCATTGATTTAACCTCCACTTTTCCTCCCTTCCTTACCCTCTGACTTCAAAGTCCTTTCTTTCCACCCATTGCCTCCTGTTGTCTATATCAGAACACCTCCATCAAGTACTTGTCTTTTGGACCTCTCCTCTTTCAAATCAAAATCTCCTACTTCCTTCTTTCTCCACCTTCAAAAATCCACATCTTCTTCTAGAATACCTCCTTGGATACCACATCTAATTCTATTATCAAAACTTTCTATTTCATAACCAAATTTCTTGGAAAAGGCACATTCTCATTCCCCTCTATCCAATCCTCAATCCCTTAATCCCTAATCTTATTCCCCTAATTTTCAGTTAGAAAGAAAGTGTTCTAGTCAACTGAAAGCATTCTCCTGAGGAGAATCCTGAAATGCCTTAGGATTTCCTCATGATTCGCTCTGACCAAATTTTTTTTTTAATGTCATCTGATACTTGGTCACATCCCACCTGTCTTCTAATTCTCCCTTTTTTAACATCGTAACATTGCATTAAATTTTCTTCCTATTTCTTTAGTCATTCTGGCTATCTCTTTCTTGGTTTCTTGTTTTTTGTCATTATTCCCAGTATTATAAATGTAGGAATTCCCCTAGTTTCACTCTCAGCCACAGGTTGTTTCTTTGCCATAGTCTATATTTCAGAGGTTTCAAGTTCTGCTATGATTTCAACCATCCTACTTGAGCAGACATCCCTTAGATCTATGTATCAGGCCCAAACTACTGCTCATGGTGCTGACACATGTTTCAAATTGCTGAGCATCTTCACCAGGACATTCCTCTGGCATCTCAAATTAAATGTGTTCAAACCTGCTAAATTCTGTTACTGTTAGCTCCCAATCTCATAATTTAAAAATAATGCATGTAAGATTCTTCCCTCCCTTGATTCCCGCATCTCATTTCTTCTTAAGCCCTGTCAATGTTAACAACACAGGATCTTGCCCTTTAGCTCCCCACTCCTTTTCCAGTACTACTGCTCCAGTTCAGCTCCTCCTCAGCTCTGTCCTGATTTAATGCCCAAGACCCAACTCTTCATGGCCTGTAATTGCTGCCTTTTCCCCATTTCCACCAGTTGTTGTCAGAGTAATTTTTTAAGCCCACAATTTCATCATGCCTTTCCCATGCACACAGGAATGTGGTATTAGCACTGGAAGGGTAACTATATAATTTAGTCTACAGCTGTCATTTTCCCAAAGAGAAAACAAAAGTTCAGAGAATGTAGGAAGTATATTTAAAGTTTTCTGACTCTAACAAGTGCCCTTTTGATCTCATTATTTTACCTTTGGAAGTCCAAGGCTTTGTGTCAAAGCTTATTTTAGACTCTGAACAAAAGATAATAAGGTTATATCAACACAACATATTCTTAAGCAGACTTGGCACTTTTTTTTAATTACTGATTCAACTGAGAGTCTGACACTATGGTGAAACCTTCTTGGTCTTCTGCCTAAGTTACCTCTCATGGGAAAAAGAATGACGGAGCTTCATAAAGTTGGGAGGTTTCTTAGTCACCTGAATTCCTTTTCCAAAACAAACAGCAGGCCCTGACACTTTAGTGTGGTGAGGGAAGTTAGAAGTCGTTAACAGGTGTGTACATGGTTCTGTAGCTTCCAAACAGACAACAAGGTAATCCCACAACTGTCCCACACCCACAGACGAGGGAGAAAAATTGTTCATGAGTTCACAGGTGGCAAGAAGTGTACATTTTCATTAACAGTGTTTCACCTCTGTGCCCAAGAGGGACTCCACAATAACATTTCATTTACTTGTCCAATCGTTTGAGGCATTACTTTTCTTTTTTGTCTCCTAGTATTACTATAATTGTTGTTCTTATTCTTATGTAGAAGCATTCCTGATCATAAGGATGATATGTGATTAGGTTAAAATCAAAATTTTTCTGAATCTTCACACTTATAATGTCAATTCTTTGTAGTATATTTTACTAGTAGTTTTCTTGGAATAGACTATCTCATACTTTATTGTAAAACCCACACCTCAAGAGCAAATTTAGTTTCAGTTGTGTTGTACTGTATTAGTCATAAATTAGTATCCAAACCTCAATTTCTTCATTTGTAAAATGGAGATAATTAACGTATTGATCACATATACTTGTGAAGTATGAATACATAGATTCCTCAAAACACATTGCCTAGCACCTGGTTATCCTTGTTATCATTGAGTGAATTGTAACAGTTACAATTATAAGGATTAACATTAAATATATGGCAGGGGTATATAATTCCTATGATGCAAACATTATCTATTTACACTATTCATATTAACTATACACATATTTTCATGAATTATCAATTATGGCAATTTTATTAAATATATGTACTTGTAGATGAAAATGTTATTTTATTCAATGGTAAGTTTGAAAATAACTACAAAAAGTATTTTGAAATTACTCTTGAGATTATTTTAATATGAAGGATTATTTTCTGTTTTATCAGTAACACAGATGAACTCTAATTGTGATAACAGTTTTCATAGTTTGCAGTTCTGAAGAAACTCAACTAGAAGTTGAAAGTTTCTTATTTAGGAAGAAATAAAAACATTTACATCAGCTGTTTTGTTTAGTACAACAATAAATCATCAAATATAAACCAATGCTCACATAAAGGAGATGATTTTCTTTATTTTAGGACTTTTGATTCTCATATTTCAAAGGGAATTAAAAAATCATCTTAAGAGATTTAAGAAATTTAGAAAATTTTCCATGTAGAAATGTGAGGAGCAAATTTTCTGAAGCTTTCAGATATTTTCTGCTTTATTTCCTTTCTTCATGCCAAAACATTTTTTTTTTCTATTTCTGTGGCTTGTCAGGTATGAAAACCACAGTTAGGTACTTTGGAATCATAACTTAATAGTTGAATATCACTGACTAGCATCAGGTACACACTTTACTAAGAGGACCTGAGCTCACAACACTTATTTTCTCCCGGTTCTAGTACCAAAATCCTAGTTCATAAGATTATAAGTATCTACATAGGCAAACAATGAAAAAACAAATAAAAGTAATAAAGAAAAAAATTAAAAGTAAAACCCTAAAGTGAAGGTATCCTTAGTATCATATTAAACCTGAAAAATAAACAGAACCACCTGCTGATGATCTTTTAAAATAATTCCAATGACTCATAAGATTATTGTTTGATTTTTTTAAGCAACTGGATAATATGAATTATAAAGCATTCAATTAAAAATTAACCATTATGATTGTCTTTGGTTTTATAGGTGGTGATGGAAGTTAACAGTGAATTTCGAGTCCAGGTAATATATAGCAAATATTTTTTTTTCAAATTAAAAATAAAAAAAAAGATCCTCCCTGGTGGCGCAGGTGGTTGAGCACAGTGCTGTGAAGCTGTCTGCAGCTTCTGCAGTGTGGATTCGATCCCAGCCGGCCCAGGAGATACCCATGGTGCGGTGGACCTCTCCTGTTTCACCGCTGCTCCCGTTAGCAGTGTATTTCAGTCAGTCTGCCTGTCCTGTTCCCTGCTCTGTCACTGGTGAATCTTCTCACCCTGCCACACATCTGGTCTGTACCCCGATTCTTGTATGAATGAATAAATCTAAAAAATAATAATTTGGGTTTAAAAACATATTTTCCAAAGAAAACTCATTTTTATAAGTTGATGCTATAGATTATCAAAATTACCAATTTTTCCAATTAAACATCCTCTCTGACATTACAATTATCCCCTTTTCCAAAATCTTTAGTGGAATGTGAACTATGAATGAAAGTAATAGATATTATTACTTTATCCTGCCCACTCAAGGTAAGAGATTACAATGCTAAAAATGGCACCATCAAGTGGCATACAATCAGAAGGCAAAAACGGGAATGGATCAAGTTTGCTGCAGCTTGTCGTGAAGGTGAAGACAACTCGAAAAGGAACCCAATTGCCAAAGTAAGTAGCAACCCCCGAGCATAAAATAAAAAATCAGAATAGATGTATTTTATTAGCATATCTCACTGAGAAGTTATGATTCAGATTATGAAAATTGAAGGCATTCACAGGACAAATGAAGTGTTCAGGTAAAGAGTTAAACATTGCCTTACCTCACCCTCACCGGAGAAAGCAATGCATCAGACCAGGTGTTATCCCAAACTGCAGATGAAGAAAACATAAAATAATGAATTTAATATTCAGGTCATTCAAAGGACAGTGTTAATTCTGGCTACCTCATTTTTCAAATTGAATTCCTACTTTTGGCTCTTTTATAATCATTCAAAATTCAAAATCATTCAAAATTGAATTCAAAATTCAATCATTCAAAACACATACCCCCTCAAAAAACATATCCACATAGTCAGCGGTTCACACATATACAAATGTAAATATACACAACTATATATTAATATATATATACAGGCAAACATTCAAATATACACAAATTCACACGATTTGCTTATAGCCATATAACATTTTATTGCAAAGAAAGTGTCCTGGTTTCTATAATCATTTATTTGGAGTGGTTTCCTCACTTTTCTGCTAATATGTGCTTCCCATTTTCATTATTAAGAACTTCTATAGGGCCTCTCTGGTGGTGCAAGGGGTTAAGTCTCAACACTATGAAGCTATCTATAGCCACTGCAGCATGCTTTTAATCCCCAGACAGGGAGATACCCACATGGCACAACAGACCTCTCCTTTCTCTCCCGCTTCTCCCCTTAGCAGTGTATTTCAGTAGATCTGCCTGTTCTGTTCCCTACTCTGTCTCTGGTGAATCCTCTCACCCCCCACACCCCTAGCCTACACCCCAGTTTTTGTATGCATAAATTAAAAAAAAATCTTTAAAAAAAAAAGAACGACTAGAGAGTTAGATAACTCTTGTTACCTGCATAAATTCACTTTTAAAAATTTCTTCTAAAACTTTTCATTTTGAAAAAAATTTTAACTGAGAGCTCAAAATTATGTAATGACAACATTGGTAAACCCCTAAGAAGGTAAGATGTTCCCTACTTTAGCCCCAGTGCTAACACAGAGGCTAAAAAAGAATATGATCAATTGTACATGTTGAATGAATGAATGCATGAATGGTGACAGCATAGACTTCAACTGAGGTGATTACCAACTTTCTAGGGTAATTACCTTTTTTTATGATGTGGTAGAAATAGAAATTGAATTTCTTTAATTATATTGTCATTTACCATTGAAAATACTAAAGCTATAATTATTCCATTTATCTAAGAAACTAATTCTCTACTTCCAGCATTTTCCAAAAGATAACAGTGAGGAATCCATTCAAGAAAGAAAGAAATTTTCAAGAAAGAAAACTGTAGCATAATAAACCCAACACTCTTTACTTTCCCCTGTAACAATTTCACTTGTGCTTTTTCTGCAGATTCATTCAGACTGTGCTGCAAATCAGCAAGTTACATACCGGATCTCTGGAGTAGGAATTGATCAGCCACCTTATGGAATCTTCATCGTTAACCAAAAAACTGGTGAAATTAATATCACATCCATAGTTGATCGAGAGGTCACCCCTTATTTCATTGTAAGTGGGCTCCATGTAAAATTCTCTATGCTCTGTCAAATTATATTTGGATTATCTTAAACTCAGATCACATTTGAGTTTTTAAATTAATTATTTTTCAATTGAAATAACATTGGCTTACAGATTCAAGAGTCTCAATATTAGCTATTTTTCATCGTCTCTTACTTCATGAGCAGCACAAAGAAAAGATTAAGAAAGGAGTGCTTCACTTAAGTTACTTTGCAAATTTGCTACCTCTGGTCTGTCCCCACTGAGGAGCTAGAGTATTTGGAAGGGCAAATACCTAACCTTCAATTGAATCCGTCAGATGCCAGGAGTTGTTTCTAGATCTACTAAGAGAGCCTTTTTTGAGTGAATATACTTTATTATAAATTCACATTTCCCAAACTTATGTGAGTGCAGAATGAGCCTTGGAAATACTTTAATTTAACCTTAACTGAAACTCACTCCATTCTTTACAGGAGCCGTGACAAAGCTTAAGTATGTTCTTTCTTTAAACCTGCAATCTTACTTCCACTTTAAGCAGCTGGTCTTATGGCCAATTTCATTAAGTTTTAGTCCCTCCATCACAAACTCAATTAATTCTCTCTCCACATGCTCAGAAATGTTCTTCATTAAATCCATTGTAGGGGCAGGACAGGAAGGTCACAGGGCAGGTTTTCTGATCCAGCAGAAGAGGTAAAGGAAGAGAGAGTCCTGGAGTCCTCAGTGGCTTTTGCAGGCCTTTATTGGGATTTACCAGGCACACAGCAAGCCCCCAGCAAGTCTTCACTCTTTCTGAGCTCTGCAGCCTTCTCTCATGTTCTCTCTGCTTCTCTGCTTCTCTGCTTTTCTGCTCTCCTGCTTCTCTGCTTCTTCTCTCGTCTTCTCCTGGCGTCCCCATGAAGCTGCCCTTAAAAGCCCAGTCTTAGCCCAGGTGAATCGCATCTACACATGCCCACACCCTACTCCAGGTGCCCGCCATCAGGCATGCATTCAGGACCACAGGGTTCCATCATCTATCCTGATGGCAAGAGGGCAGAATAGCCTGATACTTTTTACCTTACCCTACATCCATAATAAGCACAACTAATTTTCTGCATTTTTTCCAAAGCCTGTCCCAAAATATATCTATTGTCACGTAATTACGTATTTTTTCAAGAACCTTATTCCATCAACTTTATTTTTCATCATTCTTCTGCCTGCTCCATTGGTTGTTTCCATTTCCATCTCTCATCATAGTCAACATTTATTACTATTCAAGCAAAAAATATAAACCATAAATAAGTAAAAGTGGGTAACATACTGTAAGGGCAGGAATGAGCACTGAGCAGGTTTTCTGATCCAGCAGACCGGGTAAAGGAGGAGTCAGATTCCTCAGTGGTTTTTTGCAGGTCTTTTATTGGGATTTGCCCGGTACACAGCAGGCAGGGGTGCTGGGGGGCCGGGAGGCTGGCAGTCCTCCCAGCCCCCAGCAAGTCTTCACTCTGTCTGGGCTCTCCAGCGTTCTCTGCTTCTCTCTTGGCTTCTGTTCATTCTCGGCTTCTGCTGCTGCTGGCGTCCCCGTGATGCCGCCCTTAAAAGTCCAATCTCTCAGCCCAGGTGGACCCACTTCAGGTGCCCGCCATCAGGCACGCATTCAGGACCACAGGGTTCCCTCATCTATCCTCATGGCGGTAGGGCAGAAAAGCCTGATACCTTTTACCTTACCCTACACATACATCTGAAGAGGTGGGATCCTATATTTCTGAATCATATATAGAGTTGTAAAACAATGTTACCGTAATAACAAAAGACTATAAAGGAAAAGTTTCCTTGATTTTGCGTCTTCTTCTGTCAAAACCTGATCAAGTTTCCAAAATGCCTTGAAATAGTAATCTGTCCTTGCTAGTTTCACTCATACTACTAGTTTATATTCCTAAGACTGGCTTAATTCCCTAGCCTTATATTCCAAATATATATTCCTGCTTTATCACTCACAAATTCTAAATCCGCATCACAGCCTATTAACTTTCCTTGAGAACAATGATTTTTATATGAAATCTACCTAATAGATAAGAGTATATGCTACACTTACAAACACTTCAAGTGTAATTAATAAAAATATACAAATGCCACATAAGCACGATGTAGCTTACAAATGGTACATTTTTCGAAGCTCTATGTTATTCTCCTTTACCACATCCTCAACTGCTCCCTGCCCCAATAATTCTTATTCCTAATTTAAAACGATGGGTTTTCATCACTCTCCTCACATTAATTCCTTTGCTTGGACTATCCTGACAATTCCCTGGCAATTCTCTGCCTGTTGAAATTCTCTTTCAAGGTATATCCCAATTATTGCATCCTCTGTAGTCATAGTGCTTTTGTTCTCCTGTACATAATGTATCATGTTTCCTTTTCTCAGATGGCATTTTGAGTTTGTGTTTGCTTCCCTTTTTTGATTAGAACTACTGATTGTGCCTACATTTTAGTAGGAAATAATATCCTACTTTTCTTTTAGTTACCCACAGTGCCTAAATGAATGCCCCAAGTTAGAACATAATAAATATGTGTTGCACCATATCATTATTCCTCTTTTCTTTCCTAGATCTATTGCCGGGCTCTAAATTCACAAGGCCAAGACTTAGAGAGGCCTCTGGAGCTCAGAGTCAGGGTTTTGGATATAAATGACAACCCTCCAATATTTTCTATGTCTACTTTCATAGGACAAATAGAAGAAAATTCTAATGCAAGTAAGTAATCACTTTGTTATGTAAATAAGAATATACTATATATTGACTTTAAGATCATTCTTAACAGCCAGGCAACTAGAGGCTAAACTATGCCATTCCTACATTATGAATTTAAGAGCATATAGGAAAACATGCAGAAGAGAAAGGAATGAAGGAGATTCCGTGATGGCTCTAACTGTGGAAGCAGCTCCCATCAATCATACACAAGGACCACCTTCAAAGTAGGCAGGAGAGTTTTTCTCATGCTACGCACACCAGCTTTGTAGTAGATTCCAGAAGGAGACTCCACAGTGGTGGCAGGGTCACTAGGAGAGCTTAACCTCCCAGTCTGACTACTTTCAAGGGAAAACTCATCCACTTCTGTTTATATCATCTTTTTGTTTTTTAATTTAACTACTTTAAAGTCACTCATAGAAATCACCTCTGCAATCTATTTTGTGACCATATCTTCAAGGGCTTTGATTGATAAGAAATAAATGTAAGACAAGTGTTATTCCCCCTTTTTATATATGACTTAATCAATACATATTTTGTTTGCTTTTTACTCAGGTCATTGATTTCATGTATTTGAATGCATTACAAACCTTATCTTGGCCCACCATATACATTTAAAACTTACTGTTGCACTACAGTGGGGGAGAGGCGGGGAGAGGAAAGACTAGGATCAAAATAAGGGGGGGTGCAATTGTATGGGGAATATAGCCAAAATGAAAATGCGTACATTGTACAAAAATGAAAAATTATGTAAGAATTATATAAAATAAAATATTTTTAAAATAAATAAATAAATAACACTTACTGTTGCAAATGCTGCTAGTTAAAGCATACAAGAAAACCTATAAGCTAGAAAGAGCATTTAACTGCAAGGGCTTAAAAAATCAAAAAACATCTTTGCCTCTTTATCAATTACCATAGATATCAATATTTTAACAGCCAAATAGCCACTTGGGAGGGATAGTATTTTAGCTGCTGAACACACCACTGAAAATTTTCCTAAATATGTTAAAAATACCAGAGATGGTGTCTCATTTGAATTCAAAACCTCCACTTACCAAAGTTATGTTCAGCCTTTAACTGGTGTAGTTTCCTATAAATTGAAAAACTAAAAAATCATTCAATTTTAACTTAAACATTAAAATATTATATCTATGCTTTGAATTTTTTAAAATTTTATTATAAAAAATTCTGTTGTAAAAATTCACACAATGTGGAAATTACAAATAGAATAGAAACCTATTCTTTGCTCTGCCTAGTGCCATTCTTCCAGAAAAGCACTCTTATTTAGATACAATATGTTCTATAATTATGTAAGATATATAAACATGGCTTTGAAAAAAAATGGGACCATATTTTGCATAGTAACTCGTAATGGAATTTCATTTAATTATGTTTTAGATATATTTCCATAATAGGAAATATAATTCTTTTAATAGTTGTATTGGATTTCATTGTATGAACATGCCATAATTAATTAATTACCTAGTGAAAACACTTAAAAATGATTATTCTGAAATAATGAGAGAGAAATTGGAGATACTCTGGCATGTATGTGTCTTAAGACAGGATAATTGTGCTTGAAACTGAGTTTGAATGTAGAGAAGAGGATAGAGAAGAGTTTTAGTTTATGTACACTGACAGCTTTTCACACTCCCTAGTGTCCTTCATCAAAACTGCTTGTAAGATTGATGGGAAAGATGAGGGATAGGACCAGGTATGTATTTAAACCAGCATCTCTTTAAACCTACTAGTCACCTAAAACTCCACTAGGGAACATGCAAAAAAGAACAATAATATTTATTTCTCAAGAATACATTATATTTTTATAAGAACTTACATAATTTTCTTTCATTTAACTGTTTAAATCTTTCATGAATTCAATGAAGATAGCACTGTGATTATCCTATCTATGTGGAAACTGAGGCCAAAACTATATACCTAGAATGTGCTTTAGTTGGGAAAGAATTGTTCTGGCTTTAGTATCATTTTTTTCCACCCCAGAAACCTTAAAAAATTATACTAAAATAAAAAATGAGAAGTCAGAATAAAACATTTCTTTGTATACTCTATCTAGGTTCCTGGTAAAATGTGATCTTTTTATTAGGGTAAAGGTCTTAACAGAGGCTAAAAAGTCATTGGTTGAAGAAGTAGAAAGGGGAAGTGATACATTACATATTCTTTAGAAAACTAACCCTAATACTTGCTGGAAAAGCAATGTGTATGCTGTCATATAACAAAAAGGCATGCTATGTGTTTACAATCAATTTTCCTTTATTTCTAGATACTCTGGTGATGATACTTAATGCTACTGATGCAGATGAACCAAATAATTTGAACTCCAAAATAGCCTTCAAGATTATAAGCCAGCAACCTTCTGATTCACCAATGTTTATTATCAACAGATATACTGGAGAACTTCGAACAATGAATAATTTTCTAGACAGGGAGGTAATTTCTTCCTTTTTTTTTTTTAATACGTTTTAGTCTTAAGAGGAATTGATTCTGAAAGCAAGAGTACTTAAGGAAGAAAAAGGAAACAGTATTTTAAAATTTTAATTACATAACCTTTCACATAATGATACAGCTTAAGAATTGTCTTTAAAATTTAAAAAGGGAAAAATCAATAAATAAATAAAATTTAAAAAGGGGATTCTTCAAATACATTTTATACTGGCAGTTTTCATTTAATTTTATTATCATTTTCATCTCAATTTAAGAAAACTATTCTGATAGTATATCAAATTTTCATAAGGAGGAGGCAACAATTCATTTTTTAAAAGTATGTTTTATAATGAAACAAATTTGTAAAAAATTGTCATTTTATCTCCAACCTTGGCTCTTCACAGTGTGTGTGAACATGGTAGGGACTCAATAAATCATACAAGCTAAGAAACTTTCTTTAACCTGTCATATCCTATAGATTGATTTGACAAATAAACTCTTTTTTTAAATCTTGTGTCTAAATAAATAAATAAATAAATAAATAAATCCTGTGTCTACCTACTAACAGCTCACTGATGACTTTAGGAAATGAACCATAGTATCATAATAATGGACAGAAATCAATAAAATCCATACCAATCTTTCCATTTAATAAAAAAATAATTATTAATGATCATTAAAAAATTATAATCAATATTATATGGTTTCTATCATGCTATGAGTTCCCATGATTTACTTTTAAAATATGAACTATTTCATTATTTTTTAAATTTTGGTAGCATGTACCTGATCTGTATGTATTTTAAATATATATATGATAAAATTTTATGATTGTTTAAAAATGGCAGTCTCCCTCTAGTGACTCCCAGGTTTAAGAATAATCAGATTATTTCATACTCTCAGTGATTCAAATGCCTTAAGTTTCTATCTTTATTTCTTGTTCAAAAATTACCAAAAGAAGGAAGTAACTGTTTAGTTTTTTTCCTTCTCAAACTTTCTTAAAGGGTCTAATGTGATTCTTTCACAGTCATAAGAGTTTGAATGGTGAAGAGTTCACAGAGTAAAGGAACTCTATAGTCACTAGGGATATATTCTTAACCTGGAGTCCTCACCTTAGATGTCTCTAACTATAAATCCCTTAAACTTATGCCCACAATTTTGAATAAGGATACATAGATTATAATCTGGGAAAGGCTTCATAGTTTTTGCCAGCTTCTAAAAATTTATGCACCATTGAGTAGAATCAAAACAAACTGGCCATCACTTATTCCACTGCTACAACCCACCAGCCCCTGGCAAGTGCAAAACATTTGTCATCACTTTGTTTTTCTTCCAGGCTCAGGAGCTGGTTATTTAGGATGTTTGAAATGTTCATGCCATAAACCCTTGACACAATAAGGAATGAAGCCCTCTATTGACATAAACCCTATATAGACACAATAAGGCATGAAAACTTTAATACTGACTTACATTTATGGATTTTCAATATTCTATGTTGCTTTTGTTTCTATCATAGATTTATTTAAGTGTTGAGCTAAAAATCTAAAAGGACTTTGCATGAAATGGAATAAAGAATGTCTGACGTTTTAATGTATATTTTTAGCAATACAGCCAATATAGTCTTGCTGTAAGGGGCTCAGACAGAGATGGCGGGGCAGATGGCATGTCAGCAGAGTGTGAATGCAGCATTAAAATCCTGGATGTCAACGATAACATCCCATACATGGAACATTCTTCAGTAAGTGTCTGTACTTAAAACGAGTAATTTAAAATTCATTACATTCTAACATAAGCTCAACAATTCTATTTATGGGTGTACATGTTATCTTTAGTTACACCTAACCCAAATATAAACATGTATTAGTTTGTATAATATGTAGGGAGGTAGCATATTTAAACAATGAAAACTAAGATTATAAACACAACTCCCATTTGTAAATAATGAATAGCTCTAAACATTCTAATGTAAGCCTAACAAAGTTTTTCTCTAGCTGACAGTTTGTGTTAATTTTTTTTTATTTCTGTTTTCAGTATTCCATAAGTATAGAGGAAAATGCTCTATATTCAGACATACTCCAGATCAGAATCATCGATTTGGATGAGGAGTACTCAGCTAACTGGCTGGGAATGATTTTCTTTATCTCTGGAAACGAGGGAAATTGGTTTGAAATAGAAATGAATGAAAGAACAAATGTGGGGACTTTAAAGGTCGTGAAGGTATGGTATATTATCTTAAACTTTTTATTTTTTTGGTCTTCTGTTGAATTTTTAAGCTTAAAATAAAATGATATTAACATTTCACAAACTTGATGGGGTGAAAAAATAAAAAGTACTGTGTTTTAAAATTATATCTGATAGCATTTTTATAGAAAAAATTTTGTTTTAGTTTCCTGCTTCTATCATTATACAAAAGCAAGGATAGAACTTTAACATGATACTCCTTTCTGTCAATACATACTCCTTCACAGATCATACATAAGATCATACAATGCTTTCAAATAAAAAGTGAATGCGTTTTTAAACATGTGTCTTATTTTATGCCTATGATTGATCCCTATAGTTTTTAGATGTTCTGACAATATTTTTAAAGCAGATTTAACATGGATTTTAAAAATGTATTTGTCAACACATCATTATTATACACTAAGAATATTCATCAGGTAAATTAAAAGTTGTCTATTCCTCTGGAGTGTTTTTATAAGAGTTGATGAAAGTACTGTAATTGTAGGACTATCGCATTCCTATTTCACTGTGGCTGCTGACCAGCACCTGTCATAATCATGAATATACTAGAGATTTGGTCTGTTGGGGAAATTTGATTCAGAACAACCGAGTTCTCTATTGTTTTCCCCTATATCAAGGATCCACCACATTTACCTGCAATAGAATTTCCTCTGCCATGGGTGTGGGGAGAGGGGGTTAAGGAGGGAAGTATCTGACGTCTAGGGAACTGACAGTTAAGGTTTACCCTATGCTATAAGACTTGTTTAGTCTATTTCTAAATCTGCATTAATTGTACTTGGATTGTATATGATGTGTGCAATCAGTATTCTTCATGGTAAAATATAATCCCCTTTAAGCAGTTGCTTCTTTAGAAAAGCCATGGGAAATAGACCTTATGGAATTTGGTCCCTATGGGAATGTGTGGTCATTTGTCACAATTCTTTATAAAATGAGACCATGCCTATAGCTTCCATTACTGAGGTGGGTGCAGATGCTTTAGTTTATTCCCTCACACAATCTCTGAAAATGAGATTATGTGGACACATTGCAGATTAAAAGACAGTTTCAGAAAGAGCACATAACCTATTCAAGTTCTCACAGCTACTAAGTGGTATATTTCACATTCAAACTTAAGTTTCTCTAGCTGTTGATATTCCATCTAAGATAATATATATGCTTTGGAAACTGTCCTAACCTATTTCACCCCAAAGTATTATATTACTTTAGATAATCAATCTATAATATGGAGATTTGTATCTCTTTCCATAAAATGGAAATGGTGTTGATTTTTCTCCCAGTCATGGCATCATATATTAATTCCTTTGCTACAATTACATAAAGGTAATGTGTGTGAAATATATATATAATATATATATACATGATTTTATAGTCATTCTGACAATTATAACAAAAGCCAACATTAGAGCAAAAGTTAAAAATGTTAGCTAATTGGAAAGCTCAGTGTGTGAAATGATTGTCATCTAATTACTCTCATGTGAAAATTTTGAAAAATATTTGGTATTTGGGCATAATGCATAGTTGTTTGTACATTTTCTTAGTAATGGACATTGACGCCATTTTTCATAATGAAAATGATTACTTGATTATTTTATAATACGAAATGAACTTTTGTAGAAAATGTTGAAAATATAACCATTACTTATATATTCCGTTCTATGACCTGACTTATTTGAAAGAAGTCACCTTTATAAAATGTATGTAAGTAGTTCTTTATGGATAAAACAAGTGAAATAATTAAAACTACAATGTATTTGGCTCATACTTTGCCTTAAATAGACTTACTGTCTGAGAAACAGGAAATGATAGAAACTAATATAAATGATATTTGTACTACACAATGCATGGATTTGGCCATCTATGTTATTCTCAATTTTTAATTTGTTTAGTGGACTATTAGACTTATGTCATATATTTTCAACTTTTTCAACCAATAATTGTATACAGTTGGATATTTTCTTATTGTTTTTCATGTGTTTGTAATTAATGAATGATAAAGAATAGACTGTATTTATATATTTAATTAAAGAAAGAGAATTAGAGTACTTATTTTTGTTGCTCTAAAATAATTTCTCTTTCTCCTGGAATGTTTTTTCTTCTTATAGTAAAAATATTTCACTCTGTATTTTCTAGGCCCTAGATTATGAAGCCATGAAAAATCTGCAACTTAGTATTGGTGTTAGAAATAAAGCTGAATTTCATCATTCAATTATGTCTCAATATAAACTCACAGCAACTGCAGTGTCTGTGACCGTGTTAAATGTGATTGAAGGCCCGGTGTTCCGTCCAGGTTCAAAGACATATATAGTAAATCGTAATATGGGAAAAAATTATAAAGTGGGAGACTTTGTAGCTATTGATCAGGACACAAATCTCCCTTCAACAACTGTTAGGTAAGGCTGACGTTTTCCATCTAATTTTCACAACATATTGAACTTAAGTTCATGTTTACTTAAATATTTTAAGAACCTCAAAGTATTTTTCATTATATTTTGAAATTATCGTTGAGTCATAAAAAGTACTAACTGCTGAACTGGCACTAAATGAAGAGTGTTTAACAGAACATAAAATTGTGTGCAAAATGTAAGGCGTAAAAATGTAAAGATGTAAAATATGAAA
This sequence comes from Talpa europaea, assembly GCF_964194135.1. Taxonomy (NCBI): domain Eukaryota; kingdom Metazoa; phylum Chordata; class Mammalia; order Eulipotyphla; family Talpidae; genus Talpa; species Talpa europaea. The sequence goes on from NC_140080.1 coordinate 67,464,781, forward strand.
ACATAGTCTTAAAAGTTTGGCATTCTTGTGTTTATATATTTTATTGACCAACTCACTGGTTATTCCTCCTGGAAGAATTTGTAGGTTGGCTTCCCATTGGTTAGAGCTAGCTAGCCAATACAGATATATAAGTACAAAAAAGACCATTAAGTCAAAGAAGAACTAAGAAAGAGAACAGAAAATGGCATAGAGGCACAAGTCAAGGACATAATATGAAATCCAAACGTAGCTTTGTAAAGTCATTGGCTGCGTGGAGTGGACAAGCAGAAATAGGGAGGGGATGAAGCAGGCTGATGATAGAGATAACTTCAGGTATTTGGTAAGAGAAGAGTTTGGAACTTAGGAGTCACTCAGCAATACTCAGAGCCTGGGTCTTCCATGATAGTTCTGATGCTCCCAAAATCAAAATCAAAGAAAAATGAGACTGCAAGCATGGAAGGATTATTCTGATATCCCAGTGGGTATTAAAGACACCCCATCAGAAATGGCTCCTCAGTAATTCTTTTTTCTTGTAATTATCTTATAGTTATCATTTAAATCTATTTCTGAATGTTCTCAAATAATTAAGACTGCACTGAAAAATATAGTCACTAATCATTGGAAACTATATCCATAACTACTGACTGCAAATATATGTTTCATAATTAAAATTGCTCCTTTTTCAAAATAGTTAACTGATATTAATTGTACTGTTTTCTTTCAAATATAGATATGTCATGGGAAATAATCCAGGTGGTCTGCTAGATATTGACTCAAGAACAGGAATAATTACTTTGAGAAATAGAGTTACCAAGCAACAATATGAAATGCTTAATGGAAGATACCAAGGAACAATTCTATCCATAGATGGTAAGCAGCCAATTTCACTTATTCTTTTCTAAAAAAAGTTATGTATACTCTCAGATATAAACATTTCAACTAACATATTTTGAAATATCCCTTTTTCCAACAAAAGTTTCATATTGAGTATTATAGGACCAACATTTTAATGAGATGGAACTTAGTGCTAAGCCAGTGAGCCCTGTAACAAGACTGGATTTGCATCTCACACCATCACTTATCACTTACTAGCTACGGGATTTTAGAGAATCTGTGTTCCCTTCTCTTTCCTTAAACTCTCTTCACTGTGTTTGCTACTCCAGTGCCTCTTCCTCCTTTCTCATTCTCTCCCTTTCTCTCTCTTCTTTTTCTCCTTCTATTGTTCTAAAAAAGAAGTTGAAAATTTCCTCTTGCTGTACATGTTAGAAAGAAATAAAATAGCATCTCATTAGTCACTCAACAATTCAGAAATTTTACCAAATTATACTGATCTTTTCTGCAAATGCTCAAAGAAATGTTTTTAAATGTATAAATATAAATGTTTATTTCATCCATAGTTAGATCTTTATTGACTTAGTGATAAAATTGCTCAAGCAAACTGTAATTTATTCCTTTCCTTGTCTTTTCTTTTTTTTAAAGATTTATTTATTTATGATTACAAGAACTGGAGTATAGGCCAGAGGTGTGGGGGATAAGAGGATTCACTAGAGACAGAGTGGGGAACAGAACAGGCAGATTGACTGAAGTACACTGATGAGGTGAGCAGAGGGCAAGTCAGGAGAGGTCCGCTGTGCCATGTGGGTAGCTCCCTGGCCAGGGATCAAACTCGCGGTGCAGAGGCTACAGACAGCTTCACAGCACTGTGCTCAACCCCTTTTCTTATATTCAACGTTGACCTTAATTTTATAGAAAAGGGAAATTAGAACTTTTACTTACAAAATTATTGGGCTTTTGTCATCAAACCTTCAACTTTCTGGATTTCAACTTTAGATCTGTTGATATAGTAAAAAATAACAATAAAATCAACATAGCATGAGCTAAAGAGGCGTGGACTTTGATATCAGATAGACTGAATTTAAAACTGTCTCTATTATGTACTTCCCAGATATGGTCACTCATTTACTCAGAAACTGCATATTGAATCCCCAGATGGCAGCCAATGTGCTAGGTTCTAGGTTAACATTAATGGGCAAAGTCTGACAACTGAGTTCACATCTATCTAATAGAAAGAATAAGAATAATAACAACTTGGGCCTCCCTGGTGGCGCAGAGGTTAAGTCTCAGTGCTATCAAGCTATCCCCAGCCACTGCAGCATGAGTTACTCCTCGACCCACCAGGGATCTGACCCAATTGGTGTAGCAGACCTCGACTGTCTTGCCCATTGCTCCCCTCAGCAGTGTACTTGAGTAGATACCCCTGTTCTGTTCCCCACTCTGTCTCTGATGAATCCTCTCACCCCCGGTACCTCTGGTCTACACCCCAGTTCTTATATGCATAAATAAAAACAAATCTTTTAAAAAAAGAAGAATTTGCTGAAACACACAGCAAGTATGGGGCAATTAAAATGAAACAAATGAGAAATGTCTTTAATCAACAGAGTAACTTACTGAAACTTTGATGAAAACAAAAATTTTGAAAAATCTGCTTGTGAAACAAAAGTGTTTCACTTTCTCAGTAGTGTGAAGATTTCTCCTCACTTCCAACAGCATCAGCTCACACTCTTATAAATTATTTGAATTGGGGCCTCCCTGGTGGCGCAGCGGTTGGGCGCTGGGTTGCGAGGCTGCCCGCGGCCTCTGCGGCGCCGGTTCGATCCCCGGCTGCTCCCCGGCCACCCGAGGAGGGTCCCACATGGCGCGCAGACCTCTCCTGCCGCCCGCTGCTCCCCTCAGCAGTGTACTTCGGTCCTTCTGCCTGCTCTGCTCCCCGCTCTGCTCTGGTGAATTCTCTCACCCTCCCGCGCTTCTGACTGTACCCAGTGCATGTATAAACCAAACAAACAAATAATAAATAAATAAGACATGCCTCTAGGAAAAAAAATAAATAAAAAAAAAATTATTTGAATTGTTGGTTTTGAGTTTGGAGATACGCTGATTTATCACTCAGAGATTTCTGTAGAAATTACTAACCAACCTGCTCCAAATCTGTTGGCTTTGTTGGTCCATGAAAGGGACAATAAATAAGGACCCAAGATGAAAGAAAAATGGCAACCAAATATTAGTTAACATGTTAACATATGGATTAGTGTACAAAAATAGTCTAGAGATGCCCCCAGTGTGTTTTATGACACATTGCTGGCCAATACATAATGTGGCATTTACTGTTTATGCTTTGCAACATGAGACAATTTTTCAGGAGAACTGATATCATAATGTTTTTATTGATTGATTTACCATTGTTTTACAATACTATGTAAGTTTCAGGATTATAACTTTGCATCTCGATATAGGTATGCCCACATTGTACCCACGAACAAACTTCTAATACTATGCATCATTATCACATTGACCTCCCCACTGGTCCCTGCCATTCCCCACCTCTCCCCCTCTGTAACCACCATTTTGTTCTCAGAATCTAAGAGTTATATTTCTTGTGTTTTGCTTTATTTATATACCACACATAGTGAAATCATCCATTATATATGTGTCTTTTACTTTCTGATTAATTTCACTTTCCCTAATCACCTCCAGTTCCATCCATTTTGTAAAAAGCAAAATTTCATCTTTTTTAACAGCAAAGTAATACTGTATTATCTATCTATCTACCTATCTATCTATCTATACATCCCACAACATCTTTACACAGTTATCCATCAATAGACATCGAGGTTGTATCTATGTCTTTTTTTTTTAAAGATTTATTTGTTTATTTATTTATTTATTTATACAAGCACTGGGTACAGTCAGAAGCGCAGGAAGGTGAGAGAATTCACCAGAGCCAGAGCGGGGAGCAGAGCAAGCAGAAGGACTGAAGTACACTGCTGAGGGGAGCAGTGGGCGACAGGAGAGGTCTGCGTGCCATGTGGGACCCTCCTCCGGTGACCGGGGAGCAGCCGGGGATCAAACCGGCGCTGCAGAGGCTGCGGGCAGCTTCGCAACCCAGCGCTCAACCGCTACGCCACCAGGGAGGCCCTGTATCTATGTCTTAGCTACATAATAGTTTGATTTAAATACTAAGTCATAGGCCAAGAACAATATGGGAAGTTACTGAGTTAAGGGGAATGAAGACATTGTTGCAAAAAAAAAAAAAAAAAAAAAAAAAACTTTGTATTGCTCTCCAATCATTATTACCAAGTCTATAAAATATTTCTTCCATTTTGAACTATGTTACAGATACTCTTCAAAGAACTTGTACTGGTACAATTAATATTAACATTGACGGTTACGGGGATGAAGACCAAGTTACTACTACTGGTGGTGGTACTAACGACCGTGATCCCAGCATTGGCCCAGAGTTCACTACTTCTCCTACTTATGGATTAACTGAGAACACAGAAAAAAACCCTTTGGTGCCTGTTGATCCATGGCAAGGGCAAGGTATTTCTGACAATGTACATTTTGGTCCTGCTGGCATTGGACTACTCATCATGGGATTCTTAGTCCTAGGATGTAAGTATAAGAGCTGTCCTATTTATATGTGCCCCCCCCAAAAAATATTGTAAAGAAGTGATACATTTTCAGATCCTTTGATAAAATGTATTTTACAAATTCTGATTTTGTGCAACTTTCAAGACATTCATGTTTGGTGTTGGATTTGTAAGATGAAAAATTAAACTATTTGACCTCTTATAGTACAGTAGAAAATATTTTTTTCTTGTTTGCATTCAACCTCAATGTAGTGGGGAAGTGCTATGACATATTGCTGTTTAAGTGAAGCAACTGTTAGAAATGAAGGAAACAATCAGAAAAGGCTCTGGAAAGTAAGCCCTAAATTGGGTGTTAATAAAAATATGTGAGGAAGAAAAAGAATACAGAAGGAAGCAAGATAAAGAGGAAAGAATGTAGTATGGATAATAGTAAGGGAAAGAGAAAAAAAGGAAAGAAAGGAGGAAAATCACCTCAGGTGTTTTGTTTGCTTGAAAATATGATAATGTTTAGGGATAGCTTTGAATCCAGAGGTATTTAATTGAGTGTGCTATAGACTCAATAGTCTGTATTATAGACAGTATAGACTTCAAGGAATGAGGAGAGCTCTGAAGTAAGTAGGCTGAAATCCGAACATTACAGTTAAATTAACTAATTAAAATTAAATTAACTAATTAAAAAATATACAAAATTAAATCACAGTACTTATATATGAAATATTTTCTACCTCTATTTCTCTTAAAACATAAATAGCCATAAATTAGAAAGTTCCCACTAAATTAATGAGTAAACTGGATTTTATCTAACTTTAAATAATTTTTTCACCCTTTTAAAAATTTTTATCAAAACCCAGTTGTTGACATCTCTACTGGATGTAATATAAGACTTTGACTTTCAGTTGGTGCTTTTATTATATTGATGATTACCTTTAGATGATGTGGCGAGTAAAAGATTTAAAAATTATATATGGACTTTAAAGTCAAATACCTCTAGATTCAAAACTATCCCTAAGATCATATTATGTAAAAGACTCTGGACTACGAGCTTGAATAGATGAATGAGAAAAATTCAATTGCTCAACAGAACATTGTTAAGCAATTTAATGTTCTCTCGTCTGCATAAGTAACTTCAGTAAAAGATATCCATGTAGGGGAAATGATAGCCATATAGAGAACAAATGCTTGAAGCATAAAAAAGATTTGCTTAAATAAAATTTTGCCTGGATAAAAAAAGAAAAGCATGTGTAAAAGAAGAAAAATAAAGATATGGATGAAGAATCAACTGTATTACCTGGTTTTTCTAGCCTTCCTTCTCTCCTTTACTATTTTCTTAGGCAATGACAAGAGCAATCTGCTTTAATTGAGAAATGTAATTTCTAATTTGAATACTATGTAACAAATTAAAATTGGCTGCAGTCTAGTATATTGAAGCAAACATTGATTTCGGTATTTCATCATGGTGCAGTTTGCTTTCTGAAAATTTCATACTTTTAGAATAAAATGTAATTATATAGGAGATTCAAATTTAACCATAAAAAGCAGGTTGTTTTGTTTCAATATAACCTGCTACTAATTCCAATATTCTGTCCTTTCACCATCAGTGGTCCCATTTCTGTTGATGTGCTGTGATTGTGGAGGTGGCCCTGGTGGTGGAGCAGGATTTGAACCTGTTCCTGAATGTTCAGATGGAGCAATTCAGCCCTGGGCATTAGAAGGACCACAGCCTGAACTCCGGGTAAGTGCTAATAATCTGAAGAGATGGGCTTTGGTAGCCACCTAAACAATCTGAGGCACATACACCGTGGTAGTCTCCATTCAGTCTATGCTATTGTTTGTTCTGGGATAGCTAATGCGGGAAATGAAAAGAAATCAAAAGTACATCCAAATTAGATGGAAGAAACCAGGGGAGACTTTCCAAATAAGGTTCAGTTTTTAGTGGATTTCAAAAATTTCCTACATAGTATTCCTTTAGAAAATCTAATGTAACGAGAAAAAACACAATGTGAAACTATAGAAATAAGAATCACTACAATAGGAAAATGTTGGGTTTTGTCTTTTAGGATTTGAATACTATCTGTGTACCACAGATACCACCTGATAATGCAAATATAATTGAATGTATTGACAACTCAGGTAAGAAATTTTATTTCAATGATTCAAATGACTAAGGAATTCTGTTTTCTCTTTGTATGCCTTACTGTTTCTCAATTATCTTTGTTTTAAAAATTCTCTCAATCCTTTTTAGATGACTAAAACTCAAATTAGTTAGTAAGGGCAAACTACAGCAAGTACTATTCTTATATACTGAATTTTCAAATCTTCCTCAATCATCAGAGAATACTTAGAAGATAAAATGAGTGGGACTTCAATAAATAGAAAAGAATTGAATTGTAATCATGATTCAATTTGAGTTGAGGGTTTTTTGTCTAATAGAGCAAATATTACTTACCAAATATATATATATATATTAGTATTAAGTGCAACCCAATTTAAATAGATGTGTTTATTTAGTGAGGTCGGTATGAACCTCTAAAATTTATGAATGATTCAGAATCACTCTGACTTTAGCTGCTATCATGGGAAAGAAAAAAAATCCATCCATTCTCAGTGTCAGATAACTGTTGACCTGAAAATATTTGTGCAATTTCTTAAACTGAAGATGAGCATCAATCAGAAACACTATCAAAATCATTCGAAGCTCTTAGTTAAGGTTGTATCTATGTGATAGGGTTTTACCTTGTATATAGATTAGACTATCACCACAACTTGTTTTAAAACAGGTGTCTAGACTAGCCCACAGGCAGAAACGAGGACACAATTAGAGTTTCACAGTAAGGAGAAAATTACCACTCTCATAAACAGAAAAAAATTATTGAAAAGCTTCCTATATCTTTGAAACTTGTCATACCATCTTTGTCGTTTTTCAAGATAAATAAATGTTATTGATTCCCTTATTTTTGAATGCTTTAAAGTACGAGAGGCATAGGAATATTTGCAACTTGTAGAACTGGACACGCTAGTTTTTAAGCATATTTCTCCTCCTGATGTGTCAGTTTTTGTTAATGACACCAATGTTCCCTACCTCAAAAGCAGAAATTTGTGATTGTGTCATATTTTCCTATTTGTTGACACCCCAGGTAGTTCTCAAGACTTGTCAAATGATCAAGTCCACCAGCATTTCTTATGCATTTCTACCATATTAAATCTACAAATATCTGCCAAATCTTGACAAAGTACAATGAGAGCCACCAGATTAATAGAAGTATAAAAAAACACAATCCTTAAAATCAAGACCTGTGGGCCTCCCTGGTGGTGCAGGGGGTTGAGCACAGAGCTGTGAATCTGTCTGCAGCCTCTGCAGTGCTGGTACGATCCCTGCTGGCCTCGGAGCAACCCACATGGCCGAACAGACCTCTCCTGTCCTCCCCGCTGCTCCCCTCAGCAGTGATTTTCGTCAGTCTGCCTGTTCTGTTCCCCTTATTTTCTAGTGAATCCTCTCACTCTCCCGTGCATCTAGTCTGTACCCTGGCTCTTGTAGAAATAAAATAGATCTGTTCAAAAAAAAAATCAACACCTGTAAAATATTGAAGGCATAGGCTATTTAGCCCACCTTCAACTCTTTCCCACTCCCTGGCAATTCCATCATTTCTCAGGACCATTGTTTTATTTTACCACCTCCCACAAACATTCTGACAGTTTCTAATCACTCCTCATATCCAAGTGCAAATCCAAGGTTTTCTGGTTTTCTGTGCTATAGTCTCTTCTCTGGAAACCAGTGGCTTTCATGCCTTCTTCTGAAGCTTTTAATAATGCATTGGGGTATTCTTTTTTTATTATTATTAAATTTATTTATTTTTAATTGAGGTAATATTGGCTTACATTATTTTTTTAAAGATTTATTTATTTTGTTTGTTTATTTATTTATACAAGAACTGGGGTACAGGCCAGATGTGCAGGAGGGTGCGAGGATTCACCAGAGACAGAGTGGGGAACAGAACAGGCAGACTGACGAAATACACTGCTGAGGGGAGCAGTGGGCAGACAGGAGAGGTCTGCCGCGCCATGTGGGACCCTTGCCAGCCTGTATTGAACAGGCGCTGCAGAGGCTGCGGACAGCTTCACAGCGCTCGCTCAACCACCTGCGCCTCCAAGAGAGGCCCATTGGCTTACATTATTGATGGTACTTTGAAAATTTAGGATTCCCCTTTCCCTCAAGTATCACTACCATAGTACACCCATCAATAAATCACTACTAGTCCATCACCATAGTCCATTGTTTCTCTTCTCTCTTTATTCTCACCATTGGGGCATTTTTACACTATTTTTTAATCTTTTAGAATTGGGATATTTCCTCCAACTTCCCTCAATTTAAAATCAAATTCTCCAAGGCATAGTTTCATAACTTCTATATATCCCTCCTCCTTCTGACTCAACATATAGTAGTCAAATAATTACCAGATCAACAAATTGGTTAATAATATTATTTTGAGCTCAATATCATATTTCTACCTCCTTTCTTTATGTTTCACCTTAATTTTATTTCTTTTGTCACAAATATATACTTAAAAATGCATTGTAGCAATTGTTTAATTTTTTTTAATAGAGGCATGTTTTTATTTATTTATTTTATTTGTTTGTTTTGTTTATACATGCACTGGGTACAGTCAGAAGCGCGGGAGGGTGAGAGAATTCACCAGAGCCAGAGCGGGGAGCAGAGCAGGCAGAAGGACCGAAGTACACTGCTGAGGGGAGCAGTGGGCTGCAGAAGAGGTCTGCGCACCATGCGGGACCCTCCTCTGGTGGCCAGGGAGCAGCCGGGGATCGAACCGGTGCTGCAGAGGCTGCGGGCAGCTTCGCAACCCAGCACTCAACCGCTGCGCCACCGGGGAGGCCCTGTTTAATTTTTAATCTAACATACACTAGAGAAAGTATATTTAATTGATCAACATTTACAGGGGTTTACACAAATGAGTATTGTGGCAGAGAAATGCAAGATCTGGGAGGAGGAGAAAGAACAACTGGATTTGAATTATCAGAGGGAGTTAAAACATCAGGCGTACCTGAGACATGTCAAGAATATTCTGGAACATTAAGAAGAAATTCTATGAGGGAATGCAGAGAAGGAGGTCTGAATATGAATTTCATGGAAAGTTACTTCTGCCAGGTAAGGTCTCTGTCTCCATCCTGTGTCTACTGCTCTAATCCAGGATCTTGCTATGTCTCAAAACAGCTTTGATAGGTGTCTCCTAAGTTCCCAGCCTTTACCTGTAGGTCTGACAGCCTATATTGCTGTTTAACACTTCCAGAACTGACCTGAACCCTTTATCCCCACTTTCAAATGACAAAGAAGAGCTCCCAGCTCTCTTCTAAGGCATAAAGTGCAAACTCTTTACCATGGCAATTAAGTTTATTCACCAATTGATCTCTTTCTGCAAATCTCCAATTATCTCTTACCACCAATTCCACTTACCAGCCACCTTTGCCTTATTCATACCAGTCAATTCCCAATCACGCTTTTGCTCATGCTGTGCCCATCCCCTCAACCTCTCTGCCAAATCTCTCCCACTTTCAAGACCCAATCCAAACATCATTGCCTCCCTGAAGTTTTTACTATTAGCCCTCTTATCAAAATAAGATTAATGTTCCCTTATCTGTATTTCTATAGTACTTTGTATAAACATTTTATACAACACACATCACTGCTAAATTTCACTGTTTTTAAACAATAAAAAGCACACAATTTTGTGTACATCAACATTTTATGTGACTCCCTCTAATTTGGTTACAAAATAATTCATGTGACTTTTTTTGTAGTGTTGCATCCAGAGAGCATTTTATAAAGAATTTCCTCTAGATTAATTACAATAATCAAAATGTATTAACAGAATTATAGTTAAAATAATTTGTAAACAAATTCTTTCAAGCAATTACAGAGTGATTTATAAAGACTTTTTAGTAGATGTTAGAATTTAATTTTATATAATTTTCTTTGGCAATGCCATGGAAGAAAAAATAATCAAGAATTGTATTATTGTTAAGTATGTGTTCATAATTTCATTTTCCATTTCCTCTATAAATTCAGAAAGCATACGCTTATGCAGATGAAGATGAAGGACGCCCATCCAATGACTGTTTGCTCATATATGATATTGAAGGTGCAGGTTCCCCTGCTGGCTCCGTGGGTTGTTGTAGCTTCATTGGAGAAGACTTGGATGACAGTTTCTTGGATACTCTGGGACCCAAATTTAAGATGTTGGCAGATATCAGCCTTGGAAAAGAAGTAGAATCATATCCATGCCCGGATCCCTCCTGGCCACCTGAGAACACTGAACCAATTTGCCCCCAGCAGGGAACAGAGCCCATGTCCCCACATTTTGGCACTACCACAGTAATTTCTGAGAGCACCTACCCTTCAGGACCAGGTGTACAGCATCCTGTTCCTATCCCTGATCCTCTGAGCTATGGTAATGTCACTGTGACTGAGTCTTATACCACCTCTGGCACTCTGAAGCCCTCTGTCCACATTCATGATAATCGACACCCATCAAATGTGGTGGTAACAGAGAGGGTAGTTGGTCCAATGTCCGGCACTGATTTTCATGGAATGTTAGATATGCCTGACTTGAGAGATGGGTCCAACGTTATAGTGACAGAAAGAGTAATAGCACCTGGTTCAGGTCTACCTACCTCTCTGACCATGACTGATCCTAGAGAGTCATCAAATGTGGTAGTGACAGAAAGAGTAATCCGACCAACCTCTGGGATGATGGGCATGAATACGCATTCTGAGTTGTCCAATGCACACAATGTGATTGTGACAGAGAGGGTGCTCTCTGGCTCTGGAGTAACTGGATTTAGTGGCTCTGCAGGAGTAAGTGGAGGCAGTGGCACAGTCAGCAGTGGCCTGATTGGCACCAGCCTTGGTGCTGGAGGGGGCCTTAGTGGAGGTGGGGGCTATAGTAGCAGCATGGGGGGGACAGCCACCATTGGCCACATGAGGAGTTCCTCTGACCATCACTTCAGCCAGACCCTTGGGTCTGCCTCACCTAGCACAGCCCGAAGTCGAATCACAAAGTACAGTACAGTGCAATATACCAAGTAGTAGCTAGAATCCCAACACATTTTTTTCTCAGTAGTTGTGATTTACATTCAATTCCCACCACCAAAGGACTAATAATGTGTTTTATGAAGCACAACAAGGTGCTAAGGTAATTGTGGAGCAAGGTGAGAAACCAACATGAGAAAAATAGATGGAAACAGTGCTGTTGGGGGAAAGTTCTCCTTAGCATTGGCAAACTTTTTTCTTATATTAGTGCTTATGGAATCATGGCCATGCTCTAAAACTTGAGACCGTGTCTTCTTTGCACCTGCATGGCCTATAGGGTCTTCTTTGCTTCTGTGTGGCCTGTAGTGTTTCTCCAACATGTGAAATAAATAAAACTTGTTCATGTAAAAGCACTGACCTTAAAATGGCAATTGGCATAGTTATCCTTGCCCTGTTTTGATTTGTCATGTAGTTCCGGCAATATTCAATAAGAACATGCAATTTGTGCTTATGTATGTGGGAAGAATTTGAATTGTGCCAAATTAATTTGAATTGTGCCAAATGCCCTGCAAGTTTCACAGACAATATAGGTAAAAATCTAACCACATATTCAGTCCAGAGTTAACCATTAAGAAAAATGTCCAACTATATAGTCAAGTTCACCACTCACCAACATCTACCTTAATAATTGCAATAGGTAAAGGAAATCTCAAATTAGGAAATTGTTTTCTGGGATGAAATTCCATAAGAGACTAGCAATAGGGTGAGATATTTTAGGTAAATTGCAATGTCTGAGCCTGAATCTTGAGATGGGGCTTCAGCTAAAATTCATATGGCGTCAAGAACTTTTCTTATTCTGGTTTGTATTTAGTGGTAGATGCAATATTGATGAATCCTGGGGAGTTTGCAATATATCACACTAATTATTCTCTTCATCAATGGTTCTGACTTAATAAATGAAAACCTGCCAAGTACAGACCTGAGGGTGAAGTAAGTAATACCTTGTGTGGCTGTCATCACTAGTGATCAATTACCTCCCAAGGAAGCAGGCAGAAACCACATTGTACTCTCAGATTATGTTTTTAAAGTGCTATCCATTTATATCCAGCTCTTTATTTATACATCTCTTAAAGTTAAACTGATTTACTTAAGCTGAGCTGTGAATAAGAAACCTACAGTATGGTTAAGCTTTGGGGAAATTTTTTAAGGGGATCTGAAAAATGTTTTAGGACATGTAAAATATTAAATGGAAAAAATTAGAATTGCTTGGTAAAGTGATACCATACTGTTAGTTTTAATTGAGTTTAGTACTTTTTAAAACAATTCTCTTCTGTCACTTTGAAGGGATGAACTAGAAACTTTTAACAGAGTTGATGATATTGTGTTAGCAAGAATTGTACTAGACCACCCCATTTCCTTACTCTCTCCCCACCCCAGCTGAATTTGCTCACTAGCATAAATTTTATATTCCTGATTTGTCAACTGTCAATAAGCTCTTGGTATCTACATGCTTCAATTTATAGGTTCCAAATTATTTGGTATGATATATTTTTCTAGTGTCAAATTTAGCTATATACTATTTATGGTATGTCATTTCTGTATGTTTGCTATATCATGTTAACTAGTTAAAAATCTCTAAACAGAATTTAACTATTCTTAGAAAATTTATTATCTCATGATAAAGGAATTTTCTTCTCTTTTCTAAATTCAGTGTTAATATGTGCTCTCTAGAGTGAAACTGGATATGACAAAATCTTTTAAAGACTATCCCCACAACTACTTAAATTTCCCAGGGTCTTATCAGATCAAAGTTTAATTATTCAATTTCCAAAACATGTTAAAGGCAACTGGGGGGGGGGGTGAATTACTTTCCCAGTGCCATTTTGATCCATGTTATAACAGATGATGTCAATATTTTCAAAGCCATAATACACATCCTTTTTGAAACTCTGTAGCCTGTAAATTTTTGATAGTCTGTAGCATGCCAAAGTGCTGAGGTGTCAATAAATCATTCACAGGGAGTCTCTTTTATTTCTTCTTCCCAGTTGGAGGGTTCCACTAATAATGGGTACTCTTTACAGAAATAATCAAAATATATTTACTGAAATATACTTGAATATGCCTGGATGTAAGAGTTTGAAGAAATAAAAACAATTATTAATTAATTATAAGCTAGTTAATAAAGGGAAGGGTATCTGAACATAAAAAATTTACTTGTAACCTGGATATAACATCATCAGAAGTATTTTTTAATATCTTCCAGAAATTTTTTTTTAGGCTTTCTGAAAAATGCCAGAGTGACCATCCTTAAAAACTGTCACTATTAAGATCTATTTGTTATATAAAAACATGAGATACAGGGGAAAAAATGGCAGAATTAGTCATCAGTCTTTCTGGAAAGATAATTTGAAATCTAATTGCCTTTTATTTCAGGTTACATATTAATGTTTTAACTCTTTATTCCTAATTTTAAATGACCTTTTCTTAAGTCCTCAAACTTTCTGTCATTTAAAGGCATGTTATCTTTTTCAATGAACAGCCTTTGAGCAGAGTTTAGTTCTTTATTTTAGATGGTTTACTTCTCATATACTTTTAGGTCATTCCACAGACCTAAAAGATATTGAAATTATTATATAACTGAATACTTATAATTCAAATCCATATTATGAGTTGAATCTCAGATCAACTTATAAAAAAAGAGAAGAAAGTTAATTTAAATGGTATGTATATGTAGTTTATAAACAAAGTGTTTAATGTTTATAAAACATCTAACTTTCTAAAGAGGTGGTCCCCAGGGGCAAAAATTAGTGTACCATAATATTTTATTCTGTAACATTGACCAAATTACTATATTAAGCTGATTTTAATATTGAATTCCAGATATATCAGCTACATATTATTAGCTTCTATGCATGTTGCCCAATATAATTGTATTTTCACTGAAATTGTTAACAAAAACTGTTCCCATTTGGGGTTGTTTGTATGACTTCATCTGGCCATCTGTGCTAATTTGTGTATAAAGATTTTTGCATCATAATCTTTTGATACAATTTTCTAATAGATTTTTAGTTACACAAAAAAATTATGTATTTACTCTAATCAAATGTTTTTAGCTATATACACAGTCAATTTCTGAATTTATACCAGTATTTGAATGTCAGCCATGGTGTATAATACATTTAACATGTAACTATAATGGGAGTTTTAAATCATTGGTTAAAATTATCTTGGCTATTTGGGAAAGATATTTGATACCCAAAACAAACTTTTTAAATTATTTTTATACTTATTTCCCATGCTTATTTTATAAATTCTAAGCTTTTTGATGTATGGTATTTTTAAGACTTAATTCATACAGCACTAGAATACAGCAGTTCACACAGATTACTAGAACCCACAAAATAGTTCTGTTCAATTTGTCAGGACAAGCAATTAAATGAATCAACCTATTAACCATCAAATAAACAATGAATAAAACAATGCTAAGCAAAATATTAAAATGTAAAACAACAAATAATCTATTATTTGTCTATGTTCCCTTCATTTAGTTATATGTATTTGAGTTACTAAACACTTCATCTACAAGCTATAGTTAATCTAACCTGTTTTTTTTTTTTTTTGCTATTTTACAAGTATTTTTAGACTCTAATATGCAATTTTGGTGATGTTTAAAACGAAGTGCTTTTCTGCAAGTTTCAGTATAAAACTTTTTGGATTATTTGGGTGCTAGTTCATTGCTTGGTCATCTGTTGGTTATTTTAAGTTGGTTTGTATTTTTAAAAGAGTTGTGTTTGCAGCAATAAACTGATTGATATGACTCCTTATCTTTTCTGAGTTATAAAAGGGGGAGAGGTTTAGACTGTAAAGAATAATTAGTGATTCTCAAATTTAATTATTTTCATCACATATAGGGGAAGAAATTTTATTTTCACACCATTAAAACTTCTTTTCATTTTCCACTTCCCAGTTTTTTTTCTATGTTCACTGATGAGCTTCCCCTCCATAGTGCTGCTTAGTGAGGCAGAGCACAGAAGTGCAGCCTGATAAAATTGATAAACGAGAAAGAGCTTGTATTTTGAACCTTAATTTGATACTTTTAGTATCTTTATGTTTTCATCTTCCCCTCTTTCATAAATTTTTTATTTTGTTTACATTAGCATTTAATTTCTTTTAAAGTGGCTTTTCTTCTTTTTAAAATCCTACCTTTTCAGGCCTCCCTGGTGGTGCAAGAGGTTAAGATGCAAGCTATGAAGCTATCCGCAGCCACTGCAGCATGAGCTCAATCCCCGGCCAGGGAGCTTCCCACATGACACAGCAGACCTCTCCTGTCTAGCCCGCTGCTTCCCTCAACAGTGTATTTCAATCAATCTGCCCCTTCTATTCCCAACTCTGTCTCTGGTGAATCCTCTCACCCTCCACACCTCTGGCCTGCACCCAGTTCTTGTATGCATAAATAAATTAATCTTTAAAAAAAATAAAATAAAATCCTATTTTTTCATACTCATTGGGTATATATCTTTTTTGCTCTCAGTTCAACTTCCAGACCATTATCATCTCCACTTTTTCCAAAGCCCTTTCAGAACAGGTGATCGGTTTATTCCCTCTCCCTCTCTCTCATTGTGCCACTTACCAACCTCTTAAAGTCTCCATCTTTACTGAAGTACCTGTCCTGGTTTATATCTTTTCCTTCACCCCTGCTTCACCTACTTGATCCATTAGTAAGCTCCATTGATCCTATAAACAAAATACATCATGTCATCTAATAATTTATATCCCCATCTCCCTACCAATATGCCTCTTAAATGGTCTCTGTGCTTCCATTATGGTCTTCTTCAAGCAATTTCTATACATGAGCCTAGGTGGCCTTCTAAAATATCAATTAGATTAAGTTAATTCCCTCTTTTTAAGAATTTCAGTGGATTTTTATGTCTAAAATGCCCTAGAATATGTCCTACATGTGTGGCCCAGTTCTGTCATGAAAGATGATGGTGGTGAATGATGGTAGATTGATTGGACTGAGACAGTTGTAATGGAGAAGATAAAGTGATGTGGACTGAGGAAATGTTTTGGTCTTTGCAAGTAGTAGTCACTCTGCCTGAAACATTTTCCTTCTCGTTTTCATAAGGTTACCTCCTTTCATCTTTCAAGTAGCAGTTTAAGTATTTCTTTAGAAATATTTGACCAGCTTGTTCATTCTTTCACTCATTCATCCTTTCCACAGGTGTTTGTTGAATACTTGATAGTTCTTCCAAGCATTGGCGATATGACAGCAAACAAAACAGATGAAGTTCTGCCATGAGTTTATGTTCAAGATACAGAGGAGTAAGGGAGGTCTGACAATAAACAAGTAAATATATAGTAAGTTAGATGACAATCATTGGTAAATAGAAAAAAAAGTAGGGCAAATTGTGATAGGGAATGCAGGATGGAAGGGATGTTCCTACATATAAGGTAGTTGAAGCAGGACTCTTGTACAGAAATATTTGAGCAGACACCTGGGGAAAGTGAAGGAACAAGCCAAGTGGCTATGTAGGTACCAGATGCTTCAGGCACAGGGGTCAACAAAATTGCAAAACTTATGAGGTAGAACATTCTTGGAGTATATAAGAAAGAACAAAATAAAAAATGTGGCTGAAAAGTGAAAGAAGGCCAGCAGGAAGATATGTTGCCTGAGAGATAATAAGGATGAGACTGAGTTTGTCACTGAGGGTGACATATTCTGAGTCCCTGGGAAGCATGGGCAGGGGACTGCTCTGCTCAGATTTGCATTTTTAAAAGATCACCTAAGCTGGCTTTCTTAATGAAGCATGCCTACCACCTGGTTGGACTGTAACAGGTTAGTAACAAAGCAAGTGACAAAAATTAAACAAACCTCTAGACAGCTTAATAAGGTAACATGCAAAAAGAAATTTTTTTAAAAGCATACTGACCAATAGATTAATGTTAAATCTTATTAAAATTGTCTTGGAAAACCCCAAGAAGCACAATATATACAAATAGAATATAGTACAATGGCCAAAATGTCTGAAAACGAGGATAATTTTTGAGAATGTAGCTGGTGATAAGTTCAAATAAGACATACTGGGCCTCCCCTGGTGGTGCAGTGGTTGAGCGCTGGTCTGCGAAGCTGCCCACAACCTCTGCAGTGCTGGTTCGATCCCTGGATGCTGGCAAGGGTCCCACATGACATGACAGACCTCTCCTGCCATGCCCGCTGCTCCCCTCAGCAATGTATTTCATCAGTCTGCCTCTTCTGTTCCCCTCTCTGGCTCTGGTGAATTCTCTCACCCTCCCCTGCTTCTGACTATACCCAGTGCTTGTATAAATAAATAAATAAATCTTTAAAAAAAAAAAAAAAAGACTTACTCCAGCTGACCCTGGGAAACTTACTTTTCCTAATTTTATAAACAAAGCTTAATTATACCACACTTGGAATAGCCCAGTTGCTCTGTGCCAGGATCCCAGTCATCTCCCCTTATGTACAAACTCAGTGAAGCTCCTGCTTCAAGAACTGGTCTAAAAAAAATTGTCTAAAAATGAACAATGATGTAAAAAATAAATTTAAAAGTAAATAAATAAAAATTAAGAAAAGAAAAGAACTGGCCTACACCTGCTCACAATGTCAGGCTGCAGTTCTTATCAACACTACCATCTTGTTGAACCCAGAACATAATGAAGCATGACTTCCTAAGGTAAATCTGTTGATCAAATTTATAGATACCTCTTTCAAAATGTACACTAGTTCCTACTGGATAAATTACTGACCTGAGTGCCACAGTTTATTCTAATAACATCTTGGATTGGTTTCACCCAGAACAGATCCTGAAACAGGACTTGAGGGAGATTTGTGATTGGGAGGAGGAGGTGAAGAAACTACTGTAGCAAATGGGGAGATGAACCAGGAAAAGCCCCACCAGCCAGCCACCACCATGGGCATTGAAAACACTAGGGGCCAATGTAGTAGATGTATCACAGAATTAAACCTACACAGAAACGAGGGAAATCATGTATTTATACAACAGTTACCATCAGTTGAACAGCTGGAGACAGAATTCCCTGTGCCTGCTGCACAGATGGATAACATGACTCTGGCACCACTGAAATAAAGAAAGTAATAATAAAAAAGTAACAGGAGCAAACAGTTAGAAATTGATAATGGCAAAATATAGAAAGGGCACTAAAAAGGTCTGTCACAACTATTGGTATACTCAGTGGCACCCTGGTAAAATATGCTGAAAGTGACCTCAGAATTCTCTAATTTGGCAGGTTTTTCTTGAACATTCCTTTGCACCCTACTATCAGTCTACTCTATGGAAAAATATAATTATTCTCAATTACAAAAAAAAATCTAAAATAAATTTGAAAGAGAAAAAAATTAAAGAACAATTTTAACACATATGACAAAGGTTGATTTCCTTTATAGATGAAGAGAACTTATAAGGTCATAATAAAACATCAGTAGGGCCTGCCCGATAGCACAAGGGGTTAAGTTGCAGCACCATGAAGCTATCCGCAGCCACTGCAGCATCAGTTTGATCCCCAGAAGGGAGCTACCCACATGGCGCAGCAGGCTCTTCTGTCTCACCCGTTTCTCCCCTCAGCAGTGTGTTTCAGTTGATCCAGCTGCTCTGCTTCCCACTCTGTCTCTGGTGAATCCTTTCACCACTATCACCCCCTCACCTCTGGCCTGCACCCCAGCTCTTGTATGTATAAATAAATAAAATAAATCTTTAAAAAAAATCAGTATCAGGGCCTCCCCGGTGGTGCAGCGGTTGAGCACTAGCTTAAGAAGCTGCCCGCAGCCTCTGCAGCGCCTGTTCCATCCCCGGCCACGAGGGTCCCACATGGCACGCAGACCTCTCCTGCCACGCCTGCTGCTCCTCTCAGCAGTCTGCCTGTTCTATTCCCTGCTCTGGCTCTGGTGAATTTTCTCACCCTCCCGCACTTCTGACTGTACCCAATGTTTGTATAAATAAATAAATAAATCTTTAAAAAAAAATCAGTATCATAATGGTGAAAGGGAAGTAAAATTTCACATAAAAAGAAACACAAATAACCAATACCTCTCCCAATGAAGAGGTGCTTATCTTACCTCATTAGAAAAATGTCCATGTTAATCTGTTGACACATCTTCCTGAGCCACTCGTGAAGGTGGGTTAATTACCCTGGCCCAGTTATTCTTAAACTTTAACTTGCAACCCCAGAATTATCTGGAGACAATGCTAAGAATGAATAACTCTAGGCTCTATCTCCAGAGATTCTGATTCAGTAAATCAGGGGGCAAGAAATTTGACAGAGGTGCAAAGTCACCCAAGAAATATATTTCATATATTTATAAAGTCATAACAAATATCAGTAACATAATGGCAAAAAGGAAGTAAATATTTCACTTAAAAAGAAACTGTGTAGCTTTTGACCTTCTTACTTCTAGATTTCCTCTCAAACAGCTTGAGTCTAAATCTCATTCAGAGTCTGCTGGATGCATAACTAAATCATCAAAGAAAACTATATACACGTTGCAACTTTGCCAAGGAGGGGCATGGCCAATGCTAGCAAAGTAGCCAGAGTGACATCTGAGTAATTGCCACACCGTGGAACAGCTGCCAATGCCATCATCATTGGGAGTCAGGGAGAGGGCTAAGATGACATTTTTCAGGATAAGTATGCAACGAGTATGTAATAAGTATGCAGGTAATACACTTTAATTAATCCAGAGCTTAGAAGCCACGCTATTCTTTCTGCACTCATTTGGAGACACCCCACACCCAGAACATGAAGTCACAGAGAGAACCAAGGCTCTCTGTCAGTGGAAAAAGATGATGTTAGGGTATAAACTAACATCACTCTTATGGAATTAACATAACTCTTCAGGAAACTGACATTTAATCTCCATGATTTCTAACACCAACTAAATAACCTGGTAGCTGGCACCCGATTGTCATACATAAATTGACTTTAATGGGGAGACGGGTTGTTTATCTTCAATGCCATTATCTCAAGGTGAATGGTCAGACATGTATTCACAGCAACCACTCTATGTCAAAACCAAGACAAGCTTTGTTTACTTTTTATTCATTCCCCTCTGGCGCAAGCTAATGAGAATCTTTTTGCTTGAGTCAACTCTAAAAACTCCTTGCTTACTGATTTGACAAACACAGTTTAGGGCCATAAATATGTTTTAAATTTCCTTTCCTCTAACACCTGCTCTTAAGAAAGAGAGCTTCCCTGGGATACTTATACAGTATCCATTAGTCAAATGGATTTTTGAGGATATCACCTCAAATTTGTGATAATGTTATGGAAAACTTTGCTTTACCATCATTCTCATGGCATCTTTGCCTGAATAGATTTCATCTCTTTTTTCAAAAAGAATTTTTATTGGAACAAACTGAATTAGCTATCCTCTGTACAATTACCTTAAAAAGCAAGTATTAAAACACTGACTGGGTACTAGATTGATATGATATAGGAAACAGAAATGTCCTACTGTTTTGAAAGTAAGGTAAGACAGATTAGCCAAGCAGAAGAACAATAAGTAAATATCTAGAGCATCTCTGAAATTAAATGGACATGTTCATATGAGTAGATAAAATGCTACTATTTTTTTTATCAAACACAAATAATAGGACAAACTTCCTTGAAAAATTCTGTCTTCAGAACCAGCTATTAAACTCATAGTTAGGTAAACTCTAAGATATGGAAAGATATTTGAAAACAATAACATTCAGTCATCAACTCCTTTGCTTTTACTTATCTAACCAATACTGAAAAGTGGTTTAGCTTTTATATAAATTGACTATGAATCAAGAGGTGGAATCCTTTATTTTATCATCGACTATATTTTTTTATTGAGGTAACATTGCTTAACAATGTTGTATATGATTTAAAGTATGGGATTGCACAGCTTTAGATGTATGTCACCATAACACACCCACAACCAAAGGCACCTAAAGTCCTCCACCATAGTCCACTGGGCACCCTCCACATTTTGTTCTCTAATATCCCCCTATCCCTCCAGTAGCTTCAATTCTGCAGTCATAAATAGGGGTTTTTATTATTATTATTGGTTTAGTCTGTCTGGCCCTTTGTTTTGTTTATTTATATTCTAATGTAAGTAAAACCATCCAGTATTTGTTGATTTATCTCACTTATTTAGCTTAACATTATCATCTCCTGTTTCCTCCATGTTGTCATAAATGGCAAGAGCTCATTATTTTTATAGCTGAGTAGTACTCCGTTGTATATATAGACCACATCTTCTTAATCCACTCATCTATCCTTAGACACTTAGGTTGTTTCTATAACTTGGCTATTGTAAATAGTGCTACAATGTCAGCGAAATAAGCCAGCAAGAAAAAGAAAAATACCGGATGGTCTCACTCATAGCAGGAATTTAGAAAACCTAAATAAGGGGCCAGGAAAAAGACTAATTATAATAAAGTAAAAATCAAAATCAACAGGCAACTATAAACTAGAGACACACTATGAGAGGGGGAGGAGGGAGTAGGATCAAAACAAGAGGGGAGGGTGGGAATTGTATGGGGACTATAACCAAGATGAAAATGCATACATTGTGCAAAAATGATGTAAAAATATATAAAATTTAAAAAATAATAATAATAAATAAATAAATAGTGCTGCAAGGAACATAGGATTGGGTATATCCCTACAAATGAGTGGTTTTTTACTCTTTGGGTAGAAGAGAGAGGATTATTGCTCTATCTTTGCCATTAATAAACTGTAGAGTCTTTCTGGAATATAGCAGTAACATTGGTCAAAGAGAAGGAAGAGGGGGGAAAATAATTAGATTATCTCTATTAGTACATCATTCTATTTCCATGATAGCTGGTACCCCACAGGAGAAACAGGAGTAGCTGCTATGTATCCATCTAAGCTCAATTTTTTTTTTCTTGAAAGAGATTTCATTAACTGAAACTCTTTGGTGAGTCTATTTTGAAAGCATCTCTACATGTAGCTTTCCCAAGGAATAAGCACAAATGAGGTGATGGAGTATCAAGTGGCCACTTGTCAGTTATTTTTTTTTAATTAATAAATTTTATTTTTATATTCCCCATACAATTGCAATCCCCCCATTCTGACACCAATCCCTCCCCTCCCACCCCCCACCCCCCAAAAAGTGTCTCTGGTTCATAGTTTTTTGTTGATTTTGATTTTCACTTTCTTATAGTTATTCATTTTCTTGGACCCTTATTTAAGTTTTCTAGATTCCTGCTATGAGTGAGACCATCCGGTATTTTTCTTTTTCTTTCTGGCTTATTTCGCTGAGCATGATCCCTTCCAGCGCCATCCATGTTGCTGCAAATTGCATGTGTTTATCTTTTTTGAATGCTCAGTAATATTCCATGGTGTATATGTACCACATCTTCTTGATCCAGTCATCTATTTTTGGGCATTTGGGCTGTTTCCAAAGCTTAGCTATTGTAAACAGTGCTGCTATAAACATAGGGGTGCAGGTGCTCTTTGGAATTGATGTTTCTGTGTCCTTTGGGTAAATACCTAGGAGTGGAATTGCTGGATCATATGGAAGCTCTATGTTTAGTAGGTCCAGAAATCTCCACACAGCTCTCCATAGTGGTTGGACCAGTTTGCACTCCCACCAACAGTGCAGGAGAGTTCCTTTTTCTCCACAACCTCGCCAACATTTGTTGTTGCTAGTTTTTTTAATATGTGCCATTCTCACTGGTGTAAGATGGTATCTCGTGGTAGTTTTGATTTGCATTTCCCTGATTGCAAGTGATGTTGAACATTTTTTCATATGCCTGTTGGCCATTCGCATTTCCTCTTCTGAGAAGTTTCTTTTTAGCTCTTCTGCCCATTTTTTGACTGGATTATTTTCTTTGTTGTTGTTGAGTCTCATCAGCTCTTTGCAGATTTTTGTGATCAGTCCTTTATCATTAGTGTTGTGTGCAAAAATTTTCTCCCAGTTGGTGGGGTTTCTCTTTGTTTTTGTTATTGTCTCTGTTGCTGTGCAGAAGCTCTTTAATTTGATGTAGTCCCAGCTGTTGATCTTTGCCTTCACTATCACTGCTTTGGGTGATATGTCTGTAAAGATGTCTTTGCAGAATCTTTTCATCGCTTATAGTAGTATACCCAGATTCAAGTTCCGGGGTCTATTGAAATGAGGGGTTACAAATAAGGGGATCTTGAAGAATCACCTAAACAACCTAATACCTATTGATATTGCTTGTTATTTATTATCAATGAAATTCAGCCTGTATATAGCAATTCAGAAAGATCAAGTCTTTCTGTCAGAAGAACTCAACCAAAAGTGGCAGAAACAAACTCTTGCAAAATATCTTCATCAGACACACCAAAATAACTTTCCTCTTGTGGAAAACAACACATAAGAATCTAGACCTGTTTCACTTATTCTCTTTGGCTAATTAGGTTATTCTAAAGTAACATTAATTAAAATAAATTTCTATGCTGGTAAACAACTCTCAACTTTCCCTACAATGCCTGTTAGTGCAATACTCTATTATTGGTTGCCTCAGAGCCTGCTTGATAGTAGTTGTGAAAATAAAAGCATCATGACAGTTACTGACTTCTCCCTGATCCCTTCGTTCCTTCTTGAGCCCTGATTAATCCATTGTTTATAATAGTAATGCTAGTAAAGAGTCGCTTGACTTCTACTTTCTACTATTCTTCAGTGATTCCCATTGCAATTAAGGTTTCCCACATTGATTCTGCCTGATAACTCAAAGCACAATACTGTAACCATTGGAGCTTCTATATATTCTCTACCATCCTCTCATATTCATCCTTTTGATTTGGACAAAAAGACGGGTCTTATATACATGGCCATGATAAGCTGGCACATAGAAAATGGGTGTTAGCCATATTTTTTAAGACTGAAGTTGCATTTATTTGATCCACATTGTGCATAATTCAAATCTTAAATATTGTAACATGTTAAGTTTCCACAAGACACAAACCATCTCCAGAGCAGTTTATGGTGTGACTCTAGGAATACAAATATACACTGTTAGCTAGAACACAGCCCCACTCACTGGTTCAGTGCAAATTCTCATTATCCTTTACTCTAAAATAAGTCAAATTTCAAAATATTTGATACAAATATAAAAACAAGGCTGTAACATAATTAATGCCAATGAAAAGGCATAGTAATAGGGGAAAATGGCATTATATTCCAAGAGCCCAGTGTTTACTGGCACTATTGACAACGATATATCACCAGAATAAATGTTGCCTAATGCCATTTTGACCAAACTATAAAAAAGAAAATATTCTGTGGTAGATAAAATTGTTACATTTCCAGTCTCTGGGCAAAAATGCATGAAAACAAAGAATTGTGAAAGTCAATTGGATATAAATTACTATAAAATAATTTTAAATGCCTATTTATCAAGTATAGCTTTCCATTAAGTCTTGGTTTATAAATCATCAGTGGGTTTATAAATCAGTGGGTTTATAAATCATCCAGTCAGCGGGTGTATATTAGCATGCCAGATACTCTGGAGGACCACCTGAAGATGTATTTTAAAACATGGAACTACACCAGCCTAAATAGTGGTAAATTAGGCTGACCTCACTAAATATTAAGTTTAACTTGGCAGATATATACAAACACTGTCTCTTTGTAACAATTCATTTTTTTCCATTGCTAAAATACAATTTTCTGCTCTCTTCCTCATTAACGTCTTCAACATATAATCCATTTCTCTTCATTTGAGGATGCTATGTCAACCCTCTAATTGCCTAGACTCTTTTCTATGAATCCATAAATGCTAAACTAAGGTTCTCAAGAGACCAAGTGATATTTAGAATACTTTCCATTACTGGACATAGCACCTGTCTTGCTTCCAAATTGAAGTGATGGGGTAGTGAAGAAAAGATGCAGCCTCCCTTTGAAATTCCCCAACCAACAGATATTAGCAATTAGAAAACATTTAACTACATTTTTATCTTAGCATTTGTTGCTGGCAGTGTGAATTTTTTATGAGGAAACTATGACCTCTTCCAAACGCATTCTAAGAAGAGAGAAATACATAAGGGAACAATTTTCACAAATATCCTTACATTTTCAGGTTTTGGATTTCAGCTTCCTTTAAATAAATGTTTATAATAGTTTAAAAGGTGTTCCTCACTCATGTTTTTTACCCATGAAAGGCCTTGAAGAACACACTCTGTATTCTGCTTATCTTAAAACAATTTAGTTAATGTTAGAAAAAAAGTCAGAAAAAAATGGTGCTAAAAGGTGGAAACAGATACACATGTAAATTCATACAAATCAAAGGGTGTCTTTGACTTAATTTTTTTTCTCAGAACATCTGTAGGATTGAGAAATGCAGTTCAACTATAGAACTTCTTAAGGAGGGAAGCAAGAATCACCTGAATTAAGAATTGAGTTTCATTATTCCCTTTCTCCCCACAACACACTGGTATATTTTCACAATGTCCTCTGCTCAGTTCCTTAAAGGTGGTTCTGTAGTGGACAGGTGTATGTGTATGTGCTGTCAGTATATGTAATTTTGCTTTTACAATGTTGGCAGTAAGAAGAAGGCTACTAATTTTATTCAGCGTGATGATAGGTCCTAGCGTTTTAATTATTTTTCATGTAGTGAGTAATTTATTATTCATTGGGTATCTCCCCTGTAAATCTTGTCCTCACTCTGTAAGATTTTTTCTTTGGTGTCCAACAAAGGGTTTCATTGCAATAAGAATCAAGGTGTGTCTATGTTCTTACCCAGAGCCCAAACAATGCCAGCCTTGCAGACCAGCCCAAGAGTTTGGGGTGGGGAAACAGAGTCATTATAGAACATCTTCACTCCTCTCCCAGAGAGCACCAGAGTTATCACCCATGCCATCCTGAAGGGCATCTCAAAGCACATCTAACTGCAGAGCTGATTTCAGGAGCCAGAGGACTAAGACTAAAATTGAAGCTCACTTGGGTTTGTGCACAAAAGAAACCTGACGGAATGGACTGGCTCCTTTTCAGGAATATTTGCCTTTTGATCATTTTAATGGTGAGTAGAATTTAAAGGCCTGGGAATGAATTCAACCTGAGCTCTGTCTGCTGTCAGTTGTCAGACTTTCTAAATAGGATTTATTGCATTTTACACCCCTTTCCACAAAAGCAGTTTTTAAGTTCAACCTCTGGGAATTCAAAGGATTCTCCATGCCTTGAGGGACCAAACGCCATAGAGATTCAGGGTGAGAATGTACCTGAATTAGACTTAAATAGCATCAGAGACATAGTCTAGTTCAAATGAAATGTTAGAACAATTTTAACATTTATGATCAGAAATAAAATTGACAGATTGTTGTCAAAATTTCTAGTGCAAATGGATCCTAAATTTGTAGGGAAGTAAAGTTGATCAAGTGCATTTCTTTTAAATAGTTAATTCCCTGTGAGTTTGTTTCAAGGTAGAGAAATTTTAGATGTGACTAAAGTGCATTGCAAATAATTACCAAGTATTTAAATAATATTATAATTTTTTAGTAAGAAACAGCTTAAGAGTACTCTCCATAAAGCCATCAAGCATATTGTCTTTTGCCTGAAAGAAGTAGGGTAGCTCAAATGCCAGTTCCTTAAAGGGCCAAGGATCAGGTCAATTCCTGATTGCCAATTCAATTAGAAAGTCTACTTGAGACTCAATTGAAGTAGGTTAGGTTACAATAGGTTTCTGTCTATTGATTGCCAATGCCAGAGCAATTCAAACCAAAATAGTTAAAAGGTAAGTGAAAAGAAGGGGGGATTATTAGGAAGTTGTACTGCTGTTGCTGTTGTTGTTGTTGTTTTTCCCAAAGCAAATATAGATGTCTGCATCACAAACTTTCAGGAATGCCTGCAGACATAAGACAGAAGTAAGACATAAGGTTGGAAAATGATTTCCACCCTCTACCATGTTCTTAGACAAGTGTCATTCTACATGGAACTCATCTGAAAATCAGTTCTAAAAGGCAGAGCAGCTGAGGTTGGGAGATACAGGAACATATCTTGTCCAATTGACTTAGCAGTCGCCATTCTTCTAGAGTTCACTATTCTGTAATCTTCGCTACTGAAAGTCACACAGCCCACACTGGGAAGGGGACAGGGGTGGGACATTTCATTCTCTGAGGCTGGGAGACAAATGAGTAAACAAAACCATTTTTGAGAGATATTTGTAAACTGCAAAGAGAAGTGTCATGCCCTGTTATAAATTTTTACTTACATTGTTAAAGGGAGAGGGAAAATCTGGACTCAATATTTAATAAAAATATTCAATAAGATCTCCTGCTATATGCATGTTTCTACTCAGATACACTTGTTTTTGGTAAGGAAAACTGATTTCATTAATCAAGATTTTATAAACAACTTCTGAGCACTAAATTTTGCCTTTTACTCCACTCTGCACAGGCATGTTTTATGACAATATTATTTAATTGAAGACTTAATATTTTTTTTCCTCCTTGATCTTGAAAGAGTATTATGGTTCAGATTCTCAGGGTCTTCTCTTGTTAGTTTTATTACCCTTGGTAATTTGAGTGTTTTTGATTCTAATTTCTTCCCACACCCCACGGATACTAAAGTATTTATGTTTTACAGTTTTTGGTAATTGCAATAGACTTAAGTTCTTTATGTGTTTCTACTAGATCTCTTAAGATAACCATGAATAACTCTTTGAATTAATTAGAGATCTTGAGCATGATTCAAGATTGAAACAAATGAAGGAAATATTTAAGAAGAATCAATGTATTATTATAGATGTTGTGGAAAACAGGCGAGCCTGCTTGTCTTTCATTTCCTGAACTTGAACTCTGTCCCTTTTTCATTAACTAAATCAAAGGCTCTCTGGGGCATCATTGCAGTTTACAGTAAAGAGGGTGTGGCTGCCTCTTTAAAAAGACTCACCGGTACTTTGTGTCATCTATATCTCAACCACAAAGAGCACTTTGAACAAGGTTTTGACTTAACTTATAAAAGATACCCAAAACTCCAAGCTATAATAGGGTGCTTTATTTTATTACATAAATTCTTCCACATTTTCTTCCTAAGAATGCTCATTATGTTCTGTAAAATGAATTGGGGTCATGAGATACAGTCAATGCTGAACCAAGACTCAGAAGCCCCGGGATTGAGTCACTGTACCCCTCAAAGGGACTGCATAACTTTGGCCAAGGCACCTTGTCTCTCAGGGCCTCCCTGAGCCCATGTGAGAAAGTGTGGGTAGACATGATGTCATCAGATTTCTCTCAAAGCAGAAACACTGAGGTTCTCTAATTATCCCTGCTGAATAGTTATGTAGTAGAAGTTCCTCTCTGCTTCCCAAATACTATTTTCTTCTCTTTGGTTGAAGAATCTAAAGATTTGGGTATGATTGCATAAGTTTTACTATTACTTAAGGCAGAACAGTTATTAGTTCTAAGAGCCTGTATTTTATCCAGTTGACAAGATCATTAAAAACAGTCATGTAGCTTTTATCAGATAAGAAGTTTTGTGCACATATAGTGATCATTTGTGCTATGTAGGCGATGTAAACACTTCAATTAAATATTCTGATTCTTGGAAAGTAAAGCAGGTATGTGGCTAAACATGTAGTATTACCTCACTTTAAGTTAATAGACAGCAAAATTTCAAAATATATTTAGAACTGACCTAGTCACTGACTAGGCCAATTTAGTCCTTATCAATTTAGTTCTACCTAAAATAATGTGATTCTGATATATGAAACAAAAAATTGTTTTTATTTATATTATTGTCAGCAAATTTCTATAATGATAGACTGATAGGAAAAAACACCTTTTCTGAGTTGTGTTTTTATTTGTACTAAACAAAATGTCCTAGATTGTATTAAATAATTGTTTTTAGTATGGCTTGCTATAGAAAGTACTGGTTTCCTGATATCACCAAAGGTTATAAGGAAGCAAATCTCATCTCTAGTATTTTTCTGTTGTATAGTGACTAAAGTATAACCACATAGATTTTAAATCAAGTTGACAATTTTTTTTTGGTTCAAATTTCTGCAGAGCTCTTGGTACACTAAAACAAACTTTATACCAAAGAAATATCTAGTATTATTACCACAGCATGACCTATAACTAATGCAGTCTTTTCAATAATATCTGCCTATAGAATTATAAGATCAAAATTCTCTCAAAAATAACTCATGGCTCTTGAGACTCTATGAAGACATTTCATAGAGTCTTTTTTTTAAGGTATATCTCTGTTTTAGGGAATTTCCCAAGCTTAAGTACACAGTCTTATGAGTCCTGTTTTGTCCTTGAGTATCCAAGGAGGAGTTCTTTATAGAGCAATGAAACTGTTGTTTGATGTTTCTTTCCCATTCCCAAGTGGGATCACAGTTGGAATTCCTCATTTACAGACAGCATCTCTGATGACAGGGTTTGTGAAAGGAATGACTGCAGTGAAACCTTCAGGTATTACCTGTATGAGAAATGTTTGCCCTTCCTTTCTACATAGAAAATTACACGGCTTACAAACTAAAATGCCACTACTTGATACACCTGCAATTATAAACAAAAGTGGTATAATTAGACTTGAACTTGGCATCTCTACCGTGTTCCTATGAGGATGGCAATTGCTTTACTCAATTATTTTTATAAGGATTATTCAGGAGGGAACTGCTTATTAATAAGTTGGTCCTAGGTGTGTAAAGGACTTCGAAAACTGACTTCAGAAAAGGTAAGTTAGAGACAAAAAAAATAGCTTTGTGTAGAAGCTACTACTTTAAATACACTCAGTATGTAAGTAAATAATGCATATTCTTAATTCTACAATAATGACATATAATGACTTAGATTATACAGATCTCCTATAAAATCATCATAGTCTCTCTACAAAGTATTGAAAAAGAAAACTAGGCCCAGAAAAACTTCAGCAGTTTACCAAAGATTAGATAGACATAGATGAGGGCCTTCCCTGGTGGCGCAGTGGTTGAGTGCTGGGCTGCGAAGCTGCCTGCAGCCTCTGAGCACTGGTTTGATCCCCGGCCACCAGCGAGGGTCCCACGTGGAGCTCAGACCTCTCCTGCCACTCCCGCTGCTCCCCTTAGCAGTGTATTTCGTCAGTCTGCCTGTTCTGTTCCTTGCTCTGGCTCTGGTGAATTCTCTCACCCTCCCTCGCTTCTGACTGTACCCAGTGCTTGTATAAATGAATAAATAAATCTTTAAAAAAAAATAGACATAGATGACTTCATATCCTGTTATCCTTAGATGGTACATGTCAGAACAGATGAGAACTCATCTTGCATACAAAGATATTATATGCCTATACATAATATTTTATTAATGAAAACTTTTGAATGAATCAATGGATTTAGTTTCCAATCTGTCTTTCTTAGCAAGTCACTTCACCTGATATTTATGCTAATATGCTAATAGGCCACTTTAATGTGGCTAATGAGCTTCAAAGTGAACTTGAGGGTTAAAAATGGAGATAGAAAAAGAGACCAAAAATATTTAGTATATCAATCCATTCTCATTTCATGACCTTACACTAGCAAAACGTTTTAGAGTTAACAAAGTCATTTCACTCTCATATCAAAAACCCTGCAAGAAAAATACAAATACCTTCATTTTACAAATAAAGTAATTTTCAGGGCATAGACAATTCATAAGTGCACCATAAGTGAACCCAATCTGAACCAAATACTCATGTCCAAAACTCTATCCACTGTTTCAGAATCAAGTCCTTGTCCCTTTGGGCCAATGTTAAATCCTATTTATGCTTCTACATTGTCTATAAAATTCTAATCTCTTTTCCCATTTATCTGCTTTCTTCCCCCATTTTACAAACATGTGAGCCCTTTCTCTACTTAGTCTTCATTTTATTCCAGAGATTTATACACGCAAAGAAAAAAGAAGCGCAAACTCTGTCATGAACAACATGCAGAGACTGTAACACATTCAGGATGGAGCACACATCTCCCTGGGGTAGTTTTGCTTCCTCACCTGCAGGTGCCTCTAACCTTTACTAGTTCCCCTTTACTAGTTCCCTTTCACTCGTTCCTCACCATTACAGCAACTTGTTCAGCCATCTCCATTCTGTATGGTGTCTTTTAACCAGGCTCTCAGACCAAACCACATCCTAGGATGAGACATGACCTACATAGGCTCTAAAAAGGTAACTTTTATAGGCAAAGAATTTTTACAATTATCAGGAGCCTGTAACTACTTCACAGCTTGAGATTTGTGCAGTTAATGCTTCTGGGTGGAATTTAGGAAGATGATGTCATTTCATGTTTCTTCCAAAACACCCAATCATAGGTGATTCTTGAAAAATGAAGCGCCTCTTGATAGATTCATTTTTTTCATAAGGGCTGAGGATAAAACCTGTCAAGTTCCTACAGGGAAACTGGCACATAAATAGAGGGGATTTTTGGAGGGCTTGGCTATTGATTCATCAGTAGAACCACCTGCGCCAAAAGCAGAACTACTAACAATGTACCAAAGAGGCCTCCATGAGGCACAGTATAAATTCTGCTAGATAAGAATCTAAGGATCTAGCATTGAAACTGATATCTAGAAAAATGTCAGACAAGAAAAAGAATGAAAAGGAAATATTTACAAGGATTCTTAAGGCTACCTTCTATTGTAACCATTCTTTAATAAAGTTGGGTTCTGTAGTGAAAAAAAAAGCAAGGCAAAATAAATGCAAAACACTCCCTTCAAGACTCATACTCAGTCTTTCTGCCTCAAGTTTAAAGTATTTATGTCTAGACTACATTGCATTCTATGATATTAAACCCTAATTTAAGGTTATATATTCACTTAAGATATAAGTTATTTAACTTGGAAATATACATTTATTTTAAGGAACTTGATACCAGCTTAATTGCTACTATAACAATTAATCTGCAATTAAGTCACAGCTGTCCCTGAAATACAGGCTTCCCCCACTTTTTGAAAGTAAGTCTATTTGATATGATTTGATAGGTTATTTGTGGGGTCTGCTAATGCTCAAAAATTTTCATATATAAATTAATGTTAGATTATTTAAAGGCCCTGTTTAGGGCTACACCTGAGGGGAGAAACCCATTACTTACAAAAGTGAACAATAATATAAGAAAATAACAAATGTAAATAAAAATTAATTAATGTTAGAAATTTTGCTAAAAATCACCTATCAAATCATGCAAAATAGGAACTTTTGTATAGTGGGGGAAACCTGTAAGGGAATCCTTTCCTAGATCCTCAGAGTGTATACACACACATACATATTCACACACACATAAATACATACATACGCACACATACATCATTCCTCTAATTCCATCTAGACATGAGCATGCACCTGAACCTGAGGTATCAAGCTGTTCTCCTCCCCCAATTCCTGCTTTTAAAAAAATTATACCTCTCAGCTATGGAAAATATCGTACTGTTGCACTGCAATGGGTTGTAAAAATATCTGGGACAATAAAGCAAAGAATAATTCAAATATCAGCATTAGTATTGAGAAAGAGAATTTACTCTAAAGCTGGTAATGAATCCTTTTGAAAGTCATGTGGCCTTCAAATACTTCTTTTCAATAGAATTAAGAGAATCTAATAGAGTTGCCTCTAGTAGGTCATTAAAATGTCATTTTTCAAAGACAAATTACTCTACAGGTTTAGAGGATATGATTGAGAATAAGTTTAATGACTGCTACATTAGAAAATCCTTCAATATCATCTATTTATATAAATAAGTTTTCTCCCTTATAACTGAAAGACAAAACCAGACAAATTAGAATCAATGCTAAAATTTGTTTAATTCTAATAGTAATATTCATTCATGAAGTAATTTAAAAATATTTCATCCATCTCTTCACAATGAACTTGATAAGATTTTACTTTCTGTAAATAATAACACTGTATCAAAATTTCCATATTTGCATGCTGTGTAATCAACTGTGCTATTAAAATAGCATAGTTGTAAAATTAATTCAATCTATAAGAAATTGATTTTTAGATGCTTCCAATTACAGAAACAAAATAAAGTCTATATTCATACACATATTTTGTTACAGAGAAGTACGATAGAGTGCTTAACAAAATACTTAAACATATTTAAAATCTGTTTAAAAGTTAAAAATATATTCCAGTAGGATGAATCTTTGGAGTATAGAGGTCACTGACTGGGAATGTGATATCCAATTATTAAAGTGTTCATTCATCTATTTTTTAATGAATAGGAATGGTCATGAAATGACTACAGTATTTAGATTCTGTATACTATTTATTTAAAAAGAAATGTTAACAGTTTATCTTAAAATATCAACATTTATTGGAATCTGTCTGCAGAACAGAGACTAACCAGAGAGAGAGGATATGGGAACCAAAGAGAGAGCCCAGTGGACTATGATGCAGGAATATGGGTGCTTTGGTAGTGGGTGTGATATGGTAAGATACATCTGAGGAGTTATGAACCTATACCTGTGAACCATACACAGTTTTGTAAGTCAATGTTACCTCAATAAATATATATAATACATTTAAAAATTAATGAAACAAAATATCAGCCTTTGCAGTAGTCTTAAATTCTATCCTTTGCATCTATTTAAACTTACAATGAAATTTTTTTAAATGTCACTATAAAAAAAGTTTGAAGGAGCATATCATTTTTAAAAAAATGTAGAGCTACACAAGAAAAATCTTTTGAAGACTGGTGCAAAACAACATTAGAATTAGTCAACACAAACATCAATATTTTTCCTGAGACAAGGGCTGTAATTTTACAATAACAAAGTTTAAGTAAAGCCAGAGAGAGTTGGTAGTAAAATATCAGGTGATAGAAGGGAAGTTTAAGTTGTTGTGTAAATGAACATTTAAAAGAGCAACCGAGGTATTTTAAAATATTAAGAATTTATTTGAGCAAAGCTCTATTCCAGCTGGGTTGCTCAACCAGATGTGGCTCAAATGCTCTGCAGAAGTAAATAGAAAACACTTTTTTACCACTCTTACTTTTTTTTATTGACATAATATTGGTTGACACTGTCATTATATTTTGGAAGTATAGGATCCCTCTTTCAAGTGTAGTCACCCTAGCTCACCGACCACCAAAGGACCCATAGACCGTCACCACAGTGATTGTGCTCCCTTCCCATTTATTTTCACCCCTTCCCCTCCCCCCATGCCTCAGTTCTATATCAGCTTTCAAGGGTTAGTTTTTAAATTTGTCTTCATCTGAACCTTTGTTTGGTTTCTCTATATTCTATATCTAAGTGAAACTATTTGGTTTTTGGTTTTTTCTTTCTGACTTAGTTCACTTAGCCTAACCCCTTTCAGCTCCATTCATATTGTCACAAATGGCAAGCGTCCATTTTGGAAAAACTTCTGTGAGGTGGAAACAAGTAAGGAAATTGTTGATGGCTATAACTTAAAGCCTAGTTGACGATTTGTGATTGGTGCTTCTTTGCTTTTAATTTCATGACTTTCAGGTATTTATAGGCTTAGATTTTGATTTGCAAACACAGGTGCCAGGGCATCAGCATCCACTCAGTATAGTGGCACCCTTGTTTAATTAATTTAACAAGGATAACTAGTAAAATGGTGAATTGGATCTATTCCGGAATATACATACATACAATATTAACCTTGCAGACTTTTTTGTAAGCAGACAGAAACCAGGGAAGGATACAGAGAGAATTACCTGCCATACCTCTAATTGAATTATAAGTAGCTAGGCCTCCCTCTCACCACTTTACAGTTAAAAGTAGGTTATTGTGTTTATTAGAGCTCTGAGGAAAAACAGTAAAATAGGCTACTGGAATTCTGTGTCAGGCCTCTAATTTTGGAAGGGATTGAGTAATAGGTGGAAGAGAATATATAGAGGAGAAAGAAAAAGACAGAAGTGAAGAAGAGGAGGAAAAAGGAGAGACATGTAAGAAGCTGAAGACAAGGAAGAGAGCTTCTTATTAACAATGGGTTCATGTGCCAAGTTTACCAATATTTCTGCATCCACCAAGGCAGCACTTCCACAGGAAGACAGTGCCAGAGACTACATGTCAGAGTTTGGCACATAGCACTAAACAACAAAATAAATCAGCTCAGTTAACCTGCTTGTCCCACTGACCTGAATAGAAGACATCTATTAAAGTAATACACAAGGTAACCATAAAAATGCATGATGTCTATAGTATTAATTGACATGGGATTTTACCATGATAATCATTGTATGCAAAAAGCAAATTACCAAACGGCACATATAATTTTCTATTTGTTTTAAAAAAAAACTACAATTTATATATGCTTTGGGGGGAAGTCTAAAAGAATGTCTCCAGAGTCGTGGGATTTTGTGTGATTTTTGCTTTTTCTTCTATCATCCAGAATCATTTACTTTTCTGACAAAAAGAATATCTAACTCCCAAGAGGAAACATTTATTATGAAATAAAACATGATATACAGACAAATAAGACCATATTTTAAATACTGTACTTATTTTCTGGATCTAGATACTTTAGTAATATCTAATAATTACATGTGAGGAAGAAAGTGTAATAAGAGGAAACATTTGAATCTGCCAAACTTCTGATCTGTATTTTTCCCCTTTTGGATACAGTTCTCATTCCAGATCTTCACCCATCCCTCACCCCTCTTCCATCCAAATCCCTCCTCTCCTGTGAGACCATTTCTACCCTTCCATTTAGGCTCTTTGTAACTCCGTTGCGTGAGTATCCTAATTTGCTTTGCCGTAGAGTTTGTATATTTCTCTTCTCTAAAGGTTTAAAAGCATTGGAGGCTGAAAAGTCAATAGTCCTCATTTTCTAATATGCATGTTTATTCCATATTATCGACAAAATGTATATTTAAGAAATAAATTTATATAAGAGAAAAATCGTCAATGTTTTTATGACACTGCTTTCTTTAAATTATGCAAATTTGTGCTAATGCTCTGCCTTTTGTAACAGGTGGTGCTGGAAGTAAACAGTGAATTCATTGTTGAGGTAATGTATTTTCTTAACTTAAAGTTGAAAGAAAAACTAAATTTTTAATGCATCACATACCAAAATTCATAACATTTGGAATCAAAATCATTCAGATAAAATTTATACAAAATGGGGGGCCTTCCTGGTAGCGCAGGCAGTTGAGCGCAGCACTGTGAGGCTCTCCACAGCCTCTGCAGTGCAGGTTCGATCCCGGCCAGCCAGGGAGATACCCACATGGTGAAGCAGACCTCTCCTGTCTCACCTGCTGCTCCCCTCAGCAGTGTATTTCAGTCATTCTGCCTGTTCTGTTCCCCACTCTGTCTCTGGTGAATCCTCTCACCTTCCCACACATATGGCCTGCACCCCAGTTCTTGTATGCATAAATAAATAAATCTTCAAAAAAAGGTCACACACATGGACCCCTTTTGACATGAAATAGCAATGTAAAAACACACAATCCCAAATCTCCATGCTTTTAGGCATAGTTTGTGATAACTCAGTGTCGTCACTCCTACTTATCAAACTGTGTTTGTCACCCCTACTTATCAAACTATGTTAGTAACTTTATATGTTTCCCAATGTAAAGCAAAGCAAAAGGAGCACTGTAACGCATTAGAACAAAAGAGGAACTTCAGACAGTTACATCAGTAGGAAAGATAACTGATAGTCAGTCAATGAGATCAAAACTAAAACAAACAAGAGAGAATTTGGTGCCATTTAGAAAAGGACTCAGGAAATATAATCCTACTGTCCTCTCTGGCAGAGCTTTATCTTATTGGGTAGTTAAGTTTTCATTATGATGACCCTAAAAATTCTTTGGAAAAAAATTACTTTTCTAATCTCCATTAACAAAATAAGGAATATATGGTACATTTTAAGAATTTGTGTCAAATGGAGAAAAATGTGAATGTTTTGGTTTTTGAAAGAATGAGCTTCATTCTAATGGAACATTCTCCTTCCCAAATGGTAACTAAACAAAGCCTTACTGTAAACAAGCATACATCATCTGGGTCTCAATAAGTACATTACAAACAATAAGTACATAACACACATACAATACGTGTGTATGTACATGTATACAAATGTTTATGCATGCAGTTAAATTTCCAAACTCTTTAATAGCATAAAACTCTTAAATATTTTTCAACAGTAGCAACATAAGACTACAAAGAGAAAAACATATAGTAGCAAGCAGAGATACAAATGAGTAACTCTGAGAACCACATAAGTGTCCATGGCATTATTGCCGATACCATCAGTTCAGTTAAAATATTCTTCTAGTCCTGCAATAATACATTTAGATGCCTTAGCCACTGTGCTACCTTCGACAGAAGAGAAAAAAAACCCTTCCTCTTTTAGGTGAGTACACACACCACTACAACTTGCCTTTTCTATGGGATTCACTCACATGGAACAACAACAATCTTTTAAACTAAAGAGACCAAAATGTCCACTCAGAGCTCAGTGAAGGGTGAGGTCGGCAAAGTCTCACCCTGGTAAGGACAGATTGAGAAAAAGAAAAACTACAACATATCATCCAATATAACACATTATTAGCCCACACATGGCTAATTAGATTTGTTTCACTAAAATCATACAGGTTTAAAGAGATGATTGAAAAAAGTAACTAGCAGGGCAATCAAGTTACATCTATCTATAGTTATGAATTAGCAAGAATTTACTTTGTTTCTGAAATTCAATGCCATTGAATCTTCTGGGTACACCTCCCATGGTGAATAAATGCTCTTATTAAGTAAAATTGCCCTAACACAGTACAACATGTGAACTGTTTTTGCTTAAGGTGAAAGAATTAGACATTGCAAATGGCACTACAAAATGGCAAACTGTCAGAAGACAAAAGCGGGAGTGGATCAAGTTCGCTGCAGCCTGTCGAGAAGGAGAGGACAACTCCAAGAGGAATCCGATTGCCAGAGTGAGTGACGAAATGAGCAGGAGTATCCTGTGCTGATAACTAATGTTATCGCAGGGCAGAAAGCCCACAAACATCTTGACGATTTGCAGGCTTGTATTGAAAGCAGCCCCCCAATATGACTTAGAAAAATGGTTGACACAATCATTTGCTCATGTCACTAAGGGACTGTTTTGACTATCACTTGCTGGGACCTGATACAGAGTAGAGGGTTCTCAATGATCTTAGGGGAGAGACTGGGATCCCCACCACAACTGGGATTTGTTTCTCTGTGATCTGCTAATCCATGTTGTATTTCCAACTGTCTTTATTTAATTGTGGACATTTGGGTCACAAATCTTAGTATTTTACTGAGTGTTGTCATCTTTAGTGTACAGGTGAAATTTCAAATTTTAACTATCTTTGTTTAAATTAATGAGCAATAGATATAAAACTATTAAAACAAAATCTATGTGGCTGGATATTTACCACAAAACCTACTTGGCAAACAGTGATATGTTTGATATATAAAATTATTGCCAGTATCTCTAAATGGTGTATTTCTCTTCTGACTTAATTTATCTACCGTTTGATTAAATCATCAAACTCACATTTAGGTCAGTACATATTAATATAAAACACTACACTCATTTTTAAACAGTAGTAAGATTCTGATTTCACAATCCTACTTATTTTTCTCATAGATTCGATCAGACTGTGAAGCGAACCAGAAGATTACATACCGCATCTCAGGGGCAGGGATAGATCGGCCACCTTACGGAGTGTTCACCATTAATCCTCGGACAGGGGAGATTAACATCACTTCAGTGGTGGACAGAGAGATAACTCCACTTTTCTTGGTAAGTCACATCAGTGTATTTTGATTTATGCATATTCTTTTTCTTCCCTCATCATTCTTCCCAAAAAAATCATCTCAGGACTTGTGATAAAACACAGCAGACTGAGACCAAATGAAAGACTTGGAGTAGTAAAGCATATGAAAATATAAATTTATAGCTCGGAATTCTCTGTTGTGCTGCATATATATGCATGTGATCAAAATATTGATTGTATTTAAATTGCTAGATACTAATATGGTACAAGTCACTGGGAAAATTGTTCCCTTGCACATTTCCTGATATACATTCAAGCATGTTACTTTATTTCCTTTGGTAGAGAATAATAATTTTTCTCGACTTTCCACAGATTTATTGCCGGGCTCTGAATTCGCGGGGTGAAGATTTAGAAAGGCCTCTTGAGCTTAGAGTCAAAGTTATGGATATAAATGATAACCCTCCAGTTTTTACACAGAATGTGTACACAGCCAGCATTGAGGAAAACAGCGATGCAAGTAAGTAGAATGACATTCCTCTGCATTATTCATCCATTTGTCTTAGTCAGTAGACTTTGGAGACTATCACACAGACAATTTAAAGATCAGAAAATGCCAAACTTGCATTTTGAATAAACCCCACAAATATTAACTTAAAACTAAGATAGAAAAAATTTTCCTAAAATGCAAACTACCCACCTTGTTAGTGGAGGATTCTTAAATGTGTGATTTAGCCCCTTCCTTGAAGACTGTAACTGAGCTCATGACTAATTTATTCCAAATGAAAAAATTTTAGAAGAAATTGTGAGTGTGAAAAAGGGCTCTGTTCTGGTCTGTACCTCAAATTTTTTACTGAACCCCACCATAGAGTGAAGTATTCATTAGATCAGTCACAGAGAGTCATCAATGGCCTTCACAATTATGTTACAGTGTCTCAGTTCTTTATTTTTCCCATAATGTTTAATTTCATTTCCAAGTCTAACACTCTACTCTCTTCCTCTCTTTCTATCACTTCTGAATTTCTTTGTACATTTATGCTTTTTCTATATTGCTACCTATCTCTGTTCCCTCCCTCTTTGCCTTCTGCCTCTTTCTTCCCCCAATCCTCTTATACTCCTTTTCCTCTCAAATTTGTCTGCCCTTATACCTTTAAATAAAATTTTGGGGGGAAAAGAATGAAAAAAGAAATGTCAGAAGGACAAGGTAAGAAAGCAAAATATAGGTACTGAATCCAGAGTCAAAAAAAGAAGGAATGAGATAGTAGAGGAGAGCAGAGATAACAAAGGCAGAGATGAATTCGGGGTTTCAGGAAAAATCATTCAGATCCCCTAAAAATGATGTTGAAAATAAGAATTATAATTTTTTGTCCACATATAATGGAGGACATATAAAGTGAGGGTTTTGCCTCAGAGAAACAAAACAGCTTCCAAAGTCTGTCATTGTTTCTTCGGTGACATACTTCAGGATACCCTAGAAAAAAGGTGAAACCCACATCCAAGTTCACATCCATATTCATTTGGTTGCTGATTAGCAGCTAATTACTGCACCCTCATGTGAGAAGAGTTAATCACAGGGTCAAGGTACCCTTTGACATACTATCAACTCCATGAAACCTGGCTCATTCTCTTCAAGGAGTCCCTGACTCTGTGCTAGGATTTTTCACTTTGAGGACTGGCTGGCAAACACAGAAAGATCAGACCAACTCTGGAAAGTCAGTCTTATGGGCTGATATCTTTGGGGATCAGCCTGGGATGGCTATTCTTTCTTGCCATGAATAATTAAGAACTACTTATATACCTGTGGACAAATCTTTTCAATAATTGCATATTTTTGACTGTTTGGTAAAGTTTTGTTATCTTCCAATGCAACCAATAGTAATTTTCAGCCTTCCAGATGAGTGATAATTAAGAATATAGGTCTTCAATAAATAATTGCAACATTAAATTTAATTAAGCTGTAATCTTTTTAATTAAGCTTTTAAAAATAATATCACAGGGCTACAGCCAAAACAACTTGATAAAATTAGTTTCATTAGCTTTATGCTAACATCTATTGACCTTCATTTTCATATTTTAAAGATCACTATATTTTGTTACTAATTTATCAATATGAAAGGAATGCAAGTAATTTGTAAACTATGAAGGACTTCATAGGAGCAAACCATCGTTATTTTTGTAATCAGAGGTGTAGCTGTAAGTAAGCTAAGATTTTTCATGAAAATCTAGAACAGAGAGAATTCAAAAGGAAGCCAACCACTCTTTCATCGTATGCTTGATAATTTGCTGAACTGATTCTAAGAGTCCCAAATATTCTCCACCTTCATCTCCATTTCTAGACACATTGGTTGTAAAGTTAAGTGCCACAGATGCAGATGAAGATAATCATCTGAATTCTAAAATTGCCTACAAGATCATCTCTCAAGAGCCAACAGGTGCACCAATGTTCATCCTGAACAGGTACACTGGAGAAGTCCGCACGATGTCCAGTTTCCTTGACAGAGAGGTAAAACCTTCTATGAATAAATCATCAGAACTAAAGATTTTAAATCTGAGAATTGAAGGTGAAATGAACCCTATTTGTCCTTCCTCCCATGTAAAAGTGGGAAGAAAAAATAATCTTATGATTTTCAGATGAAAATTTTATAAAAGAAAAAATTATATTAAAAGACTATACAATTGGGCCTCCCCTGGTGGCGCAGCGGTTGAGCACTGGACTGTGAAGCTGCCCACAGCCTCTGCAGCACCAGTTCGATCCCCAGCCACCAGCAAGGGTCCCACATGGTGCACAGACCTCTCCTGCTGCGCCCGCTGCTCCCCTCAGCAGTGTACTTCAGTCCTGCCTGTTCTGCTCCCTGCTCTGGCTCTGGTGAATGCTCTCACCCTCCAGCGCTTCTGATTGTACCCAGTGCTAGTATAAATAAATAAATAAACAAATAAACAAACAAACAAACAAACAAATAAATAAATAAATAAATCTTAAAAAAAATAAAAGACCATACAATTATAAAAAGAAAGCACAATAACATCAACATGTATTAGTTTTTACTCAAAACAATTCTTAAGTTTACAATTATTTTTCATCTTAAATTAGGAACACAGTATGTATAACCTCCTTGTGAGAGGCTCAGATCGGGATGGAGCTACAGATGGACTATCTGCCGAATGCGACTGTAGAATCAAGGTTTTAGATGTCAATGATAATTTTCCCACCTTAGAAAAAACTTCAGTAAGTTGGTACTTTTATAATTCTTTCTCCATGAGTGTTGATAATCAATTTGTTTTCCTGCTAGTTTGTGAAACTGGTTCTATTCCATGTATGGACATATACAGCTTTGCTGTAGAAACCTTGGTGTTTCTTATGTATAAAATATACCTTAATAGATCATGTGATCTTTGAGTCATTATTCTGCACAAATCTCCTTTGTGAAAGCAGAAACCTGCCTGTTCCATGTTTTTTACTTGCAGAAAGTTGGAAATATATTACCATTGCACTAAAAAACATGTAACGATATAGATGCATCCTTATATGCCTGACTTGTTAACTCCATTAGAGTCCAAAGTATTCTCAACTTATATTATCATTTATAGGCATTAAAAAACTAAAACTAAAAATAGCAGGCACAAATTGGCTTGCCACTTGTTTTGGGGGTAAAAAAGCATCCTGTTGGACCACAGCCTCACTCCTGCCTTTACGTGATGTCTATGGTTTCTATGCTAGGCCAGCAGAGAAGAGTAGTCGCCACTTCAATTCTCTCCCCCACAACTACTAATAAATGTATTTCTTTCTGGCCCTTTACTATAAAAGAAGGAAGTAAATCAAGGAAAATCAAAAATAAGCAAGAAAATAAAGTATCAGTTTGGCTTTGACTTCACATACAGCATATGACAATTGATACTATCATAATCATTTTATTCTTATATTTCTGATTGGACAGTGGCATTTAATAATGGCACAAAATTGCTGGCATAGCTTATTGTTGTTGTAAATGATGATTCTGTATTATCTCACCATAAATATTTTTTCTCCTTCAAAAATTCATTGATTACACGGTGGGCTATGTTATTTCAGTACTCAGCAAGTATTGAAGAGAATTGTTTAAGTTCAGAACTGATACGATTGCAAGCAATTGATCTTGATGAAGAAGGCACCGATAATTGGTTGGCAAATTATTTAATACTCTCTGGAAATGACGGCAATTGGTTCGAAATCCAGACAGACCCACGAACAAATGAAGGAATTTTGAAAGTTGTCAAGGTATAGTATGGGATTTCAGTATTCTTCCAAAGTTTTAAATTAATAGAGACTCTGCCTCAAAAATTATACTCCACAGCTTTGAAATTGTTTATGTGGACAAGCACCTTAAGTTAGTTTAATGTGTCTGTCTGAGAATTCCAGTCCAGCAACACAACATGTATGACCAAGAGAAATAAGAAGATTGTTTTGTTCTCACAGTGCTTAATTTGAGGCAAGTACCCTCAAATTAGATAATAATATAAGAATTATAAATCACAATAGTAGTTTAGGGCCTCAAACTAATAGTAGTTTAGGGCCTCCCTGGTGGTGCAGGTAGTTGAGCACCGCATTGCAGAAGCTGTCCACAGCTTCTGCAGCGTGGATTCGATCC
The DNA here is from genome assembly GCF_964194135.1 of Talpa europaea. Classification (NCBI taxonomy): domain Eukaryota; kingdom Metazoa; phylum Chordata; class Mammalia; order Eulipotyphla; family Talpidae; genus Talpa; species Talpa europaea. The sequence continues at coordinate 67,508,484 of NC_140080.1, forward strand.
CAGTCTGCCAGCGAGAATCCCACATGGTGCAGCAGACTTCTGTCTCGCCTGCTGCTCCCTTCAGCAGTGTATTTTGTCAGTCTGCCTGTTCTGTTCCCCGCTCTGTCTCTGGTGAATCCTCTCACCCTCCCTCGCATCTGGCCTGTACACCAGTTCTTGTATAAATAAATAAATCTTAAAAAACTAATAGTAGTTTAGGTGTTATGATATTAAACAAGCAGTTGCCAAATAGATAGGATGGAGATAATAACTGAGAAGAAATTAGCTACTTTTAGCTAGATTTGTCCAAAAAGGTTTCATGCAGAGAATAGTGTTCAATGTCTTATAACTACAATTGTTAATGTGATAATGAAATGAGTAAACACATAACAATGAGAAAATGTAAAGCATGTTCAAGGCATGGTGAGCACTTTGTGGGACAACAGCAGAGTATTCACAGAGGAAAGGAAGGAGATATAAGAACTGAGATACTGAGCTGGGGTTAGTGCTGAGAACCTTGAATAAAGACTACAGCACTTGACATTTTTGTACAGATTAATTTTACTTAAACTATGCTTTATGGGCAATAATAAAATCTAAGAATAAAGATTAGAAACAAAACTACAAATCAGTGGAATTCAAATTCACAATACAATAAGGGAAACTAATATTCTCAGAAACATTACTAACAAAACTAAGGACTTATACCTCTAAAAATATATTTTGATATAAATATAAACACATTACATATAGCACACAATGTGAATGGTGATTAATCAACTGTTACTACCTTTCTCTATTCCAGTCACTGTGAAACTTTTCCAGACAGTACATTAGGGAGTCATTTTGCCTTCATCTGATACAAACATGTATTTCCCCATCAAATTTGCATTTATTTGATGGTTGTTTACAAAAATACATGATTGGAAATATAATTTCAGACCTCAAAATTGCACATACTTCAATCTATCAAAGTTCCAATGCCAATATACTATAACCTTTTACCCCCTTTATACCCTCCTTCCTTCCCTACCTCCCCTTTGGTAATCACCATAGTTTTCAGAGTCTGAGTTATTTATTTGTGTTTTGTCCATTTGTTTTCTTTTGTGGTTTATTTTCTACAAATGAGAGAAAACATCCAGTAATTGTCTTGCACTTTCTGACTTCAGTTGTCATAATCACCACAAGACCCAAAGAATAAAAATTAGAACCAAAACTACAAATCAATAAGAAACAAATTCACATTAATATAATAAGGGGAAATAATTTTCCTTTATTGCCCCAAAAGACTATTTTGACATTTTTAATAGCTGAGTAGCATTCAGTTGAATGTGTGTGTGTGTTTGTGCATGTGTGTGTATCACAATTTCTTTATCCAGTCCTCTGTCCATGAACATTTAGGTTGATTCATGTCTTAGCTATTGTGAACAATACTGCCATGAACACAAGCGTGCATAATCTTTTCATATAGTGTTTTCACACTTTTTGGATAAATACTTAGGTGTGCTATTGCTGAATATTTGACCATTTCTTGAGTCCCCACCATAGTGAATCTGCCCCTTTGCATTGAGATTTCTAACCTCCCCCTTGCATACTTTTTTTTTTTTTAAATAAATTTTATTGTTATATTCCCCATACAATTGCAGCCCCCCCATTCTGACCCCAATCCCTCCCCTCCCGCCCCCTAAAAGTGTCTCTGGTTCATAGTTTTTTGTTGATTTTGATTTTCACTATCTTATAGTTATTCATTTTCCTGGTCCCTTATTTAAGTTTTCTAGATTCCTGCTATGAGTGAGACCATCCGGTATTTTTCTTTTTCTTTTTGGCTTATTTCGCTGAGCATGATCCCTTCCAGCGCCATCCATGTTGCTGCCCCCTTGCATACTTAATATACTTAATATGAAAACATGAACCAGAATCTCCCAAGAATTAACAGTGTCATACTAAACTACGCCCAAAAAAAGCTGCATGTGAGAATCTTGCAACTTAAATTCCTATATTAAAATTTATTGAATAAAAATACTCACCAGTAGCCAAATCTCACTTTAAACTCCTACTGAATCACTTTTCAACCTTTTGGCTAAAATCAAGTGTAGTAAACTCCTACAGGTCACTCCCCTCCCACCAACTTCCTAACACACACCTGCATATTCTTTTTAAGAATAGTCTTTGATTATTTCTCAATCATGCCTTAAACTTCAGAGACTGAGTTTTTTCAGTTCTTCATTCTAAATCCAAGTGGAGGCTCAGGGTTAAGCAGTTGTTTTTATCATTCTTTGCACAACTCTAATCTCTGGGCACAATCAGAAAACCCTTGATAAACACTTGCAAAAAATGGTCTTGCCTTATCTTCCCTATAAGTTGGAAGATTGGACTTCAACTGATTTCCTTCCCTACATGCAGTGACTTTCTAGAATTGATGCATTTTGATGTGTATTAGTATATTTTCATACATTCTAATCAACAAGAAAACTCTTCTGGCTAACAAAAGCACACAAATTATGTAAACGTGAGAAAATGTCAAGAGATTTCTCTGTCAAATCAAAGGAGCTCAGATTTTTCATTTATTTAAGGATAGCATGGACTTTTAAAGAATAAAAAGTGGATTGTAGAAGAGGATTCTCTTCCAAGTAAAAATTCATTTTGAGGACAAAATTCATATTCATCTCTGTGCTTGACATTATGTGGACCAGGAAGGGAAACAGCAATTGAAATCCCAAATGTCAAGGGTTTTGGATGAAATTTAGTGAGGCATGTTGAACCAACCCCAAACAAGAGTTCAAGTGAGTTCCTATGAATATTTTTGTCCTATCAGTATATGTGGAAAATTTAAATAAAATCTAACATTTGTAATATAGAATTTTTCTAAGAAGCAGACTTACTGCTCAAGTTCTTGCTGATGACACTGACATCCTCTGTTGTCAATAAATGTGCTGCAAATGGGATATTTGCTTGCAGAACTCTTCTCAACAGACATTGCTCCCTTTCTTACAAACTCCTTTTCACTTGTGACTTTTCATGTCACCACATCAATCACTCTGGATCAAAAGATTCTATTCATCTTTTATCCAGGGAACCCATTTCAAAGGTGACTTTTCTCGGGTGTGATATTTACTTATTTAAATGTGCCTTGTGAAGGTGTCTTCTTGTTCACCAGACTCGGAGCAATTACAGTTTAGAGATGACTCTAACAATCATGAATTCTTCTTTAGAAGTCGTGCACACCTTTCTAAAAATTACATGTTCAATTACATCACCTATATTGGCTGCTTTATTCTGCTGATTACACTTTCAAGACATTCTCAGATGTGAATTCTACAAAGGAAGTCAAAGTCTTATTTATTCATTCAATGGTTGTGAACTTTTTAAGTTTCATTCTGTTTCATTTTCATTTTTCATAAACACCTCATTGGAAAAGAAAAATCATTTTTATATCAGGGTTTTTATATAATTTCAAAACTCCAAAATTTGAGTCCAATTTAAAGTCACAGATTGAAGTGACTTATCTGCTTGATCGCACAAAGGTAAAGGGAATAACATACCTGAAATACCTAATACAGTAATAAAATTTTATCAATTCTAAATAGGAATTTCATAGCTCTAGATATTATTCTAGCTTATTATTTGCTTATTGTGGCTTCTTAATCAGTCTTTCGCTGTTTCAGAGCTTCTTCTATCATTTCAGATGCTGGACTATGAGCAAATGCCTAATATTCATCTTAGTATTGGAGTTAAAAACCAAGCTGAATTTCACCACTCAGTTGCCTCTCAATTTCGAATGCACTCAACCCCTGTAAGAATTCAGGTTGTTAATGTGAGAGAAGGCCCCTCATTTCGTCCAAATTCTATGACTTTCAGTGTGCGAGACGGAGGAGTAAGAGGAGATTCTTTATTGAATTATGTACTTGGCACATATACAGCTGTAGATTTGGACACAGGAAATCCTGCAACAAATGTCAGGTACTGTAAATACTTTGCTCATGTTGGAGTGATAGAGCACAGTTCTATTCAGTGTTCATCCGTGTGGTGTGTGCTACTGTATGTGGGGGATTTTGTTTTTCTTTTTTCTTTTAGAAGATTATTGAGGAATTGACATTTCCTCTGAATTCTAATAGTATTTTAGAAGCTGTAAGGGCTCCTTCTGGCTGCAAGGGCTCCAACCTGTTACGTGTTGTATTCAGAGAGTAATTATAAGATCAAAGAGACTCCTATGGTTACTCTGTGAATCTCTTTGATCTTTTGTGGCCAGTTGTACCAACCTGGACCAAGATGAGTAAGCAATTTTGTAAACAATAAGTTACTAATTTTTTCCCTAAAACTTTTGTTACCTTGATTTTGGGGCCAATTTCAACCCTCTGTTTAATCTAAGAGAGGGGAAAAGTAATAAACAAAGTAGGTGTTTCAGAAATTTGATGAGCATAAAAAGAGTCAGAATTGGAGAAAAAGAAAGATAGGTATGTGTTAACACATTGTAGCTCTTATATGTCTTAAAATTGCTAACTTTGATATAAGCATAATGATGAACTCATTTATTTGAAAACAGGTATATCATAGGACATGATGCAGGTAGCTGGTTAAAAGTGGATTCGAGGACTGCTGAGATACAATTTTCTAGGGAATTTGATAAGAAGTCAAAATACATTACAAATGGGAAATACACAGCAGAGATCTTGGCTATAGATGGTAAGAGATTTATTTTCAGTTTTATGAAATTATTAGTACATTAAATATAAATATTATTTAATGTTGATATTGATTGACTCAAATAAAATACATCATTTTTTTGGTGCCAGCCAGACTTACTGAGAGTTCTAAATACCTCAGATCAAGAACTGAATTCATTATTCACTTACAACCAAAATTTATATTTAGGTCATCATTATGGTCTTATCTTTCGAGATGTTTAACTCAATTTATAGAGTATATTGGGAATTTTTACTTAAACTAAGTGCTACAAGGGGTGCATACAAGGGGTCATTTTGGGGTGATCTGAGCAGACATAGTGTCCCAAGGAATATAGATTTTGAGCCACTAAAACCGAGCAACAATGAGAGGCCTGTGTGAGTGTTACTCATTTGTGATGTTGTCTGAAATAAGATATTAAGGATACAAGAAAATACAAGGTTATTCCAACTTTGAGACATAATGTAAAAAGCACAGATGCACTGATTTAACTTGTAATCGGCTGCTTCTCATGGGAGGAAAAAAATCTATTAAGCATTTCTCTTAGAGAGTAGCAATAGGAGTTTGTTTTTTTATCAATAGTTAATTATTCTCTGGAGGAATTCATAGGAAACCAGCTACTACAGGATCAAGCAATACAAAAAGGCCAGTAACCAGAAAAGAAAGAAGAAAATAGATGTCCTAGATACATACCTAGTAGAAGATAGGCAATATGGGTTTGCATTAGTTTATGTATGGAGTTTTACAGTAGGCAAAAAATATATATATAGAAAGATAAATGGGCAGCATAAGATTATAAAAAAATTCGTAATAACACCCAAGCACAGTCAATGTAATTTTCTCTTTATCCTATGAGTGTCACTTTTAACATCTTGATCATTTCCATAAAGGATAGAGTCTTATTTGTCATGAATATTTTGAAAGTTCTGCTCCTAAAAAGAATTCTAGCCATGATGACCACAGTCTATATATTGGTGATATGTGAAAATGTTCCAAAACTAGAGTAAAATTATTTGTTTCAAGTAAATAAAGAGGGAAAAAAGGCATTATCAAAATGTGCCAACAGAAAACTAAACACAAGGTCCATATCTGTCTGGTCACCTAAGCCAACTGTCTGCACTGGCACAGAGCCATCCAGATGGTTCTGATAAGTTTGATACCTGGCAACCAGGTGAAGAGGTGGAGCTCTGTGGTTGACAAATGCCATAGTAGAGCGAACATTGTCAGCAACAGCTTGAACTTTGAGCTACTATATCACAAGGACACATGAAAGTTCCAGACTATGACACAGAAAGCAAATCTTTGAGTTAATCTGATGTCTGTCGAATGAGAGTTAAAGTCTAGGAAGTCCACTGCTGAATAGGGTACAGAACCACATAGGATACAGAGATAGGCTCATTTATTATCAATTTACTAAATTACAACATAAGAAGTCTTAAAAAGAAGTTTATTAATCTCTCAAAAAAGTGACCTTGTAAAATACCCTAGAGATGACAGCATTCTTTTTTAAATAGGGAAGCCAAAAATCTTTACAAGTAAAGCAAAATAAATTTTTTATTAACAGCAATGGAACATAAAGTAAAAGAAAAGTAGACTGAGTCCACTCCCATTTCTTGGTCCTCTGTGCTGTCTAATAAACTATAATCCAAAATTTGTTTCAGTGGGTTGGGAGGGGCTAGATTTGTATTTATTTTAATAAAACAAATATATTTTAAAGCTTATTTTAAAATGTATATTTATATTTTCAGAAGTGCCATTTCAGAGAGAAATGGCATCTAATGGATAGGATGAAAATAAACAGTAAATACAGAAAGAAAATCTGCACAATTATTTACTTTCAAATGTGGTGGTTTTGTTTGTTTGCTTGGTTTTTTGTTTGTTTGTTTGTTTGTTTGTTTGTTTGTTTGTTTTTTCACAAGGATTCGCCAGTATCCTATGAATGTAAGCTCTATGCTGGCCTAGAATCTAATTTGTGGGAACTAGAAGGAAATAAAAAGCACTCTTGAAGGAACACTCGAGAGTGAACACTCTCGAAGGAAGGACATTTCATGTTGCACATTAACTTGTGTAGAAGTTAGCAGGATGAGAAATATTTTAGGAAGAGTGAAAAGAATGTGCAAGAGTTCTGAGTTAGGAAGAGATTTGTCCAAAGAACTGGGAGGAGCCAGAGTGAAAGGTAGCAACCACTGGCAAAAGTGGCTGCAGGCTGTTGAAATAGATAGGAACCTCTCATGCACCATCCCAGGAGTCATTCATCCTGTTTCTGTCTGCTGCAGGATATGAGAATGAATTTTCAACCTGCACTATATTTCTCAAAACCCATGATGCTTTTCTGTTTCAGATGGTTCTGGGAAAACAGCTACGGGAACCATATGTATTGAAGTTCCTGATGCCGACGATTACTGTCCAGTTATTTTTGCTGAAAGTAGTACTATCTGCATTGACTCTCCATCCACCCTGATCTCTGTTAGTGATCACTCTTTTGGGGCTCCCTTTACCTTCTGTGTTGTCGATAAACCAGCAGGGACTGCTGACTTATGGGATATCAGATCAATAAATAGTAAGTGGAACACAAAGTTTCTCATACTTTCAGACCAAAAGCAAAAACAATTGCTAGGTAATTAATGAGGGCATGTAATAATACTTTATATCATCAATTTTGTGATACACTTAAGTTGTTGGAAAATTGTGATGTTTTCAGTTTTTAGTCATGTTTTTATTTATTTACTTATTTAACAATACTTGTCTCCAGAGCACCCCTAGTCCTTTACCATGCACCCATTAGGCCATCTCTCCCATTTGTTCTCACCCCTACCTACCCTCTCAAGTAGCCTCAACTCTGCAGTCGTATTTCTAGAGTTTGTTTTGGTTTAGTTTTGTCAGTTTCTTTGTTTTGTTTCTCTATATTCCATAGATGAGTGAAACCATCCAGTATTTGTCTTTTTCTTTCTGAGTTATTCATTTATTCACTTAGGATGATGCTCCCCTTTTTTAAACATCTGAGTAGCATTGCACAGTGTATATATACCACATTTATCTTAATCTTTTCATCTGCCATTGGGTACTTGGGTTCTTTCCATAACATGGCTATTATAAATAGTGAACATAGGAGTGCACATATGCCTTCAAATTAGTGGTTTTGTATTGTTTTGATAGATACTTGGAGTACAATTGCTAGGATATATGTTAAATCTATTTAAGTATTTGGAGGAACCTCCATACAGCCTTCCACAGGGACTAGCCTGTATTCCCATCAGGATTCCTTTTCTCCACATATGCCACAAAATTTGTTTCTAGTTTACTTTTTTAATAGGGGCCATTTTCATAGCACTGAGGTAGTTTCTCTTTGTAGTTGTAATTTGACTTTCCTTGGTGATAAGTGATGTTGAACATTTTTTTCATGTGCCTGCTGGCCATCTGTTATATTCTTTGGAGATGTGTCTAATTTATCTCTTCAGCCCATTTTTTTATTGGATCATATGTTTACTTTTTTCTTGAGTTGTATGAGTTCTTTGTATATTTTGGATATTAGCCTCTTGTCAGATGTATGATGTGCAAATATTTTCTCCCTTTTGGTAGGATGTCTTTTCACTTTAATGATAGTTTCACTGTGCAGAAGTGAAAGGAGCCCATTGTTCTTACATCCTCTGTGTGTGTGTGTCTGTCTGTCTGTCTGTCTGTCTGCCTGCCTGCTTGTCTCTCTCTCTCTCTCTCTCTCTCTCAATGAGATACCCATTATTCTTAAGTTGACTTTCTTCATGGCATTCAGTAGTTCTCTATTTGCTTCTTCATTTTCTTTTTTTTGTTTGTTTGTTTATTTGTTTTTTGTTTGTTTGCTTGTTTGTTTGTTTGTGGGACCCTCGCCAGCGGCCAGGGAACAAACCAGCGCTGCAGAGGCTGTGGGCAGCCTCGCAGCCCAGTGCTCAATCGCTGCGCCACCAGGGGAGGCCCGCTTCTTCATTTTCTTTAGGTCTCATTTCTCTCTTGTCCTTTTAAACCTGGGTCCTAGGGGTATTACTATCTTGAGTGTCGCCAATTTGATCTTCTATTTGAACTGTTGTATTTCCATAGCTTCCTCTAGAGGTGTTGATCTCATTTATTGAGCTATTTACCTCCTGAATTTCTGTGTTTTTTTAAAGCTTTACTTTCAAGCCTCTGTTCATTGATTTTATTTCTTATTTCAAAGCTCACTAATTTGAAATACAAGAACAACTTGTATTTGACCTGTTGTCCTGAGTTCTATTATCCTACATTGACTTGGTTTCTGAGTTTTATTTTAAGTTCATTTGTTATTACAGTAGTTGTGAACTCTCTATTTGATACGGAAATATAACTTTTCATCTTTTTGAGTTGTTCACTCTTCCAATGAATTTCCATGTGTTAACTAAAAATTACTGTTAAATTAAAATTTTTTAAATGTTTTATCTACATTGTGATTATAAATAGTTGTACATAAATATCAGTTTACAAATAACTTTATATAGGTGGGGTACTGAACAAATATATGATCAATTTGAAATAATAATTAATTTATCAGATGTTATAACTCTCTATTCTGTATTAATTCAGGCTAGTCACTTAATGTTTCTGAGATTTGGTTAATCCATAGATACATTTACACATTTTCCTCTCACTTAGGAGCACATAGGACCAATGAAGTCACTGTTATACAGAGCTCTGTGTGGGCCTTCCTGGTGGCCTAGGGGTTAAGTATCAGCACTATCATCACTATGGGCCTAAGTTCAATCCCGGACCAGGGAGCCAACCCACATATGGTACAGCAGACCGCTCCTTTCTTGCCCGCTGCTCTCTTTAGCAGTGTATTTCAGTAGATCTGCTTATCCCGATCCCTATTCTGTCTCTAGTGAATCTCTGCACCCCCGTACCTCTAGCCTACACCCCAGCTCTTCCATGCAAAAATAAATATATATAATAAAATTAAGAACTATGTGTATAAACATATTTGTAAATGTAAAAATCCAAATTTCCCAATATTAGAAAATGATTAGTAAAATTGTGGTATATATCATTTAAATGTAGCATTTTACAGCATTAAAATTAGAATTGTGAAGTATTTAGATACAAAATATTGCATAAACCCACATATATAAAGTGAAAAACAGATCTCAAAGTAGTATATGTATTTATGTTAACAGTTGCAATGTGATAATGAATTCTAACATTCATTTAAAAACTGAGACTATATTTCAATTTGTTTCTGTCCTACTCTTGCCCTCCTTTCCAGCTACCTCTTCGATCCTGACAGCTGAGCAGCTTTTAGTTCCTGCAGTTTACCAAATTCCAATACTAGTGAAGGACAGCCTTAACAGAGCATGTGAATTGCCACAGATCCTGCAGATAGAAGCCTGTGATTGTAACAACAACCACATGTGCTTGTACTCTAGTACCACAAACATCTACAACTCAGTGACCAATGACATATATGTCACTGATGACCGAGTTGGGGGTTCCAATGTTGGCCTCGGACCGACAGGGATTGGCATGATCATTCTTGGTCTCTTACTGCTACTTTGTAAGTACGAGATTATGTCCATCTTTTCAGTCATTCTTCAGAATAAGAATTTAATCAGGCTCAATGGGATAATTAGGTTCACTTTATCATTTATTTTTTGCTATCAACCCCAATTTTTATGGAAATTGGGGAAAGCACAATGGGACCACTAAAGATGTGTATATCTTCAATAATGATAACTAATAAGACCTGGGGTTAGTGAGAGTCATAAAGGTAGGACATATATGCAAATCCCTAAGTGTAATGCAGCAAAGTTTTAAAGTAAATCTATAATGAAAATTTTAGCAAAGTGCTTTAAGAGTAAAGAAATAGGCGTAATTAAACCAAAGGAGAGATTGGGAAGTCTTTATGAGAGAAGTGCCTTGAATCAGGCCCCAAAACTGAGACTTTTCTTAGAAGGAGGATGTTTTGTTTTGTTTTGTTCATGGGAAGGAGTATTTTAAAGGCAGATTTGGACAAGGGACTAGCACACACAGGAAAGGGATGGAAGGACAGAGCACACTCAGGAAGTGGAAAGGGTAAAAGGTAAGCAAGAAGCCATCACACAAGAACATTCAGGATGGGCTGTACATTCTGGGCTTCCATCCACAGGCAATGAGGAGTCAATGAGGACACATGAGCTCGGGTGGTGCCTGTTCTGGTGTAGTAGGAAGCAGGGGGAAGAGTCTAAATTCTCTAGGCTCTATATGAGTTTCTGAACCAAGACTATGGTCATCGGAACAGCAAACATTTCAAAGAGGATCCTTCTCTTCCAATGCCATTTTTTAAAACATGTATAACTTCAGAGGAGAAGGGCATCATGCATCAGTAAGGAAGCCTGATTACATAATCTTAAAATCCTTCTATTTCAACACTGAGGGTCTGTGGGATTTGGTGGGTGGTTATATTTATAAACATATGTATACTCAATCCTTTGGGAAAATTGATGATTTTATATTTGTATTTATCCCTTTGATTCTAAATATTGGCTCATATCCCCCTCCCCCCAAAAATGATATATTCAGTGACTTCCTAAATTAAGCAGTATGTGTTAACACTTTTCACTTTCTTGGGCAGTGGCACCACTGTTGCTGCTCATTTGCTGTTGCAAACGAAGACGGCCAGATGGTCTGGGGACAAGGTTTGCTCCTGTGCCGGAGGGAGGAGAAGGAGTGATGCAGCCTTGGGGAATCGAAGGAGCCCAACCCGAGGACAGGGTGAGTGGGCTGCCCATTTCAAGAGAAACTTGGGGTTTCAATGGAATGGAGCATGTCTTGACAATTACACACAACAAAAAATTAAAATCTGTCAATTTTCAAATGTTTAACATAAAGTGTTTACTTTAAAAATCTTTTTTTTTCTTTCTTTTCAGGATGTGTCAAATATGTGTGTACCAATGACAGCCTCTAATACCCACGAACGTATAGATTCCTCTGGTCAGTGGACACCAAAATCTGTTTTTCTTTTTAAATTATGCAACCAGATAAATCTCTACAGCAAACTCTAGAACAAGAATGCTTGGGTTTGACTCCCAGCTCCACCACTTAGTAATAAGTGCTTGGGCAAGACACTGAACCTTTCTGGGCCTCCATTTTCTGATCTTGAAATTCAGTTTATCATAGTACCTACTTCAAATTTTGCTGCAAGAAGTAAATGAATATGCACACACACACACAATTTGTTATGTGTCCATAATTATATCAAAAAACATACATTAAAATAGGGCAAAGTAAGTGCTGCTGTAGCCATTATTTGTAATACAAATTTAAAAGTTGTCCAAAAACAGAAAAGCAGCATGTACTTCTAATAATACATCAAAGAACTTTTCCTAAACTTATGCACACATTTGCCTCACTGTTCTTACACTCTCCGAATTTAGTAGTCCCATACACAATTAAGCATGCTGAAAAATACCCAGCTATTCAGCAACAATTGAACAAGAGAGATCACCCCATTCCAGAACACACCTCAGAATTTTCAGGAATAGTTCCTTATTCCCAAATGAGACCCTGGACACTCCTGTGAACACCAGTTCTCTATCCATTGCCAGGAGGGATGAAGACTGAGTTTTTGTCTCTGCGAACACATGTTGGTCTTGCTATGGAAGGTTCCAGTGTGTGCAAGCCTGTCAGATGGCTGGGGGAACTTTGCATGCAGCAAAAGCTGGAACTAGGACAGGCGCAGCATCCTCCCTCCTCTTAGCTACCTTTACACTTTTAAGTCTAGGGGAGAAATTTGTATAAATATGAAGGCTGACTCCCTCTGTATGGCCTGATTCCCTCTGTATAGTTTACTTATTTGTCAAGAAGCATGGGGATTGTAGGCCCAGCACTACCTGCTCTGCTGTGTGGTATGCCCAGCAGACATTGACAGGCAATGTTTTATGTGGATAAGCAATGCAGACAGCTCCAGCACTGTAACATGAACACCTTCTCCTTTCAGAAATCTACACTAACACCTACGCTGCCGGAGGAACAGTTGAAGGGGGTGTATCAGGAGTGGAACTCAACACAGGCATTGGGGCTGCCACTGGCCTGGTGGCTGCAGGAGCATCAGGAACCATGAGGAGGAGGAGCTCGACGGTAGGGATGCAGTGGGAATATGCAGACACAGGCCTGAATATGGCTTTCTTGGACAGTTATTTCTCTGAGGTAATTCTCCTGTACTCAGTGACATAAAATAGTATTGGGCCTCAATAATAATAATAATAATAATAATAATAATAATAGCAATGGCAGTGAGTTCTTCAGAAATAAATTCAGTTATTCTTAGCCCTATGCCAATCTTGAATAAAAAATTTCACTTCTTCAAATACAGAAAGCCAGTTTGCCAGAGTTTGCAGATTCAGTTGACATAGCACATCGCTGTGCTGTGAAGAAGGCCAGCATCCATCATTGCCCACTTTTCCCCTGTTTCTGCTTCTGTTTCCTTCTGGTTAGCCCACACTTTATTTGCTCAGCAACAGTAAAACAGGAGGATCCTGATTAAGATAAAAATATATATTTGTGTCCTTCCTGCTTTGTAGATGTCTCCAATAGAAAAAAAATTAATAAGCAGATTCAGGGAAGGAAGAGAATTACTAGTCAAGACAGAGTGTCACCATGACTCGGCCAAACATCAGGGCCTAGAATCTAGGTTTCCTGTTGTCTATCCAGTACCCCATCCACTAACTGCCCCTCACAGTGGAAAGTGGTTATCGCTGCATGAACATTCCAAAGTAGAAAGCCCCAGAGGCATTAGGTTAATTTAACCCAGTAGCATAAAGTATAAATAATTGCTCTTAAGAGTTCCTATTTCGGGCCTCCCCTGGTGGCGCAGTGGTTGAGCACTGGGCTGCGAAGCTGCCCGCAGCCTCTCCAGTGCCGGCTCGATCCCCGCCCACCAGCGAGGGTCCCACATGGCGCGCAGACCTCTCCTGCCACCCACTGCTCCCCTCAGCAGTGTACTTGGTCCTTCTGCCTGTTCTGTTCCCCGCTCTGGCTGTGGTAAATTCTCTTACCCTCCCGTGCTTCTGACGGTACCCAGTGCTTGTAGAAATAAATAAATAAATCTTAAAAAAAATTAAAAAAAAAGTTCCTATTTAGTATGTTTAGTTCACTAACTGTCCCTTTTATCTCAGACTTCAATTAGCCTGTTTTATACCCCATATGAAAATACATGACCTACACCACTGCTCTTAACAAAAACTGCTAAGCACATTGTTGCAATTGTAAACTATATCCTAAAATTGGTGATTATAAATACCATTGCAGATTGCATAAATAGTATCAGTTATTTGAATTACTAATTAGTACTACTAAGTATAACAAACAAATGGGCACAAATTATATATGTCATAGAAATATGTCATAGAAATGATATTGAAAGACTTGCTTACAAAAACCACACTAATTAAAGGAGTTTTACCATTAATATCAAATTTTCACTTTTCCTCTGTTGCCTAATGGACAAACAATATCAGAATGCTATCTCCTCTCTCTATGGGCACTGAGGTCCTTTCCCAAACATTTCAGCTCTACACTTAAAAAATGGCTCTAGATTTCAGAGATAGGGAGGCAAGAAGGGATCATACTCTTACTGAGGTGTCATTTAAAATATTGAACAGCAGAGCTTTAAGGTAATAACAAACTCATGAATAATTGGTTTCAAGACCTGAAATCACTCACTTCTAACAGCAGAAGTTCGATTCTGCACAGGCTTTAAGACAAGTAGCATGCTGTGGCATAAATGAGGTAGCATCCCCACAGTTTCAGGTCTTGGACATACCATTCACCTTCTTTGGCCCTTTGGTTCGCTTACTTATAAAATTTTTAAAAGGGTCAGATTATGTCAGGCCATTTCAGATGGGGTTTGGCAGGTCCTCTAGGATTCTGTGGAACCCATCACAGGCTATAGCAGAGAGAACTGGCACTCCCCTCCCTTCCCAAGGAGAAGTCTGACTCTTTTTCTTTCTCTTTTTTTTCTTTAACATGTTGGGTTCTCACTTAAGATTTCATTTAAAGGCCCTATCACTAAAAGTAATTTGAAAATCACAATAGGTAACCTCTTTTTTTTTTTAGGTTTATTTTACTCACCTATGCATACAAGAGCTGGGGTGTGCAGGTCTGAGGTGCAGGGGATGGGTTGGGGGGTGAGAGGATTCACCAGAGGTAGAGTGGGGAGCAGAACAGGCAGACTGACTGAAATACTCTGCTGAGGGGAGCAGCAGTCAAGGCAGGAGAGAGGTCTGCTGTGCCATGTGGATTAGCTCCCTGGCTAGGATCAAACCCGAGCTACAGCGGTTGCCAACAGCCTCACAGTGCTGAGACTCAACCCCTTAAGCCACCAGGGAGGCCCAAGGGTAACATCTTAATATTTTCTTCTTGTTAACCTGAATTCAGGCACATCCCAAGGGGGTGCAAGGGGTACATAAATATTCTGATATGTCCAAGAAACAGAGAAATAGTTGTATGTTTATACAGATTTTGTTTCAAAGTGATCAAGTTTGAATAAATAACTTATTCAAATAATTTATTATATAATAATGTATTCAATAAATAATTCATATTTTGAACATAACTAAATATATTTTGTTTCTGAACCACCTCAGACACAAAAGGCTAAAAATCCAAAAGATTAAAATATTGTCTTTGACTCAAAATCTGAATAAAATGTAAAAATTATTAATTAGCTTCAAATAAAAGAAATTTATATTTATTCAAAATGTATACACCATTAATACACCCTGATCTCCTTTAAAAATTCCAATTATTTAGAAATACAAAAAAGAACCAGTGTTTGTCTCAGTTCATTCCATGAAATTGTCTTAGATGAGATATCGCTAAAGGATTATTGTTCTTCTTCTTTGATTATTTTAAGGAAAAACAAACTTTTGATTTCCTATTTTACTTCTGATTCTAGAAAGCATATGCTTATGCAGATGAAGATGAAGGTCGGCCAGCAAATGACTGTCTGCTCATTTATGACCACGAGGGATCAGGGTCCCCTGTGGGCTCCATTGGTTGTTGCAGTTGGATTGTGGATGATTTAGATGAAAGCTACATGGAAACATTAGATCCAAAATTTAGGACTCTTGCTGAAATCTGCTTAGACACAGAAATTGAACCATTTCCTTCAAACCAGATCTGTATACCTATTAGTACTGACCTTCCTTTGCTTGGACCTAATTACTTTGTTAATGAATCTTCAGGAATGACTCTCTCAGAGGCTGAATTCCAGGCAGAAATGGCAGAAATGGCAATGTCTGAACCCATTATTCATGGGGACATTGTAGTGACTGAGACTTACACTACTGCTGATCAATGTGTACAGCCCACCACAATTGTTTTTGATCCTCAGCTCGCACCCAATGTTGTAGTAACTGAAACAGTAATGACACCTGTCTATGATGTTCAAGGAAATATTTGTATACCTGCTGAGTTAGCAGACACACACAATGTAATCTATACTGAGAGAGTAATGTCTAGTCCTGGTATGCCAGACATGAATAATAGTAACATGACTGAAGGTTGTATGGGACCTATGATGAGTGGCAGTATTTTGGTAGGGCCAGAAATTCAAGTGACACAAATGGTGAGTCCAGACATTCACATAAGCCAAACCACATCCCCAATGACATCTCGACATAGAGTAACACGATATAGTAATGTACAATACTCTCAACAGTAAGTGTTTATGGTCAGTATTCTATATGGTGGTCTTGCACCTTGCAATCACCAACATGTCCATCAAAGATGTACAATATACTTAACTTCTCAACAGTCAACATATGTGCAAATATTCAAAGTTCAATGCAACTCCTTGGTTATATCTTCTGAGGGTAAATTTGGCCAAGCATTTTAGATAAACTTGTTGTAATCCTTTCTAATTTTAAAAAGTATGCCATAAAAACTTTGAGAAAATTGCTCCATCCTTTAGTGGTGTCTAATAAAAAGCATATAACTCAAAAGGCAAATCAAGGTCATGTAAACCAAGATGACCTTGTTCTTAGAGATTGCAAAACAAATCTTGTCTGCATTTACCTATAATATTTATCTTTAAAAAAATATTTCCATGAAGAATTTCCAATTGAAAAAGTGAATTAAATGTACATTTCTAAGAGGAGATTTAAAAGGTGAATGAGCGATCATTAGAGATCTGAAGTCATTCATCTCTTCCAACAATTTCTCAAGATATGCAATATTTACTAAATGCGTAATATAATATACTTTATCAGCTAAACACATCACTAAATGTGATTCATCAAAAAGAATTATATGTATGTATATATGCATATATCATAAATCAACGTGGATGAATTTTTATTGCACTTTATTGATTTATATCATCAATTATATGTTAAAGCAGCTAAAAAATCATGACAACACTCCAGTAGAAACAGTTTTTTTTGGAAATATTAGGATTTTTTGCCCCCTCACAGGGAATTTTCCCCCATGCTTGCTGATAATGCCAAAATAACACATGAAATATTGTTCTAAGTCATAAAAGTTTGATTTGTTTTCCAGATAGTCTAAAAATTATGTAATTATGTAATTATGCATATTTTCAAGTATAATTACAAGTATAATTACAAGTCTGTAATTATGCATAAATTCAACAATATTTACTTAGAAACTAGTAGGTATTGAATGCTGTTCTTGGCTCTGTGGATATATAGGTAAGAAGAAAGACATGATTCCTGTCTTCAAAGATCTTCCAATTCATTTCTAGACTTAAAACTCTGGGGATATAGTTTTAAGATCCTACCAAAAATATTTAACAAAAAATTTAAGTCCATTACCATGTTGTAGTTCTCTTTTTGACCTGCTACTTATGTTGAGTGAATGAAATGGAAATACATGCATAGATTGCTTATTTTTAGTAGGTATAAAGGTTATTTGAGATTAAAAACTCTAGCAAGATAGTTTTATTTAATTATGTAAAATATGTAAATTAAGTAGTAGTAACTATAATGTGACTAGTAAGATAATGTAAATGAAATAAACATCAGGGCTTACTCTTTTTTGAAATGAAATAATTATAGTGCTTCTTGCTTAATTTTGTTCCTCTATAAATAAAACTATTATAGAATGTGGGACATCTCACATAATCTCTTGCTCATTCTCTCAGTTTACAAAAAAGGAATATAAAATGAGTAATGTTTAATGGCCACAATCAGTTAGTTGTGGTACAAAACCTTGAACCCTTTGCTCAAGTATTCTGGCCAGTATGCTTTTCAATACTGTAACTTAATCAGACATGGAAAGAAAATATCCAGTTTGACCAGTTACATGGTCTTTGCCATTTCTGAATTTCAAAAAAAAAAATTCTCAAAAAAGAAAATATTTTGTGAAATGTAAGTGCAGAATAGCTAAATCATCATAATGCCCCAAAATTACTCATATATTTTCTAATCTTTTCCAAATTACATGTATTACAAATTATTATTTCCATTCCTTACTTTAGTTTACTCACAACAAAGATTCTACTACATTTCATTACTCTGTAATCTGATGAAATCCATAGGGTAATCACAAATCATTCATGCCATGGTCTTTTTAACACTTATTCAAAAACTAGTCATGTCACGTCTTTAATACATTCATCCTGAGACATATCCTTACATGAATATTTCTCTCTTGCATTAATAATTCTAAGGATATTGAAACAACTAGCAAATGATTAAAGGTAAGGTGCTAAAGATATTAAAACTGAAAATACACAAGATTTGAGAAATTAATAAAATAGCACTAAGCATTTAATTGACAAATTAAATTTTAAAAGGAGGTGAAAACACTTGTGAGAAGGTTAAGAAAATTTTTCTATGAGCCTTCTCCTGTATTTCTGCATCAATGCTAAGATTTAAGGGTGTTTTCAGAAGAAGAAATCTACCTCTGCTGGACACCTTTACCCATACTATCTGTGGAAATGAGACCAGTCATTTCATCTACTCTGTCATGATTATCACTGAGGAGAAACTTCTGCTATTCCAAGAGGGTCAGTATTGCTCATATTTGACTAACATCTCTGAAATTGTTGTATTTTTAAGCATTATCTCCAACAAAATGAAAAGCGTAAAGTAATATTCCCCTTAACTCCTTAAGAATTAAATATCGATTTATCTAAGCAGTAAAGATGACATAGTATTTATGTTAAGGATTGAAAATGAATCCACAAGCCCAGGAAATGAGATTTAATAAATAAATCTAATAACATATGCTTTGAGTCATTTTTCCTACTATATGACATTGAGAGGGTTGTCTTATTTTTTAAAAAGTTCTTTAAAAATAAATAAAAATAAATAAGTCTCATCAGGCACAGGAAAAAGAAGATATCAAAAACACAAAGAATAAGAATTTGTTTTAGAAAAAAATTATTTTCAAAGAAATTCCCTCTTTTGGATTAGATATTTCTGATTGCAATATATTGCTAAATGTAATAATGTTTTATATATTCAATAAAAATATGTAATATGGAAAGATATGTTTCATTTTCTCTTTTAAGCATGTAATATTCTATATACACACATTTCAGAAAAATCATATTCCATTGTGTTGCTAGATAATTGTCATCTTTATTTTCATGGTATAATATAGAAGCATGGATTTATTTGCAAATTGAAATTCATTATAATTGATTTATTTATTAATGTTAAGACTTCTCAGTAGAATGCTCACTATAAACCAACAAGTCAATTGATTTAACTGCAGCAATTGCTCTAGGTATTGTATGAATTATATGATTACATGCTATCTCTTCCTGCTGGATTTAAATAATAAAATTACTACTTTCCCGAACCAGACAATAAAAAAAGAATAATTTTAATTAGTAGAATTGAGGCCAGCTCCTCAAAAATGGTAAGAGCTGAACTTAGTCTAACTAGAATTTTGTTTTATGGAGTCCCAATGTGCAAAACAAAAACACGGGATATTCAGAGAATATTAAATAGGCAAACTAAATATAATAAAAATATCTGAAATAAAGAAGTATTATGAAATTATTACATAGTTATCTTACATAATACTATATTAATTATTGAAAATACACCATCCTATTGATTGTCAAAAGAGCACTATGTGGTATGATTCACACTCCTGTCATAGATAAGACACCAGGTTAAGTTGCTATTTTTATGTGAGACCTTAAGTGAGTAGCAGATTTAAAATTCAAATCCAGGGCCTCCCTGGTGGTGCAGCGGGTTGAGCGCAGCACCATGAAGCTGTCTGCAGCCTCTGCAGCACAGGTTCAATCCCCAGCCAGCCAGGGAGCTACACACATGGCGTGGCATACCTCTCCTGTCTCCCCCGCTGCTCCCCTCAGCAGTGTTTTTCGTCAGTCTGCCTGTTCTGTTCCCCCTCTATCTCTGGTGAATCCTCTCACCCACCTGTGCATCTGGCCTGTACCTCAGTTCTTGTATAAAATAAATAAATAAATATTTTTAAAAGACTCATTTTTAAAAATAAATAAATAAATAAATAAATAAATAAATAAATAAATAAATTCAAATCCAAGACAGCATAACTCCAAAAACCTTACGCTGATTCAGTAAATTTTTTTCATTTAGTTCTGGAAGAATTTGCAAGAGGCAGACAGTAGAGGATCTTAAATCCTATTAAAGGTCTGAATCTACATTGGTAGAAAATGAGGAACCAGTGGAATTTTTTGTGCTTGGGAATGACCAGGTCTCATTGCATGAGACCTGGGCTGAGCCCCAGGAGTGCCCTGAAAGTTGGCATGGTCTTGTCACCATGACACAGAGACCACTTTGTGATTGCATCACTAAGCCAGAGAGCCTGGGATCTTTTGAAAAGTCAACATTCCAAAGTGAACTCTCTAGACCCAAAGTCTGAGATATTCCTCAGACCCCCTCGACCCCCCCCGAGGTGAAAGGTCCATAGTGGGTAACCTAAAATAACATTTATCAGTCATTTTATGTGTTAATCAAAGTAATTGTTTTTATTGTATTCATTTTATTGAGGTAACATTCATATACAGGACTGTATATGATACAGAGGTATAGGTCTACACCCCTTTGGATATATATTACTACACCACACCTACCACCAATTGGTCAGAGTGCGCACTACAGACATTGAGCCTTTTATATTACTTTAGGTGAGGTGGATGGAATATTTGTCTGTTTCTAGACAAATAGAACATGCTTTCTCATACTTCCATCACTGATCTGGTTCCTTAATCTGGATCGTCATTCCTCTCATCTATACAACTTTTTCTTTCCACCCCACAATACTCATTCAAAGCACTGCCACTCTTGGGAACGCTTCTTGATCTCTCTTCCACTGCACGAAACTGCTTGCTTAGCTAGCACTCCTTCTATACTCTGTTCAATAGCTAGCACACTATTTTTCCTATGCCTGCCAGCCTGTGAGCTCCTTATGAACAAGGATAATGCTTCTCTCATTTCTGTATCTCCAATATTAGTATATAGAATGTGTATAGCTAAATTATAGAATGCAGTCATTAATTTTGGTCATTAATTCTATTTTTTAAGATTTATTTATTTATACAAGAACCAGGGTACAGGCCGGATGAGTGGGAGGGTGATAGGATTCAGCAGAGACATAGTGGGGAACAGAACAGGCAGACTGACAAGTGGGTGAGACAGGAGAGGTCTGTTTTGCCATGTGGGACCCTCCCCGGCCAGCCGAGATTGAACTGACGCTGCAGAGGCTGCGGACAGCTTCATAGTGCAGTGCTCTACCATCTGCGCCACCAGGGAGGCCCAATTTTGGTCTTTAATTCTTTCAAGCACCTAAGAGGAAGTGTATGCAGTTCAACAGTGTTGCCTCTAGATAACAGCCATTGGAATGATCTTTGAAAAGGTGTGTGTAAATGGCACCCTTAGCAAGTCAATGGCACCCTTAGATACAAGTCTAAACTCATGTAGCCCATTAATTTCAGGAAATATTTACCAGTTGCGGAAAGAATAGTAAAGTTTTCAGTACAACCTCATATGCTTTGCAAAAGAAATTATAATATCACTAAATAAAATTAATTCTAAGTTGATTCAGAGAAAATAAATTTTATGTTCCTCAAAGACATAAAAATGGATGATGATAAAGCAAAGTTGAAAATTGGCAATCCCGCATAAATGCATATCCAAAACAGCTAGTTTTGAAGCAGTGATAACAGAGTTACTTTGCCTAGATTCCAAAAAAGCATTAGAGTGATTTAGCACCAAGACTCTCATTGAATTTTTCCACAAAACTCTTCCAAACTTGATTTTATCACATTATCATGAATATCATTGTAAGTCAGAGCATGTGTATACATATGTACACATATTTCTTCAAAATTCTATACATAGAACTTCAAATTTCTGCATAATATTCATAAATCCTACCACACCTTTTTAACCATATCATTTTTACCAGAGTTAGGTCAATTCCAGTTTTTGCTACTATTAACAGTGCCACAATGAATATTTACATATATTCCAGAAATTTGAGACTGCTTATAATAAAATATCTTTCATTATAACCATTTGTTGTTGATCTTTTTATCTTCTTTCAAAACCATTTTCTACTTCTTATGTATAAGTTCAGTAGCCAAACAAATAAAAATCACACAAGAGACAAAATCACATTCCTAATATTAAGTTATTACTTCTCATCATAATATATTTCTCAAAACAACCAAAAACAAATAAATGAAACCAAAACTTACTTACATATCACATTCAAAAATCCTATTCTCTGGGCCTCCCCGGTGGTGTAGTGGTTGAGCACTGGGTTGCAAAGCTGCCCACAGCTTCTGCAGAGCCAGGTAGATCCCCGGCTGCCTGCCCAGGGTCCCACATGGTGCACAGACGTCTCCTGCCGCGCCCATTGCTCCCCGCAGCAGTTTATTTAGTCAGTCTGCCTGTTCTATTCCCTGCTCTGGCGAATTCTCTCACCCTCCCATGCTTCTGACTGTACCCAGTGCTTGTATAAATAAATAAATAAATATTAAAAAAAAAACCCTTTAAAAATATCCTATTCTCATAAAACCAAAAATATGCTTTTTTTTTTTTTTTACTTTTTCTTGGATGGTACAATCTATAAATTACATGACTAAATATTAAATACAGAAAATGAAGATTATCTAGTAATTTTCTACTTAGTACTTCTTTAAATTGAATACAACTGCTTTAAGTTCAATTTCAGCTTATCTGAAATAACAGTAAGACTGAAAAAACTGTGTTCACATTGGGAAAGAATGACTGTGGGGATTTTGCCAGTTTTTGTCAATTGTTAAGAAAGTCAATAAATAAAAAAATGTAAAATATTTTTATCATTTTTTAAAAATAACAACACTAAGTGGAGAAAATATAAGGGAAAAGGCACTAACATATTGAGTTCTGTCTTATGAATAAAAATGCCAATTGCCTAGTACTGAACTGTTGAGAGGCAGGTATCAGGTGCTAATAGGAGGTGCTTGTTCCTTAGTTCATAAGCTGCCTGAATTTGGACATAAGAAATGTGCAGTATGTGTAGATAAAGCATAGAACAAATGAAAATTGAGGACTACCTGTATTTGCTGTTCTTAAAAAGAACACCATGCTCTGGTAATGAATAGAGCTAAATAACTCTGTGATTAGTAAGATAACTGAGTGAAGGTAAGAGATGCTGAATGTGTGCTCAACAGAAAGCAGTGAGTATGTCTTGTGAGTGATGGTGAGGTGTTGGTACAAAAGTCATTTTGCATAGATGTGATCAGCGTAAGTATTGGTTGACTGGAGATTCTTCATTATGTATTTAACAGGAAGGCTCTGACTGGGTAGAACTTTGGTATCAGAGAGGCATGAGCCACCCGGGTGGGGAAAACGAAACTATCTAGTGGTTATAAAACAAGAAGAATGAACGAATAAACAAATATTATTATGTACTAAGCATTAATCTAATTGCTTTCAAAATAGTTTCTTATTAACCCTCTTTGCAATCATTCTTTTATAGAAAACTGAGGGGAGGGCCTCCCTGGTGGCGCAGGGGTTAAAGACAGCACTTTCAAGCTATGGCCAGACTCTGCAGCTGGAGTTCTATCCCCCCACTGGCCAGGAAGCAACCCATACGGCACAGCCAATCTCTCGTGCCTCCCCCACTGCTCCCCTCAGCAGTGTATTTCAGTAGATCTGCCTGTTCTGCTCCCCACTCTCTCTGGTGAATCCTCTCACACCCCTCATCCCCATATCTCTGGCTTACACCCAGTTCTTGTATGCATAAATAATAAAACTTTATTTAAAAAAAATAAGAAAACTGAGGGGAAATTTGACATGGGAACTACCATGACCTCGTTCTGAAGTTCATTCAGTCATTAAAAGTTTTGAGCTGGGCCTCCCCAGTTGGGCAGTGGTTGAGCGCTGGGCTGCAAAGCTGCCCGCAATCTCTGCAGCACCGGTTGGATCCCCGGCCGCCAGTGAGGGTCCCACATGGAGCTCAGACCTCTCCTGCTGCCCTCACTGCTCCCCTCAGCAGTGTACTTCGTCAGTCTGCCTGTTCTGTTCCCTGCTCTGGCCTTGGTGAATTCTCTCACCCTCCAGTGCTTCTGACTGTACCCAGTGCTTGTATTAATAAATAAATAAATCTTAAAAAAAAAAAAAGTTTTTGAGCATTTCACTATTTCCTGGCAGCGATGTCATGGAGAGTGAACTAGGGTACTGTCCTTCACAGACCTCACAGTCAGATGGAGAAAGAAGAGTTAAAACACAGTAAGACAAGAGTCATTCAAAAAGCATTGAAAGAGTGGGCTCTAGGAGGAGATAAGCGGAGTCTAGCTGAGTGAAGTTGAGAAAGGCTTCTCTGAAGAAATTACCTTTGAGCTGAGGTTGGAAGGACTCAAGAAAAACAAGGATGAAGAAATGGCAAGGGACTTTCCAGCCAATAGTACAGAATGGGAGAGAGGGAGGCAAACAGGGAATTTGGAGAAAGAGACTTGCTCCTTCTAAAAACTGGAAGTAATTTGGTAAAACTGGGGAATGAAAGACGATGGTGGATGGACAAGAAGAAATCAGAGGCCTAAATATAGATGATATACTAAAAAGGTTTATTTTAATCTATAAATTAAAGGGAACCACAGAACTATTTAAAGGACCACCTTGAATTTGAAATCACTTGTGAAGGTTGCACTGGTACAGATAGGAGCGAGATAAGGCTGTTGGGTCAGTTCAGTAAAGAAGTCGTTTCAATGAACCAACACAGTGAAAGAATGATTTGAGTTTCATCTCACATTGTAATCCTTGAGATAACTGACTAATTTACTGCTCATATCATAAGCCACAATAATTGTGTACGTCACATCACCAGCAAATGGCAGCAACAGGTTATGCCAGTGATGCCCCAGAGGTGGCACTGTAACCTTAAAGCACCAAGTCTAGCAAATGTCCTTGAAGCTGTAGGACTCCTTGTAGTACTATCTTCTGAAGGAGCAAAACACCCAGAGAAAGACCCAGCCTTCATCTCAATAATAATATACTTTCTAGATGTTTAAGGAATAGAAATGAAATCAAAGAAAAATCATTGTTAAATTTTAAGGGCTTTGCGAGGGGGGGTTGCTGTTATGTAGCATTACTTTTCTAATATAACATTAATGTTTGCTATTTTAGGAAATTTAGAAAATCTAAAACAAAATGAAAATCATGTTCCATCACCCAGAGACAACTACCTGTAACATTATAATTCTCCTTTCAGTTCATGCTAACACAGTTCTACCTTTTCTGGCAGGCAATGCCTAAGAACCCCAAAGTTGTGACTATTCCTTTGTTGCTATATTCTTAATCATTGCATATAATTTTAAAATTAAGATTATTATACAGTACAATTTTCTTCTACTTTACCATTTAAAATTCTTTGTATAAGTACTTTAAGGGATATTTCATCTCATGAATAGACATTTGATTTTTTTTCTCTCTTATTGTAAAAGATAATGTGATCAGTATCTTTGTGCATAGAGCTTGCATGTGCTTTACATTATTTACATTGGAATTGAAATTTCTGGATCAAAGATGCACAGATTTCAATATCTTTAGATCCCAACACATTAGCAAAGTAGTCCTGAATGTTAATAAAAACACCTTATGCATCAAAGTACAATAATCATAGCTGTAATATATATATATATTTTTTTTTTTACTTCTGGAGTTCAGTTTAACTTCCAGTTCTGAGATTTAACTTCATTCAATAATCAATGAACCCAATATATCATTATGAAGCTTATTTTTTTTGTAAAAATGCCAACAGTTGAGATGTTCACACTGTCCAGAATACATTAAGCTATGGCTAATCTGCTACAATTTATAGATTTCAAGTACTAACCTGTTCCCCATTATTTTCCTTTTCCATAGATTCAAATCAATCTTCCTACCTTTCACCACACCCCCTTCACTTAGGGAATTTACATTCTCTGTTTCACCTGCACTGAGATATTGGTAGGGAAATACCATGACAAATGACATTGAAAAAACAAAGAGGAAATGTTTAGTTTGAATCCTTGAACAGAGAGAATGAAAGACCTGCATATCTGAGGGAATGTCTGACTTATCTAGCAATCACTTTGATAACAATCATTTTCATAACAATCACAAACGGAGAAGAAAATACCCAGAAATAAATATCACAAGCTAAAAAGATTCATTGACTGTATCTGATGACCATTACCTATTCATACAGCAGCATATGTCTCACTGCCTGATGTCTATCAATAGTAGTACATCAGCACCAAATCACACAGCAAGCACAATAAAACATTAGCTGGAAACTTGACATTTTTAATCCATTACAATTTCATCAAATTTTAGTAAATCTGCAGAAAGAGAACAAATTTCATAAAACTTTTAGGTGAAGAATAACTGATTATTTAAAGAAATGAAAAGGAAAATCCTTTATCATATTCAGATGATTGACTAGTTTAGATAGTGTCTTACTCCCTCAATCATCAGATTGAGGCTCTCTCAGGGAGCCTGTTTTCTGCACAGAGAGAAAAAAGCATAAGAAAATAAAAGAAGGGCTGTTCTCTAGCAGAACAAAGAGAGAACAGGACACCTACCCTCTACAACTCCAGCTTGCCCAGTCTCTCTGCAAGTCAAGTGTTCTTTTCTGCCTTGAACCACAGCTCTTTTACTACAAAAAGGGAAAACCAGCAGGTCAAGAGGGCAGAAGATTCCTTCCACTCCCTTCCCTCCTTCACAGAGCAAAAGGAGGGGCTGGGAAGATAGACCACAGAAAATCTCACTAGTTTAGGAATTACACTTTTCATGGAATCAAAGGTGTGTCCTTTCTCTAAAGAAATGGGTGTGTTTGGTTTTCGCGAAGTACTTGTCAAACACCCTCAACTAAGACAGAAATGCATGACACTTCCCAAAAAAGGCTGAAAATGATAGCTGAAGCTGAAACCACTAAGCTCCATGATAGATTGATGAACCATGAACACTTAAAAGAAAACACATCCATCACTTCGTCATCTGGAAAATCTGGCCACGATTTTAAAATACTTGATCATGAGTTTTGAAATCTGGAGCAATTAGTAATTCTTTGCACTGAGTACATAATTAATCATAACTGTACTTCCTGGATTTCCAGAACAAGATCATAATTATTGTTCTCATCCCTTTTAGCTTTACATAAAATCATCTACCCATTGTCCCCTTAAACATGCATTTTGGTTTGACCAAGTTGAGTTACAGAAAACAGTCACAGTGGAGGCATTCAATAATTATTTGTCTGTTTCACAAGCAAAATGCTTCACAGCATGAACTAAATTAGTTCCTTTCTTCCCATGCCTATGAGTACACCCTGATCCAAAATTCCATCATTATATCACTTATTGTTTTATCTCTAGATCCAAACTCTACATAGAACATGCTAGGCACAATAAATGCCTATAACAATACATGCTAACTGAAATGAGAATTCTTCAAACTCTACTTAATAGTGTTATAAAAATTATTTCTTTTAGGGCCTCCCTGGTGGCGCAGCGGTTGAGCGCTGGGTTGCGAAGCTGCCCGCTGCGTCTGCGGTGCCGGTTCGATCCCCGGCTGCTCCCCGGCCACCGGAGGAGGGTCCCATATGGCGCGCAGACCCCTACTGCCGCCCGCTGCTCCCCTCAGCAGTGTACTTCGGTCCTTCTGCCTGCTCTGCTCCCCTCTCTGGCTCTGGTGAATTCTCTCACCCTCCCGCGCTTCTGACTGTACCCAGTGCTTGTATAAATAAATAAATAAATAAAATAAATAATAAATAAATGAATAAATCTTTAAAAAAAATTATTTCTTTTATTAGTGGTAGATTATGGGATAATCCATCTTTCTAAAAGAAAAATTATAAAGACCATTTTTTTCCTCAGGAGGAAAAAAAATGATTAAATATTTCAACCTCTAACAAGACTTGCAGCTCTGCATAACTGGACTCAAAATTCTAATCATATTTGAATCCAATTTTTGGATAAGTCATTTAAATCTGTTCACCCTACTTTGCTTATTTGTTAAATTAGTGGATTGGATTAAATTGGCATTTTTCACACTACGGATTTTCACTCCTTCCAATAATGAGTCATGAAGTCAATTTAGTATGCCAATATAGACAAACATTTTCAATTGACTTAAATAGAACATAAAAGAAAAATAAATAGCAGAGTGTCTCACACATAGTGGGAGAATGTGTTTTTATAAGTATGTATTGGCTGGTGACATGAACCATGTTTTTGACTGTGGGTGTGGTTAAAGGAAGTTTGAATAGCAGTAGACTAGATCATCTTAAGTTTGAATTCTATGAAAAAATTAAAAGACAAATAGGAAGGGTTCTACAGCTAGGAACAGGGAAGCTAAGAACAGGGAGCAACAGACTGGAGCAGAGTAAAATCTATGCAAGAGATACTTCAGTGCATTGAATATTATTAACATCATGTGAAAAAAAGCACTGGGTAGATCTTTCATACCCTTCCTTCCTGGAAAGCACTAGGAAAATATGGATGTTGTCAAATCCCTGGAGTATAACAGAAGAATCTGCAGAAATGAGTACTCAGTGACTGACCCTCATCTATGCAGGCCAATGATAGTTGTCACCATGAAGAGACAGTTTATGTGGAGAGAAGGCATGCGATGGCAGGTGCATTTTATTTCTTCATTCATTTACACTGAATCTAGACAACCCCACTTTTGACTCTCTTTGCTTTGATCTTCAACATTTGGAGTACGAAACAGATAGTATTTTGCAATGTTGAGACATGTGCCCATGGTTCCTGCTCAGCAGCAGCCTGTCATCCTAACTGAGCACTGGGGATGGGGTACCCTGCTAGGGTCTGCTGCAGACAAGCCACATGATGGTGAATAAGTCCCTAACCTCTCTTGGCTTCATAGTCATCGCCTTCACAATGTGAGTTCCTTGGCCAACTTGCGTCTCTAGGTCTGAAATTTCTCTCTGCTCCTACTTAACATGATAATCCCTAGTAGATATTAGATCTTTCCTAGAATAAGAGTAACCTGAGGCATCACAGACATCTTTTTTGAGAACAAACCACTTCTTGTGAGTAAAAACTCCAGATATATAATCCCTAGAATGTTTTATGGCCAACTAAGAAAGTTGGGAATGAAGACTCTTGGAGAACAATGAGTTATTCTTCCCCAATAGATAATTTTTCTGAAAGAACCTCTAGAAGTCCTTGATATTTTGTGTCACCCCACTTGTTTCCCTGTGCTGCCATCCTTGATTAGGTGGAGGGGGAGAGTCAGGCTCAGTGCATCCATCCCTCCCTACCTTTTACCTTTTACCCTCTACCCTACCACCACCCCACACACATTAGCTTGCTTTTTCTTCAAGCTCAAACAGAGTGGATTCAGTTGAATTAATTAATATTAAGTAATTTAATTAGTAGTCTCTTCTGTTAAATGTGAAAAATGAGTACAAACTTCCTATCTACATTTTGCCCAGAGGTAGTGTAGAAGGGGGAAGGTAACACAAAGAACCGAAAAGATAGGCAGAGAGGTGAAAAAGACCTGAAGGAATAGGGTAAGAGAAAGGAGAGGGAAAGCAGTGGGGAGAGGGAGCGGGCTGTATCCAGAAAGACAGGAGGGCAGAGGGACACACCCTGAAAGGACTTGCGGAGACTGTGCTGAGCTCACTAGCCCTGCAGGAGCCTGTTCCCGCTCAGAGGGAGCCACACCCACGCAGCCTCTCTGACCTCACCAGGAAGCACACAGGACTAAGCAGAGGTGAAACCCTTTTACAAGAGACAGTCATTTCCTGGTTGAGAGCTGGATGAACTATGTATTGCCGGGCATTGCCTGTTTTGAATGCTAAAGGATTATTCTAATTTGTACTCTACTGTCATTTGTTGGGGTTGTTTTGTCATACTAATTCCCACATGCCAATTCTGACTGCTTCTCCTCTTATACCTGACTTGAATTTCCAACTGCTTACTTAGCAAAAACAGTTTCAGACTGCGATTTACCGGCACACTACAATCTCACCTGGCATCTCTAATCCAGATCTTACTTTTCCACCTAGGACTTACTTCCAGGCCTATTTTTTTTCTAAGTAACCCTGAGAGATGTGATTCGCTCCCCACAATTTGCTGAATTTGAATCCAAGAATTCATTTCTATTCAACAAATGCTCATTATCTGCCATAAATACTGTAGACAATGAGGCTACAAAGAGGAGCAAAGTGCAGCACCACCCTTGGGGATGTTATAGACTAGTAAGAGCCATCAAGTCTTAAGCAAACATTGTATTATAATCTCCAAAAAGCAGATACAGAGCACAGACTGGTTTGGGGGTTAGAGAAGAGGAATTTCAGCTTCCTGTTAAGGAGGCAGCTAACAAAGAGTTAGGGGTACAGCAGCCTTGGGGGTACAAGCACAGTCAGTTGGCAGTCTGGAATCACACAAACATAAAGAGCACAAATGACAGGCCAGGCAATGGCATGACACTTCCAATCCATTGGACCAACTTAGTGAAAACCATGTGTGCATGTCAAAGAACTACACATTTTTCTTGCCAGAGCTAAGGAAACACTGAAGCAATTTAAACAAGGAAACACACACCCACATGAGCATTTCACACTACTCCTTTCAGTGCCTCTTGCTGGTGAATTGTGGACGGTAGACTTGATGAGGGGAGGGAACTGGGTTGACCCTGTTCTTGGTTTTGCCCCTCCCAGCCCACCCCGTGATAGTCTGTGGCCAACTGGGCACTACTGGAGGCAGCTTCATAAACTGCTTTGTCTTTTGTTCTTAAAGGGTATTACCAATGAGCCAGTTTAATATCTAATGTATCTTTGCAATACTGGGCATTAATAATTGAAATATTTTGGAACTCGTCTCACAGTTTAAAAAAAAAAATCATTACTTCAGATCACTAGAATTTTCATAGAAATCTGCAAAACCTAAATACTAATCAGTGATGTTAAAACAAATACAAGAAGCAGGCCTCCCTGGTGGTGCAAGGGGTTGGGCACCGCACTATGAGGCAATCTGAAGCCACTGCAGCACGAGTTCGATCCCCGGGCAGCCAGGGAGCAACCCACATAGTGAAGCAGACCTCTCCTGTCTCTCCCGCTTCTCCCCTCAGCAGTGTATTTCAGTCAGTCTACCTGTTCTGTTCCCCCTCTGTCTTTGGTGAATCCTCTCAACCCCCACATCTCTGGCCTGTGCCCCAGCTCTTATATGCATAAATAAATAATAAAAAAATCTTTAAAAAAAATGCAAGAAGAAATCAGCAGGTCAAATAGATATTTATTCTGTCTTCTGATGTGATGCAAAATAAAGTGTACAGGTCTTATTGTAAACAAAATGTTTGACAGGAACCTGATAAAACCTTATCTATAATAAGTTAAATACAAGGAATTGGAAATACGAGGGTTAAACATGATAAATTAAACATCGCAAGGCCAATCCAAACAAGTTGGTATCATTTAAAATATATATAAAACAAAAAAAATATTAGAATAAAATATAAACTTATGGTGAAATTGTGGTTGCGAATTAAATCCTAATTTGAATGTTTGAGCCTTAAAAACCATTTTTGACTTCAGAAAATCTGAGTATAGATTAAGTGTTAAAGAAGAACAATGTTTATTGACCTGGGAAGATATAAATTATGCATAGAAAAAAAGCAAGGGCAAAGTATCATGTACAGTAGAATCTCATTGTAGCATAAATAAAAATCCACATATGTAAATGGAAAAGTAAATGGAAGAACTTCAAGCAGGAAAGCAAAATAATATTCACCTTCTATATACTTAAATGTTATGCTAAGTATTTCCTTTACATAACTTATTTAATTATTTAATTCTCCCAAACACCCTGCAAAGACTCATTTTCCAAACAAGACATGAACTTGAAAGCATTAAAAGAAGTAATTTCTGGGTGGCCAGAAATTGGTAAGTTTATTTATTTATTTTTGTTTGTATTTTCTAACTTTCTGCAGTGCATGTTTACTGCTTATGTATAATAATAAAAAAATAACCCTAAGAACAAAGTGAAGACAAAATAGGCAAATATAGTACTTTCCACCTTTTGCAAACCCATATCACCATTTGATAAACAAATCTGTAGCTGATGCTATAGCTGGGGAGACGATAAACATAGAAGGCAGACAAATCTGGTTCACATCCCACTGACACTGCTTTACCAGTACGGTGATCTTGAAGAAAGTATCGTGTCATTTCTGAGTCTTGGTTTTCTCACTTGCAAATTGGAATTCATACATCTTCCTTGCAGGATGATTGGGGAAACTGAGCAATTAAATAAATGATATGAAGAAAACACTTAGTGCCATGTACATAGCATAGCGGGTACTCAATAAATACCAGCCCCCTTGACTAACTGAAAAGAAAATGCAGTTAGGTAGGTGTTCAATGAACTTGAAATGCTAGCTTCCTTAAAAGAACCCTGCTATGCATCAACAGTTCCTGTAACAGATCCTCTGTGTATTTCTCACTCTTAGCTATTATTTTATTTTCCTGCTCAATCTGGAGCCCAGCTAAGAATTACAATTCAGTTCCCTTTCTCTCTACACCTCCATCCAATCATTCATCCATGTAATTATTTATTCTACCTGAAGCTACTGAGAACCGAAGAGTGGACCTGGTAAGAAGTGGCAAATGAAACTTGGTCCCTGCCCTCTCTAAGCTTGCAGTCTCATCCTTACAAAAGAGACCCACTCTCTTGGGCATTGCTTGTATTAAATTGGGGCTGCCTTGATTTACAGTGTAGTCACGCATCCAAAGGCACTGCCTAAAAGCCCCCTCATCCATCTTTGCATTCCATTGGATAAAGATGCAGGCCCACAGATGAGTAGACTCCCCAAGAGTGTTCCCTTGGACATGGCGATGAGGACAGCAGGCTCTCACACTGACTCACTGTGAGTCCTACTATGTGCCAAGTCCTCCTATAGCAGGGATCACTTTCTAAAAATCTTTCATTCATGCTCCTAGATATTGCTCGTCCATCCCAGTGCACCTAGTAATGCCACTTTTCTATTCACACTCATTGCCAGCAAAGCATTTCTCTTGCTTTATCTTCAACATTAAAAATGCTATTTCCAAAATAATGAAAGATGCTATTTGGAGTTTTCCTTTCAGATTTATGGCAGTACTTGAATTTTGAGAGCAGCAAAGTACACATCTCTACCAGACATAAAAGTAGTCACTGTGCCACGACCTTCAAAAGCACTCACATACCTGATTCATGTCTTTTCACATATGTTCTGATCTAATCAAAACACATGAAAAAGAAATTCAATAGTTCAGTATTTTATGCTAATTTTTACTAAAAGAATAATATACTTTTATGCTTTGGGGCAAGTCCATCTTTTTCTAAATGATTTTAAAATCAAATAGTAAAATCCCTATTTCATTTTTTTAATTGAGATAACATTAGTTTATAACTCTGTATATGATTCAGATGTACAGGATCACACCTAATGTAACCACACTGCGCCTACCACTGAGCCAACCATACTCCACCATCATAGTCTTTTGTGCCTTGTCCACATCCTGCTCTCCACCCTCCCCCAAAACCTCTGGTAGCCTCAGTTCTGTAGTCAAGCACATAGGATGATTTGTTATTGGTTTGGTTCTGTATGACTCTTTGTTCTGTTTGTAGATTCATCTCTAATGATAAGAGAAACAAAAGAGAATATAAATAAATGGGACTACAGCAAACTAAAAGGCTTTTCTGCACAGTGAAAGGAACTACCATTAAAACAAAAAAGCACACTACCGAATTGGAGAAAATATTTGCATATCATACCTCTGATGGGGATGATATACAAGATCTACAAAGAACTCATACTATTCAACAAAAAGAAAACCCAATCGAAAAATGGACAGAAGAACTAAACAAACACTTCTCCAAAGAAGATGTATGCGTGGTCAACAGACAAATGAAAAAATGCTCATCATCACTTATCATCAGGGAAATGCAAATCATAATCTCTATTTCTTAATAATTAATGCCTTGAAGTGAAAAATAATCAAAATATTGTTATTAAGTTTAGCACAAAATATTATTAAGTTTAGCGCATAAATGAGTAAATATGTTGTCATATATATGGAGAATTTTAATTGAAATTTGTTTTATATGTCCAGTTTAAATACCCTTTCCTCTCCTGAATACGTAATAGCAACATTCTTTTGCATAAAGTCCAGTATCTGTCATTCATATTTTTCTCTATGTTCAAGTGATCACTTACAAATATATAAATATATACACATATATACATGCATGTGTGCATACACATGTGTAGATATACATATATTTATGCACCAGTACATATACATGTATATATTTACATTACATACACATAATACTATTCTACATCTTGCTCTTCTCACTCAACAGTACCCCCATGCAATTACCTCTGTGTCAACTGATACACTTTTATTTTCATTGTTTGCAGAATATTCTACTTTCTGTTCTTTATATATTTCTAAAATAGTGCCATATATTTAGAGTGTTACAGAACCAACTCTTTCTCCTCATTCTGTTGGACTAATTAAGAACTAAGGAATAGGAGACCCAAAAAAATATATCTTTATTATTTGTAACAAAATGTGGATAATATGGTTCAGATGCATGTAATGATGAGCATACTAATACTCATTACAAAATTAAACTTACTCACCAGTCACAGACAACCCCCCAACCAGGAGCAAAGGATGGAGCTTGCTGCTGTGAGCTTATAACTAGAAGTAGATGTGTCTTGTTAACTTGTGGGCTCAAAAGAGAAAAAACCCTGACTAGGGAGTCACAAGTGAAGAGGAACAGTGGGTTAGGACCAGTGTGTATAATTTTTGCCCCTAGTTCACAGTCATATTTTCTGTCCTCCGTCCATTACGGGAGCAAAGAAGGTGTGGGGAGTAAAGGCAATTAACTGTACTGCACCTGAGTCCCCTAACATAGAGACATGAGTCCAGAAGTAAGAATTGTACCTAATAATTTTTTCTGTTGATAATAACATTATAGTAAATTTTGGAATCTGGTATGGCAAAAGCCTTTTGTATTCTTAATAATCCTTTTATTAATTGTTTGGGATTATTTTTTCTTACATATGGACTTAAGTATTTTTTTTATCCTCCTCCACCTCCATTCCTCAGATAGACTAAGAGTCAAGTCTGAGAATTCCGCTAAGAATTTTTTTTTAGGAACTGACATTTTATTAATAGTGTTTTTTTTAAATTCAAGAACATAATATCTATTTTCTTAGATGTTGTTTCTTGCCTTTTATTAGCATTCTTCTGCTCATCTTTAAGTAAATTTCTTCTAAACACTTTACAGTTTTTAACTGAGATTGCAAATGGATTCCTTTTCATTTTGCTTTCTAGATTTTTATTGCTAAGGTAAAAAATAGTTACTGATTTATTCTATTAAAAATCACCTTAAATTCTATAAAAAGTGCTATATCAAAAATGTGTGATAATAAATTTGAAAGCACTACAAGATGTGAAAAATTTCTTTGCAAAATATAAATTATCAAAATGTAGACCAAAAGATAGAAAACTTCAACAGGTCAGTTGAATATCAAGGTGCTTCAATATAGTGAAACGTGGGGTAACTGGGGAAAAAATTTCATAAGCTTAAAACACTTCCTTAAAATGAAGATGGACTAACACAGATTAGTAAAATTTGCAACATTTCAAAATCAAAAGGAATAAAAATGTCAATCTGTTCTTCTGGAGAATTTGTCAATTCTAACTTCAAACAAAGAATTGAAGATTAATATCAAGTCCCCAACTTGTACAAGTTGACCAACATGCTCAAACATCCATGAAATTGACCTTCTATTTAATAAATCAAAAACGAAAACCGAGCTGACTCATGAATATGCTGTACTAACAAGGAAGAAGCCAGGTGGAGTCTTCCCTACCTTAATCTCTCTTTTGTTGTATCCTTTCAGGAAAAATCCATCTATGTGGCAACTGTGCCAGTATGGAATCAAAGAACACAACTTCACTCTGCAAAGATTGTGCCTTGAGAAAAATTCAGCCTAAAGGAACCTATAGTAATCTTCAGAAGTTTCAATAAAAGGAAGTAAATTTAAATGATTTTCAAAAAAGTTAATGTGAAGGGCCTCCCCTGGTGGCACAGGCAGTTGAGCACAGCGCTATGAAGATGTCTGCAGCCTCTGCAGCGCCAGTTCAATCCCAGCCAGTGGCAAGGGTCCCACATGGCGAGGCAGATCTCTCCTGTCTCGCCCACTGCTCCCCTCAGCAGTGTATTTCGTCAGTCTGCCTGTTCTGTTCCCTGCTCTGTCTCTGGTGAATCCTCTCATCCTCCCGTGCATCTGGCCTGTACCCCAGTTCTTGTATAAATAAATAAATCTTTAAAAAAAAAAGTTAATGTGAAACAACATAGAGAAAATTCTATAGGCTAAATTGCTTTTTTTCTGCAAGGCATATTAACAATTTAGGTAGGTAATGGATTGTGATCCTCTGCTTAATGTCTGTTAATGGAATAGTGGTGTTTAATCAAAGGAAGGCCAATT
This sequence comes from Talpa europaea, assembly GCF_964194135.1. Lineage (NCBI taxonomy): Eukaryota > Metazoa > Chordata > Mammalia > Eulipotyphla > Talpidae > Talpa > Talpa europaea. Next base: position 67,545,110 of record NC_140080.1, read on the forward strand.
AGACATGTCCAAAACTGCAGAAGAAACATGTCGATGTGTTTGAACTGAAAGTTCAGCTCTTTCCTAAAAACTAAGTGACTATGAAACAGTCACATGATTTGAAAGGTACCCTTTCCTAAAAAATGGTAGCAACAAAAGACACTTTTTCTGTTCTGATTAAACTTACAGGAGGTCTTGTAGCTCCTATTCAGGACACTAATGGTAAAATCCACAGTGCAGTAAGTTGTGTAAGTTTTATACCATGCAAAAAAGAAAACTGTACAAAGACTTTCCAAATTGACTTGGAACCACTAATTATACAAGTATCCATGTAAGATGCCTCAGGTAAAAAGCCAATAATATCTGAGCCCTTTTGGTAGAGAAATGCATTGACCCTAAAAGTTAAGATTCACAGGCTGCATCACCCTTCGTCACCATACCGAACCTGGTAGTTCTCAACTACAGCCATTCCTGAAGATCAGAGAAATTTTTATTTGGTGTTCTATGTGGTTTTCCATCTTTCTACAGATTAGCATCTGCTGCATAATAGGGAACAAAGCATCTCCATGGACAGCCACACATTGTGATATCTGAGAAACTTGCAGAGTATTCCACATGCTAGTTCTTCCCTTGGGGTTAGTGGTGGGTTCAAATTTAAATGTAAAAAAATCCCTCCTTGGGAATTACCAATAATATTGGTATAATTTATTACTAAAAACAGAAGTCCTTGTTCCCACCATACTTAAAATACTTGAGGTGTTAAGTGAAAGGTGCTCTTCATCATAAAAAGGAAGATCTAACGTATAAATAAAGGGATCATAACTATGACTGTAGAGTATAATTAATTCAATTTCACTTGGCATATTTGGTTACGCTATCTTTTTATAGCATTTCATCAAATCACCTGAGATGGTGAAAAGGCCAGGATGATGTTAGATCCAGGAGAGATGCCAGATTCTTTGGCTCTAACCAAGTTAGAGTACTTAGTTCTCAGTCCAGATTCTTTGATTTCTATACCCGGTATCTTAACTTTATTTTAATTTAATATAGTCTAATAAATTATTAGCATTTAAATTAACAAAGGTAACTAATGAACTTAAAACATATCTTTTTCATAAACCCACTATTTTATCATAAAATATATAGAAAAGGATTACCTAGAACAAATTTTATACCTGGGGGAAGGACAGGAAGGAGAGATGGATATTTTCCTACATTCTCAGTGGGAATGTAAATTGGTAGACTTTTGGATGATAATCTATTAAAAATTTGACTATATATGCCCTTTGATCCAGCAGATTTATTCAGAAGGGTAAATATAGGTGAATGTATTTTTAATAATTTTAATTATGCCACATGGACCAGGGTCAACATTTTTTTTTGCTTTGATTTAGCCTGATAATACAATTGTTTATTTGTGGGAAATTTTTGTAAGGTGATAAAAAGCAGAAAGGAAGAATTTTTCAAATGAAGCTTGTGCTCATTTCCATAAAATATCTCTTTAGGAAAAGCTTTTTGTCAGTTTCTATGGCTTCTGCAAGATAAAATTGACAAGGGAGGATTTATTTACATAATGCATTTTGAATTCATCTAGTTCCTCCCTTGCATGAAATTTTTAAAGATCTATTCATTTATTTACCTTGTGAAGTCCTGGGAATAAGCTACTGAAAGAAACAGACATTATTCCTTCCTAATAGAACTCACAGTTGAGTGAAACAGAACTGTCACATAATACTAAGCACCACGCAGGGAACTAATGGGAGAGAATGATCAAAAAAGACTAATAATGAGGAGAGTATCCAAGTGTGGGGAATAGAAAGGAACCACCTCTCTAACATGGTCAAATAAGCTACCTCCTGATAAATGAAGTTAACTGGGAGGAAAGTAACTGAGTACTTGAGGCAGAAAGAGCACTTAGGTTTTTGAAGAATAAAAGGTGCGTGTGAGAGGGAGGCAGTGTGTGATGTGGTTGGAGAAGGAAAGAGAATGGCTCAGGCAGTTGCCTGTAATCCATGACAGGGAGTCAGTTTTGATTCTGTTCCAAGACCACTGGCAGTCAAGATCCTTTTAAAAATAGCACTCAAGTTGTTAAGAGTGGGGTGGACTGGGTGAAGGCAATTAAGGAGCAAGCATTCCGTCACAGGCCCACAGCCAGGGCTACAGGGGAGATGTCAGGAATCTGGCTGCTGCAATAGCCCAGAGAAGGCAGGCATAAGATGAATTCAAAACACATTGTGTAAATAGATCCTCCCTTGCCAACTTTATCTTGTACAAGCTACCAGAACCAAAGAAAAGCTTTTCCTAAAGAAATACTTTGTAGAAATAAGCACAAGCTTCATTTGAAAAATTCTTCCTTTATGCTTTTTGTCACCTTACAAAAATTTCCCACAAATAAGCAATTGTCTAATCAAACTAAAAGCAAGAAAGATGTTGACCTTGGTCCATGGAAGAATTTAATGTGCATTCACCTATATTTACCCTTCTTAAATGTGGATTTGAATCAATACATGATTTTAAAAATACACCAATTAAAAAAAAACTGTAGTCCCAGGAGCATGGTGCACCACATTACATATGTTCTAATAGGGTATTGGATTAACAGCTCCATTTTCTTTTTTTTTTTTAGATTTATTTATTTATTTATACAAGCACTGGGTACAATCAGAAGCGCGAGATGGTGAGAGAATTCACCAGAGCCAGAGCAGGGAGCAGAACAGGCAGACTGACGAAGAAGTACACTTCTGAAGGGAGCAGCCGGCGTCAGGAGAGGTCTGGGCGCCATGTGGGACCCACGCCTGGGGCTGGGGATCGAACCTGCACTGCAGAGGCTGCATGCAGCTTTGCAACCCAGCGCTCAATCACCGCACCACCGGGGAGGCCCAACAGCTCCATTTTCACTAATTATTAAGGTACAGATTGTTCTCTGCAGATGCACAATGTATTTCATCTCTGCATGCCTTTGGGTGATGATCTTAATGGAAGAAGTACACGATTTCCATTACCTTGAAAAACATTTCCATTTGTTTGAATAACAAAAAAAGTGATGGGTCACAACTTTTGCATTACAAGGTGGATAGCTTTGTTAATGTATGATTTGTGTAACTAACATCTTAAATCATGAATCTGTGGACATTCAAGAACAATGAAATATTTACAAGTAGTAATGTCTGGCATATAAGATATATTACATACATGTTTCCAGTCAAAACAAATAAAAACCAGTAAAGGCTTGCCAGTGAAGGCAAAGTCTCATTAACATTCTCTGCTTGGTGAATAATAGAACTGCTGTAGATAATGAGCATTGGAAACATCATGGAAACCTTTGAACCCACTGTTCACTTGAGTAAATATTCGTTTTCACTGTTTTATTCCTTATACGATGCACGGTTTAATTATTAGCAAATTGAGGAATGGTTTCTTCAGTTTTTAGAACCTGTGATGTGCTATCTACTTTCTAACTCATATTTTCAATATGGCACACCAATTGAAGCATAATATACACCTACATGGAAGCTCCTTTTAATGATTATAATTATTACTGTTATGATCCTCATTTTTGTTTTAGTCTCCTCAGTAAGAGTCAGTTTCAAGTTGAGTTTAGGTTTCCAAAGCCATTATCCAAAGAGTGATAATATAACTGTTCATTAAAAATCACTGGAAATTTTTTTCCTTTTTTCCTTTTCACAAAGATAAATAAAATAGCAGGGGAAAGCACAGATTAATGCAGAATCATAAGCAAATGCACTCCTCTGCAAGAGTAACCCCCAAGTACCTCCCATCACTCCAACATTAGGATACTTTGTTAATTTACTGAGGTCTCCCTTCCTCCCAAGAAAAAGAAATGCTATCACAAAGTGTCAATACTTTCAAAATCACACAGGAAAATAGAGAGCCCTGGCCCCCTAGAATAGGATTTGTCAAAGGTTTCTACGCTCTCCCTTGATGGGAAAAAGAAGATAGAGTCCGTCTACATCAAGCCAAGTCTAGTATATTATTCTTCCCCCTCAAGAGTGCCCATAATCTTTCTATCCCTCCCAATCAACAATCTTTATATATCATTTCAAACACAAAAGTAAAGTGCTGGTTAAGTCCTTATCTTGTATTCAGATAAGGAAAGAGTAGCATGATAATTAACATTTCTAAATCTTCATTAATTTAAATTGTCAAAGAACGCAGTCTACCATGTGCCTAAGACCTCCTAAGTCTGCAAGCATTTTTAAAAATCTTTGCCTTTGGTACAATAATACTTTAAAGAATTGCAAGATGTTAAATTATAGGATGGGAAAGAATTCATAATAAAAGTTCATTATGTTTTTCTCTTCTTCCCCAACCCAAAGTTTAGAATATTATTCATAAAGACATGCTGTTCTCACACTATTTTTCAAATAGCTTTCTGTTTAAATTATAATATGAATGTATTCTTATTACCCAAAAGATCAGATAATATATACAGGTACAATGAAGGAAATAAAATAAAATACACCCAAAATCACTTCATTTAAAAACTAAAGTCTAGTATGGTGGTTCTTTGTATTCTTTGCACAGACATGTGTAGTTCCTCTATGCTATAAAGAAAAAGTCCCAAAATACACACATATAAACCCCAAAGTCTCACATTGTTAAACAAATTCCGATACTAAATTCAGAAAGTAGCCAACATTTTGACAAAGGACTTCTGCATTAGGCAAGCCATTAATAAACTCTGTAGTATTTGCCCCAGTTTCTATCCCCTCAGACTTGTTAGCTAGTTAGTCTCAGAGAAACTACTTCCTAATTCAGAAAAACCTGTTCTCTGTATTCTGTTTTTCAGGAACATATCTACAGTTGTTGCTATTTTTCTCATCAAGTCAAAAAGCACATAAAACATGCTTTATGGAATTTAGAGGGAACTCTACAAAGAATGTCAAACCTGAGTTTTAGAAATTTCTTTCCAAGCAGAAGCACATTTAAGTTATTATTTCCCTTAGAGTCAACACCCATCAGATTCTTCACAAATACTATTTAAAGGACGTGGTATCAGTCAGGGGTCAGCACACATTTTTTGAAGTAAATAAAGCAAATTTTTTCTATGTTAGTATTTTTGGCTCTGTGACCCTATGATCTCTGCTCAGCATTGCTCTTGGACCACAAGAGTGGTCATTTACTGGGAATTTCGTAGGGAATGCACAATGATGTAAAAGATATAAATAAAAAAAAAATTTAAAAAATAAAAGAGCATTTACAACACACAAATGGGCGGGTGTGCGTCCCAGCAAAATGTCATTTACAAAAACAAGACTTTTCTGAAGATGGATGGTGACAATGATTGAACAGCAATATGAATGTATTGAATACCACTCAGCTGTACACTTAAAAATAGCTAAAAGAGTAAATTTTGTTATACACAGCTTACCAAATTTAAAAAAAAAACCAAGATTACTTATAAGTTATTTTTTCCCCATTCCTAGAATACAAAATCCTTTCTGCCTAAAATACTGTGTGATTAAATGATTTTCCTGAACCTGAAAAACCTCGAAAACACGTTGCATAAATACTTAACAAAGATGAAAGTGTTCTTCTACCAAACTTGTCTTTAAGTATTTTGAAACATTCAACAGTGCTTGTAACTATAGTGTCATAGGCAAATGAAATGGTGTTAGTGGGGTTTTCCCCCTAAAGTCAGAGTCCACATGTTTAGAAGTGCTCACATGTGCAGCAACAAGCAGGCTGACGGCTCTGGAAGAAATGTCCGCATTAATTAAAAGTGCACAAGGATGATCTCCACCATAGGCAAACTACTTTTTTAAAACACTTGCAAATGAAAAGAAGTACAATAGGGAATATGTTATCTGATTATCAGAGATCTGGTTTTACAATGCATTGTTTAGACAGTTCAGCTATCCAAGGCACCCTATGGCTGTTTATTCCAACTTTATTTCTAATTGTTTTCATTTAAAGCTTGCATTAATCGTTCCTTGATATGATGGTTTTCTTCTTTGGATATGTAGTTACTTTCAATAACATACATTATTATTTAACACGTAGCTGTTATTTCACTTTAGGTATATCCACATGTACTTAGGCTAAAAATAAAGACTTTCACATATTCGGTTTTGGGGGATTTTGTATGTTTTGTTTTCTTTTTCAGAGTTAATTGTAACCATGAGAAGCAGCCAAGTAGATTCTTTCTCAGTGTAGTCAGGACTAGCTTCTGCACTTCCACACCATGATTAATTTATTATTCATCTGCTACCTTCCTATTAAACTTTGTCTTTAGCCTGTGAACTTTTCTTTCAGCTACCAACAAAGGATTTCATTGCTTTAGGAATTGAGGTGTGTCTTAAGTTTTTACCTGGGAGCAAAAGTGATGCAAGCGTTTCTGCTGAGGCCAATCCTGGGTTTAGGGAGGGGAGGAACCGCTTAACAGGCCCTCCCTGGACTCGCTAAGACAGAACAGACGCTGCGAAAGGAGGAAAGGACTTTTCTCAGACATTGGATGCAAACAGACAGCAGGAAGGACTGAGGAGCCAGCTCCCTCGGATTTGGTCACCAGGGAAATCAGAGACAATGACTTGGCTCCTTTTCCGAACCACAGGCGCTCTGGCCATTTTAATGGTAAGTGCTGTCTTTTTTCTAATAATTGCAAACTTTCCCTATTCTCTTCCTTGTTAGAGAAGACAGAATTCGATTGCTGGATCTCTGCTGTAAACACTAGAAAGAGTACTGTGGAAATAAACACTTTTAAATAAGATGCTAAGGATTACCGACTTCCTCCTTTTGTTATTTTTTTAATGTTGCATTTTACATTGAAAAATAAAACAGACACATGAATTTGAAAGTCTTTAGTTAACGAATTAAATAACCCTGATCCTGATCTATTTTCCAATACTCCCCCACTTTCTTTCTTACATTCTTCTGTCCAGTATTAACTGGAAGTAAAGCACACAAAAGAGAAGCAGGTCTATTTTCCAAGATTACATGTCTCTTAAGCATATGGCTAAGAAGTGTACATGTCTAGTCTTGACAACTGAGATGTTTATAAAATAGTCAAAGACAATTGAAATTTAAATCAAAGCGAAGTTTAACTCTAGAGAAGCTGGGTGCATTGTTAAGAAAGCAATGTTTATGTTTACTGATTATGTGCAAAATATACCCAACCTTTAGGGGAATAAAAGATAAGGACATTTTAAAAACCATTTTTCAGGAGAGTAACATGGCTGTTGATTGGGAAAGTTTTATATCCTATAACATAAAAGAGGAGTGGAATCCAGAGAGCATAGCACCAGCATGAGTGTTCCTTAATGATTTCAGTGAAGAAAAAAAATGTCACTACATTATCAGTTGCAAGGAGATAGCAAAAGAGTGAAATATACCATCAATGAATATTTTTTAAATTCCTACTATGAATTTCTTAATTTATCAACAATAGCTAGGATGATCTAAGCATCAATTTACCTCATTTCATCATCTAAAATGTTGAAATATTGGATAGATATCAAAGACAAGATAGATCTAAAGAAAGAAGTCTCTAACACATAAGGCTTTCTAAAACCCACAAGGCTGCCTTGTGAGTCAGAGGGTTTCTGGGTCTTCCCTCTTGTGATGGTTTTTAAACAGAAAATTAGTATCACCCCTTCTATTGGAGTCTATTTCTATCATGACAATGTAACTAATTGTTTTGGTAATCTAATAATGTAGTTGATCCTGGAATATTATAAAGAGACATATATGATAATTGTTGGACTTTCCCTGCTTTGCAAATGGTTGTCTCTGGATGGCACTGCAGGTAACCTGACAACCATGTGTCAAGCCAATGACCAATTTGGGAAGCAAAGGGATCTGCAGTGCCAGAACAGCAGTGTCATAAGGACACAAACTTGGGCCACCACAGCTAAGGGGGGCTCTTTTCCCTGCCTTGACTTAGAGACCTCTCTCAGTTACCTCTCTGGTTTGACAGTGATTGTGAGAGTCTGATACTGAAGACTGTTTATTCATCTCTGTGTCCCCAATGCTACTACGATATCCTTCTTATTAGAATATCTTTCACAACTATTTGAAAAATGGATAAATCAATTGAATAAGGCTTCAGTAAAACATAATCTACACACTTGCATACAGTGCCTCGGGCATGGCAGTCATAGAGGAAACTATAAAATTAAGACATTTTCCTCCCCTCTGGAAAGTTCTACACACACAGCAATACAATCACACACGACTTAAAAAAAAACAATGTAACTTCATACATAATCGTTAAACTGAGTGGCCTAGCAGTAACCTAACCAATATGGTAGCCACTAGTCATGTGTAGCTATTAATTATTTGAAATGTAGTTGGTCTGTATTGAGATATGCTATTAAGTGTCAGCTATACATCATATTTTGAGGACCGTATAGAAAACAATGTAAGCTATGTCATCAATAATTTTTATGTTGGTTACATATAAAAATGATAGGATCTAGAGATATTAGATTAAAACATACATAAAAATTAATTCTACTTTTTTTAATTTTTAAAATGTGATCCTTAGAAAGTTTTAAATTATATATTTGGCTCACATTTGTGCTTCTCATATTTCTAATGGACAATGATAGTCTACTGTGAATACTATTTGTGAAAGGCAATGTCAGTCAGAAGTGAGAAAGGTAAACAGACACCACAGAGTTAGAGATTTGAGCTGCTTTTTGATAAGGATGGATGAGCCAAAGGGCGATAGCTTCCATCATCAGACCAGCAAAAGCAAATCTGCTTATGGTGTTCGCCTTGGGCTAGTGAACACTCTGGTTTGGCTGGAATGAAAGTTTGTGTTGGAGAATGAATTGGAAAGGCAGGTGAGGGTCAGGTTAAAAAGTACATTCAGTGAAGATTAATGGAATCCTTTTAGAAATAGGGAGCCACCCAGAGTTTCGAAATAATGTGGTGATGGGGAAAAAGCAATGCTTTTCAAAGCAATGTCAAGTGAAGGCACATCTTTTGTTGTTGAAAGGTGGGGCCTGAAAGTTGGAAGATGTGTTTGGAGGTTTTGAATTAATTCCACCTTGTTATGACCATACAAGGGTGCCTAGAGAAGTGAGACACAGAAGCAAAGTCATGAACTTCAGTCTCTGCCTGCTCCACTGACTCACTCCAGGCCTTGTTTTCTCAACTGTATATGACAATGATCATAAACCCCTTTCCTGATTTACTTGGTCATCGTGAGTGTAAAACAGCAATGTGTGCAAAAGTGCTTTGAAAAATATAAACCAATTTATAAGAATAATTTTTTGCATTTGTGCAATAGAGATGGTCCTTAATAACATCTTGACTTTCTGCCTTACCATTTTAAGTAGCCACCATCACCAGTTTTCATAAGTCAAAAAAGGGCCTACATCTTCTTGAGTGAAAAAGAAATAATTGTAAGATTTTTTTTTAACTGGTTGGGGAAAAAGAAAAGCAGTATTTTAAATGAAGATAATAATGGGTATGGGAAAATACGTTCAAATTTGGAGCTCTTCTAAAAATTTCAACTGTCTGACCTCCTTAGGTAATTGTTTGGGAGGGACATTTGCCTATTTTGAAGAATGTTGTAGGACTTATCAGTTTCTGATGCTTATTTGATCTATTTCACATAAGAAAAAACAAACATTTGGAAAAGGGCTAGTGATTAAAAACTGTTCATGTTCAGAGATTTAACCTTTTGATAACAATATTTATCTGAAAGACAACCACTATTCACTGTTATACAGTATGCAAAATCTGAAACACAGTTTAGCAGATAACATTCTTATTAGCATCTGGACACTAAGCTATTTAATTTTATGTTACTATCTTATGTAAAAATTTATTCATTACAAAATTTATTGAAAGTTTGAAATGCAAAGATTTTTAAAGCACAATGTTTTGAAGAAATTAGTAGTAACAGTGCTGGAAAAAAAGAAAGCATAGTTTAAATATCAAGTTCTAAGAAATGGTCAAGAAAATCAATGATATAAGAAGGTTCTAGCAATTTACTTTCACATGAAATTATATTTCCAATGGCCATTTTTAGTTGAGAATATCTAAGAAGCAATATTTCATTTCACCTTTCTTACCTTTGCTTATATTTGCTACATCTTAAAATATGTTAGGGTGGAAAATAGAATTAAAATTAATAAGTAAATATCAAATTTTGAGTTAGAATATATTCTAAATATAGCAGAACTATCTTCAATCACCTTCTTCTATAGAATATGCAAAAAGCAATCTTTAGGAAAAGAATTGTCAGCTAAATGGCCTAAATTGAACAGAAAATATTTGAGCTATTTCTTTCTCCTTTTGACAGAGAAAACAATCTAATGGTTACATAAATATATGAAACAAACCAATATATCAAAAATAAATTTTTATCTCAACGTCTCTAAAAATTAAAATTTGGAAATTAGAAGAACCTTGCCAAGTGATTCTGGTCAGGCCTGCCTATCTTGAGCAGAAGTCAGGAAAATGTAATGACTGCTACCAACTACCCCTCCCACTTAATACCTGAAACCGGTTTTCACACAGAGCCAGAATACTCAAGACGTTTCCCACAAACCTCTTAGCCTTTGGCTCTTCCTTTCCAGTTAACAGTCAATCCGATAGCCTAAGGTGAGTGAGGGCTTGCTTTAGAATGTTCATCACACGAAAATTATATAGACAAAATTGATAACTACCCATAGCTATGCTATGGAAATGACTGTGCAGAAGGCCAGGCTGTGCCCTGCACAACTACGGGCGGTTCACTCGCCTAAACTACAATGTGAACAGTACCTCCTGGAGTTGTTCAAGGGGCAGTCTTCACACTGGTACTGAGGAGTATCTTTTTGATGCTCAAAGAAAAAACAACTTTATGTGCCTTGACCTGAGTAATAATATTAAGAGGATATATCATATCAAAATGGTTCTTTCATAGCTTTATCATTAAGTTTGGCAAAGAAGTGATGAACACATTAAGCACTTGCTCTGGGCTGGGGTTCCTCTAAGTGCTTTCCACCTATTAATTTATTCATCTCTCACAACAAACCTATAAAGTAGAACTATTATCTGTATTTTACAGATGAGGAAGCAAAGATTAAGTAATGTTCTCAAAATACATAGCTGGTACGTGGCAAGACTAGAATTTCCATTCTGGGATTCAGGATCCAGAGTCCAATTTTATTTTACTACACTTTACTCCATCTTATAAAGCATTTAGAATTAACCAAGAGACAACTCAGTTGAATGTTAGGAAACTATCAAAATAGGTATTAAATAGTCAAAGTAATTATATTAGCAAATTAAATCAATTAGGTAGCCACATATAAGTATGAATTAACTAAAATAATTGTTTCTAAAGCACTATCCTAAGTAATGTAATGCTACAATTATATTTCTAAATATCTAAAGCATACTGCAATATTCAGAAGTAGTTGAACCATCCCATATTTCAAAAAACACCAATAAAAAATCACATTTTCATAATACTACCTAAAATAAGAGAGCAGTCCGGGTGGTTCAACTTTAAAAGAGAAGATGGAGAAGAATAAAGGTTTAGACTGAATAACTTCTCTACAGTTTGTGATTCTGTGAAAATGTTGAACAAACAAGATAACTGTGTGCAGTCATGTTTCTCCTTTCTCCATAGCTTAGGACTTGTACTTTCTTTGCTTGGTTTCTCCTTCCTTTGCTTCCCAGAAAAGCAGGAATTGTATCTTAATGTCTACTGAAACAATCATTCTCTGTGGAGCTAGTACAAACATGATTCATATTTTCTGGATGACTCGCCCTAGTTTTCCTATAAAGGGGAGCGTGCCTGGCCCATCCCCTCGCTCACATGGGACTGAGTTGTTCCTATGAATTGAGAAGGAGTCGTGCAATTACTCTATTCCTGGTCTTCTCTCCCAAGTAATGCATGCTCTTGCTTAATAAAGAGCAGCAAAACTATAAAATCATTTTGAGACCTATTATCATTTTGAGACCACTTGACTTTTGAAACACGATTTCAGTGTTAAAGGGTCTGACATCCTATGTCTGATGGAATTCCTCCTTCAGCTCCGAGTTGGACCTTCCTCTTTATGATAACCTTCCAAATAAACCATGTAATAAATGTACATTATTTCAGAAGTATCCTCAGTCTTTGGCAGTTAGAAATCTAAACTGACCTTTATAACTTTCTACCATCATTTTTAAAATTTATTTATACTTATTTTGGTTAGAATCTAGTGTGGTGGTGATATACATGCATTGTGGTCAGGCTATCAAGAGTCAAGTCCTGACTCTACCTAGCTGGTGCAAGGTAGTCATTCTCTCATCTCTCTATTTCTTCATCCATTACATAGGGATTATAATAATAGAATCTCCTTCATATGACTGCTGTAAGTACTGAATGAGGTAATAAATACAAATCTCTTAGAAAAGCAACTGACACAGACACCACAATAAATATTAGTTACTATTATCACTCTTTTTTTTTTTTCTTCTGACTTATTTTCAAACAATCATTTTCCTACCAGCTTGTCCTTAGCTCAGTTAACCAGTGGGCCAGCAAATAGTCTTTAAAAAATGTACTGAAGGGGCCTCGCCGGTGGCATAGCGGGTTGAGCGCAGCTCTGTAAAGCTGTCCACAGCCTCTGCAGTGCAGGTTCAATTCCCGGCCAGTCAGAGAGATACCCACATGGTGTGGCAGACCTCTCCTGTCTCGCCCACTGCTCCCTTCAGCAGTGATTTTGGTCCCTCTGCCTGTTCTGCTTCCTACTCTGTGTCTGGTGGATCCTCTCACCCTCCTGCACCTCTGGCCTATACCCCAGTTCTTGTAGAAATTTAAAAAAACAAAATAAATAAAAATGTACGGAAGGACTGGTATTATGAAGTTTATAAGGGAAAAAATTAATAGAGAAGTTCTGATTTGGAAAGTTTATAATTCTTTTGACTTATCACCATAAGATACATACAGCAATGTGAAATCACATATATCATAAACTATTATGGGTTATACTGCGTGGTACAGAGTACATGCTGTACAAACACTCAAAGGAGACATCAGTAAAGACAGTTTCATGGAGATTGTTGAACTTGAAATGATCTTAAAGGATGAGTAATATTTAAGTGGGTGAAGGGGAAAGAAAAATACAGTCCAGGTAGAAAACAAGATGGAAAATGACACATATGAAGATCCTGTATGCTCTTGAGAAAGTAAAGACCCTAAGCTGCCTGTCTTTGCTTTAGCCTCATTTAACTTATTTCAGAGCACTACAAAACTTAAATTCAATATTTATTTATTTTTAAGGATTTATTTTTATTTATTTATGCATACAGGAACTGGGGTGTAGGCCAGAGGTGTGCGGGGTTGAGATGATTCCCTGGAGACAGAGTAGGGAGCGGAACAGGCAGATATACTGAAATACACTGCTGAGGGGAGCAGCGGGTAAGACAGGAGAGATCTGCTGTGCCATGTAGGTTAGCTCCCTAGCCAGGGATCTATGCTGCAGTGGCTGGTGATAGCTTGCTTGCTAGCGCTGACTTTAACCCCTGCACTATCAGGGAGGACCTAAATTCAATATTTAAACTGATGTAACAGGACAGAAATGAGACCCGTGTTCCTCAGTACACTCTACTTGAGATTGTAATAGTGTATCCCCATCCTTTATGTTCCAAACTCTAAACCAGTCTAGTTCCAGTCCATTCTCACCATTCATGTATGTACAACTAAGATAATTTCCTATCCTGTAATTGAAGCTAATACAAGATTGCTTTTAAACCAGTCAGTTGAGTAGGTGATGGTTTTTAATAATCCCTTGTATCACTTTCTGAAGTTTATCACAACGATGTTCTCCGTTGTTTCCTAAAGCCAAGGCTTCCACAGCCAGGTGAGCAATATATGGTTGGTACAACTGGTTGTCAGGCAGAGTTTTGAAGAGTTGAAAAAATTCTTCATTAAAATTTTGAATTCAGGGCCTCCCTGGTGGCGCAGGGGTTAAACAGTGCTAGCAAGCTATTGCCATCCACTGAAGCTTAAGTTCGATCCCCAGCCAGCCAGGGAGCAACCCACATGGAGCAGCAGCCCTCTCCTGACTTGCCCTTTGCTTCCCTCAGCAGTATATTTTAGTTGATCTGCCTGTTCTGCTCCCCACTCTGTCTCTGGTGAATCCTCTCACCCTCCGCACTTACGGTTTACACCCCAGTTATTGTATACATAAATAAATAAATCTTTAAAAAAAATTCTGAATTCAGATGACAGGACAAGAAAACTTGCTTATACTGAAAACATTTTTTTATTTCCTGGTAGTTTTTTATCCTTTTGTATGCTACTTCTCCCAATTTTTGCTATAGAAACAAATTATAATATGAACAACAGAATGTAATAACCACAATATATTTCTTATGTAATTACTTATTTGAAGAATTCACAGCTAATTTGACTTTATTTAAATATTTACAGGTGGTTGTATTGGTACATGGAGAATGGAGAATTGAGGTAAAGTAAGAAATTTTTTTTTTATTAAAGTAGCTTAGTGAAACAATTTTAATTTTGTTTGGAAAAATATTTATCTAACATTTAAAATAATTTAAAATTTAATGGTAAAAATAAAATTAAAATTCTAACAAGTAACCCAACAATATATATCTCATGTATTCTTTTTCTTATCTTAAGCAAATCAACAAGTTTTCATTAAATGGGTCCTATATACCCAGATAGGAAGATATTGTGGAATATGATAAAGGAAATACAAAATATAACTAAATAGTAATATTAAAAATTATAGTCTTGCCACTGTTTCACTTATTTAATATTTCTTCCTTGCTTGACAAAGTAAGGTATAGCACATTAGATATTAACTATCTTAGAAGTCTTAAGACATAGGGGATCCTCAAGCTATTTGTCTATAATCAATGCTCAAAGCAAAAATTTTGAACAATGTGTTTACTAAAACAAAATCCCTTTTCAATTAGACAAAAGGACAAGAAGATGATGGAACAGTAATACAAGCCAAAAGGAGATACAAACGTGAATGGGTGAAATTTGCAAAACCTTGCAGAGAAGGAGAAGACAATTCCAAAAGAAATCCAATTGCCGTAGTAAGTCACAGCTGTGTGGGCAATGTGAATTTTAAGAATATAAACATATTAGATGTAAATTAAAATAAGTGAGTGCCTATTAACAAAATGCAGTCTGTGGAATCCACAGAACAGATTAACTTGGTATTTCAACAAAATATTAAATAATAATAATAACAATAGCAATAAAAGAGAACAAAAACAAAGAACTATGGCTTCTAGAGTAATAAATGCTTGAGACATGGACTAACTTCAATGGATATGACTTATTTAGGTCTAGGGTATAGAAAAAAAAATCAGAAAAATATATAGATGATTAGAAAAATGGTTGGGAATCAACATTGGATTGACCATTCATACATTGAAGCTGGGTGATGATGTATATTATTCTAACTTTATGTGTATTTAAGATATATATATATATAAACTTGAAATTATAATAAAAACAAATAATTTCGACATATATTTTAACAATACAAACCCTTTTGCTTTTCCTCTCCAATCTCCCTATTTAAACAGAAATTAATGCTTTATTTCTTTTTTGCTTAACATAATCTGCTAAAGGAGACAGCATATAGAAATAGGCTTGTCAAGGGCCTCCCCAGTGGCGCAGCAGTTGAGCGCTGGGTTGTGAGGCTGCCTGCAGCCTCTGCAGCGCTGATTCGATCCCCGGCCACTGGGCGAGGGTTCCACATGGTGTGCAGACCTCTCCTGCTGCCCGCTGCTCCCCTCAGCAGTGTATTTTGTCGGTCTGCCTGTTCTGCTCCCTGCTCTGCTCTGGTGGATTCTCTCACCCTCCTGCGTTTCTGACTGTACCCAGTGCTTGTATAAATAAATAAATCTTTTTTAAAAAAAAAAAAGAAGAAAGAAATAGCCTTGTCAATTTTAAGTGTCCTTGACTTTCTTTCAACCTTTTAGTATCACCATGGTGGCCACAGCCTGAGCAAATATTCTAAAGCCAAAATAATTAACACATATTGGTCCATGCTGGTCCACAGAAGCAACAATATGAATTTATTTCACATTCCTTGTATAGATCATGGCAAAAAATAAACAGCACAATAACAGAAAAGTGAACAGATGACTAAGACTATGGAGGTACAGGAGAGAAGGGAAAGGAAAAGGCCTGAGTGATAATCATCTTAACATTTTGGGAATTCTGTGCTACAGATTTCTTCAGATATTCAAGCAACAGAGAAAATTACCTACCAAATTTCTGGAATGGGAATTGATCAACCCCCTTTTGGAATATTCATTATTAACAAATTCACTGGAGAAATTAATATAACATCCATAGTTGATCGTGAGGAAACCCCAAGCTTTCAGGTAAGTTTGTGCCTTCAATATTGGGCATCTTCTCTTGCACCATGGCTGTGGAAGGAATACCCTTGTACTGGTTAATTAGAGGAGAAATCAGTACATGCATTGATCCACCAGCAATCAAGACTAGTCCTTCCACATAGGGCCTCCATTTGTAGTTGTGTCCCTGAAGGAATTCACCAGGTGGATGCATGAGAGAGCCCTGAAATTCAGCATGCAGCTGGCTAAGAGCTTTACCTTACCATGAGACAGCCTGGAGGAAGGGGCAGCTGGTCTGGCCAGGTGTAGGCACCTTTTGCTACTTTGTGTATTCTCTTTTTCTTCTTTGATAAAATTTCTATATATGCCAGTAGAGTAGAGCCCTATTTCTACAAGTTTTAAGTTTGTAAAGTGATACTAATATTTTCCCTCTTTTTCTAGATCACATGTCGTGCCCTAAATGCCCGGCAACAAGAGGTAGAAAAACCACTTATATTAACAGTCAAAATTTTAGATATCAATGACAATCCTCCAGTATTTTCACAAAGTATATTCATGGGTGAAATTGAAGAAAACAGTGCTACAAGTAAGTCTGACAGTACCTCCCATTTCTAATTTACTTTCAAAGCACAAATATCACTGTACTGCATCATTTTTATAAGCTAATTTATTATCTCAGCTTCATCAGTAATTCTGCAGAAAAAGTCATCAAGATAACCTGGGTCTTCCTTTCTAATTTTTGTAATTGAGCTATTTATCCATGACCTTTGTATTTTTAAGTTGTGATCTTGTTAACAAATCAGTGTATTTTATTCTTGTATGAAAGTCAACTTTACTCAGCAGTCACAAAGCTGAAGTGGTCTTGGGTAGTCTAGATACATAGGCTGGACTTTTTAGATTATAAGGGACAAAGATGTATTTACATTATTTGGATAATATAAGAGTGATAAGGTCACCCATTATCAAGGGAAGAAATAAAGACAGGATAAGAAATAAACACAGATAAGGTTTAGAGAACTGGAGAATTTTTATGGAAGGCAGCACAGTTCTACCTGATTAAGAGATAATGCAGAGATGACATGCAATTTCTTTTGAGCCTACAAGTTTTAAAATCTTAAAACAGGACCTCCCCAGTGGTGCAGCGGGTTGAGCACAGTGCTGTGAATCTGTCTGCAGCCTCTGTAGTGCAGGTTTGATTCCCAGCCAGCCAGGGAGATGCCCACATGGCTAGGCCAATCTCTCCTGTCTCACCCGCTGCTCCCCTCAGGAGTGTATTTCAGTCAGCCTGCTTGTTCTGTTCCCCACTCTGTCTCTGGTAAATCCTCTCACCCTCCCATGCCTCTGGCCTGTACCCCAGTTCTTGTATGAATAAATCTTTAAAAATAAATGAATAAAATCTTAAAACACAAAGTCCACTTTCAAATTGTGTGGAATATTTAATGTTAACATGATGTCAACCTTTACAGTCTTAAATGAGTTTCTTCTGTATTTCTAGACTCACAGGTGATGATACTAAATGCCACAGATGCAGATGAACCAAACCATTTGAACTCTAAAATTGCCTTCAAAATTGTCTCTCAGGAACCTGCAGGCACACCCATGTTCCTCATCAGGAGACACACCGGGGAAGTCTGTACTTTGACTAATTCTCTTGATCGAGAGGTAAAGCAAGACACTTGGAAACATTCAATAAAAAAAAAAAAAATCTGATTGTATGAAAGTTAATAGATGTAATTCCATTCTACTAAAGGGAAAAAGGAGAGAGGTTCTCAATATTTACTTAGGCCAAATCTAAGGGAAATTATCTGCATTCAGTTGTGATTCTAATGGGGGGGAATATGTACCGGGAACCTGTGCCATTAATTATACCCAAAACATATTAAGTATCAGCACACCAGTGGAACTTAAATTGAGAGAGTTAAAAAAAAAAGCATGACATGCATGGACAAAGATTGAGCTCTAATCTTTTAGAAATTCTTAGATAAAAGGAAAAAATTATATCTGCAATAAAGCCTTCTCCAACGCCACACTATTTCTCCTGATTTCTTTTAATTTTATTCTGACTTCTAGAACTCTAAAGAATCTCTTTCCTCTCTCTGTCATTCTGTCACCACAACTATCATCACCACCACCATCATCTCCAACACCATATACTGTCCTGTCAAATTCCATATTACTTTTGTGCACATGATATTCCACATTGACTGGCAGGGTAGCTGCATAAATAAACTTCAGTCAGACAAGCATTCCACCAAACTTATGACTTATTTTTATTCTCAGTGTATTTTCTTGCCATAAGACGCTCACAAAAGGGCCTCCCCTGGTGGTGCAGGCGGTTGAGCGCAGCGCTGTGAGGCTGTTAGCAGCCGGCCTGCGGGCGAGGGTCCCACATGGTGCAGCAGACCGCTCCTTTCTCGCCTGCTGCTCCCCTCAGCAGTGTATTTCATCAGTCTGCCTGTTCTGTTCCCCACTCTGTTTCTGGTGAATCCTCTCACCCTCCTGCGCATCTGGCCTGTACCCCTGTTCTTGTATAAATAAATCTTTTTAAAAAAAATGATGCTAACAAAAGAGAAAACTTGTTCTAGCTCCTAGAAGACATCCACCCAACCATCCAGAGCCTCATACACCTCCTCTATAATGTACAGCAAAAGTGTATGTGATTTTCCAGAGAATGAATCATGAATTTGAAAATTTTCACCTCATTTTTCCTTACTTTTTTCTCTAAATTTAGAAATTTAGCAGTTACCGTCTGGTTGTGAGTGGTGCAGATAAAGATGGAGAAGGACTGTCAACTACATGTGAATGTAAAATTAAAGTGAAAGATGTCAATGATAATTTCCCAATACTCCAGCAATCACAGGTAAACCTTTCACTCCTTGAAGAATCATTTACATATATATATATGATGTTTATTATATACTTCCCAATTTTTTTTAAGTTTTTTGCTCTTTTCCTTAAAAATAAATGTTTGTAAAATATAAGAATTCAAATAACCAGCAAGAAGGCAATGCATAATTTGAAAATGAATACTATTCAGAATAAATAAAAATCCCTTTAGATAAGACCTCCATTGAGTCTCAAATTCTTCTCTCTTTTTCAGTATTCAGCACAGATTGAGGAAAATACTTTAAGTTCTGAGTTGCTACGATTTCAAGTAATAGATTGGGATGAAGAGTTCACAGATAACTGGAATGCAGTGTATTTCTTTACTTCTGGAAATGAAGGAAATTGGTTTGAAATACATACAGATCCTAGAACAAATGAAGGTATCCTGAAGGTGGTTAAGGTAAGTTGATTTACCTTTAGTGGTAAAAATGTTCTATCTTAACCAAAAATATCATTTCTACAAATAAACTTTTTTCATTTATTAATAATAATGCCACTCCTTCATAGAAAACACATAAAAGTACATAGCATTTTTTAAGTTCACATTAAGTCTATTACCTAGGTATTGTTCTTAACATGTTTATTTGCTTCCTTCCAAGCTATCACACTCCAAAGTAAACACAAACACATTGATATAGATATATTTATAGGTGCACCTGCTTTAATGAGAAGAAAATAAAACACATTTCTGACTTCCTCTCATTCACTCTGTTGGATTGAAGTTAGAAAGAAAAATACATACACTCATGGCTTGTGAATTTGTCAACTTGTTTTTAAAAAGACTACCAAAAAATGGAACTTTTCTCTAGAAAAATGAGAACATATAAACTATACCTGAAGATAAAAAATAATTGAGCAAAACTTCCATTTAACATGTTTGGTTATGTTAAGACCCTGATCTGAAGTAATATAAGGCTATTTCTGCCCAAATATTGCATAAATTAGAAAAAATATTGGGGATATTGCTTAGCATAGGGCATTAAATTCTATGGGAGCTTCTTTAATTCCTTGAATCCAGTAGTGAGGGGCCTATACTATAACTTTAACAAGGAGACTGCCAAAGCCACACAAGGAGTTTCTTATCAGTGGGTTTTTCAGAGAGTGAAAAGTCATCTTCACTTGTAAGTGTTTTGTTATAAACATCCAGAAATGCCTGGGTATGAACTATTCTATCTCTTGCTTTGGTGCTATCCAACCACCCAAACTGGAGACTTAGGACTTATCCTTAAATCATGGCATTTCCTCACAACAAAATAGTCAGTCAATTCTGTCCCAGAAATTGACTTTGTTTCCCCCTTACAATCTGTGCTCTAGCCAGCCTGACCTCCAGCCCCCAAAGTGATGGCAGCTGCTCCTGATGTTTCCCACCTCCTGTTTCTATTCCCTTTGCTCTCCTACTGCCACAAAAGGGACCAATTATATGGCCAAGGATAGAATTGGACTTTCAGTGGTCAACTTAAAATAGTATATACAGATGATGATTGATTGTAATGTGTACCATGTAAAACTTACATATGTTGGCAGGCAATGCTACCTAAATTAAAATATATGTATATTTAAAAATATTAAAAATTCAGACATTTACTTCTTAAAACCTTTCCTGATTCTCCATTGATTATGAAAGTCAGCCACAGCTCCATTTGCTTATTCGAATCACCTGCAACCTTTGGCTGGGCTCAGATGGTCTAAAGCAAAGCTGAGGCAGCAGTTCTTAAAATCTCCTCATTAGACTATAATGTGCACCCAGTGCTGATGGCCAGCTGATGCCCTGAAATGACATTCACCTTCCTCAAAACTAGGAATTTAAGTGACATGACCATAACAAAAACAGGCCCTCAAACAGAGTTATTTTGTGCATCACCAGGATTTTTTTGCATCTATGCTATAATGAAACATTGAATAAAAGCATTTGAGGACCTGCTGTACAAAGCATGTACAGCCCCCCCACTCCCCAAGACCTACTAAACTCCGTGAAAATTTACTAGAGAATTGGCAAAAAATAATCCTGGGACTTCAGGTCTTAGTTTGGGCCACCACCATCAAAGGGTCAAAAAAATTAGTATCAGGAAGACCATCTATATAGAGTTGATGGGACATCCACCCACTGCCTTTCAAACACCTATTTGCCAACCAAGTTTAGCAAGACAGTCTGCCTTTGCCACCTAAGGATTTTTGTTATAGTGCAGGAATTACTATCCTGTGAATGGGCATAGCTGCCATTTATAGAAATGTATCATGGCCTTAATGTCCAGTCATGACAACAACGTAATAAGATTTTTGTTCAGAAGTGAAAATATGAGGTTCAAAGAAATTAAATATTGTGCCCTCGTTCACAGACTGCTCTTAAGTTATAGAACCAGGATTCAAACAATTCTACTATAGCAAATCTGGAATTCTTTCCACTGTACCACACAGCCAAAGAGACCGTACGGACATATTTTTGCTGGTCTATAAAGAGATACTCTGTTTTATAAGTATCAGTTACCAAACCGAGTTCTTATGAGTTAAGAATCCTAAAGGTTTCTCTTATCTCCACGTTGCAATGATTTCTGAAACTGTGTTTTGTTGTATAGTAATAAAAGGATCTATTTATAGAATGTAGCATATAGTTTTCTTGTCCTCTTTTGGATTTGCCAGATCATATTTTTGTAACACTTCTTTCCTTCTAATTTTATTTTTACTGTAGGCTCTAGATTATGAGCAACTGCAAAGCATGCAATTCAGTATTGCTGTCAGAAATAAAGCTGAATTTCACCAATCAGTAATCTCTCAATATCAAGTTAAATCAACCCCAGTCACAATTCAAGTAATAAATGTAAAAGAAGGTATTACATTCTATCCTGGTTCCAAGTATTTCACTGTCCAAAAAAGCATAAGTAGTAGCAAATTGATCAATTATGTCCTGGGTTCCTATCAAGCCATTGATGAAGACACTGGCAAAGCTGCCTCATCTGTCAGGTAAAATAATTTTACATCATTTTATTATTCCTTGATATAGTTTTAATCTATAAACTATTCCAAAACACTTAAAGTATATGTCAAGACCAAAAAGAGATACAAAGTGCATCTACCCAAAGAGAACTTAAGAGCCAGGTAACTAAATCATTACAGCATATTATGTTATAAGCAAAGACAGAATGTCTTATTAGCCTGTTTAGAGAGAAGGAAAAAGTTTCATAGAAACTATCATTGAGTCTTTCCTGGCTGCTCCCCGGCCACTGGAGGAGGGTCCCACATGGCGCGCAGACCTCTCCTGCCGCCCGCTGCTCCCCTCAGCAGTGTACTTTGGTCCCTCTGCCTGCTCTGCTCCCCGCTCTGGCTCTGGTGAATTCTCTTGCCCTCCCGTGCTTCTGACTGTACCCACTGCTTGTATAAATAAATATATTTTTTAAAAAAAGGTCTTAAAAAAAGGAATAGAACTTCACCAGAAGCACCTACAAAGACATGTACTTAAAATCCAAGTGCACCATACAAGGTAATTGCTCTGGTATAAAGTTATTTTACTGTACAGAGCAGAGAATTGAAATACCAAGCAGCCACATATTTAAGGATTATGAAATATTCCTTTCCACGTTAATTTTTAGTTTTCTGCTGCTTTTTATAAACTATATTTCAATGTTTTAAGTATAATACATTAAATGTTAAATGAGTCACTTTCATTAAATAGGTAGCATTCTATGTTCCAAAAAATTATTATATTTTTCTGTTATAAAACAGATATATCATGGGACGTAATGATGGTGGTTTGCTAATTGTTGATCCAAAAACTGCTCAAATCAAATTTATCAAAAACATTGATCGGGACTATACTTTCATAATTAACAAGACAATCACAGCTGAAATTCTGGCCATAGACGGTAAGAAAAGTAATTCAATCATTTTCAGACGTGTTACTACAATTGCCATGTCTTCATGAAAAAGTGATTATGCTTATTTAACATATTACCTTTATCATTATATAAAGTTCATTATCTTAGGGACCTTGAGTCTCAAGTATAAGGCAGCTGAATGCAGTAGAAGACTGAGCATTACAACTTCTCAGTGGAGTTTGAAGTAACAGTAAATTCTGTAATCCTTCCCTGTTCTTACCGTGGTAAACTGTTTTGCTTTAGAAGCAAAAATATTTCATGCAGTGCTCAGCTCATACAGTATACACATTTAAGAAAATTCTTGTTTTTATGTTGCTTTTCTTTGTAATCAGTAAATTCATCTCTTCCACCTCTTGGTTCCAGGCATATTAAATTAATAGCCAACACTACTAATTAGAGACACCAGCCTCGTTGATAAATTTAAATTTGCTTTTTACAAGATATGGAAATTGTATGACATCTTTTGACTTACTAAAATGCCATAAGAAGCCAAGATATTTGGTTGTGTGCACAGGAAATTTAAAAGCTCAAAATTTTTGGGTATAATCTGTTGTTTATTTCTTAACTCTAAAATATTTTTACAGAAATCACCGGTAAAACTTCTACAGGCACTGTGTATGTTGAAGTACCTGGTTTCAATGAAAATTGTCCAACAATTGTCCTTGAGAAGAAAGAAATTTGCAGTTCATCACCTTCGGTGGTTGTTTCAGCTATATCACAAGACAAAGATAAATATACTGGGCCCTACACATTTTCATTGGAGGAGCAACCTCTAAAGTTGCCAGCTGAGTGGAGGATCACAACTCTCAATGGTGAGTAATAGTAAAGTTGTCACCATAAATGGAAGCCGACGCTTTTTTTTTTTTTAAAGATTTATTTATTTATTTGTTTGTTTATACAAGCATTGGGTACAGTCAGAAGTGCAGAAGGGTGAGAGAATTCACCAGAGCCAGAGGGGAGAGCAGAGCAGGCAGATTTACTGAAACACACTGCTGAGGGGAGCAGCGGGCAGCAGGAGAGGTCTGCGCGCCATGTGGGACCCTCGCCGGTGGCTGGGGATTGCTGCAGAGGCTGCGGGCAGCTTCACAGCCCAGCGCTCAACCCCTGTGCCACCAGGGGAGGCCCAAGCTGACGCTTCTTTACATTTCCAAAAGAATAAGAGAGTATGTTTAGAGTTCCCTTCCAAGAGTAATTTTAAAAATCCTTCACAATGAAAGATGCAGTTGTAGTCCATTGAATTTCTTCTTTCTTCGGAAGAGAAAATAAAGGATATGATAGACTAGTAGCACTATTTAATATTTCCTGAACTTTATGTGGACTTCAGTTTATTTATACTTTTAAGAATTTATTTCTACCTCCAGTGTATGCATGCACACATGTGCCCACACGTATTCACATTTGTTTGCATGTGTGCGCACACACAAACACACACACACACAAATTAGAGTCAGGCATCTATATTATTGCAAAGCTACTTACATTTCTAAATACAGAAATTTTTCCTAACTGGGCAGGCTGTGAGCAGACATGAAGCACTGGAGGGGGTGGCCTGCATCAGGTTCAAAGGAAGTACTACTTAGTCTGTGACTAGTTGGGACTCTTAAAATCTTGGTGGATTGAAAAGCACAAATCCATTAGCTATGGGGAGGAGTTAATCCATCCTTCCTTTTCTCCTAACCTTTAGGAGAAATTTTATGCTGATTTAAGCAACACAACTATGCATCTATAAGAGTGGTTGGTGAACCCCACTTAGAAAGGCACAGTGCAGTGATGGACAATAGACAACAACCAATGTTCATGAGTCACACACACTACAGGACTTTACCACAAGAAGGCCCTATAGCCAGCATTGGGCTCACCGAAGGAGGACTGACAGGAGCAGTGGAGGTAGCAGCAGTCAAAGCAGAAACTCAGCCTAGATAAGGCACAAAAGCATGGACAGAAGGGGAAGACATACAGCTAGATGTCCACACAGGAGTCCAGGGGTTGGTCTAAGCATACAGGAGAGTGCTTAAGCCGCAGAAGAGGGGGATCTGATATTTAAATGATGTACATATCCCATCCTCTTTGCAAGGAGGGAAGGGAAGAGGGAAGAAATCCAGGTAGCACCCCATCTTCATGGAGGAGAATAATGGGTACACCTGGGCCAGAGAGAAGGAGGAGGAAATGCAGACAAATGCACCCAACTGAAACTGTTAAGCTTTCATAACTCCAACCACCCACCACTATCAGCCCCAATTTCTGCTAGTGACATCTTTGCAACTTCACAGTAAGTGCTTTGGAGACTCAAAGATACATTGTTCTACTACTGACTTGGTGTTTGTTTCTCCACAGCTACCTCTGCGCATCTAATAGCTCAACAGCCAACAGCTCTTGGAATATACAAAATCTCCCTCATAGTTAAAGACAGTAAGGATCAATTATGTGAGCCACCAGAGGACTTGATCTTGGAAGTCTGTGATTGTGAAGATAGGGACGTTTGTAGAGATTCTGAGTCAAGGGATGATTTCCAGCCTATATATAGAGGCAGGGCACAGGGGAGGCTGGGACCTGGAGCCATTGGCCTGATATTCCTTGGACTTCTGCTGTTGCTGTGTGAGTATGCCCAACTTTCCTTCTGTTTCCACAAGTTGTCTGTATTTGCAGAGGCCTTCGCACTACACAGAGAATGTCTCTCTGTAATGCAAAAACAATTCCCTAATCATCTTATAGGCAAAACTGGGAGAAAAGAGCATTTTTAGGAAAAATATGAAATGTTTCAAGTTAACATATCACATGCTGGGCCTCGCCGGTGGTGCAGTGGATTGAGCGCAGCGCTGTGAAGCTGTCCACAGCCTCTGCAGCGCAGGTTCGATTCCCAGCCAGCCAGGGAGATGCCCACATGGCTTGGCAGACTTCTCCTGTCTCGCCCGCTGCTCCCCTCAGCAGTGTACTTTGGTCAATCTACCTGTTCTGCTCCCCGCTCTGTCTGGTGAATCCTCTCACCCTCCCGCACCTCTGGCCTGTACTCCAGCTATTGCATAAATAAAAAATAAATCAATTTAAAAAATTTTTAAAAAATCATATCACCTGCCAACAATCTCTACTCATTATACAGAAACAAATCATATGGTAGACATTTAGGAAACAGCATAAGAAAATCAAGAAGGATAGAAAACAGTGAACACTTTGTACATGCTGCCAGTCTCATTCATGGTCAAAATAATGACTTTGTCCATGAGTGTAGCATTTTCTAAAATGTCTTCTCCATAATCAAGTCTCACAGATACTTAAAAAAAAAAAAAAAAAACCTGGTCAAATAAAGTTAAGGAAAATAAATAACTATCATAGGCTCTGAGAAGTTATTGCTTAATCCAAACATCCTGAAAATGTATTAATTCTAATAAAAGTAATTTTTATTCAATAGATAGGCTTCTAAAAATTACACTTAAATAAAATTTTGTGAATCAAATAGTATTTTGAATGTAATAATTCTATTCAAAAAAATTCATGGGAAATTCTTGAATAAATAAGAGAAACCCTAAACTACAAAGAAATACAGAACTTTACATGACAAGCACACATATAACCATAACCCAGACTTCACAGATATTAAAATTTACCATATTCAGATCTCTTTTCCTGAAAAGGATAAATAAATTGTTATACATACATGTAGCGGCAGGAAGGCACAGTGCAGGATCTCTATAATTCCAGCAGATGGGGTAAAGGAAGATCCTGGAGCCCTCGGTGGCTTTTTCAGGCTTTTATTGGGATTAACCAGGTACACAGCAGGCAGGCCGCCCAGCCCCCAGCAAGTCTTCTCTCTTCCTGGGCTCTCCAGCCTTCTCTGGTGGGCTCAGCTTCTCCTTCACTCTCATTCTCTCTGCTCTCTCTCGTGGTTCTCTTCTGTTGTTCTGCTGCTTCTGGCATCCCCTTGATGCCACCCTTATAAGTGCAGTCTTAGCCCAGGTGTACCCACTTACACATGCTCACACCCTACTCCAGGTGCCCGCCATCAGGCATGCATTCAGGACCACAAGGATCCATCATCAGTCCTGATGGCTGGAGGGCAGAAAAGCCAAACACTTTACCTTACCCTACACCCATCCTAATGACACTAGCAAATCCTCATAGCACTCACTACTGTCCTTCACTCTTATTAACTCACTTAATCCTCATGACAATCTCGATGTAGATACTAGTGTCCCACGTTATGGATGAGTTAATGGATGCAAGCAAAAGTGATAAAATTTACCTATTTGGTGAGTGGTGGGGCCACTTACCAACCTGTCTCCATAGACTATGAAGTCTGTCTCCATAGACTATGCTCTTAAAATCCCTCACACACTTGCTGCTAATTAGACAGGGTTCTAACTTTGGGTCCAGGTGATCCTGGCAGGTGCAGCTGGGGTCACTGATGACCAAGAAAATGTAGGAAGCACTTAAAAAAGAAGGAATCTTTCTCTCTTGGTCCATTAACATGAGAAAATTAATATTTATTGCAAAGATATGACTGATACACACAGAGAAAATGAAAATTACTCTGGGAAGAAGGCTGCTCCAAGCTAAGGATTCATAAGTCACAATTAAGAGGGCATTCACACCCTGTATTAGATCACCACTCTGGTTGCTGAGGGAGGTTTCTGGTTAATTCATGTTTACTAATAGATGTTAAGAGACACATTATCATGCCCAACTAAAATCTTGACCATACAGTTGTGAGTTCACCCAACACGATATACATAGCCTCAACATGTACAAATAAATGCAATCATAAAAAAAATATTATGGAAAAGGATTAAGGAACTGAACCACCATTATCATTTATCAAACTACCTTAGGCAACAATTTACATATCACAAGAAGAATTTAATGTCTTCTTCAGTTTCATAAGCATATGAAATTTTAATGTTTAATTTGCCAAATTTAGTTTATAGATACTAATTTTGCTATTAGGAATTTTCTATAAATCTGTAAAATACTGTATTTTCTTTGTTACATTTCTGAGACTTGTCATGTCAAACCCTTTCCAAGTGATTCAAATGTTTTAATATTTGGCTTTGTTTTGTTTACTAGTGGCCCCCCTTCTGCTGCTAACTTGTGACTGTGGGAAACTCGGGGGAGTGCCAGGATTTATCCCAGTTCCTGATGGTTCAGAAGGAACAATTCACCCGTGGGGGATTGAAGGAGCCCAGCCTGAAGACAGGGTGAGGATCCAGTTTGTAAAACATTTATTTGCACTATATAAAGAAAAATTCAATTTGAGATGAGATGAGAAAATTGAGTGACAAGGTATTAAAATAAGGGACTCCATGACCCCCTGTTTGAGAGAGTGCTAGAGTACTGGTGGGAGACAGGATTTTATCTCTTCAGATGTCGAATCATAAAAATGGTTACTGCTGCAAGAATTCAGGCTAGTTATTATTTTACCATTTGCCAAGGACCACATTTTACCTATATGGCCAAGAAATCTGGTTCACTTTTAATGTATTTATTTTTTGAATACTTCTTACAGGAAGTAACAAATATTTGTGTGCCTCCTGTAACAACCAATGGAAATGATTTAATAGAAACTTGTGGTAAGTGGACACTGAATTTATTTTTAATAGTAATAGGTTAAATAAGAAAAAATGAAATTTT
This sequence comes from Talpa europaea, assembly GCF_964194135.1. Lineage (NCBI taxonomy): Eukaryota > Metazoa > Chordata > Mammalia > Eulipotyphla > Talpidae > Talpa > Talpa europaea. The sequence goes on from NC_140080.1 coordinate 67,573,768, forward strand.
AAAAATAAGAGGTATCTGACTTCATAAATGCATTTGTCAGCTGACCCTACATTTTTAATAGCTGAAGATTTGTTACATTTTTTCCAACTTTAATAAACTGAAGTATAGCTCTAACTGATTGCTGTTCTTTTCATAAGTAAAGATTTCATACATATAAGAAAATATAATAAATACTGTGTACCTATAACTAATTTTGACTATTCTTATGTCATATGAGCAGATAAAGCCTTGTGCACATTCTTGAACATTTTCTTATCCTTCTTCTTTCCCCAGAACTAACAGTATTCTGATTTGAGTTCAGTTACCAATTTTTGTATTCAATCATAATAGAATAAGATCACTTATATTGTCATAAAAGTGAAATTGTTTTACCAAGTAACTATTTTATTCATGTTATCTCAATGCTACAACTAAGACCAAAACAAGAGGAACAATAAGATTTCATGCCTAATATTAATTTTTTCTTAATTCCATATTTAGTAATAGATTGTTTTTAAATGTATAACCTACAAAATTTGAATGAGATTTCCCAAAAATAGTCACTGCCTTTATCAGCTCCCCCAGTCTTCACCTGCTTCTCTCATTATTATTACATAACAAAAACTATATTCAAAATTTTCTTTAAAAAAATTTCTGTAGAAGTGTAATTACAAAGGTAACAGAATAATCATAATACATTTAATTTTCATTAGGTTACAAGACACCAAATTAATAACTACTAATTTGCAAAATTGCATTATGTACATTTCCTCTTCATTTTCCACATTGAGCCAATATGACAACTTAATTACAATTTTTTTCCCCTGAAAACTTTGCTATAGAAGCTTTCCACTGCAGTGTGTTCAATATTTTGTTCTTATGTTTCTGGCTGTTGTCATCAAAAATCCACTTCCTTTTTAATTAGTATTTTTTCAGAGATTTTTTTCCCCACTAATACCACCCCTTCTGTTACTCTCACATAACAGACTGAGATGTTATGCTTAATGTCATCTGTAGTCATATGATTATATTTTCCCCCATTAATTTGTTTGACTACTTTCCATGTGTATCAAAGATCAGTAAAAAAAATAAAATAATCACAGTATGAGATGTTACAGAAATTTCTCCCCTGCTTTTAGAAATGTGTACAAATACATATGCTGGAGGGACAGTGATTGACGGATCTTCGGGAATGGAAATATGCAGCAAAACTGTAGGGGCTGGAGGATTTGGAGCAACCATTTGTTCGACCGGACAATCTGGAACAATGAGAACAAGGCATTCCACAGGAGGAAGCCACAGGGACTGCAGTGACAGAACAATAAGCATGAGTTTCCTGGAATCCTACTTTACACAGGTAATTTCATGGAAAACTCTGGCTTTGTTATCTACTATATGTTTGAGGTGTTTTTGCTTAACTGTAGTTTTGCAGTTTGATTTTTTTTTTAATATCTTGTTAAAATATAAGAAAGAAAATAGGGGCTCTTTGCCAAAACAACGCAGATTACCTAAGGTGACTGTCAAAATTGGGCTGCTGGTCAAAAGGATGTGTAGAGAGCCACAAAATGAGAAACTAGAGCCAGTGACACCTCATATCTCCAACTGGAATAACAGGGGAGCACAAAATCATTTGTGTTTGAGTACTGGCAGCATCCTCCTTAGGAACACAAAGCAGCTCATTTTGTATTTCCTAGCCTATAAAGGATACTGGAATGCATGTACTTAAAATTTTCTGAGAGTGGGCTATGGTGTCATCACCTTTTCAAAGGTGTCTATATCCAACAAAGTTGAAAAAAAATGAATTAATCATCCAAAATAAGTAGCAATAGAAGGGATATGGCAACATGTCAGGACAAGGGACAAGGAGGGGATTTTGGAGATGGATTACTTGCCTCTTGCTTGGTGACCAAAGAATGAGAGATGCAGTTAGAATGGACCTCACGTGTAGTTTTGGTATCATTTTTGCCAGATGCCAGTGTTTAAGTGAATGAAAACTGGTGTTGTGTTTGAAGACAAGAGTGTGCTTGAGGGAAAAGGGACAGGGAGGATTTGTTTGGGAAGAATTTTCTGGAGATACACCAAGGCCCTAGGTTACCACAAATGTAGCATCTAGTAAAGGGCCCACATTGGGCTAGAGCTGCCCCCAAGGGTGCACACAGGATGCTCACTCACTCCGCTTCCCACCCCCCAGCAGAAGATGCACATCAACACAAGCACAAGCCAGAGAACTTCACATTTGGCCCCATGAATAGCCTCCAATACACTTTGGATTGTAGACCTAAATCCATGTAAGAGCCTGCAAAATCAAGAATTAAAATATGAAGCTAGGCTAGACTTAATTTTGGGAGAATGTTATCCACACTATTCTCCAAACACCAGATAACTTCTGTGAAGGATGGTTAATATAAACAATATACCTTTACTCCAATCGGTTACCTAAATTACGCATACATAATCAAACCTTGACTTCTATGAACAGTATTATATTCTTCAGTGAGTCTCTGTTCAATTTTTTCCCACTCTCCACCATTAGAAAGCACGTGCCTTTGCTGAGGATGACAATGGCCAGGAAGCAAATGACTGCTTGCTGATCTACGATGATGAAGAAGCACTCGCGGACAATTACCCCGACTTTCCCAAGGACCCCCTAGATTGCTGCAGTTTTATTGCTGATGATCTGGATGACAGCTTCTTAGATTCTCTCGGCCCCAAATTTAAAAAGCTTGCAGAGATAAGCCTTGGAGTCGATGACCTAGACAACCATTGTCAGTCACTGGGCAAAGACGGTGGTTTGGGGACTGAGCCCTGTGGCTATTCTGCAGGAATCCAGCAGCCGGGGTCTGTCAGGTGCCAGCCTTTGCCAGGCAGTCCAGGAGCCCCCCTTTTATGTGCTCCCTGCCCTGTGCTCCAACCAGCCATTTGCATCGCTGACCCTTTGCAGGGTGGTAGCTATTTGGTAACTGATACTTACTCAACTTCTGATTCCCTCATTTATCCTTCCACTGTAACCTTGGATCCACTTCTCACACAAAATATAACAGTGAGGGAAAGAGTGATTTGTCCCATTTCCAATGTTCCTGGCAATGTCTGTGGTTCAACAGAGCTATGAGGGACACATAATGTGATCTGTTCAGAAGATCTTGTTCCCGCCTGATATAACCAGAATAACTGGAATTCCAAACATACTCACCAAATCTGGATGTTGGTACAAATTATTCAAGGCATAATATAGTATAGCACAGCTTCTTGATCTAATTTGGCACTTATTTGCTAGTCTCATAAACTGATCATGATTACAGTTTATAAATTTCTAGTCCACATCCCCAAATTGAATATTTGTCACTCCCAATTTACCAAATCCAGTCAGTGTTTTCCAGAAAATCTTGAGGTCATATTCAGAGGGAAATTTTCCTAAAATTGTCTAAACTTCTATTTTTGCAAAGCCAAAGAAAAGTAGTTTTCTGTTTAAAATAAAGTGTGCTTTAGTGGATTGAGCATTTAGAGTCAAGAACCCTAATTCTTGTCTCTGTCACCTTTTCTTATGTCTCTAATAATGATGTAAGAGTCATAAGGTATTTGCTAAGGTATTTTGAACTGTTTGGAAAAAAGGGACTAGTCACAGCTGGTTGTTTTCCATCTTCTTGGTGCTGGGAGACCCTAAGTGCAACTTTTGTTCAAGCTGAAGGGCTTGGCTTCTGCATGAAACTTGTTACATCTGTAGTCCTCATAGGTAAGGCAGTTTTGAAATAGAAATGTCAAGGAGCATTTAGGAAAGTTTAGTGTGGTGTAAATATTTTGTACTTTTAAAAAATACCTTAAGAGGATCTATCCAAAGAAAATATTTTACAGTGAGGTCGTTCCTCTACACTTCTCTATAATAAATCCTGTGTTAATAGTCTTTGAAAATTGGTGTATATTTTTTAAATGCTAGTGGGTGGATATAATTTATATATGACATATAGTGGTGTGTATTGTGATAACAATATCTACTAACTTTTGGGAACTGCAAAATATGGCTTTTCTCTTTAACAAAGGGGGCAACTAGAATGACACATGGTGAAATTTGGGAATATGTACTATATGCAGCATTTCAGGTTAAAATGTGATATGGAAAGAGATTAGCAGTAATCTCCATTTTTTTTAAGCTTTACTCCTTTTTCATAAACAGCCACAGCAGTTTGTTTTGACTGTAACAATGTTAAGTGAATGAAAGTTTAGAAAATATTGTTTCACTTCTGTTATTGTGATGGCCATACAGTTCTTCCAGTCATTTCTGCTTTTTATAGATCTTCACCTTTAGCCCATAGAAAGCACCCTACTTGCTCGCCAACGTTATTATCTTAACTGAGTCTTTACTAGTCATTGTCCAGCCCTATTATCATCAATCATATATAAAATTCTCCTTTCTTTTTTTTTTGCCACATTCAAAAACTATGTTTTTTTTCTAAATGTAAAGTAATAAAATGTGCAATTAAAGGATGCAATCCTGAGGATACTGGGGGGACCCTTTAAATATCCCTGCACATAGTGTTCTTCCCTCTCCCTGGTGCCATGACTACTACCGGGAAGGCATTTCTAGAATAGTCTGAGCAGCACAGGGAGCCTGTTCACCCAGGACAAGGCTGCTGCTGCAACAATGCCTGGGAGTGCTGGCCTCAAGGTGAGGAGAACTGGACTGTAGGAAACAGTCCTGAAGATGGTAAATTGCTATTGGCACTGGGGTGCCTCTTTTCAAGAAAACCCTGCCCTGACACCTAGACCACACAAAATTCATTTGTGTCTCTGTTTATACTCAAGGGTTATGTTAATAATCATATGAACCCTTATTCCAAGTGCAAAAATATATTCAAAGTATTTTAACTCTGCCTCTTAAAATCCAACTTCTCATAAAATGGGAATTTTGCTCTATGGTAAAACTGCGGAAGAAACTATGCCATAGTATTAAAAGTTAGATAAGAGGAAACTTGAAAGTAAATGTATTTTAAAATAGAAATATGTCAATGTTCTCTAGAGGGACCTAAAATTGATTCACCATGTAAAATTGAAATCAAAGCAAAAATGTATCTATATTTTTCACCAAAAATAAAATTGTTTTGAGCAAAGTTTTTTAACTTTTTGTTTGATGTATTACAAGTTTTAACACTATATGTTAAATCTTTAACTGCAAAACATTGTTATAATAAAACTGTTTGGCAACAAACTTATGAGTAAGTCCTTAACTATAAAATCTGAACTACTCTGTAATTAATAGTTATTAAGAAATGTAGAAAGTTACTTATGTATCTTATCACTTTTTGCTTTTTTTTCTAGTTGATAACTTTTTCTGCATCCTCCCAGGCAGGAAAGAAGTACGTGGGGACCCAGGATTTCTTCCTCAGGTGGACATAGTGCAGAATGAGCTGCTAGCTAAGGTCAAGGGCAGACTTGGATAACTGGATGTGTTATCTCCCATAGTGTTTGATAATTTGGAATGGCCTCTCAGGCAAAAGTTTTGACATTTTATGATGTCAAAGAGAAAAGCTGGAGTAAAGAGAAGGTAAGTTTTCTGGCCCAAGATGATAAATAAGAATGACTCTAGGGGCCACCCTGGTGATGCAGGCAGTTGAGTGCAGCGCTGTGAAGCTGTCCACAGCCTCTGCAGCACCAGTTCGATTCCCGGCCAGCCAGGGAGATACCCACATGGTGCAGCAGACCTCTCCTGTCTCTCCTGCTGCTCACCTCAGCAGTGCTTTCGGTCCGTCTGCCTGTTCTGCTCCCCACTCTGTCTCTGGTGAATCCTCTCACCCTCCCGCACATCTGGCCTGCACCCCCGTTCTTGTATAAATAAATAAAAAATCTTAAAAAAAAAAAAGAATGACTCTGGGCACAGCCATCAGCCCCAGCTGTGGGTTAGTCTCCAAGTAAATGACGATTTTTAAAATCATTATTTTAAGGTCTTCTTTTTAAACATATGTCATAAAATAAGTCCCTCAGACTGTTGACTTTTGTTTCTGATTGACCTTCCTCATTCTTAAATGCAGGCAATTCAACATGGAGCAGAGGTATGCGGTACAGAAACTGGATTAGCGTGGATGTAGAGTGAAGATATGCAGTTGACTTGGCTTGGATGTCCCAAATCAATTCATGGAAAATGAAAGCCATGTAGGTAAATTCCAAAAATATCACCAGTTTTTCCTATTCATAAAATGTTCTAGAAATAAATGCTGCAAAACCAGTTTAACTTAATGTTATCAAGTAAGAGTAAAAAAGAAAGAAATACCAGTGAAAGATCTTTCCTTCTTGTTCAGAACAATTCAGCATTTTCTCAGCTCCATTATTGGGTCTACAAAGAGTAATTCTGAACCAGGGACTATGTTACTTAACACTTGTTGAACAACATAGTCTGAGACTGCTTTACATGAAGAGGATAATTGATAAGAAAGAAAACAATCATTTCAATTCCAGGTGCCAGAAATAACACATTTCCCTTGACTAATACTAAAATTCCTTCTGTTTTCCCGGATCCAGAATGAATTGATATTTCCTCCATAGCAAGACATTGGCCATGCTATGTTGCTGTCTTTAGTTTCTTTTTCTTCCATAAGTTGATTTTTTTAAGAAATACAAAACAAAATAATCTAGATACTCTGTAGTTAAAACTCAAGAAAATGATGGTCTGAAATATCAATTCCAGGTAGATGCAGTTACCAGTGCAGAAAAAAAAGACAGTGTGGTGAGGGCTACCAAGTAGCCAAAAACATTTATATATTCACATTTAATTATTACAATAAGTCTAAGCTTACAAAAGAAGCAGAGTCAGAGAAGTAAAATAACTTCCTCAAAGTCTCACATAAAGTGATGCAAATGTAAAAATTTATCTATAATTATGCTCCAGTAATAAACTGTTTATTTTTAAATCTGAGACCTGAGTAGAATATGATGAAATTGAAAGAAAATTATGAAAAAGATAATAAATTGAAATATAATTCTAAAAGTTAAAGCAGTACACTGTAGGTCAATGTATAAATAAAGAGAGAAAGAAAAAAATCTATGTTTCTCTTGAGGTATATCCCTGTGATAGAAAGAGAGATAGAAAGGATGCAAACACATGACTTGCTGCTATTTTGAAGTTTATATGAAATTATTTTTCAGGGCACAAGGACCAGTTGTCCTACACATTTAATAGCAGAGACAAGCTACTTGGAAGGCCTGGAATCTCTTTTTTGGCCAACTCCTTTAAAAGTACTTTGATAGATGCTATTTAGAAGAGGTTATATGACAAGTGTCTAGATCATTTTAAATGGGTCCTTCCTGCTCAGTCATTCCATGATTTGTGGAAACAATGCATATATTTTAACAGCTGTAACTATTTTACTCCTTAAGACCACCTCCATTTCTACCTCTGTTTTAATGAAGTAAATGGGACTGTGGTGGTTTTAATTGTATGCCTTAGAACATCCTGGTTTCTGTGTGCCCAATTACTCATAATAAATTTAATAAACAGTAAATTTTGTGTGAAAACACAAAACATCAAATTCTGATAATACAAGCAAAATGATATCAGAAAAATATGTATGTTCTCATTTCCTCAAAATGCAGGGCAAGTATTTATATTCTGTCATAATCAAAAAAGTAAAAGAGCTTTCTTAATTACAAAGCAGCCCAGAGTCAGGTAATCCGGTATTTACCTAAATGGCATAATAACATGGTTTCCCCTCCTGCAAGGAGGTATTGTTACTAAGCCAAAAATGAGTATTTAACCTCAAAAATGTGAGATTAATTTCAGTCATGTCTTCCCATGCCCAACTGACTAGTATTGTTAATAATATTTATATTATCCTAAGGTGTAAAATACACAGACACACCACACAACTCACAACATAAAACACACACATATGCAACCACACATATTTGCCTCAGATAAGCAAATAGCTAGGCATAGCTGAAGCAATCTTTCCATCATCAGACCCATGGGGCAGACATTAATTAATATGTTCAGTGTGTGAAAAGTGTTCCTGGATTCAATTCTAACCTGAGTATATATGGACGCTTCCCCACACCAATAAGCAATTCTGAGACACAGCCCAGGTGTCTAAGAATTCACCTCAACTCTGATAATATGTACCTGTAGAAAGCATCAGAAACCACAGGCTAAGGATTCAGTCTTCTAAGACTGCCCTCTTCTTGAAACACCGGATGTAAGGGCAGGCTGTTACTTGTGCTGCAGCACAACTGGCCATAAGTCAGGTTCCCACAATCCCCTCCTCAGTTTCAATTGGACCAGAGTGGCTCAGGAAACTCAGGGAACCCATTTATTCACTAGAACACTGACATATTACAAAGGATATTATTTAGGAAGAGTCAGTTGAAAGAGATGCATAGGGCAAGGTATGGGAGAAGGGCTTAGAGCTTCCTTATATTCTCCTGGCATGTTGTTCTCCCCAAATCTCCATGTGCTCACCAACAAAGAAACCCTCTGAACCCCCTCCTCTTGGAATTTTATGGAGGCTTCATTACATAGGTATGACTGGCTATTGGCAATGGAACTTAGCCCCACCTCTAATCACATAGGGTTCTCCAGACAACAAACCCTCATCTTCAGGTGTTTTCAAAAAATTATGTTCATTAAAAAAGCAAAGACACCACTGTGACTCTCAGTATATAGGAAATTACAAGGTTTTTACATGTTTTGAGCCAGGAACTGTGGATGAATAACCAAATATATTTCTTATAAGTCACAAGATGACAGTGCATGTTGCAGATACAAAGTTTCTACATGCAAGGAGTCTGCTCTCTAGATTTATTATTAAAAAAGAAAAAAAATGAGAATCACCTAGAAAGTCTACCCAGCTGTCTTTAGGTAAGGCACAATGAAGATACCTTATTTGATCAAAGTTTTAATTACCGTCATATGGGACTGACATCCTCAGCTTCTGCTTAGTAAAAGCTGTGTAATAGGAAACAGGGAAATATTATTCAAAGGGTCCAAATTCATGGTGATACAAAATAAACAAGTTCTAGATCTCTACTGGATAGACATAAGAGCCTATAGTTAACAATACTGCACTGTAAACTTAAAATTTGCTAAGAGGGTAGATCTTAAAGAACTGTTCTTATCACAATAAAATTAATAATAATAAGGCAGAAACCTGAAGATTATGAATAGGTTTATGTCTTAGATTGAGATGATGGTTTCAAGGGTATATACTTAACTCCAAACTCATCAAGTTGTGTGAATTAATTATGTACACATTTTTGCATGTCAAAAAAATTTTATGTGCAATAAATCCTTATCTAATAAATTCTGACAATATCTGTTTTTCTTCATCTCTCTTCCTCTCAGTTGTTAAAAATTGCCATGGGTTTTTTTTTTCCAGAAAATATTTTATAACTGCTAAATGTTGATAATAAGTTGATATTTTTCTAGAATGCCTTTCTTTCTATATATACTTTCTTGGATGCTGGCACTGTCCTCTTTTGTACTGGTCTTTGAATATTCTTCCAGAGGCAAATCAACAAAAAAGGCATATGCTGCCAAGATAAGGCAGATAAGGCAACAAAGGCTCTCTCAGGGCCTCACAAGCTAATACATGTGATTGCTATCTTTGCCAATTTGGGCTAGAAAAGGTGATCTCCATTGAAAGAACAAGCCTGGAGATGCTGTTGAATGTTATGATAGGAAACAGTGAGTTGTCAGGTATAGAAAACCTGTTAACAATTTGTAGAAGGGCCTCCCTGGTGGCTCAGGGGGTTAAGACTCAACCTATGAAGCTATCCGCAGCCACTGAAGCAAGAGTTTGATCCCCAGCCAGGGAGCCACCCAAATGGTGCAGCAGAACTCTCCCAACTCACCTGCTACTCCCCTCAACAGTCATTCTGCCTGTTCTGTTCCCCACTCTGTCTCTGGTGAATCCTCTCACCCCCCACACCTCTGGCCTGTACCCCAGTTCTTGTATGCATAAATGAATGAATGAATGAATGAATACATGTTTAAAAAAAAACAATTTGTAGAAAATCAAAACCAACTGGAGGACCTACAAGAAAATTTTAAAACCTCTGTTAATCACAATTAACCATGTTATTATTTTAAGGCTTATCGAAAGATAAACGTGAAAGGTTTTTGTTTTGTTTTGTCTTGCTTTTATAATTGTGTATTTTAAGTTAATGGTTAAGATTTCTGGCTTTGGAGACAAACTACAGGAGTTCAAATCCTTGCTTCACCACTCACTAAGCTGTGTGGTTTTGGGCAAGTTACTTAGCCTCTCTGGACACTTATGGAGATAATAACAGTCCCTACCTCATGTGGTTTCTGTAAAGAAATTACAAGAATGCACTTGGACCACAGTGAGTGCTCATGAAGAGATGCTCTTTTGTTATTATTAAAACCTTCAAAATTAACTCAACTCAAAGAGTGCTGACACACAAACTAAAACCATAGAATTTCAAAATATCTATATATCTGATCCAAACTCTCGTTTTACAGATATTCAAACAGGCTGAAAGTAGTTTGTTGATAAGAGGTAGAGTTGGAAATTAACTAGTCTAATTTTCTGTGTGCTACTCTGAAGTGTGGTGATAATATTTCTTTTCACTAATCTCTTGTTTTTGCCACAAGACTTGTCCTACCTGATCAACTCTACATTGAAAATTCCTCTGAACACAGGAAAATAGAGGTTAATCAATTCACATCAAATTCTCATATTATATGACCAAACTGATGAGAATCACCAATCGATTACAACTTTTCAGTTAAACTTCCTAGGAAAAGTACATATAGGTTCAACATGGATGTCTTGAATTACTTGTCGAGATGCATATCATTTAGTGTGTGAGGACAATATGAGTCATTTCTGTCCTGTTGCGCTCTGTTGGCAACAAAGTATGGGCAGAGTGGGAAGCTTCTTACCTGAGAGTCTGTTTTATGGCATCTCCTCCAAGCAAATGATTCTGGAGGGAAAAAATTAGAAATATTTCTAATTTTTCACATCTAACTGAAAATTAGAATGAAAGGAATGATGTTATTGACCCAGCCTCCAGTAGGATACATATGTTAGGAAATGTCAATAGAAGAGCAATTACAGGGCCAAAAAAATGACCACATTTTACATTAGTTTCTATGTAATGCTTAGAGCCAAGTGGCTGGCCAAATGGAAGGTTTTATTTGCAAAAAGTAGTTGACCCAACATTAAATGAAAGGAAGTTAAATTTAAATTTCATTTGCATGCTTTTTACTTATTTCTAGCATATTAATTCATAGAGAGCCATAAATCACAGAAAGGACTTTATTACATGAAGGCTGTATCTTCAATATTTAGACTATCTATTGACTCAGGAAGAGAAGGGAAATTTCATTATCAGTAGGACACAGGTCAGGAGGCGGAGTGTTTTATGTACAGACACTTTCCAGTGTCCCTCAAATTTGGTCTCTGCCTGTGGCAGTCCCCCATCTGTATGGAGCATGCCTGGACCTCAGATTTCACATTCTGACCAACTGACCTAGTTGACATAGTTTCTAGGAAATGTAAGTAAATACAATGTTCTATAGAAGTTCTATCATCTTGTTATTCCTTAAAGTCTAGGAGTCACATCTTCCTCTAAATTTTTGTTTGTTTCAGATGACTTTTTCATACTTCTAAAGTGAAAATCTTTATACTTTCAAGAATGAAGTATAAAGGACAATTAACCAAAGACTTAGGATCCCAATTATTGAAAATTCCAAAATACAGAATGATTATTCCACAGAGCCAAACAATGGAAACCTACAATGGCACTTTTTTGAACTATAAAGCAATTCTTCACATGAGCTTTCATGTGTCTTTTGCTTTGTTCAACTCTAAGTCTTCCCTGTAATACTGCTTTGCTTAAATTGTTGATCTGTCATCAAGTTTACAGATTACTTCAGATAAATGTTCTAATCCTAATGGTAAGAAAGAAGTACAATGATACACTTTCTTTCTCTTTCATATCCATAGAAGAATTAGTCATAAGAATTCTTTGTTGACTGACTCCTTTTATGGTAGTTGATTCTGCATGAAATGGTGTAACTCTGTCCAGATATGATCTCATTCAGATATTGTTTCAGTAGAAGTTAAGCCAGGTCCACTTGGAAAAATTAACTACAATTAACTAGTAAAATAAGAGATCAGCTTTCAAGGTATATAGTGCTATTCAGGATAAACATTACGATTTAAAACATCTTCAGCCACTAATGTTCCCAGGCACGCTGGTAAGGGTCCCTGTAATCATGAAAACTAAATTTTCAAGAGCAATTTTTTCTCATTGTCTTCTTTATAGAAAATTTTACCTATCTGGTTTGTTCAGTGTTTGGACATATTTCTCAAAATCTTCTGCATGAAGTAGGAAAAAGAAGAGGTAATAACCCTTGAGTTAATTCCACTCGGGGGGGGGAGTAGCAAAAAATACAGCTCAAATAAAATAGGTTTAAAAATGATTTCCTGAAATGCTTAAACACTAAAACAGATTTTAGTGTTTTTTTTTTTAATTTCTGATGCTATCAGAAAGACTACTTCAGCTCTCCAGTTCCTGCCCATGTATAGCTATGACATATATATATATGTATAGCTGAGCTTGTTATTTATCATGTTAAGAGATTTTCAATTACTTTTTAAAAAAATATTTATTTACTTATGCATACAGGAGCTGGGGTACAAGCCAGAGATGCAGGGGGTAAGAGGATTCCCCAGAGACAGAGTGGGGTAGAGAAAAGGCAGACTGACTGAAATACACTGCTGAGGGGACCAGCCGGCAAGACAGGAGAGGTCTGCCTCGCCATGTGGGTTGCTCCCTGGCCAGCTAGGGATAGAACTCATGCTGCAGAGGCTATGGATTGCTTCGTAGTGTGGTGCTTAACCCCTTGTACCACCAGGGAGTCCCCTCAATTACTTTTGTTACAAAAATAAAGTTACTATCTACGAATAATTTATCATTCACAATATTTGAGATTCAAAAATAACAATAACTTTTGATCAACACAGCTCATTGTGCATGTCCTCCAAAGTAATAGTTCTCAATATCTCTTCTGCATGACACGTGTGACAGATGATATTCATAAGCTCACACCCTCTCCTGGACAAGTTCACCCTGAGGCTCCATTTACCTCCCCAGCTGGAATCCACCCTCTTTCTCCACCAGAAGGGGATGTCAAATGTAAGTACATCAATATTGAATAAGTATAAATGTACTTTAGTCATTTTAATGAATAAGTCATCCAGAATTTTATAATTAACAAACTGCTATATCAACTGGTATGGTACTGAAATTAAAAAAAAAAAAGTAAGATAATTTTAAAAGTATATTAAAATAAGTAATTTAATTCCTTTGAATCCATGTTTTCTCTTTAAAGTTGAAATTGTTATTTATTTTAGAGAGTGTGCTTCTTCTATTAAAGTATTTCTACTCACCATTCCAGGTCATTCTGAAAGTGCTTTAAAGCTATGTATTTACAGCTTTACTCTCCAAATCTACAGTTTCACTCCTATTTCATTATACATAAGAATATCACTGATCTGCAAATGAATGAAATAACTGCAAGAAACCAATATTCTTTTCTATCTTCTGAAGGTTTTCCTGTTCATTTCTCTGGGTTCATTAGCTACATTGGGTCAGCGTGCTGCTTTCTGTCTGCCATTCTCAGTAAACACTGCCTGCTGATAGCCAGCAAGTCCTGACAAGCAGATGATGGATTCCAGTGCAGGGCTGCTGTTAGCAACCAAACACTACTTCCTTCACTTCCCCAGTCACTAGTATTTCCCTTATCTTACCAAGAAGCTCATAAGCAAATCCTAGGTGAAACCAAAGTCAGAGGGTTATTCCGAAGTTTTTTTGGTCTTTTTTTTTCCAGAAAATGGAGTTGGGTAAATAAAACCTACATTCCCAAGTGTCACATTTGGCAATGGATGGGTACTTTGCTCAGCTCCAGAGAGAAAAGGGACTTCCCACATGGTTTATATTTTCTCACTCTGTTTGCCCATAAGGGAAGGATCTTGAAGGAGAGAAGAACACAAAAATGTTCTCCACTGGCCTCTGAACTCCTCCAATGTACACTGTTCAGGCAGCTGAAGCAAGGCCCGACCTTGAGGTGAGGGGATTTTGTTCACAGTGAACCTGTTATAGGACAGTCCTGATATTGAACGGGTTGCCTGGCTGTGGGTCCTCACCCGCGCTTAAAAGGGACTTATGAATACTCCACTACAGGCACACACAAAAGGTTAATAAAAGGTTTATTTACAAGGGAAAAGGAAATAAGGAAAATGTACAACTCAGAGAGAAAATAGGGAAATAAAATCTTTAATGCGTCCTACCCGATCCGCCGACCTGGAAACCCAAAGGCACTCTCAGAGCTGGCCGGAAGCTGCGAGCTGGCGAAGAGCCAAAATGGGGAACCCCTCCAAAGCCCACTCGTCTGGCTTTATACGAATCTGACTGCTTAACCCCGCCCTTAGGTCCCAGCCACCTTCCCTTTGGTGGTGATGGGATTTGGAGTTCCCAGTGTCTTTGGCTTTGGCCTGGGTGGGGTTGGAGTCCACAAAGCCTGTATGGAATTAGCTTTAGGACATCCTTTCCCCCTAACAAACCAACCACACCTCCCAGCACACCCCCACTCAATTTAGTGACATTGATTCACACCCTTCTAGAAATTTAAGTTTCTCTTTTCCCCTTTACCTTCATTTTACACACACAAACACACACACACACACACACACACAGAGCCTAGCCTCCAAAGTAACTTTAAAAATGTATACATTTGTTCACTCATTCACATAATCAACTAGGTTATAGAAAACCTACCTGGGTCAGGAATTGTTTAGGAACTGAATATATGGCAGTTCGCAGAGAAAAATCCTTGTCCTCATGAAGTTTGCATTCTAGTAAACTGTACAGATAATACATTAAAAAAAATGCAGAGAATTTCAGATTGTGATATGCCAAAAATAAATATGAAGCAGGGAGAGGGCCTGGGGTACACTAGGGATGATACTGCAATTTTTAAAAGGGTAGTCTGAAAAGGTATCACCGATGGGGTGATATTAAGGGAAATGAGTGAAAGAGTAATCCTTGTACCTGTCTGGAGCAGACCCTTCCAGGGAAAAGGAATGGGGAATGCAAAGGCTCTGAGGTGGAGCGTGCTCGGGGTGCATTTGTGGCATCATGTTACCAAGTCAATAACTGATAAGAGACAGTGCCCTCCCAGCAGGTAACAGCCTGAGGGAAACTTCAGTTAAAGATTTCAGACTTTAGTGGAGAGGCATTCTGATGGATATCAAGTCCTGGTTGAGGTTTCCAAGACAACTGTCATTTTGAACATGCCTCAAGCCAGCATTTTTATAGACTTATCACATTTTAAAACTAGGATGATGTTTCCAAAAAAAAAATCTCTTGATATCATCAGCACTCTACTTAAACACAAGAATAGATGATTTTATTTACTCCACTAAATCAAACCTATTTTGTAACTATAGTACCTTCTGCTATTTCCCAAATCCCAAGAAAAGTGTTAACTATTTCCTTAAAGCATTTTTGATTCAGGGACTTTGCATCCAAGCAATCAGTCCTTATATGTTGACTCACAAGAAGGAGTCTGTGGGAGCAGCTCAGTTAGACACCATGAGTCACTGCAAGGGGCTCCCTCCCTCTCCAGGGGTATTGGGTCTGTGGCTGTGCTCTAAAGACTGACTATTGTTACCTTCTTTGTGTTACAGCACAGGGTTTGCTGCCCACTAGGCTTTGATTATTACTCTGTAAGTTATAGCTCAGAAAGGCAACAAAGCTTTTCCCACCCTGTTATTAACTATCCCCCATCCCCAAGTGGGCCAATTCTCCCTCACTGCTAAGCTTGAAGCAGCTCTTGGCCCAATTAACCAGAAAGTCCATGAGAATCTCAACATCCTGACTCCCAGGGTCTGTGAAGTCAATCATGCCTTGGCTTCTGTGAAAACAAACCAGGGTTTCTACTCCAGGAATAAAGAGAAGACACTCCTCTCCCATTTCTCCACATCCAGTGTAATGAACTGTCTGTTCTCAACAGGGCCCTGAGTTCTCACTTCATCTTGTCCATTCCCCTCCTGTCACACTCTATGTATATTCTTATATCTCTTCACTATCAATCAAGTCCTTTTCAACCCTGACTCATATCCACATCTGCTAGCCTTCTCCTGCTGCTGGACTGAGGTGTGGTGTGGGAAAGCATGCAGACACAAACCAACACACACACACACATTCCTCAGACTGTTTCCTAACCAGACCCACTATTAGCCCAGTCACAGTGGATAGTCCAATAATCTGCCACTACAATACTACATTTTATTTGTAATTAGTTCCTCCTAATATGTGAGCTTGGTTCAACAAATCTTTATTGATTATTTAATATGTAGTGACTATGAGGGACTGGGCCTGCTGGTTGTCAAGAAACTAACAACCTTAAGAAAGAAGGATGGGTGGGGTAGCAGATAGGGATGAAATAACCATAAACCACAAGGCGGCTGCTGCTCTGCAGGTTATGTGACTCATTTTGAACAGAGCCACAGAGAATAGGAGAAAGGTCAGCAACTAGACAAGGAAAGTATGGAAAAAGAAGCAAGGATGACTCTCAGGTTCCTGGCTTAAGTAGCCAAGTTGACAGACATATGAGTTAGTCATATAAGGAAGTAGCAAGCTTGAGCTGGAGAGGTGTAGAGGGAAGGGGGAAACATTTTTGTCAGTATGCTGAGTTTGCTATTCCTACAAAATTATTATGGCAGTTTGAGGTCCCTGTGAAATACTCAAATGTTATATCCCATGTTTCTCAAGTAAGAAAGCTGTGATCTGTTTGCACCATGGGAATGGCTACAGAACCATGCTTTTTAAGAAGGAAGGAATTCAGAAGACCTTAAGCATTTAACAGGTAGACAGAGAATGAGAAATGCATTGAGAAAGAACAGCCAGGAAGATAAAAAAAATTAGATGACTGTTTCTGCCTCCTAAATCTTACCTGCAGTTGTAGCTTCCTCATCACTAACTACTTCTAAACTTCTCTAGTTGGTTATTGCTCTAATAGTTCAAATTCAACATATTTCACCAAGCAAAAAGCTTTTCCTTCTGACTCCCCTGTTTGTGTCAATGTGATCAAAGTAGTGTTTTCTTCACAGATAAATCTGAAGCTCCTGACTCTTCTCCAACAGTGTCTATGCTTTGAGTTACTCTGTTCTAGCAGATTCTTCCTAACTACTCATCCTCTCAGAATCAGCTCACCACACCACCCACCCAATGCAAGTAAGTCTTCTCTAATCTATGGTCCAAAGTGTGAATTAGGGAGTGTCTGTACTGCTCTCATCATATTCTGCACATAGGTCTACCACTGCATTTACAATAGTTTATAAGTAGGTATAGTTATATTATTTCATAAGTGTCTGGTTTTATTTCTTTGGATAAAGGAATACTTATTTATCTTGCATCGCCAATAAATGCAAATGAAATGTTTGTTGAACAGAGACAAATTAAATGTTAACCTAATGAAGAAATGATGTGAAGCTAAACAACATATAACTTTTTATTGTCTTCCATTACACAGAGAAATTTCATGTTTTTTCCACATCCTGTATCTAACTTACATTCTATGAGTAAGTCTCCTGACCAGGGTAACCATTTATGATATAACAGCCCACATCCCTATGATTTGCTTTGAAGGTGTTACATAAGATAGCAAGAAGATTGAGCTCTCACCTCTTCAACAATAAATTCTAAATCATATAGTCACTGGGATTTTCACTGAAATGAAATGGTCCGCCATCTGTCAAGCCATTAACCAAGTGCTTTCTAAAGTGATCTTTAATGCTGGAAAGTGTTGGAAGTTAGGAGATAGTGATGGTAGAAAAGGGACACATTACTTCTTATTGATCTTTATAAAACTTTTTAAATAAAAATATTTTAGATAATGGTAAGAGATGATTCTGATAAGCTAATAACTTGACACCTATACTCACCTGTATGTAAATGTGAAGCAAAGTATTATAGAAAATATAGCTTAGGTAAATATTTTGGATATATCTAGATGTTCAAGTTAATTATTTGTGCAAAGTATATTCTGAACATGTGCATTATAAATGCACATCTTAAGAAAAGTACACTAACAATTATGTTCAACTAAGTGGAATAAACCTGTAAGTACAATCTTTCACATCTTGCTAACACTTAATTCACTTTAAAGCAATCTGTGCTTCTTTAGCAATGACCACATTTATTTTTGTGCAAATAGATTTACTTTCATCCCAGACAAAAGGAGAAGGTAAAGCTAGAGAAGTAGCTGAGGATTAACCTCACTGAGTCATAAGTTTCAGAATGTTTAAAGTGGAACAAACTCAAGAATGACACACTATGACTTTAAGGAGTGCATTATGACACCTACTTTCAAACACTTGAAATTAATGACTTACAGAGGAATACTACCCTGAAACTGATTTTGACAGTCTCCAGCAGAGACTAAATAATTCAACAGAAATAAAATTTGCATTACCTATTTCTCATTCTGGAAGCTATAATTATCTTCATTACTAAACAGAGACCAAAGTCTTAATAATGAGGTATAAATACTTGCCTATAGGACTCAATTGCAAGAGCCCTAATTTTAGGTAAGACTTATGTATAGTTTGCGGGAATAATTTAGGATGTGTTTTGATAGAGCCTGCCCTGTTTAATTAGGAGCTTTCCCAGCCTGATGGGAAATGAGAATTTTTTTCCCAACTCGTATACCTCTGGAGAATGAGAATTATCACCATGTGTGCTAACATCCACATCTGGCTCAAGAGAAAGGAGGAGAAACTATAAGACATACTTCCCTCCTAGTTTAATATGTAACCAATGTTTACAGTCTGTAACAGTTTGTAAACATTGGTCTCCTATGATACTCAGCACTGTTCTGGGCACTGGAAACTGCTAAACTAAGGAGACACTCTTCTAGATAACCTAGTTTTCAACCAACTTAAGCACTGCCACTAAACAGTATGAGAAAAGTTCACTCACTCAGCAATTAAGCCATAAAACAATAGGAGAATATGCTTCTCTCCACTCAAAGAGGGGGTGGTCTTTGGCAGTTGGGAACAGGGGAGAAGAGAAGATGATCATTATCCTGGAAAATTATACCTGGAGAGCGGGGAGAAGGAGATAATGGGGGAAGGAGGGGAAGGCAATTGTCATTCTGCTATTTTGGCCAAACTTAATGCCAGCCTTCTCTTTCTAGGAGCAAATCAACGTTCTTCCATTACTCCAACAATAGCTAACCTTTAATGGAAATGGCCCAATCTGGTGCTGATTCTAGTGTTGGGACACCCATACTAAGTTTGTGTTTTTCAAGGAGTTCAACTTAACATTTATTCATGCAAATGTTAATGATAGTTATGACAACTACCATTTACTTGGACCCTGTGTGCTAAACAGCTAGATGCTTCACATAGGTTTTATTATTGTTATCATTATTATTATTAAATCTTCACATCCGTTTTATGTATTTGGATGCTATTTGACAGATCTGAAAATTGAAGCACCCAGAGGTGGTCCACGTCACATGGCTTATGACTATTAGGCTGGGCACTCTGATCTGCACTGTACTCTGTGAAAAAGAATTTATTAATGGTAGCGAAGAATATATATTTCCCTTCACACGCTTAGAATTTTCTCCTAGTTCAAGTCTTGCTAACAAGGAGCAACCTGCAAACATTGAGGGAACAAGAGGCTAGACGCTTTCGCGGAGACAGCCACCTGACATCCTGATCCAGACCCTGGCTCCTTCCAGCCGGCCCCAGCTCCCTGGCGGCGGTGTCCTGGTGTCATGGGTCTTCCCGCACCACCCGCTCTCTGGACCAAAGGACATTCACCTTCCGATGACCTTCGGTGGCCGGCCCCGCCTCTGCCGGGTCGCAAGCGGGACCCCGCAGGTCTCCACTCGACAGACCACGATGGGTCCTCTGGTCGGTGCCCAGCGGGCCCTGCCACCTGCACTGCCCAGGTCTGACGCTTGCCTGGTGGCCCGGAAGCCCCCTTCGCCCGGCCACTCTCCAGGGAGGAGGGGAGGCGGGCGGGGCGGGGCCTGCCACCTCCTGTCCCCAAGCCCGGGACGTCACGGTCCCAGGTGCGCGTGCGACGGGGGCGGGAGTCCACGGTGCGCCTCCCACCGCGGCGGGCAGCTGGAGCGGGCCCCGGGCTCCATTTTCTCACGGCGGCCACACCTGGAGCGGCACCTCGGGGCCGCGCCCGGGAGGTGCCCTCGGGCGGGGACGGGGGCGGAGGCTCCGGGGAGGGGCGAGAGCGCGCTCGCGGGGGCACCGGGGAGCCGGCGGCGCGGAGCTGGGCGAGCTGCCCGAGGCGAGGGGATGGCGCGGAGCGCGGAGGGTGCGCTGCTGCTGGTCCTGGTAAGTGCGGGAGCCGAGACGCGCGGCCCGGGACAGGCCGGGGCACCCGCCCGCGCCCCGACCTGCCCGCCTCCGCTCGGGAAGCGGCCGCCTGCCGGGCGCTCCCGCTTGCGCCGGGAGGTGGGGAAGGGCCGGGCAGGCTTCGGCGAACTCGGACCCTGCGGCTTCGGAAAAACTCCGCTGGCGGGAGCCGGATGCGTTGGAACCTGTCTGAAGTTCTCTTTTCCTTGGCGCCGCACCCAAGCGCCCCAGCGCTTTTTTCTGTCTGTGATCTGTGGGTGTCATGAGCCCTGGGGGTGTCATGAGCCCTGAAGGGGCGATCGGGGGATCTTTCCCGGAGATCAGGAGCTTTGTTTGGCAGCTTCTCCGGCGCGAAACATGGAGGCTGTGGGGCATGGAGTGCGCTGGAGTTGTGCGAAACATGGAGTGCGCTGGAGTTGTGCGCTGGAGTTGTGCGAAACATGGAGTGCGCTGGAGTTGTGCGCGCTCTCCCAGGTGCTGTAGCCACCTGCACGTCCGGATCTGGGAAGCCAGGGAATTACCTGTATTGTTACTTTGCCAAAAAGGGGAAGGAGGGGTGCCTAAAGCTGGTTGTTTTTAAATGTATTTTACAAAGTTTAGGTTTTTTTTGCTAAAGCCGTATCCCTACTGTTCAGATCGCCAACATAAAAGTAGTTCTAATATACAGTCCACAAAATTGGTGTTTTAACACAATATTCTAATATTAAAGATCATGAACATGTGTAAGATCGCCCCACACACACACAGTTACAGAGGTACAGAAAGTAGTATAGAGCCACCGTCACATGGGGTTTTCAGAGGTTTTCTTAAAGAAAGGGGCTTCAGCCACTGGAAAGCAGTGTTAGTCTGTAGAGTTACACTTCTTATGCTGGGTTTCTATGCTTCAGTAGGATTTTATACTCAATTTGTTTTCTTTCTGCTTGTTAAAGGAAGTGCACATAGTTGAGAAATGTATCTGGCGTCTGGGGAGCTTGCTAAATTGGTCTGGATAAAGTTAACCTACTAAGATATGCGTGGATTCACCATCCAGAGATTTAACAAATATTTATTCAGAGAGATTAGATACAAAATCATACTCCGTTTTCTTACATAGTAGTGAAAATTTAAAATTTAGGTACATTTCCTATATTAAAAGTTATAACTTCCAAAAGACTACTTTCTCTCTATTCCAGAATTGCGTTTGGAGCAGAGAAAAATACATACATACATATAAAGCATGACTAATCCAATATAGGGATTTCCGTGAATCCTTCCCAATAGCATTATAGTTAGGACCTTTGGCACACCAGTTCAATTTCATGCTTAAATCACCCATTTCATTTTGCCCAAGTCATGGAGATTATTTTCAGTTCAAGTTTATTTTGTTAGTGAACCTTCCCTAAGACATATTTTGGGTTTTGATTTTGGCCTCCAGAATAACAAAGCAACTATTTCCTTTATTGATGATAACTTTCTGGCTAAGACAATACCAAGCTAACATAGCAGCTGACTCACTTGGAGGGATAAATATTAAATTCCTTCCATATAAGAAAAGAAATTACCTTTATCTTTAAATGGTGTAACAAACAGACCACTTCATTTACAGAGAAATAGGTCAATAATTTAGGCTTTTTTTTCAATTTTTGCAATTTGATATTTTACTTCATTGGGCAATAATTTCACCTTTAAAAAGTGACTATATAACTAACTAAACCTGAGCATAATTTTGGGACTGTTTTATTTTCTATAATACATTTTGTGATATAATTTTGACCCCAATGTGTTTGAAGTTAGAAGTATAGTCTTTAGTAAAAAGTAGAAAGCAGGGCCTCCTTGATGGTGCAAGGGGTTAAGCACAGCACAGCACTGCACTGTGAAGCTCTCTGCAGCCTCTGCAGCATGAGTTCAATCTACGGGCCAGGGAGCTACCCACATGGCACAGCAGACCTCTCCTGTCTCTCCTGCTGATCCCCTCAGCAGTGTATTTCAGTCAGTCTGCCTGTTCTATTCCCCACTCTGTCTCTGGTGAATCCTCTCACCCCGCTCCCTGCACCACTGGCCTGTACTCCAGTTCTTGTATGCATAAATATATAAATCTTAAAAAAAAAAAAGAGTAGAAAGCAACTTACCTAATAGAAGTAATTCTTAAGGAATTACTTGAGGTCTTTTATAGAAGGAAATATAAGTTTTATTTAGGATGGGTCAGAGTTCAGTTGCAGATAACAGAATTCACTCTAGCTAGTTAAAGCAAAGAGAGATTTACTTAAGGGCATTAGACTGATTGCATGGATAGGAAGGATTGAGGAAACATACAGCTTAAGTTGAACTGTCAATAATGACTTCAAAGCCACACAGCAGAACTCAAAGTCTTAAGAACGCACTGTCACTCCCATATTCTGGAAACTACCATGGTCAGAATGCTAATTTTGCTGCCAGCTGCACTGCCATGCCACATTTGCAAGAATGCATATTGGCTAAAGTTACCAGCACCCCCCTCTTGGAACCCATAAATCCAGCGATGGACATTAGAACCATAATAAGATGCTACAAAAACCCAACCACATCCACATCTATGTCTGCCAGCAAGAAGAACAATGTATAACTCTGCTACAATTCTGTCAAATCTCATATAAATGCTAAATTCATTGAATTAAATTACCTTCAGAACCTTAGCTGCACGGGACTCTCATAGGTTGACTTTAATTTTCCTCTGTAGTTGAGGGAGACTACTGGAAGGAGATGCTGAATGTCATCCTCATAGCGACCACACATGAATGGAATAGAGATTTAATAAAGTTCACTACAGAAGGAAAGAAGGAGTGAGCCCTTTCACAGCTAATATCCATATGCAATCGGGTTGTGAAGTGAATGTTTATAATGCTGCAAATACCTTGAGCCTCAGATCTGGTGCCACATACCTTCATGTTTGTAATGTGCTCAATGAGATTCTCTACAGTATTTGTAACCATTCAAAGAACATACCTTTGTTTAAAACCACATTGATTTTAGGTTTAATTAAGAGAGCCCCAAACTAAATGGTTAACTATATCAACTACTTCTACTGACATCTGTTATTTGATTCTCTCATGACCATGAAGTTGATTCTTAGTAAATAAACCTTTATTTTTTAAAAGATACATTTATTTATGCGTACAAGAACTGGGGTACAGGCCAGAGGTGTGGGGGGTGAGAGGATTCACCAGAGACAGAGTGGGGAGCAAATCAGGCCGATTTACTGAATTACACTGCTGAGGAGACCAACGGGTGGGCGAGTCAGGAGAGGTCTGCTGCGCCATGTGTGTTGTTCCGGGCCAGTGGGGGCTCGAACTCATGCTGCAGTAGCTGGTGATAGCTTCACAGCGCTGTCTTTAACCCCTATGCCACCAGAGAGGCCCAGTAAATAAACTTTTAATGGTGAAATTCACCACACTTGAGTTTTGATCTATATGTTTAACACCAATTATGAAGTCCAGTCTTATTAGCAAAACTGATATACAGTGTCTCTAAGTCACCGTGCTCTAGGTCAAGAGCAATACGTGTTTGATTTTTACATTTTACTGAAATTTTCCTATTCAGTTCGGCATTTTAAATCTGTAGGTTTTCATTCCTCCAAACAGCCTGACAATGTAGCATGCCAGAGACTTAAGGCTTCTGTTTCCTCATCTGTTTCCTTTAAACAGTTCTCAATGGTCTACACATTCTAGAAGGAGAATTTTTCAGAGATGGCCACTTCCTCAGAATAGTCTGATGACATCAGGCTTCTGTCAGGCATAAACTTCCAGGCACTCAGTTCATTTGGGGCTTGTTCCAGGTTGTCCTTGGTCTGTTTCAGTTCACCTTTTATTTGAAAGAAAAACAGATTGATCACTGGGTCTACTACTGTTGATCTCAGCAGGTCGGCTGTTGAGCTTGCTGAAGGAACTGGCTCTGAGTAGAGCACACTTGCTTTGCTCCCAGGCTAGTCACATCACAAGAATTATCCCTGCATGCAGACTCCCTTTAAGTTTTCTTTACACTCCCATAGACCAGTTACCTCATTAGAGTTGAGATTTGTGCCATCCAAACCTTGCACATGTGCTTCATATTATTTCCATCTTAGTATTAACTCATCTCCTACCATAACTTTGAAGTCTGTAGTAGAACTGCTTGGCAAAGAGGTTCCTCATGGGTCATCTTGTATCCTTTCCAGACCAAAGCCCAATCACTTAGACCAAGGCCACTGATCATGACTCAACCATGCTGCCAGCTCCATCCACTCCTGCTGTATCCCCTAGCCCTATCCTTTATTTGTGGGTGTCACTGCCACCCATGCCATTCTCAATCTCAGCTTTTATTTCTGTCTTTCAATATGCCACATATTTTAATGACTGATAACATCTCTCATACAGTCCACATGCAATGAAGTATTGTTTTTCTAAGTTTGATTTATCTTAAGGTATCAGGAGTGTACCACATAGGACACTGCACTGTTTTGGTTAATTTTATAAAAATTGTTGAGGGCCTCCCCTGGTGGTGCAGGCAGTTGATCGCAGCTCTGTGAAGCTGTCCACAGCCTCTGCAGTGCCGGTTCGATCCCGGCCAGCCGGCCAGCGCGGGTTCACATAGCGCGGGTCCCACATGGCGCTGCAGAGCTCTCCTGTCTCGCCCGCTGCTCCCCTCAGCAGTGTATTTTGTCCATCTACCTGTTCTGTTCCCCCGCTCTGTCTCTGGTGAATCCTCTCACCCAACCACGCATCTGGCCTGTACCCCAGTCCTTGTATAAATAAATAAATAAATCTTTTTAAAAAATTATCACGATTTTACCATATGCAAAGCTTTGTGGTTAGGGTGAAGGAAGCTGGAACATCAGGATTTATATCAGAGTGTAATGATAAGATGAAAAATGTCTTCAAAAAAAAAATGTAGAAAATATATGACCCCTATCTACAATTAAATGTGATCACTGTGCAATGAATCCCTGCTTGATGCTAAAAAAATGCAAGTACCTCTCCAGTATAGGAAAGTGTAGGAAACCATGAAAACATTAGGTATGTTCTGTTCTTGTGGTGCTTACAGTTTAGTAAATATGTACATAGCTAATTAACAAATGGGTAAAATGATGGTAGAAGAGTAATGATAAAAGGATACATCATACCATGGAGCCTACCAAGAGATAGCCTCTGAGATCCCAGCCAAGATCTGGGAAGTATTATAAATTAGTGAGATGATATGAAGAGAAGGAGAGAAGTGAATGTTCTCAGCTGAGAGAAGAACCTATGTAAAGGCTTAAAGAGAGGAGCACATGGTTTCTTGGAAGAAATGAAAGAGCTGAAACAGAATGTAAGGCAGAACATCATGTAGAAAGTTGAGTCTCCTGTTTCTCCCACTGCTCCCCTCAGCAGTGTATTTCAGTCAGTCTGACTGTTCTGATCCCCACTCTGTCTCTGGTGAATCCTCTCACCTCACCCTGTACCTCTGGCCTGTACCCCAGTTCTTGTATGCATAAATGAATAAATCTTTAAAAAAAAAAAAAAGAAGGAAAGAAAGTAAGTTGAGTCTCCAGCCTTCTTGATATGAAGGGAAGCCATGAAAGTCTAATTGATAAGTGAGTGTTTATAGAAAGGTGCTCAAATCATTAAGAAAGTTGAGTTGGTCAGAAAGAGATGAGAAAAAAGACAGTAGGTGACTGTGTATATTTTTGCCTCCTATTTAAAAAGGGCATCAAAGACATGCCCAGAAAGTACAAAGGAGGGAGGATGCAGCTGGCAGGAGGGTGATTAGGGAATAAGTGTTCTCAGGGCAGTGTCAGGGCCTGGCAGGGGTAAGATGTGGAAGGGGCCTTCTGTTGTCACGAGGCCAGGGATACTACTGGTATTTAGTAGTCCAAATCCAGGGCTGCTAAACTTCCAGCAATCTTTAGAACTTTCAAGAATTGGCCACTTGTAGATTTTTCTGCTGAAAATGTCAATAACACCCCCACTAGGAAATGGAAATAGGCAAAAAGCAAGAAATTCTCGTTAGGGATTCATCCTATTGCTGTCCTCTCTTAAAAATGCAAGTCTCCTGGGCCTG
This sequence comes from Talpa europaea, assembly GCF_964194135.1. NCBI lineage: Eukaryota > Metazoa > Chordata > Mammalia > Eulipotyphla > Talpidae > Talpa > Talpa europaea. The sequence goes on from NC_140080.1 coordinate 67,600,176, forward strand.
CCCTGGTGGCTCAGCGGTTGAGCACTGGGCTGCAAAGGTACCCACTGCTTCTGCAGTGCCAGTTCGATCCCTGACCGACAGCGAGGGTCCCACATGGCACGAAGACCTCTCCTGCCTCGCCCACTGTTCCCCGCTCTGGCTCTGGTGAATTCTCTCACTCTCCCGCGCTTCTGACTGTACCCAGTGCTTGTATAAATAAATAAAAATAAATCTTTAAAAAAAAAAATGCAAGTCTCCTCCCCAGTGGTGCAGCTGGTTGAGCACAGCGCTGTGAAGTTGTCCGCAGCCTCTGTAGCACAGGTTCGGTTCCCGGCAGGCCAGGGAGAAACCCACATAGTGTGGCAGACCTCTCCTGTCGCACCCGCTGCTCCCCTCAGCAGTGTTTTCTGTCTGTCTGCCTGTTCTACTCCCTGCTCTACCTCTGGTGAATCCTCTCACCCTCCCGCATCTCTGACCTATACCCCAGCTCTTGTATAAATAAATAAATCTTTTAAAGAAAAAATGCAAGTACCTCTCCAGTTGGCTAAACCTCGATACATTAATTTATTCAACAAGTATTATTGACTACCTGCTGTTGACAGCCACTTTTCTAGGTCTTGCATCAAAATCATAACTTGAATGAAATTACTTTCATCAGTCAAGCAGTTGATGCCTGGCTAATTGGGGAATGAGAAGGCTGGTTTGGATGGAGATAACAGAATTCAGATTTCCCTCTATTGAAAATGCCTGCAGCCCATTACTCTTTCAGATTCCCTGCAACACAAACTAAAAGAACAATAAAAGTAAAATTAATCACCCATATGCAGCATCTTATTTTAAGAGATACAATCTCCCTAGATCCCAAAAGTGCTAAAAGAAAAATTGGGCAAAGGACCAAGCTCAGTCATCATTTTCTTTTATCAATATCAACAGTCTCTTCTTTTAAATATCTCCTTCCTTTGCTTCCAAAGTACTGTGCTGGGGGTCCTTTTACCCCCAGAAGCTGCAGTCCTTCTTCACCCGCTTTTCCAGACCACTACAGCTGGGGGAAATGCTGTTTGAGCATCACCAGGAGATATCAGATATGGGTCAGAGGCAGGGGAGGTGGAAAGTGGGCAGCAGCAGTGATGGCTAAGGGTGATGCCCTTACAACAGTGTGAGTGTAAATGTCTTGAAGTCCTCCACCTTGGTATTGGCCCCTGCCTACCTTTGAGCCACAGCACCCTACTCCTTGTTGTCTTTTATCTTTCCCCCATACTCATATGGCAGCTAAGCTTAACATTTCTGCAAGCCTTCTAGCCACTCAGACTTCAAATTTTGGTCCCCTCTGACCTATTCTTCTGTTCTGCAAGTGCTGGATTTGCCAAGGACTAGTTGTGACCCCATGAAGATTCTTGCTTCTACTCATGCAGTCCTGTGTCATTACTCTATTGAGGAACATTACCCCAGTGCTGTCCTTATGACATCTTCTCTGGCCATTTGCTATAATCTTCACATCATCTCCTGCCTTTCATCTTGCACAGTAATGCCAGAAAATCTTTCTGTAACCCTAGGGTCATAGTATCCCTAATCAGAAGATGTCAATGATTTTCTGCTCTTTATAAGATCAGAGAAGATCCTTAACAGAACTTTTTGTTCATATTTTCTACTTGCCTTCACATAGCCAAGGTGCCAGACAACATGACTTCTTGTTCTTTGTCGTCCATCTCCATGTTGCCACAATGCTTTCGCTGAGAAAGATCATTTCCTTCTGTCTCCTATCTGTACAGATTCTGCACCCCTCAAGGCCAAGCCCATTCCATCGCCTGCCCCAAACCTCCCCTAAATTCCCCAATAGGAAGTAGTTTCTGTCTTTTTTGAGCTCTCTAGAACTGTTTGGGTTTTTTGTTTTTGTTTTTGCAGTTGTCATTCACACAATTAAGCTTCTCTACCTCCTAGTAATTCATGCACAATTTCTAAATTGTCCTCTTCTTCAGAATAGGATCTACATGTCATTGATCTTTAAAGCTAAATGCTTCGGACACTAAAGTATTCTTTAAAAAGCTAAAAGCTAAATCTTTCTGAGTTTAGAAAAGGGGGGACTCATATATGAGTTTCATTTGTTTAGAAGAAATATTTAATGCCCTGATAGGTTGAGAGGTAAATTTTTATTTGGCTTTAACACATCACTAACTGCTGCTATTATTTATCAGAGCATCTTCTAGGTGCTTGTGAACTGTCCCACCATCAAGGAGCTTACAGGTGGGGGAGGAGGGTTATAGGTAAAAGAGTTAGACTTTTTTGATCCCCTATTGCATGCCAGTCACTGATTGAGTGAATGTCATTAATGGGCACAGTCAGCTAGAACCCAAGTTCCTGACCCTGTTTGCCTCTCTGTTAATCAGAGACATCGCCCACTTTATAGCAATTTTCTACAGTAATCATCAATAAAGTCTGAACTTCTAGAACTCAGTAATAGGCTTAGTTTCATTCCAAATTAGAACTAAGGTGTGAACGTCTAGAACTAAGTGATTGGATTAGTTTCATTACAAGTTAGAGTCATTCTGTTATAGAGCAACCCCGATATTAAACGGGTTCCTGGCTGTGGGTCCTCACCCGCGCGCTTTAAAGGGACTTATGAATACTCTACTACAGACACACACAAAAGGGTTAATAAAAGGTTTATTTACAAGAGGAAAGGAAATAAGGAAAATGTACAACTCAGGGAGAAAATAGGGAAATAAAGTCTTTAATGCGTCCTACCCGATCCGACGACCTGGAAACCCCAAAGTCACTCTCAGAGCTGACCGGACGCTGCTGCTGGCCAAGAGCCCAAAATGGAGAGAGCCCCCAAAGCCCACGTGTCTGCCTTTTGTATCCACCTGGCTGCTTAACCCCACCCTCAGGTCCCAGCCACCTTCCCTTTGGTGGTGATGGGATTTGGAGTTCCCAGTGTCTTTGGCTTTGACCTGGGGTGGGGGTGGAGTCCACAAAGCCTGTATGGAATTTGCTTTGGGACCGCCTTTTCCCCCTAACAATTCTAGAAAGGAAAAAAAAGAATATATATTGATTTGACAAGCTAATGGTCTTGTCAAAGTGTTCATACAACTTTCTGAAGTCCTGTTTTCACTGTTTGCAATTTTGCCAGTCCACTTACTCGAGGCCCATTGAAGTGCCTGATTTCCACTTTGAACCTTGGAGTCAGCTGTTGGCAAGTTTCTCCCCATTTTGAAGGGTGCCTTCATGATAGACCAGTGCCATCTAATGGTGAAAAAGGATAGTCTAAAGCTCTTGATTTCTTGGGTGGGGAACATCTGTGTATCTTCATTCTAATTTTTAATTTAATTTTCAGAAATATATTGCAACAAAAAAAATAGAAAAAGCCTGTAATTTTTCATCTATCAAATTATGTGAAATACGTTAGTAAAGATTTACCTATATTTTACCTGAATCCAATGACATTTGTAAGAGTTATAAAAAACATATGCCAGTAAATGGTAAAATATTTCAAAAAAATAATAATTACTCACCATCAGTAAAACTTAAACTCGAACAAGAAAGATGAACCAGGGGAAGGCACTTTAAATTAATCCTATAGTAGGCAATTATACTTTTTTTTTTTAATTTTTTTTTTCTTTTATAGAGGCATGTTTTATTTATTTATTTGTTTATTCGTTTTTCGTTTATACATGCACTGGGTACAGTCAGAAGCGCGGGAGGGTGAGAGAATTCACCAGAGCCGGAGCGGGGAGCAAAGCAGGCAGAAGGACCGAAGTACACTGCTGAGGGGAGCAGCGGGCGGCAGGAGAGGTCTGCGCCATGTGGGACCCTCCTCTGGTGGCCGGGGAGCAGCCGGGAATCGAACCAGCGCTTCAGAGGCTGCGGGCAGCTTCGCAACCCAGCGCTCAACCGCTGCGCCACCGGGGAGGCCCGGCAATTATACTTTTAAAGTGAAAAATCTTCTAGTGGTAGGAATAACTCATTACAGAATTTCCTGATTTAGAATCTGTCATTTCACACATCTCTATAATTAAGGGTGCATTATCAGTTTATCAATTATACAGGCTCTCTTTCTCTTTCCCTTGCTACTCTGTGACTTTACCCAATGGTTTTCAAAAGTGTGACCCCTGGAGACTGGCAGCATCAGCATTATCAGGAAACTTGATAGAAATACAGATTCTTGTACCCTACTCCAGACCTGCTGAATCAGAAACTCGCAGGTGGGATTCCGCAGTCTGTTTGAACTAGGTGATTCTGATGCCTCTGGAGTTTGAGGCCCACTGCTAACATCCCTATTAGAAAATAATTGGGAATAAAAAAGAATATTAAATATTCAAGACTTCTTATATCTCTTTGTTAGCTACTCTAAGTTTTGCAGAAATGTTTTGGGGACCAAAAAATTGATGCTATATAACTGACACTGTGATGTCGATATAAATAAACACTATAATGTTGAATTTTCTGGACCTTCCCTTGTTGGAAACCAAGGGAAAAATAGTTGTCTGTGGTTACACAAAACTAACTTGAAACAAAAAATTCACGACATGCTCTGCACCTCAAGTATAGCCCAGCATTGCTGAATCCGTATTTTAAAATTCTTTGGGGCAATAAATGTTTCCAAAGAAAATGTCTTCCTCTTTGAAACTGACTCCAGTATGACTCATCCAAAGTTATATTTGTTACATTAAGATTAACCCCAATATCTGAAGAGCAGGCAAAAGATTATAATAAATCATATAATTTATAATAGACTTTTCTGCATGTAATTTTCCTATCTAAAATTAAAAGTCAGCGTTTGAAACTTAAAGTTCAAAATTTTGCTTTTCTTGGCTGTTGAGTGAAAACATGTAATTGTATATTTAAATCAGGTGATGAGTGAGACTTCTTTAGGAGTTGCACCTGTATTCCTTTGTATTAATATTATTTTTATTTTTTACATCATTGTTCATTTTTAAACAATATTTGCTTCCCCCCAACCCCTTCAGGTGTAGTCCCCATAGAGTTTCCTTCCCCAGTGCACCCGTGCACCATCACCTCAGTCCCCTGTGCTCCTCCCTGCCTCCCTCTGATCCCTCTCCCTCCTCCTCCCCTGCAGGATGTCTCTGATTTATAATTGTCCTTTTTTGCTTTGTTGTGTTTTGTACTGTTATTATGTATTCCTTTGTAAAGGAATTGTGTGAATGAGTCATTTATAAGTTGGTTCTTTAATTTGGGACTTTTCTAAACGAGTGCCAATGTTTAGCCATAAAATAATTTTCTGAAGACAACCTCTCTTCCCCTCCCCACAAAAGAAGAGTGAGGGCCTCCCTGGTGGTACAAGGGGATAAGCACAGCACTGTGAAGCTATCCACAGATCCTGCAGCACGAGTTTGATCCCCAGCCAGGGAGCTAACACACATGGCAAAGCAGACCTCTCCTGTCTCGCCCTCTGCTCCCCTCAGCAGTGTATTTCAGTCAATCTGCCTGTTATGTTCCCCACTCTGTCTCTGGTGAGTCCTCTCACCCCCTGCATCTCTGGCCTGTATCCCAGTTCTTGTATGCATAAATAATCCTTTAAAAAAAAAAAAGAAGGGCCTCCTCTGGTGACTCAGGTGGTTGAGCACAGTGCTGTGAAGCTGTCAGCAGCCTCTGCAGCGCCTCTGGCCGGCCGGCAAGGGTCCCACATGGTGCAGCTGACCTCTCCTGTTGTGCCCCCTGCTCCCTTCAGCAGTATACTTCGTCAGCCTGCCTGTTCTGTTCCCCGCTTGTCTCTGGTGAATCCTCTCACCCTCCCATGCATCTGGCCTGTACCCCAGTTCTTGTGTAAATGAATAAATAAAACTTTAAAAAGAAGTGTGAAGGGAAAAGTATGATGGTAGAGCTCTAACATAAATCTGGCCAATATCAGGGTCATCCCAGTAGCTCTCCAGCATGACCAATCCATCCCTTCTGCCTTAGGCCACTGGACCTACTCTGAATGTGGAAGTTTTTGCCTTTACATGAGTCCCCCCTTCTTGGAGCTACTAAGGCTGCTAAGGGACAGACCTCTAACTCTTTCTATACAAATTGAAAAATCAGTATATGTGGTTAGAGGAAAGAAACAGCTGGCAGCCATGACCTCTACATCATTTTCTTTCCTTTGTATTACTTCAGCCAAAGCTGAAAATTCTTTAAGAGCAGACTGGCAATAAGCCAAGGACCCTCAAGGCAGTGTCTGGTTTTGCCTTCTGTACAGTAAAAAGGGAAACAAAGAATTGTAAAACATCCTGCCTAGTTCCAAGGATGGGTCAGAAAAGGAGCACAGGTGTTTCTGTGATTGTCTAGAAGTGGCGTGAGCTTCAAGAACACCAGGAAATCATACTGCCAACCCTCGATGAAGTCCTTCCAGCTTAATAGAGACAATGAGCGAAGTTAAAATACTGTTTTAAACTATTTTGTATTCCTCTATATCTCATCTGTAATAAGCTCCCTGTTAGTCTGACGTATGGAAGTTTAGAGGATCTCATCAGCCATGGACTCACTGAAACACAGGAGAAAGGTTCAAAGTTGTCTACTTCAGACTGAGAACCTGCCTGCCAGAAGGAGCTATTTGGTGACTCAGAGGCCTGGACTCTGCTTATTAAACTCAGTGAGGTGATTCAGAACAGGAAGTCTTTTCTTAAGGTGTGCTGACCTTGAGAACAAAGATTACATTGATTGCTTGTATTTTTGAGGTGATTTTAGCCTTCCCTAGTGCATCAGCCAAATATATATATTTTTTTTTTTTTATTTTTGTGCCAGTTGCCCAGAAGGCCAGTTTTTACAAGATGCCTAAGATCCCATGATAGAAATAAAAGAATTTTGTTAAACTTTAGTAAATCGGGAAAGTGTTTGAAAGATTATGTTTCATCTAAAGACACTAGTTCTTTGAATAGACTGGAAGTTCACATTTCCTCTTCACGAAAGTGAAGACATGTCACATGACATTTTTCTATTACCAAGGTTTTTGTGAGGAAAAAATGTTTCCAGTTTCATAGATGGGAAAAACCAAAATGGTCATCGCTCGTGTGTAGGTCATCTTCCAATGTTTGGAACCTTTTACCAACATTCCCATATAAGATCACACAAATGTTCAAAGATCACTGGAAATGTTCAAAGTAAAGTGGGACGCAGTGGGAATGGAGGCCAGAAGACAGAAGTGTCAATTTTCCCATTTACATTGACTACAGTATGCTACTGATTTGCAAATTTACATGAATCTTTGGTTCTCTGGAACTTGCATGACCTTGACCCTTGACCATGACCTTAACCTTTTACAGTAACTTGCAGAGAAGTGTGGTGTAAATCAGTGTTTCTCAACCTGGGCACTTTGGACCAGGTGATGTTTTGTTGCAGGGGCTGCTTGTGAGCACTTTAGGATAGTGAGCAGCATCTCTAGATGTTGCGAGCACTCACCCCTCTGAGCTCCACTCACCACCGCCACCTTCATTTGACAACCACAAATGTCTCAGACATTACCGAATATTCCGTGAGACCCCAGTGTCGGTGAGGGGTGTGTGCAAACATTCTCTCTTAGTGGAAAGCCACTGCTCTAAATTAAGAATATGCTGAGATAGAGTCCCAAGGAAACATCCAAATTACTACTTTCAAGGAGTAGTTAAGATCTTAACTGTTTCCTTAGTCAAATAAACAATTTCACAATGAACAAAGTGTTGGAACAATTCTCTTGGGCTTTTTGTACAGTGATTATGGAACAAATATTTCATTTCATCATGCCTTATTAAGTGTCTGAAAACAGATTAATACAGAAGGTGCTGTGAATATGCAGGTGGCAGAACTGTTAGATACCAAGAAACCCTCTGCTTTAAGATGCACAAAAATTTTTATTTTTAGTATAGCACATACAGAAAAGTGCAGACAATGTAAGTGCACTGAATTTTCAGAACCTGGATAGACCATGTAACCAGCAACCAGATCAAAAAATAAGATTACAAGTACACGAAAACCAATCTCATATCCATTGACTCCCCTCTAGCCACAGCAGCCTTGAACCTTGCTCTCCTACTACCATTCCTACCTCGTGGTCTGGCTCTTCCCTTTGCAGGACTCTGCCTGAAGTTCTTCCTCTTTCCATTCCAGTCTTTGTGCAGCTATAATGCTCTTGAATGACTCCCTATACCCTCTGTCCTAAACCACTCTCTACCACTCTTCAGTTGCCTTTACAACTCTTATCACAACCTGTCTTTGTCCTCCCCAACATGTAAGTATCCAAGAGGAAAATAGCATCCTGCTACTTTGCATGTTGTAGGAGCTTGGGAAATTGAAGGCATGAATAAATTCAAATTTCAGTGCCTGCCTGGTGGCGCAAGGGGTTGAGCGCCTGTGAGGCAGTCCGCAGCCACTGCAGCATGGGTTCGATCCCTGGCCGGCCAGGGAGCCGCCCACGTCGGGCTGCAGACCTCCCGTCTCACCCGCTGCTTCCCTCAGCAGTGTATTTCAGTCAGTCTGCCTGTTCTATTCCCCACTCTGTCTCTGGTAAATCCTCTCACCTCCCACACCTCTGGCCTGTACCCCAGTTCTTGTATGCATAAATAAATAAATCTTTAAAAAAAAAAGTTTTCCCCTAGAGAACACACAAAGAGAGATTATCCCTTCAGCATTACATTCACTTCTTTTTCATACCATTCTCCCTTTGAATATAAATTTTGAAAGCACTGCTTTGGGATACATGAGATACAGATCTCAAGCCATTACTAGCTTGGTAAATTCATCCCCCCGTAGAACTTAGCTTCATTCCTCTGGCTGTGGTTGTCAGTGGGAAGCAAAGGAGAAAATTAAAATTTGCTTCCTTTTAGCAAAAAAAAGATAGTACTGGTGGTTAAACTTTTTTTTCTACTGTCTCCTAGGTGGTAGGTGTTTCATTAACAAAATATCTAAATTGAATTGAGTGATAAAGTCTATAAAACAACAAATAATTCTGTTTTCCAGATCTGTTTTGCCTTTGGAAGTGGACTCCATTTAGAGGTAAGGAACCCAGGGGGATCATTTCTGTCTTTTGGAATGAAAAGCTAAATTTCATAGAAAACAATTTGTGCCTTACCAAATTAAAAATAGAACTCTCTTGGACCCTGTTATTCCCATCAAGCAGTGCACAGGAACATATATCCAAAGATGTTGAGTGAAGCATGTTTTGACGATATGAATGCCCATCTCTAGGGAATGGTAAAACAACTTATGGCACATAGAAGCATGTCCATAACGAGATCCTGAATGAAAAAATCAAGAGGCAGAATGAAATGTATACTGTAATTACATTTTTATGGAAAAAGACCTTCTTTATACATGTGGAACTGTGTGGTCATAAGAAAGAGTAATAAAAGATATTCATCAAGCTGTTAACAGTAAAGTTTGGGTGAAAAAATAATACTTTGCATTTTACTTATAAACTTTAGTGCTATTTTAATTTGTTACATGATTCAAGTTTTAGAAAGTTTTAAGTTATAGAAATTTGTTTATCAACTAAAAACAAAGAAAGAAAATCGATGACCTGATACTAATCATTGTAAATATTTTGAAATAACATACATGGTATATAGATTAACGAACAAAATGAGTGAAATGATAAATGTAAGGTACTAGTTATTAACACAATAGAAAATCTATACTGAGACTTTCTTGGATAAAATCCATACTTATCTATTAGCCAACTGATAATTTATAGTTTTCCACTTAAAAGGTTCTAAAAGCAAAAAATAGACAATTTAGTCCTTTGCTAATCTTTAAAACAATAAATTCATTTCCTGACAATTTGATATCATCAAGTTAAGATTTAGCCTTTTAAAATCTTAAAAAAGATTTAGCCTTAATTTTCCTTAAAATGAAATGACATTTTCAATTAAAAGAACAAAATTAATAGGCATGGTATATGTTATTTTTAAATTCTCCATTTGTGAGGTCAATGAATACTCTTTAGCCTTTTTAACCTTTATGCTGGGAAATCTTTGCTTACTAGTAATAACAAAACTCTACTGCTTTACTGGCTTGGAGACAATCTCTGAATGTCTATACAGTTTGCTAGCATATATACATGTCCTCTTTGAAAAAGAAACCTTAAAGAAATATGAAATGCACTTCATATAACTGTTTCAAATTTTTGTAAATTATAATTTACTGTCTATTGCTTTAGGATACTTAATAATTTTTTGGCAATATTTTATTGTTATAGGTCTTGAACACAAGAAATGAAAATAAGCTGCTTCCTAGACACACTCACTTAGTGCGGCAGAAGCGTGCCTGGATCACTGCACCTGTGAATCTTCGGGAGGGAGAGGATCTGTCCAGAAAGAACCCAATTGCCAAGGTGCCAACAGGAAATATGTGCATGTTACTAAAATATGGTGTGAGAGAACATTTATGTTCTCTTTAAGCTTAAGGAAAATTATACTGTGGACTTAGTGAGTCTTTGATATTCCAGATAAATTTGAACGTCAACTTAATTTTTAGCAGAAGGTACCAACATGAACATCTTCTTTCCCATTCTGGAAGATGGAGTGTCATTGGCAAATTTAACATATATATATATATATATATATATATATATATATATATATATATGTTAAATTTAGTTTATATATAAAATATATGTTTGTAGATTTAATTTATATATTTATATATTATAGATAGATAGATAGGCACTTGCCTTTCCATCTACCTAGAATCCCCTTCCCACAGATCTTTGCAGTACTCCATAGCCTCAAGCCTCTGCTCCGGTGTCACTCCTTTCATGGCTCATCCTATCTCTCTCGATCCCCTTTCAGCTTGTTTGGTAACACATTCTACTCCAGGACATTATGTTGGATGCTACTTGCTTGTCTGGCTCCCTCCTCAGAGTGCAAGCTCCCTGAGGGTTTAGCCCATAGGATTCATAGCTTTGGAGGGAAATTTCCCATTAAAAATGATTTCTTGAAAGTTACAGTTTTAACTTAAATATTCCTCTGTTGTTTTTATGTTAGATACATTCTGATATTGCAGAAGAACAACTCATAAAAATCACATATAGATATACTGGAAAAGGGATTACAGAGCCACCTTTTGGTGTATTTGTCTTTAATAAAGACACTGGAGATTTGAACATTACCAGGATTCTTGATCGAGAAGAAACACCTTATTTTCTGGTAAGAAGAATGATATATTACATTTATTGGTTTGTAGCTTTTGGGGGTAACAGTTATGATTGCTTTCTTGTTTGGATACTATGGTAGTTTAATTACCTTAACTTCAATTCCTTCTGTTATTCATGTCACGATTTCAGCTCACTGGTTATGCTTTGGATGAACAAGGAAAAAACCTGGAGAAACCATTAGAACTCCGCATTAAAGTTCTTGATATCAATGACAACGAACCAGTATTCACACAGGAGGTCTTCGTTGGGTCTGTTGAAGAATTGAGTGCAGCACGTAAGAGTCTTAGTATTTTTTTGCATGAATGCCCAGGTCATTTTATACCCATTATGTAACTGAACACTAAATCCTGCGTCTTAATGACATCTAGGTATTACCCACAGAACAAACAGTAATAACTATTGCTCTGGGTTTGGAACTGCTTTTTTTGTGATGAGTTCCAGAGACATATCTGGTTTTGTTTTGTTTTTTTTTACCTTAAGAACAAATAGGACAGATTAATACAATAGGATGGGTCCCTCTGACAACCACTGAATTCTGCACTATAGCAGGAAAGCTGCCATAGATGATATTTAAGCAAATAGGTGTGAGTGTGTTCCAATAAAACTATTTACAAAAGCAGGTGACTGGTTGACTTTAGCCAAGTCAGTTTGCTGATCTTTGACATATTATTTCTGCTATCAGGTTTATTGACAATATTGTTCAATGTAGTGCTCTTTATCAAGACTTGCAGGAGAGATTTCTCTTTGATCATAAAATAAAAAACTATTATGTCTCCTAAATTGTTTGTATTTTAATAAGCGTGTGTTTGTAGCTATTCTTCTCTTTGTGTTGGTTATTAGACCTATTACAAACAAATTTTTAGCCCTCTATAGCACATTTTTAGGATTTCACCCTAAGAATTGTAATGTAATAACAAAGACCTTGCCCTCATCCTGTTTTTCCAGCTACTATATTCCATTTACACTTATTTCCTCATTTGGTTAATTTTTTTGATCTTGGTAACTGGGGTTTTGACAAATACATGGAATTCTTTTTGAACAAGCTAAAATTATAAATAAAATAATGACATGATAAATACAAATATGCTGAAAGTTGAGTTTCAACTGGACACCCTTGTTTCTAATATCAGATACCCTTGTGATGAAAATCACCGCAACTGATGCAGATGAGCCCAATACTCGAAATTCTGAAATTTCTTATAGAATCATATCTCAGCAACCTGCTGCTGCATTCCACTTGGATAAAGATACAGGAGAGATTTATACAATCATTAGTAACTTGGACAGAGAGGTAAAATAACATTTTGTGTTGCTCATCTTTTAAATTCTCTTCATTTCTTTCCAGTTTCTCCTCTCTATTTCTTTTTTTATTTTTCCGACTTTGTTCTATGTTCCTCATTCATAGAATGACTTTTGGAATTATCCTCTCATCGGTTTATGCTGTTTTGTATGGCAGCTATTAGTCATATGTAGCCATTGAGCACAGGGAATGTGATTAGTCCAGATCGAGATACGCTGTAAGTATAAAATAGTCGCCAGGATGACAAGAGTTAGTATGAGGAAAAAAGAACACAAACTATCACCTTAATAATTTTTTTTGATTATATGTTGAAATAATATTTTGGACACTGTGGGTTAAACATATTTGTTTAAAACTAGTATCATCTGTTCTTTTTACCTTTTTAAATGTGGCTGCTAGAAAATTTAAAATTACGCAGACAGCATTGTTCTAAGGCCTCTCCAGTCAGGTTTCTGTTTGCTACAGCGTTCTAAAGCAATGTTCCTTAATTTGGGGTTGTATAGTAAAACATCAGGAGTCCTTTCTACTATAATAGAGAGAGGGGGAAAATGGAAATAGGAGTCGTACTTAGGGTAATAGAATTATTTGGAAAGGAAAGAATTATTGTAAACCTCATATTAGAGGAAAATTTGAGTAGGTTTCCTAGAAAGGCTGTTCTCGCAAGCATTTCACTTTTTATTTCTAACTCCAAGGGGAGGTTTTAAATGAAAAAGGAAGAGAGAAGATTTTTCCATAAGTGTATTTTCACGTTTGCTGCATACATGCATAACAATGAGTGGAATGTTGATGATTCAAGAACATTGTCACCACATATAAATCATCATCCAGTGCAGGCAGTGAATTTGTAGTATTTGGAAAAATGATTGACTCCGCCCAGATTGTGCCTAACATTTCTACTGGCATCTTTGTAAAATCAAGAGTACTGTTACTTTTAAAATTTTGCTCTATACCTTTTCACATAAAATTTAGTATTTTGAATGCGTAGCATAATTTTTTTAACAAGCTGCTGTCTCTGAAGTATGAAAAAATTAGCCAATAGTAATGGCTGTTATTACTGGACATGCACCTCATGTCATATATTATTCTTTTTTTTTTTTTAAGATTTATTTATTTATTTATACAAGCACTCGGTACAGTGAGAAGCGCGGGAGGGTGAGAGAATCCACCAGAACCAGAGCAGGGAGCAGAACAGGCAGATGGACAAAGTACACTGCTGAGGGGAGCAGCGGGCGTCAGGAGAGGTCTGCGCGCCATGTGGGACCCTCGCCCAGCGGCCAGTGATCAAACCGTTGCTGCAGAGGCTGCGGGCAGCTTCGCAACCCAGCACTCAACCACTGCGCCACCGGGGAGGCCCTCATATATTATTCTTACCTTTTACATAATTAATCCATGTAATCCACCTAGAAACCCTTAAGGCAAAGCCAATTATTATTCCTTTTTTATACAAAAGGAAACTGAACGTCAGAGGGATTACATGTATGTTCAAAATGGCCAGTGAGTGACAAAGCTGGGATTGAAAAGAGCCAGCTGGCTCCAGAGCCTGGGCTGACCTGCCTTTCCCTGAGCAGTTCATCCCCACACAAGACCCCTATGCACGGGAACTGGCTGCTTAGCCCCCTAAATTCTAGGTACATTGAACGGGGCCATTATAAGGGGATCATGCAGAAACTAAGGGTTCCCTTGGCAGTAATATCTGAAACCTTTTTTTTGGCTGTCCTAAAATGTCATTTTTAGAACATAATTTTCTAAGAATCATATCTAACGGGATGTCTAGACAAAGTTCACCAAGTTTTATCTTTATTGGCCAAATTTTCTTGGAAATAATGTTTTCACACTTTGACTTTTGTTGAAAATGTAGTGTGGGGCAGAGAGGCAATTCCTCCTACAGAAAAGTACATACTGAACAGCAGTCTTGTGCACAGACAGTTTTAAGAAGAGACTCGCTCCTAATAACATCACAAATAACATATTTAAGAATTTGGCCATTAACAACTTCTGCTAATGTTTTCTGTCCATCTGGAAAAGCTCTGAATGCAAATAAACAACAACTTTACGCAAACAACAGCAGATCATGAAACATTTATGAGTAAAATATACTTTGGTTAATTCCTTTGGTGATAAAGTGGACTACAATCAGAAAAACAGATTTGAAAGTGATTCATTTTCACCCCAGGTGGCTATTTTTTATTGCTCTGCAGGAACACAGCAGCTACAGTTTGACAGTAGATGCAAGAAACGAGAATGTACAAATAACGGATAGACCAGCAAAACAAGCTAAAGTTCAGATTCGTATTTTGGATGTCAATGACAATATACCTGTGGTACAAAATGAAGTGGTAACTATTACTTTTATAACAAGTTATCTACTTGTTCGTATTTTAGTCCTAACTAGTAATATATCACTTTTGTTTGTGTTACATTAAAATAAATATCTGTGTGCTTGTGTTTTACAGTTTGAAGGGGAAGTTGAAGAAAATCAAGCCAATGTAGAAGTTATACGCATAAAAGTGTTTGATGCAGATGAAATTGGCTCTGATAATTGGTTAGCAAATTTTACATTTGTGTCAGGAAATGAAGGGGGTTATTTCCACATAGAAACTGATGCTGAAACTAATGAAGGAATTGTGACCCTTATTAAGGTAAGTGCTTCTGTTCAAAACTGGAATAGAAGAAGTTGGTAGAGGAGGAAACTGATATATTTTAGCTCCAAATATTTGCAAGAACTTTACATACTCAGTTTACTGGCACCATAATTGTTTCAGATAGGAGACAGACCTGAGTTCTGTGGCTAGTTAGTGCTCACACTACAGTTCAAATTCAGGTCAGGGCCACTAAGCCTAGCCAGACAGCAGACAACAGCATCATTATTGCGTGGCATACTTTCAGTCTTGCTTTGACCTGTGCCTGACTCCAGTGTTCCCACATCATGACCTCTTGCCTGTCCTGAGTATTCCTCAACTTACTACCACCTAATGGATTGATGTAACAGTAAAGCTAAAACTCACTGAAAACATCTAAAGGGCTTCTCTGGTGGCCTACAGGTTAAGTCTCAGCACTACCACCTCCAAGGCCTGAGTTTTATCCCCAGCCAGGGAGCTAACCCACATATGGTGCATCAGACCTCTCCTGTCTTGCCCACTGCTCCCCTCAGCAGTGTATTTCAGTAGATCCACCTGTTCTGCTCTCCACCCACCTCCTGACCTCTGGCCTACACCCTACAAGGACCCCAGTTCTTCTGTGCAGTAATAAATAAATAAAATCTTTTTTAAAAAAATCTAAAAACTAAAACTATAAAAGCATGATAAAGCTTTAATTCAGTTATCCTCAAGCTTAAGTGTACCTAAGAAATGCCTGGAATGGCTACATGCCAAAATGCAGATTCCTGGGGCCCCATCATCAATCATTCTGATTGGATTTGGCTCAGGAACTTGCCTTTATAACAAAAATGCACTGTAATTCTTATGTAAGTACTATAAGGGTGGCTTTTGGAAATGCAGCATTTTAATTGCTTCTGCTTAGTTAAATCCGTGAAGAAGTTTAATTAAATTGTCTTATTAAGCATATGGTTCTTATACATTGGAACTCATAAGCACCACAGAATGCTTTAAACAAATATCACTTGATAGATTTTTTTACCTGACAAAGTAAGGAAGACTATCAATCTATTTTTAAAAGGTTTATGATAAAATTGACTTGTCAGATTTTAAGTAAAATGGAAAATAACAGCTTTCAAAATACTATTCCATTAAGTTACACACAAACCAAAAGTGATTTCCAAATTTTTACAAAAAACCTATTATATGTGGCAGAGTAAGTGAAATCTTAACAGCAGAAAGAGGAATAATGATAATATAAATGCATAACACATTAAAGAAAGGTTAACTGTGTTTAGTCATTGATTATAGGTTCAATCCTGCTATGAAACTTTAAATATAAATCCAGTAACTCACATAAGCAGAAACAGTCATTAAATGATGACTGACAGACACACTGTTGAAGTAGTCTCAGTGTGCCATGGCAGCACCCAAAAAAGGATGCACTTTTTTTCTACCAAGAGGGACATGGACAAAAATTAGTAAAATTATGGTCTCGCTCATAGCAGGAATGTAGAAAACCTAAACTAAATAAGAGACCAGGAAAAAGACTAATCAATACAAAGTAAAAATCAAAATCAACAAGCAACTATAAACCAGAGACACACTTGGGGGGAGGGGTGGGGAAAGGAAGGACTAGAGTCAAAATAAGGGGGGAGTGCAATTGTATGGGGAATATAACCAAAATAAAAATGCATACATTGTGCAAAGATGAAAAAAGATGTAAGAATTATATAAAATAAAATATTTAAATTAATTAATCAAAAAAATAAAAAAGATAAAAACTTTTAAGGGGCACATCATACCACTGTAAATTGCTACACGTAAGTAGAGAGTAGAATGAGGATTATTTTCTGTAGCTCAGAGTGAAATAATATGGAAGTAAACTTGGACAGCTTTGGGGAAAAAAAATTAGTAAAATTAGTATCACAATGAAAGCTACAGATTAAGAAACTTATAAACTTACTCCCTTGGTTCTGTAAAGAATTCTTCCAAATTATAAGGGCAGTAATCAGATTTCACTGAAAGAAAGACAAAAAAGATATACAAATAGCAAATTCAGAAGAAGATACCCAACACCCTTAGTTATTAGAGAAAATGCAAATTAAAACTACATGAGATACCACTGCATACCTATTAGATAGGGCCATAATCAACAGTCTAACAGTAACAAATAAAGGCAAGAATATAGAGAAAATGGAACTGGTGGAGACCAAATGATATATGCAGTTTGACAGGTTTTCTAAAAATTAAACATAAAATAGTCATCCAATTGACAAAGACTGTTAAATTACATGATATCAAGTGTTGGAATACTCAGTGCTGCTGTATTTCTCAAGTGTTAAATTATATATAACATTAAAACCACCCCATGTATGTGTTTTCAATGTGTTCGACTCTCTTTTGAAATAACTCTCTTTGATTTTGCCTCTCTAGGAAGTAGATTATGAAAAAATTAAGCATCTTGACTTGAGTGTTATTGTCACCAACAAAGCAGCTTTTCACAAGTCAATTTTGAATAAATATAAACCTGTATCCGTTCCCATCAAAGTAAAGGTGAAAAATGTGAAAGAAGGTTTTCTTTTAAAAAGCAGCACAGTCTCAGTTCAAGTTAGCGAGGGCATGGATAAATCAAGCCTAAGCAAAGTAATTGGAAAATTTGAAGCTTTTGATGAAGATACTGGACAGGTAGCCCATGTAAGGTAAGAGAAAGTTGTGAATATTTTTCCTCATTTTAAATTACTTTAAGTGCCTATTTTCAAAAATTATAATAAAATTTGAACACTTAACTCCTTCAAACTCCTTCAAACCCCCAAAGATCTGTGAATTAAATTTCCTAGAAAGCCTGCAATTTAAAGGCACTGCCTAGGATCTGCCTAGTATGAGACTGAGGCTGTGTCCCCCAGTGCAGACAGTTTTGCCTAGAGAAGGCTGAAGGAAACAGAGACAGTTTAGAGGAAAACATTCTGAAGTCTCTCTTTATATCCAGAATGAACATAAGAGGTAAAAAAAAAAAAAAAAGGAGCAAGTAATATTTACTGCGGATTCTATTTTACACAAGTTTTGTTAAAATAATTGCATAATGTATTTTAGTATGAGGAAGGCAGTTTTATTTGCACATAAATTTTGGGAATTAGTCTTCATTGAAAGCAGTCTGCTTTGGTTCAGGAATTGATGGACCTTCTATACCAGGTGTCTTAGTGTAGTTGAGAACATACTAGATACCACCACTGTGCTAGAAGGGACTGTATTGTGCCTACTCTATAGTGACACCTTAGGGTTGCATGATGCATGTACATTTTCAAGGTAAATGTTTACATCTTAAATCTCAAAGCGAAGCCATGCAAAGAAGACTCTGAAGAGCTATTATTTATGGAGCTCTTTTACAGTGATTCCAGTTGAATTTAAAGAATCTTTGCCTTCCACACAGACACAACACTTCTCTTTTCCTCTGCTGGCTCCAGATTTATTTGGTTGCTGATTCTGCTTACGCCTGTATCAGTCACTACATGCCAGCACTTCAGAAAAGATTGTACTAGATGACAGGCAACCATAGTAAATGGGAAAGTAGAGAGAACTCTTCAGTAATCTTTCCTCCTCCTTTTAATGGGATTCATCAGCCAATAGTAGCAAATAACCTTTTCCCAAAATAATATCGACAGCTTCTACTGTGTTTTCTGCAATGTCTTGGTGACCCTTTTTTGCCTATCCTACCTGCAGAAACCAGCTATGCTTCTCCTGAGCTTTGTAGGCTAATTTTTATTTCACACCTCTAATTCTTCCCAGGCAGTCCCAGAATCCCCAGAATTCAGAATGAACATTCCATAAGATAATTTCTCACTGCTATCCATTGAGAGACTAATATGTCCTAATTAACTCTGACCAGTAATACTGTAGCTATTGTATTGACACTTCTATTTCCCCACCTAATTTTGGCTGCTTTTTTTTTTTTTTTTTTTTTTATAAATTTTATTGTTATATTCCCCATACAATTGCAGCCCCCCATTCTGACCCCAATCCCTCCCCTCCCGCCCCCGCCCCCCTAAAAGTGTCTCTGGTTCATAGTTTTTTGTTGATTTTGATTTTCACTTTCTTATAGTTATTCATTTTCCTGGTCCCTTATTTAAGTTTTCTAGATTCCTGCTATGAGTGAGACCATCCGGTATTTTTCTTTTTCTTTTTGGCTTATTTCGCTGAGCATGATCCCTTCCAGCGCCATCCATGTTGCAGCAAATTGCATGTGTTTATCATTTTTAAATGCTGAGTAATATTCCATGGTATATATGTACCACATCTTCTTGATCCAGTCATCTATTTTTGGGCATTTGGGTTGTTTCCAAAGCTTAGCTATTGTAAACAGTGCTGCTATAAACATAGGGGTGCAGGTGTTCTTTGGAATTGATGTTTCTGTGTCCTTTGGGTAAATACCTAGGAGTGGAATTGCTGGGTCATATGGAAGCTCTATGTTTAGTAGGTCCAGAAATCTCCACACAGCTTTCCACAGTGGTTGGACCAGTTTGCACTCCCACCAACAGTGCAGAAGAGTTCCTTTTTCTCCACACCCTCGCCAACATTTGTTGTTGCTAGTTTTTTTAATATGTGCCATTCTCACTGGTGTAAGATGGTATCTCATGGTAGTTTTGATTTGCATTTCCCTGATGACAAGTGATGTTGAACATTTTTTCATATGCCTGTTGGCCATTTGCATTTCCTCTTCAGAGAAGTTTCTTTTAAGCTCTTCTGCCCATTTTTTGACTGGATTATTTTCTTTGTTGTTGTTGAGACTCATCAGCTCTTTGCAGATTTTTGTGATCAGTCCTTTATCATTAGTGTTGGGTGCAAAAATGTTCTCCCAGTTGGTGGGGTTTCTCTTTGTTTTTGTTATTGTCTCTTTTGCTGTGCAAAAGCTCTTTAATTTGATATAGTCCCAGCTGTTTATCTTTGCCTTCACTATCACTGCTTTGGGTGATGTGTCTGTAAAGATGTCTTTGATGTGCAAATCACGTAGTGTTTCGCCTATATTTCCTTCTATATATTTTATGGTTTCAGGTCTTATGTCTAGTTCTTTAATCCATTTTGAGTTGATTTTTGTGTATGGTGTGAGGTGGTGGTCAAGCTTCATTCTTTTGCATGTAGCGACCCAGTTTTCCCAGCACCATTTATTGAACAAACTTTCTTTGCTCCAATGCATAGTCTTTGCTCCTTTGTCAAAGATTAGTTGACCATAAACCTGTGGGTTTATTTCTGGATTTTCTATTCGATTCCATTGGTCTGTATGTCTGTTCTTGTTCCAATACCATGCAGTTTTGATGATTATGGCTTTGTAGTATAGTTTGAAGTCTGGGAGTCTGATGCCTCCATTCCCTTCTTTTTTTTTCAGGAGAGCTTTGGCTATTCGGGGTTTTTTGTGATTCCATATGAATTTCATCAATAATTGTTCTATTTCTTTGAAGAATGACATTGAAATTTTGATTGGAATAGCATTGAATCTGTATATTGCTTTTGGAAGGATGGCCATTTTAATAATGTTTATTCTTCCAATCCATGAGCAGGGGATGTCTCTCCATTTCTTTGTGTCTTCTTCTATTTCTTTTAACAGTGTTTTATAGTTTTCTTTGTATAGGTCCTTTACCTCTTTTGTTAGATTTATTCCCAAATATTTGATTTTTTTTGTTTCAATAACAAAAGGGATGGTCTTTTTGATTTCTTCTTCTTCAGATTTATTGTTTGTGTATAGGAAGGCTACTGACTTTTGCGTGTTGATTTTGTATCCTGCCACTTTACTGAACTGATTGATGAGTTGAATTAGCTTTTCTGTGGAGTTTTTGGGGTTCTCTATGTATAATATCATATCGTCTGCAAATAGTGATAGTTTGACTTCTTCTTTTCCTATTTGGATTCCTTGGATGTCTTTCTCTTGTCTTATTGCCCTGGCTAGGACTTCCAGTATTATATTGAAAAGCAATGGTGAGAGTGGACATCCTTGTCTTGTTCCAGATCTTAATGGAATTGCTTTCAGCTTTTCACCATTGAGAATGATACTGGCTGTTGGCTTGTCATAGATGGCCTTTATGATGTTGAGGTATGTTCCTTGTATCCCAAGAATTTCAAGGGCTTTTATCATGAATGGGTGTTGCACTTTGTCGAAAGCTTTCTCAGCATCTATTGATATTATCATATGGTTTTTATATTTCTTTTTGTTGATGTGTTGGATAACGTTGATTGATTTTCGGATGTTAAACCATCCTTGTGCCCCTGGAATGAATCCAACTTGGTCGTGGTGAATTATCTTATGGATACATTGTTGGATTCTGATAGCTAAAATTTTATTGAGGATTTTTGCATCAGTGTTCATTAGGGAGATTGGCCTGTAGTTTTCCTTTTTTGTGTTGTCCTTGTTCGGTTTTGGAATTAGTGTAATGTTGGCTTCATAGAACGTGTTTGGTATTGTCCCTTCCTTCTCAATTTTTTGGAAGAGTTTGTGAAGGATAGGCACTAATTCATCTCTGAATGTTTGGTAGAATTCATTTGTAAATCCATCAGGTCCTGGGCTTTTGTTTTTGGGGAGGTTTTTGATTACCATTTCAATTTCGCTAATTGTAATTGGTCTGTTTAGGTGTTCTATTTCTTCTTTATCTAGCTTTGGGTGATTGTAGAGTTGTAGGAATTTGTCCATCTCCTCTAGATTGTTAAACTTGTTTCCATATAACTGTTCATAGTAGTTATTGATTATTCTTTTGATTTCTGCTGTGTCCGTTGTGATTTCTCCTCTTTCATTGATGATCCTGTTTATTTGTGCTTTCTCCCTTTTTTCCTTTGTGAGCCTGGCTAGGGGTTTGTCTATTTTATTGATTTTTTCAAAGAACCAGCTCTTGGTTTCATTGATCTTTTGGATTGTTTTTTTAGTTTCAATTTCATTTATTTCTGCCTTGGTTTTTATTATTTCTTTTCTTCTACTGGTTTTGGGGTTTTTTTGTTGTTCTTTTTCTAGATCTTTGAGCTTCGAGATTAGGTTGTTTCTTTGCGTTCTTTCTTGTTTCTTGATGTGAGCTTCTATTGCTATATATTTTCCTCTTATTACTGCTTTTGCTGCATCCCATACATTTAGGATATTGGTGTCCTCCTTGTCGTTCAATGCAAAAAATTTTTTAATTTCTTCTTTGATCTCCTCATTAGTCCAATGGTCTTCCAGTAGTGTGGTTTTTAATCTCCATGAGGTAGGAAAGTTCCTTGCCTTCTTTTTATGGTTTATTTCTAGTTTGATGCCTTCATGGTCAGAAAAGATGGTTGATATGATTTCAATCTTGGTGTATCTGTTGATGTTTGTCTTGTGCCCCAGTATGTGATCGATCCTGGAGAATGATCCGTGTGCGCTTGAGAAAAATGTGTACTCCATTTTTTTGGGGTTTAGTGTTCTATAGATGTCTGTTAAGCCCAATTGCTCTAGGTCTTTATTTAGAGCTTTGGTTTCTTTACTTATTTTTTGTCTTGTTGATCTATCCATTGTTGATAGTGGTGTGTTGAAGTCTCCCACTACGTATGTGTTTTCTCTGATGTCTGTTTTCAGAGAGGACAACAGTTGTCTGATATATTTTGGTGCTCCTTCGTTTGGTGAGTATATGTTAATGAGTGTTATTTCTTCTTGAAGTATTGTCCCCTTGATCATAATGTAGTGACCATTGGGGTCTCTTTTTATCTTTTTGAGTTTGAAATCTGTTTTATCTGATATAAGTATAGCTGTTCCTGCTTTCTTTTTTGGTCCATTTGCTTGTAGGATTGTTTTCCATCCTTTAACTTTGAGCCTATTTTTATCTTTTGTAGCTAAATGTGTTTCCTGGAGACAGCAAAAGGTTGGGTTTTGTTTCTTAATCCAGGCTGCAACTCTGTGTCTTTTTATTGAAGAGTTTAGTCCATTTACATTTAGAGTTAATATTGATATGTTAACATCTGTATTTGCCATTGTGTTTGTCTTTCCTTTGATTTTATTTATTTATTCTTTTAATAACTTTTTTTTTTTTTTGGCCTTCTTTCATTGTTATTCGTCGCTCTGAGGTTCTGGCTTTAGGACTCCTTGTAGTATTTTTTGGAGTGGGGGTTTAGTTGCAATGAAATTCCGGAGTTTCTGTTTGTCTGGGAAGGTCCATATTCTTTCTTCAAAGAGGAAGGAGAGCTTTGCGGGATAGAGTATTCTTGGTTGGCATCTGTTTTCTTGGAGTCTGTTGACTATGTCCCTCCACTCTCTCCTTGCCCGTAGTGTTTCTTCGGAGAAGTCTGATGTCAGCCTGATTGGTTTTCCTTTGAATGTTATCTGTTTCTTCCCTCTTGCCAGCTTCATTATTTTTTCCTTGTCCTGGACTCTTGGGAGCTTTACTATTATGTGTCTTGCTGTATTTTTCCTTTCGTCGTGGAAGTTTGGTGTTCTTCTTGCTTCTTGTATATCAATTTTCAGCTCCTTCTTCACATTTGGGAAGTTCTCTTCAATTATCTCTTTGAATATTTTCTCTGTTCCTACATCTCTCTCCTCTCCTTCTGGTATTCCTATAACTCTTATATTTCCTTTCCTCATGGAGTCAGATAGTTCCCGAAGTCTTTCTTCGTTCTTTTTCCTTCGTACTTCTCTTTCCTTTTCTGTTTTGGTTCTTTTTATTTCTGTGTCTTCAAGATTACTTATTCGTTCTTCCATTTCATCTATTCTGCTTTCATTGCTTTTCCCAGAATTCTTTAGTTCTTCCATTAATTCTTTGATCTCCTGCATTTCTTTTACTTCCCTCTTTAGGGACTCAATTTCTTTCTTCTGACCATTGTTTTCCCTCTCTAGGGACTCAATTGCATTCTTCTGATCGTTGATTATTTTTCCCTTATCATTGTTTTCCTTTATGACTTCTGTCAGTTTTTTAATCACGGCAATTTTAAATTCTCTTTCTGGAAGGCTCAGAAATTCTTCCAAGTTATTGTCGTTGCAATCTGGGGGCTGGCTTTCTTTTTGTGGTGTGCTTTTTCTCTGGAGAGTTGCTAGGTTGCGTGTGGTTCTTCTCCTCCCTACTGTCTGTTTTCTAATTTGCCGTATGCGTTGGGACACTGTGTTGTTGGGACTTGCCGGCATCTTGGGTGGGCTTCTCTGTTCCCCTCTGGTTCTTCCAGGAGTCATCTGTCAGTTTCAAGCAGCCTTTACTGGAGAAAGGTCCCTGTTCTAAAATGCCGATGTGGGGACACACTCCCCTGTGCGCCTGGTCTGCCCCGGCGGTGGGTTCCTGCTCCCCTCTGGGCTTGGACTGCAGGCCAGAGGGGGTCTGGCGTGGGCGAACTTCCCCCGCTCACCTCTGGCTCCTGAGGAAGCCTTCTGCAGGTAGTCTTTACTGAAGAAATGTCCCTGTTCTAAAATGGTGATGTGGGACACACTCCCTGCGCTTCTGGTCTCAGGCACACTCTTCTGCGCGCCTGGTCTGCCCCGGCTGTGGGTGCTCGCTCTCCCTGTGGGCTCAGACTACTTGTTCAGAAGGGGCCCGGTGTGGGCTAACTCCCCAGCTGGCCACTAGCTCCTTCAGTAGCCTGTGCTGGGGTCAAGTCGCTAGGTGGCACCAGAGATCTCTCCTAGAGCCCTTGGGGAGCTGATTTTCCACCCCGTGGGACAGGGAGCAGAGCGGGGATGGTAGGGTACACCTCAACGGCTTTGGGGTGCTGTGTCTGCCTTGTGCCCCACCGTCGTGGGGAACCCACGCCCCTAATTTCGTGCCCCGGGTCTCAGTTCCAAAGCCCTCAGTTCCAGGACGCGGGCTGTAGCCCAGATCAGTGGCGCGGGAATGGCGCCTTTTGAATCCAGCTCCCCTGCCTGGGCGCCTGGTTCCTGCTCACTCAGGGAGGGCCTCCGCCCGGGTCTCAGTTCCAAAGCCCTCAGTTCCAGGACGCGGGCTGTAGCCCAGATCAGTGGCGCGGGAATGGCGCCTTTTGAATCCCACTCCCCTGCCTGGGCACCTTGTTCCTGCTCACTCAGGGAGGGCCTCCGCCGTCTCCCCGCAAGCCTAGGTCGCAGGCGCAGGGGCCTGGGCAGCTGCAATCTGAGCGCCGCTTTCGCGCAAGCTTACCGGGCGCCGGGGCTGTGTGCTGGTGCTGGTCTCCTCCTGGTGGGCGGGGCTCTCTTTAATGGCGCGTGGAGCTCACCTCCGCGGCGGATCCTGCAGGGTTCGCCTCAGCTCCCGTTCACGGGGTGTGGTGGCTGAAATAGTTCCTTTCCACCCACAGTCCCGCTTGCTGCGTCTGTTTTTCTTGTTGGGCGTTTTGGTTTGTTGTTTTCCTCCTCTCTGCCGGTCGGAGAGTGCCGCCTCTGTGGGCGGGGGAGGGGAGCAGGGTTCTGCGCTTCCCTCCCTTCTCGTCCTCTTTTATGGCAACTTTCTTCTTTGGGCAGTTTGCTGGAGTCGTCCGTTTATCTTCCGTGTCCCAGTTCTCACTGGGACCTGCCGCTTTTCCTCCCTATTAACTTTTTTTAATGGGAGATCTTACTCGCAGTGTCTCCTCGCCGCCATGTTGCTCCGCCCCTCTTTTTTTTTTTTTTTCTTAAGAGCTGTGAATATATCAAAAATATTTCTCTGCCTAGAGAAAGTGAACTATGTTCACTTTTGTTGAAATAACTTATAATCATAGAATTTGAGAATGAGAAACATCTTAAAAATCAATTCAGATCTGCTAATTTATAGATAAGGAATGGTAAGCACAGCTACATTAAATAATTTTCCTATGTTCACCTATTTAGTGGTTGCTACTTAGAAGTGCTGACAATGGTGACAGATTTGTACCCTTAGCTTTGTCATAATTAACTATTTTACTGATGATTCATATGCATCATTTATGATACTTAACATCACATGTGAGCTGCCACTCTACTTAATGTCTCGTTTTTACAACAGAAAATGGTTTAAAAATTCCTTAAATGAAATTAAAAATATTCCATTGTGAACTGTGATCCTCAGTATTAAAACTCACCTTTATTGTAAGTTTGAAATTGAAAACCATTGACAGAAACTAAATCCAAGCTTTAAAACTCCAAACATGAAGTTCAGAAATACATGCAAAAATCCAAATGTAATTTTTTAAGGTTGACATTTTCAAATGGTAATAACATGCCAATAAATAATATTCTCTATCAGTTCTTCTTGGGTAACTAAGTTATTCTCCAAAGATTTATCACAAATTTAAGGGAGATTAGATCAAAAACTGTAAGACAGATTGCTGAGCAACTTGCATACCTCCTAGGTTAGTAGGCTAGGGATGGTTGTCTTTGCATGTATGTCTTGGGTGTGTTACAGAAGTAAGGAAGAAAGTGTAATGTGCAATAAAAAGAGGGGCTTTTCATTTGCAGCAATATGGATGGAGATGGAAGGGGTTATATTTAATGAAAGTAATCAGAAAGAGAAAGACAAGAGATGATTTCACTCATGTGGAATATAAACAAAAAAAGGAAAAGACAAAACTAAATCAAAACAAGACCCACAAATGTGATTTCAGAATGGAGGCTACCAAACTGGAAAGGCCGGTTGAGAAGCAAGAGGGAGGAGGAGGCTTAGTGTGCTGTGGTGAGGATTACTGGGGCTTTGGCAGTGGGCATGGTGTGCTAACGTACATCTAAAAAGGTGTAGGCCTTTACCTCTCAATCATTTAGTGTTAGAAACCAGTTCCTAGGATAGTTTTAAAAACTAAAAACACTCCATTAATGCCTGTAAAAAGAACATATATAATAAAGCAAAATTGAAACTTAAAAGTTGTATATATAAGGTCTCAATTTATCCAGAATTCACAATTAATTTTGTTTCTTTTATAAAAGGTATTCAAAACTGGAAGATATCGACAATTGGATATCTATAGATTCTGTCACATCTGAAATGAGGCTTGCAAAAATTCCTGATTTTGAATCTAGATATGTCCGAAATGGTACATACACTGTAAAGATTTTGGTTGTATCAGAAGGTAAGTTACTAAATGGAAATTTTTCTTGCTTATATATGTTCAGATTTTATTTTCCAACATTGGAGAATTTTTGATTTTATAGATAAAACAAATGTATTTTTTTTTATTTTTTTAAAGATATTTTATTTTATTTATACAAGAGCTTGGGTACAGGCCAGAGCACAGGAAGGTGAGAGGATTCACCAGAGAGAGTGGGGAGCAGAACAAGCAGACGGACCAAAAGCACTGCTGAAGGGAGCAGTGGGTGAGACAGTAGAGTCTGCTGCGCCATGTGGGTATCTCCCTGTGGACAGCTCCACAGCACTGTGCTCAACCCGCTGCGCCACCGGGGAGGCCCAATAACAGATTACTGGTTAAACCTTCACATTTCGGGCCTCCCCGGTGGCGCAGAGTTTGAGCGCTGGGTTCTGAAGCTGTCCACAACCTCTGCAACGCTGGTTCGATCCCCGGCTGCTCCCTGGCCACCGGAGGAGGGTCCCACATGGCACGCAGACCTCTCCTGCCGCCCGCTGCTCCCCTCAGCTGTGTACTTCGGTCCTTCTGCCTGCTCTGCTCCCCGCTCTGGCTCTGGTGAATTCTCTCACCCTCTCGCGCTTCTGACTGTACCCAGTGCTTGTATGAATAAATAAATAAATAAATCTTTAAAAAAAAAAAAAAAAACCTTCACATTTCTACTTATTTAGTGAATTAAAAGACATTATTTGATCTAGATATGAAAACATATCTAAAATAGGAAGTATCCCAATTTGTTAGTTCCTTCTTATAATATTGGTAAAAGAATTCAAATTATGACTGTTGTCAGCATTATAACCAGAATATACCACTTTTTTTCTTTCTTAACTTTTAAGATTACCCTAGAAAAACTGTCACTGGCACTGTTGCTATCAATGTTGAAGACATCAATGACAATTGTCCCAAACTGGTCAACCCAGTGCAATCTATCTGTGATGACAAATATGTGAACGTGACTGCAGAGGATCTGGATGGACCCCAAAATAGTGCTCCCTTCAGTTTCTCTGTTATTGACAAACCACTTGGAATAGCAGAACAATGGAAAATAGTACTCTACGAAAGTAAGCAAAATCACTGGCTGACGTATTTAAATATTAAACATGATAGATATGTAAAACCTCTGTAATATATGCTGTGTTTCTTGTAAAGTATATTTCCAGTATAGCTTTTTAAAAGAGGTTATGAAAAGAGGTTCTGAACTTAACTGTAGTATATCATCTGCCTAAATACTCTATTTGGAGTAACAGAAGAAGGAGAAAAGGACAATCACCTTAACATCTTTTTTTTTTTAATAGAGGCATGTTTCATTTATTTATTTGTTTGTTTGTTTGTTTGTTTTTGTTTATACATGCACTGGGTACAGTCAGAAGCGTGGGAGGATGAGAGAATTCACCAGAGCCAGAGCGGGGAGCAGAGCAGGCAGAAGGACCGAAGTACACTGCTGAGGGGAGCAGCGGGCGGCAGGAGAGGTCTGCGCGCCATGTGGGACCCTCCTCCGGTGGTCAGGGAGCAGCTGGGGATTGAACCGGCGCCACAGGGGCTGCGGGCAGCTTCGCAACCCAGTGCTCAACCGCTGCGCCACCAGGGGAGGCCCTCACCTTAACATCTTAAAGCTAGCTGGGTGTTCTCCATATTACTCCAGAAGTAGTAGTGGGTGGATTTTTTTTTTTAATTTATTTATTGATGCATACAAGAACTGGGGTACAGGCCAAAGGTGTGGTGGGTGAGAGGATTCACCAGAGACAGAGTGGGGAACAGAACAGGCAGACTGACCAAAATACACTGCTGAGGGGAGCAGTAGGTGAGACAGGAGAGATCTGCTGTGCCACGTAGGTAGCACCTTGGCGGGAAGGGAATCGAACTCATGCTGCAGAGGCTGCAGATAGCTTCACTGTGCTCTGAGCAACCAGAGTTGTGCCCACTAAAAACTCTCAAGTATGACAATAATAGTTGCATTATTGAATAAATGATAAAATAAAGGCTGTTCAATGGATCTTTCATTTAACTCAGTTGTTTGTTACCATGTTCCCAGTACATAGGATAAGTCCTAGCATTTGCTAGGCACACACATTAGTCATAAAAGTAATATTCCTATATCCAACCCTTCACTATTAACTTGTCTGTTTTGCAGTATGTGGATAATTTTAACATGCACTTGGTAGGAATTCAATAGAGACATTAAGCTAGAAAAAAGCTTAGAACTGGAGCTAGGTATTATTAGCAAGTAAAAATGTTTCCAAAATATAACCTCGCCCCTTCCTTGGTTATCACTCATTTTATTTCCTGTTGCCTCCTACCTTTACAGGTACCAGTGTGCGACTGCAACAGAAGGAACTAAAGCCTGGGAGAAGTGAAATTCAGTTCCTGATCTCAGACATTAAGGACTACAGTTGCCCTGAGAAGCAGATCCTTGAACTCACTGTCTGTCAGTGCCCGGTCGGCAGTGACTGTACGAAAGAGATACTCCAATCCTCTGTTGGCCTGGGATCCCAAGCAATTGCCCTCATAATTTTGGCCATTCTGCTCTTGCTGAGTAAGTATTTAAAAGCCACTTTAGCTCTGTTAGTTATTTAAGTGTACTGATTAATGTTTTGTTACTATGGTCATTATTGATTTCTTTAACCACACTTGAAAAGTGAGTAGACTAATGATAATTGATCATTGATAAATGCAGCAAAACTATTGCAGAATTCTTCACAATTTAAACCATTTTTCCTGATTTAAACCACCAAGGTTATTATGCATGCTCTTCAGCAACATTTTAGCATAAAATGTTGGTGTTTCCATTTTGACAAGTTCTCTAAGGGGGACATGTTGTCTGTATTTCACTGCTGTGCCCCCGGTGCCTAGACCATGCAGAAAAGATTGGTTGCATGAATTTGGATTATGGATATAGGGTTGTTTTACAAACTCATTTTATTCCTATTGATCCTTGCTTTGCACACTCAGCTTGTCAGAGCCCCGCCTCCTCCTCCTCCTTCCAATCCCTTCTCCTTGGCTTCACCAGCTCTTATAGTAACCAGACCCTCTGAGCACGTTTGTGCTTCCCGGCACTGACAGCCACCTGCTTTCCCTGCATGCCCCCCAGACCTCAGGTTTCCTGTCACAGAAGACAAAAGACTACAACCCAGGGTCAAGGAGTCAAGTGGAATGTCAGCTCCAATGGACTGCTGAGCATGGGCAGGGCTGCCTCTAGGCTGCCTGGGCCATTCAAGTGACAGAGGAGGAGCTTATCAAATTAGTAGTGGGAGATGTTCAGTTGAAGCACAACATCAGCAGTTTAAAATGTACTTTTATACCATTTTCTCTATCTTATGGCATAAAATATAGACTCAAGGTAAATGACTTGTCTCAGCTTACCAAATTTGTAGGTAGGGCAACTTGGATGACTGACATCTTTTACTCCAGGATTCTATGCACTAAGTTCTGTCTCAGATTCCCCAGGGCATAAGGAGGCACTTGACACAAGGCCCCTGATATCTTTTGTTGGAATTTGTTAAATTGGTGCTCAATTGCCCCCGGTAATTTCAATCTTTTTATTATACACAGTAGCTGTGGTTACTATGCTTTCAACTATTTTACATAAAAAGGAATCTAGGGTGGAGTCAATTTATCTTTGGAAGTGCTGAATGGGAGTGGCAATAAAAGCTAGTTTGAGGTGGCCTGCTGCAAGTGCCCTTAATGCTTTAGTACATTCATCAAGGGGCCAATGCTGACTTCATTTCTTCCTAGAGGTAGAATAAGATTAAAGGAGGGAGCCCTGAAATTTTATTGAATTCTAAATGTAATGTTACATATATTCTAAGGGTTTTCAATGTAGAATTGTTTTAGAGAGTTGTACTTTGTTAATTTTAAGGTTAATTGAAACCTCAGTGAGCCATGCCTGGTGCTAAATTCTACTCCGGGGTGAAATATTTCAGAAGTTCCAATGTCCTGAAGTATTTGAATATGTTAAATTTTTTTCTACCCTTTGGGGCTCTTGATTTTTTTTTTTTTTGAGTAGTGAATTTTCCTCTATTAAAAATTGAAGTGGTTTTTTAAAAAGTAACTTTAAGTCAGTATTGATTATTTGGACCCTATCAAATCCAGTCTTGGTGCACTACTCAGTAACCACAAACAACCTCTTGTGTTGGACAAAGCCTCCGAATCCATAAGACTTCCTCATTCTCCTCATCCTGCCTCTAGATTTTGGTATAACTCACCCCAAACAAGCTTGGTGAGGTTGGAATAGGGTGGGAAAAGAAAACTTGGGATGTACATAAATGAAGAGTGAACTCTGGAAGTGATATACAAATTCCAAAATTATGCAGTACAAATATAGAAATACACTGGCCTCACCTTCTCTGTAATCAATGTTGTTTCTGTCCAGTGGTACCGCTTCTTCTGCTGATGTGCCGGTGTAGAGTGGACATCAAAGGCTTTACCACCATTCCTGGCACTATAGAGATGCTACATCCTTGGAATAATGAAGGGGCACCACCTGAAGACAAGGTTAGAGAATCAGAAAATCAATGGAATTTGTCTTCTTTGCTGATCTTAAAGCGGCCGTGGAAAGTGTCTCTGACATTCTAGGTCTTGCGCGCATGAAGCGGTCATGCACAATGCACATTCACAAAGGGGTCTGACAACAACATATGAGTCATAGACTGACTCAGAATGTAGAATAAAGGTTAAAGAAACCAAGAATGTGTGGGGCTTTAAGATAGAAATTTTTGTGTTAAATGGGCGGTCCAACTCCTCTTCCCCTCCACCGACTTTGCTATGGCTGGCAAAGTAAAGCTCAGACCCCAATGACAGAAAGAAAATATTACAAAGTCTCTGTCCTCTCCTAACTACTTACCAGTCATCTCCCCTTGTCTCTACCACCTCTTCACCCCGGTGTCACGTGGCCATCAGCAATGAGCATTAGGTAATAGAGTGACTTGCTAATGAACTGTCATCAGGAGTCAGAGAGTGACTCAGTGGCTGAAATATAGAAGTGGGCAGTTCAAGACCATGGTAATGATTCCTTCCAGTGTGGCCCCAGGGTCCTCCTTTCTCCTTTGTCCTACATGGATGAGCCCCATCCCCTGCTCCCCTCCTGCTCAAGATTTAGCAGCTGCCCTCACATTCTAACCAGCAGTTAGGGGAAGTGAAGAACTGCTTTTTAATAACACTTATGAGAAATGCTTAATAAGCCATTTCTGCTTAAAATCATGTGAACCAGAATCAGTAGTAGTGGAGGGTTAAATATTTAAATACAGTCTTTATTTGAGCCAGTATTTTGTATTGTATCCAGCAAGGAAAACAAAATGAGGATTCTATAGCCATAGAAAGAGACAGTGAACTGTAGAGGAAAGTTGAGTGCCAGTAAAATACATGAGCTGAGATCATATTTTAAAGTTCTCACCTGAGGTTATAATCAGCTAACAAAACAAGAAGGGAGAATTGGGAGATCTTTAATAAGTCTCAAGTAGAAGTTATTCAACCCAAAATATTTTTCCTTATTTGTTCCTGGAAAAAGCGTATTCCTTTCATATGCCTTCTTAGCTCAGATTCTTCAAACATCCTGACCCTTCATCCTTCTGACTCAGTTCTCAACTGTGTTTGGTCTCACAGGACATGCCACCACTTCTGACAGCAAATCGCTCCGATAGCGTCGACCTGGGCCATAGAATTGGAGGTGGTACCTCACCCAGTGTCCCCATCATCAAAGGAAGTAGCTCTGCTTCCTTCAGCAAAGTGCAGCCCAAGAGTGAGATGAATGGGAGATGGGAAGAACATAGAAACTTTACTTCTGGTGGTGCTGCCCAGGTCACAGAAACCATCGGAACCCTGGTGGGCACTCAAACCGTAATGAACACACAATTCATAGCAGCTTCCAAAGACATGACCTCTTCTGTTGCAGCCATTGGAGCTCGAGCCAACACTGTTGCAGTGAACGAGGAATTCTTAAGAAATTATTTCTCTCAGGTCAGCATTGATGTTTACATATGGAAGAAACAAAACTATTTCTATGCGAGTATTGTCAGGGTAATCATTGTCTTGAATCAAAATGGGACTTTGTTCTATTTTTAAGAGTATGCTCTCTGCCAATGAGGAAAGAGAGTTGTGAGCCATTGAGTCAGTCAGTTAAATTATGCAGTGGTAACAGACGATCTCACAGATCTTCTTGCAGAGGCTTATTTCTCGCTTCCATTCGTGCTTTTGCCAGTTGATGCATCCTGCTCTGCACCATGTTGTCTTCATCCAAGACGCATGCAGATAGAGCAGATTTTACCTGGACAACTGCATCATGGGGTTGCAGGGAACAGCAACACAGAACCAGGCAGTGGCTCCTTCCTTCCCTCACCAGAGCAAATCACAGCGCTAAGTCCTGCCAGTGGGTCAGATAGCAGAATCCCTTTGCAGGGGCCAACTTGATAAGAATGGACCCAAAAGGAGGGTTGCAAGTATGTGACCTAAAAAAATACAACCTGTTACTGATTTTTCTCTTCTAAATAAGAGTACTTGTTTTCACTTTTAAGGAGTTTCACACACAAAAAAAAAATTGCAGGCAAGATACAGGAAAGATGATTGGACAAAGTCAGGAAGCCCATGCCTACAATTAGGAAGTGGAAATGGGCTGGGTGCCTTTCTCAAAAACAAGGTCTGTGCCCCCAGTGTGGGGATGGGCAGAGTTGGACTGTCAGCATCTGAAGGATGTTTTGGCAGGACTCCATGGGCAGGCTTCCATGGGGGCCATTTGATTCCTTCCCCCTATCTTCTAAATGGTTGCAAATGCTTGGGGTGTTTCCCCACTTTTCCCACCTTCCTCCTCTCCCATTCACCCCATCTTCACACCCCAAGTGTTAGCTTGTGTTGGGGTGGTCAGTGTCAAGAAAACCACTCCATGGCCCTTTTTTTCTCACTGCGAAGCTCTGTTATGATGTCCTATTTAATTTTGATATATTTCCCCCTCTCTCCTCTAATCCTGCTCTAGTAAATCTTGGTTATGCTCGTATGTACAGCTTTTACTTTGGAAATCATTTCAAACTTATCAGGGATTTTGAACTGTTGTATATGCTACCCAGATTACCCAATTATTAACATTTTGCCATTTACTATTTGTTTTCCCATTTCTCCTCTGCCCCCCACATGCAATATTACATTACCACAGTACAGTGAACAATTCCGAAATTTCACAATGAATGACGCATCCCATGTGTTAATTTTCAGCCAGTCTTTCAGTGCCACGGATTTTCTTGCCCAGGACCAGCCTAGCATCATGCATTCCATTTCGTTGTCGTGACATTTTAGTCTCCTTTAATCTGATGCAATCCCTCTGCCTTTCTTTGTTTTTCACGTTTTTAATATTTTTTTAAAGATTTATTTATTTATACAAGCACTGGGTACAGTCAGACACGCAGGAGGATGAGAGAATTCACCAGAGCCAGTGCGGGGAACAGAACAGGCAGACTGATGAAATACACTGCTGAGGGGAGCAGCGGGAGGCAGGAGAGGTTGGCGCGCCATGTGGGACCTCGCCTGGCTGCCGGGGATCAAACCGGGGCTGCAGAGGCTCGGGCAGCTTTGCAGCCGAGCGCTCAACCACTGCTCCTTTGGGGAGGCTCTGTTTTCAATATTTTTTAAGAATATGGACCTTTTTGTAGCATGTCTCTCAGATTGCATTTGCCTGGACTCAGGTTATGATTTAGCATTGGGATAAGAGTCTTATTAAGTGAAGTTGTGTCACTAACCCTGTGTCTGTTTCCATTTTAGAAAGCAGCTGCTTTCACTGAGGACGATGACTTCCACATGGCCAGAGACTGCCTTCTGGTGTATGCTCAGGAAGACACTAACTCTCTACATGGTTCCATTGGCTGTTGCAGTCATATTGAAGACGAACTAGATAACTGCTCCTTAGATGATCTAGGACTTAAATTCAAGACCTTAGCTGAAGTTTGCTTGGGTCGAAAAATACTTACAGATATGGAAATTGAGCAAAAGTCTGTCAGAGAAACAGACACGAAGGCACCCTCCCATTCACACTATGAGCAAACCAGGGTTAATTCACAGAACACCTACGCCTCTGGTAGTAGCTTTCAGGTTCCAAAACCTTTGCATGAAGCAAATGCAGAGACAGTAACTCAAGAAATAGTCACTGAAAGGCCTGTGTCTTCTAGGCAGAATCAGAAGGTAGCTACAGCCCTTCCTGATCCCTTGGCTTCCGGTAATGTTATAGTGACAGAAACGTCCTACACCACTGACTCTGCTCTGCCACCAAGCATGGTGATTCTGACCCCTAGAAAGCCTCAGGGCCTGATCGTGACGGAGCGGGTATATGCCCCAGCTTCTACCTTGGTAGATCAGCATTATGCTAGTGAAGGTAATGTCGTGGTTACCGAGAGAGTACTACAGCCTAACGGTAGCCTCGCTGGGCCCTTGGAAGACACTCAGCATCTGGCAGATGCAGATTATGTTATGATGAGGGAAAGAGAGAGCTTCCTCAGCCCCAATTCTGGGGTACAGTCCACTCTGGCCAGGCCCAGCTTAACAACTGTTGGCCATTCTCATTCTGCCGTCACCTCGTCTTCCACCAGAGTCTCCAAGCATAGCCGCATCCAGCAATCTTACTCCTAAATGTGGTCAGCACAGTCTGAGCTAGAGGTTAACTAGCAGTGACTGGTTCATGTTTTCAATGGACCTGCCTTTTCCTGAGCCTTACAGACTTAAGAGACACATCACATTGGGTTTAAAGTTTTTCTGAGTCATAATATGCAAAGGACCTCACTGTCTCAGCTTCCAGGAGTGTGCTTAGATTTGTCCCATGATTTACTGAGGGCATAGTGATGATACTGTAGCTGAAGTCATATAGTATTCACAAAAGCAGCCAGAGAGAAAGAACTGGCTGCTCTGAATTTACCAAATTTACAGAGTATGTAGTTCATCAGTCACCCAACAGAACCACCCATGAAGCTTCCTGGACCGCCATACACTTTAACATTGCTTCCTGTATTCTCTACTTGACTGCATCTAGCAGATTGTCAACAACTCTTTTATCTAAAGAAACATGCAAAATCTGGGCTACTAGTTTTGTTTGTTTCTTTAGACAGAGGCCTTTTACTCTGTCTTGAGTTGACTGAGTTTTGGAACACTGACTTGGTAAAAACACGCATTGTGTGTTTCTTTGTGAGTGTGCATGTATGTGTACACTTGTGTACACATGTGCGTGTATGACCTTAAAAATAGCATTATGCCTTCCCTTTTTCTCAATTGTCATGAAGATATTGAACACTTCAAATTCAGTTGAAAATTCCAGGGCAAAATGCATAAATATAAAATCACTTTGCTTTTTAATAGTAATAATATAAAAAAAACTCAGGGTGCATTATTTTCTATTTATAATAGTACAGCTAAATCACCCACTAGACTCCATTCTCTTCTGTGATAGGAATTGTGCCTACTACACTGTTAGATCCTCAGTGCCTAACATGGGTGCCAAATAAGTAGTTGGGAAATTAGATGAAATTTTGGAAACTATTCTATTGCCAAAAAAAAAAATTGAAAGACCCTGTATCTGCAATTATGAATTTGAAATTGTGTGTTTATTCTGTGTCATAAAGCCACTGTGGTTGTGACTTACTACCTGAGTATTAAATATAGAATTGACCTAATTTTGTATTATATCCTTGCTTTTCCTTTTGAGAAGTTATTGGGGTGTTTTGGCTGCTAGGTTGATTGTATTTTTATTGCTCCTTGAAAAAACTAATACATTTTAAGTTTTGATGTATAAATGCATATCAGTAATGATTTATGTAAATATTCTGCATAGCTAAGTAATTTTTATAAATTTTAAAGACTGTATTTTTGTGATTTTTCCAAGCTATTTTGCTAAAGAAGAAAATCTTTAAAAATTCATTGTAGCACATTTTTAGAAACATTGTTGAATTTTGTTACACAAAAGCTTTATACTCTTTGTTCTCACTGACAGTGGATGGGTAAAGGCAAATATTTTCAGACACAATATAAATCTGGCCAAGATGAAGATCACTCTTTGATGATCTAAATTTTTTACTTACTACTTAGTAAATGTTGCAATCTTTTTCATTATAGATAGTAGTTAATATTTTACTAAATATGGAACAGGAATATCACTTTTGTGTGAAAATGTAAATATGACATCTGTATTCCAAACAAACAAAACTTGTTCTTAAACTTCCTCCTTGGGCAGGGCAGGCTTGTAAAACTTAGCCTGACTCTGTATATGGCATATTCACATTTTCTAAATGGTTTTCTCTGTCCTTGAGAGGGTGATTTGTATTAGTTTTTACATGTGTTCTGTGGGAAATTATATTTGTATGTGTATCACATAAAATATTTAAATAAAAAGATGACCTTCAGAGCTATCCTTTCCACATAACTTTTTATTACTTTTTGTTTTACAAAGGAGTGTAACTGGTTGTTCACAGGGAGAGGGCACTCTGAGAGCAGGTGTTTGTTGGAATTTGATAGTTTAATTAAAAACACTTATCTCTGCCTCAGGCAGCCTCCTTGGAAGAGCATCATTTCCCTCCCTAAGAATACGAGAAGGCCCAGCTAAATTGGAAGTTCATATAAAGTATGAATGGTTTTTATGGGAAGTATTTCCAGTAGTAAGTTGTTTATCTGAAATTCAAATTAAACTATGTAATCCATATTTCAATTTGTCAAATGTGGCAAACTTGTTCCTTAGGGACCGGTGGGAGCTTGCCACCTAGAAGGTAACACTGGAGGAAACTGTTGGCCTGTTGGACCTATTTGGACATCAGACCCAAAGAGATGAAATCCACCAAGGTTGAGATCCTGCTTTAGTTGCTTGTAGTTTACAAGGGAGAAGGTTTGTTTTGCCTGTATTATAATGTCACATTAATAAATATTTCACAACACCAGCTCATCAAGATCTCCTATAGCATCTAAAGAATGAAGACACATGTATTTCTGTGCCCCCAAGCTCTCACCCCAAATTGCACATGGCAACAACTTTTAGTTAAATCTTTACAGATGTTTCAATTGCCACTACATCAAAATAGTTATAACAGGATCTCAAGTGTCACCTAGAAACGAGATTTTATATTGTTACCTGATATTTAAATCTTAATTCTTAACAAACCAAAATTTCTTGATTTCACTATTTTAGTGTAGGTCAAGTCCTCTAGATCATTGTTTTTCATCTACTTTTTCTACTAATTACTGAGAGGAACGTTAACATTTCCAACTGATTATGGCTTTGTCTATTTCCCCTGTAATTCTCCTTTTTTGGCCTATATTTTGAAACTTTTACTGTGTTATTAGGTCACAACACATTTGGCATTATTGTGTCTTCCTAAAGAACTGACCCTTTAACCAAATTATAGATTAGCGCTTTTTATCACTGATTATATTCTTTGTCTTGAAATCTTTTACCTTACTGAGTATTGCCATATTAGCTTTCTTTGGCAGTGTTTGTGTGGTATATCTTTTTCATCTTCATACTTTCAACCTGTTGATACATTTAAAGAATATGCTTCTTATAGATAAAAGGTTATATATATATATATATATATAGTTACATAAATACATGTTTTACTTTCATACCCATTTTAAAAATTTCTGCCTTTTTTTTTTTTTAAGATTTATTTATACAAGCACTGGGTACATTCAGAAGCACGGAAGGGTGAGAGAATCCACCAGAGCCAGAGCAGGGAACAGAACAGGCAGACTGACTGAAGTACACTGCTGAGGGGAGCAGCAGGCAGCAGGAGAGGTCTGCGCGCCATGTGGGACCCTTACCCAGGGATTGAACCTGCTCTGCAGAGGCTGCAGACAGCTTCGCAGCCCAGAGCTCAACCCAGAGCTCAACCGCTGTGCCACCTGGGAGGCCCCAAAAATGTCTGCCTTTTAATGGAAAGTTTTCTTCTATAGTGGTTATTCCCATGGATAAGTGTAAGCTGCATCTTGGTATTTATTTTCTGTTGGTCCCATGTATTTCTCTTTTTTTCTTCCTTTGTGTGTGTCCTAGGAGTCCTCTGTGGCATCTCTACTGGCCATTTAACTCTACCTCCCTGTGTTTGCATATATTTTAACTGGTTGTTCTTGTTGCAGAAATGCAGTTAAAACAAAATCTCCTGCCAACCTAGAAAAACTCCACAAAAGTAGAAAGAAAAAAACAGTTTTATTATGAAATTGAAAGGGAACTGCTAATCAAATGAAATCTTTCCTGTTTCCTGTTAAAAGAGTCACAGGTCTTGTGCAGTAAATAATGCAAAGTAAATGTAAACAACAAGTTTTGCCTCTCTAAAGCCTATCTAGATGAGATTACCTAAAGGAGGTTACATTTTAACAAGGCCAGAGAGCCCCTGGGCTGATTGATCTCCAGGGCATCCTTGAATACCTGTCTTTTGTCACAAACTTTTGTGCTTACTGACTGATGTTATCAATGTAAGGTGGTTATTATAAAAGAAATCCTTTGTCCCTAGACTGGGGCTCAGACCTTATGGGGCTACCCAGGTCTGAGACCTCATGCATGAGTAATAAAACTTTTCTGACCTCACCATTCCTGAAGTATCTCTTGTTCTTCCCCTGCCCAAGTAAAAGGCTAGAATTTATTTCTGCAACAAAATAAGTATTGTAAAGCCAGAATGTGATACACATCATTGCTACCATAAAAAAAATTGCAAAAACAGAAAAAAATCTCACCTTTTTATATAACCAGGGCGGTGCAACACCTGGCACCCAGGTTCACAAGACAAACAATAACTTACACTTCAGTAAGATTTGCCAACACTGTCACATGTAGCTCATCTTAAATTTACCTGGTAATTGTGATGGCCATTGTGTTGCTGTTTGTCTTTATCCAAAGACATAATACTTTGTATATCTCTGTAGCATATAGCCAGTTATAATTTCAAGCTAAGCTCCCATGGAGAAGAGGAGATGGGGGTGTTATTCATATGCATGATTTTGATGTTTCAAGAGATGTCTCCAGATCCTTGAGAAAGACATTCCTATTTATAAGGTTTGCAAAAGGCTCATTGTGTGTTAAAAGATTTCTGTACTGCCTGAAAGGGCAGAGGGAGCATTAACAATTACCAGTTTAACATCAATTCCAAAGAGCACCTGCACACCTATGTTTATAGCAGCACTGTTTACAATAGCTAAGCTTTGGAAACAGCCCAAATGCCCAAAAATAGATGACTGGATCAAGAAGATGTGGTACATATATACCATGGAATATTACTCAGCATTCAAAAAAGA
Source organism: Talpa europaea (assembly GCF_964194135.1). Classification (NCBI taxonomy): domain Eukaryota; kingdom Metazoa; phylum Chordata; class Mammalia; order Eulipotyphla; family Talpidae; genus Talpa; species Talpa europaea. Next base: position 67,640,371 of record NC_140080.1, read on the forward strand.
TAAACACATGCAATTTGCAGCAACATGGATGGCACTGGAAGGGATCATGCTCAGTGAAATAAGCCAAAAAGAAAAAGAAAAATACCGGATGGTCTCACTCATAGCAGGAATCTAGAAAACTTAAATAAGGGACCAGGAAAATGAATAACTATAAGAAAGTGAAAATCAAAATCAACAAAAAACTATGAACCAGAGACACTTTTTGGGGGGCGGGGGCGGGAGGGGAGGGATTGGGGTCAGAATGGGGGGGTTACAGTCTGCCTTCAAATATTCTATTAGTTCACAATGTACATGAAACTTCAACTTTCACTTTAAGAATCTTGCTGTCATTCTGACCTTCACATCCATACTAATAAAGAGACCTTCAAACGTTTCTTGTCCTCCACACCTTCTTTATACCCCACCCCATTGACTGTAATGCATTATTACATGAAAATTCTGAAATCTGTGTCAAGCCCTTCATAAGAGGAAATGGACTGATTAAAAATCCAGCAAAATTTTCAGTGGATTTCTTAAACCTGTTCATGATCAGCGATGTCAGTGTCATTCCCCCCTCCTCATCCATCCTTCCTTTAATTTGTGACATCTAATTTGCTGCATCAAACCCATGTTTGTTCTTACTGTGATATCTCAATAAGTGGACTCTGAGAATGGTTTGGAAGGTTCTGGTATGAAAAGAACAGTAGAGATTTTCAATCATTTTTGCAATTGTTCAAAAATATCTTATTTTAGATTCTACATTATGGTTGCTTGGATTTACAGATATTTTATTCATTGTATTAACGACTTCTTTTATTTTTCAGCTCGTTTGATCAAGACTGCACATGAGGATGGAATCCAAAGGTCCCATTTCTCAACTGCTTTCAGATTTTTAGCAGAAATTTTGGTTGAGTTGGACTCTTCTGGAGTAATCCTGCACCTTGTCATTCCCAACCCCTCCAAGAACCATTTTTACTGTACCCCCAGGTATACTTTGACTTTATAAGAGAAAAAAACACTGAACTGAAAAAGGAAAACCAGTACTTCAGTACCATGATGAAAAAACTGAGAAAGTACATAAAATACAAACATTATTAATGCTTCTAAATGAACTCCTGCTGGAGAAAGTCGAATTGAAGTTTTACTAGCAGTAAACTAACGAAAACTGTAGGTAGATTCACATGTTTCTCCACTTGGAAAGCCTCTGAACTTAGAAATAGATGAAATAACAGAAGCACTACCCTTTAAGCTTGTGCACACCCAAGAAACATCACCCCAGGTAGCATCAAAGTAAATGAGTGTTACATGTGTCTTGGCCACAAGGTGGCACTATGAATGCAGAGAAAGTGGCAAAGTTAATCAGTAGCAAAATTAACAGGGTCATTTAATAAGTCAGTAAGCAGTGCAAACTGACAGATGTCAATACCTGCCTTTGATGACTGTACTCCACCCAGATGATTCAGGATTGCCTGGGAAAGAGGGCCGAGAAGATGGACTTCTAGTAGAACCTGCACTGCATTTTTGGTGCTGAAATACAAAATGTTATGAGGCTTTGGTTCTACTAAAAAGGCTACATTTTGGTGGATGGCACTGGCCACTAGATTTACAAATAACACATTTAATCTAGGTGGGCTAATTTCAAGAGCAGATGTTGACTTTGTCTGCAACACTAGATTCAGTTAATAGACGTTGAACTCTCTATGTACATAGCAGGGTTTAGTGAGTTTAAGTTTATTCAAAGATGAGTTAAGATCTAGCCCTTGCCCTCCCAGGACTCATACTGTAGTGAAGGTGGTAATTCCAAACACTCCATTTTTAAAAAGTGAGACAACCTGTTGGGAAGAAAAAAAAAAAAAGGGCATCAAAATTAGAAAAGAAAATGCCCAGGCTGCTTGGAGAGAAATTTCTCTGTGAGATCAGAAACAAGGAATATCTAGGGGCTCCCCTGTGTCGCAGGAGGTTAAGCACCATACTGTGAAGCTGTCCGCAGCCTCTGCAGCGCAGGTTCGATCCCCGGCCGCAGCGAGAGTCCCGCATGGAGCGCAGACCTCTCCTGCCGCGCCCGCTGCTCCTCTCAGCAGTGTATTTCATCAGTCTGCCTGTTCTGTTCCCTGCTCTGGCTCTGGTGAATTCTCTCACCCTCTCGCGCATCTGGTCTGTACCTGAGTTCTTGTATAAATAAATAAATTTTAAAAAAATTAAAAAAAAACAACGCATATCTAAAAAACCTCATTAAAGTGGTGGGCTTTTCATGAAAAGTGAATAATAAACAAACATAGGAATAGTTTTCCTCTGGAATTAATGCCCCAAAACAGATGAATGGATCAAGAAAATGTGTTATTATACACAATGGAATACTACTCATTAATCAAAAAAGAATCATGCCATTTGCAGCAACATGGATGGAGCTGGAAGGGATTATGCTCAGTGAAATAAGTAAGAAGGAAAAAGAAATATCAGATGGTTTCACTATTTATAGGAGGAATAAAGAGAAACTGATCAAAGGGTCACCATAAAAGACAAAACTAACAGCCAAATGATAGATCTGAGGCATACATATCTATCTACAAGGGCGGTAGAGGGGTCAAAACCAGGGAGGAAAGAGCACAAGGGACTATGGTGATGATTCACAGGATGATGTGGTAGTGGGAGATTTATGGGCATTTCACCTGAGGGGAGAATTCAAATATTGTACAAAAAATGAACAATGTAAGAAAAAAAATTTAAGTTTTTTAAGAAAAATAAGCAAACAGAAGGATCCAGCTTGATCAGAGGGTCTCTTGGCATAGGTGTTTAGGAAATGGCATGCAGTAGGTGCAGCAGTGAGCATGGGTGAAGAGGTAGCGCCAGATCACAGGCTAAGACCATGGGACCAGACTCCACAGTAGAGAGTTACAGGACATCCAGCAGGACTATCTTAGGATCAAGGTTTAGAAAGAGTCGGCAGGTGATAGTGGTGAGCTGCAGTGGGAGACACTGAAGGAAGAGGATGGGGAAAAGCTGAAGATAACTCCAACCCATGTGGATGTTAAATATTAACCTCTTCTTTTTCACTCAGACTTGCATTGATTTTTCCATGTATTCTGGGTGCCTTTCTCCTGGCTGTAAAGTAAATTTTAAATGTTATGTCAATAAGGTCAGAGAATCAACAGAGAGGCAAGATCTGGTTATGGCAAAAATGTTTCCTTCAACGAAATGAGAACATGTCATTTAACAAGAGATTTGATCCTTCTGGCTTGTCAATGTATTTATATAAAAAGTGTTTCAAAGTTGGGTCATCAAAATCAGATCAGTCATTTACTTAATGAGTTCACCCGCTTTAAAAATAATAAAAAATACTTGAAATTAGACTATTTCAGAAAACTGTTGACATGTTTGTTGCCAAGAGCTCTTGGTTTCACTTTGTCCTCCCTTAAGAAACTGTAAATTTTCTGAGTCAAGAATTTTGCTTTATTCATTCCTTGTACCCTCAGTACAAAATACAGTGCTTTATATATGGCAGCTACACAACTATTTTGTCTTGTTTTTGAATTGACTTTAAATTAAACTGAGCTCTATTGACATTAGTTGAATGGCACATTTTGCATCACTACAGATTTTCCCCAATGTTCTATGGGAAAACTATTCATACACAAATTTGAAAGAACTTTTTGTGAGTACCTATATCCCCTTCACCTAGATTCCATTAACATTTTGTCATTCTTGCTTTATCACATATATGCCTTCTGACCCATTTCTCTGTCCATTCATCAATCTATCTTGTTTTGTTTTTAAAAATTTTCAAGTAACTGGGGCCTCCCTGGTGGCACAAGTGGTTAAGACACAACCTATGAAGCTGTCCTCAGCCTCTGCAGCACAAGTTCGATCCCTGGCTGGCCAGGGAGCTACCCACATGGTGCAGCAGACCTTTCCTGACTTGCGTACTACTCCCCTCAGCAGTATACTTTGGTCATCTGCCCGCTCTGTTCCTCACTCTGTCTCTGGTGAATCCTCTCATCACCACCACCACCACTACCCGCACCTCAGGCCTGTACCCCAGCTCTTGTATGTATAAATAAATAAATCTTTAAAAAAATTTTCCAGTAACCATAAATACACTTCCCCATACATATGTCAATGTGCTTCTCTTTAACTGGAGATCAAGATTTGTTTACATTTTTCTTTTCTGAAGTAAAATAACACACAATAAAAAGCACCAAATTAAGGGCCTCCCCGGTGGCTCAGCGGTTGAGCACTGGGTTGCAAAGCTGCCCGCGGCCTCTGCGGCGCCAGTTCGATCCCTGGCTACTCCCCAGCCACCGGAGGAGGGTCCCACATGGCACGCAGACCTCTCCTGCCGCCCGCTGCTCCCCTCAGCAGTGTACTTCGGTCCTTCTGCCTGCTCTGCTCCCCGCTCTGGCTCTGGTGAATTCTCTCACCCTCCCACGCTTCTGACTGTACCCAGTGCATGTACAAACAAACAAACAAACAAATAAATAAATAAAGATACATGCCTCTTTATTTTTTTTAAATAATAAATTTTATTTTTATATTCCCCATACAATTGCAATCCCCCCATTCTGACCCCAATCCCTCCCCTCCTGCCCCTCACCACGCAAAAAGTGTCTCTGGTTCATAGTTTTTTGTTGATTTTGATTTTCACTTTCTTATAGTTATTCATTTTCCTGGTCCCTTATTTAAGTTTTCTAGATTCCTGCTATGAGTGAGACCATCTGGTATTTTTCTTTTTCTTTCTGGCCTATTTCGCTGAGCATGATCCCTTCCAGCGCCATCCATGTTGCTGCAAATTGCATGTGTTTATCTTTTTTGAATGCTGAGTAATATTCCATGGTATATATGTACCACATCTTCTTGATCCAGTCATCTATTTTTGGGCATTTGGGCTGTTTCCAAAACTTAGCTATTGTAAATAGTGCTGCTATAAACATAGGGGTGCAGGTGTTCTTTGGAATTGATGTTTCTGTGTCCTTTGGGTAAATACCTAGGAGTGGAATTGCTGGATCATATGGAAGCTCTATGTTTAGTAGGTCCAGAAATCTCCACACAGCTCTCCATAGAGGTTGGACCAGTTTGCACTCCCACCAACAGTGCAGAAGAGTTCCTTTTTCTCCACACCCTCGCCAACATTTGTTGTTGCTAGTTTTTTTAATATGTGCCATTCTCACTGGTGTAAGATGGTATCTCATGGTAGTTTGATTTGCATTTCCCTGATTACAAGTGATGTTGAACATTTTTTCATATGCCTGTTGGCCATTTGCATTTCCTCTTCAGAGAAGTTTCTTTTTAGCTCTTCTGCCCATGTTTTGACTGGATTATTTTCTTTGTTGTTGTTGAGTCTCATCAGCTCTTTGCAGATTTTTGTGATCAGTCCTTTATCATTAGTGTTGGGTGCAAAAATGTTCTCCCAGTTGGTGGGGTTTCTCTTTGTTTTGTTATTGTCTCTTTTGCTGTGCAGAAGCTCTTTAATTTGATGTAGTCCCAGCTGTTTATTTTTGCCTTCACTATCACTGCTTTGGGTGATGTGTCTATAAAGATGTCTTTGATGTGAATATCATGTAGTGTTTCGCCTATATTTCCTTCTAAATACATGCCACTTTTAAAAAAAAAAGCACCAATGTAAGTGTATATTTGCTAAGTTTATTTCTTTAAGGTTAATCTTTTTCTTTGTATTTAGATCTTCAACTGATTGGATGAGGCCCTCCAACACTGGGAAGGACAAATCTCCTTTACTCATACTCAGTATATACATTTATTTTTTATTTATTTATTTATTTTTTATAATAATTTTTATTTTTATATTCCCCATACAATTGCAACCCCCTTATTTTGACCCCAATCCCTCCCCTCCCATCCCCTACCCCCCAAAAAGTGTCTCTGGTTCATAGTTTTTTGTTGATTTTGATTTTCACTTTCTTATAGTTATTCATTTTCCTGGTCCCTTATTTAAGTTTTCTAGATTCCTGCTATGAGTGAGACAATCCAGTATTTTTCTTTTTCTTTCTGGCTTATTTCAACTCAGTATATACATTTAAATGTTAATTGCATCCCAAAATACAAGATGAGTATTTGGATACACAAATACTCATAAAACACTCTGAATAATGTTTGACCAAATATCTGTGCACTTTGTGGTCCATTTAGTTGACATAAAATTAACCATCACAGTCGGATCTCTCCCAGGAGGTGGGGGAAGCTTGCTTTCCAGTCATGGAGTTCCCAATATACCAGGTCAGACCTGCCCCCAAGCACTCTGGCAGATTTCCTCCAGGGAAATTCAAAGTGCCCCAGAGTTCCAGGCGGGGTACAGCTGGCCCCACCCCAGCTGGACCCACCTGGCCTGTCCATTCTTCACGCTGGGCTATCTACTCTCCCAGTCAGGCTCTGCTTCACTCTTTTTTTAAAAGATTTATTTATTTATGCATACAGAGCTGGGGTGCAGGGGATGAGAGGATCCACCAGAGACAGAGTGGGGAACAGAACAGGCAAAATGACTGAAATACACTGCTGAGGGGAGCAGCAGGTGAGCCTACTGTGTCCATGCAGGTAGCTCCCTGGCTGGCTGAGCATCGAATTCGTGCTGCAGAGGCTGCGGATTGCTTCATAATGCGGTGCTTAACTCCTTGCTCCACTAGGGAGGCCCCTCCACTTCACTCTTTCTGCTCCTTCCTGTCAGCACTCACTAACCTCAGTTCAGGTTCTCCATGGAAAAGTCCTGGGTCTCTACTGAGGAACTTCTGAGGTGGTTGTTTTTTTTTTGTTTTTTTTTTTTAAGCAAATATTATTTTGTATAGTTGTTTTTAGGGAAGAAGTTGATCCCAACCTTTCTATTCCATCATGTTTTAGAGTATCAAAGGGGGCATTTAGTTAATAGTAGACCCCAATGGAAAAAGGCACACAAACAAAGCATTCTTCCAATTTCTTTGAGGGCAACTAAATGGGTGGCTAAAGAGATAGATGTACATTCAAGCCTTTCTAAGGGAAGAGGTTTTTTTTGTTGTTGTTTGTTTTAATCCAGGAGTTTCCCTTGAAAATTAAGAGAAATAAAATTCCCACATAATCTAGAACATTCTCGGAAAGGCAGTATGAGCCACTATGTTTTAACTAGTACAAGAGTTAAAGTTTTTTTTTTTAAGATTTATTTATTTATTTACACAAGCACTGGGTATAGTCAGAAGTGCGGGAGGGTGAGAGAATTCACCAGAGTCAGAGGGGAGAGCAGAACAGGCAGACTGACTAAGTACACTGCTGAGGGGAGCAGCGGGTGACAGAAGAGGTCTGTGCACCATGTGGGACCCTCACCCAGTGGCCGGGGATCGAACCGGTGCTGCAGAGGCTGCGGGAAGCTTCGCAACCCAGCACTCAACCGCTGTGCCACCGGGGAGGCCCCGCAGGAGTTAAAATTTTAAAAATGAGAAAAGTGGTTTAGGAATCCATATACCCAATTTTAGCTAAAAGCTGGGCTGAAGGAATATTCTATCTTTTCTTTCTCTCTGTCTTTCTCCCTTTCCTTCTTTCTTTCTATCCAGCACACACACACACACATACCCACACACACACACCCATGTTCCAGTAATATTTGACCATAAGTACTAATGAAGCAGAATAAAACAAGGGAAACTATAGAAGAAGTAATAACAGCATGAAGGGAAACTTATGTTCCAGGTCTTCCCCCCCAGCTCTGACACAGCCCTGCTGATGGGGGTTGGGAGTGGGGGAATGAAGAATATGTACTACTAGATGCATCCTTTGGTAGTTATAATGACCTATGGAGAGAGTCAGATCCTACAGCTCAGCAACTTCTAAGATTTTACCTCCAGAGATAATCTTACAATTATGACAAGATGTCTGTATAAGGAGGCTCATCATGGTGTCATTTAACATGTGGAAACTGTGTAACAATTAGCTCCCTTCAGTGCTACCTGTGGATTAAGGAGGCACTTTAATGTTACAGGACAGTTATATTCCCAAATTACTCTTAGTCATTGCAAGTGTACAGGAGAAGGTAGCTCTTTCCACCATTCCCTCAGGCCTGGTGTGTCAGAGCAGACTGAATGGCCCACTATTCAGCAGAGCAGACCAAGGGCAGAAGCTCACAGGAATGTGGCATCGTGTACCCTACAAGTTGACGCTTTCAGATGCAGTGGCCTTCCTTACTCATGGCTCTTACTCTGGTCAAAAATTGTTATACTAAAGGCAATCTTTTAAGAATGGAAAACAAATGCACATTTGCTTTGGAATAACAAGATTCTGTAGCTGCAGAGACTGACATGTGAGAAGGGTAGTGATAAGAATAATTGTATCCAATATTTACTGGGAGCTTTCTATGGGCAGACACTAAGCCAAGCAATTGTGATAGGATTATCTGAGTTTTATCCTCACAGTCATCCTGGAGATAAGTGCTATTATTTTCTTCCCATTTTGTGGGAGAGTGAATTGAGGGTGAGTGAAGTTAGGCGATGTGCACAGCTGGGTGGTGTGTCCTGTATCTTCTCCATTATGAGATATTTAGGGCTCACTAAAGAACTAATGACAGGAAGAAGAACACAGCCAGGAAGGCAGGGAACTTCAGGATGGCAGAAACTTGTTTATTGCCTCTTCTGATTTTCGGATTTGAAACAGAGAGGTTCTTTAAATACAATTCAAGCGCAAAGGCATAGAAGAGGATTTTTTTCCCCCTCAAATATTCCTAACTATTTTTCATCACCACTAACAAAAGCACAGGTGGAAATTTCCATTCACCTATGCTCTATGATCGCTAATCTTCTTTAGCGATCCCTTAGCAACTGGGTAACAAATGGAGGTTGGCAAAGCTGGGCTGATTAGCATTCTTTTTCAGTCAAAAGAGCAGAGTTATTCCAAGGTACAACCAACAGCCCTGAGGCTTACAGGGGTTTTAAAGGTCAAACAAAGTTGTTGTTGCTTTGGTTTGGTTTTTTTCCTTCAGTGCAAAACAAGTTTTCTTTGTTTGTTTGGTTTATAAAACTCATAAGTCTCTGAAAGGGAACAGAGTCTTGTCTGGTGGGGGAAGGGTGGTCCTCAGCTCCCTAAGTCTCTGAACACTGGGAGACCCTTAGTTTCTGAAGCTTCTCAGCTTTCCACATGCATAGAAATCCACACCAATCCTTGGTAATGACCATCAGCTGTGAAATGCTTTGACTCTACAAAACAATCATCAAGGCTAACTTTCACCAGCAGCAAAACATCCACAGAGACTTGAAACAAACTCAGAACATCAGGTTTCCCATCCTCCCATTCAGTGCCACCTCCTGGCCAATTAAAGCAGGGATGGGGGCACTATCATGGTGGGTAATCCACTCCATTGACAGCTTCTGTATCCACAAGCTGTTCCTTAAATCTCATGCTATTTCAAGCTAATCTGTTTCCATGTACTCTTCATAGCAGAGGCCTTTCTTAAGATTTTTTTTTGTAGTCTTTAAATGATTTCATGTAAAGCTTTCTCCAGTTCAATTCTTATTTATGTATTTATATATATATATATACACATATATGTAAAGATTTATTGTTTTATATGAGAACTGGGATACAGGCCAGATATGCGAGAGGGTGAGAGGATTCACTGGAGACAGAGCGGGGAACAGAACAGGCAGACTAATGAAATACACTGCTGAAGGGAGCAGCAGGCAAGACAGGAGAGGTCTGCTGCACCATGTGGTTTCTCCCCAGTTGGCTGGGATCGAACCCATGCTGCAGAGGCTGCAGACAGCTTCGCAGTGTGGTGCTCAACCACCTGCGTCACCAGGGAGACCCATGTATTTATATTTTAAAGATTTATTTATTTATGCATACAAGAACTGGGATACAGGCCAGGGGTGCAGGGGTTGAAAGGATTCACCAGAGACAGAGTGGGGAACAGAACAGGCAGATCCACTGAAATACACTGCTGAGCGGAGCAGTGGGCAAGACAGGAGAGGTCTGCTGAGCCATGTGGGTAGCTCCCTGGCCAGCCAGGGATCAAACTCATGCTGCCGAGACTGTTCTGAACAGCTTCATAGAGTTGTACTTAACCCTTGCACCACCAGGGAGGCTCCTCCAGTTCAATTTTTAAATAACCATTAGAAAGATACCCACTCTGTTTAACACTCGGTCAAGTCCTAAACATGGAAAACTCACTGTGACATGGTCCATACCTGCAAGGAACTGCTGGCCTCAGGATTGGACTAGATAATTAAAGTGATGGCAGTGTGCTATGATGTTCAGCCATTCTGTTTTTGAAACATTTCATTTTGATGATTGTCCTTTCAAAACCACCTTTTCCTTTTCACTAAAATTTATAAGCATTTCTTAATTGCCACTGGGAAAGCCAGGGCATCAATAGCAGAATGGGTTTACTATCTAGTGAAAAAATTAGTTAAAAAAGAAACACCAACCTGTGTCTTGCAGGCTTATACCTACTTGGAGTGGATGTTAATAACATATTTTCTGGATTCAAAGTACCATAAATTATTAGACGCACCATTGCTTTTATGAGAGAACAAAAAGGCCAATGAGTGCAATACAATGGGAATCAGTATGCTAAATAGATACATCATCTGGATTCTAGAAATGCAAGGAGAAATGTGGTGTGTGAGGAGTAAGGGGGGCATCTCAAGGCTGTAACATCTTTAGGATGCAATGGTGCTGCAATTTCTAGTTCTTTTACTTACTACCAGTTGACACCTGTTGATGGCTGATGGTGGATTACCTTGCATTAAGCGCCTTCTATATGCTGATTATTTTATAGTTGCCCTGAAGAAGGGTCATCATTTCCTTTGCTTACCACCTGGGTAGATCCAGGATTTATAAATTCAGGAGGATGATTTATTCCACAATTTTTTTATTCTTCAAAGCTTCCTTCTGCTTTTCCCACAAATCCTTGTCCAAGATTTCACTTGTATAGAACAGATAGTCTTTCACATTGATCATCAGTCCCAGGGAGGCATTGGTTCAAATTTGACCTATATTCTCCTTTAGCATGTGATTTCCATTTCCTGCCCAGTGCATCTTTGCACACCGGGGTAACTCTGTGTCCAGGTCTGATATTGCCAGGCTGGGCCTGTCCCAGGTATACAACACGAGTCCCACCCAGTCCTCCTTTGGCAGGAAAAAGGAGAAATGCAGACATGTAGGGTTTGGCCCAAAGGATTGTTTGTGATAAAGACTCATGGGAACTTTGCTAGGTTTACAATATATTTTTTCCTATGTGATTTCTTAAGGTTCAAAGTATATACATCAGAAAAGAGGGGACTTTGAAAATCAAGTGTAATACCGAAAAGAACTCTATGTTGACAGAAGGAATAATAACAAATTTATTAGTTCTAGACTTTCCTCTGTATCAATTCTAGCCATGTATTTGTTTGAGTGGCACTCCTTTGCAGTAATTACTGCAGCAATACTCATACCTGTCAATGGATAATACATTGAATAAATAAATTTTGTCCTGCTACTTGCTAGAGGTTATCATTAAAAATATAGAGAATGTAATTGAATTTCCATGGTAGGCACAGATGAAATTTTCATTGCCATTTCTTTCAAAGCTAAACATCAATCTCAGTCATTATATTTAATACTACTTTTGAGTTGTGGGTTAAGGTTCTTCTACTCCAACTACATTCATCCACTCCCAGGAACCCACCTTGTCTTCCACTCAGAACAAGGGAAGCATGTTAATACTGGGGACCACAAAACAGTACGATGTAACTGCCTAGGGAGGATTCCTCTGCAAGAACAAAGTATATGAATTTTGCTAATGAATGAGAGAAATTGCTAAGGTAAATTAAAAAAGCAAAACATGCAAAAAGGTTCATAGCCATAAGAACATCCCAGCAAGACAGTGTGAGTCTGTTCTGCCTTTTCAAAGGAGTGTTTCCTGAGAGCTCTCACTTCTGGCTCCCTGCTGAAACCCAGCAGCTCCAGCCCTAGAGCTGAGAGAGGTCATGAGAAGACTGATTTTCCTGAGCTCAAGTGGTGAGCCACTCTCCTTTTGTGCACAAGTTTCCCTTGTATTCACAGGCTTTCATTCCTGGTTTTGGCCTGCTGCAGCTTGCATAAGACTTAAAATTGCAACCCTTACACATTCAAGTCCAGATAATCCTTCTTAAAGAGAATCAACCATTGCTGAAATTCCCAAATAATCCCCCAAACCTCATTTGCACCATTTTTTTTTAAAATACTGCTTTCCCACAAGGCCCAAGCTCTAAACTGAAAAAGTCAGGAAAGTTGATGGCTTTGAATGTCAAATCTCAAGCAAGAATCCAACTGAACATGGGTGGCAAGGATACCCCCTGTTCTCCATGGCCCGCATCTCCCAAACCCATTCTGGGCAAGGAAGGACAGTAGGGGTGGTAGAGCCTCAGGTGAGTCCAGTTCAGGGCACAGGCACTGTCTCAGAGGTTTGGATCTTTGATTCTGATGGGGCTCCAGGAAACACATCAGAATTGCAGGAAACACAGAACAGCAGGGCAAATCCAGGAAGTAACTAAAAAGAGGCAGCATGGGGCCTCCCTGGTGGTGCAGGGGTTAAAGACAGTGCTATCAAGCTATTGCCAGCCATTGCACCTGAGTTTGATCCCCGGCCAGGGAGCTGACCCTCACCAAACAGCACACCTCTTCTGTCTCGCCTGCTGCTCCCCTCAGCAGTGTATTTCGGTCAATATGCGTGTTCTGCTCCCCACTCTGTCTCTGGTGATTCCTCTCACCCTCCCACCACACCTCTGGCTTACACCCCAGTTCTTATATGCCTAAATAAATAAATCTTTTTTAAAAAGAGAGAGAGAGCCAGTGTGGGTTTCCTAAACAGTGGAACTGGGACACTAAACCCTGAGCATCGAGGCTGAGGCTGTTAGGCCCTGGATGGTCACGGGTCCCTCTTCCCAGGATCACTTCATGTGACGTGTCCAGCTACAGCCAGAGCACACCATGACTGACTCACCTACACTTTCGTGGAAGTTACCTGTTTATGCTTCACCCTACTCACTGTGCAAGGTTCTAGCAGACTACAAACCTGAGCTAGCAATCTGGTAGAGAAAGGGACAGGAAGAAAGGAAGTTGAAAAAGTGTAGGTGGGGTATAAAGAGTCAAAGAGTCATGGAAATTTCATCTTCCTTCTCTCTCCTACTTTTTACTTCATATTCAAGTCTTACATTGCCATAGCTGCACAAAAAACTCCTTATGGCTACACCCTGACACTGCACCTCTCCTTTTCCCAGGTATATGGGGCAATTTCTGTCTGAACTGCCAGCCAAGTATTTTAGGACACAACTCTGGTTTCAAGTGTATGAACCTAATTTCCAACACAATTTCTCAGCAGGAGGTTTTGTTGCTTGATGACAGGTTGTGTTAGAAGCTTCCTTAGAGCTAAAATGTAGTACTTTGCTGTAAGATATGCTGAGACCACCGACTGAGCCCCCTCCTGCTAGCCACTGTCATAAATGTAGGCATCCACGAAGACCTCTCATGTTCTCCTTTAGGACAAATACCTGTGGGCCTGAGGGCCCATAAAGATAGGGCAAAAGACCTGCCAATAATTGGCATAATAATTAAAGGTGATTGAACTTGACATTTCATCCAGATATGACTATTTTACAAATATGAACATATACATTTGATTAATAAAATACAAAGTCATTTCAAGGCACTGCTAACTTTTTTTTAACTTTTTGTCATAGATTTTTTTTCTCTGAATAGGTAGATATTAGAAATTCAGGTCCAAGACATTTTTTTACATTAAAAAAAAGTGCATGTTATTTTAGAAAAGGTTGGAACCACTGAGTCACACACCAAATGCTAAAGTCTCCTGCCATCCTTACAATCAGGCAGGCACTAACTGGAGCTTGGATTCTGGACCACCCATGCACGTCCTCAGCCTGAGGCAGACTTAGCTCCTTTGTATTGATATTTTTTGAGCCTGCCAAAAATGAGCTTCTGAATTCATGAAGCTCAAAGCTTATGGCAAAGTTTAAATGCTATTGATGATACCGTCACCGTTGACCTATTCACTAGCCACTGCAATCACATACCATCTAGAAATATGATTTAAGCAGTTATGTCCATTGAACACATGATAAACAAGACAACACACTTCTATCCTTCCTCATCTCCAGGCAGATTATTCTGATTCCAATCCTTGCATGGTTAGGAGACCACCATGCTTCATCCGATTGCTCAGCATTTATAGAAACAATAGGATGTGTCTATCCTCTTAACTAATTCACTAGCTTTATTCCCACAAACTCTGCTGAGAAAGCCACGCAACATCATGATTGAGTCCCATTTGAATACATGGGCAAAAGTTGAATGTCACAGCCATTATTTACATTTCTACGTGCTTCATAATCCAAGAGGCATATACCAACTTAGCTAATAATACCCAAATTTGGGTAGGACTTCTTCACGTTGACAGTTTGCTTCCAAGACAAAAATGAAATGATCTTAAATTGAGTTGTATGGTTCCCATTCAAAAAGCTGGAGCCTGGAAATAGGGACTTGCAAATTTTTCTGTAGAATAACCACAACAAACAGAGGCAAAGATTAAATTGCCTAATCAAAAATAAAGACAGGCCTGCCAACTTCCCCGTCCACCTCTACTGACTAGGCCAAAATTTATGGATTCCACTGTGTCAGTAACTATGCTGGCCTCTTATCTGTTATTTCATTCAATCATCTGTAACTGGCATGTGCATCCTTATCACTGTTTAACAGATAAAGATACTAACGCTCACAGGTGTTATAAAGAAACCCAGGTAAAACAGCTAGTGCGTGGTTAAGTGGGACTCATACTGAGATTTTCTGACTCCAACATCCATGTGTTCTCCATTGTATTCTATGTTGCCTCACAAAAGAAATATTAATTTCTTTGCTCACAGCCCCACTGCCTAAGTGGGCATGGACATGCTCTGATATAAGAAAGTGGGAGATGTTTGAAGGCTTAATAAAATGGTGGCACCAAAAATTCAAACCGTCCCCTTCACACACTGGGGCCCCTGCCAAGATTTTAAATAATCCTTCTACCAGCTTTGCTCACAAAAAGATTTCAAAAACCAAATATGGGCAGACACATCCCACTTATTCATATTTGTAATCATCTTCAAAAATGGGCAATGAAACATCAGTATGGTGTTTCAAGGATGAATGCAGTGTGGATAGCCCTGGGGCCTGTAATACAGGCTAAGGACTTCAAGGGACAGGCATGAGGGGGCAGCTCACCCGGCTCAGGAGCTGGCTTCTGCCGATAGCACCAGAAAATGGGGATTTTGCAGTAGACTGACTGCAATGAGGATGTTGGGAAAACTGCTAATCCAAAGCAGGCTGCAACAGCACTTACCTTCCTGGTGACTTGGGAGCAGTTCTCAGAACTAAGCAGTGGGGGGAAGGCCAAGTGGTTTATATGTGACTCAAATAAAGCTAATAAATTCATTTGTTTTTCTATGCAAACATGTGTCCCAAGTGAAGAATTACAGTGTTGACATGATTATGCATTGACAGAATAGAAGCCGAGTTGTGTTCCATGAGAATTGTATTGACTACACAGGCAGTTAATGACATGGTTTACTTCTGTGGAAGAATCAGCACTCATTTTCAGAATGACCTTGTAGTTTAAACTCTTTAAATCGAGAACACAAGGAACAAACTCCTCCACTGAATTCATAAGTAACTAAAACACAGCAGCACTAAGGCACAATCTGGATGATCGTTTGCCTCTTGAAATCTGGCTTGATAGTTATTCAGAGAGCAGCCTTCCAAAGTTACTAATGTCTGTACATAGTTCTTTCTATACCAGGTAAAGAGACACAGATTCATAGAACCCACACATCACAGATCATCTGTTCAGCCTCCATCAACACAGAACTTTGGAGTTATAGAAGTTCTTATTTGCCTCATAGGCACCTGGCCAAATGGATTTCTTTCTGAGCACCAAAGGTAGCCATGCACCTGGTCTTCTGAGCACTGAAGGTATCCATGCACCTGGTCAGCAGAAAACCTAATCCTTGCATGTGCCTCACCAGACTGAAGCTCTGTCAACAGACACCAAAGGAATTGGTATTGTTGTCTTTGCAGGTATTCACAGAGCCATAGAATATTGTTGTTCCAATATGTGATCAACTGTCTCAAAACATTTATCTTATAGAGGAAAAAGCTGAGATCCAGAGAGGTTAACTAAATTGGCCAAGGCCACCCAGCTACGAGGTAAAAGAGGAATTATGGATTTGAATCTGGAATCAAAGATGAAAAAATGAATCCTCAGGTACACACAGAAGCCAGAAAGAGGGCCATGGAAAATAACCTGCATGTAGATGGAGGTGGGTACAGGAGAATGGGGGCAGTGAAGGGAGCAAAAGAAGTATCTGAGTACAAACTGAGGAGTACTGGAGCTTATACTATGTTTGGGTCAGTCTTGTGCGATCAAAAACAGGAAAGATTAGGTCGTTGACCTGATGAGAAACACCAATGCTGGTTGCAGGGAATAATGCAAGTATTGCTGAGAAAGAGAAACCTAATTGCAACTTTTGCCAACATCACTGATTCAATGGATCTTTCAAAAAGCATTTACTGAGTTTTTCTTGTGTGCCAGGTCCTGTACTAAGGACTGGAAACACAAAAAGTAAGAAATCCTTTGCTCTCAAGTCTCTAACCTCCAGTAAAGAGTGAAATTGTGAGTATAAACAATTCTGATGAATAGCACAAATGTTTGAGAGATTAAAAAAAAAAAAAAAAGCAACACTTAAACCGAAAGAGGTAAGTTCTTTCTGCCTGGGAGGAAGAACACCTCATCTTTTTTCCATTAACACTGACTAAATTTCAGTTTATCCAAAATTCCATCCTCAGACTTCTTATTGTTAATGTCTACTTATTGTTAATAGGTTCCAGTGCTGGAGTCTATCCACATGTGTCTGACCCTGAATCTCCATCTTTAGCCTAATTTCTCCCTAGCTCCTGCTCCCAAGCAATTATTTCCAGCTACCATCTGGACATTGATGCCTAAATATCAATCTCTCAGCCTCAGTATGTTCCAAACTATCAGTAGATTCCCTTTCATACTTCTAACTTTCCAAGTAAAGGATTTTATCATCTAAACAACATCCCAAGCTGAAACACTGAATCACCCTTGACTCCTCTCTCATTTCTTTTTTTTAAACAATCTTTTTTTTTTTAAAGATTTTATTTTATTTTTTTTACTTATTTATACAAGCACTAGGTACAGTCAGAAGCGCAGGAGGGTGAGAGAATTCACCAGCAACAGAGGAGAGAGCAGAACAGGCAGACAGACAAAGTACACTGCTGAGGGGAGCAGCGGGCAGCAGGAAAGCTCTGCGCGCCATGTGGGACCCTCATTTCTTTCCATTCCTGATGTTACCAGAACCTCTTATTTCCCTCACCATACTGTCCTTCAACTGGTCCTTTTTCTCTGTGACTACTGCCTTCCTCATCACTTCTCTGGGATCCTGAAACTCCCCTTCTCTGACACTCTCTCGTCTCACCTCTGCACACCTCTGGGTGTGGTTTGTTTGGGAAGTCAGCACTATAAGGAGATGCATGAGGAGGGGGATGGGCACAAGTGTGGCATGTCACGGGATCTGCCCAAGGTTGAGTTGATGTTTGAAGGGCCATGGCACTTAATGAGGATGGAGTAGAACCAAGTCTTGGCCATCTCTGAATGTCAAGAAAGGGACATTCAACTATTTAGCTGGCCAAAAGAGCTATGAGAAAGCTTTTGTAGAGAAATGTAATGTAATCAAAGGTATGCATTAAGAAGATTAAGTTGGCAGTAGCTTATATAAATGATTATATGGAAAATAGATTAGCAGTAAGAAGAACAGCTAGGACGAGAGTGCAAAAGGCTAAATAATTAACAATGAAACTTTGAACTCAGTTGGCAGCTGTGGAAACAAACAGTAAGAAGCAGGGTAAATGTTTTGGAAAAAGAATTGCTATTACTTTTTAAAGTCTGGTGCTAAAGAGTGGGAAATTTAAGCATAACTACTGAGGTTCTGCCCCTGATCTGCATGGAGAAAAGTGATGCTATGTAGAGAAAGAATAATGGCGTGAGGGGAGAAAATTAGAGGTGATGAGGAAATGCAGAGTTCAGATTTAGATGTGTTGAGCTTGGGGCATTATTGGGATGCCAAGAGATTTAGATCAGCGTCAGGTGATGGAGTAGCTATGGAAGGAAATGATCAAGAGAAAATCCATTTGGATTTGGTGATGGCAAGAACACCAGCACTCTTGGAGTAAAAAGGTCTTATAAGGAAGAGGAGGCTGGGAAACTGGACTCTCATCACTGATGCACATGGTGAGGGAGAAGTGGCAAGGTGTCTAGTGTTAAGCAGTGATGGGAACCAGAGAAGTGAAATCATAATCGAAAGTCAGGAGAAGCATCCCCTGGGTGACATAATTGATTTTTAAGTAGAGGAAAGCAAGAGGCAGAGAGAAAGAAGGTGAAATTACAATAAACAGAAGGTAATGGAGAATCTAGAAGACACCTATAAATTAAGATAAAGTCAAAGGGAAGGGGTAACACCGAAGAAATAGTGATCTCATTTCTGAATGAGGAGATGGAAGTAGAACGAGAACCTAGGAATAGTTCACAAAAGCACTGGAGGTTAAATGTTTAACTCAAATTTTTAAGTAGGAAATGCAACAGTGCGTCAATAGGTATGGATATGGGTGGAAGAAAAATCAAGCTGTAATAAGAGAATTAAATTTAACAAGAATTAAATCCAATTTTGAGGGCACTATCAGGATAATTTTGCCACATTTCCCTTAAGCAAGCTTAGCATATTGTCACCTTCCATGGATATTCTTCAACCACATGGTGAGTGCACACTCAGGAAGGGGATGATTAGGATATGAGGCATCTCAGATGCCTGGTGAGGGCTACTCTGAAATGACCTACATGGGACATAGAATGATAGCGGGACACAGCAAGTCAGTCCCAAAAAGACATGATGAGGGCTCCGGGGTGTTTTCTTGGTCAGATGGGGAAACTGGTAGCATGAATAAAGTCAAGAGACATGCTTTATGTGAAGAAAACTGATTTCAGTTTAGAGGAAGAGGAGAGACCACTCAGGACAACAGTCAAGGACATAGGAGTTTGAGCACAACAGGACTGAAGTTTTCTAGGACCCAGTGGAACGAATAGGCGGAGGAATGGTCTCAGTGGCAGTGAGCACATGTGAACAGAAAGAGTGAAAATTGGGAAAAGTGAGGAGTTTGCATCTGCAGGGATAAAGGAAAGCAAGACTAACTTGTAAGTAACCCTTGGGTTACGGAAACTTGGCATACAAGCTGGGGCCTGTTTTGCCATACTAACTGCTAACTTATATGTAACCCTTTTTTCTTTACAAAGTGTGTTTTGGGGTCCTGTCAACAGGAAAAATCTACCTACCTCTAAGTGGTGAATTAGATCAACTTAAGAATTCCTGCATTGAGGCTCCCTGGTGGTGCAAGGGATTAGGATGTCACTTATGAAGCTATCCACAGCCACTGCAACACGAGTTCGATCCCTGGCCAGGGAGCTACCCACATGGCGCAGCAGAACTCTCCTGACTTGCCCGCTGCTCCCCTCAGCAGTGTATTTCAGTCAATCCGCCTGTTCTGTTCCCCACTCTGTCTCTGGTGAATCCTCTCACCCCCCCCCTCTGGCCTGTACCCCAGTTCTTGCATGCATAAATAAATAAATCTTAAAAAAAATAAAAAGAATTCCTGCATTGTTACTTTTCCATGATCCCATTCAGGAGAGCCTCTTCCAGGACACGAAGGATCTTGTATTAGGGATGTATGGTTGCTGAAAGTACATCTGACAAGGGTTAGCACCATTTGCTTCATCCATTCCTTCTTTCTAAATGAGCAGCACTAAACCAGTTTAATTACTACTGCTAATAACATAGGAGAAGCATTGGCTGAAGTCAGTCTCTCCAGGTAGAGTCTTCTTTCTAGGCCCTCTTTCTGGGTGGTAATGCCTGGGGGAATCCACCAATTCATATGGCTGACCACTGTCTAAAGTTAACTATGGAGAATAAATTATTTTCATCTGAAATCTCAGAGATGGACTCGTGTTAGCCAAGCTTACAAACACCAAAGTGTAAATGAAATTTTCAATGTAGTAATATTTCATAATAACAGCAACCACACAGTTCAGAATCACTATTATGTTGCCTATTTCCATAGGACACTGCTAAAAATTACTCTCATTTGTTGTCTACATTCAAAATTTAAGGGTGTGCTAAATTGCAAAGATTTGTAAAGTAAAGATATAATTTTCCCCATCCAATATCATAGATTTCCTAAATTTTAGCTACAGATACCAATAGTTTATGGACTCCAGATTAAGAACTCTTACTAATTAAGGTAACTTGGTATGGCTCTGCTTTTTTGCATTACATGCTGATTCTATAGTGTGTTTCTCACATCACAGTTTTAAAGTTCTTGGGCAACTCATTCCAGTCCAAATATGCTACCTACATTTATCTGATATGACCCCCATACTTTCAAAAACATTGTTTCTTACATTTTTAAATGTATGAAATAATCACAATAAACTGAAAACAGTGAAAGTATCCACCAGTGTGGTATATCCATACAATTGAATACTATTCATAAATTAAAAAGAAAAATAATGAAAAATGCAACAACATGAATATCAAAAGTATCTGTTTTGTCAAAATTCATGTAACTATTCATATAACTGTGCTTTTAAAAAGACTTTCTATAAGTTATAATGTCCTTTACAATTGAGAACATAGGGCCTCCCCTGAGGCACAGCGGTTGAGCGCTGGGTTGCAAAGCTGCCTGCAGCCTCTGCAGCACCAGTTCAATCCCTGGCCACAGGGTGAGGATCCCACATGGCACGCAGACCTCTCCTGCCGCCTGCTGCCCCCCTCAGCAGTGTACTTTGTCAGTCAGTGCTCTGCTCTCCGCTCTGACTCGGGTGAATTCTCTCACCCTCCCATGCTTCTGACTGTACCCAGTGCTTGTATAAATAAATAAATAAATCTTTAAGAAAAAAAAAATAAAACTGATAAAATATACATGAACCTTCACATAATGGGAGTTGTACTTTTGATTACCGTTTATAGAGAAATACATGTGTGCATATAGACTCAAGGATCTGCAATAATTCCAGCAAGACAGAGGTGCAGGTAACCTTGACCCACAGTCCAGACACTACTGGCCACATAACTACATTAACTTCCTAAGCAGCCTTTCAGCCTATAGGTTTTCCTCCTCCAGCCTACCTCATTCTCCGGGCTCAATTTTCCTAATTTTCACCCCATTCACTCTGTCCCTGGAAACTCTCAATAATCCCTTTATATGGACTTGTTATTGGAAGGAACATTGAAAGTCATAAGTTCCCATACCAACCCACTGCAGAGTCCCCTCTGCAATATTCCTGATCAATGGCCAGTGAACTATGACATGGCAATGGGTTCACTGGCCTCATAAGGCAAAGCTCTCCATGCTCAATGTAATTGTGTATCTTCTGTGCCCTCCTTCACAGGGCACAGGCACATACACCCACTTGAGTGGCATACAAGCTGGGGCCTGTTTTGCCATACTAACTGTGTGAGAGATGAGAAAAGAGAAATCCAAGCAAAACCTACCAACAAGACTCTTGAATCACCTCTTTAGTCTATATCTAACTTCACCTAATGTCTACTCATGGCTATAAAGCTTAACATGTATGCAATCACTAAGGCAGACATAAACTCTGACTAAGCCATTGGTGTCTTAATTTTGAATCATCTGGGCTAAAAACATAAAGCAAATTAAAGTCCCCCAAATAGAGATCGAGTGTGTTCTCCTGCCTGGGGTGGAGCTGAGGTTGCTGCCCTTGATTATAGAGTCACCAAATTGGGTCACATGCAAGGCAGGAGTCATGGAAGATTCTTTTAATGAGGAGCTGACAATTTTTGCTCCCACCTGTGTTGGCCACAAATATTCAACCATGAAACCAAATTAATTATTATAATTAATAAAAATAAAATGAGGTTTAATTAATATTTCCTAAATCAAGTTTGCCTTTACTTGGAGGAATGGTTTTCTAAATCAGCAAAGAAGAGGGGGAGTTTAAAGGGAGAGGTTTTTTCAGTTTTGGTTCAACATCTCTGGAGGAAAGGCCTATCAGATAAAACAGACACAAGCGTGAGAACAAGAGAAACCTATGCTCTCCCAAAAAACTAATCTGAGTGAACTATCCTCAAAAAAATTAGCCAAGTTTCTTTGCTCTAATTCCTTGCTTACTCAGCAACCATCTGACTACTAATTAAATTGGCATTATGGTTATAAAGTGAGACTTTTATGATTTGCTTACTATTAATCAAACTTCTAGGGCTTATTCACCTCTAGGGGAGCTAACACAATTAAATTCCTTAGTCTACAAATATCCAGCACCCCAGAATACTTTATTCCTCACCCCATTCCTACGAATCCAAGTCCAAACACTTGGCCAGCCAACTCCTCTTTGGCCAGTAAGCCTGCTCACAGTGATACTTGTGGCATTTCAGGGCCCACAGTTCACTGATTAGCAATTGACATGCACCCTCAGAAAATAAACAAAGAAGAAAGAGTTTATGATATTTAAATAAATAAATAAATAAGACTGTTTGTTATATGGGAGGGGAAGAAGAACCTTAAACTAAGCAAGTCTGAGTTGTTCATTAACCATTGCATATTCTGTAGTAAGAGGATGAATGTTGTTATGAAATTAGTCTTTGAAATTTCCATTGAACAGTGAGGCTAGAGTCCCATGGTCAGAACAAGAAGAAAACAGTACATGAATAGCAAAGATACAAACACCTAGTATGAATGTTTTGCTAACGCTCCCTTCTTTTCTAGCACTGTATCGGAGTCACAGCTGAGATTCTCTCTAAAGCACAGGGTCTCTGCAGCAACCACTGAGGACTCCAGGAATGTGGTGACCCTTGACCTTAATTCATCCCTCTTGGCAGATCCCATGTAACCACCCTTCTAACAGAGCTTTCTCGAACTCAAATAAACACAGGGAAGGCAGTCTCTCTTGTCTTTGGGAATCTGTGTTTATCCATGTAAACTTCACTCACCACAAATTACCTCTCAGGCAAGAAACATTCATTTTTTTTGTTGTATTTGTCATTGTCATTTGTCCCACACGAGCATGCCTCTGATCAAAAATGCATTCCCATTAGTTGTTTTTTTTTTTTTTTTTTTCATTTGTATTTCAGCCTTGCTTTTTTTCTCAACTAAAACACTGTAAACTCCTTCTGGGGCTCCCTTACTTTTGCTTCAGGCTATCTGCACTTGATCTTTTAGGTCTCTGCCAACATTTTATCTTCTTTTACTATTAAAAATAATCTCTATCGATGAGGTTTTATCAATAATTCAGCAACCAGATTCAGAATCCTCTCTGTCCTCTGAGTTGCCTCACTTTGCCTCCACCTCCTCTTTTTTCAAATTCAAATTTTATTAATGATTTGCCAATCCATGACAGTTCAGAAGGCAAGCAAGTCTAAGTGGCCAAGGGCATGAGGCTTGGAGGACACACTAACGTAGTGAATTACAGAATCAACTACTTAGTGGTGTAAATAAGATGGAGTAGTGGGAAGTAAGAAGCAGGATGAGCTGTATCAGGCATAAACGTAGATTCCTGTATTTAGGTTAAAATTCATATGTGATAGGGCCTCCCCAGTGGCACAGCGGTTGAGCGCTGGCTTGCGAAGCGGCCTACAGCCTCTGCAGCGCTGGTTCCATCCCCAGCCGCCAGGTGAGGGTCCCACATGGCGTGCAGACCTCTCCTGCCACCTGCTGCTCCCCTCAGCAGTGTACTTCATCAGTCTGCCTGCTCTGCTCTCCCCTCTGGCTCTGGTGGATTCTCTCACCCTCCTCAGCTTCTGACTGTACCCAGTGCTTATATAAATAAATAAATAAATCTCTCAAAAAAAAATTCCTATGTGATAACCACAATGAGCTATCAGCTCACACCTGTTAGAACAGCTATCATCAAAAAGATAAACTATAACAAGTGTCAGCAAGGATGTGAAGAAAGGAAACCTTTGTGCACTGTTGGTGCAGCCACTGTGGAAAACAGTATGGCGGTTCCTCAAAAAGTTCAAAATAGAACAAATGAAACAGCAATTCCATGTCTTGGAATATATATATAAGACATGAGAACCGAAAATCAAAGAGATGTCTGTGCTCCCAAATTCATTGTAGCATTATTCATGATAACTAAGATATGAAAAAAACTAAGTTTCCACCAGTGAATGAATGGACAAGAGAGACATGGGGTGTGTGTGCATGTGTGTGTGTGTATAACAAATGTCAATCACAAATACAAGAGATAATGAAATATTATTCAATCATGAGAGTAAAGGAAATGCTCCCATTTATGATGACATGAATGAAATTGGAGCGCATTATGAAAAGTGAGATAAGTCATAGAGAGGAAGATAAATACTTCAGAGTATCACTTGTATATGGTATCTGGAAAAAAGAAAAAGGTTGAACTCATAGAAATAGAAAGTAGATAAAAAGTATTCATGGTGAGGGGAAGAGTGTATTGGGGGAGGGCAGGGACTTTGGAGAAATAAGTAAAAATAAACTCTCTATAAGCTGAGTAAAGTCTGAGGATCTAAGGTAAGACATGGTGACTACAGTTAATAACAAAGTATTATGTAATTGAATTCATTAAAAGGGTAGAACTTAAACGTTTTCACACACATTTACAAAGATAAATCTGTGAAGGATGTGTTAACTAGATGGTAGGAATTCTTTCACAATGCATGCATGTATCAGATTTCAAAATTTTGTCAATTATGCCTCAATTAAGCTGAGAAAATAAAAAAATTCATAAATGATAGAAGCACAGGATGATGAATAATATATGGTGATTTTAGGTCATTGTGACCCAGGGGTTGCAGTGGGCAGTGCTATGATGAAGTGGGGGTGATCACAGATACAGATCTAAGAAGCTGCTTAGAGGGCATCATTCACAGCGGAATGCCTTTATCAACAGAAATAGCTACCTCAATGTCCTGAGTGTTGGCCTGGCCCCCCTCTTGAGCATCATACACTGTCCAGTTCAGAGCGTCATATTTGAAGAGAAACATTGACCAATGTGAATATGTCAGGGGAGGAAATCTTAGGTAGTAAGGATTCCAGGAAATGTGTCTCAAAAGGAATTGTTCAGAGAAGTGGAAATGTCTACTAGCAAAAAGAAAATAAACTGTCACCCCCCCACTTATGTCAATTGATGACAGGAAGACCAGCAACTGTGAATCAAAAGAAAGAAACAGGACATGTGTAAGGGAAGAAAAAGGGCCGAGTAGATGATACCACTAGAAACTGTGGCCTAGCCTCAGAGTTGGAGGGGAGGCCTGAGTCGCCAAGTCTGTGTAAGTAATGCTGCCTGCCGTCACGTGGGAATGTGGACCTGGAGCCGCCATCTTTCCTAATTCTTCAAGAGAAGCCCAAAATCCAAATGTTCATGCAACGTGTCTCAATTTTTTGTTTCAGCAACTTTTTCAGAAATTTCAAAGGAACATCTTCAGGCCAAACAGGCCATGTCTCTGGATTAGGAGCAGCCTAGGCAGCCAACACACAAACTATAGGAGACATTTCTAGGTTGTAACAGAAAGTAGTGCTAAGATGCACAATGGAAGATTTATTTGAGATCTGAGAGAATTTTCAAGTGTTTAGCATTCATAATCAGAAAACAGACTCTCCACATTCTGAGCAATGGAAAAAGGAAGTGAATCCTGGATGACAATGTATGGGAGATAATAGTTTTCTCGTCAGCAGAGATAATTGTGTTATAATTATATACTTTACATCAGAACAGTAGTTGACAGTTTACAAAGAGATTTTATACCATCTCATATTAAAAAGTTATTAGAACAGTCTTTTGAAGTAGAAAAGAAGGTATTTCTATTTTACAATGAATAAACTAAGTGTCTAAGATATTAAATCACTCAGAGAAAATCATATGGGAAACTGGGCAGTAGAACCAGGAATTGGATGACTCAGGTTATCTAAGCCCAAATTTAGAACTCTTTCCAGGGCCACTTAGGAGTCATACTCTAAAGATAAGCGATTTCATTCCTAACTATCCTCTGAACTGAAATATGTTTGTTGCTGCTTTCCTGTAGTCAAACCATTCTTCCCTCATGTTCTTGGGCATATTTTTGTTTTCCTGGAATGCATTCCTGACCCTTCCACAACTTCCTGAAAGCCTTTTTCCTTCATGATCTCTTGTTTCTTCCTCCCTAACTCTCTCAACTATGGGAATCTCCCCCCCCCCATTACTCCAAGCTGGATACCTCCTTGACATGTATTTGTCCAACATTTTTCTCTATCTTCTCCACATCGTCTACATTGTTGTCTTTATCAAGCCCAAACCTACCTTAATCCATATGCAAACACACGCACACACATAAACACGACTTAGTGTTTCATTGATCAATGAATCATCAATGATTATAAATCCAATCCGAAAGTCGCAAGGAAGTAAACTATCTGTTGTCAATTGTGGCTTCTCTTTCTATTTCCACTTTCTTCCAGAAATTTTGGTTATGATTCTTTAGATTTAAAGGCCAGTTGGGAAGTTTTGTTTCTATACAGCCAATGCAAGAGAGCCAGTAAAGGATATTTAGTTCTCTATATTGCAGGTTAATCAATATCACATGAAATATGTCATTATTCCTTGGAGCCCAATGAAACGTGTATGGAAAGAACACAAATATTGTGGAGAAATTGTAAACTAAGCAAAACTTCCAAATGACTGAGTTTAGTTAAAATAGAGACTTTTTGTAAACAGTGCCAAGGGATTTTCCTTGTTGACTCATGGACATATATCAAATATAATGTTGTTTTGTTTTTTAATCTATTATATTTAAGTCTGTGCAGCCAACTGTCTTTGAGTGTGAAATAAATTATTATAATGTGCATCTATCATCTAAAATGAAAGACAAAATGCCTAGAATAGGGAAAACATGCACAGATATAGGTGAGGGAGGTAAAAAGTCCCAAGAAGATTGTGTAGGACATTTGTTGTTAGTTTTGATTGTTCAGTTTTGATGATCTAGCTGGTCAAATGATCTGTTAAGAATAAGAATATTTCTAAAGCTAATGTTCCGATGCGCTAATCTCTCCAGGCAAGGTTCATATTTGTGTGGGTTACTTATTCTCCCTTTGTTGACTAAGTCAATAATCAGAATCAGCAGGTTTGGAGTTAGGTTGGCAGGGATCAGCAGCCTGGCTTGGGGGAAGTGAGTATAAAAGCCCCAAGCTGGGAGCGGCCATCATAGAGCCCACTAGTTCTTGACAGGATGGCTTCCCAGCGCCTGCTCCTCCTATGCCTTGCTGGACTCGTATTTGTTTCTGAGGCTGGCCCTACGGTGAGTGTCTCATTCTGTGAAGCCCCTTTCTTACATTTCCTATGTATTCTAGCTGAAGTAGAAGTGACAAGGGGACTCACCATCTCTTTTTAAACATCATCGATTCAAGCTCCACAAAGAATGAAGCTTTGCTGAGCTCACTAAACTGGGGCTTGGATTCTGGATGCTCTCCCATTTGTTTTGGTGTCTCAGGTTTGCTATGCCTCATACCTCAATTTCTTAAGATAAATGGTAGAAATAATGACATTTGTGAAGCTATTCATAGCAAATTTTCATAAATGCATGCTTTTATAGAATTTATTTCCCTTTAGCTAATGAAAATGGATTTATCAACTATTTTTGAAAGGCTTGGAGGGCAATATTCGACATCTTAAGTACTCTAGAAGAATTAATGAACACTATAAAAAGGATCACAAAGTCATGCAACATTATTTTATGACTACTAAGAGGGAATTAATTACTTGGGCAACAATTGACTAAAATGCTCTCAGGAAAATGATTTGGTTCCATGGAATGTTATATATTTTCAATAATTCCACTCAAACAGCGAGTCTTAATGAAGCCACAGGTCTCAGGGGCCTATTCTCTCCTTTAAAATCCATTGTATATGTACCCAGTTGAGCTCAGTGTGTTTGGAGGCGAAAACCATTCTTGCTTTGGGAACACTCTTGTCTATGTTATACTGAGTAGCAAAGCTCATTAACTGTCAACACTTAGGTTGCAGGAAATGCGATTAGAATATACTTCCTGCCTTGTTCCAGATTTCTAATATCATAGAGTGGATCCTTTTTCTATTGCCAAGTCTGTTAACTTCTCACTTGTCTTCTCCATACCCAGAGCCAATCCAAGTGTCCTCTGATGGTCAAAGTCCTGGACGCTGTCCGAGGCAGTCCTGCTGTCAACGTGGATGTAAAGGTGTTCAAAAAAGCTGCTGATGAAACCTGGGAACCGTTTGCCTCTGGGTAAGCTGCCCAGCGAAACCAGACATGGGACTTTATTTTACCTTTCATTTACCTGCCACTTGTTGTTAAACAGAAAATTAGGCAGAGGCCAAGAGGGCCCTGAGAAACATGACTTCCTCTCGCTTTGCATAGCTGAGCATGACCAGGAATTTGAACGATCATTTTTTTGAGTATGTAGCTTCCATCACTTTCTTTATGTGGCATGTGATCCAAAATGATGGTGAGCCACTGCTGGAGTATATGGAAGGTGCCACCTCCTTCTTTTTGTCACTGTCTGTCCCTAATGACACTCAGGTGCTTTGTGAATGCTGCCCCTCAATTCTTTTCCTTTCATTAATAAGTTATCACACAGTACGTACACATCTTTGCTAAAATTACAAGACAAGGGTTCTTGGCTTGAGAATTACCCAAGGGCACCAGGGATCCTGAAAATTCCTGAAATGACATATACATGTTTGTATGTGTGAGCAGCTGTCTGCAGTTTACCCAGATCACCCCAAATCCAGGACTTTTGTCTAACAACTATTGGGGGAGCACCCACTCTGCACGGCTGGGCGCTGTCGAGCTCAGTAAGAAAGGACACAGAAAAGTCAGACACACAGTGTAGACTCAGCACAGCCCAACCTCCCAGTCACCCAAAATCAGGTACAAGAGTGACTTCGCACCTCTTGGCTGCTTTATAACTTTAAGGGAGTCTTTCCACTTCTGCTAGCAAGAATTTCAGAGTAAATGCCTGTTAGTAAACCTGAACCAACTAACTGAAAAATCAACCAGGAAACGGTTAGCACCAAGTATTACTGCTGAGTGTTTTGCTTTCCATGTGGGGGAGACTTCCTGTGTGTTTTAACTGAATTCTAAGATCCCCATCCAGTTCCTTACCCACTATTAGGAAGATCACTTTCTTTTATGTGATTTCAGGTGAGTTTTTGCTTGTAGTTAATTTATGTTTATATAAAATAAATATGAAAGCAAGCACAATATGAAAAATAATTAAAGCCAAGCACAATATGAAAAATAATTAAGAAAGTATTCTAACAAAGAAAGAGAATAGACACCAAATATATGTCTGTGAATATTTTTTCTTATGACAAGACAATAAAAGTATGTTAAATGTTTTCTTCCTGGAAAAGACAAAAGAGGGGTGGGGGGCTATGGTCAGAGGCAGCAAAGACTACTTCCATTTTTTTTTAAAGATTTATTTATTTATTTATTTATACAAGCACTGGGTATAGTCAGAAGTGCGGGAGGGTGAGAGAATTCACCAGAGCCAGAGCAGGGAGCAGAGCAGGCAGAGGGACCGAAGTACACTGCTGAGGGGAGCAGCGGGCGGCAGGAGAGGTCTGCGCGCCGTGTGGGACCCTCCTCCGGTGGCCGGGGAGCAGCCGGGGATCGAACCGATGCTGCAGAGGCTGCGGGCAGCTTCGCAACCCAGCGCTCAACCGCTGCGCCACCTGGTAGACCCAAGACTACTTCCATTTTTATGTGTCTTAATTATTACAGTTTAATAGGGAATAGTTCCTAACATCAGTTTTTTTTTAATTGTATTACTTTTTAAAAAAATAACTTTTATTTACAACACTGTATATGATTTAGGGATAATAGACTCACACCTCTTCTAATGCACATTATCACACCACAGCCACCACCAAGGAGTCCATATCTTAATCAGATCTTAATTGGGATTTAGTTGGGACTTAAATGGAAGTTACCTAGTTAACAAAAAAAAAAGTTGCCTTCTTTGTTGTTGGCAAAGCGTTTCCAGAGAGATTAAATATATACAGTTCTTCACCTAATGCCACAGGGGAGAGGACAGAAACCTGGTGTTCTGGAGGGCTGCCCAGTCAGGGGGCTCACACCCACTTCTGGGGATCTTTAAGAAATTTCCTCCAAACACCAGCGAATTGCAATGGCTCTTTTTGATCTAAAAAGAGGTGAAAAATCTACAATGTACTTTTGGAAGCATTTCTAACAAATTGCCAACCTGATAATTTCAGATAGTTACTAGAATTTTCCCCGTCCTGACTCTGTTGAGAGGAAAACAATACACGCACATGAAGCATGTGTGTGTGTGCACGTGCACATGCACACTGGTGTGGTGTCATTTTGTCATGCTGTTATTCCTTCAATGCTTCACTTAACCTGAACTTTTGCACCTCCTAGGAAAACCAGTGAATTTGGAGAGCTCCATGGGCTCACCACTGAGGAGAAATTTGTAGAAGGGGTATACAAAGTGGAATTAGACACCAAATCCTACTGGAAGGCACTTGGCATTTCCCCATTCCATGAATATGTAGAGGTGAGTGCATAGACACTTGAGCTTTGGTTTTTGGTTTGGGGTTTTTCTCCCGATATTTTGGGTTTTAATCCCAGGAAATGCACAGTTTGCCCTTCACTTACTATGGGAATGTCACAAGGAAAGCATTGAACTAACACAGTTTTTCCTTTCCCATCTCTATAACCAGAAATCCACAAAACTCTGAAGAGCAAGCTTTTCCCCTAAATTTGGTGAAAATTCATTTAGCAACATAATACAAACTTATATGATGCTCTTTATAGTCTTCATTCATTTTACTGAATATTATTATTATTTGCTGAAGAGATATTGATATGT
Organism: Talpa europaea; assembly: GCF_964194135.1. Classification (NCBI taxonomy): domain Eukaryota; kingdom Metazoa; phylum Chordata; class Mammalia; order Eulipotyphla; family Talpidae; genus Talpa; species Talpa europaea. Next base: position 67,671,288 of record NC_140080.1, read on the forward strand.
GGGATCATGAGATAACCTTCAAACCCCACTTGGGGTTTATATAACAAAAAATAGATGCACCATTTTACTTCTCTAAAGTTTTGTTCCAAAACACACCTGCTCCCAGAGGTTTACATAAATGATTTTGGGCACTGCATAGAGAAACAATAAATTCAAAATAATTTCAAAATAATAATGGTGACATAGAAGATACTAATTATCAAGCATATATCCTATGTCAGATGCAATTGTGTTTTCAAAATTTAACCTATTTAATCCTCATAAACAACCCATTCAGGTTAGTCCTATTATTATCCCCATTTAGCCACTGAAGAAAATGAGGCACAGAGATATTAAGTAACTTGTCAAAGGTCACAGGGCTAATAAGGAGAAGAACAAGAATCATTAGCAACGTGACCCAGTGTAGATTTATCCTCAGGTATGCCCCAGCTTTCCACCTATAAGAAGTCAAGCTAAAAAATAATAATAAAGCCACATTTTTAATGCTTGATTCACCCTCAATTCCTTTGCCTATTAAGTATTTAAGAACCTCAAAGTTATACATGGCCCTAATCTTGTGTGTCATTCCTTAAGTCATTTAAAACAGATGACTCTCATGGAAATAGAATCCAGACATGTCCGTCCAACTTAAAGATCAACTAATTGGATCAAAAATAACTTGGCATGAAAAGGAACCATTCTCTCTAGCTTAGTCATGGACAAAACTTTCAATCGACATAAAGCGGCTCTTTTATTAGACAGTGTTGCCAGGGAAGCTGTAGAGGCTTGTTAGACTTCTGGGGCCCACAAGTCACAAGCAAGCACATCTATTGTGGAGCACGGCTTGGCACACCTCTGCCAGGCTGCAAGACACAGAGCCCCTCCAGGGGCGGGTGCAGGGTTTAGATGGTGCCCTCCACCCGACATGTGCCCTAGGAGACTTTGCTTCAGCCCTAGAACTCAAAATAAGTTTCCCTGCAACCTTTGTCTTCCCTGAGTCTCCATGATAGGAACCCCTGAGAAAATTCACTGCTGTCCTTACTGTTCATAAAGTGTTGTTCCTATTCATTGGATATTAGCTTCCTTGTCTGCTATTCATTCTTTCACTACTCATTCAAATATTAAAAAAATGAAAACTATGTGTTGAGCATTCTGCAAGAGATTCAGATGTGAAAATACATCCTTACCCTTGGAATGGAAGTGGGGGCACTGCTATAGGACATTTTGGGTGGAATCATGAGCCCAACTTGGAGTCTGAATCAATATGGAGAATGGAAGGCAAGCATGAATTCCAACATCTCACTTCAGCCATGAGATCAACCATAAGATTTTTCCCTCCAGCTTCTTCTAAAAAGGACCTCCCAGAATGTTCTCTTCCCTAGCATTACTTCTTCCTTAACCAGTGACCCAGGTGTCCATATTAGACTTACCCCAGAGTTAGGAAATTTCTTTCGGAACTATTAGTCCTCTTCACTTCATAGATTTTTTTGAACATAGATTATGCCATTCATAATTCTTAGGAAGACTCAAGTGGGACTGAGGAGATAAGAGATTGTCCTCAGTTGCTTCCAGAAACTTGGCCTTTAGGGAGTGCCCGTTCTCCTTCAGGGAGATTCTTAAGTGATTCTCTCCTCCTCTCCTTGATGTGATTTTGGGGTTTGGTATGGTGCAACCAGATCTTTTTTTCTCCTGTGCCCAAGTAATCATGGTTTCCTTTTTCCATATTTGGAACAAAATGTATTTATACAAAGTGTGCCAAAGCGCAACCTAGGACCTGTAAACAAAATAACTAAAAGTAAATACTTCCTAACTGCTCCCATCTCTCTCCTGAACCAAATTTTTCTCTACATGCTTCACTGCAGGGGCCTAGATTTTCCTAACACCTGAGTCTCAGAAGCTTCACTCAACTACTAAATTAGCCTGAAGTTTGTGACTGAGACAACACTTTGAATGACAATTTTCCCAAACAGAAGGTTTAAATGAGCTGCAGAATTCCCACCTGGGTTTCCCACACTGTGCTTGTATTGTAAATAGGACATTATAATGCTTTTATTTATGTCAGTGCCTGTTTTATACATAAAAAATATACTTGATGTTCATGGTAGAAAATATAAAGGAACAATTGGAGAAAAAACTCTATGGGCATGGAGAACATCTTGTAGTCTGGCTCTGTCACCATATAAACTTGGGCCAAATACTGCAATTCAGGGTTGGGTTCGCTTATCAGTGACATGGGAGAATGGTTCCCTTTCTGCTCTGAAATTCTAGGCCTCTGAATCTATGGTGGGCTGGCAGTCACTACTCTCAGGTCTTCAGGTGGCTGAATGCCAGCTTCTACCTTCTCCCACCTCTTACTGAAACCAACAACATGAACAAGAAGTTTTAGGCTCTTTAGGATTTCCCTCAGCCAGGGGAGCACTTTCGGTTGTGAGTAGGTGAAAAAAAAGAGACCTGATTCTCCAGGGAGGGAGAAAAGTCTAATTCTAGGGCCCACACAAGACTCCAGAGGGTTTAGCTAGCCAGCCTATTTGGATATTGGTGTTCTAACCTGCCCAAAAAACTAATGAAATAAAAATAATCAACAGTCTCTGTCCATGCTGCCGGATGAGCTATGCTGGAATTAGCCTCTCTTCTCCCGCAGGTGGTGTTCACAGCCAACGACTCTGGGCAGCGCCGCTACACCATCGCAGCCCTGCTCAGCCCCTACTCCTACTCCACCACAGCCCTCGTCAGTGACCCCAAGCAATGAAGGATGCCTCCTGCTGTGGCTGGGCAGAGGGGCAGGATTTCATGTAACCAATAGTATTCCATTTTTATTAAAGCAGTGTTTTCACTTTATAAGCTATGTTATAAACTCAGGCAGAAACAATAAAACATTCCTTTTAAGCACTTCCCATTTCATTGGAACTTGCTTTTTACTTTTTTATTCACCTGTAGTCCTTGCAAAATTGTTTTATTTGTTTTACTGAGACACAAAGGAATTCAGGAAGTCTCTGCTCAAAACTCTGGGGCAAATACAAATTTCCAATGTCTGTGTGTGTGTGTGTGTGTGTGTGTGTGTGTGTGTGTGTGACCCTCGCCGGCGGCTGGGGAATGAACTGACACTGCAGAGGCTGCAGGCAGCCTCGCAGCCCAGTGCTCAACCACTGCGACACCAGGGGAGGCCCAAATTTCCAACGTCTTTTAAGTGAAGTGCACATTAAACATAGTCTAAAGCCAACGAAACCCCACATTCTAAAGCTGAGAAAGCTTTTATTTCCCTCTAACCTTCAGTGAATAGTGAAAGACAAATTTGAGGTACCCACTTCTTTACTCTGAGGATTCCTTTTTTTAAGTGTGTCACTGATTTTTTTTTAAAGATTTATTTATTTATGCATGCAAGAACTGGGTACAGGCCAGAGGTGCAGAGGGTGAGAAGATTCACAGAGACAGAGTGGGGACGGAAGATGCAAACTGACTGAAATACACTGTTGAGGGGAGCAGCAGGCAAGACAGGAGAGGTCTGCTGCACCATGTGGGTAGCACCCTGGTCAGGGATCGAACTCATGCTGCAGTGGCTGGAGATAGCTTGACAGTGCTGTGCTTAACTCCTTGTGCCACCAAGAAGTCCCCACTGATTTTAAGAGTAGCACAGCTCACTCAGTACAGAACTGCAGTTACCAGGCCCTCCAATTCAGTGCCGGCCAACTACACCCCAAATCAGTTGAGGAAGGGATGTAGGCAGAGAACTTTTCCACTTAAACCACACCACCCACATACAGCAACCCAAAATTCGTGTTCAAGTGACTTTGACACACCAGGCACAATTTTAGGTGATCTGAACATGAAGAATAAGACCTAGTGCCTGTGTCTACAGAACTCATACCCTTTTGAGAAAATAACCATGTCAACATGACTTTACAAGAGACTCCAGTAGAAGGTGCAGTGAGAGCAAGAAAGAGGGAGTAGCAAACAGCCTGGAGAAGTTTGAGAAGGACTCACGAAATAAGTGACTTAATCTGACTCTCCGGGCTCCTTAGAGAGACAGGGATGAGGTGTTGTAGGTAGAAAGCCAAGACTGCAAGGTCAGACCAGGTGAAACAATATGTTGATGGACTAGAGGGTGATTTGCAAGGTTTGAAAGGATAACAAGTCCCTCTCCCATGTATATTTGGTCAATTTCTATTGGATGGCAATTTCTGTAGTTTCAATGTCATACACTGGCGACTTCATAAGGTTCAATCTAATCTCTATAAGGCCATGCCAATCTGTAGAATGCTGTATTTCTATTTGGTTGCTGTTAAGTAGGATGGATTTTTCTAATCCAAGCAATTTGAAGTTATAACTCTTCCACAGAGAGAAATTCTGTATATTATATATATATAGATAGATAGATATATGTTCTGTATATTATAGATATATGTGTAAATAGATATAATCTGAATTGAATTGAACATTCCTATATCCACTTACTGGTATCAGCAAACTTAGTTTTATCTATTGAAACCAACTCTGTTTGACTCCCACTTAAAGTTTATTCTTCTCCTTCTGTTCTTGAATTTCATCTACCTTCTAGAAGCTGTGTAGCATCTTTACATAAAGTACAATGTTTCATTTGGTCCCTGACATTCCTCTGTCCAAGCAGCTTCAGCTGCAATGATCCTTTTCTCTGTTGTTATAAGTTAATGTCTCCTCCTATGCCTTTTCATATTTGCTGTGAGGGGCTAGATTATGTCCCCTAAAAAAAAGATATTTTTAAATCCTAACTCCCAGTACCTTTGAATGTGACATTATTTGAAAATAGTCTTCACAGATGTCATTAGTAGATGAGATCATCACGGTGGGCTCTAATCCAGTATTACTGGTATCATTATAAAAATTTGGACACAAACACACATATATTGTGAAGTGATTACCACCATAAGATTAGTTAACACATTCACCACCTCACAATTACCAGTTTTTTGTGGTGAGAACTTTTAAGATCTACTCTTTTAGCAGCTTTCAAGCATACAGTACAGTATTGCTAACTACAGTCACCATGCTGAACATTAGATTCCCAGAATTTACTCATCTTATAATTGAAAATTCATACCTTCTGACCACTTTAGACAAGATTAGCAATTAAACCAGTAGACTCTGAATAGAAAGATTACCCTCCAAAAAGTGGTTGGGCCTTGTCCAATCAGTTGATGATCTTGAGGAAAAACTGAGGCCACAGAAAGGATTTCTGCCTCCAGACTCCCTTCAGACTCAAGATCGTGACATCAACTTTGACTGATGTCTCAATGGTTTCTCTGTGGGGAGGGTAGACCAAAGGAGAGATAAACCCATAATTGGTAAAGCAGAACAGTTCTCTTTTCAGTGAAAAGAGGGTTTTGGTATTTTGTGGGGTTCAGTGATTTTTTTTTTCTTACTTTGTCATGACCTTAGAGTAATCTTGTTTGGTGTTGATATTCTGTCAAAGTCAGTAGAACAAGGATCCAAAACCACTTGTAATAACACTGAGGCTGGTTCCTTTCTCCAATTATTCCAGGAGCTTTCTCTTCCACCTCTTTACCTCAAGGTCTGTAGATGCATTTGGCAGACAGCAGTGAGGGCTATTTTGTGAGAAAGGAAAGAACCAGAGGAGTCCCAAAGTCCCAGCCATGATCCTGCCTCAGGGAGTGAAGGAACAGGCCAGCAACTGAACTCAGGAATGTGGACAAAAGAACAGATTTGTAGTCAGAGATGGTGAGTTCAGCCATGCTGAGCTTAAAGCAATCAATCAGTTTTTACCTCAGAAGCTGGCATTGTATGGACCCTGATAAGCAGAAAGCAAAAATCACTAATATTAAAATACCTCCTGAAACATTTGGATACCAACTGTCAAGCAATGAAATTGAGGCCATTTATGCCTTAAACTATATTTTGTCTAGAGAGGCAGCACTTCCTAGGAATTTTTTTCTCACCCAAATCCTCAGGTTTACAGCCAATTCCTTCCTCTTATTTCACAGTTCATAGAACACACACCTCCCACGGCCCCATTACTTCTTCTTACTACCTTTCAAAATGGAAATAAACTCAGAATCAATTCCATGTTTTTAGCTCCGCATTCTCTTCTGGGTTAGAACTGCCCCAGATCATTTAAAACCAAGGCAGATGATCAATCATCTTCAGCCATCAGTGCAAATGCTGAAAGTTTATTCCAGAACCACTGTGAGCTAGCAAGGAAAGAGGGTTATGTGCAACCTGCTTAGGGAAAAAAAAAAAAAAAAAAAATATATATATATATATATATAAGATGGCTTCACTTATATGCAGAATATAAAGAAACGAAACAAAACAAAGGGCCAGGAAAAAGACAAAACTTGCAAGCTGACCATAGATCTGAGGCAAACAGCAGGGGAGGAAGAAGAGAGGTCAAAATGAGGGAGGGAAGAACACAAGGGACTATGGTGATGGATCATGGGTGCCATGGTGATGGGAGAACTATGGGGATAACACCTGAGGGGAGAAATCAAATGTCCAAAAGTTAACAATAAGAAAAATAGTTCTGTATCTAAAAATAAGTTTCAGGGCCTCCTAGGTGGAGCAGCGGGTTGAGCGCAGTGCTGTGAAGCTGTCCACAGCCTCTGCAGCATGGGTTCGATTCCCAGTCAGCCAGGGAGACACCCACATGGCACTGCAGACCTCTCCTGTCTCGCTTGCTGCTCCCCTCTGCAGTGTATTTTGGTCCGTCTGCTGTTCTGCACCCTGCTCTGTCTCTGGTGAATCATCTCATCCTCCCACGCCTCTTACCTGTACCCCAGCTCTTGCATAAATAAATAAATCTAAAAAAAAGATTTATTTATAATAAAAATAAATAAAAATAAATTTTAAGAAATTGAGATGTGGAATTTCCTCTGAGCTCAGCAGTCAGTCACTTGCTGTCACAGCCATCAGTGTCACACCCCAAGAGGCTTAAGGTTGTGGAAATGGGCGTAAGACCTGAAGTGGACATATAAGGGTGAGCTTAGGGGGAGAGGGCTGAGGCCCCCCAGGAGAGTGTGTGGCTGCTAACAGGAGAAGGACTGAACTGAAAAACAGAATTTGAAGGCCTTCCCCTTAAAAGTGTTTTTGGAAAATTCACTGGAAAATCTTATCAGGTATCTGTAGAACCACGCCAAGCACATAGTCAGTACTCAATGAATATTTGTTGAAGGTATGAAAGAGTGGGCTCCAGGTAATCAAATGGCTCTTATCAGAATCCTTGCAAGCCCCTTGTGCTTTCCAAGATGTTTTCTTCCTCTCACAGACATGTGAGAAATGACATTGTGACCTACCAATGTACAAGACATGCACCAGTTGGTTCGAAACCATTAAGACTATCAACTCCTGGGAGTAACATTGTTCAAATATTTTGTGCCAGGTTCTGTATCCTAGGATTGATTTCAAGAACTCAGTTCCTGAGAACACTTGAAAATAGAAAGTCTGTTTAAAATGTCCTTCTGCCTAGTGCCAGGACCCAAAGAACAAAAGGGTCCCTTCATTCAAAATTAACACTAAAGCCAGACTGGGGCTGGGCACTGTAGGGGTTCATGGCCCTGCATAGCCAGCCAAGGGGCCCCACATGGGAAATCAGGGTCCCCAGGAGGCATCAGGGCCCACATGGAACATTGGGGCTTGTCAGGAGTCAAACTCCTCGAGACTGGGGTTCCTCTATACAGAGGCAAATACACAGAAAAATCCATGAAGACTCCGTAACAAATATTCTAGCTGCAGTCAGCATCCATTCCACTCATTCATTCTTAATCCCATCATTTCAATTTATTGAATAGGAAGGAAATGCTCTCAGCTTTAGGCCCAGGAGGAAGGAGTGAGTGTGTACAGCTTTTGGTCTAAATCTGTCAGTGAAATACCATCATCTTTGTCCTGTGTTTAGTTTAGGAGTGGTCAGGGGGCCTTAAATTGCCCAATCAAAGGGAAACCCAGGACGTCTCTTCACAGTGAGATTAAAAAATACAGTCCCTCCCTAGAAGAATACAGTCCCAGAAGGAGCTGTCAGCCATCCCAGGACCATGAAGAGGGAGACCTTTCAAGAGGGAGCCAGTTCCAAGAAGGTAGAAAGTGAACATTGGTGACAACTGCAGAGCAGCTGGAGCATTTTTAATATTTCTGGAATTTTCACTGCCATTAACCAACAGTTTCCTTTATTTTTTTTTTAGATACTTATTTATGCATACAAGAACTGGGGTACAGGCCAGAGGGGTGAGGGGGTGAGAGGATTCACCAGAGACAGAGCAGGGAGCAGAACAGGCAGATCTACTGAAATACACTGCTGAGGGGAGCAGCGGGCAAGTCAGGAGAGGTCTGTTGCGCCATGTGGATTATCTCCCTGGCCAGGGATCGAACTTGTGCTGCAGTGGCTGTGGATAGCTTCATAGGTTGTGTCTTTACCCCTTGTGCCACCAGGGAGGCCCCATTTCCTTTAGTGTACTAAATTCTCTTATACTTGGTTATTTTTTTTACTTGTGACCAAGAATGTCTCAATTGATACAGCTGTCAAAATATTCGCCCTTTCTTGATAAAAGAGAATATAAAAAAATCAACAATGGTTCTAAAATGGGTTTTCTCCTCATGCATCTTATTAAATTGAAAGATTCAATCCTATGATTTGTTAGGAATAAAACTGGCAGAGTTTTTTATAAAGACAATCATTTATTATAATTTTGTTGAAAGGAATGTAATAGTTCAAGAAACTAAAATTATAGTAATCCATACTTATACCACAATAGAATGTTTTCATTAATAGATTATAAACACATTTATATAAACTTTCAGTCATGATGTGAAATTCATTTCATGCTTTATTTTATCATGAATAATTTCTATATCTCTACATAACCTTTATAATTTTTATTTTTGAAAAATTTACCATCTTATTTATATACACCTTGCTCACATATTTAGATTGTTTCAAATGTGTATAGTGAGTGCGGGAAGGCAGTGAGAGGATTCACCAGAGACAGAGGGGAACAGAACAAGGAGATCTACAGAAATACACCACTAAGGAGAGCAGCAGGCAAGACCAGAGAGGTCTATTGTGCCATGTGGGTTAGCTCCCTTGCTAGGGATCAAATTCAAGCCAACAAGGTGCGCCTTTGTTGTTGCAGCATTGAGACTTAACCCCTAGGCCACCAGAGAGTTCCCAAGGGAAATTTTATAGAACAATTGTCATAGTACACTTTATGGGGATTAAAACAATGCACAGTTCAGATTAAGCTCCCAAGACCTACAACTATTGTTATTCAGAGTAACAATAGGGTATGAGCACATTAATGTAATATTTTATGACACTAAAGCCTTGCCAGTTCTGCTTATTAAAAAATGGTTTGCCACTGTAGAAGATACACTATCTTTTGTGATTGCTTTTTCTTTTTTTTTTTTTATTATTAAGAAGTAACATCTTTCCTGTAGTTGTTTTTTTTTTTTTAAGATTTATTTATTTATGCATACAAGAGCTGGGGAATAGGCCAGAGGTGCAAGGGGTGAGAAGATTCACCAGAGACAGAGTGGGGAGCAGAACAGGCAGATTGACTGAAATACACTGCTGAGGGGAGCAGTGGATGAGACAGGAGAGGTCTGCTGTGTCATGTGGGTAGCTCGCTGGCCAGGAATCAAACTCGTGCTGCAGTGGCTGCGCATAGCTTCATAGTGCTGATGCTTAACCCCTTGTGCCACCAGGGAGGCCCTTCCTGTAGTTATTTTTTCATGTGGATTAGTCCCTTTAATAGAAAAAAAATTTAAAGTATGTTAACAGTGCAAAGAATCTGTAGTTTTTTTGGTTCACCCAGGTACCTGTTCTCTTCGCCTATTGCCACTGTAAGAGATTACAGTGGATAAATTTTATTTCCTTTATTCTCTTATACTTCAAGAGGTGAAAGTCAGAAATCTAAAGTCAAGGTGCTGGCAGTGCTGTTCCTTTTGTTACTTCAGAACAAATCCATTTAAATATCTTGAGGCTACTGACCTCCCTGGATCATGCACCCTTTAAGAACCCTGACACCTACATTGGGTCACTCAAAAAATCCAGGATAATTTCCCCATCTCATGACCCATAACCATTCCCCACAAAGTTTCTTTTATCATACAAGGTAACATGCATAAATTCTGGTAATTAGAACATCTTTGGGGGACCATTATTCAATCTATGAGGGTTTATATGTATGGATTTACTTAACACATATTTATAGAGTAGCTACTCTGTATTAAGTGCTGGGGCTATAAAGATGAATTAAGAATTAGGGTTTGTTTACAAGGAATTTGTGGTCGTAGCAATGGAAATGGGCATGAAAGAGAGGGAGAAGGGGCAGGGGGAAGAAGGAGGAATTGGTAGAGGGAAAATGTCACTGACATAAAGATGTTTTAACACTATGGCAGCAGAATAAAAAGAATTGATCTAGGCCTCCCTGGTGGAGCAGGGGTTAAAGTCAGCGCTATCAAGCTATTGCCAGCCACTACAGCACAAGTTCGATCCCCCGCCGGCCGGGGAGATACCCACATGGCACAGAAGACCTCTCCTGTCTCGTCCACTGCTCCCCTCAGCAGTGTATTTCAGTCAGTCTGCCTGTTCTGTTCCCCACTCTGTCTCTGGTGAATCCTCTCTCTCACACACATCCCCACCGCACCTCTGACTTGCACTCCAGTTCTATGCATAACTAATCTTTAAAAAAAAAAAAGAACTGATCCTTGGGGTTGGCCTCACAGAGGAGGTGACATCTGAGTTAGTGCTTCAAAGCTAAGTAGGAAGCACCAGGCAAATAAGTAGGAAAAAGCCATTCCTGGAAAAAAGACACTGAATTGCAGAGAGTCAAAGATTTGAAAGTACACTAAATGTTCAGAGTAGGCAAGCAATTTGGTTTAATTAGAAGTCTGGATATTTCCTATGGAGAGCTGAAACATTGAAGGGCTGTGCAGAAGTTCAATAACCAGCAGGTGATGGGAAACTTGGGAGGGGAAGAAAAGGTGGGGATAGGTCCAACCTCATCTGATCAATGTCTCTGAAGCCCAGTCTTGTGACGAGGGTAAGCTGAATGAGGGGCAGGAAGGATGTAATTGTCCAGTAGAGGGGTGGTAAATTCCACTTATATTCTTTTATTAATTGATATCTAATAAAATTAATGGAAACAAATTAAAGTTCCCATCCTGATCTGAAGTTCTGTGATTTCATGATTCCTATTCAATTTATTCTCCTAAGGTTATTGGTATTTCAGCACTTTAGTTTGAAATAGTTTTGGCCTCAAGTAAAAAATTACCTTTACTCCCAGGAGTAAAATTTAGATAAGTAACTATTCAAATTGGGCATTAAGAAACCACTGAATTATTTCCTCCAATGTATACTGATAAAAGCCATATTCTTTGTAACTTAAAAGCAGCAAAATCCTTCAGACTGTAGATCAATATTTGTTGTTGAGTTGTTTTGTAAGACTTTATTATTGGACTTTGAGATTAAATTGAGTCAGGAATGAGTATCTCTCTCTTTTTTTTTTTTTAAAGATTTATTTATTTATGCATACAAGAGCAGGCGTACAGGCAAGAGGTGTGTGGGGAGTGAGAGGATTCACCAGAGACACAGTGGGGAACAGAACAGGCAGATGTACTGAAATACACTGCTGAGGGGAGCAGCGGGTGAGTCAGGAGAGGTCTGCTGCACCATGTGGGTAGCTCCCTGGATGGCTGGGTATCAAACTCATGCTACAGTGGCTGCAGACAGCTTCATAGGTTGTGTCTTAACCCCTTGTGCCACCAGGGAGGCCCAAGAATGAGTTTCTAAAGAGGTTTGTAAAAGGCCTGTAAATGTCTGGGTACATAAAATTTCTCATCCATTGCTCCTTATTCTGCTTCTTTAGGCCCTCAAAATTCCCCTATCCACTTCCATTTTCTAATTTATCTTGTAGTAGCACTTAGCATTGGCTTTTACTCTCCCACCACTGAACCCCTCTTCTTGTGCTTCTCAATTGAGCCTCACTTTCACCGATTCAGAGTAACTTTGAGGTTTAATAATGAGGTATTAATAAAAAAAGCATAGAAAGTGCCTGGCCCACTTTGGCACATAATATGTGAATTATTGTCTGTGAAATTTTTAATAATTTGATCACATCATCCTTCAAAATATTAAAAATGAAACATCTTTTCAGGGTGTTTTAGTAAATAATTTGTCAAAAGTCTCCAGCACTCTGTCTGTGAAAATGATTTATGACCCACAAGAGAAGGAGGCGGCAAGATCAAGGCAAACTCCACAGGGTCCATGGGCACTGGGTTTGGCCTCCAACAGGGATTCTCAAACTTCCACGCACTATCAACATCACCTGGAAGGCTTGTTGAACTAGATTGCTAGGCAACCAGAGTTTGTGATACAGTACACCTGGCTAGGGCCTGAGAATAGATATTTCTAACAAGGTCCCTGGAGGTATGCTACTGCTGACCCAACACACTTTGAAAACCAAGGCTTCAAAAATCAGGCCAGGCCCAAGGTCAGTATCTAAGAGTACCATGAGTTTGCATCAGCTGTGAAGTCACATTAATGATTTAGGTATTGTCTACCTGGGCTTTCCATTTCGGTAGCATTTTAGTCACTTCGGAATATTTGGAAGACTACCCATACCTTGCCCCCTACCAGACCAATTAAATCAATTCTCTGGATGTGGTATCTAAATGGGATTATAGTTTTAAAAAGATCAAGTGATTCAAATGTCAATCAGCATGGAGACCCACCTCGCCCAGAATGTCATCCATTTAAACAGTTCCCAAATGCAGGAGAGTCCCTGAATCAGCAGCCAGGGCTTCTTAGATAAGGAATGTAAAAATCAAATCTCTAAGGAGTTGTTCCAGAATATTCATAGCTCTCCAAATCCAAATTGAAGTTGTATCCCCTGAGATTCTACCTTCTGTCCTTTCAGAGAAACACAAATTTTGAAAAATGAATGCACTAGTTGAGAATTTCGGACTACAATTGAGAATTTTTTCACTTAGCAAATACTCATTGAACTCCCATGAGGAGTGCCAGGTAAAGATGAAAAGGAAATGTTTCTTGTCCTCAGACATCTCATTCCGGCAGGGTTTTTTGTGTTGTTTTTTTTTTAATTAATTTATTTATTTATACAAGCACTGGGTACAGTCAGAAGAGCGGGAGGGTGAGAGAATTCACCAGAGCCAGAGCGGGGAGCAGAACAGGCAGGCAGATGGAGGACACTGCTGAGGGGAGCAGCGGGCGTGGCAAGAGAGGTCTGCGCGCCATCTGGGACCCTCGCTGGCGGCTGGGGATCGAACTGGTGCTGCAAAGGCTGTGGGCAGCTTCACAGCCCAGCGCTCAACTGCTGTGCACAGGGAAGGCCCCCCGGCAGGGTTATTTTTATGTATGTTGAACAGATGATTATCATAGCTTGTCACTTTGACAGACATCATCAAAATTGATTCAAATGGGAACAGAACCTCTCTAAAAGAGAAATGACATTTCACTTAGGAGTCACTTGATTTTAGACACACACACCCAGTCCTGCCATCTTGAATGATAAGTAAGGGACTTAAGGATTCATGTATATCTCACAGAACACAAGCAAGGCCTCATCAGGGACTGGTTCTGGAAAGCCATCAGGAACTGCTAAAATGCCCTCTTCTCCCCGTCTCTGGGCTATGTGATTCCAAATGTGGGTCTTCATTCTCTCTGCAGTCTGGCATCTCTGCTCAGAAGCACATGGAAGGAAATTTGGGCTTAGTCCCAACTTGTACTGTCGGTCTGCTTCCAAAATTAACTGCCTCAGTCCCTGTGTCCCTTCAAATTCCTGCCAAATGAGCTCTCTGAGCCCCAGGCTGCACCTTGTCCAGTGAGCAATGGCTGGACAGCTACAGGGGTGTGGTGCTCTTCCTGTTCTCCTGGAGACATCATCTGTGAGCCTGCCAACCTCACTGATGTGAACTCAGGAGGAGCTATTACCTTCCCCTCGTTAACAAAAGAATAAACTATGTATGAAAGAGAAAATCACACAGTGCAAACAGGAAGAGAAAAAGACCTGGAAAACATGAAAACCTGGCATTGCTGACTAGAACGGTGATCAAATAGGAATCATTTTCTTCGTTCAGAAAAAACCCATGAAACATTTGTTCTGCTTTGTCCAAGGAATTTTTAAATTTTGTTAAGATTGATTTAAGGGATTGCTTTTTAAAGTCTGATTACAGGAAAATATTGGCACAGTCCCAGCTCCCAGCTATAGAAAATCTTAATTAAAGCTTCAGTCTGCTGCCATCCCTGTGGCCCCCACAGCCACCACTGCACCCCACCTCCAGGCCACATTCCTATTAGTCACTCTTGTAAGAAGCCACAAATGCACACATATACCTTATTTCCTTATTCCTCTCTTTCATTCACAAAAGAGGGCAGTTTATAGATTTTAAACCTTATTTTTTTTTCCCCACTAGACACAAATGCCCGGAAAACAGTGCATAGCAGAACACAGAATTTATAGTACCCAAGGAAAGCCTGCTCTCTGTTACTTAAACTTAGAAGAGCAAAGGCCAGGGGCAAGTACTTTTTTTTTTTTTTTTAAATAATAAATTTTATTTTTATATTCCCCCATACAATTGCAAATGCCCCATTCTGACCCCAATCCTTCCCCTCCCGCCCCCCACCCCCCAAAAAGTGTCTCTGGTTCATAGTTTTTTGTTGATTTTGATTTTCACTTTCTTATATTCATTTTCCTGGTCCCTTATTTAAGTTTTCTAGATTCCTGCTATGAGTGAGACCATCCGGTATTTTTCTTTTTCTTTTTGGCTTATTTCGCTGAGCATGATCCCTTCCAGTGCCATCCATGTTGCTGCAAATTGCATGTGTTTATCTTTTTTGAATGCTGAGTAATATTCCATGGTATATATGTACCACATCTTCTTGATCCAGTACTTTTTAACCACACTGTACCGTTCTCCTCAAAGACACCGAAGGAAAGTCAGGGTCCTCCCAGGCATCAGGGCTGGAGGAACCCTACACCCCTTCATCCCCCATCCCCTCCTCAAAGCCAAGGTGACAGCCTACCCCACGGAGCCTGGGAGTAGAACTTTGTGGGAGCTCCTTTTTATGTGACCTGAGAATTTTCACTATATTACTATTAGGTTTTCAAGTACGTTATAGAAGTAAGAAAAAAACATCTATTTCCCATATATATGAAAATAGAGGCCCCCATGAGATACTCTTGGCAACCATCTTCTCTACTTGCCTATGGCCTACTTGAAATAACTGTCTTGTTTACCCTGTGTGCCCCCACGCTCAGCATAGTGCCTGAAACATAGCAGGTGCTTAATAAACACCAACAACTATTAGGGATAAAAGGACTAGAGACAAGGTTGCCAGAAGCTACTAGATAAGTTAAAACACTGCATAACCACCCCGTGCCATTTATACAAGGTCAAGAGACAAAGAGTATAATGAAGGGGAAGTCTGGATACCACAGTGACCTGTTTTGCCTGAAAAAAAATACAAGATTTCATAAAGACTTCAGTAAAATTAAATCAACCTAAATAAGGGACCAGGAAAAAGACTAATTAATACAAAGTAAAAAATCAAAATCAACAAGCAACTATAAACCAGAGACACACTAATGGGGGCGGGGTGGAGTGGTGGGGAGAGGAGGGACTAGGGTCAAAATAAGGGGGTGTGTAATTGTATGGGGAATATAACCAAAATGAAAATGCATACATACATTGTGCAAAAATGAAAAAATGATGTAAGAATTATATAAAATATTAATTAAAAAAGAAAAAATATATAATATGAATGATAAAAAATTGTTATCACATTTTTTCTTCATTCTAAAATGGTAGTGGTAGAAGAGAAGAGCAAATGAAGCAAGGGAAGAAGAGGGAAGTGAGCGCAAAAGAAAGTCAGGACCCTTGGAAATGAACTTGGTGTATTTTTAACTCAACCTCACATGGAAATTATTTCCAAAGGTAACGTAACACCTTCTTTGGTAAGTCAAATAAGTGTTTTCAGCATCTGCCCTCAAACTCTTCCATATTAGTTTCTTGAGACATTCATTTTTCAGGGAGGTGACTCTCACTTTCCATGTGTAATTCTTTTAAATAAAAATTATCCTGGCTTACTCCTGGACTTAATTCTGACTTAATTCTTTGCTATTCTTTTTTTTAATATACTGATCTACTACATGAATATACTGAATATATAAACCTTAAAAAAATCTTGAGAGGGCCTCCCTGGTGGCGCAGGCGGTTGAGCGCTGCACTGTGAAGCTGTCCGCAGCCTCTGCAGCGCAGGTTCGATCCCGACCGGCTGATGAGAATCCCACATGGTGAAACAGACCTCTCCTGTCTTGGCCGCTGCTCCCCTCAGCAGTGTATTTCAGTCAGTCTGCCTGTTCAGTTCCCCACTCTGTCTCCGGTGAATCCTCTCACCCTCCCGCACATCTGGCCTGCACCCTGGTTCTTGTATAAAAATAAATAAATCTTTAAAAAAAAAATCTTGAGAATTATGTTGAGTTGGTTTTCTATTCAGATAAACTTGTAGGTAGAGCAAAACACATTTTAATAACGGTTCTTAATGGTCATAATTAGGGCACTTTTCCCACGAAACCCAGTTCAATTAGGTAGGCATGATGCATTTAGACAGCTGTGTTCTGTCCCACTAGATGGCAAATAGTGTTCCGTGACAGAATCATTCATTTATCAAGCATTGTGCTAGATGCTAGTATTACAAAAATGAATTAACACAGACCATTGCTCTCAAAGAGCTAACTATGGGAGAAAAAGGAAATGTGTAAACAAATAAATATAACAGCTCAAGACAGGCTTTAATGGGTTTATGTAATCAAGGCAGGAGTACAAAGGAGTGGCAAATTTTACTTGGCTTGCCTAGAGGAGGCTTTCAGCGGAACTTAATGAGTCTTAAGAGAGGGGTGGATTCTCCAGCGGTTAAAAGTAGCAAAGATGACAAAGGCAAAGAGGCATGATTCAGGTCACTGGCAATAGTTCACAGGAGCTAAAGAACATAAAGACAGTGGGAATGGGAGTAGAGGTCCTAGAAAGGCAAGCAGAAGTCAGATCATAAGGATCTGGTATGAAAAGCAAAACTACTTGAACTTGGGCCTCCCTGATGGTGCGAGGGGTTAGGATGGACGCAACCTATGAAATTGTCCGCAGCCATTGCAGCACGAGTTCGACCCCCGGCCGGCCAGGGAGTTACCCACATGGCACAGCAGACCTCTCCTGGCTCACCTGCTGTTCCCCTCAGTAGTGTGTTTCAGTTGATCTGCCTTTTCTGTTCCCCTCTCTGTCACAGGTGAGTCCTCTCACCTCCCACACCTCTGGCCTATACCTCAGTTCTTGTGTGTATAAAATAAATAAATCTTAAAAAAAAAAACTACTTGGACTTTATTCTGTAGGCAATGGGGAGCCATTGAAGGATTTTTAAGCAAAGTAATATTTCCAAAGACACAATTTCTGTGGCAGTACAAATCCAGAAAGTGGATTTAAAGAAGACAACACAACCTTATGTAAAAAAAGACTGGGGGAGATGCAGGTAGTTATGGAAACAAAGGACCAAATGGATTGGAGACTTAACAGGTAGAGTTAATGTTGACTGTACAGAGGAGAAAAAGGAAGATGCACAGATTTGTCTTTGAGTTGTGAAGTATGGTGAAACAAGGAGGAAATTTTGGCTTTTAAGGGGGAAGTGATAAAGTCAGCTTAGGACATGGTAAATTTCATGTTTCTGTGGACAAGCAGGTGGAGATGAGCAATAAATTGGTAATTTGGGTCAGGAGGTAAGAATTATGAGCTGGAATCTCCTGCATATGCCTAGGGTATACTTGTAGTCAAGTACTTTGCAAGTACACAAGATCACCTGCTATATGTGGCTATTTAAAATTTAACATTAAAAACCCAGTTCCTTACACTATTTACACAAAATGCTTAATAGTTACATGTACCTAGTGACTACTATATTGGACAGCCCCATCAGAGAACTTTTCCATCATCATAAACACTGTACTTGGCAATACCAGAAAGTGAGTTACTGATCACAGGGAGGAAGTGGAAGGTAGAGGAAGCAGGATCTTTTGTGGGACCTGAGAAAAGGATAGGTTAGATAAAGTCAAACCCAAAAGTCAAGGTAGAAGGAAAAAAGTAGGCCTTAACATCCATGCTGGACATTTAACTTCTTCAGTTGTAATACTGGCAGTGCCTTCCATGAGCTAAGTTTTATAATAGGTGCTTTCCATGTCATTTACTAAAACTGTACAACCCTCAAGTGATAGGCTAGTTGCCATTTGCTGCATTGTCAAGACTACTACTGCCAAATTTTAATCATGTTCCTTTGCCAAGTTTACTAATTATTTACATATACAATGAAGTACAGGATAATCACTGATTTCATGTCCTTATATAATTAAAGAATGCAATAACATTCTTTAAATATGATCCAGTCATGCTCAGTGAAATAAGCCAGAAAGAAAAAGAAAAATACCGGATGGTTTCACTTTTAGGAGGAATATAGAGGATTCAAAGAAGGGATCAGGAAAAAAAAGTAATTATAATAAATATCAAAATCAATGAGCAACTATAAACCATTCTACAGGGGAGGAGAGGGCAGTAGGATCAAAACAGGGTGGGAAGAGCACAAGGGACTATGGTGACGGTACATGTGTTAATGGATGGTGAGAATTTCACCAAGTCTATAACCGAGATGAGAAAGCATACATTGTATAAAAATGAAGAATGATGTAAAAAATATATAAAATAAAAAATATGCATATAAACATGATACAGGAAAATTCGCACAAAGAAGATGTTGTTACTCTACAGCTAGCATAATCTGATCCCTTTTTGCTCAGGATATTGGGCAATGTGCTAATAATGCCTTCACCTTACACTTTCCTGAAAACTAATTGCAAATCCTCCAAGATCTGTTGTAGAAGAGCAATTATCTCAATAATCCTTGTTTACAGGTGAGAAATATTCTGGGTCTGGAGAAAAACTGCTCCTACAAAGAGGCTTTACTGGTCTAACTGAATTAGCAAAATAAAAAAACAAATTACCTGTGGAAGGCACAATTGAGCATGGCATTTGATAGTATGCGAGTTTCAGTTGTTTCCACTATGTCAGCTTTACATGCAGAAGATGGTAAACTCCTTGAAGGCAGGTAATGCCTGAGACTTCTCAGAGAGTCTCCAGAACACAGATTTCAATTTATGGAACTTGGAAGATTAAATTAGCAATGGAACTCAGGTATATCAAAAAATGTTCTAGGACTATGTTGAGAAAGAGGCATGTTTTGTCAACCCACGTATTTTTCTTTTAATGATAATATTTCAAGAGTTTTGAGTGATATAGCAATATCTTTTCTGAAGTCTCTCTCTCTCTCTTACACACACACACACACACACACACACACACACACACACACACACACACAACCATTAAGCCAAGTCAGCATGTTTCATGCCAGGACATGTTGATACATGTCCGTATGTGGAAACTTGGGATAAACTAAGTCCATTCATTTGTATGACTTTGCATGATTTAAATGACTAAATGATTTATGATTTAATGATTGGCTTTATTTGTGATACATAGTGACAATAAACCAAACTATGCATAAAGATTGCTACTTAGAATTCATTCAGAAATAAACTGATAATGGTCATGATCTCACAATCTAGTCTCAAATACAAATCTAGCCCCTAGGTATTTCTGAAATTTGTCTGTTTGCTTTAAATCTTCACTATTACGTGATACCTGAAAAACAATAAGGGAATTACCATGTCCTTTTAGGATAAAAGCTATGATCTTTAAATGTATTTAACTGAAACTATTGAAAAACTGTGATCACTTTATGCTGATGTTGCAATCCAAGGGCAATTATTTATAAGCAATTCACTTGAAATTTAGGAAAACAAACATTACGAAAATCCAAGATAACCCAAAAAAAGGTTCTGAGAAAAAAATAATTACATCATCACACAAAGTCTTTAGAACATTATATTTCATAAAAGACAATGATAAAAAAGTACAAACATTTCCATGAGAAGCAAAAAAAAAAAAATGAGAGTACAAGAAATTACTAGCATGTATTTCAGTGCATTTATGTAGAAGCCTTTCGGATCTAAATAAATAAAATAAACTTAGGTATACTTCGTTCTCATATACAACACAATTACCATTTTAGTTCTCTCAATAGGTATACCTTCAAATACAAGGTAATAAATCTAGAATATTAATATTTGTCTGAAAAGCATGTAAAAAAAATAAAACAGGGACTAGCAAAGGCCAAATAAAATCATGCAACACCTTTTTCTTGTAGGGAGCCTCCAAAAGTAGGAGAATATTATATTAGATATTTTTCCCATTTTGTTTTAAAATGGGTATCAATATTTTGACTGGGAAAGGAGTATAAGCAAATTTTTAACATATAATTTTGTATTTACATAATATTGTAAATAAGGTTATCTTACTGAACACCTTGACACAAAATACAAAAAGAAATTTAAATTTAGATTAGAAAAATACTCATTAAACCCTAATTTTGGCTAGCATTTCAATACCTCGCTCCACTGTGAATTATGTTATAGCAAACATCTATACTTTTCCCTTTTCTTTTCTACAAACAGGCCCATTAATCATTACTATTTTTTCTAGTTGAAAGGCACTAAATAACTTTCCCAGTAGTGCCACAGGGACCTTATAATAACTCTACATACACATGTATATGTTTCTTGACTTTAAGACTGAAAAATACAAGAAATAAGTTATCAGATGTCAGCATAATTTTAAAAAGGTTTCAACTTGCTTGACTTGATTTGTTTAGAAATGAAATAATACTTTTTCTGTAGATATATCTAGCATTGCTTCTGACTCATAGTAAGCAATTGATATATGTTTCCTATTAAATCTAACAAACATAACTGTAAAGAAAAGTTTGCATTTGCAATGCCTTTGCTAATTTTCATGGAGATTTATGATCATAACTGGGCAAAGTGCTCTTTTATGGAAACATATAAAAGCCACTATAGGCAAAAATGAATTTTAGGCATGTACTTAAAAAGTATAACCAAAAACAAAAGTAGTAAGATGGTTTTCACAGGAGACATACCACATTAAAAACTTAAAAAAGAAAAAGTAAAATATTCATCCAAAACCAAAAAATTCCTAAAACAAAAATTACTATTAGCCTTACTCAAATAAAATAAGGCATATGATAGAGGTACTGAGTTCTCCTGAAACTGTAATATATGAAAATTAAAAACATTCTATCTTCTCACAAATGTGTTTTCCTAATAAGATTCAGAAACAGCCCTCATTTTTCCCACAACTAAAATATTTAATCTTATTGGGATAATTATGCTTCTATGCCCTTACAATCTTCTCTAGTGATCAACAACTAACTGTCAACATCCTCAATCTACTTTCTTTCATAAATGAAAAAATAATTACAATGGTTATGAGACACATAAAATGAACAGATACATAGATTAAGTAAAAAATCTCTTACATTTTAGGTCTGATTTTTCATTGAGTACCAGCAAAAATGAAAATAAGTCTATTATTTTGAAAATATGTCTAAGAAATATACATGGAAAAATTCTGCTTGGTATCATAACAGAAAGCTGTCAGTTTTCTCAAAGTTAAAGAATTTCAATTATTCTAGCTTGGTTCACATTCATTTGTGTTATCAATACTGCCAAAGAAAATAACACTTGAATATTAAACTTAAAACCCGAGGTCAAGAATCAAATAATATACTTAATAATATAAAATAAAATAATATACTTGATATCAGGTAGTAAGAACTGTTTTCAGAGCAGTGTCTTATAACATCAATGCATTTAAATAACTGATTATGTATTTCAATATAATTCTATTGTTATGCTTTTAGTGAGGAAATTTTAATACCAGAGATGTAATAAAAATGAAAAAAATAGTCTGAATAAAATTGGGTGAAATTAAAGGATTCCTTCTAAACTTAAAATTTCTATCAATATAAGTCTGAGAATTAAACTTAAATTTGTTTTTATCTACCATTTATCTTCATAAAAATAGAATATTTATCTAATAGTATAATTCATTTGTATATTGTAGGTACTAATGGGTTTTCCAGAGCTCATCTTTTAAAAAAATTGTTTGGATTTTTTTGGCTTTCTGAACTAGAAATAATAAAAGTGCTATTTGCTATGAATTAAAAAAAAAAAAAAACAGCATACAAACACAAAAAACCTTGGGAATATTTTTCGAGGCACAAAATCCCTGACATTTACACCAGAGGTACATCATGAAAGACATAAAGAGGTCCATTATATCATGTCACATCACAACTTTAAAGATTTTCTTGCCAATACTCATGCAATATGCATAAACAATATGGTTGTGATTTAGCAAAATCTGATGAGATTGCAAGCAAGGAAAAAAATAGGTAATCCTGGCAAGGAAGAAAAGTTATTTAAGCCTTTTCTTCTTACCCTTTAAAACCCTAAGAGAGCTGTGACTTCTTCCATACAAAAGGCTGAAGGTCTAAAGCTCAAAACTAGTATAACAGTTTACTGTATTAGTTGGCTGTCAATTATTGACAGTTCCTTCATCTCACACAAGGATTAACCTTTGTTTAGTAACATAAATTACAATTTCTTTTTTTCCATGCAAATAAAAAATGCCTATAAAAGTCCAATAAAGGCATAACCAATTACATGCAAATCTGCAACACACCTTATTTTTCAACAATTTGAACACATTAATTTACATCACATATGTACAAAATATATTTAAACGGAAATAAAGCATTCTCTTCAATTAAATTAGATTTGAGTATAAAAATTTTCTCTTTGTTGGGTGCTCTCTTAACTTCAGTCTTTTAAGCAATGACATCTGGGGTCTGCAGTGCTCGCCATGGGAGTGTCTCAGAATAGAGAATGAGTGGAAGAAGGTGGGCTGCGCATAGTCCCACACCATGAGCACTGAGGACTGCTAGGTGTATCCTTCTCACAGAACAGGGCACTGTGACACATCCATTCACTGACCTCCATTAAGAGTGCACTACGAGTTTATGATCCAGCACTTGGTCTATCTTGCCATGAGAGCTACTTCTTTAATAGTCTTCGATTGGAGCTAACTCTGGCATGAGATTTACAGATATATTTGTATACAACCTATCAACCAGTATTTTTGGCGTACATATTAAATTGTTCAAACCATCGATGTACTGGCGCTCTTTTGAGTATCTTAGTAATTTATACCTACAGTGTTAGAGAAAAAAATGAAAAGTACAGAAACATGTTCAAAAAGGAAAACTGATTAAGAATATGTTCAAATTCATTCCTAAAGTATTTAAAGCTCTTACAAAGTTTGGTTCTCATGTATAATTAAAAATCTTTCCAAACCATTATTTTAAATTAGCATTTTTTACTCGTCTTAAAAGCCACCTAAGACAATTATTTTGCATTCTTACTACTTAGACATCCTTAAGAGATAAAACATAGTGTGTTTTATGTTAAGTAAACACTTTCTATATAGTTAGGTCTTTGATAAAACATATAAAATGTATGTGCATGCATGCACAAGCACAAAATGCTTTACTTCTATAAAGAAAATGAGAAAATTCCCCTCAGAAGGCTTTTTTGGTTGCAGTGCATTTTTTAAATCTTTCATACATTAAATAATTTTAAAACCTTGGTATTGGAAGATGACAACTTACCGTCCTAAGAACTGGACTTCACCTCGATGGTGATGAGGAATAGACTTGTATTTTCCCAAGTCTCCCTCTGGTCTTGTTACATTATATCCTGCATAGTGAACTCTACAACACAACAGATGGAATTGAAAATATAAAGAAATAAAATATGACATAAATATAGACTACACAAGTTCAATTCAAAATGAAAACAAAAAGTCTACTATATGTGCTATCAATAATTTCAGAAAATACTCAACAAAAAAGGGGTGAAACAGAAAATGGGATTTAGAGGCCTCAAAATTTTTTTATCCCAAAGAATCTCTTCTTGGAAAAGTACAATGTACCTAAAAGAAAGGAAATCTATTATTAAGTAATTGATACCTCAACATACCTATTCCAAAGGTCATCATCTTCTCCTCCCCATCCCCAGAAGGCATTAGGAAAACCATTGATCTTTCTAAACTGTTCCACTGTCAGTCCACTTACTCCACCAAAAAACTCTTTATATGGAAGACTGAAAAGAAAGCAGAATATAGCATGCACTTCTAAAAATGAAATCATAACTGTCACATGAAATCAAGTTTTCAGTCTTTTATGTGCTTTGCAAAATATATCCCTATTTTTAATATATACAATTGTTGATTAAATCATATCTGGGCAACATAAAGTATACCAACAAACTTTTTTTATGTTCTAGTGAAGCAAGTATATCTAAAATGGTCATGTTAAACACAATATAACATAGAACACTTGTGGTTTTTGAAATTAAATATGTTATTATTTTACAAAACTCAAAACCCAGTGTTCAAAAACTGTATTTTCACACCAAAAATAAACTTGATCAAATACATCAATCGCTATCAAAGCAATGCTAAATATTGTAAATACAATTTCCTAAATTAATTGAGCGTAATTATAAGTGTATTATTACGTAAGCCAGGATAAATGAAAATTAGCAAATATGCCTAGTATTTAATTTTGCAATGACTAATTGCCTATTTCTATAAGATCTTATCTTTTTTGCCTAATACTCTCAAAATGCTTATGGCTATTAGCAAGTATTTTTAAATTCACTAATATTCAGAAAAACTACTGGGGTTTTTTACTGAGATTTCTGACATGTAGCTTTGTATTAGTTTTAAATGTACAACATATTTTCTATATGTATATATTCATGTACATAATTACCACAATAAATTTAAGTAACATCTATCACCACACATAGTTAAAATTTACTTTCTTGAGGGGTGAAACTTAAGTGGGGAGGAGGCACATGGGCTGTGGTGGTAGACTGCAGAAATGCTTTGGGGGTGAGTGCACTATGGTAACTGCACCTCAAGGGGGAGCCTATACTTCTGAAATACAGTGATGTAAACCAAAATTACCTCAGTAAAAGACAAAAGGAAAAAATATCATTTTATCTCTTGTCATGACAGTGTTTACAATCTACGCCCTTGGAAACTTTCAAATACACGCTAAAGCACTGTTCACTGCAGTCACCCTGCTGTGCACTACATCCCCAGGATTTATTTATCTCACAACTAAAAGTTTGTACCTTTCTACATCCCCCACTCTGCCAACCACCAACCTGTTCTCTGGATCTATGAGTTAATCATTTTTTCAGATAAGTGAGATCATACATTTGTCTTTCATTGAGAAATGACATTTTTTAATTTGTGATTTTTCATATCTTTGCCTAACTTATGCTCCAAGGAAATTTTCCAGTGAAGGTGTTCACATCCATTCCTGAATAAATTCCTTGGTCCCAAATGTGCATTTGGGGAGTGGGGTACAAGAGCCCCTAAAAGCATCAGGCCAACGTGGTAGGCCAGCAGAGAAAACATGAGCCCACTCAGCACCAAGCAGAGGGAAAACCAAGCAGAGGGAAGTCTGGCAGGACTATAACAAAGTTGCCTCAGGGAAAAGGGAAAGCAGATTTCACAGCTGGAGTTGGACTATCACTTAAATCCCTTTGGGGAAAGAGTGCTGTTTGACAGCTGGGCTCTTGTGTGGCTACAGAAGATGGGAGCAATTGCTCCCATATGAAACTCTGGTGTTGCAGGAGAAAGTAATTTTGGTTCCATCATGAGCCAAGTGCACCCCAAGAGAGCTAACAGCAACACTGACTCCAAAAAAAAAAAAAACAGAGTGTCCCTGGAGATTCATTCACAAGGCTCACATGTGGGAAATGAGCATTCTGGTAATGATGCCAGTTAGGGTTCATGGCACACCAGCTGGATGATTCCTACCTGGGACAGCAGTTTGGGAGAGACCAGGGATCCATAGATAGTAGGATATGGATAAAAGTCTCTGTGCTTATTGGCATGTATATATTAACAAGCACTTTCATTCCACTTACTGTTCTAGAAATTAATGATTATAGTATACCCAAAATGGAAAAAGATTAGATAAAATAAAGGTATAATAGAGAAACTAAATAATAGAAAACAAAAGTTCAATAAGCAAAAGTCTAGAAGTGTTTATCTGAGGCTATCTGAACATGTCCAAGCAAGAAAGACACTAATCTGGGGACCAGAGCTTTCAGGTCAGCTGCCATCAGTGTGGGGGGCATCCCTATAGGGTACTGTAGTTTTCATAAGACTGCACCCCATGGCCAGACTCTATGCACAGTACGGTCCACTGCCTGACTGGCTGCTATTCTCCCTAAGCTACATTCTACTTCCAATTAAACTTTCAAGAAACCATAGGGATTAGTCTAGATGGATATGAATATTTTATTCACTAAAAACTATTTTAAAGTAAAATATTAATTTATAATTCTTAGTTTGCATGAGCTTTATGCTATTTTTTAGTGAAAACCAGTTACCCTAAATCAAATTTTATTCTAGTAGGCAAACGACATGTAAGTTTCTAGAACTGCTAAGAACAAGAAACTGAACCTGGACAACCTTCCCCAAGGTAACACCAGGTAATGATGATGGCCAATAAAAGGGCCTTCTAATAATGATGGCCAATAAAAACCAAAAAGGCATTCTTTTCCTGTTGGGCACTAATTTGAGATTTTGCGCCTCTCTCTGCTCTGTAGGTCAGGCAGCATATAAAACTGTGGTGGAGGCAACATTCCCCACTCCAGACTATATTATCTTCTGTCCATTTCCATTATCAATGAAAACTGTGGTCATTTTTCTAGATTAGACCTGTGTACTTTAATGTCAAGTTAAGCTACTATCACAGCTCCAATGACTGTTTACCTTTCCAAGTATCTCGCAGTCTGAGAATGAAAAATTTTCTTACTAAGGGCAAGCCAAGAATTCACAGCTGAAGATGATACACTGCAAGAGAGAGGGCCCTCACTGCACTGAAACATCACTGGGGGAGAGCCAGCATATTCTCACGCCTACCTGGGACAGCCTCCCACATGTGACCTCACAGCAGCCCATGACAGCTCTATTATTCTAAGAAGGAAAGCAACATTCAGGATACAAGTCCTAAGATAACTGCTAAGTGTTAAAGCCAGAAGTTAAATCCACATTTGCTTGACTGTAGAAATCAGGCTCTCTTTTTTTTTTTTTTTTTAAATGAGATATTTTTATTATTTATTTTTTTTTATAAACAGGCTCTCTTTTCTAGCACTCCACACTTAAACTTCTGCATGAGGATATATGTAGGTGGACAAGCAACTCTATACCCTGGCTCCCTGAGAGGGCAGGCTGGAGTTAAAGAAGATACTATTTATGCTCTTGAGGCCTCTCGGATCCAGAAACATAATGCTGCTGACATTTCTAATATATGGTTTTGCAAGTATAGTGTACCTATCAGGAAGATTGCATGTTACTTACATATACATGTATTTATCCAGCTTTGCTGCAAAATGACGAGGCATTTCTCCACATCCATAATAATTTCGGTCATTTTCGGGTAGATGATCCACATCATGGAATATCACACAGTCCCATATACTGTCTTTCATGGCCTCTTTAAAGCCCACATTGAAAAGCATTGCACGGTTAAAAGGTTGTGTGCCAGTCTTGACAGAGAGAAAAGCAGAAATGTGCTAAGGCTTTGTCTTCTGACTATTTTCCATATTTTTCTAACTAGTTGAATCATGGTCAAATAATAATAAATGCATTCAAATAAAAAAGATAAAATAACATAGTTCAGAATTTTCAAATATACTATTCACTTACTGTATTATTTTAAACATTTCTAATCTATAAGCAACATTGTTATTGTCCAGTCTATTGGTGAATCATCTATATGTAATGATATAATTTACATTTGTTTTACTTTAAATACATTAGGATATAGATTATTTATGACCAAGAAAAAAAGTCATAATATTGATTGTGTTTTTTAGTGACACTTTCCATGTGCTCTCAAGAAGAACAGCAAAAAACTGATATTTGATTCAACAAGTATTAACATTTCTCTTATATGACAAGGTTAGCTTCATATTACTAATGCTTATCATTAAAGACAAAGACATTTTTAGAAACAAAAACAATTGGAACTTATAATACAAAACCCAACTTCCTTTATTGCAACCATTTTCCTTTATTACTAAGAGAAATACATTAAGGTACTGGGCAACAAAGTCCCCGCTCTGTCTCTGGTGAATCCTCTCACCCTCCCGCACATCTGGCCTATACCCTGGTCCTTGTATAAATAAAATAAATCTTAAAAAAAAACAAAGTTTCCGTTTGTTTTAGTCTTGCTTCTGCTAAAGACTGACAGCATTTTACCAGACAGAAAGCACAGAAACGTATTACACAGAACCCAACTTCCTATATAATAACCACTTCCCTTCATTTATGAGGGAAATTATGTTAAAGTGCACTGGCAGTAAGTTTCATTCTGTATCTAAAGAAAATTAAAGAGGAGTTACTTATGCCTTGGCAACATTCCTCAAAATCACTTACAAAGTATGAAATAAAAAAGGATTATGAGAGAAGCAAATGAGATACCCATGCAGTCATCGGAGTTCTATCCCAACAAGGAACAATCATTAATTTTTTTTTACTTGAATTTTCTTTTAATACCAAAGATTAATACATGGGAAGACTTTACATTTAAAGGTTTTAGAAGACATAAAATACCAAGCTTTAAGAATGAATATTGCACTGAATATCATTGCAACACATTAAGAATGTCCCAAACCTTTAGAAGGGACAACATCTCCAGTTAGCTTCCTCTTTGGATGAAAACAGGAATCGAGTCAATCAGTCCTTGAAAGTCATTCCTGTGTGCACCTGAAATCGGCTGTGTCACTGACAAAACAGATTCAGATACACTTTCACGTTAAAAAGACTGATTGATGCATAGGTGTATATATATATGTGTTTGTTTTTATTTTTACTTATCAGCACAGATTGATGGGAAAGAATCTGGTAATAAGCCTGGCTCTCAATTAGGAATAAATCCTGGCATGGTTTGCCTCCATTTTCTCCATCTAATCACTGATTAGTTTGATCCTGGTCATTAACTTGAACCTCTGAGTTTCAGAGTTCCTTATTCATTACAACGAAATTTTCAACTAGAATTGCTTTGAAAAAACAAATCGAAACTTCCCTTTGTGTCAGCTGAGAACATTGCATAGGGAGTTAGAGAATTTTCTCATGAATTTCTGTTTCAACTTCAGCGTGCCTGAAACTGAACTTTCAGACTCAGAAGACCACCTCTTCTCCGCCACACCACACGTGACTGACATTTTTGCAGAAGGAGCTAGAATTCCTGGGGGTAAGTGAGCCTCCTCCAATCTCAACTATAGTAAGAACTGACTCTAAAAATAGTATTTCACTATTTTCAACACCGTTTCCCTACTTGGAGTCAAGAGGAGAGAAAAACTGGGTCCTGTTGGATGAGAAGCATTTCCCATTGAAGACTAGGAAAGAGATGGCAAATAGTATCTGCCAACTCCAGTCAGTTGGCGGATTAATGTAGCATCTCACTATGAAGGATTTATAATCTTTATGTTCATTTACTTAAATGGAAAAAATAATTTTGACTGTCCTCATGACTATGTGAAACAAAACAAAACGAGAAATACAGACCATTCCTGCATTAGGTTATACCTGTATCAATTCTTAGCATGGCTAGGGGATACAGGAAATATCACAGTTGAATGCTGCCTAAGACACCAAAGTGACTTCTCACATTTGGCTTCAATTAGGAGGAAATTGACATGCTCTTGGGAACAAATCTTCTTATTCCACAAAATGCATGCATTTTTTTACAGGTAACACAAATTCTGATTGGCTTGGTATGCCTTTGTTTTGGAACAATTATCTTCTCTGTGCTCAATATTTCAGAATTTAAGGAAGACTTTTTCTTCATTTAAAGCAGGCTACCCATTCTGGGGAGCAGTATTTGTGAGTGTATATATATATATATATGCCTACAATTGTCTCTGATCTGACATTGCACATAGCTTTTCTCTTACCCAGATTGACTCTAAACAAACCAATTGCTACTTATTTTCAATATTTAAATTTATATTTAAATCATATATAAGTAAAGTTTACAAAGCACTTGGGATTAAACATGTCAGCATATTTTTATCAAGTGAGACACCTGAGATGAATAAACATTAAATGAATTGCCCAAAAGATATTTAGCTAACAAAGATTACATCTAAACTTTCAGAATTCAATTCCAGAAAAATTTCCTCAACACTACTCATCAATAAATTTATCCTAGTGAAGGGAGTGAAAAGTGATTGCTGAGGAGAGGAGAACAAGGTATTTGATGAACTTCTTCTAAGCCCTAGAAGCTCCTTTAGGCGCTTTCTCATTGTATTCTTTTTTTAAAAGGTTAACAAAAGGTTTATTTACAAGGGAAGTGGACAATCATTAATTTTTATTACTAAATCCTACATGAACTTGAGGTAACAGAAGTCACTTTATATTTTCTTCACCAGTGAAATGGAGAAAATTATAAGGAAAGGACTTAAATTAATTTTTTTATATTAGTATGGCATAATTTTGAAAAATGTTTTCCCTAAATGTGGACATAATACTTAATGGCTTATAATAAAAATTAAAAGTTCTATGTCAAATCCATTTTCATTCTTCAAAAGCAATATAGTTCGACTTCTCTAGCAGTTTATGCTGGTACTTATCACCATATTTCAAGTTCTGCGATTCCCTTGTCCAACTCCCTATCATGGTCACTGAGGATTTACATATCACTGCCCCTCCACTCATTCTCCAAACATAGTTATAAAAATTTTTGTTTAAAATCAATTGTGCTGACATTTTTAGAACTATATATGAGGGCTGAGTGAATTATAATCATTTTCTTTCTCTAATTGTCATAGAGAAACTGATATTGACTGATAACTCATAGAGTGTTTTATATAACTATCATTAGTTTGTACAGACTATGTCCTATATTTATTACTAACTGATATAATCATTTGTACAAAATCATCTCACAATCCCTCCTCTACTCCCAAACCCAACTCCAGCTCTGACTGCCCTCATCTCTTGCTCTAGTCTGAGTTAATCAGACTGTGTGTGACTATCATCCTGGGACTTCACCTTCATTCTCTCAATAATCTATGTCTTTTCCTTGCTCTCTCAGTTTGCAGAGGCACATCTCTCAAACAGCTTCCTAAGTACAGGCAGATGGAAAAAATACATATAAAGTATATATACATATATATATGTTTAGTCAATGAATGAGTTAAAATGGCATTAATCTACCCATATATTTGACTGACATTTGGGATGAATAAAAAATTCCAGGTTAAAAATACTTTCGGGCCTCCCCTGGTGGCACAGCGGTTGAGCGCTGGGCTGCGAAGCTGCCCGCAGCCTCTGCAGCACCAGTTTGATCCCTGGCCATCAGTGAGGGTCCCACATGGCACGATAGACCTTTCCTGCCATGCCCGCTGCTCCCCTCAGCAGTGTATTCCGTCAGTCTGCCTGTTCTGTTCCCTGCTCTGGCTCTGGTGGATTCTCTCACCCTCCCACGCTTCTGACTGGACCCAGTGCTTGTATAAATCAATCAATCAATCAATCAATCTTTAAAAATAAAATAAAATAAAAATACTTTCCCCTAGAGTTTTAAAGGCACAACTCCACAATCTTCCATCATTTAGCATCACTGAGGTAGTCCATATGAAATCTGATACAAAATCATACAAATCACGTATAGTTTCTCCTATATATCTCTTTTTCATTTGTAGTCTAAAATTTCAAAACAATATGCTTCATAGTGGATCTATATTTTATTCATGTGTATATGTGGCCCCTTCAAGCTTAACATTCATGTCTTCACTTTCAGGAAATTTTCTATATTAGTTCTTTGGTTATTTCCCTATCCCCACCCCATGACCCACTGCATCCCACCCTCAATTTTTTCCTGCTGTTTTTCCAGAACCCTGATTAGCAAGGTGGCATTAGTTTTCTATTGCTAACTATCTATGTCAAAACTTAGTGACTAAAAATACATACTCATTATACTCACAGCATCTGAGGAAAGGGAATTCTGACAGCACAGTAGAGGTGTTTTAACTCTACCCCATGACCTCTAGACCTTAGCTGGATAATTCACTGCATGGTGGCTCCTGTACACAGCAGCCAACATGATGCTGGCAAGTCGGTTCCTCTCCACAGAGCTACCTGAGTGTTTTCATACACAGCAGCTATCTTCCCCAAGAGCAGGCATCCAAGGCAGAAGCAGAGATGTTTTTTTATTACCTAGCCTCAAAAGCCACATTCTGTCACTCCAGTTTGACTGCCCATCAAGTCAGCCCATACTCATTGTGGGAGATGACACAAGGGCCTTGTTACAAGGCCCTGGGGTCACGTTGGAGGTGGTTACTCTTACGACCTATTGGTACTCATAGATTAAGCTTCTTAATTTCTTTTGTTATGGCTCTATTTTAGAAGTATTTTCTACAGTTTATTTTCCAACTGTTCCACTGATAGTTTCATTTTAGTTATCACATGTCATTTAACAATAACTTCCTTATTCTGATAATTCTTTATAGTTTCCTGTTTTGATTTCATGGACTCGTTATCTTTCCTTCACTCTCTATGGATATTCATTATAAATTCATTGCTCTATCCTCTTTGCTAAATGAAAGGAAGTGAACTTCATGGAGGTGATAAAGAGATGAGCTGGCTTTTCCTTTGGAGACAAATATTAGGTAAGGCAGCTTTTCCCTGGGCTAATCTATCAACAGTTCTTCAGTGAAGACAACGACTCATGCCTCAACTGGAGGAATCAGGGGGACTCATTCCTCACTACTGGCTTCAAAAGCTCAATAGGAAAAAGGTCTGCTGGTCACTAGGACCAGCATAAAGACTTACTTAACCCTTCTATTTTGAGGCCCCAGAGCATAACTGTATCAGCACAATCAAGATCTTCTCTATTCTGCAGTGTGGTTTCGCCACAGAATAAAATTTTCATTTCCTACTGAAATAATGGAGTAATCACCTGGCAACACAAGCAAAGATGAGAAACTAAGAATCTGATTGTTGTGTAATCAGCTTTGAAACAATTCCCTTATTCTAGCCCAATGTTTCAATCCATCTTCTATGACATGTTTCAAGTATCAAGATTTATCCAGCACACTGTCTCAGTTCTTGATACAATCACCCGGGAGAGGAGAAGCTTGTGTCATTGAACATCCTCTGCTCTGCTAAGAGATCAGATGAGTGTGCTATCTGCTCCCTGACTTCCAAAAATGTGTAGCAATCTCTCAACTACTTTCATCTCTCTGTCCTTTTGGTTCAGTATCTTTTTAAAAATTTTTCTTTCACTTTCATTTTAGGAGTTTGTAAAGGAAATGAGGTAAATATGTGTACAATCTTCTATATTTAACTAGGACTTCTGAGCTACTCTTTTGATTGCTTACACTTCTGGGCACCAGTCAGAAGACAAATTACTCTTCTTTTTCATATGTGGTGAAGATGTTAGTAGCTCAAAACCACACACTATCAAATGCACAATACTGAATTAACATTGACAAGAATGAGATTCGGATTAAGCAGTTTATCAAGTACAGATCTTAGCTGCTTTGAAAAGATTCTTCATCACATACATGAAATAATTCAATGCTAGACCTCTCAGGAGAATGTCTTTAATAACACAGAGCTCATCTCTCAAAACATTGGGAGACTGAAGATTAAAAAAAAAAAAAAAGGAAATTAGCAATGAGTAAAACTCACCTACAACATTATAACTATGGCTATATGAAAGTAGCTAAAAGTTTCAATGTTATCAAGTAAAAAACAGTTTTTGAAGTATAGGGTGCAACATTTAAAAGACTATATACATCATTATATGTAGAGGGAAAGAACCTTAAAAGACTAGTTTCCATACAGACAAGTGTAAGAAGAAAGAAATCCAAGATGACACCTTAAGTATAAAACTAAGTAATAACAGAAGTAGTAAAACACAGAAGGATGGAGAATATTTCCAAAGGATTCAAGTAAATCTAAGAGATTTGTATATACGGAATACTGAGATGAGAAAAATATTAACAGATATAATATGAAAAATAATTAGAGAAAAATGTTTCACTTTAATAGGCAAGGCATAAGATGATTAAAGATGATAGGAACATATTAATAATTGCATTAACCAAAAAAAGTGTGTGTGTGTATATATATATATATATATATATATACACCACTAATAGGTTCAATGTAAAATGTAATTTTAGCCAAGTGTAGAACCAGCGATTTGAGTTACCCAGTTAACCTTAGGTTAAACACTTTTAACAAAGCATATCTATAGGTTTATTAAGTACTAGTATACTTAATTACCATTTTGAAAAATATTCTTACCTGTTCAATGACATAAAAGGCAAATTCTAGCCGCTGTTTCTGAAGCATTGGAATCAGATGCAAGAAAAAAATTGGGAGATGTTCATGGCGATTACGGAAAGGAATAAGAACTGCCACCTTTAAAACAAAATAGTCACATATGTAAATAATAGAACAGCAAGCCCAGTAAGTGATCTATTAAAATCCCTGATGGCTTTAAAAGCATATCCATATAAATTTTCTCACCAGAGATCCAACCATGAGCAAAAGCTGACATGGCCCTTACTTTTGACCACTTATGGTCTTGTGAGCCTGGGGAAGAATTCATGGGCTCTCAGCCATTCTAATGACCATGGTCTTTATGGTATGACACCATGGGAAGTTGTGGAAAGATCTAAAAAAGGTCTAAAATTAGTTTGTTGATTTGGGGGTGTAGTATTGAGAACAGAAAGCCAAAGACTGACTCTAGGAGCTGGTGAGGAATTTAACATTACAGGTAAGACAAAAGGTAATGGTAGCTTGAAGTGAGGAGAGAGTAGAGGAGAAAAAGAGGTTCATGGACTTTTGAAATATTTAAGAGGTAAATAAAGAGGATTTGTTTATAGATTGGATATGAAGAGTTAGGGAGAGGGAAGGGTCCAAGAGTAATTTTTAAAGGAGATCACTAATGACAACTTTATGGCTTGTAAACTGAATTTGACAAAGACTCCAATTGAGAAAGACTCCATTTGAACATCTACTATCTGACATATGGTTTATCAAGGCTTGAGGTAATTTTGAGAAAAATAAGAATAGATCATAGAGTGTACATGAAGTTTGATACTATATTAACATAGCATTTTCCCGTTAATCAAAATGCACAATTAAATGATACATTTTATGTTTAATTCAGTGGTAGGATAATCAGTTTTAAATGAAATTGATGACAAAATTATGTTAAAATGTTAAGCTATAAAAACATATAGGCAGTACAAAAACAGAGAAACTTGTCTTTTATAAAACAAAGAAATGTGTGCCTTATAGAATCCAAAAATTAAAAAAAAACATGTATATGGAAATCAAAATAATTTCACAGTTGATGAATATTTCCCCTAATAAGGGAAAAAAAGTTATTAAAACTCTCAAAATCTGGACTAAAAACACCATATTGGGCCTCCCTGGCAGGGCAAGGGGTTAAGCACAGCACTGTGAAGCTATCTGCAGCCTCTGTGGCTCGAGTTGGATCCCCGGCCAGGGAGCTACCCACATGGTGCAGCAGACCTCTCCTGTCTCACCCAATGCTCCCCTTAGCAGTGTATTTCAGTCAATCTGCCTGTTCTGTTCCCCACTCTGTCTCTGGTGAATCCTCTCACCCCCCCCCACCCCCTGCACCTCTGGCCTATACCCCATTTCTTGTATGCATAAATAAATAAATCTTTAAAAAAAAAAAAAACACCATCTCTATAAACAGTAATAATAGAATATGGGGATAGGTGAATAACTATCAATCATTACTTACTCAAATTCTCTATTTTCTGGATCCAAACTTTGTCAGACAAGCCCAGTTACTGTACAATTCAGATTTTGCTCTTGAAAAAGCTAAAATGTTTTCTAAATATTACTTCTCTTAGCAATTTCTGAGCTGTTAATGTCATTATAATTATGAATTTTCTAATAAAAATTGAAATTAAAGCAAGTAACTCTTCAACACTTCATAAATTCAAAATCATTAGATCTCCAGTGAACACAAGAGTGAAAATATATCTAAAATATGTGTCATTGTATATTGTAGATTTTTAAATAAATAATAAATGCCAATAGTTGAGAGTGCATATGTTTAGGACCTACTCCTACTTGTATCATCAAGACCTGATATTACATATAGTCAATGGAAAATAGCAACATTTATTTGTGTATTTTACCATGATCATAAATGAGAAAAAAAATTAAATTATTAAAATAATTTTATTTAAATAGAACAAATATAATCTAGTAAAATTAAAGCTGTCTAAATGAGAAATTCCACCACTGATTTCTTTCCTTAATCCTGATAAGATAGTAGGGTAAAAAACAGACAATGACAGCTCTAAGGTTTATACTTTCATATTTACATTGTTTTACATGGTAAGTTATTGGAGCTAAGGGGGTTCTGGTGCCCTGGACAATCCATTGTGGATTCCATTCCCTTTTGGTTTTCCCCATACAGTATCTTGTCTTATGAACCTGAGGTTCATGTGGTTGCCAGAGCAATAGAGAACCTACATCTCAGAGTCACTTGTGTACCATATGCCTGGGCTACTGCTGATGCCCAGCACTACCTCTATTGAGTAGGGACTTGTTGATGGGTTAAAATATCAAATGTTGACATATTCAAGGAATTTCTAAATCAATGCAATTCTCAAGCAGTTTTGGTACCACTAGGTTTTCTATTAGAATTAGAAAAAGCTATGAAAAGTAAAGGAGAGAAAGGAATGAGATGGTGTGTACAGATCTCTTAACTGTCCTTATCTGACATTATCAGTGTGATAATATTTTGCCCTTCCTGGTTTTAATTTTGGCTACAAGTTGGTTACCTATGACATAATATAAATGGGCTATAAAAGCAGTGAAGGCCAATTATAGATATTTAAGGAAGAAGCCATTAAATATTGGCAGAGCCTATATTCAAGAGAGTCCATAATAATCAAATACAATTAGGCTGAATGATGAGTTGAAAATATAAAAATAAAAACATGCAAAGTCACAGTTCCTAATACAGTAATTTCTCCAATGAAACATTTCAAATATTGAATTTTTCTAAATCTTATAAGGGAACCAAGACTGTATAAGAGAAAGAAATTAACTGTGCCTTGGCAAAATCAAGTAAGTTAAGCTATCATTTTAATAGCAAATATAATTTTAATGAGACAGTTACCAAAGATATTGAATGATCTACCTAAAGCAAAGTTTTTGTTAAAATAAAACTAAACAATTTCTTAAAAATTCATTTGACACATCCCTTCTTGAGAGAGTGAAACAACATCCTCAATAGCTTACAATTTATTGTCTAGAAAAAGATCTCAGTGTTCTGTGATAATTTATTTCAAGGCTTAATAGCCTTTGTATCAGGACATTCTTTTTTATATATACCCTCATTTGCTCTTTTAGCCACTCTCCTCTTGATTCATCTTCAGTAGAGATAAGACAACATCTGGTTATTATCTTCTGAAAAAACACTTTATCTTCATGAATCGTTCCTCATCACCTCTTGTTCAAGCAAAATTATCCCATTCAGTCTGCTCCCACTTTAAAACCACTAATCTTACTGAATTTATGTGCCTATTTTTCTTGCTTGCTTATTTTCTTGCTTATTTTTTCAAACAAGAAAAATGTTTGCCGCATAAATTTCACTCCCTCAGTTTCTGTCCTACTTTCAAACTTCAGGCACACCACCACCTACAGTGACCCCCAAATTGTATGGCTTCAAACTTGCCTGCACTAGCTCTTTGCCACTAAGCCAGGTGGACAGAAGCTACTAAGCTCTCATTTTCCGGCAGTGTTTTCAGTTTCATCTACCTGTTCATCATTTCCAGTGCTTGTAGGAATTTCTTAAATGAAAATCACTTGGTAAAAAATGCAAGTTCTTGCTCCTTCCCACCAATGGAATCAAAATGTCTGAGGACAGAGTTCAAGAATTTTTACTTTTACCAATAACCTGCTAGTCCTAAAAAAGGAGACTAAGGTGTATCTTTGAGAAATCATGGCCTAGAAATGGAACTCCAAAGGCCTGAGCATGTGACAGCATAAAACACCTCCCTGGGCCTCCCTGGTGGCACAAGGGGTTAAGATGCAGCACTATGAAGCAATCCGCAGCCACTGCAGCACAAGTTCAATCCCAGGCCAGGGAGGTGACCGACATGGCACAGCATATCTCTCCTGACTCACCCGCTGCTCCCCTCAACAGTGTATTTCAGTCAATCCGCCTGTTCTGTTCCCTGCTCTGTCTCTGGTGAATCCTCTCATCCCCCACACCTCTGGCCTGTACCCCAGTTCTTGTATACATAAATAAATAAATATTTAAAAAATAATAAAAAAATTAAAAAAATAAAACACCTGCCTGGTTCTCTAAGACTTTAGGTAGTAGACCAAAATTGTTCAGCCTTCTTAACTGAACCCTGAATGGAAAGGTAATGTCACAGGAAAACACTTCTAATGACCCAAAAATCATCACTACATACCTCATCCTCCCTTTTAGAATTAAGCCTGCCTCTACATTCAACCTGTGGTAAAGTTTCCACTCCAATCTGCAGTTTTCAGAAATATCTAGGGAAGATCCTAAAATCACTAGTTTTATATATCTTCCAATTAAATGGCCATAAATTAACTTAGTGGGTATTTTCAAGTAAAAAAATAAAATATTAACAATCAAGTTGGTTGCAGATGTTTAACATAAATCTAGTTATTTCTTCTTTTCCTGTCTCTCAACTCTGTTCCAAGATTAGAATGGGACATTACAGGAATGCAAACAACAAGCAGAAAGAATAATTTAATTAATTAAATATGGCAAGTATAGTTCACCTCTGAATGATCTCCAAAATCCTTCTCATATCTTCAGTTGCATAGCTCAGAACTAGAGATACTATTTAGAAGGGTTTTTCTTAAAGCTGCAATATGAATGGCATCACCATAGGGTAATTAAATAAGACAATTTTTAGATCCCTGAATCAGCTTGCTTCTAGGAATTGCACTTTCAATACTGATTCATGTGGAGGTTATAGTCTACTAAATCTAAGTAGGAAATACCTACATATGGTATAATTCTCTTCTGGAAAATGAAAATAACCTATGAAACTTAAAATCTAATATAGACTACTAGAGAAAGGAAAGAATATTGAATTTTTCCAATCCCAAAATATTCTACTAATCTGCCAGAGTATACACCTGAAAGTCATGCTGATCCCTATGTGAAAACCTTTGCACCTCAGAGCTATGTGGTCTCAGTTCCAGGCCACCAAAATAAAGCAAGGTACGGAGTATAAAAAAGCTATCACATGTTCACTATACTGTAGTCTACTAAATGTATAGCAGCATTATCTTTAAAAAGTGCCAATCTTATTGAAAAAAATACTTTATTGTTAAAAATGCTGGTCATCATCCGAACTGTTAGAAAAATAGTGCAAACAGTCTTGCTGGATGCAGGGTTGCTACATTCAATTTCTGAAAAAGCACAATATCTGCAAAAGGCAATAAAGTGAAGCACCCTAAAACAAGTGTAATAATGGAATATTACCCAGCTACTTAAAAAGATGGAATCCTGTCCTTTGCAACAATATGAACGGAAAGAAAGGTATTGTACTTTGTGAAATAAGTCAGATGGAGAAAGATGAAAACCCTATGATTTCACTCATGTGACAGATAAACAAAATGGTAAATTAAATACATGCTAGACATGCTGGAGATCAGGATATGAATATTCCCCCCATAAGCTCTCACCAGTTCCATGACTTGGTGGAGCTCTGCCTACAGGTGTCTCCAGTCATGAGGACCAGTGGTAGGTTGCAGAGAAACCAGTCTCTCTTCCAAACAAAAGGGAACAAAAAATCTGTTTCTAAGCCAATCTCAAGAGAGGTTTTTATTATCAGGATCTCCAAGATACTGAACATATGCACTTCTATTTTTTAAGTACACAGGTGCAGCTACAGTCTTCACAAGCAACGCTCAAATGACATTTAAGCACAGAACAACTATACATTAAATACAAAATTTCTGACAAATTTATCAAGACTTAAAGCTATTTCAGTATATTTACTGAAATGCATAGTAATAGTCACATTATTTATGAAATAATTGACCTCACCTTCCACCTAGGTTTACAGTCTTTAGGCCTCCAGTGACCTCCTGGTTCGATATCTAAATCCTTGGAGAAGAGTTGATGAATTTCATCAAAACTGACTTCACTTACATTGACATTGAGGTATCCCCCTAGAAAGTTAGAAACATAAAGAATTGTTTTAGTATGTTTGCATTAAAGATAAAGAACCGGGCCTCCCCAGTGGCGCAGCGGGTTGAGTGCAACACTGTGAAGCTGTCTGCAGCCTCTGCAGCGCGGGTTCGATTTCCAGCCAGCCAGGGAGATACCCACATAGAGCGCAGACCTCTCCTGTCTCACCCGCTGCTTCCTTCAGCAGTGCTTTTGGTCAGTCTGCCTGGTCGGCTCCCCACTCTGTCTCTGGTGAATCCTCTCACCATCCTGTGCCTTTGGCCTGTACCCCAGCTCTTGTATAAATAAAATAAAATCTTTAAAAAAAAAAAAGACAGAGAACCAGAATCAACTCCTCCCCACACATACAACAAAATAACACAGATAAAAACAATAATCCCTGAAAAAATTTCTGGAGAAACATTGTTCTTTTGCAAGGAAAAAGCAACATAGCAGAAGGGTGAAATTGCAATATAGTTTGCTTGAGATCCTATCAAGGTGGCACAAATCAAGAGAAGGAGGATCAGCAGTGCTAAGTCTTTTTTTTGTGTATGACAAAAAACTATAGAACCTGAGGAATGCATTAGAGAGGGGTTACACACAGGCAGGTGTGGAAAATAGACGGGTTTAACTCCAGAGACAGGAAGATTTGGGGGAGCAGAGATATGGGACTAAATGCAGGGGGAGCAAAGATACCAATTAGGGTAGACCCCATAATGCTAGGAATCAATCAGAAGGGGAAACACCCCACACCCCTGTCACTAAAGGTGCTTGAGGCCACTAAACAGTCCTTGAGCATTTCTCTAGGGTGCTAATGATTAGCATGAATCTGTGGCCAGCTGAAGCCAGTGGGGACGGCTTGGGTAGAGGAACTTCTGAATGGCAAGAGGTTCACCTGTGACTCCTCTTTAAAACTGGCTTCTGTGGGATGTATAACACCTGTCCCACCACCACACCTGGGGACATTGTTGGGATAACATTCACCTACAGCACTTCCTGTCTCTAAATAGTTTAAAGCATCTAGGTCCTGGCAGCAGGAGTTTTCGGCTCAGAAGGCTCAATACACATAAGCACTGGGAACAGACCCAGGCCTGGCATTACCCCCATCTATACTTCTTCCCCAACCTCAGCACCCCTCCCAGTGCCACAACCCCTCCCTAAAAGAGAGGCAATCTTTTACGGATAGCACCTACAAAGCATGAGACATATGCCCCTAATCTATCTGGGATGGTAACGGGAATGGTAGCCTGCACACAATCCAAAGTCACAGTTCACTGATCACTCTGCTCCTGCCAACACCTCTGGGAAAAATTGGTCACAGATTCCACATACCAGAGCTACTCCATAGCTGAGGGATCAATATAACCCTGAGGCTACTGAAAAGCTCCCACTGAGAATCTGGTTAGGAGAGGGGGTTGTTGCAGATTCCCCCTCTCAGCTTGAACACCTGCTGCCACTTTGGAGGTCTGATATGCAACAGAACTCTATCTAGCAGCAACCTCTTGTTCCCCACTGTCCTTTACCAGCACTAAAACTCGGGTCATCTAAACAGGTGCAGAGGCACAGTCAATAAAGCAACAGAAACCCCAGGACACTGTCAAACAGCATAGGATTATATTCTGCAACCTGTAGTCTCGATATAAGATCAACATCAAAAAACCCAAATAACAAAATGGCAACAAATACATATATTTCAATAATTACCTTAAATGTAAATGGTTTGTGTTTATCAATTAAAAGGTTTAGGGTGACCGAATGGATAAGAAAACAAAATCCAAATTTTTACTATCTATAGGAAACTCATCTTACCTCTAAAGACGAATTCAGTTTTAAAGTAAAGAGCTAGTTAACCATTATTCTACAAGCAAATGGTAATCAAAAAAGGCAGGTACATCTATATTTACAGCACACAAAATAGATATACAATTTAAAATGGTAATAAGAGAGAGGGATGGTTATTAAATAACAATTAAGAGCTTAACGCAACAAGAACAACATTACGGATACACACGCACCAAATCAAATGACAGTGCATCAAAATAGATAACGCAATTGCTAATTGAACTAAAGAGTGACACTGACAAAAACACAATAATAGAAAATTTTAATAACCCACTTACAACTATGGACAGATCAAGAAAAGAGTTATTACTTATGAGGGAAATTGAAATCAAATCACAGTGATATATCATCTCACATCTGTGAGAATGACATATCAAAAAGACTGCTAGCGGTAAGTGTTGGTGAGGATGTAAAGAAAGGGAAAGCCTTATACACTGTTGGTGGGAATGTAAATCGGTGCAGCCATTTTTGAAAGCAGTATAGAACGTCTTCAAAAAACTAAAAATAGGGACCTCCCTGGTGGCACAGGAGTTAAAGTCTAAGCGCTACCAAGCTACGGCCAGCCACTGCAGCATGAGTTCAATCCCTGGCCAAGACGCTAACCCACATGGTGCAGCAGACCTCTCCTGTCTCACCCGCTGCTCCCCTCAGCAGTGTATTTCAGTCAGTCTGCCTGTTCTACTCCCCACTCTATCTCTGGTGAACCCTCTCACCTTTCCCCAGCCCTCGCAACTCTGGCCTACACCCCAGTTCTTATATGCATAAATAAAAAATAAATCTTTTTTTAAAAAGCCCTAAAAATAGAACTACCATATGATCCAGCAATTCCACTGCTGGGAATCAAATCAAAGAATATGAAATCATTAACTCAAAGAATTATATGCACCACAAAGTTTATGGCAGTATTATTTACAATAGCTTAAAACATGAAAGCAATTCATAGAGGCTTGGATAAAGAAGACGTGGTATGTGTGCATGCACACAGTGGAATACTATTCAATTATAAGGAAAGATAAAATTGCCATTTGCAATAAAATGGAAGGATGATGTGGAGTAAAATTATTCAGAAGGATAAAGACAAATAAATACTGAATGATTTCACCTATATGTGCAATATAAGGAAACAATGGGGATGATTGGACAAAACAAAATAAAAATAAACTACTGGGCACTGATAACTGAACTCAGGTTACCAGAAGTAAAGAAGGTGGGTGGAACAAGGGTGGAGGGGATATAATGGATAGCAATGGGTGTTTTGAAAAAAGATGAAGAAAACAAAAATCAGACATAACTTAATTGCCAGGACAGTACAGACTATCTTGTTATCATCACATAATTTTTAAAATCATTCCCTTTTACTTTTAGATCAGATGATAATTACATATGGTTACTCTACTACCTTTTACCTTGGTAAATCATACAAAGAAAACCAAAATTTCTTAACATTTCACTTTTCTTAAGATTTATTTATGCATACAAGAGCTGGGGTACAGGCCAAGATGTGGGGGAGTGAGAGGATTCACCAGAGACAGAGTGGGGAACAGAACAGGCAGAATGACTGAAATACACTGCTGAGGGGAGCAGCGGGCAAGTCAGGAGACGTCTGCTGCACCATGTGGGTA
This sequence comes from Talpa europaea, assembly GCF_964194135.1. Classification (NCBI taxonomy): domain Eukaryota; kingdom Metazoa; phylum Chordata; class Mammalia; order Eulipotyphla; family Talpidae; genus Talpa; species Talpa europaea. The sequence goes on from NC_140080.1 coordinate 67,715,070, forward strand.
TCTCCCCGGCCAGGGATTGAACTCATGCTGCTGCAGAGGCTGCGGATAGCTTCATAGGTTGCATCTTAACCCCTTCCTTGCACCACCAGGGAGTCCCAACATTTCACTTTTGAATAAAATACTGAATATTTTAATATTCTTCAGAAAATGCACGTCATTGCAATTTAACAATTATTCAAGTATTTTAAACTATCTTAAAAACAGAGGTAATATAGGGACATGATAGCATAATACATAAGAGTTAATTAAGCAGTTAGAATGGCTAAGAGCTGAATTCTAGTTTCTGTCTATTGCAGAAATTATGTAACTTCTCTGTACCCCAGTTTCCTCATCTGTAAAAGGAAATGATAATGCTTGCCTCTAAATGTGGCTGTATCCAATAGATGAAACAAAAGGGTATAAAGGGTCAAGTGCAATGCCAAATGCAAAGGCACACACTCAAAAATGCCAGCTACTATTATTGCCATCTACTTTACTGACACTGCTCAAAGTAAATTGCAAAACACAGTTCAACAAATTTATTTTAAATACCCAATGAATACCCTTGATATACAAAACTGTAAAGCCAGGGATTTCTAAGTTCTTCATCTACTATGCACTTAACCTCCAAATTAACAAAGACAGGAAATTACCGGAGATGCCTTTACTAATAGATTTTCTAATGTATACTATGAAATACTAGCAGATGAGAAACCATTTCCATTAATTCAGTCAAAAGCAGAACTAAGTTCTTTCAAACTCCTCATCTCAGAAAACAGAAACCAACAAATACTAAGGCTTCCTGTTTTATTTATTTTATTTTATTTTATATAATTCTTACATCATTTTTCATTTTTGCACAATGTATGCATTTTCATTTTGATTATATTCCCCATACAATTCCCACCCTCCTTATTTATTTTGACCCTAATCCCTCCTCTCCTCCCCTAACCCCCGCAGTGTGTCTCTGGTTTATAGTTGCTTGTGGCTTCCTGTTTTAAACCTCCGAAGCTTCCAGTAACCACAATTTCACACATAAAACATTCAGTTTCTGTCTAGAAAGCCTATCCTCTCTCCAGTTAGTATGTGTTCTAGAAGATTTCTGCAGCCATACCTCTCTTCCCAATTCTCTCATCAGAAGAATAGGAATAGCTTAGGGATAAGTATTTTTAAATGTAAATGTGTAGTTCCACAGAGTAAACTAGAAAGAAAGTGCTACTAACAATATTTGTGGCCCTTCACAACCCAATACCCACCATTTAGTGTAACAAGAAATGGAAAGTAGCCAAATTTAAGGGGACTCCTGGTGGCGCAAGGGGATAAGACACAGCACAATGAAGCTATTCCACAGCCACTGTAGCACGAGTTCGATCCCCAGCCAGGGAGTTACCCACATGGCGTGGCAGACCTCTCCTGGCTCGCCTGCTGCTCCCCTCAGCAGTGTATTTCAGTCATTCTGCCTGTTCTGTTCCCCAGTCAGTCTCTGGTGAATCCTCTCACCCTCTGCATCTCTGGCCTGCACCCCAGCTCTTATATGCATAAATAAATCTTCAAAAAAATTTAAAAAAAAGAAAGGCCAAATTTACCTAAAGAAAAGAGTAACCTATGAACTTGCAGAGAAAGGTCAGGTTAAGTGAAGTCTGATTAACCAACATAAGTATAGACTATCATGACTCAGCTGACAAAAACAGAATCTAGCACTGTAATCAAATAATATGCACACAGATAAATCTGATGCATTTAATGGTATGCATAATTGCTTAAATGATAGTGATTAGGATAAATAATGTAGTTCATATAAGAAACTGAAGGTGGTATTCTTTATTCTGTATGCACTGTTAAACCATTTTTTTTGCCTTTTTTTCCACCTTCATTGCTTTAACAGCTGTAATCATCAGTATTGTCTGCAGTTTTCTCCAGTTTATTTGCAATTCACATGTGCTAGAAGATTAAGAGATGGGTCTTTTACCTTTCTTCTTCATGGGCAGGGTCTCTAATGTTCATCACTAATGCATCAGAAGTTCATCTCCCTCTTCACTGCCCACCCTCATCCACATTCCTTGAGAGTCCCTTAGCACTTTTTCTCTGTGCTTACTGCTCTTTGTGCTGAAATCCTAATATCTTACAGGCTAAAGATGACCTAGTGGCATCAGGTCATCATGGTGGAGGTAAAAGCAACATCACTTTTATTTTTGGGGGGGGGAGGTGAAGAAGTAATTGGGGGACAGGTACCCAGGATAGGCATTGGGAACAGTAAAAGTATGATCTGAAAAAAAGGAGAAAAAAAATAAGCACTAACCAGTGGGATGTACTAAGGACAAGACCCTGCACACAGGTTGGGAAGGAAAATGGCATCTCATAGAATGGCCAGATAGAAGCACTGAGCAGACAAACTAGTGGTGACAAGATTTCCATATTTTCCTCAGTAGAAATAACCTCTCAAAAGGACCTGTGGTCAGGGAAGGGAGAACTCAAGTACCTCCACACACACACACATACACACTTATGGACCCACCAAGGCCACTTTCACCTCCTGTCTTAGTAGGCTATTGCCATTAAGATTTCACTCAGGAAAGTGGTCCAGTGCTTTAAAGCCAAGAGCAGATACCACCTCCTTTACTTGTAAAGAGGATGTTATTTTTCTAGCCAAATAATTTTTAAAATAATCAATATTCAACACATTGAATTACCTATGGTTTCATTTTTCTTACATCTAAGGTAAAATTTAAAGCATACAGTCTCTAGAAAAGGAGTTTTCTCTATAAACCAACACTATCAAATGATGCCTCACTTAGTTTGGGGAATCTATTTTTTTGATATCTTAATCCCAGTTAGAGGTATGTGGGCTTTTGTCAGTTTCACCCTGGGGGTTTCAAAGATGTAAAGCCCAATGATCTGCTGGCAATATTAGAAAAAGACCTAGATTTCCTCAAGAAATACTCCTTCAGGTGAATTCTTCTCCAGAATCAAAACATGATTTTATGATAAGATAGCACACTTCATCTCCACACCCTCCCCATGCTCCAGCTGGAGAACCAACCTGAGACACAGCAGTGACATGAGTCATCCTCCCCCAGGCATCCATGGCCCCTTTAAAAGCCAACACAAGAAATTGCTTTTCTCAGGCTTCAATACTTCTGGAATTTCATAACCTCTGCTTACTCAATTTTTCTTCAAATGACCAAATCCAAGCATTCTAAGCAATGATTTTTAGTCGCACATCACCTAAGCCAAATGCAATGCCTGGGTACATGAATTACATTAGGAATGGCAAAGTTAGCAATGCCCAACCCTGTCTCAAATCTCTCCTTGCTTCCCTCCCACCTGCATTTCCACTCCTTGGCTCTATCAGGGACTGAAATCTACCTTTAAGACTGTTGCACAAAAGGTGTCCTGCAAGGATGACTCAAAATAACATTCCCCAAATGTAGCTTAACTTCTTGTGTTTTAATCCTGGTTACATACACAGTTCTTAATATCCATTTTCCTTCTTTGTTTCAAGTTTCTTTTGCTTTACTCTGAATGAATGACTATAACCTCTAGTTAACTGCCTTTCTTGTCTTGTTCCACCTTTGCCTTGAAAGCCACCTAATAAACCTTTGATCCCAGTTGATTCTGGTGCAAATCATCCCTGGCCACACTTAGAGAAACACAGCTCAGTGACCTTCACCCAATCAGAGCACCTTAATGGACTGAATATGTGTGATCCCACCCAAATTATATGTTGAAATCGTAACTCCCAATATGATGATGTTAGGTGCTGGGGCCTTTGGGAGGTAGTTAGGTCATAAGGACAGAGCCCTCATGAATGGAATTAGTATCCTCATAAAAGAACCCCTTCTCCCTTCCACCATGTGGGACATACTGAGAAGACAGCCATTTATGAACCAGGAAGCAGGTACCCACAAGACACTGAATCTGCTGATACCTTCATCTTGGACTTCCAGCCTCCAGAATTATGTAATATAAGTGTTTATTGGACCTCCCCTGGTGGCGCAGCAATTGAGTGCTGGGCTGCAAGGCTGCCCACAGCCTCTGCAGCACCAGTTTGATCCCCAGTCACGGGCAAGGGTCCCACATGGCGCGACAGACCTCTCCTGCCGCGCCCGCTGCCCTCCTCGGCAGTGTATTTCATCTGTCTGCCTGTTCTGTTCCCAGCTCTGGCTCTGGTAAGTTCTCTCGCCCTCCCGCGCTTCTGACTGTATCCAGTGCTTGTATAAATAAATGAATAAATCTTTAAAAAAAAAATAAGTGTTTATTGTTTAAACTACCCAGTCTATGGTATTTTTAACAGCCAAAAAGGAGTAATATAAGCCTATACATTCACATTCTTACTTCCTCTCCCTTTCTGACAATTTTTCATGCTCAAATTCTCTACCCAAAAAATACCACAGAAGAAAATCACACAAGCACAGATTAATATCATCATTCAGGTGACAGTGCACTGCCTTGAATACAGTGAGCTTTCAACAAAAATAAGTGCATTCTGACCCATAGGGGTAATCTCTTAGATAACTGGTCAGTTGCCTTTTCATTTATGACTAGTTGACTCCATTTTTCATTCCTTACAACTACTTCAAAGACTCCCCCCTTTGAGAATGCACAGTCCTTGGTGGCCACCACTTAATGTAAATATGTGCATTCCTAATTTATCAGGAACAAAGCAGCAGCAGGGATGAACCCCATAACTTTCACCACTTCAACTCTAAATGAACTTGCCTCCACAGAAGAGGTATTCATTATTACCTTCCAAGGCAAATTATGTGACCTGAGCATATTTCTATTTCTTGTCATTTTTCCCAAAAACTGGCTCCAAGAAAGCTCCCTCTGTTCCCTTATTCTTCCCATCTCTTGTCTGTCCACAGTTCCTTTCCATAATGCCTAAAACTAAAATCCATATCCTCCTAATGAGCTTTTTCCCTTAGCCCTTCCTCCTCCACAGATTCCTTACCTCCATTCTTCTTTCCACCAAACTTACTTAAACTGACTAGTTTTTACATATTTCTGAGTCACTTCTCAGGACAGTCTATTTTATTTCTTACCTACCGCTCTCCTGAAATTGTGCTTGTGCTTGTCCCTATTAATTTTCTACATGTCAAATTCAAAATCTGTTCACAATTCCTCCTCCCACCTGCTGTCGCAAGGTATGTGACAACTGGGACACTCTCTCCTGGGCACCCTCCCCTTGCTCCTCGCAGGGACACAGTTTGACTCCTCTATGCCCCTGACTGTTTTCCCTCCTTCTACCAATCCACTTTGCCCACCTACATGTTGTTCTCCAGGAACCACGTTCTCTTCTAGCCTCACTTTCTCTCATCTCCTGCCAACACCTCTGGTGAAATTCAGATTCCCAAATTAATTCTCCTGAGCTTTAAACAAAATTCTCTCATCATTGAATTCATTAACTTTCCCCACTCTCCAAATGTGATTGATGTTCATCCTGCATTATTTGCTTCAGTTAACCACGCCAGGAAGCTAGAAATTAATTCTAATCCCTCACATCTGGCCAAAAGCAGCCCTGTAGTTCTCTTTGGTATCTCCTCTTCACTCCATAGGCCCTTTCTCATTTCCTCTGGAAATGAACATAAGTGCATCATTGGTCTTCCAGATTCCAGTATTTCCCCAATCTATCCATTTTCAACTTCTCATAAGAATAACCTTTCTGAACTACCATCCTAGCCACATGATACATTCCATGAAGTTGTTTTTGGATTTGTTTTTGTTTTACCCTTTCTTCTACCTAGAGCCTTTGAAAACTGTGATGCACCTTCACCTTAGAGACACATACCAATCCTTTGCATATAAGCTCAAGGATTCTCCGCCTTATGAACCCTACATATGCCTAGAGATTCATGGAAGCCATAGTCCTCAGTCTTTGGTTAGTCCTTGACACAAGCCCTTTACCTCTCCTTGACTAGTTTCATTTCCCATATACCCCACTGCACACCCACCCAGTCACAGCAGACCACTCTCCGTTGCCAGATTATAGAGCTTCTCATGTTCTGACACTGTTTCCCCTCAAGAGCTTGCAAGACCCAGTTCCAATGACCCTTCTCTGTATTCTCCTCTTTCCTTCCAGATTGAATTGCTGTCTCCTTTTTATCACATAATTACCCTTTCATAGTAGGTAGCAAACTATGCTGCCTTTTTCTGAGTGTAACAGGCTCACTGCATGTGCAGCCGCTGTTCAAAATTGTCTGATTACTCTAAAAAAAATGAATCCCATCTTTCTTTTTATACACACACACACATACACACACAAGATGGTTGGTTACATTAAGCATTATTTGAACTTCTCTGAAGTTTATTTCCTTATCTTTTTTCTCTTACCTGGTTTTCACTTGACTCCATCTCAAAAAATCCTTGTAGCTTTTGTTATGTTCATAAGGTTATTCAACTAGAGAAACTACCAGAGATGAAACTATTAAAACTTAACCATAAAGAAAACTACTCTGCAAACAGTAAAGACAGTATATATAAAAGTTACTACAAATGTACTCTATTTGCATAAGAATTAAAAGGCAGGGAAATTTCAGCTAAATTTATCTTCATTTTATTTATTTATTTATTTTATTTATTTTTATTTTTTTATTTAAATATTTTATTTTATATAATTCTTACATCTTTTTTCATCTTTGCATAATATATGCATTTTCATTTTGGTTATATTACCCATACAATTGCACCTCCCCCCTTATTTTGACTCTAGTCCTTCCTTTTCCCGCCCTTCCATCCCCCCCGCCCCCCAGTGTGTCTCTGGTTTATAGTTGCTTGTTGATTTTGATTTTTACTTTGTATTGATTAGTCTTTTTCCTGGTCTCTTATTTAGGTTTTCTAAATTCCTGCTATGAGTGAGACCATTGGTATTTTTCTTTTTCTTTCTGACTTATTTCGCTGAGCATGATCCCTTCTAGCTCCATCCATGTTGCTGCAAATTGCATGTGTTTATCTTTTTTGAATGCTGAGTAATATTCCATGGTGTATATGTACCACATCTTCTTGATCCAGTCATCTATTTTTGGGCATTTGGGTTGCTTCCATAGCTTAGCTATTGTAAATAGTGCTGCTATAAACATAGGGGTGCAGGTGCCCTTTGGAATTACTGTTTCTGTGTCATTTGGGTAAACACCTATGAGTGGAATTGCTGGATCATATGGAAGCTCTATGTTTAGTAGTTCAAGAAATCTCCACACAGCTCTCCATAGTGGTTAGACCAGTTTGCACTCCCACCAGCAGTGGGATTAGTTGACCATAAATCTGTCGGTTTATTTCTGGATTTTCTATTCAATTCCATTGGTCTGTGTGTATCTTCATTTTAACGCAAAATACACAATTGACATTTTCCATCCTCACCTCTCCCAGAAAAATCAAAACATCTATTGTAAGCACTTGCTCTTTTTCACCTTTGGATAAAGTGAAATTTCTATTTCACTGTATTAACAAGGAGAGTCTCACCTATATTTAATATAGCTGAAAGTAGATTTGCCTCCAAAGAACCAATAAATACTAAAAGTAATGGACATTTTCATTCATATTGTATAAATAATACACATTAAAATTAATTTTACTGTAACTGATTATATAATATTCATGAAATTCATTTTATTTGAATTTCAATTGGAAAGGTTCAAACTTTATGGAAATCCAGGGTCAGTAATCCCATAGATACACTAGAGAAAAAAACTTTTTAAGTTACAGCTAGATAAGCAAACACATAAATATAAACTTTAATTTCACTTTGAAATTAAAGAAAATGAATGGTTTTTCTCTAAGGAGATCTTATTCATACAAATTTAACTATTATTTGGGGAGATAGCATATTAAATATTTTGTGTGATTTTATAACAATATTTTACAGTCAGGTATTTTACTATACTAGTCTGTACCATCAATGTGGCACGGGAGCCTATTAAGTTTTTAAAAATTAAGGATGCATAGCTAAGTATAAAAATCCTTAACTCCACACATCTCTCCCAGATTTTTTACTCCCTTGATCACTGTAAAGTCTGGCTTCATCAATCAAAGAAGTGCAGAGGAGGAAATGTTACAGGGCAACCCCAATGTGGAATGGCTTGCCTGACTGTGGATCCTCACTGGTGCTTAAAAGGGACTTTTAATTATGAGACTCAACTACAGGCACTCACAGAAAGATTAACAAAGAGATTATTTCCAAAGAAAAAGGGGGGAATGAAGAAAGCAATGACTCAGGGAGAAAGAGAGAGTGATAAATTGGTGAATGCGCCCTGCCAGTTCCACAGAGCTGGAACACCAATAGCACACTGAAAACCAGCAAAAAACCAAGGACCCCCACGGCCAACATGTCTGGTTATACACCAAGCCTGGCTGCTTAACTCCACCCTTAGTTCCCAGCAAACCTCCCTTCGGTGGTGATGACATTATGGGATTTGTAGTCCTTGGTGTCTTGGATCTCTTTGGTCCAGGGTGGGGGTGGGATCCATAAAACCTGTGTTTGTGGAGTTCATTCAGGACATCCCTTCCCCCCAACAATTATATGAAAATAATGTCTAACAAGTTTCAAGCACTATGTTTCATTTACCCTCACAACACTCTAAGGTTGATATTACAATGCAAAATCTTACAGACAAGTAAACTGAGGTTCCACTTTGCAGAGGCCACAAAACTAGTGAAGGGGCTCTCATGGCCAACTCATGCCAAGAGCCTCTCAGCAGAAGCAGGTTATGCTGTATATACCCTTGGGCCCCTTTCTAAGGGATTTGCTGTCTGTAGCCATATTTTCTAACAATTACCCTTTCCCTCTGGTTATAGCTAACTGAACAAGGAATTGGTCAGGACCCAAATCTGGCAGCCCAAGAGGAAGCCTTCTGTGGTTGCCCAAACCAATGAGATCCTCCCTCATAGAAAAATGCAATATTCTGAGGGAAGCAGAAAGATGGAGCAGTAGCACTAAGACTCTCAGTGAAAAGGCATGAGTAACAGTCATGACACAATCCCTCAAGCACCAGGACAGCAGTATCAATGAGTGATGGAATTGAGAAGAGGCATGCCAGCATAAAAGGCCTGGCAGGCAGATGCTTTTAAACATAGATAATTAGCACCCATAAAGGACTAATTAAGAAAATAGCAACTAAACGAAGAACAGAAGGATTTCCTAAAACTACAAACCCTTGAATATGCAAATTATGAAAATGAAATTATTGTAATCAATATTTCAACAGCCTTATTATTCAGTGGTTTCAGTATTACATAGACAGAAGCATTCATTTTTAGAAAGCAAAGCCTGCAGTAACAAAGTAATGACAGCCATGAAAACTACAGCTTCATTCTCTATTATGGAATAGCAAGGCGATAACAAGAGTATAATCAACAGAGATTTTTTTTTTTTTTTAAAGCAGCAATTGCCAGGTCCCAGGTCAGATTAATGAAATCAGAAACTTAGGGGCTGGGCCCAAGAATTACATAATCTTCCTAAGTTTTTGCAGTCAGGAATGAGAGTTGCTAGCCTAGATGAGCAGTGTGACCCAAGGATCATCACAATCAATGATACCAGGAATCCTGTTAGAAAGGGAAATTCTCAGACCCCACTTCTGAGCTACTGAATCTAAAACTCTGAGTGTGAGGTCCAGAAACCAGGTGATCCAGGTGATACAACCCTAAAGATTGATAACTATAGCTTTAGATAATATTAAAAGCTGTGCCTTTCTTTCATTTATAGATATGGAGAATCTGCCAATAACAAACTGAAAAAAAAAATCCTACAAACATAAAGTCTACTTTCTTTTAAACAAATCATGGTAAGACATAAAAGAACACTTTAAGATACTAAGGATATTAGAAATAAACAAAAACAAGCAATTCAAAAAGATGTTTAAATTTTTAATTATATAAAATTAAAAATACAAATTTATATGTACAAAGGATGCTTAAAATTAGGTGTGTGTGTGGGGGGGGGGAATCTGCCAAAATAATACCCACGTGCTTCTGAGTAATTACAGTGTTTCAAAAAAAAATAATGATAGGGACCTCCTTGGTGGGGCAAGGGATTAAGTCACAGCACATTGAAGCTATCCGCAGCCACTGAGGCATGAGTTTGATCCATGGCCAGGGAGGTGACCCACATGGCACAGCAGACCTCTCCTGTCTCGCCTGCTGCTCCCCTCAGCAGTGTATTTCAGTCAATCTGCCTGTTCTGCTCCCCACTCTCTCTGGTGAATCTCCTCACCCCCCTGCACCGCTGGCCTATATGCCAGTTCTTAAATGCATCAGTAAATAAATCTTTAAAAAAAAAGATAATGTATAATCCTCATATAATTTTGAAAAAATGTTTCAAATATAGTACTTTAATCCCTATGCCTTATATTATATATGAAAGTTAAAAAGCTGTAAAAGTATTAGAAGGAAGTAAGAGTATTAGTGTGACTTTATTTTTTTTTAAAGATTTATTTATTTATTTATACAAGCACTGGGTACAGTCAGAAGCAAGGGAGGGTGAGAGAATTCACCAGAGACAGAGTGGAGAGCAGAGCAGGCAGACTGATGAAGTACACTGCTGAGGGGAGCAGCGGGCAGCAGGAGTGGTCTGCGTGCCATGTGGGACCCTCGTCCTGTGGCCAGGGACGGAACAGGCGCTGCAGAGGCTGCGGGCAGCTTTGCAACCCAGCGCTCAACCGCTGCGCCACCAGGGAGGCCCTAGTATGATTTTAGAATAAGGAAAGCTTTTTAAGACAAAAAAGGGAGATACTTTAATAAAGTAATTAATATGCTTGAAAACATCATAATTTTAAACTTCTGTAAAGTAAAAGATACTATAAAGCAAATGAAAAAACAAACCAGAGATCATGAAAAGATATTGCAACACATACAGAGACAACAGTCACTGCTGATATATATACATAAAACTTCTACTAGTCAGTAAAAAACCCTAATTAACCAATAAGGAGCCGATATAGCACATGACTGATTGAATCACAAGACAGAAAATGCAAAACCACTCATAAGCACATGAAAAGTTGTTCAAACACACTATGAATGAGGAAAGTGAAAACTGAAACAATGAGATTTCTTTAATTTATAATAACAGCAATCTGTAAAATTAAAAGAAATTTAGAAATCGGTCACACAACATCAAAGTGGTACATTCCTGCTTCTCTACTGGGGCTATAACTTGGTGAAGCGTCTTTTGAGTGCAACCCAGCCAGCCTAACCAGCACTTCCACTTTGAGGTATGAACCCTTGAGCACATACACACACGCACAGGGAAGTCTCTACTGTGTTGTTCCTTATAGCACTACTTGGCAGTAGCAAAAAAAGTGGAAATGACTGAAATTTCCACTAGCAGGGGAAAAGGCGAACTGTATTTACTTACATATATTTACTCAAAAATGTATGATATACAACAATCAAGGGAAAGAAATAAACTATGTATCAACAAAGATGGTTCTCAAAAAATAAAGCAAGTTGCAGAATGAAATTTAATTTTAAGAACATCATTAGAATTTCTTAAAACTTCTGAAATATAATTTTCTTATTAGACATCTATGTAAAAAATTAAAACCTTTAAGAATACACTTCAAACTCTTAACAGAGGTTCCTTTTGCATAGGGATAAGTTTTTTCAATTTTTCAAACCCTCTCTCACCTCCAAAAAATGCTTTGCCAAAAAATCCAAAAACGTCAAACAACATGCTGCATAAAATGAACATTAGCACCAAAGTAATGATTCAAGTCTGGTATGCTCAAATCCTGTGACTTTTATTATTTTATAATACAAGCAAATGTTAAATCAAAATTAGATTATACTTACTCATATAAGGCAGTTTTTCTGGGCAGGGGAGGTATGGTGAATAAGTGAAGTTTTCTGGAAGATACGTTGTTGTTTGAATGAGATAATCGCTTGAATTATTGCCTTCAGGATAATCTTGGAGAAAGAGAAAAAAGTTACAACCAAAAACTTGCGTTTTGCTTTGTTCCTAGTATAAAATATGTCACTGTCACTGTGAGAAGCCTACAACACAAAATATACAGAAGCACTTAAAAGCAATTATCTATAAAGACCTAGAGGAAAGCAGAACACAGCTACCATGGTCATTCTCTCATTCACCCCTCACCACTGCCAGATGGACCTCTCAGCATGATTTCCCAGAGGAACCCCTGCACAAATCTGGAGTGGCCTGACCTGATCCACCCGTACACACAAAGCAGGCCTATTTGTGACCCTATGAGAACACCTGCTCCCACTCCTGCCAAATCAAAGGAAGAGTATGCAAAGTCCAGCAGAGAATCCAAACAGCCAGGAGTGTTCAGCCATAGCACACAGCCTCCTGCATCCACAAAGCAGAAGGGTGAGAGTGACATTTTCTCACCACCCACCCACACTTAAGAAACAGATTTACCCAGTCCACTTACTTTTGTAACACAGCCCCTTTTAAATCTTTACAACAAATGGAGCGCAGTCCCTGGGGAGCCCTAGAGCTATTATTACATTAGATCCATTATCTTCACATTCATCAAGCTGTACAGCATAGAGAGCATGGGTTTAGCACCAAAGTCAAATGCTGAGTTCAAATCCCTGCTCCCATACACATTTGCTTTGTGGTTGATGGTATAAGGCATGACATAGTTTTTCCTTTGGACCAAACTCACTTGTCATTTTCAGGTTTCAAAATATATGTGTAGAGGGCCTACCCGGTGGTGCAGCAGTTGAGCGCTGGGTTGAGAAACTGCCCTCAGCCTCTCAGCGCTGGTTTGATCCCAGGCCGCTGGGCTAGGGACCCGCAATGGTGCGCAGACCTCTCCCGCCACCCGCTGCTTCCCTCAGCAGTTTAGTTCGTCAGTCTGCCTGTTCTGCTCTCCGCTCTGGCTCTGGTGAATTCTCTCACCCTCCCACGCTTCTGACTGTACCCAGTGCTTGTATAAATAAATAAATAAATCTTTTAAAAAAAAAAAAAAAGATATGTGTACAAAGGACTTAGAATAACCTCTGAACCAAATGCATATTCAATAATCCCAGCTATAAGTGACTGGTTTAAACATTAGTATGTGACCTAACATAGCCAGACCTGTAGGATTTTTGAACTTAGAAACAAAGAGATCACACTTCAGTCCATTTTTGGAACTTCTGAAATACAAATCTGTGAACCATGACCTGCCAGTTCCCTATGTAAGAGGAAGTCAGTCCAAAAGAATGAGACCAAATGCAGTAAAGAGATAAGAAAACAGCCATTAAACTAATGTCTGTCTCCTAGAGCACAAACCATGAATTCACAGAAAACGAAGCTCACTTCAAGTGCAAAGCAGACACTTCAGGAAAATGGGAAAATATGTTTTCAATCTTCAGTAAACTGCTGCTATAACAGAAACATTCCTATCTGAGCTAGTCTGAAAAACAAAGAGAGGAAAGACAACAGGTATGTGATTTAAAGAGGGGTCTGACAGTGACCAGCAAGCAAAAGGCGTTAAGCCAAAGTTATATCCTTATTGAAACGTAAAAGCTAAACTCTCTCACTATGGGAAAATGGTAGAGACCAGGAGACTGAATATGTAATGAGGAAAGTCAAAGAAAACTAAACATGTTCATTCCCTACATACCTTTGTCAACCTAAACATTAATCATTAAAACAGAGTTGACAGGGATGCAGCTGGGAGCCAGGATGGCACTTCAGAGCAAAGTCTCACCCACCTCCAGGCCCACCTGCAAAAAGAGGCCTTACAGAGGCTACTAAGCAGAGGTTTGTGAGGATTTGGCATGAAGGAAAAGTAAGAAACTACAGGAGAAGGTCCAATTCCAAAGGACTGCAGAAATCCAGTCATGAACTTGACAAGGCATCAGTAAAGCTTAAGGAAAAGGGATTAGGGAACAAAATTGATGGGGGGATTCACTGATAGTTTTTGTATGCCCAGGGAAAAGGAAGAACACAGAAACCTCTTTAGTAGCCTATTTCTTTACCTCTTCAATATATATCTGAAAGATTTAAAGATCTTAAACATAAGTGGAGGGAAGTTCAATAAAGTTGTAATTCTTTCCTTGATAGTATTAAATATATATATATATGGATATACATCAAATTTCAAGTTATATTCAAAAGAATCCTTTTATGGAAATTCCTGCTATGTTAGCTAAGCAACTACTATATACTGTGCATTTATATGAACTAGAAATAGAAAATAAGGTTGGGTGTCCACTGCCTTTTGAGTTCCCAAAACTGGTTTCCTAATACTCCTAAGGCCAATATTAACATTCTTATGTAATTCTCAAATAATTTCTTAATGGCATGTGGTTAACTTTAAATAAGAGCACTGTCTTACTCTTCATCACTTCCCTGATGATTCTGTTTATCCACATTCAACTTACAGAACTTTTAATGGTAGTTTCCCTGGGGAGTCTAGAAGCAACAGACAGTTGTTTCATTTTTTATTTTTGTGCTAGAATGAGTGACTCTCATTCTAAACTGATAAAATTATAAAGCCCTTTATCAGGTTTTTAAAATCACATAAAAAACTTACAAGAAATGCAGTATCAGTATATTTACTTCCTTTGAATGCAAAGTTTTAGAGCTAAATGCATTCTTCTTGGCCACATCATAATGACTACAAGGATCTCTATCCATTGCCAGACTTAAACTGAAAATTCTTTGCAATCCTAGAGAACTGTGTCCACTAGTACTTAGTTCATCCCAATGCATTATATATGATATTCACCCCCTGCCAATAGTCTGAACACCTCTCTTAATTGAAATCAAATTGTCTTTGATTTCTAGAATCTAATAAAGTACCTATAACACAGTACAAACTTGCTGGGATGGTGAACTGTCAGAACATAATACAGAACTCCCAATGATCAATAACAAATCTTAATCAATAAAGAATAAAGCACATGACTGAGTGAATCACCCAGTGAACCATGATAATATAACCAACAATAATCTAAGCTTTTGGAGACTATATTAAATTAACCCTACAAAATCATCATTCCTACAAAGGTGGTTAGCTCCATCTTGCCTAACTATTATTTTCTAAATTGGGAGCAACTTCTAAAGGTTGTGCAGGTAGACGCATTGGAGACTAATTCACCACAACTGCTGAAAATGTAGACATTATTTCATCTAATGAATGGATGAAAACACAGTGAGTTCTAGGGCCCCTGCCTTCTCACTCCCTTCGAGAGCCACACCCAAAGAAAAGAGAAACAGAATGAACACCGCTGGACAGGTCCCCCTATTCAGCTTCTCACTCAAGGGAAAAGAAGAGGACCTAAGGAGACCTTTCAAGAACTTTGCTTTTTCTGCAATGGGGAAGCTTAAAACTGTATCAAACTAAATGAGAGCTCTAGTTTCTTTACCACCGTCTTGCCATGTCTGGCAGCATCTGAAGCCCCAGACTATGCAGCCATCAAATAATTAAGCTGGGTTATTTCTAACAAAACTACCATCTCTCACATCACTGGACCCCCCCTCATCTGCTTCAGTTATTATTCAGTAAATTCATCTTGTTTTCTTTTTTTTTTTATCTTGTTTTCTTAATTTGACCAATTCCATAGGCTACAAGGCAAGGCACCATTTGATTATCCCAGTATGTGATTTCTTTACAAGAATGATATATATACCTATTTATATTTGAGGCTTCAGAAAGTCAGGAACAAGGTTAAATAATTCTTTAAAAAAAAAAAAGATTTATTTATTTATACAAGAACCGGGGTACAGACCAGATGTGCGGGAGGGTGAGAAGACACACAAGAGACAGAGCAGGGAACAGAACAGGCAGGCTGATGAAATACACTGCTGAGGGGAGCAGCGGCTAGACAGGAGAGGTCTGCCGTGCCATGTGGGACCCTCGCTGGTTGGCGGGGATTGAACTGGTGCTGCAGAGGGTGCGGACAGCCCCACAGTGCTGGGCTCAACCGCCTGCGCCACAAGGGAGGCCCACAAGGTTAAATAATTCTTTTGGAAATCAAATGTACTTATAAACATCCAACCCATTTGCCATCATTAAGTGTTAAATTTTATTCTTTTGTAAACTATTTTTATTGACATATTAGCTTAAGGTATACAAAACAATGATTCAATATGTTACAAAATTTCATCACAACTAGTTAAGATCTATCATCTCATTCAGTTAGTGTTTTTCTTCTGATGAGAACTCTTAATATCTAATCTAAATTTAAAATTTTAAATAAGTCAGTCAGTACACATTAATCAAGTCTCACCAAGAGTTCAATTGGCTCTTTGTATAACTTATTGGCCATTATCTCCTCTATGGCAAATTATATTTATATAAGCATGTGCAGAAATAAACAATTGCATTATGAATAACTATGTTTCTATCTCCCAGAAGTCTGGATATTCTCACATAAAGGATGTCTTTTCTTAATGCAGTGTCTCAATTCCTAGTTAAATAGACTAACTATATTAATAGTTCAATATTATGGCAGAAATGAATATGGCAGAACCTTAGTGTTGCCTCCTAAAACTCCATTCTCCCTTTCCCCTTAAGTAACAAAACCACAATTTCATTCAGACCACCAAAGGTAACGAGCTCTAAGTGTGGGATTTCTAGGAAGGTTCATTAAGAAGGAACACTCTAGGGCCTGCCCGGTGGCGCAGTGGTTGAGCGCTGGGTTGCGAAGCTGCCGGCAGCCTCTGCGGCGCCGGTTCGATCCCTGGCTGCTCCCCGGCCACCGGAGGAGGGTCCCACATGGCGCGCAGACCTCTCCTGCCGCCCGCTGCTCCCCTCAGCAGTGTACTTTGGTCCTTCTGCCTGCTCTGCTCCCCGCTCTGGCTCTGGTGAATTCTCTCACCCTCCCGCGCTTCTGACTGTACCCAGTGCATGTATAAACAAAACAAACAAACAAACAAATAAATAAATTAAACATGCCTCTAAAAAAAAAAAAAAAAAAAAAAGGAAGGAACACTCTAGGGCCTCCTCTGGTGGCACAGGAAGTTGAGCACCACGCTGTGAAGCTGTATGCAGCCTCTGCAGCGCTGGTTTGATCCCGGCCAGACGGCAAGGGTCCCACATGTTGAAGCAGACCTCTCCTGTCTCGCCCGCTACTCCCATCAGCAGTGTATTTCATCAGTCTGCCTGTTCTGTTCCCCAGTCTGCCTCTGGTGAATCTTCTCGCCCTCCCACACATCTGGTCTGTACCCCAGTTCTTGTATAAATAAATAAATAAATCTTAAAAAAAACAAAAACAAAGAAGGGACACTCTAGTCTTCTTCCCTCTTTCTACCTCCTCCTTACTGACCCAAGAACAAATACAAAGAATGAAGCCCCACATCCATCTTGGACAGAGCAGAAGATGGAAAGCATGAGAAGATTTTCCCAACAATAGCTACAGATCTCTAACTTCCAGACTTCTTTTAGAAAGAAATCAAGCCTCACGTGCTTAAAATACTGCAGTTGACTCTCTTACAACCAAACCCAATTCCTAACTGATTTGCAAAACTTTCAAAGTTCCTAAAAGTGAATAAATTTTAAAGTATGCATTGGTTGTTCAGTCTGCACTGAAACTATGACTTGGTGAGGGAAGGAAAGAATTTCCCTTTTTTTTTTTTTCAGTTGTAGAATACTGGAGGAAAGATTATCTTGCCTACCAGTCAATTCCAATCAAGCTCAACATTCACATGTAACTTAGTCATATCCCAGAAAAAGAACCTGATTGTGCATAGATTTTCTGCATTCATTTACACAAATATAGCAAATTAAAGACAATTAATACCTCTCTTCAGTTGAATGTTCTTTTAATGAACATGCTTGCAATCAACTAACTCAAATAAAACTAGTCCTAAAGAAGCTTTTGAACACTTTGAACTCCTAAAATTCACCTACTATTTAGAAGACCAATTAAAGTAGAACACCAGTTATTCTAGCAAAATATTAACTATGATGAGACAGTCTTCCTAGAAGAAATTTCTTTAAGGTTAAAAAGGAAAAAACAATTAAGAGTGTTTTGAGGGCCTCCCCTGGTGGTGCAGGCGGTTGAGTGCAGCACTGTGAAGCTGTCCACAGCCTCTGCAGTGCCAGTTTGATCCTGGCCAGTTAGCGAGAATCCCACATGGCGTGGCAGAACTCTTCTGTCTCACCTGCAGCTCCCCTTTAACAGTGTGTTTTGGTCAGTCTACCTGTTCTGCTCCCCGCTCTGTCTCTGGTGAGTCCTCTACCCTCCCATACATCTGGCCTGTGCCCAGTTCTTGTATGCATGAATAAATAAATCTTAAAAAAAAAGTTATTTAAAACAAAAAAAGATTGTTTTGATTTGTGGCATCATAAAATAAATTAGGCAAATTACTAGAATGGGTTTTAAAGCACATGTGACATCAAATTAAAAATTAATATGCTATAGTCTCGAATGTTTAGGTCTAAAACTGATAACCCACTTTACACACATTTTAAGAAAGAAACCCTGTATTTGGGAGACAGCAAGTTTCTATTAGGTCAGAGGAAGGAGAAGGAGGGAAGTTTAAAGTAACACTATGAAGAACTATTGACATAAATTAAATCTTTAATTTTAACTATTAAAAATGAGGATAGGATGCAACAACTGAAAGTCAGTCATTGAATCCTTTAAAGCAACACCTACTGATACTGAGACAAGAGGAAACACTGCCTTATAGGAGCGTAAGTACTCTGCTGCAATTCTAAAACTATTTATATCAATTGTACCATCAAGTCATTAGTTTCGTGTATTACTTAGATTTTAATCTCCTATGATTCTAATAAAGATACTTCTTCCAGATAATATTTTAAAATGACAAAAGCAATCACTGATTTCCAGTTTTATATAATGTTTCCACTAATCCTTTTAAAGATCATAAAAGTATTAAGAAACTTAATTAAAAACAAGAAGAAAAACATAAGTATTTCCTAAACATTGTTGGAAAAACATCTTAGAAATAAGAACGGGTGGGCATAAAGAGAGAAGGCAGAATGTCTAATATGAATTATTCTTCTTAACTAATTTCCCTTAAATAATTAGGTGACTTTAAAAGGTACAAGTTGCCTTTTGCAGTGCTTTAATGTATGTTTGCAAGACTTTAGTACCTTTGCACAAAATTCCAATGACGTTTGTGATTATCCTTTTACATATCCTCAAATATGTGACAGTTCTGGGTGGAGAATCTCTCAGTACAATTAGATAATACCCTCATCTTTAATAGGGAGTTACTTGGAGGTAAACCAGAGCTTGAGAGATAAGTTTACTGCTTTCTGACTAGAAGCATAAGAAATAGAAGCAAAGCAAGATCAAGCAGGAAGCAGCCTTACCTGTACCGTTGAGTGTAGTGTTTTTATTTGTGTACAGCCTGATCATATGTCCTATTGTTTTCACATTTTCTCTCAACATTATGCCTCGAGCTTGTACCATAAAGAGATATGTGTTGGCTATAAAAGAAAAAAAAAAACAGATAATGTCATGACTCAGTAAGATTTTTTAATATAAAAGAATATTCAAAATTCAAGAACTGCCCAATAAACCCAATAAACCCAAACTGATTCAATCACCATATCCAAGAGGAAAACAGAAAAATAAAATGATTATGTTCCACTGTCAAAAACTTGTAAAAACAGGGCCTCCCCGGTGGCACAGCAGTTGAGCACTGGGTTGCGAAGCTGCCCACGGCCTCTGCAGCTCCATTTCGATCCCCGGCTGCTCCCCGGCCACCAGAGGAGGGTCCTGCACAGTGTGCAAACCTCTCCTGCCCCCTGCTGCTCCCCTCAGCAGTGTACTTCGGTCCTTCTGCCTGCTCTGCTTCCTGCTCTGGCTCTGGTGAATTCTCTTGCGCTTCTGACTGTACCCAGTGCTTGTATAAATAAATAAATCTTAAAAAAAAAAAAAAAACTTGTAAAAACCAACCACTTTTTCAAAACAATAAAAATGAAAAAAATTAGGGGCCCTCCCTGGTGGCACAGGAGTTCAAATATCTGTGACATGAGTTCAAACCCCAACCAGGGAGCTAACTCACATGGCACAGCAGATCTCTCCTCTCCTATCTCACCCATTGCTCCCCTCAGCAGTGTATTTCAGTAGATCCACCTGTTCTGCTCCCCACTCTCTCTGGTGAATCCTCTCACCCTCTACCCCCTGCACCTTTGGCCTACACCCTAGTTCTTATATGCATAAATAAAAATAAATCTTTTTAAAAAGAAAAAATAAAGTAGTAACATCTGTCTATCAAATGTAATGGGACTAAATGAACATAGTGAAACATCACAATGAACTCCACAAGAGACAATGAAATATAATGCCTTTTTGAAATTCCTAAGCATTCAATCACATAGTTATAAAATTTACTTACTCTAAATTTATATTCTCTCACACAAACTGCCACAAAGGTAAGGATACCTTACTGAATATAATCACTAAATATCTAGTATTGGTATGGATCTTGCCTGGTATCCTACCAACCCTCAAGATATTGGGGGGGAGGGGCAGGCAAGCCTACAATCAGTATCTATTTCTCTCTAAGAATTATTTCAACTTTTATACTCCCTTCCAATCACAAATCTGCCTACCAGGATTGTAAAAGCAGACAAAATTAAAATCAATGTGCATTTTCAAACCGGTCAACTTAATTCTTTGTGCTAAGTCCTTCAGAAATAGTGCCTCCCGGGTGGTGCAGCAGGTTGAGCACAGTGCTGTGAAGCTGTCCACAGCCTCTGCAGTGCGGGTTCAATTCCCGGGCGGCCAAGGAGATACCCACATGGAGCGGCAGACCTCTCCTCGCTCGCCCGCTGCTCCCCTCAGCAGTGTATTTTGGTCATTCTGCCTGTTCTGCTCCCCACTCTGTCTCTGGTGAATCCTTTCACCCTCCTGTGCTTCTGGCCTGTACCCCAGTTCTTGCATAAAAATAAATAAATCTTAAAAAAAAAATAGTGCCCTAATTTCCTTCTTGGGGAGAAACTGGTAAATTGGGAAAGAT
Source organism: Talpa europaea (assembly GCF_964194135.1). NCBI lineage: Eukaryota > Metazoa > Chordata > Mammalia > Eulipotyphla > Talpidae > Talpa > Talpa europaea. The sequence goes on from NC_140080.1 coordinate 67,735,939, forward strand.
TACAAAAATCTCTGCCTTTTGAGACATCCCAACTTGTCAGAGAGGTACAGAAGTCTAGTCAGAAGATATTTTCTGTTTCCTGATCCTTTCTGGTTCCTTCAAAAAGTTGAAAATGTCAACTAATTTTCTGGACCCTGTTACATCCTCAAGATGGTAAAGAGAGATGAACAAAACGTAGTATTTGCTAACTGTTTCCCACTTTTTATTTAGATTTGAACTTGCTCAGATTATGAATGAGCAGAAACTAAATAAAAGTAGCAGATAAGCAGAGTAAAAGAACCTACTTCCTTTATATCCCATAAAAATGCAGAGAAGTTCAGGTTTCATATATCCTTTACCTCAATCGTCCTTAAGAGCATGTTTATACCCTCTCTAGAAAGCAGTCCTATAATTAGATTTAACTTGTTTAGGCTTGAATTTATTATACCACAAGTTTTTATTATGTGTTTGCTCTAGAGCAGACTTTAAAAGAAAAAGAACAGAGACAAAGTGTGAAAAATCATAATAGCCAACCAGAAATGTGGAAAAACATTTAATAAAAACCAAGTTAATGTAGCAATTCCACATTAAACCAAGATCTAAAATTCACCTTGAATGCTGCAAGAGAAAAAACCAATCAAATAGATTACAAAAGCCAATTGATTTACACCTTGGATCATTTAACCCTACAGTAACATATGAAATTTGTTATCGGTGATAATATGATATTTGCTCTGCACCAAACTGTAAAAAAGATTTGTCACAGGGCAGCAGGACTGAGCCTAGGGTTAAGCCAAGGTTAAAGTCTGGGAAACAACACTGGCTAAGCAAGGATATGCTGAGAACAATGTGTGTGTTATTGTGTGTACTATTTTATTTATTTTTAAAAACTATATAGCTTTTACTTTTAGTGAATACACCTACTCATACAAAAAGTTGGCTGACATCTTCCAACTAAATGAAATTTAAGTAGCAAGGAAAAGATCTGGGATAGGAAAAGAATAACCAAGGTCAATTTTTTCTAAAAACTTTTAAAAATATCAGTTAACAAAACTTTTAAAAATTATTACTGACACCTGTTACAAAAATGAATTATTTGCCAGAAGAAAATAATGACCATTAGATGGAAAAAAATGAAACAAAGAAAACCTCAATGCCAACCTCTCCAAATGGAAAAGCTATTAGTTTATTTTAAATAATTTACAGTTAATTGAGTTACATTCCTTAGGTTAACAGTCCTCCTGGGCTTAATCCCTAAAGATCAAAACCCATTAGGGGATGAAGCTGTGTTTAAAGGACATTCACTGTTAATAGGAAGAAAGCTACCAGTCAAGGTGTGTCCTTGGGACACTGAAACAGCACAAGGAGAGTTCCAATTGTCTGACTTCCAAACATCACAAATCTATATTCACCCACACATAAAGAACACTGTGCTGCTAATTACTGTTAATATGAAATGTAATGTTTTACTGGCAAGTTAATATATTAAAGGAAATCCTTGTCTAAAATGCCTATTCCAAATTTAAGAAACTATATTTCAGAAAACAAACAGGAAATCTTTCTCAGCACAGCCTGGAGTCTCATACCAACTCAGAAATAGGCTAAAGCCTACCCCTGCTCAATTAAAACCATGGCCATATGTCTTCACATTTAATCAATTTTTTTGCTATTTGCCTGTGCAATGCGAGCATAAATTTAATGTATTTACCAGTTCTGCTAGGAAGGTGGAGGGGGCCAGGGGAGAGAACCACACCTTTAAAATAAAATCTTCAAAAAACCTTCAAAAAAATCAAGTTTAAATAGTTTCTAGGCATCCTGAGTTCATGAAGAAATTTATGAATTTACCTCGCTGACTAAAGAAAATTAAGGAATGTATTTGCTATAAAACTTTGTTTCGCCACTCCTTTCCACGTCCAGCTTAGTAACCTAATGCTGGACGCAGAGCACTGCCATCCTGCAGTGATCTAGAAAGGTCTCCTGGGCTTTGAAGGGCTCAAAGACAACATCCCTCTCATTCTGACATCCATGTTCTTAAACACACTGCTGCAATCACCAGGTCCTTTAGCAAAAGGGAAGTAAAGAAAAGAACTGATTTGGAGAGAAAGATAATGTTGGTTAATCACCCTGCCACAAAATTATAAATCTAAGACTGAAGCTGAAAAAGAAGGGAGAGAAATGCAATGTGGTGAGACATTCACAGAAAAAGGGGAGCCAAAGGAGTGAATTACCACAGAAAAAAGTATCTAGAAAAGATACACTCCAACACGAATTAATTAGAGTTTGAACACAGTGAAGAAACTAATGAAATAAAAGGGAATGCTCAACAATGTCCAATGTCAACAGCACAGAACAAAGACTAAAAAACAATCGCTTAAAAAAAAAATACTTAGTGTCTGCCTTTTGCCAGGCACCCTGAGAAGGGCGTTACATACATTTATTCTTACACACAGCCCTAAAAGATAGTTACTAATATTATGCCTATTTTACAGATAAAGAAATAGAGACATGGAGTTAAGTAACCTGCTCGAAGTCACACAGTAATTAGCAAATGGTAGAGCTGGACCTCAAACCCAGGAGTCCGATATTAGCAATTTAGTCCCTTTACCACCAGGCCATTTAGCCTCTTATAACCCAAGTGGCCTTTAAGAGAGCAGTTTCAGGACAGCAATGGAAACAAAAGGAAGACAGGAAAGAATGAAGTACACAGTAGCAAAGTGAAAGTGGTTACATTTCAAAAATGGTAAGAGACCGCAAAGTCAATGAAAATTACTGTTGTTTTTTTTTTAAGATTTATTTATGCATACAAGAGCTGGGGCACAGGCCAGAGACTCCGGGGTGAGAGGACTCACCACAGACAGAGTGGGAAACAGAACAGGCAGAATGACCGAAGTTCACTGCCGAGGGGAGCAGCGGGCAAGTCAGGAGAGATCTGCTGGGACAGGAGGGTTGCTCCCTGGCGGGCTGGGGATGGTGCTCACGCTGCAAAGGCCTTAGATTGCTTCATAGTATGGCGTTTAAACCCTTGCGCCACCAGGGAGGCCTGAAAATTACTTTGTAACATGAGGGACCTGAGCATGACAGTGGCCTGAGTGGACAGAGGGACCAGTGCATTTAAATTTAAAGCACTGAAAGAAGAGGAAGGAAGGAAAAGCACATTTCCATTGAGAGAGAGTATAAACAGTGGCTCTGGGGCATGTAGACAGCAGAGGCGCAGACCCTATCCAGTGAAGAATAATCCAACTTGAATGGTTTGAATAATCCAACTAGAATAGAACAGAAAATAAATTGTAAAGATCCAAGCAGATGGGTGAAATGAAAAAACAGAAAGGACAGGGAAAGCTCCAGAGGTCACTGTGAAGATGAGAAGTCACAAGTTTAATAGAGGTGAGAAAGTGCCAGAAGCAGAAGGTTAGGAAAAATGTGGCCTAGACAAATACAATGGAGAGCAGGCCACAGCTCTAAGGACACCCTAAGCATGTCCACACAATGAGGACCAGACTTTCTGGGGTCACAAACAGGGACAAAAGTAGAATAATAGATGGAGCAAGAACATTTTGAATTTCACCAAACTGCCAAAAGCATCCAGGATGCAGAATGTGGCAAGCAGCTATTTCTAAAGAGAAGGGAAATTAATTAACATTTAGTAAAAACCCACACTAGTCAGGCACTGAACTACCAACATAAATATATGTAAATATTTTTTACATATATAACTGTACTTCATTTAATTCTTATAGCCACCTGCAGCAGGAAGATTGTGGGGCCCTATAAAAAGGTACATGTACATTCTAATTCCCAGAACATGTGAATGTTACCTTATTTGGAAGGGGAATCTATAGATAAAATTAAGGATCTGGAGAAGAGGTGATCATCCTGGATTGTCTGGGTGAGTCCTAAATCCAATGACGAGTGCTCATAAATGAGAAAAGGCAGAGGGATATTTTGCCCATAATCACATGCATATATACACAGGCACACACAGGCACTCTCTCTCTCTCTCTCTCTCTCACATACACACACACACACACACACACACACACACACACACACACACACACACAAGAAAGCAATGTAAAGATGAAGGGAAAGATTGTAGTGATGTGACTACAAGCAAAGGAAGCTAAGGATTGCCAGCAAGCACCTGTAGGTGGAAGAAGCAAGGAAGGGATGTCCTCTAGGGATTCACAAGGAGTATGGCTCTGCCCACACCTTGATTTCACACTTTAGGCTTCCAGAAGTATGAGATAATAAACTTCTGTTGTTTTAAGCCACTTGGTATGTGGTAATGTATATAACAGGCCTAGGGAACTAGTGCACCATCCTGTGGTGTAGATATAGCTTTCCCTATTATAAGTTCAGAAAACAAACTCAGAAGTTACATGTGTAAAAATTTAAAAAATCAGGATTCAAGCACAGTCATTCAAGTCTAAATGACTCCGAGGGGTAATAATTTGGAAGAAGAAATGATTGAAAGTCATAAAAGAGAGAGAAGGACAAAAAAGGAGGAAAATCCTCAATATAAAAAGTTATGAGGAAAATCATACTAGGGGAGATAAATCAAGTTTTATTAATATTGATACACAGAAAAGGAGGAAGTCAGAAGGGGCAGGTAAAAGTCACAGATAGGGCCTCCCTGGTGGCGCAAGGGGTTAAGACACAACCTATGAAACTAATCGTAGCCACTGCAGCACGAGTTACAGCCTCCGGCCAGCCAGGGAGCAACCCACATGACGCAGCAGACCTCTCCCGACTCGCCCGCTGCTCCCCTCAGCAGTGTATTTCAGTCAATCTGCCTGTTCTGTTCCCCACTCTGTCTCCGGTGAATCCTCTTACCCGTCCCCTCTCCCCCGGCACCTCTTGCCTGTACCCCAGCTCTTGTATGCATAAAAATAAATCTAAAAATAAAAAGTCACAGATATGATTTCCCATATTTTCTACTGAACAAATAAGAAAAAGAACAATACAGAGAGACAACAAAATAACGTTCATATATGATATACCACTGGATATTAACTATAGATATCTGAAAGATGTCTATAAGATCTCTAAGATCTCACAATTATATAAACATCTGTGTCAGATACTGAAAAGATTTTTTTCTTTTCAAATTCATTGCCTTGAACAATAAATTATTCATCCAAGTTGGTAAAGTGAAATATATTATTTCCAATAATAACATTGTAAACCTCAGCATTAGGCCAGACTACATATGAAATATAGTTCACACTTAACCTAAAACTTAAGTGGTGCTTTGGCTAAAAACAAAAACACCAAACTTCTAGATGGTGCCAAGACATTACTCAAATAATTCCCTTTATGTCAAAGTACTAAACAGAGCATCTTAACATGGTGATTAATAACTTAAAGTCAAGAAAATCTATTTTCTTGTGCAATAATTATCAACCAATAATAGCCTCTCCATCTTTCAGATAAGCACCGTTAATAAAGAATAATGAGAATGAAAGAATTCTGTGTTCAGAATCCCTTTTTATCTAACACTAATGAAAACAGTGACCATACACAGTACAGATCAACTTCAGATCTTATTTGATACAGACACTACAAATTAACTAGAAATTCTTTCTGCAGCAGTTTAACAATTTTAACTTATTTTAGAGATTATTTGTGTTTGAATACTGATCAAAGTTGAATCTTTTTTTTTATTTTTTTTTTTTAGAGGCATGTTTTTTATTTATTTGTTTGTTTTGTTTATACATGCACTGGGTACAGTCAGAAGCACGGGAGGGTGAGAGAATTCACCAGAGCCAGAGCGGGGAGCAGAGCAGGCAGAAGGACTGAAGTACACTGCTGAGGGGAGCAGCGGGCGGCAGGAGAGGTCTGCGCGCCATGTGGGACCCTCTCCCGGAGGCCGGGGAGCGGCCGGGGATCGAACTGGCGCCGCAGAGGCCGCGGGCAGCTTCGCAACCCAGCGCTCAACCGCTGCTGCGCCACTGGGGAGGCCCATTGTTGAATCTTTTTTTAAAGATTTATTTATGCATACAAGAACTGGGGTACAGGCCAGAGGTGTGGGGGGTAATGAGAGGATTCACCAGAAACATAGTGGGGAATAGAACAGGCAGATTGACTGAAATACACTGCTGAGGGGAGCAGCCAGCAAGTCAGGAGAGATCTGCTGTGCCATGTGGGTATTCCCTGGCCAGAGATCGAACTTGGGCTGCAGTAGCTGCAGATAGTTTCAAAGGTTGCATCTTAACCCCTTGCGCCGCCAGGGAGGCCCCAAGGTTAATATTTTTAACTAAAATTTGACTTTTCCAATAATCTTATTAAAGACATTCAGGGTAGAGACATTTATTCAACAGATACATATTGAGTAACTACCACATACCATACCATGGGAGTTGCTAGGTTAAAAAAACAAAATCTGAAGGGCCTCCCTAGTGGCTCAAGGGGTTAAGCACTGCACTGTGAAACAATCCACAGCCTCTGCAGCGCGAGTTCAATCCCCGGCCAGCCAGGGAGAAACCCACATGGTGAGGCAAACCTCTCCTGTCTCGCCCGCTGCTCCCCTCAGTAGTGTATTTCAGTTAATCTGCCTGTTCTGTTCCCTGCTCTGTCTCTGGTGGATCCTCTCACCCCCCGCATCTCTGGCCTGTGCCCCAGCTCGTGTATGCATAAATAAATAAATCTTTTAAAAAAAAAAAAATCTGAAGTAAAACTGCCTAAAATATAACAAAGTACAAACTGTTTACAACATCAGAAGTATTTTGCAACAACCAGATCATCAGTTCAGCCTAGTTTAATATGATAATTCAAAAGATAGTCTCTAAAACTCAAAATGTGAAAATCATTAAACCGAAGCACATTATCATTTGTTAACTAACTTATCCACTTAAAATAAACACAAGATTTCTTTTAAGGTATGACAGGAGCCTGAACAGTTAAGAGTATATAAACCACACTGGAGAAAAGTAGAATCAGGAGGAAATGAGGAAATTGGGGAGGGAGGAATATGGGTGATTAGATTTTAAAAATGTACTCAGGGGCCTCCCCGGTGGTGCAGCGGTTGAGTGCTGGGTTGCAAAGTTGCCCGCAGCCTCTGCAGCACCGGTTCGATCCCCGGCCACCGGAGGAGGGTCCCGCATGGCGCGCAGACCTCTCCTGCCGCCCGCTGCTCCCCTCAGCAGTGTCCTTCGGTCCTTCTGCCTGCTCTGCTCCCTGCTCTGGCTCTGGTGAATTCTCTCACCCTCCTGCGCTTCTGACTGTACCCAGTGCATGTATAAAACAGAAACAAACAAACAAACAAATAAATAAAACATGCCTCTAAATAAAAAAAAATAAAATAAAATAAAATAAAATGTACTCAGTAAGAAACTTAATGAAATTACAGACTAAAAGACCAAACCATAAACAAACATACCCCGGAATTATAAAATTGTTTAAAATTAATGAGTTCAAAGTACAGAAGGCAAATATGAAATGAGTCTCTATCCACTTAGGAATTCTGTCATAATGAGAAAAAATAAGTGACAACTATCTGAACTATATGTTTAATAATTACCCCAGATTTTCTTGTGTTTTCATAATTAAAATACCTTTCACAGTCTCAACTTGCTATTCATAAAAGGAAATATCTGGAAAACAAGCATAAGAGAAGAGTATATCACATGGAAAATGAATTTCAAAGATTTCCAAAGCTAGGCATAGTTTCAAATCAATAAACAAGACTTTTAATTCTCTATTGTAGGTCGCTTGATCCAAATGAAAATAAAGTCCATTTTTTCCTTTGTCTGAATCAAACTGGAAACTGCACTATAATTAGAAGTCATAATTTCTGAGTGATTAAATATCAGTGATTAAATATCAGAAAGCAATGAACACTAGCATAGTTTCAGAAAAGTCCTATGAATACTAGTAAACCTCAAATACTTAGAAATTATTTCCATAGGCTAACATGTACAGCTATATTCTTTATAATTTTTATTGATCCTGTTAAGTGAATCACAATAACATGAGAAAAACATGTATAATAACTGAAAACATGAGATAACAAATTAGGATCAACCTATAATTCAATCACATGGTCAGTGCAGATTCATACAGAAACTCTAATCCTGGTTGTTTTAATCTATCTCCAGAAAAGCATGATGCAATAAACCAGTTTATCTGGTTATTAAAAAGTAAGCTTAGCTCAATGAAAAAAAACAAGTGATATAAGATAATCAATTTATTTTTAAAAACCTATCTAGCACTAAATTTCCTCTCTCTAACATCATTTGTAATATTTATCAGAATTGAAATTCCAGGGTCCAGAATTACCTGGGGTATATACATAAAACAATTCAGAATCAGAATCTCTGGGGCCTCCCCAGTGGCGCAGAGGTTGAGCACTGGGTTGTGAAGCTGCCTGCTGCCTCTGCAGTGCCGTTTCGATCCCCAGCTGCCAGGCGAGGGTCCCACATAGAGTGCAGACCTTTCCTGCCACCCACTGCTCCCCTCAGCAGTGTACTTCATCAGTCTGCCTGTTCTGCTCCCTGCTCTGGCTCTGGTGAATTCTCTTACCCTCCCGCGCTTCTGACTGTAAACAGTGCTTGTATAAATAAATAAATCTTTAAAAAAAAAATCTCTGGTGATGACCAATAAATACATTTATATAGACCACCTTAAGTAAGTAAACATATACATCTTCAAAAACATCACTTTCCTGACATAAAAGAATGAAGGTCTCATACTCCCAGACTTCAAACTATACTACAAAGCTATAGTAATCAAAATAGATTGTCACCAGAAATAAATCCACATTTACATAGGCAGTGAATTTAACAAAAAGGAGCCAAGAGTCATACAATGAAAAAGGAAAGTCTCTTCAACAAATGGTGTTGGGAAAATTGAAGAGCTACCATCAGATGAATGAAGATAGACCACTATCTCACACCATAATACAAAATTAACTCAAAATACATTAAAGATGTGGATTTAAGACCTGAAACCATAAAATACATAGAAAAAAACAAAGGCAAAACACCACATTGACTTTAATGATATCTCTGTGGGGACTTGACTACTCTGGCAACAAAAACAAAAGTAAACATAAACCATTGGGACTACATAACTTTAAAAAGCTTCTGCACAACAAAAGAAACTATCATTAAAACGAAGAGAGACCCTATTAAATAGGAGAAAAAAAACATTTGCACAGCATATATTAAATAAGGAACTAATAGCCAAGATCTACAAAGAAATCATAAATCACAAGTAGAAAACAACCCAATCAAAAAACAGGCAGAAGGGCCTCCCCTGGTGGCGCAGGCGGTTGAGCGCAGTGCTGTGAAGCTGTCAGCAGCCTCTGCAGCACAGGTTCAATCCCAGCTGGCCAGCGAGGGTCCCACATGGCGCAGCAGACCTCTCCTGTCACGCCCACTTCTCCCCTCAGCAGTGTATTTCGTCAGTCTGCCTGTTCTGTTCCCCGCTCTGTCTCTGGTGAATCCTTTCATCCTCCCCCGCATCTGCCCTGTACTCCAGTTCTTGTAAATAAATCTTAAAAAAAAAAAAACAGGCAGAAGAGCTAAATGGACACTTCTTTAAAGAAGACACAAGGACGGGCCTCCCTGGTGGCGCAGCGGTTGAGCGCCGGGCTGTGAAGCTGCTCGCAGCCTCTACAGCGCTGGTTCGATTGCCGGCCACAGGCGAGGGTCCCATATGGCGCGCAAACCTCTCCTGCTACCTCCTGCTCCCCTCAGCAGTGTATTTCTTCGTCAGTCTGCCTGTTCTGCTCTCCAGTCTGGTGAATTCTCTCACCCTCCCGCACTTCTGACTGTACCCAGCACTTGTATAAATAAATAAATAAATCTTAAAAAAAAAAAATAAGACACATGGACAGCTAATAAGAACATGAAGAAATGCTCATCAGGGAAATGCAAATCAAAACCACAATGAGGGCCTCCCCGGTGGCGCAGCGGTTGAGCGCTGGGTTGCAAAGCTGCCTGCGTCCTCTGCGGCGCCGGTTCGATCCCCGGCTGCTCCCCGGCCACCAGAGGAGGGTCCCACATGGCGCGCAGACCTCTCCTGCCGCCCACTGCTCCCCTCAGCAGTGTACTTCGGTCCTTCTGCCTGCTCTGCTCCCCGCTCTGGCTCTGGTGAATTCTCTCACCCTCCCGCGCTTCTGACTGTACCCAGTGCATGTATAAACAAAAAACAAACAAACAAACAAATAAATAAATAAATAAGACATGCCTCTAGAAAATTAAAAAAAAAAAAAAAAAAAACCCACAATGAGACACCACCTCATATCTGTGAGAATTGCCCATCTCAGAAAGACCAGAAACAACAAGTGCTGATAAGGTTATGGAGAAAAAGGAACTCTCTTACACTATTGGGAATGCAGATTGGTTCAGCCACTACAGAAAACAGTACAAAGGTTTCTCAAAATATTTTTTTTTTGGTTTTTGTTTGTTTGCTTTTTTAAAGATTGATTTATTTATGCATACAAGAACTGGGGTACAGGCCAGAGATGCAGGGGAGTGAGAGGATTCACCAGAGACAGAGTGGGGAACAGAACAGGCAGATCTACTGAAACACACTGCTGAGGGGAGCAGCAGATGAGACAGGAGAGTTCTGGTGAGCCATGTAGGTAGCTCCCTGGCCACCCTGGGATGGAATACATGCTGCAGTGGCTGCGGATAGCTTCACAGTGTTGTTCTTAACCCCTTGCATCACTAGGGAGGCCAGGTTTCTCACAATATTAAAAATGACCTGCCATATGACCCAGCAATTCTACTCCTAGATATCTAGCCAAAGAACACAAAAACAATAATTTGAAGAAATACATGTACTCCTATGTTCACTGCAGCCCTATTTAAAATAGCCAAGTAATGGAAATAACCTAAATGCCTAATACTATTCAACTATTAAAAAAAAATAAGATCTTGTTATTTATTAAAACATGGATAGAGGGCCTCCCCTGGTGTTGCAGGTGGTTGAGTTTAGCACAGCTTTGTGAAGTTGTCCAAATCCTCTGAAGTGTAAGTTCGATTCCCAGCAGGCTGGCAAGATATCCACATGGAGCGGCAGACCTCTCCTGTCTCGCCCGCTGCTCCCCTCAGCAGTATATTTCATTCAGTCCACCTGTTCTATTCCCCACTCTGTCCCTGGTAAATCCTCTCACCCACCCAAACATCTGGCCTGTACCTCAGTTCTTGTATGCATAAATAAAGAAATCTTAAAAAAAAAAACACACACACATGGATGGAACTGAAGGAGATTATGCTAAGCAAAGAAAGGCAGAAGGAGAAAGACAAATACTGGATGATTTTGTTCATATGTGAACTATAAAGAAAAAAAAAGGAATAGACAAAACTAAACCAAAACAAACCCTAGAAATCTGACTACAGATTTCAGTTTAACAATAAAAGAGAATTGGGGCAAAAGGGCAAAGAGCGGTGGGGTCCCCAATGGACTATGAAAGAAGATTTTTGGTGACAGGTATTGTGTGGTAACATACATCTGAAGTGATGTGAATGTCTAACCCTAAGCCATACACAGTATTGTAAATCAACATGACTGCAATAATTTTTTTTTTAAATGTGAGGGATAAGAGGAACAAACTACATGATATCATGAGGACAATCAGGCATGTCCAAAATTATCATATACCATAGGACAATTGAAACAATTTCTTCATCCAATTAATGCCATGGGAAGAAAAAGAGCTGGAAGGAAAGGAGTATTCTAGTTGAAAAGACACTTGAGAGACATAATTTAAGAGTAAGATGAGACCTTGACCAATGATTTGAACAAACCATATATGGTAGTCCTGGGAAAGAAAATCTGTGTATTGATGAAGACTTGATAATGGTACAAACATCCAAGACTAGGAACAATGAAAAGAAAAATAGTGTATTTAGTATACAACACGTTAAAATATATAAACTCCTCTTAAGTAGAAATGATCAAAGTACGGTGGTTCTCAAAGTCAATTTTGACCCCCCAAAAAAAATATATAAAACAAGAATGTAAGTAAAAATCATTGGTATAGTAATTATCTCAATAAAATATTGATAACAAGCAAAAAGTAGAATCTTCTTTTCATTCTAATTTAACTTATATTAAATACACCTCTTTGAAAAGCTTTCTAATTTAATTCACTCAGACATAGAAAAATCTGTTTCACCCCTAATGAGCAGAAAACACAATGATTTGGTAGAGTCAAAGATTTATTACTCTCTCAAGTAATTAATGATGAATACAAAGATATAAACAAATAGCCGTATTTATTACACCCCTGGTGGAAAAAGTGAATTACAAATTTAAGCCTTAAGAAATTACTAAGATAGGGGCCTCCCTGCTGGCGCAAGGAGTTAAGTCTCAGCACAATAAAGCAATTGGCAGTCACTGCAGCACAAGTTCGATCCCCGGCCAAGGAGCTAACCCACATAGCGCAGCAGAACTCTTCTGTCTCACCCACTGCTCCCCTCGGCAGTGTATTTCAATCTATCCTCCTGTTCTGCTCCCTACTCTTGTCTCTTGTGAATCCTCTCACCCCACAACTTGCACCCCAGCTCTTGTATGCATAAAAAATTAAATCTTTAAAAAAAATTACTAAGTATGTCTTCCTAAACATTGCAGTGCCATGTAGCCAAAAATATTACTGACAAATATCCTTTAAATTACCTTTCCTAATTTAAATAAGGAGGATTTTTGCTGCAACTTAACCCAAACTCCACCAAGTTCTGCTATTTAAAAAAAAGCCACATAAAGTTGGTTCAATAAAGGATTTACATACTAGATAAAAAAATTAATGTGCTACCTGAAATTCTCTAGTGGGCCCAAACAGGAGGGTAAATATATATAGTAATAATTGGAGTAAACTAAATTTTTCTTTTTTTCCTTTTTTTTAAAGATTTATTTATTTATACAGCACTGGGTCCAGTCAAAAGTGCAGGAGGGTGAGAGAATTCACCAGAGACAGAGTGGGGAACAGAACAGGAAGACTGATGAAATACACTGCTGAGGGGAGCAGCGGGCGCAGCAGAAGGGTCTGCACGCCATGTGGGACCCTCGCCAGCAGCTGGGGACCGCTGTGCCACCAGGAGAGACCTTAAACTAAATTTTTCAATGCTATGTTAATAGCATTGCAGGAATCCTCCAAAAATCTAATTTCAACCTTCAATTGACCTAATCTTCAAGTAGACTCACAATATTACCTGTATATTATTCCTTTTTTATGCTTAATAAATTCAAATGTGGAAAGGTCTTTTCAACAGCAAATCACTGTCCCACGGGAATTAAAAAAGACAAAAAGGGAAAAGAGGTTCAGAGAAAATGAAAGATGACTGGACAGGCTGCTCTGATTAAACTGGCAAACTGCAGTCTGAGCCAGTGGTGACAAGTTAGGGCAGCCAGGAAAACTCACCAGAATGAGAATGAATACTGTAAACACACAAATCCTGCGGGGCTCTTGATTCTCTAGGAACTCCCAAATATAACCTAGAAAAATCACTCTGCAATGTACCTCCTCCTCCACTCATACAGCCTCCTCACACAGCACATTTTCACCTAGGATACTGCAAACATGAAAGGCAGGTCTCCTGAGAGGGCACAGGAGTCACAAAAGGCAGTGCTGGGAGAAGGGAGGACAGGTGGGAAGAGCAGTTCTGCCCCTTGGATGAATGAGCAAAGGTGCAAAAGAGTTTAAGTTCATACATTATAAGCATTGCACAACTGTAAGTAAGGGACTATTAGAAGTTTGTCCATTGGTGAAGGAAACTATGGGACTACACCTGAGGGCGTGAGGGGAAGAAATATTGTTTAAAAATGAACAATGATGTAAAAAATTAAAAAATATAATTAAGAAAAAGAAAAGAAATTTGTCCATTCTCCCAAGCAAAGCACTTTCTCCAGTCTTAACCAGTGGTCATATATCCCCTAGTTTGAAAACGCATATTGAGGGCCTCCCCGGTGGTGCAGCGGTTGAGCGCTGGGTTGCGAAGCTGCCCACAGCCTCTGCAGCACCATTTCGAACCCGGCTGCTCCCCGGCAACCAGAGGAGGGTCCCACATGGCGCGCAGACCTCTCCTGCCGCCCGCTGCTCCCCTCAGCAGTGTACTTCGGTCCTTCTGCCTGCTCTGCTCCCTGCTCTGGTGAATTCTCTCACCCTCCCGTGCTTCTGACTGTACCCAGTGCTTGTATAAATAAATGAATCTTTAAAAAATAAATTAAAAAATATTTTAAAAAAAAGAAAACGCATATTGAAAGGAGAGCTTATTAGCTTGCTTAGTTCATTGTTTACAACTCAGTTAGAATGTTCTAGTTTGGTTTCTTGACACTGATCTAAAAATACAGCTCATTATAAACTACCCCCACTACTATCTGGGGTTATCCCAAGAAAGTTTCAGCACTCTTTTGTAGGGTATTCTTAACTTTCCCTACTTCTTCAATTTTCCAGGGTAATAATGATCAGTTCCCTCAACTGAAGCACATATATCCTGAGCTACATATTTCAGCCCTTTCAAAAACTATCCGCTTCAGCTCTTCCAAAAATTATGTGAGACTTGGGCAATTGACTATCTTTAGGCACTTGCCTCTCCTCTTTCCTTACAGTAAGGCTATCCTACTGTTATGGGGCAACCCCAATATGAAAACGGGTTGCTTGGCTGTGGGTCCTCACCCGCGCTTAAAACGGACTTATTAATACTCCACTACAGGCACACACAAAAAGGTTAATAAAAGGTTTATTTACAAGGGAAAGGGAATTAAGGAAATGTACAACTCAGGGAGAAAATAGGGAAATAAAGTCTTTAATGTGTCCTACCCGATCCACCGACCTGGAAACCCAGAGGCACTCTTAGAGCTGGCGGAGAACCAAAATGGGGAATCCCCTCCAAAGCCCACATGTCTGGCTTTATACCAAACCTGGCTGCTTAACCCCACCCTCAGGTTCCAGCAACCTTCCCTTTGGTGGTGATGGGATTTGGAGTTCCCAGTGTCTTTTGGCTTTGGCCTGGGGTGGGGTATGGAGTCCACAAAGCCTGTATGGAATTAGCTTTAGGACATCCTTTTCCCCCTAACACTACTAGCATGGGGTTGGGGGCTGTGGCAGAGAAGTTTCCATGGAGCTTCAATAGTGGATGAAACAGTAGACTACCTTTGAGACTTACTCCTGGGTTTCCACGCACACAGCTTTGGCACCAGAAACACCAAGCTCTCCATGTCCATGGTCCCTGTGGCCCTGGGCCCTCAGAGAGAGGAGCAAATGTGGGGCTCTTATGGGGCAGGAGCTACCACAGCTGAGACCCTCCCCCCAGAGAGCAAGGCCTAGTGGTGAGCACAAGTGCCTGGGAACTCTTGTAGCATATCCTATAACAGGCTGGTCACAAGATGGTTTAGGGTGTCACCCACCCAATGTAACACTACCTCAAGAGGAAAATGCATTTTGTTCCCAACCAAATTCCAAAGACTGTTTGGAATATCTACCATAAACAGAGGCTATAAACCAAGATTAGGAGTTTTTCTTTTTGAAGTATCCACAGACATTGCTATTTTTACCTTTAATAAACATTAAAAAGCAGTGCTGATAAACACTGCTGCAGAATAAATACATCACTATCTCGTTCTGCCACATTGTTTAATGGAACTCAAATTTATTCACAAAAGAATAATGAAAAGAAAGGTATTTAGCACTGTCTGGTTTCAATGAATCAATCAATTTTTCCTTTAAGATGACCTAATTTCCCACTAGATCATTGGATTTATATTCATTTACACTGAAACAATATATCTGAGTTATATGTGCTTCTTGAGAATGGAAACTGACTGTGGTAGGCAGTGTCCAAGAAGCCTCCCATCCCCCTGAGTGTGGACTGGACCTAGTCACTCTTTTCTGGCAAATAAGGTACAAGTGATTGATCTGGGAACAGCCCTGTGGAGAGGTCTGTGTGGCAAAAGCTGAGTAAAGCTTCCAGCCAACAAACTGGGGTCCTCAGTGCAGTAAACCTCAAGGAACTGAATCCTACCCAAACCCAAGTAGGTGAACTTGGAAGCAGATCTTTCCTCATCTGTGCCTTCAACCACAGCCCTAACTGATACTCTGTATCCCAGTGAGAGACCTTGAACCAGAGGCACACAGACCAACTGGGTCCAGATTCCTGCTCAGAGAAACTGAATAATTTCTTCTGTTTTAAGCCCCTAGATTTGAGGGTAAGTTGTTACAAAGTAATAGACAACACACTGACCTGTCCTGGTATCTATTCCACAATTTCTCACCCCCTACCTGTCTCTCCATTTTTATCCCAGATGTCTGACATCCAACATCAGAATCCTTGCACATACACCCTCCCCCCACAACACAAATGCTTGCACACACACCCCTCCCCACCCTGACCACCCATCACCACCTCCATCAAGTCCCAGCAGGGCAGAAACCCCCTGGAAGCCCAAATAACAAAGCAGTTGGCCAGGTAATTCCTCAAAGGGCCCACAGGAATTCAGACCAAAGTGACCCAACCAGATTCCAACTCAACTGAAAGAAAAAATATCTGTCAGCATGTGTAGGAAAGGTGATGACCTCTGGTGAGTCACATGAACAGTGAAATCCCTACTCCCAGGGATTATGCAATCTTCCCCACAATGTCGCCCTACTAATTATGAGCACATTAACTTCTTTCTTAATCATAGAGACCTTTGGTAAAGTTGTATGCACCAAGACCAGTTTCTCTCTACTAAGAGTTTTAGGGACCTCAGGCACCTGGATACCAGGCTGGGAAGGTGATTTGTTTGCAACCCCATAACTAAGTGGTAGCCAGAAGAAAATACTCCTATTTTCTGGATCTATCTTTGTTCATGCTGTTCCCTCTCACTAGAATTCCTTGGCTTAATCCAAATAGATCGTACCCAGAGGAGGGAGAGGCATCAGAGGGAGGAAGGAAGGAGCACAGGGAACTGAGGTAATGGTGCACGGGTGCATTGGTGAAGGAAACTATGGGGACTACACCTGAGGGCATGGGGGGAAGCAAATATTGTTTAAAAATGAACAATGATGTAAAAAAATTTAAAAGAGTAAAAAAAAATTTAAAAAAAGATCCTACCCATCTTCAGTGATCTACTCCAACCACCAGCACCTCCGAAAACCTTTCACTAGCCCTCACTCCCACGGCAGGCTTTCCAAAGATTTGTTACAGCTCTTTCATGGTGCTTACCCCACTGAAGCAAAAGGGAAGGAATTATGTCTTCGCCTTCAACCACAAATCTATCTTCCATGCCTCAAACAATGTCAGCCTATTTAAGGGACTCCATTCATTTTTGCTGAATGAATTTGCAAATCAAGTCACATACTACTTCTTTGATGCTAGTGCAAGAAAATAGTTGTTGTATTAGAAGTTATAACATAGGGAGCCTCCAAGGGAGTATGGGGGTTAAAGTCTCAGTGCAATCAAGCTATTGTCAGCCACTGCACCATGAGTTCAATCCCTGGCCAGGGAGCTGACCCACATGGTGCAGTAGACCTCTCCTGTCTCTCTCCCACTGCTCCCCTCAGCAGTGTATTTCAGTAGATCTGCCTGCTCTGCTCCCCACTCTGTCTCTGGTGAATCCTGTCACCCCTGGCCCCCACCTATACCCCAGATCTTATATGCATAAATAAAAAAAAATAAATCTTTAAAGAAAGTTATAACAGAAATGGTTTTATACTAAATGAAATCCCATTCCCAATACAGCCCAGGTAAGACCCTGAAGGGAAACTGCACCCATCATTACATAATCCATGTACAAAAGTTGAGACCAAATGAGAAACAATCCATGGCTCTTGCCTCTACTGGGTGGGCTAGGATACTCTGTCCATGAACTTCCTGTGCAAGTGAGGTCACAGGGTATCTGCAGACTAAATTCACTAACTAGGTATTGTAAATCTCATGATATGAAGACTGTCCCT
This sequence comes from Talpa europaea, assembly GCF_964194135.1. NCBI lineage: Eukaryota > Metazoa > Chordata > Mammalia > Eulipotyphla > Talpidae > Talpa > Talpa europaea. Next base: position 67,753,799 of record NC_140080.1, read on the forward strand.
GTGCTTCCTTCATGAATTAGAAAATTTTAAGGAAAACATTTCAAATTATTCTTAAAATAATGAACTTTGAATTTGATGGAATTCATTGTAGATTAAGACCCAAATCGACAAAAAAGAATGTTGAACAACATAAGAAAACATTGGAAACTAAACAGATTACACTGTGTACAACTGTATGGTACTATATACTCAAAAGGAGGGGAGGGGGGAAAGGGAAGAGATAAGAGAGGGAGGAAGGGAGGGAGATGGAAAGACAGACAGACAGACACAGATGAAGGAGATTAAGAGGAGTTACCAAAATGACAGGACTGCCTGGGGAAGAAAATTAAAAAAAATAGGCCTCTGGATAGGAAAGGAAAGACGTGTACTATACAGGTTGATGTGGCTAAGAATAACATGGAATTTTTAGTAGAAGAGATGTAAAACATTTATTTAGGATCAATAGAAAGTGCTCTCTGACACAACATATATTTTAATCATATTAAAATTTTGCCTCAAGACAATCCAGACTAAAATAGGAATTATTTCAAGAAGAATCAGGCCTCCCCGGTGGCGCAGCGGTGGAGAGCTGGGTTACGAAGCTGCCCGCAGCCTCTGCAGCACCAGTTCGATCCCTGGCTGCCAGGCGAGGGTCCCACATGGCGTGCAGACCTCTCCTGCCGCCCACTGCTCCCTTCAGCAGTGTACTTCGTCAGTCTGCCTGTTGTGTTCCCCGCTCTGGCTCTGGTTAATTCTCTTACCCTCCCGCGCTTCTGACTGTACCCAGTGCTTGTATAAATAAATAAATCAATCTTTGGGGAAAAAAAAAAAAGAAGAATCTGTGTATATCTAATGTAAACTAGTTATAAGAACTCAATTATCTTGGGGCTGGTCTCATTATTAAGAAATCTATGGTGAGAGGAGAAATATGCATAAAGCATTCCTGCAGCATACCAAAATACTACATAGTCTTGATCAAATTGTGCAACTGATTGTTGCATTGTGAGTTAAACTAGCTACATTTTTCATGGAACATCATTTTTACTTGAAAGAACAACTGACAAAATATGGATATTTAGACTTCTGTATTTGCCCTATATTTTCCCAAAAATGAACAAAATGAGTCTGGCAGCTCAATAAAACTGACTGTTTTTGTTATTGCTGATAAAATTCAAGCTTTTAAGAAAAAAATTGTGATAAATTTGGGAGAACTGCTTCCCAATACTTAAAAGATACAAAAGATAAAAAAGGAAACTCTATGGTTACTAAATAATACTGAAATTGGGAGACAGGTTCAATTTAACAAATTGATGACACTTTATAAGTTCTGGATTTCATTCTTACTAATTATAATAAATCTTTTGAAGTTATGTAACTTTAAAACAGAGTAGCTTAATATACTCATATTTCATATCAATTGAACTTTAAGAATCTATACATACTGTACCAAAGCACTAATAAAAACATGGATGACTATCAAAAGCTAGAATTCTGATCTCCTTTAATTAGTTTTTTGAGGAACATAACTTTAACATGCTACCCAAGATACCAAGAAAGTCAGAAAAATGTCTCAAGTACAAAAACACTTTTTCTCCAAAATCTCTCATAGCTAAAATAATATCCCCCAATAATGTCTAGTGTTTAGTTACATAAGAAAGTAAAAATTGCTGTTGAATTTATAAAACTTCCAAAATGGTAGAGGCTTTTAAGAAAAGCCTGGTGAATACTCTGGTTAATTACTCAAATCCACTGAGCTATCACTGTCATATCTACTACAGCTTTACTAGGGGTTGCATTTTGTCTAAGAAAAAACTGCAGGGCCTCCCCGGTGGCGCAGCGGGTTGAACGCAGCGCTGTGAAGCTGTCCGCAGCCTCCGCAGCACCGGTTCGATTCCAGGCCGGCCAGGGGGACTCCCACATGGCAAGACAGACAGACCTCTCCTGTCTTTCCCGCTGCTTCGGTCTGTCTGCCTGTTTTGCTCCCGGCTCTGTCTCTGGTGAATCCTCTCACCTTCCCACAACTCTGGCCTGTACCCCAGCTCTTGTATAAATGAAAATCAATCTTTAAAAAAAAGAAAGAAAAAACAGCAGTGAAGAAAAATAATATGGTAAGATATTCATCATACTTCCTCAAACTTTAATCTCAAACTCCTATTTTGGGATATCTCAAGGTTTCGACAATGCATGCCTTCTCAAGCATCATTATCTGAGCTCACACGTCTTACTCAACAAACAAAATTTTAATCAAGAAAAAGTCATCCAATAATTTTGTTTTAGGAAATAATGCAGTCTCCTTGAGGTTTGCTTTTTTCCTCTTCCTCTGCCCTGCAATTCATTACAACAATCTATTATGACAGAAGACAATGCCTGGTAACAATTACATTTCAAAATTCTGCAGGTGTCTTTATTGTTAGAGGTCATACATTTTTAGTTAACTCAGGAAGCAATGGCACTGGCTCAAAGACTACAAAGTGTCTAAGAAGAAAGAATGCATTCTGTTACTAAGTAATTTCACATTAAATACATAATCACTAAGAAAACTCAGAAAAGTGTAGGCAATGTGTTTTAATATCTATACAAAGTTTCCATTTTTTTCACATTCATCAGAAAGCTACATTAGCTCCTTTTCAAACAAAGGATAAACATGATGTTAAATTTTTTAACTACAAATTATCTAATCATTATTTTATCTCAGAAGTCATCCTAACTGGTAGCAAGACTACCTACCCTTGAAAATTGGACCCAAGCTGACTAAATAAAGGAGCACTGTTTTTACAAGACATTTCACTTAAAAAAAAGTCTTGAGTGTGGCACAAATGTTCACTGCCCCCATTCTTTGACAGTGACCTAGAACACTAAAATATGTACATTCCTGAATTCAAATCACATCATCTGCTATTGGTTTCTCCATCATATTTTTACAACCAGTTACACTGAGAGTACTGGAATAAAACTACGATTAAGCACTAAATCCAAACTCAAAGACTTGATACTGAATGGATAAAGCTGTCAAGAATATTCAAGAAAGATGAAACACACCGGTCATCAGACCTCATTTTGCTATGTCCACTTAATACAGTTTTAAGTTATTTAAACGTGCATTAATAGTACTCCTCACATACCAAACCCATGCCCCGAAGCAGTGTATTTGACATGTCTGAAATAACATTTCAAATTAAATGCTTTCTGCTGGGCTCCTGCTTATTCCGCTTCCAAATCCCAGAAGTGACAGCCAGCGTTTCCTAAGGTGTGACCTGGGAAGTGAGGGTGTGTCCCGGTGCTTACCGATGCCTGGAGCCACATAGATGAAGTAGAGACAAGACGTGGAGAGCGAGAAGAAGAAGATGAAGGCCAGGAGGGAGCGATTGGAGACCCGCATCATCCGCCTAAGCACAGACATCTTCCTCTTCCCCGCCAGCAGCTCGGGCTGCGCTCAGGCCGGACTTGGGGGCCACCGTCCAGGCCCTAAACTTCCATGAATGTGCCAAGAACCCCGAGAATGCAGAGGGGGTCCGCGCGAGGAGGCTCTGGGGGAGAGGGCCCCGGCAGCAGAGAGGAAAGGGGAGGGAGCGGCCGGAATGAATGGGAGGCCGGAGAGCCCGGGGAGGAGGAGCAGGAGGACCGGGAGGAAGGAACGAAGAGGGCAGAGGGGACGTGGGGCAGATAGAAGGACCCGCGGAGGCCCTGGAAGGGCGAGGACTGCGTTTGATCCGCCCGGCAGCGGCAGGAGGAGGGGCTGCAGGTGGGGAGAAGCGCCGGGCGCGCGCCGCGGCGCCCCTGCGGAGAGGGGCAGCAAACTGCAGCCCGCCCGGCTCGTGGGCAGCTCCGGCAGCCCGCGCCGGCCGCCGGGGTCCAGGTCGCCCAGCAGGGCCGCTCAGGGTCCCGCCCGCCGCGCCCGGCAGGCCTGCACCGCCGCCTCCTCCTCGCGGCCGCGGTGTCTCGTGCCTGCGCGGGGCTAGCGTGGGCGCCGGGGCCGCAGCCGGCGCGCGCGACGCGCGGGGGCCCGCGGGGGCCCGGGGGGCCGAGCAGCTGAGCGCTCGCCGGCACTCAGCCTCCTCTTCATGCCGCGCGGGGTCCCGGCGCCCCGCGGTGGCCGCGGGAGCCGAGCGCAGACGAGGGCGGCGTCCGGGCCAGCGGCGAGCGCGCTCCGGCCCCGGCCCCGGCTCCCGCCACCGCCTGCCGCCCGCCGGCTCGCAAGGGCGGCAACCACAGCAGCATTACCGCCGCCGGCCCGGGGAGCTGCGCCCCCGCCGGCGGCGCCCCCGCACGGCCCCCGGACACCAGAGGAGCCGCCGGAAGAGTCGGGCTGCGGGGAGAGTCCAGGCGCGCGAAGAGGGAGAGGCCGGGCACGGTCGGAGCAGCGTCTGGGGCGCAGAAGGGGCGGACCTGAAAAGGGGGAGCGGGCAAGCCCTGGAGGAGAGCCGGGACCCCCCGGCGCGGCCGGAGACCCCCGGGGACGGTGCGCGCTCGTTCGCTCGCAGCTGCAGGCGGCGCTGCGCCGGCCCCGGCGGAACCCGGCGGCCCCCGCCCACCCCGACCCTCTCCGCGCCCGAAACACCGCGCCTCCTGATTGGCCAGCGCCGCGCCGCGCGGAGCAACCTGCCCCCTCCCTCCGCGCCTGGACCACGGCCCCCGCCGCCGCCTGCGTCACAGCCGCCCCCTCCGGTCTTGGAACCCTGGGGCGCTTGGGGACTGAAGGGCAGGTCGTGAACTTCTGGCGCGTTCCACCCTGGGGAGCGCTAATGAAGGATCGTGCACCTGGGGAGAAACGGGTATCTAGAGAAGGGGACTTCAAGGGTGTCATTTCCTCCCAAAACGCACGCCCAGGGAATAAGGCGTCTGCGTCCTGGATTAATGAACACTCCCATCCCGCCTTTCCTGTAGAAACAAACTGTCAGGATGTAATATGGATCTATGCATAGTTCTTGCAATAGAACTTGCCTTTCCATTTGAAGGTGAGCGCTGGGTCGACCTGCTGTGGCTATTTCCATTCAGGAGGGGCGGGGGTGACTTCTGTGCAGCCAATAGGCCCTTGGGCGCTGCAGCAACCACCAGATTCAGTAGGCAAAGTGTTTTAATCCACCCACTAGGCCGTGGTCTACTCTTGTTCAAAAGCTCCTTCCTCCTGCTACCTAAATTAATCCCGATCCTTAGCTATATCCTGTTTTCCCAGCTTGTGTGTGCAGGTGTTTGTTTTTCAAGTAATCGTGTAAAAAGCCACTGTTTACACCCTTCTGCCATTTTGTGCTCATTATTCCAGATGCATGGTATTGAACCATACCTTCTTAGAAAATTATCTATGCCTTAGGCTATCTCTGAGATAGTGCTATGCTATCTGGAGCCTGAAAGGCCTGAGTTTGTAATTCCTCTGAGGCCTTTTATTAACTGAAACTGATGGCAATCTACTATCCTCGCAAGTCTCTTTTTTCAGCCCTCAAATAGTGAGTGTAACACCGCTTTACAATGTGTGGGATTAAATAGGATAACTGTAAAAAATGAAGCGTGATTTATGGTTCCTTTACATCCCATTAGACAATTGACTGGATGGAATCACCAAGTCGAAATTCATTTTTTAAATATTTTTCTTTTTGGTGTACTTAAATTATTTAACTTTTGGCTAATTTGATATTTAATGTGAAAGGAAATAACTCCATTTTGTTCCATTTTTAGATGCTTAAGGGGAATCTGCAGAGCAATGTGCAGTAACATTAAATGACAGATAAACCTCAAGCAAAGGACATCTATGAATGGTGAGGGAGCAAATTTGTAGTTCCCTCTTTGATCTGCTAACTTTTCATCTGTTTGCACCAGCTCAACTGTTTGTTTATAAAGCTAACACTGTGCTGCCACCCATTTAGTGCACACCACACATTTGCTGGCTTAGTGATGTATGGTTCTTCTCAAGCAAGTTTGGCTTTTTAAAAGGAAAGATTACTGTTAAACTTAAAATATGAAACATCTTAGAAATTTGAACTTCTTAGAAATTGATGATTTATCTTTTTTAATATTTATTTATGCATACAAGAGCTGGGGTATATGCCAGAGGTGGGGGGAGGGGTGTACAGTGAGAGGATTCACCAGAGACAGAGTGGGGAACAGAACAGGCAGATCTACTGAAATACACTGCTGAGGGGAGCAGTAGGGCAAGACAGAAGAGGTCTACTGTGCCATGTGGGTCAACTCCCTGGCCAGGGATCAAATTCCTGCTACAGTAGCTGCAGATTGCTTCATAGTGATGAAGCTTAACCCCTTGTACCACCAGGGAGGCCCTGATTTCTTATTTAAGAAATCTGAAGTCTGTGTGTAGAGGTGTCTGGCTTGCATAGATGACAGCCATTGGTATCTCTCTCAAGTTCACCCCAATAACTGTGGAAACTGACTGATTCCCTCAAGTAAAGCATGTGTCAAAAAACCAGCTCAGTCAGTGCACCTGATGCAATGATTATCACCAGTTACCTAGAGAGGCAGCCAATCCCTCTGAAGCCAGGCAGCCTGGATGGGATTGAATCCCACTCACTCTGGTCCTATGACTTCAAAGGTTACTAAAGCATTACCTCTTTAGCCTCCATTACCTCATTAGGAAAAGATCATCATAGTACCTCTGAGGATTGTAGTGAGGATTAAATTAAATAACTTAATCCCTCTAAAGGCATTAAGAGGGAGAGAACCTGGTACATGATAAGCAGTATTTAAGTATTTGTCATGTGTATTTTTTTAACCTCTCCTTTAGATCACTCTGTCAATAGTAACAAGTGATGTTGGCCTCTTTCTGTTTAAAATAATTTTCTACTGAGTCACTAGTGAAGTTCCTCTCTCTGTAGTCTGAGGAATGCCTTAGGATCTCAACTCACTTATAGAACAAAAATAGGTGAAATACTTAGAGCCCAGGAAATGCTAACCAAACCTTTTTAAGACCATATGATCAATTTATACTTCTTGGGAGCAAGGAAAGGCCTACAACAGAGGGATGAACTCGCAGAAATATACTAAGTTTAATTTTATTATACAAAAATACCTTACACTTAGTAATACTCAACTTACAATACAAAATTACAGTTACATTTCACTTAATGGCTTTGTTCTACATTTATTACCACCAAGTATTCCTTTGATTATTGTCTGTCCAATAGAGACTCCATATGTGTAAATATTTGAGTATCAGACTGAATAAGTTAAGTTAGATAACTACTGGTTTTCTATTTGTATTATAAGAAATATATTGCTGAGATTGTGATTCCAACAAAAAGAGAAAAATGCACTTATTTAATGTGGCAGGCATTTTATTTGGTCTGTGTTGGCTGAATGAGGACAAACAATATCCATTACATGTTTTGGATTTACTCACAACTTTGGTAAAATACAAATCAATAAGTGTTTTTTCTATGAACTAGGAGAAAAGGAATGAGAGCATTTTATCTTTATGGTTGCTAAGGGTTCAGACCTCCATATTGCAATCACTGGTTAAAGACAGTAGTTTTATATATTTAAATACATGTTCTCAGCATCTGAGAACCAGTTAAAGAATATTGTTAGATTGATGAATTATGCTTAATTGAATTTTTAACATAATATTGGAAGACTGTATAAAAGTCGTACATTGTCATGATTCATTTAAAAAAAAATGGTATATATTCCATAATATTTTTTGTGGTACAGAAACATCTCTTACATAAAGCCATTTTCCATTGTTATGTTATGTTGTTACGGTGCTATTGTTATGGTTATGTCATGGTGCTATTGAAAATATTATTTAAGCTATATGCAAAAAAAGTTAATTAAATCTTGCATTTGTAATATATACAATGAAATAATACAGAAATTTATGACAATACTGTAGTAAAGTTAAATTTGGAAAAAAAAAAAACATTGTAACAGTCTCTACTTTATCAGTTGCTCCAAATTTCATCCTTATCTCAAAGTGCCCTAATCCTTTCATTCTAAATCCAAGACTTCTTTCATATCATAAGACTTATGCTAAACCATGTTCAAGTATTCAAACCACTTTCCTACCATTTTCACAATATTCCTTTGGGGTAGGTAAAGCAAGAATTATGTCATTTTGGAATGAGGAAATAAAACTCTCTGAGGTTGAGTATCTGACCTGGGGCCAAAATGGTAACAAGGTAGCAGAGCTGGAAGTGAGTCAAGACGTCATCAGCCCTGTTCAGTGATTTCAATAAACCACACCCATTTCATATGTGTTACTTTGCTTATCAGAACAAATGTATTGTTTATTGTAATATTTAAATTTTTCTAGAAGTAAACATATGCATCCACCTTTCACTTCCTTTCCTGATTGTGTAATTTAATTAAACAATTATAGATGTTAAAACTCTTCTTAAAATAAAGGATGAGTATTTGTTCTTATTTTGTAAAGAGCTTCAAGCAAGTTACATCAACTTAATATAGTTATTTGTGTCAATAACTATATGACGTGGTTCATAAAGTTAAGGCCCAACTGTCTAGTTCTTTCTTATAATCAGATGATAAATCAAATGAGAAAATCAAGATTGTTTTCTTTGTTCATGCTTTTTCTTAGCTTGATGCTTGGTTTATTCAAGAGATTGCCTGTCTGAAATACTAAGCAATCAATCACCCCTGACTAAGCCCTAGGCTTTCAGGGAAAAAGTTCTCCCAACAGGGGATGAAATAAGAATTTGTTCAGAAAATTATGAGGTTGAAATGTGAGGGAAAAGACAATGGAAAGCAAATATAGAAGAGCTGAGAAAGTGGGAGTCACAATTAAGGCAGTGCCTTGTGTCTTCCATGGACGGGCATATAAGTGCCCACCAGAGCAAACACAGAAGGCTAACTGCCTACTTGAAGCTTCTGCCACCCAGATCCTATACAGCCCCCTGAAGGCGGAGGGAAATCAAAGCCTCAACACAAACACACGGGACACCGCAGATATTGTAGACAAGAGCTGGTAATTCAACTCTAGAGTAAATGTCCATAAACCCAGCAACTGAACAAAAAACAGTATCAACATTACCAGAGTTGTTTTAAATTTTAAACACTCACTGGTCCTGGGTGACTCTGAAATACTTTTCATATTGATGCATATATCCATGTTAAATAGGAAAAAAGAAACTCTTATTACTTGACACAGTTCAAAAGAATCCACTTATGATAGTAAACATATCCTATCCTCAATCATTTAATTTTTTAAGAAGTCATTTTCCGAACATGGATTCTTAATCTTTTACATAATTATGTGCCTTCTTTCGGATTTTGTATAATTAAGAGTACAAGCTAGTTCACCTTAATTCAGCCAGAACATTTTATCAAAAGAACCATCTTCATAAGTGAATGATAGAGGATAAAATATGTAGATGAAAGGTAGTATACTATTAAGATCTTCTGCCCTATCAAAAATCTTATACCTGTAGCAGACAAAAACAATCCAAGAAATGGAATGATACAGAATAACTTCCCATAAAGGAATGTATAGGCCATTTTCTATGCATTTATTATATTTAAGATCATAATATTCATAGAATTTTCTCATTCAGTTCCTTTAGTGGGTATATCTACTGGGGTGGGGGGATCTAGTTTCAAAGTTTAGTGAGTAAATATTGGTGAACTAGGATTCCTAAATAGGTAAATTTTTTAAAAAGATTTATTTTGTATTTATGCATACATAAACTGGGGTGTAGGCCAGAGGTGGGGGTGGGGAGGGAGGGGAGTGGACTTGCCAGAGACGAAGGGGGGAGCAGAACAGGCAGATCTACTGAAATACACTGCTGAGGGGAGCAGCAGCTGGGGAAAAAGAAGAGTTCTGTTGCTTCTTGTGGGTTAGCTCCCGGCCAGGATAGAACTCATGCCACAGTAGCTGGCAATAGCTCCGAGACTTTAACCCTGCACCACCAGGGAGGCCCCCTAAATAGATAAATTTGATGAAGAATTTCAGTGTTTCCATGTCTGGAAAGAGAACTCTTCTATACTGAGTTCCTGACTTAAGTTAAATTTTAAAATTCATAGCCACCAAAAGGATTTAAGTTACTATAACAACACATAGAAATAAATAAGAATTTGGGATATATCAGAATTAAGCAAAAGAAAAAAAGTCAAAGTATTTTCATCTTGAAAAGTATAAATAACACTATGAGCAATAAGAAAAGGTCTCTATGAGCAGTAATTTCACTATGAGCAATAAGAAAGGTCCAGAAATACAAGAACCTAGCAACATTATGTTCATTATTAACATATTAACATTATTAACATAACCCAACATATTACCCAAGAAAGAAAATCCAGCAAAGAAAAATAGCAGTGTCTTTAAGTAGATGATTGTGTAAATATACCACAATTTATTTACCTACCCTACTACTTGTTAGTAGACTTTGTTTTTCAATGTCTCAATTATGAATAAAATTAGCATAGACATATGCACATATGGATGCATTTCTATTGGTTATATACTGTGTATATATGCTCAGATTTAAGAGAGACTGGAAACCAATTTCCCAAAATGTCATACCAAGTTACTGTCCCACCAGTAGCATTTGAGAGTTCAAGTTGATTATATTCTCACTAATACATGACTGAGGCTTGTGTAACTAAGTAAATTTTAGCATAGTCAAACCTATTAATGTTAGCATTTCACGTTATATACCATGGTGTCTCATTTTGGTTTTAATTTGCACTTTGCTGTGGGTTAATGGGATGAGGAATTTCTTATAAATTTATTAGCGTACAGTATTTTCTATAGAGGCTGGAAAAGCATGTAATTTAATTAAACAATTATAGATGTTAAAACTCTTCTTAAAATAAAGGATGAGTATTTGTTCTTATTTTGTAAAGAGCTTCAAGCAAGTTACATCAACTTAATTAGAATAATCCTCATTCAAATGATGAAAAAGCCAGGGTTTGGCAAGAATTAGCTAGTACATTTGGATGAGAAAATTTAGAGGTAAATGGAGTGAGAAGAAAGTGATTTTTAAAAATCATTATTTATAGGTTTATCATCACAACAAAATGCATTAACTGGAAACCCCATTAGATTTAATAGGAAAAGCTAATAAAGAGCAAATGAAAAAATATATGCACGCTAACCCAGTTCAGTACGGGGATATATTCTTAGAAATTAAAACTCTAGGGGCCTCCCTGGTGGTGCAAGGGAGTTAAATCTCAGCACTATGAAGCAATGCCCAGCCAGGGAGGTAACTCACGTGGCGCAGCAGACCTCTCCTGTGTGGCTCGCTGCTGGCCTCAGCAGTGAAAATTTTAGTCAATCTGCCTGTTCTGCTCCCCACTCTGTCTCTGATGAAGCCTATCAACGCCCCCCACTTCTGGCCTACACTCCAGCTCTTGTAAGCATATATAAAAAAATCTTTAATAAAAGAAAGAAATTAAAACTCTAACAGATCTTAGTCGTATGGAGTTCTATAGTTCCTAGGAATAAGTGTTTTTAAGCATTGTGCTTAAGCAATTGCCTAGTTTTGGGCCTCCCCAGTGGCGCAGCAGTTGAGTGCTGGGTTGCAAAGCTGCCCACAGCCTCTGCAGTGAAGTTTCGATCCCCGGCTGCCGGGAATGTGTCCCACATGGCACGCAGACCTCTCCTGCAGCCTGCTGCTCCCCTCAGCAATGTGCGTCATCAGTCTACTGTTCTGCTACCCGCTCTGGCTCTGGTGAATTCTCTCACCCTCCCGCACTTCTGACTGTACCCAGTGCTTGTATAAATAAATAAATAAATCTTTAAAAAAAAAAAAAGCAATTGCCTGGTTTTTATGTTTAGGATGGCCTTCCAAATGTCACAATATTTATACTAATCCCCTAATTTATTTTCATTTCTTTATGAGTACAAGAATCGGTGTGTAGGCCAGAGGTTGGGGGGTGGGGGGCGGGGCCAGGGGTTTGTGTGCGTGAGAGGCTTCACCAGAGACAGAGTGGGGAGCAGAACAGGCAGATCGCAGATTGACTGAAATACACTGCTGAGGGGAACAGCCGATGAGTCAGGAGAGGTCTGGTGCACCTGTGGGGCCTCCCTGGTGGTGCAGGGGTTAAACACAATGCTATCAAGTTATCACCACGATCCCCAGTGGAGCAGGGGGCTGACCCACATTGCTCAGAAGACTTCTGTCTTACCCACTGCTTCCCCTCAGCAATGTATTTCAGTAGATCTGCTGTTCTCCCTCCCACTCTGTCTCTGGTGAATCCTCTCACCTCCCCTGTTCCTCTGGCCTACACCCCAGTTCTTGTATGCATAAATATGTAAATCTTTACAACAATAAAAAATAAATAAAAGCCCATGTGCACTGAGCGACAATGAGCATTCTGCAGCCAATAAATATACAACCTATGTAACTTTTCTCATCCACAGTGCACCATACATTTTATTCTATATTGAAACACAAAGGCCCAAAGAGATTTCATTCATTATAAAATAAATCTTTTTAAAAAAAATATTAAAAATGATGTAAGAATTATATAAAATAAAATATTAAGAAAAAGATACTATTTAAAACAAGGTTCTAAGTTAGGAAATGTGGAATGAACATCAAATATTACCCAGCAATGATACTGGAGCTTTCCATCTTTCAGATACAGGAAATGTGTCAATGGTAACTGTGCTTTTCTGATTAAAACAATTGCCTTGGGGCCTCCCCTGGTGGCACAGCAGTTGAGCACTGGGTTGCGAGGCTGCCTGCAGCCTCTGCAGTGCCAGTTCGATCCCTGGCCACCGGCGAGGGTCCCACAAAAAAGTAAAAAAAAAAAACAATTGTCTTGTCAAGATAAAAACCAAACCACACAGGATTCCAAGAGGGGCAGATCAACATGGTGGCAAGGAAACGCTGCGAGTAAGATCTCCCATTAAAAAAAAAGTTAATAGGGAGGAAAAGCGGCAGGTCCCAGTAAGAACTGGGACACGAAAGATAAAGGGGCAACTCCAGCAAACTACCCAAAGAAGAAAGTTGCCATAAAAGAGGACTAGAAGGGAAGAAAGCTCAGAACCCTGCTACCCTCCCCCATCCACAAAGTTGGCACTCTCCAACCAACAGGAAGGAGGAAAAAACAAAAAAACTAAAACAACCAACAAGAACAAAGTACCCATCAAGCGGGACTGTGAGTGGAAAGGAATTATTTCAGCCACCACACCCTGTGAACTGGAGCTGTGGAGAACCCTGCAGGATTCCCAGCAGGTGAGCAAATGGCTCTAGGCCCCATTAGAGAAAAACAAAGTCTCCCGGAGACCTACAAACAGCCCCGGGCCAGCCGGGAAGCTTGTGTGGAAAAACAGCAAGCTTGAAAAGGATACGCGATCAGCTGCCCAGGTCCCTGAGCCTGCGACCTAGGCTTGTGGGGAGACATATGGGGGCCCTCGCTGAGGTGAATGTCCCTCACTGAGTAATCAGGAACCAGGCGCCCGGACACGGGAGCAGGGTGCAAAAGGCGCCATTTCTGCAGACACTGAACTGGGCTACAGCCGGCGTTCTTGACCTGAGGGCTTTGGAACTGAGACCCGGGGCATGAAATTCGAGGTGTGGGATCCCCATTACGGTGGGGCCCAAGGCAGACACAGCACCCCAAAGCCGTTGAGGCTTTCCCCACCACCCCCACTCTGTTCCCCTGTCCCACTGGGTAAAAAAAACAGCTCCCCAAGGACACTAGGAGAGATCTCTGGCGCCACCTAGCGGCCAGAAAAAAAATCACCAACACCCCATAGAATAGGGACCTTTCTTCAGTAGACTGCTTGAAACCTGCAGAAGGCTCCCAGAGGAGTGAGAGGTGAGCTGGGAAGTTCTCCCAAGCCAGGCCCCTTATGACCAGCAGTCCAAGCCCAGAGGGGAAGCGGGCACCCACGGCCGGGGCAGACCGGGTGCCCGGAAGAGTGTGCCTGTCTCCGAATCACCATTGTAGAATAGGGACCTTTCTTCAGTAAAGACTGCTTGAAACTGGCAGAAGTCTCCCGGAGGAGCCAGAGGTGAGCTGGGAACTTTGCTCAGGCCAGGCCCCTTCAGGCCAGCAGTCCGAACCTAGAGGGGGAGCGGGCACCCAGGGCCGGGGCAGACCAGGGGCACGGAAGAGTGTGCCTGTCTCCAAAGCACCAAGGGACCTTTCTTCAATAAAGACTGCTTGAATCTGACAGAAGGCTCCCCATGGAGCCAGAGGGAGAAGGTTCCCTGCACAGTCAGAGGTGAGCTGAAGGCCCCCACAAGCCCAGCCCCACCTGGCAGGAAGTCGTTGCCCAGAGGAGGATCCAGAGATTTGGAACCCAGGGTGCAATCCAGCTGCCCCACCTCCAGGGAAGTCTGTGGGACTTCAAGACGCACATTTGTAACTAAACACAGGAGGAGGAGAGATTCTGTGACAGTGACCATTAACATACTCAAAGTACCACTGCCTCACTAGACTTCTGGCATAACAGTTTTTGACTCATTTGGGTTGCCAGTTTCTGAAACTCCTGAAAGAACACACCAAAAAGATGCCAGCCAGTACCAGCGGTACAGTGTCCCAACGCATAAGGCAAATTAGAAGACAGGCAGCAGGGAAAAGAAAAACTACAAGCAAAGTGACAAAGCCTCAGAAAAAAGACACACCACAAAAAAAAAACAACAAAACACCCACCAGCTTGCAACTACAGTGACTTAGAAGAAATTCTGAGCCTTCCAGAAAAAGAATTTAAAATTGCCATGATGAAAAAACTAATGGAAGCCATTAAGGAAAATAACTCTCAGAAGAATGAAATTGAGTCCCTAAAGAGGGAAGTAAAAGAAATGCAGGAGATCAAAGAATTAATGGAGGCACTAAAGAACTCTGGGAAAATCAGTGAAAGCAGAATAGATGATATGGAAGAAAGAATAAATACTCTTGAAGACACAAAAATAAAAAGAACCAAAACAGAAAAGGAAGGAGAAGTACGAAGTAAAAAGACTGAAGAAAGACTTCGGGAACTATCTGACTCCATGAGGAAAGGAAATATAAGAGTTACAGGAATCCCAGAAGGAGAGGAAAAGAGATGTAGGAACAGAGAAAATATTCAAGGAAATAATTGAAGAGAACTTCCCAAACATGAAGAAGGAGCTGAAAATTGATATACAAGAAGTAAGAACAACACAAAACTTCCATGACGAAAGGAAAAACACAGCAAGACACATAATAGTAAAGCTCTCAAGAATCCAAGACAAAGAAAAAATAATGAAGCTGACAAGAGGGAAGAAACAGATAACATTCAAAGGAAAACCAATCACTCTCCTTGCCGAAGAAACACTATGGGCAAGGAGAGAGTGGAGGGACATAGTCAACAGACTCCAAGAAACAGATGCCAAGCAAGAATACTCTATCCCGCAAAGCTCTCCTTCCTCTATGAAGAAAGAATAAGGACCTTCCCAGATAAACAGAAACTCTGGAATTTCGTTACGACTAAACCCCCACTCCAAAAAATACTACAAGGAGTCCTAAAGTCAGAACCTCAGAGGGATAAATAACAACAAAAGAAGGCCAAAAAAAAAGTTATTAAAAGAAGTAATAAAATCAAAGGGAAGACAAACACAATGGTAAATAGAGATGCTAACATATCAATATTAACTCTAAATGTAAATGGACTAAACTCTTCAATAAAAAGACACAGAGTCACAGGCTGGACTAAGAAACAAAACCCAAGCTTTTGCTGTCTCCAGGAAACACATTTAGCTGCAAAAGATAAAAATAGACTCAAAGTTAAAGGATGGAAAACAATCCTACAAGCAAATGGACCAAAAAAGAAAGCAGGAACAGCTATACTTATATCAGATAAAACAGATTTCAAACTCAAAAAGGTAAAGAGACCCCAACGGTCACTACATTATGATCAAATAGACAATACTTCAAGAATAAATAACACTCATTAACATATATTCACCAAACGAAGGAGCACCAAAATATATCAGACAACTATTATCATCTTTGAAGACAGACATCAGAGAAAACACATACATAGTGGGAGACTTCAACACACCACTATCAATAATGGATAGATCAATGAGACAAAAAATAAGTAAAGACACTAAAGCTCTAAATAAGGATCTAGAGTGCTTGGGCTTAACAGACTTCTATAGAACACTAAACCCAAAAAAATCTGAGTACACATTTTTCTGAAGTGCACACAGATCATTCTCCAGGATCAATCACATACTGGGACCCAAGACAAACATCAACAGATACACCAAGATTGAAATCATACCAACCATCTTTTCTGACCATGAAGGCATCAAACTAGAAATAAACCATAAAAAGAAGGCAAGGAAATCTCCTACCTCATGAAGATTGAAAACCACACTACTGGAAGACCACTGGACTAATGAGGAGATCAAAGAAGAAATTAAAAAATTCTTTGAATTGAATGACAAGGAGGACACCAATTTCCTAAATGTATGGGATGCAGCAAAAGCAGTAATAAGAGGGAAATACATAGTAATAGAGGCTTACATCAAGAAACAAGAAAGAACTCAAAGAAACAACCTAATCTCGAAGCTCAAAGATCTAGAAAAAGAACAATAACAACAAAAAAAAACCCAAAACCAGTAGAAGAAAAGAAATAATAAAAACCAAAGCAAAAATAAATGAAATTGAAACAAATAAAAAAAAAAAACAATCCAAAAGATCAATGAAACCAAGAGCTGGTTCTTCAAAAAAAATCAATAAAATAGACAAACCCCTAGCCAGGCTCACAAAGGAAAAAAGAGAGAAAGCACAAATAAACAGGATCATAAATGAAAGAGGAGAAATCACAATGGACACAGCAGAAATCAAAATAATCAGAAACTACTATGAACAGTTATATGGAAACAAGTTCAACAATCTAGAAGAGATGGACAAATTCCTACAACTCTGCAATCACCCAAAGCTAGATAAAGAAGAAATAGAATAACTAAACAGACCAATTACAAGCAGCGAAATTGAAATGGTAATCAAAAACCTCCCCAAAAACAAAAGCCCAGGATCTGATGGATTTACAAATGAATTTTACCAAACGTTCAGAAATAAATTAGTGGCTATCCTTCACAAACTCTTCCAAAAAATTGAGAAGGAAGGAATAATAACAAACACATTCTATGAAGCCAACATTACACTAATACCAAAGCCAAACAAGGACAACACAAAAAAAGAAAACTACAGGCCAATCTCCCTAATGAACACTGATGCAAAAATCCTCAATAAAATTTTAGCTATCAGAATCCAACAATGTATCCATAAGATAATTCACCACAACCAAATAGGATTCATTCCAGGAACACAAGGATGGTTCAACATCTGAAAATCAATCAACGTTATCCAACACATCAACAAAAAGAAATATAAAAACCATATGATAATATCAATAGATGACAAGAAAGCTTTTGACAAAGTGCAACACCCATTCATGATAAAAGCCCTTGAAATTCTTGGGATACAAGGAACATACCTTAACATCATAAAGGCCATATATGACAAGCCAACAGCCAGTATCATTCTCAATGGCAAAAAGCTGAAAGCATTCCCATTAAGATCTGGAACAAGACAAGGATGTCCACTCTCACCACTGCTTTTCAATATAATACTGGAAGTCCTAGCCAGAGAAATAAGACAAGAGAAAGACATACAGGGAATCCAAATAGGAAAAGAAGTCAAACTATCACTATTTGCAGATGATATGATGATACACATAGAGAACCCCAAAAACTCCACAGAAAAACTAATTCAACTCATCAATCAGTTCAGTAAAGTGGCAGGATACAAAATCAACACGCAAAAGTCAGTAGCCTTCCTATACACAAACAATAAATCTGAAGAAGAAGAAATCAAAAAAACCATCCCTTTTATTATCGAAACAAAAAAAAATCAAATACTTGGGAATAAATCTAACAAAAGAGGTAAAGGACCCATACAAGGAAAACTACAAAACGCTGTTAAAAGAAATAGAAGAAGACACAAAGAAATGGAAAGACATCCCCTGCTCATGGATTGGAAGAATAAACATTATTAAAATGGCCTTCCTACCAAAAGCAATATACAGATTCAATGCTCTTCCAATCAAAATTTCAATGTCATTCTTCAAAGAAATAGAACAATTATTGATGAAATTCATATGGAATCACCAAAAACCCTGAATAGCCAAAGATCTCCTGGAAAAAAAAGAAGGGAATGGAGGCATCACACTCCCAGACTTCAAACTATATTGCAAAGCCATAATCATCAAAACTGCATGGTATTTAAACAAGAACAGACACACAGACCAATGGAATCAAATAGAAAATCCAGAAATAAACCCACAGATTTATGGTCAACTAATATTTGACAAAGGAGCAAAAAATATGCATTAGAGCAAAGAAAGTTTGTTCAATAATTGGTGCTGGGAAAACTGGGTCGCTACATGCAAAAGAATGAAGCTTGACCACTACCTAACACCATGCACAAAAACCAACTCAAAATGGATTAAAGAACTAGACATAAGACCTGAAACCATAAAATACATAGAAGGAAATATAGGGGGAACACTACATGATATGCACATCAAAGACATCTTTACAGACACATCACCCAAAGCAGTGATAGTGAAGGCAAAGATAAACAGCTGGGACTACATCAAATTAAAGAGCTTCTGTACCGCAAAAGAGACAATAACAAAAACAAAGAGAAACCCCAACAAATGGGAGAACATTTTTGCACACAACACTAATGATAAAGGACTGATCACAAAAATCTACAAAGAGCTGAAGAGACTCAACAAAAGCAAAGAAAATAATCCAGTCAAAAAATGAGCAGAAGAGCTAAAAAGAAACTTCTCTGAAGAGGAAATGCAAATGGCCAACAGGCATATGAAAGAATGTTCAGCATCACTTGGAATCAGGGAAATGCAAATCAAAACTACCATGAGATACCATCTCACACCAGTGTGAATGGCACATATTAAAAAAACTAGCAACAACAAATGTTGGTGAGGTTGTGGAGAAAAAGGAACTCTCCTGCACTGTTGGTGGGAGGGCAAACTGGTCCAACCACTATGGAGAGCTGTGTGGAGATTTCTGGACCTACTAAACATAGAGCTTCCATATGATCCAGCAATTCCACTCCTAGGTATTTACCCAAAGGACACAGAAACATCAATTCCAAAAAGCACCTGCACCTCTATGTTTATAGCAACAGTATTTACAATAGCTAAGCTTTGGAAACTACCCAAATGCCCAAAACCAGATGACTGGATCAAGAAGATGTGGTACATATATACCATGGAATATTGCTCAGCATTCAAAAAAGATAAACACATGCAATTTGCAGCAACATGGATGGAGGTGGAAGGGATCATGCTCAGCGAAATAAGCCAGAAAGAAAAAGAAAAATACCGGATGGTCTCACTCATAGCAGGAATCTAGAAAACTTAAATAAGGGACCAGAAAAAAGAATAACTATAAGAAAGAAAATATCAAAATCAACAATAAACTATGAACCAGAGACACTCTAGGGGGGTTGGGGGTGGGGAAAGGAGGGCTTGGGGTCAAAATAAGGGGGATGTAATTGTAAAGGGAATATAAAAATAAAATTTAAATAATAAAAAAAAGAAAATGAGATTAAACAGAAAAATAATAAAATAAAATATATTCATTTGACAAAAAAAAAAAAAAAAAAAAGAAAACCCAAACCACACAGGTATAAACTGAGGAATGGATTCCTAAGCTGAAATAAACACCAAATAAGTGACAAATATTTGAGTATCAGTGAACCATAAGCCAATAAACCATCTCATCTTGACTGGCTCAAAAGGCAATTATTTCCTTGGGGTTGTATTAGATTACAACCAGTGAGTTTACCCCAAAAGCACATGAAAGGAATCTTTTATTCCCTCCCTGTAGGCTGCAGAATTTCTTTTTGATTTATTAACAAAATGGTTTGTTTTTCCAGGCACAGTTTAATTCTCAAAAACCTCTTTCAAAATTGATGTATTGAATAATACCAAAATATAAAAATAACCCAAATGAAAATGTTACTTTTTACATTTTAAGCTTATGACTGAGCATGGATCTTACATTGTTTATATATCTCATTGCAGTTCAAGTCTTATAACAATACTATGAAGTAGGTACATGTTACAGATGGAGAAGCTGAGTTTCTGAAACACAAAGATCTTGCCCAGAGCTGTTTACTTAGAAAGTGTGCATCCAATTCACCCCCCTGCTCTGAAAGTTTGAAGACCCACTTTCCTGTTTCTGGGCTCCTATTTGAGTAAGGCTGAGAGAGGGACCTTCAAAATGGTATTCATAAAAGGGATCTCAAAGTTAGAGCTTAATTAATTTGTTTTCATAAAGATGGAACTGAAATGTTTTCATGCAGGGATCCTAAAACCAAATGTCTATAGCAGCCAGGCAGATAAAATAAATGAGGAAAGAAGTGGAGGGCTGGCATAAAATACAACAACAACAAAACAATCACTGGTTAATTCAAATTAATTGGTGACATGAAGGACTATTAGTTTGCCATTGCCAGATATTCTGTTATTTCCCACTGAAGTCATACATTCAGGTTTTTATTTAAAATCTCCTATTATTAAATATTGCCAACTAAATCAGTTTTGGTTGCTTTTCTAATTGTGCAAATGAAATACATAGCCTATAAGCTGCCGGTTAGTGAGTGTCTCCTATATAGACTGGTGTTGGCCCTAGACCACCTGTCCAGTATGGTAGCCCCAGTCACATGCAACTATTTTAATTTTAATCAAAATTAAATAAAATTTAAAATTCAGTGTTTTGGTTGCTCTAGCAACTTTTCTGGTGTTCAGTAGTGTGACTTGAGGCTACTGTCATGGGCTGTGCAGGGAGACCACTGAACTAGAACAAGATCTGGGCTGCTTTTCTGGTCTGACATGATCCACCATCTGATGCTACCGTGTTAAAAGTACTGCTCCCCCCGGCCCATATCTGCTATTTCTCTGCCACCTGACTGGAGAAAGGTTGCACAGACCACCCCCTATAACAGAGCTTTACTGTCTTAGAAAAGACAGATCCAGGGCAGGTCTGGGAGTGGCAAAGCCTGTCTTTAACCTCTCCCCTATCGCAGCACTGGGATTATTTTTTAAAGATTTATTTATGCATGCAAGAGCTGGGGTACAGGCCAGAGATGTCAGGGTGGAGGGGGGGGGGGCAGGGATGAGAGGACTCACCAGAGACAGAGTGGGGAACAAAACAGGCAGATTGACCAAAGTACACTGCTGAGGGGAGCAGTGGGCGAGCCAGGAGAGGTCTGCTGCACCATGTGGGTAGCTCCCTGGCTGGCCGGGGATCGGACTTGTGCTGCAGAGGCTACGGATTGCTTCATAGTGCAGTGCTTTAATGCCTTGCACCACCAGGGAGGCCCATTTAAAGATTTATTTATGCACACAAGAGCTGGGGTATAGGCCCCAGAGGTGTGGGGGTGGGGTGAGGGGATTCACAAGATAGAGTGGGGAGCAGAACAGGCAGGCAAGACAAAAGGTCTGCTTCACCATGTCAGTAGCTCCCTTACTGGGGATCGAACTCATGCTGCAGTGGCTGCTGACAGCTTCATAGTGCTGAGACTTAACCCCTTGTGCCACCAGGGAGGCCCAGCTCTGGGATTTTTAATCAGGCCACCAACCTCCCCTTTTCAGCAGGACTGGGGCTTCATATTCTTTTTATACTTGCTCTCCATAGCTTATTTTTAGGCTTTTAACTGCACTAAAATGTAAATAATGGGTACTTACCTGAAGTTTCTGTCCTTAGATATTTACAGTTAACTCTGTATAAAATTCTAAGAGTAAAATATCAAGCCTAGAGGAGAGGGTAGGCAGGATTTTTTTATTCTCCTAGATGGAGACTATGATCATTTCCCAGGAGCACCTGAAATCCTGCCACATAGGAAGTCAGATCCTTTTCCTTGTTTTATGTCCCTACCTCAGGATCTGGGTCAGGTTCAAATGCAGTTTGCTCATGAGAATCACCTGTATAGGGTTGCCAGCTTCAGCAAGTAAAAATACAAGCCTCCTCATTAAATTTGAGTTTCAGATAAGCAGTGAATCAGGCCACCTATACCTGTTGCCCCCTTTTTAAAATCCTGTTTTGCAGGGGAGGGAAGAACACGGGGGAATATGGTGATGATTCATAGGTGATAAGGTTCAGGAGAACAATGGGGACTATAATGACATAAGAAAAACAATTAATAAAAAAAAATTTAAAAAATAAATGAAAGACCTGTGTTTTTGTTTTGTTTTCTGGTCTCACTAATTCTAATATTCATTTAGATTTAGGAGCCACAGATTATGTTTAATTCACCTACCTCTGAAGAGTGATTCATTTCTTAGTCAAATCTCTGTCACCTTTACAACTGCTTCTTGAAATGAATCAGTCTCCTCTTGGAATTTCAGACTACACATGACTGTCACCTTCATGTTGCTATTTGATCTTCATGACAACCCTGTAAAGAAAGGCAGCCTTGCCGTTTTGTCAATGAGAAAACTAAAATTGATGGAATTGAAGAAATTTTCCAGTCAAAACTGCTAATGGATGGCAAACCAGGGACCCACACTCAGGTCTTCTGAGTTCCAATTTCAATGCTTATAAAATTATTCAGTGCTATACATGAAAGAGGAGGGAATAACAGAAAGCAGAGACATGATAAAATTGAGCAAAAACTTCTGAGAATTTTCTATCAAAAATATGGCTAACAAGCTTCCACAGTATTGATTCACTGCTCTTTCAACCACAGTCAACTATGAAGCTGAAGGGACAGCTGAAGGGACTCAGATTTCAAAAGGCCCCAGAAATCTAGGGGTAATATAATCACAATAGTCCAGAAACTGGCTTATAGACAAGTAATGAATGTGATGACAGAGAATGTTCAGAACTGTTGTTAAACTGAGTAATGACATACTATTCCTGTAATTTTCCTCAACTGCGTAGGTCTTACCCTAGAATTTCCTCAAAGTAACATAATGAGTAGTTCTGCACCTGCTCTGACCCCTTGGGCTGCACAGGACAGCCACTGTAGGAGTACAGGTGGTCAAAGGAAACAAAGCTTTAATTATAAGATAAATAAATTCTGGGGTCTAATGTATAGTATGGTGATCATTATTAACATTGTCCACTAGAAAGTTGTTAGTTCTCACCACACACACACACACACACACACACACACACACACACACGTTGGTGGGGGGAGGTGATGAGGAGAGAGGTTACAAGTCTGTCCTTGGTTCAGGCAAGGAAAATATACCAACTGCCAAGTACTAGCAATGTGATAGATTTGACAAAAGTTTGTAAAAACTTATCAAGAATGGGGCCCAAGTCTGTTCGTTCACATTGTGTACCCTGTGTCTGCCTCAGAGCCTAGAATGTATTACATATTTGCTGACTGAATTAAAAGTGAGTATATGAATAAATTAGCCATATAATTTTTTAAAAATCCCTCCTGAGTTTCCAGACAGTCTGTCTTATAGATTTCAGAACTGTCAGTCCACAACTGGGTGAACTAATTCCCTGCTGTTAACCACAGATGGACTCAGTGGAATTATGCATGGTCAAGGCTCTATAGTACTGCAGAAACAATCAATGTCCTTTACTAAAGTATTGGTTTTAAAATATGGCACATTTATAACTGAAATAATTTTTTAGCCACAAACAAGAAAGCTCTCTGTATTCTTATATTGAATTTTATCCAAGATAATATTAAGTTAAAAAATGTAAAAGACAGAATATGGTATATGGATGTTACCATTTGTATATGGCAAAGGAGGTACCACAATGTCACAATGTGTGTGAGTGTGTGTGTGAGAGAGAGAAGGAATTGGTTATTTGGGCTGGTGTTTGTTTCTGGAAAATAATATTTTCAGTAACTTTGAAATCAGGTACCATGTATCATGAAAACAAATCTATGTGAAATTAAATAAAAAGATTATATTTTTAAAGAAAGGATAAAGAATCGAATTACACATGGGCTTGTGATTTCTCTGCCCTCTAGTGGCTTCTTTGAGAACTTGATTGACACTGGCCCTTACAATGAACCCCTCCTCATCATCCCACCCTCAGTAAAAGCAGGAGCTCAGGCTTGTAGCCGCTACCCACAGGATGATCTTCCTCTGGCCACATTCCTTCATTTCAGCTGTCAACAGTAGTTCCTGTAATTTGGCAGACAGTGGGAAGAATCAGAACTTGAATATCCCACAGGTTTCCTGAAATCTCTCAGAAACCAAATGACAGATGTTAGATAACAACAAAATTGAGAGTAGGTCTTCAGTCACTAATGAAATACTGATACACCTTTATTACTCAAATTTTGTCAAACATAAAACTGGAAGGTAAAATTGTAAAATGATTATTCATTTATATTTATGAGTGCAACCTTTGACATATAAATAAATGAATTACATAATAATCATGTTGGATTTTAATTTCTGGCATGTTCATAATGTACAGAAAGATTTTATAATCATTTGTTTTTGCTGCAGGCTGCAGCTCAATAATGAAATATAGGAAGTAAATTATTTTTTAACTAATTTTTTTAAATTCAAATATACATTATAATTTAATATATTCTCCATCAATATTTTTCACATTTTCTTCCAAATAACTTTTTTTTTTAAAGATTTATTTATTTATTTATACAAGCACTGGGTAGAGTCAGAAGCACGCACGGGAGGGTGAGAGAAGCGGGGAGCAGAGCAGGCAGTAGGACCGAAGTACACTGCTGAGGGGAGCAGCGGGTGGCAGGAGAGGTCTGCGTGCCATGTGGGACCCTCCTCCAGTGGCCGGGGAGCAGCCAGGGATCGAACTGGCACTGCAGAGGCTGCGGGCAACTTCGCAACCCAGCGCTCAACCGCTACGCCACCGGGGAGGCCCTAAATATTCATAACTTTTAAGTCTCTTGTGAAAGGTCACCAAAGACTTTATAATAATGCTTATAATCTATTTTATGGTCATTGTTTTCTTAAACATCATTGACCAGTGTTAAGTAACCAGACAGCAGCCAGATGGGTTTAAGTGCTTTGTAAATCCAGCTAAAGATGCGCCCTTAGATTTTCCAGATATGGCCCGAGTATCACTGTAAAGAGAGTTCAAGTAGTTTTTTCTGCACCCTTCCCCAGAATTGTTGCTACTGATGTGTACTGCAATAGTTTGTTTTTCCTTCAGGGGTTATTCTCTTTTTGGCTAAGCACCACCAAACAAGGATGATGGCTATTGGCAGTGGTAGAGGTTTGCGAAGGCAGCATGTAGTTTAGTGTCTGCTGAGCAAAGCCCTGCTCCCTCCTGTTCTTCACTCCAGCTCCCCTGCAGAGGGTTGTGTGCTCCTCCCTTGTGGACACAGGGAGACAGTACACACCTATTCATGCATGCTGGTCTTCTGTGGTATTCCTAAAGTCTTTGGGTGTTTCTTTCTGGCAACTCCCTTGTTTTATTTCTTATTTTTTCCGGTTTTATCAAATACAATGGACAGACAGCACAGTGTAAGTTCAAAATGTTCATACTGACTTGACTTGCATACATTGTGAAATGTTTACCACAATAGGTGTAGTTAATATCCATCATCTCATATAAAGAAAAATAGGGGTTTTTTTCCCCTTGTATGAGAATTCTTAGGATCTACTATCTCGCAAATACACCCCACCGCAACGTTCACTACCATCACCATGCTGTATGTTACAGCCTCTCTACTTAATTTATATTACAACTAGAAGTTTGTACCTTTTAACTACCTTTCTTCAAGATGGAAGGAGCCTTTGTGGTTGCAGACTAATCTCTTTTTAAAAAAAATGTCCTTATTTGACTGTGAATACCTTTTCATTTCTAACACTTTGGTGGACAAACTTACCCTCCAAATCCTTTCCCAATACATATGTATATCAAATCATCACATCATGCACTTGAAATACATTTTAATTTTGTCAATTAAACCTCAATCAAGCTGGGGAGAAAATTACCCTCCACTCCGCCATTCTTGGCAATCTTTCATGAAGAAAACTTCAGGGGATTTCTTATCATTGCCAAACCATATGCAAGCATCTAGTTCTTCCTTCCCCCAACTCCTCCACCAAGCTGAGGACTTATTCTCCCCACACGCTAATCTATCAGACAGTTGAGTTGTGACTTTATTCCTGGAGTCTTCTTTCATTTTAGTTTAATTGTTTCTCATCTGCAAAATCTTCATTTGATTTTTTGGCTGCAGTTGAGGACTTCATTAGCTTCAGCCCTGTTATAATTTTCTGCTCTGTTATTGCTCCTTTGGGGCATTTTCAGTGGCCATGGGGAAGGTGTTTATTTGATCATCTATTAACACTGCCATCTTTCCACACGTAGCACTTTTTAGAAGCTATGGCTCATAATGGAATGGTTTCATCATCCTCATGTGAACCAACTAGTTACTAGCCAGAGAGGAGTGAAATGTTCAGTCCCATTTTCATACACCTTGAGAATTCTATTGTAGGAGTTGCTGCTGTCAAGAAGGATCCGAAACTATGACTCACCCACCTGCAGGTGGTTAAAACCTGGGAAAGATTCCAAATCTGGAACTCACATGAAGGGGCCAGTACCTGTGTGGGGGCAGTGAGTGCCAGGAAAGGCTGTGGAACAGGCACTTTTGAATCTAGTAGTGAACTTGGTCCCAAAGGGAGGGTCCTAGACTCTGCTCATTAACAACATTGGAGGGGGCTCCCTGGTGGTGCAGCGGGTTGAGAACCATGCTGTGAAGCTGTCTGCAGTCTCAGCAGCATGCATTCTATCCTGGCCGGTGGGTGAGACTCCCACATGGCACGGCAGACCTCTCCTGTCGCACCTGCTGCTCCCCTCAGCAGTGTATACCTGTTGTCTGCCTGTTCTGTTCCCTACTCTGTTTCTGGTGAGTCCTCTCACCCTTCTGTGCCTCTGGCCTGTACCCCAGCTCTTGTATAAAAATAAATAAATCTTTTTTAAAAAAATTAGATAACTTGTTCATAATATCAGCATTAAAAATAAACCTTTTGATCTCTTTTTCTATTTTGTTTATATCAATGGATAAGTTCAGGTTTTTCAAAAAATAGGATTTGAAGGTAGCACGTACTAGAGACATAGACTGTCCCAGAAAGACAAGCTAAGGGCTTTTATTTTAGGGACAGCTGGACATGCAAAGATGTAGTCAGGCCAGAAATTCTGGGCCTGAGCTGCCAAGTCATGTATAACCTTCCAATCTCTTAAAAATAGGTACTGAACATCCACTTCCACATTTACTCATCAAATGTGGCATTGACCCTCAAATTCAGACTGCTGTATTATTCTCATATGTCCTCATCCAGATAACTTTGGAGCTGACTGATGACCAAAGAATATCTCATTATAAAGAGGTACTTGTTAATAGAGCTCTAGGCCCCAAAATGGGATTTCTAGGATATTTGTAACAGAGTAACTAATAATTCTGCCTCTTAGTCACAAACCTATTCAATCCAAGATTTTTTTTTCAAATGCACTTACTTAAGAAATTAGATAATTCATTACAATTAATTTGGCAAGCAAAGACAGCCAGCTGCTCAAGTGAAATACCAAATTTTCTAACAAATTGAATAAACTCTAATTCATTTGTTTGTTGATATGATTATGGAATTAACAAAACAGCCTGTTTCTCAGCTGAGAAAGTTAAGATCCAAATTATTTCATTGTAGCTTATCTCTGTTACAAGTTAAATGAAGTGGAGATTCTATCACAACAAATCATTACTAAAAACAAAGACCATTTGAATGTAGTTTTGGACTCTCTAGGTGTAAGTCAAGATCTTTATGTGGTCCACACTCATTCTGTCTAATATGGAGTGTCCACATCCTACTTGAAATGTGCTGACTCTTCCTAGAACTCTGTTCTCACAGTGCCCCACATTATAGGAATCATGTTCTTCATAGGATAAATTTTCACTAAGATCTTGTAGGCTTTCCTTTCTATACATATACATTTTGTAATAGATTTCAAAATTCCAGGAAAGTGCTAAAGAGAGCTTAGGTTGATTATCTTTTCATGTTTAAATTTACAGAAGGTTAATTTGCAGAAAGGACACCTTAGGGAAGAAGAATGCTTATATTCATGCTGCTCTTATTTCTATAAAGAGGGAAAAACAGAATTGAATACCTCAACTCTCTCTCCCCTGCTTCTTCCTACTTTGAGACAAGGACAGATTTAGCTTTTTGGAGACAGTGGGAGCAAAGAATCCACTCACCTGTGGCTCTTTCTCAGTCTTCCTACAGGTTCTTCATTTCTCCTTTAACTCAGTAAAGCAGTGAGCAGTCGGCAATGCAAGAACCAGGAGAAGCCTAATCCAGCTGGGAAAGGTGGAGCTGGGGACCCAAAATATTTTGATGCAGTGCCTGGCCCTGAAGCTGCCTGGGATTCTCCTTTAGCCTGGAGATACAAGTGTTGTAAGATTGTTTTCCCCCAAATATTCAGAAAAGCTTTTTCCCAAGCTGTTTAGAGCTGCTTCTTCCAATGTGTCAGTTTCTGTGTGGCGCTAAAGTCAATGGAGGAGCTCTGAGTCTCAAAAGTTTACTTCAACCTTAAAAAATGAAGAATACCTAGCTTTAGGGACATCTCTAGAAACCACCTTTTTATTAAAGAAACCTATCTTAATGCAGAGCAAAATTCTAGAAGCAAGGTTTTGTCATATAGTCATCTCCTTGTCATTGCAGACCCCTCTTCTTTCCTCAATGCCAGGCCCCTATCCCATTCCTTAGCACAGGATATAAACCCCAAGTTTGTCCCATTCACTTTAGAATTCACAGCCATGTAAATGTTTGTGTGTGTTTCTAAATTTGGTCTTTATCTCCTGCTAATCTGTCTGATGTTAATTTGTTTGATCATCTAAACTGAGATGAACCCAGAGAGGTGGGATATTTCCCCTGCTCCTCAATAGTATCTGTACCTCTCTAATCAAGGATTTGAGTGAGAAAGCTCTAGGTTTGAGGTCAGACAGGAGTATAGGATGATGTATTCCAATTTAGCAGCCAATATAATTATTTGGAATAATGATTTGATATTGTTCTATAAGCCTCAATTAATTCCTCTTTATTATTTCAAATTTGCATTAAGACAAGTAGAGAAATAACATTATATCTTAAGTTGGAGCACTCCCACTTACCCACTTGTAGCGGCAGGAATGACCACAGGCAGGATCTCTATGATCCGAGCAGACGGATGAAGGAGAAGTCCTGGCACCCTCAGTGGTTTTTGCAGGCTTTTATTGGGATTTACCAGGCACATGGCAGGCAGGGGTGCTGAGGGGGTGGGAGGCTGGCAGGTTTCCCAGCCCCCAGCAAGTTTTCACTCTTTCTGGGCTCTCTGGCCCTCTCTCGCATTCTCTCTGCTTCTCTTATGGTTCATCTTCTCGTGGTTCTGCTTCTGCTGGTGTCCCCGTGACACCACCCTTATAATCCCAGGTGAATCCCATCTACACATGCCCACACCCTACACCAGGTGCCCGCCATCAGGCATGCATTCAAGACCACATGCCTGCCATCAGGTGCCAGCCATCAGGCATGCATTCGGGACCACAGGGTTCCATCCTCTATCCTAATGGCGGGAGGGCAAAAAAGCCTGATAATTTTTACCTTACCCTACACCATTCCAACCCCAATCACCAAATCATCTCTTATGGCCCTATAGACCTTGGATTAAGAGCACCCGCAATTATTTCTTTGTATTATGCCTTACTTTTATATTATCCAAGGGGAAAAAAAATTCTAAGATTCTGAATAAGCATCTAAATTCAATACTAATGTCACCATCCTGATATTTTGATTTATGTTGTCAACCATTTTCCCCTCAATCTGTTGTATGTTCTTCCTAAAAGTAGTAATAAAATGTCAAACATTTTACTATAGGTTATTATTAGCCAGAACATTCTTTTGGAGGAATGTTTCTCCTTGTCAATTGTCTAGACTCTGAGAACATCAAGTCTAAAATATAACAACATTATGCTTTAGCGCAATGGTTCTCAATCTTGTTTGCACATTAAAATCACCTGAGAGAACTTTTAAGCACACCTCTCCCAAAGATTCTAATTGAAATATGGTAAGGCAAAGTTTGAACAGCAGTATTTGTTTTAAGTTCAGCCAGTGATTCTAATGTGAAGCAAAGGTTGAGAACCATCTTGTCGCCCCACCCCACTAGTCCTTGCAAATTCTGATTAGGACATGTTATTTTTTCCTTGGGTGGTGTTCTCCTCTGCTTCTGCAGTATTTCTTTTAGCACATATTTCTTTTAACACATTGCCAATTGGCATGATTCTTGTATTTTTCACTCTTTTGGATGTGCCCCCTTTTCCCTCTATAGAACCTTCAGGAAGATATATATACGTGTATATATATATATATATATGTGTGTGTGTGTGTGTGTATATATATATATATATATAGCATGTCTTCATATTAATGCTTCTCTGAATTGTATTCTCACCCAAATTTCCTCACTACTTTACTTCCTCTTGACAAGTAATCTGTGTAATAAAATAGATGGACTCTACTGGCCTTTTCTACACTGATTCAGATTGCATGCTTGAAAAACTTTTAATTTCACATCATTGCGAACACAACATAAATTCTGCCAGTAAGTGATTGAGAACAAACTGTTCTCCTATAATTAAAATATATTATAAATTATTCCATACCATTGTTCAATTTTGCTAATCCAGCATAAATTCTGTGAGAAGAAAAAAAGAATATTTTAATCTAAAGTAAATCTATGCTATTTCCAAAGTTATTTTCAAGGCTTATAAACCTCTACAATCATCAGCAAGATTGACTGCAACATGTTAGCGATTAAGAAATTTCTTCATTGGGC
Organism: Talpa europaea; assembly: GCF_964194135.1. NCBI lineage: Eukaryota > Metazoa > Chordata > Mammalia > Eulipotyphla > Talpidae > Talpa > Talpa europaea. The sequence goes on from NC_140080.1 coordinate 67,784,527, forward strand.
CTCCCCGGTGGCGCAGCAGTTGAGCGCTGGGTTGCGAAGCTGCCTGCAGCCTCTGCAGCGCCGGTTCGATCCCCGGCTGCTCCCCGGCCACTGGAGGAGGGTCCCACATGGTGCGCAGACCTCTCCTGCCGCCCGCTGCTCCCCTCAGCAGTGTACTTCGGTCCTTCTGCCTGCTCCGCTTCTGGCTCTGGTGAATTCTCTCACCCTCCCGCGCTTCTGACTGTACCCAGTGCTTGTATAAATAAATAAATAAATCTTAAAAAAAAAAAAGAAATTTCTTCATTGCAAATGAAGTTCATTATTAGATTCCACAATTATTACTCAATATCATTTTACAATGAAGTGGCACAGGGGATGATAATATGGAGCCAGCATGGTAGATATAAACTTTTTCTCATGTGGACTAGTTTCATTTCACACAACAGCTTAAATTATATGCAGTTAAAAACCTGGTGGTGCAGGCAGTTGAGCGCAGTGCTGTGAAGCTGTCCGCAGCCTCTGCAGCGCCAGTTTGATCCCGGCCAGTGCGCGAGGGTCCCACACAGCATGGCAGACCTCTCCTGTTGCGCTTGCTGCTCCCCTCAGCAGTGTATTTCGTCAGTCTGCCTGTTCTGTTCCCCATTCCATCTCTGGTGAATCCTCTCACCCTCCCACTCACCTGGCCTATACCCTGGTGTAGGGTAGGTAAAAGGTACCAGGCTTTTCTGCCCTTCCGCCACTAGGATAGATGACGGACCCCTGCGGTCCTGAGTGCATGCCTGATGGCGGGCACCTGGAGTAGGGTGTGGGCATGCGTAGGTGGGTACACCTGGGCTAAGAGACTGGTTTATAAGGGGGGTGCCGCAGAGTGCGGTGTGTTGGTAGTGCGGTGTCGAGGGTGGAGGAGTGGAGTGTACGGAGGAGTACAGCGACTACAAACAACAGCGAAGAGCATGTGGCTGCTAGAACCATTCATAAACCTGCCAGGAATGGGTTGGTTGCTTTACACCTGGCGTAGACGGCAGGACGGTTCGAAGCAGGATGGCTCTACGCAGACGAAACCCATTGGAACCTGGGGAGGGATGGCCGGGTGGTCCTCGGTGGCCGACCTCCTCGCCCAGTGGGCACCTCCCCAGGAATGGCCAGAGGTAGATGGACCCCCGGGGCAGTAGGAACAGGCTCTGTATGAAATAGAAGAAACCCTGAGTGGGTGCAGTGCCCGCAAGGCGGCAGGAGCCGTGGGATGGGTGTTTCTCACAGCTCTGCGAGAGTCCAGGCAGAAAGAGCAATCTAGGATCCAGCGAGTACGGGACGAGATGCGACAAGAGATGCGGATACTGCAACAACATTTGAGGATTCTGGAGGAAGAAGTTCGGAGAAACCGACCCACCCTTCCGGAGATGCCAGACCCCGTCTCAGGAAGGAAGGAGAGGGAGGCTGGCCCTTTGCCAGAATCGCAGCCGGTGGTGGCAAACCAGCCTGCGACTCCAGAGATGCCAGACCCCTGCTCAGGAGAGGAGGAGAGGGAGGCTGGCCCTTTGCCTGAGTCCCACCCGGCAATGGCAAACCAACCCTCCACCCGGAGATGCCGAACTCCTCTGGAGAGGAGGAGGAGGCTGGGCCCATGCTCTGCCCCCCCCCACCCGTGGTGACTCAGAAAATGAAGCGGCAGCGACCCATGGCCCCAGGGGGTCAGGCTGCGGGACCACCACAGATGACGGAATTTACTACCTATTGACCATACACCCAGGTGGAACTGATAGACTTGGGCAAACAGTTCCGCCAGAAACCAGGGGAACCCTTGGCAGCCTGGCTGCTACGTTTATGGCACCTGGGGGTGGATGGGAGTATTTGCACGACTCAAGAGATGGAGAGACTAGCCTCTGTGACTTCACACCCATCCTTGCGACAGAGGCTGCAGAACAGCCGGCGGTATGGCCAGGGCGACCACACCCTCCTGGAGTGGATAATGGCTGCCATACGGACAGTCTGGGCAGATGCGGGAGACGTGCCGGAGACAGTAAGGGGATGGCAGACGTACGCCAAGCTGGTGCAGGTACTTCAGGAATTGGGGATGCGGCAGGCCATGTTTAATGTGAATACCCGTGGTCCTGACGACGAGTGTTTCACAGCAGGGATGAGAGAATTGGTATTAAAGAATGCTCCCTCATCTACATTTGGATCCCTCATGGCAGTTCTAGCACCCTATGTGGGACGTCAGATACGTGACGTCACCATAATGATAGCCAGCTTGGGCGAAGTTGAGAGCCGGCGCTCTCAGAAAGAAATACAGGTAGTTTCTGAATGGTCAAAAGGAATGCCAAGGAGGGCAAGGAAACCTCTTGGCATCACAGAACCTATAAAAGTCACCCGTAACCAAATGTGGATGGATTTAGTAAGAGCAGGGGTAGATGGCACTAAAATAGACGCGCAGCCCAATGCATATTTATTGGAATTATGGCAGCAGCTGCGAGAAGACCAGAGGTTCACACCTGTGAGAAGGACTGCTGCTCAGGGGGAGCCTGGAAGCTCCAGGCCTCAGGCGCGCGCCCTGCGCTGGAAGACCACTTGCTGCCAGCCCCGTCCTCAGGTGATGGCCTGATATCTTTTGAATAGGGTGAGGGCCAAGGAACCCGTCCACAGGGGACAGGCGGGGACCGGAGGCCACATGTGGACCTTGCCATCCACTGGTCCCCTACTAACATACAAAGGGTTTTAGCTCTAGTAGACACAGGAGCAGAATGTACTCTGCTCTATGGAAATCCAGAAACATTTCACGGGTCTGCTTGTTCTATCGATGGCTATGGAGGCCAGAGTGTCAAGGTGACAGCAGTGAGACTATCTCTGGGGATTGGGTGATTACCCCTGAAAGAGTATAAAGTATATGTATCGCCCATCCCGGAGTACATCCTGGGGGTGGATGTACTACGTGGCTTATGGCTAGAAACCACAGTCGGAGAGTTTCACCTTAGAGTGCGTGTGGTAAAGGCAGTGGTGAGAGAACATGCTAAGCATCCGCCCCTACAACTGCCAGTCCCTAGGTGAGTGACTAATACCAAGCAATATCGGTTGCCTGGAGGCTACAAAGAAATTACAGGCACAATATCAGAGCTGGAGAAAGTGGGCATTGTGCATACTGCCCACAGCCCCTACAATTCACTGGTGTGGCCGGTGAAGAAGCCCGATGGCTCTTGGCGCATGACAGTAGATTATCGTGAGTTGAATAAGGTAGTTCCCCCCTTGCATGCTGCAGTGCCTTCAGTGGCAGATTTGAGGGATCATCTGAGCCACGAGCTGGGAATGTATCATTTTGTAGCCGATCTGGCAAATGCTTTTTTCCTGATAGATATAGCCCGGGGAAGTCAAGACCAGTTCGCCTTCTCCTGGGAAGGCCGGCAATGGACATTCACAGTGCTGCCACAGGGATACCTGCACAGCCCGACTCTGTGTCATGGGCTGGAGGCAGCAGATCTGGCCCGGTGGGAAAGGCCATCTTCAGTGTGTTTATACCATTATATTGAGATATTTTATTGACAAGTGACTATCTTACAGATCTGGAAAAGGCAGTACCTCTCCTATTAACACACCTGAAAACACGTGGCTGGGCAATCAACGAAAGCAAACTCAGGGGCCTGGACTGTCAGTTAAGTTCCTGGGAGTTGTTTGGTCGGGTAAGGCAAAGGTTATCCCTGAAGCTGTGATAGATAAAGTGCAAGCTTACCCCACTCCAACCACAGTGAAGCAGCTGCAAGCCTTTCTGGGTCTGCTGGGTTACTGGGGGGCATTTATACCTCACATGGCCCAGCTCCTAGGACCCTTGTATATGTGAACACATAAGGGAGCGAGGTGGGATTAGTCAGCTGGGGCAGACACAGCATTGCCATGGCCAAGCGAACTATAAAGACTGCTCAGGCCTTGCAGGTTTTTGACCCAGCCTGACCCTGTGAGCTCGATGTGCATGTTACTCAGGAAGGGTTCAGGTGGGGACTCTGGCAGAAATCAGAGAGGCTACGACAGCCTATGGGGTTCTGGTCCCAACTCTGGAAGGGGGCTGAGGTTAGGTATTCCTTAATTGAGAAACAGTTAGCTGCGGTATATGCAGCCTTACTAGTCACAGAAAGTATAACTGCCACAGCCCCTGTCTCAGTGAGAACCACTTACCTAATAGCTAGATGGGTACGGACTGGACAACAAAGCCCCATAGTGGTACTGCTCAAACGCCCACTTTGGCGAAGTGGGGGGCATACTTAGAACAGTGCTGCATCCTATCAAGTAGCCCCTTAAGGGTGGAGTTGCAGGAGGTTCTTGGTCCTGTGACATATGTTAGTATGGGACCAACTTCAGAAGCCTGTGTAGAAGCCGAACCTGAAGCTAGTCCCTGCAAGGAGGGTCGAGCACCGATTGCAGCAGAGGCCTGATATATGGACGGCTCCAGCTGGGGCCAGCCAGCCTCTTGGACAGCAGTGGCTGTACACTCAGAAACAGACACTATTTGGTTTGAAACTGGGACAGGACAGAGCAGCCAATGGGCTGAACTGCGAGCAGTATGGATGGTGGTGGCCCATGAGCCTTCCCCTCTAGTAATCTGTACTGACAGTTGGGCTGTGTACAGGGGTCTGACACTGTGGATTTCCACGTGGAATCTAAATGACTGGAGAGTTATGCATCGGCCATTGTGGGGCCAGGCCCTATGGAAAGATCTAATGGGATCTGGGGCATCAGAAGCAGGTGACTGTTTATCATGTCACAGGACATGCCCCATTAGCCTGACCAGGCAACGATGAGGCAGATACCCTAGCCCGGGATGAAACTGCTCCAGGGCGGGATGTTGCGCAGTGGCTACACAGACGCTTGCTCCACGCAGGGCAGAAGACAATGTGGGCCACTGTGAGTGCCTGAGGTCTACCTGTAACTTTAAAAGAAATTCAGACTGTTTGTGAAACATGTGTAGTATCTTCCAGGACTTAACCCCAGAGACCTTTTGCATCTACAGGCCAGGTGTTGCATGGGCAGGTACCCCTCACACGCTGGCAGATTGACATCATTGGACCACTACCTTGCTCCGATGAACAACAATATGCGGTCACCTGTGTGGACACTGCTACCGGGTTATTGGCAGCTTACCCTGCTCCACATGCGGACCAAAGGGCAGTTTTGGCAGCACTGGCATGCCTATGTGCTGCATATGGACGTCCGCTGGTAGTGGAGAGTGACCAAGGGACTCATTTTACAGGAGCCCGGGTGCAGCAGTGGGCCAAGAACATGGGTGTTGAATGGAAGTTTCACACTCCCTATAATCCCAAAGCTGCAGGGATTATAGAGAGATATAATGGCTTGCTGAAGCAAGGACTAAGAGCCACTGCCCCCACTCAGATGCTGGCCGGGTGGAACCGACGTCTATGGGAGGTGTTGCAGACATTAAATGAGAGGAGCAGGAAAGGCGGCCTGGCTCCAGTGGAGGCATTGCTGCATCATGCCGCTGCTCCCATCCAATTACAAATAAAGACTTCAGACATCTTATTAAAACCAGGACTTGGACAGCTGGGCAACATCCTATTGCCAGCCCCAACTGGAGTGGACCCAGGGCAGACTGTGGACTGGGAATGGCCCTGGACAGTGAAGGCTCCCCACATGCGCTGGGTGGCTCTGATAGCCCCTTGGGGTCGTGGCCTGGAGGCCGATTTACAGAGAATACCATGGGTGACTGCGCAGTGGCTGCCACTGGTGTGTGTTACCCACCCTGGGGTGGCAGATCAGCAGGCAATCCTCAAGGGGACATTTGTAATAACTCTGTGGCCCCTTATGAGCTCTCCACTCCTGCTGCATGTAGAACCCACTGATGCCTCTTCACTGGCAAAGCGAATGTGGTACTCATGACCTGGAAGGCCACTGATGCCAGCGACAATATTGTCCTCAGATGCCAAATTAGCATGTATATTGCCAGATGGGAGGGATCTCCCATTGCTGGTAGCGCTAACTTCTCTGTCCTTCTGCCCCTAGGAAAATTGAATTTAGTCATTTTGTTATGTATTTCGTTTGCTTTTGTGGGCATTGGCTGCAGTGTTCATAAAGACTAAGAGAAACATATGGACTGTATGGCAGGAAACCCTGAGGGGGTGGACTGTAGGGTAGGTAAAAGGTGCCAGGCTTTTCTGCCCTTCCACCACTAGGATAGATGACGGACCCCTGCAGTCCTGAGTGCATGCCTGATGGCGGGCACCTGGAGTAGGGTGTGGGCATGCGTAGGTGGGTACACCTGGGCTAAGAGACTGGTTTATAAGGGGGGTGCCGCAGAGTGCGGTGTGGTGGTAGTGCGGTGTCGAGGGTGGAGGAGTGGAGTGTACGGAGGAGTAAGGCGACTACAAACAAGGGCGAAGAGCATGTGGCTGCTAGAACCATTCATAAACCTGCCCGGAATGGGTTGGTTGCTTTACACCTGGTTCTTGTATAAATAAATAAATCTTTAAAAAAAAAAAAACAGACTACAAGTCTCTTGAAAAATATAATGACTCTTAACAATATTTTCTGCTTGGTGAAGTTTAAGAACAAAAGAGTGAAATATCTCCCATTGTTGGTATCTGGTACACAGCTGTCCTCAATAATTACTTATCACATAATGTATTGAAGTCTGATGCTTACCTTAGAGTCATTTCATTCTCTCTCAAATGGTAAAATGAGCATTCCTCTTTCTGGAACTAAAGCCCAACCTTAACTCTTTTTTGGTCCTCTTTAGCTCTTCCTTCCTTTCTCTTCTTTTCACCCTCATGCCTTCTTTTATCCAAAAAGATAAAGCTATCCTATTAACATATCATTACAATACAGGCCCTCAGAAGCCCTCAGTTCTTCTGGAAATAAGAGATCTGGAAATAAGAGATCAGAGATCGGAATTCCTACCGTGAGAGCCAGGAATATATATTTGTTATAACATCAATTTATCAGGAAATGACAATTTATCAGGAATTTATCAGGAAATGACAAAATTGTTAATTGGATGATAGGCGGGGGCGGGGGGGGGGGCGGTCTTGTGGCAGAGAGGAGGTTGTGAGGTGACAGGTGAGAACTGGAACTCAGTTTTACCAGACAGAGTGTAGGTCCCTTGGGCATCAGGAGAGCACATGTTACCTTGTGTTAGTTTTCCAAGGGTTCAGTAGGAACTAGGAAGCAAAGCAAATTTATTGTATTGAAATTGAACTTAACCTGTTTCACAATTTTGTCTAGGACCTGCTTTAATCCTATCTACTCATGTCTTTTGGAAGTAAAACACGTCCCAGAAATAAAGACATGCCATGAACTGGGTCTAAGTATTTCTTCTCATTTAAAAGTAGAATTCTCTGGAAAAGGTAAATTATGAATACAGATAGTCTGGCTTACACATAATTACCAAGAATATGAAAGAAACTAGAAACTATCTTTACTGTTGGCTTTCAAAAGTATCACCTTTTAATAAAGCAAAACTAAATTTAATAGAACTTTCTGACAAAAGAGAATACAACCTTGATAACCTCAGCCTCTCAGAAGGGGAGACTCAAAAGTGGGTATTTATAGGACTCTGGGATCTGAACTCAAGTTCAGAGGAAACAAAAATGATCTTTCTCCCAAGAACAGTAGACTTTAGGCAATAAAGTAGGTCAAGGCATCAGGCATTGTGGTCTGTTGATGTGCACTGATCAGTTTTGAATGGTGTCAGTTGAGAGGCTTTATTATCTTTTCCCTAACACCTTCCCCTAGTGAACTGTTCCTGAGTAGGATTACACACACACACACACACACACACTCCCCAGTCCTCTTTAAACTTTAGTGAAAAGAAATAAAACCTTCATAGAAGGAGAAAAGAGTTTCAGAGTTTCCAACATTAATTCTCAGGTTGATTTTTGTAGCAATGATTTTCGAAAGAAATTTAATTTGCTGTATATTCAAATATTAACACTCAGTTGGAGACAGAAAGGATATAGTTTTTGGAGTTTTTTGCTTTGCTTTTTCCCTAATATTGATAGCAATGTCTCACTTTTACCATAGCCTCTCTGTTGAGAGAATATTATGAGAAACAGAAGGCCTTTCTAGTACTTTTTTTTAATTTCTTTTTATTTATTTATGCATACAAGAACTGGGGTGTAGGACAGAGGTGTGGGGGGTGATGTGTGAGGATTCACCAGAGACAGAGTGGGGAGCACAGAGATTCTCACAGTCCCCTGAGCAAAAAAAAAAAAAAAGAAGGCAATGCCTTCTTTTTTTGCCTTTTTTTTTTTTTAAGATTTATTTATTTATGCGTGCAAGAGCTGGGGTACAGGACAGAGGTGTGGGGGGTGGGGGTGAGAGGATTCACCAGAGACAGAGTGGGGACCAGAACAGGCAGATTGACTGAAGCACACCGCTAAGGGGAGCAGCAGGCGAGTCAGGAGAGGTCTGCATCGCCATGTGGGTTGCTCCTTGACCAGCTAGGGATCGAACTCATGCTGCAGAGGTTGTGGATAGCTTCATAGGTTGCGTCTTAACCCCTTGTACCATGAGGGAGTCCCGAGAACATTGCCTTCTTCATCCATCCATCCTCCACACTGGAGCCCAGCTGACGATCATATTCACATATCTGGTCACATTTCCCCCTACCTAAATCTAAATAATTTTCCAGGGCCTCCCTGGTCACAAGGGGTTAAGTCTCAGCACTATGAAGCAAGCCACAGCCACTGAAGCACAAGTTCGATCCTGGGCCAGGGAGCTGGTACAGCAGACCTCTCCTATTTTGCCTGTTGCTCCCCTCAGCTGTGTATTTCAGTAGATCTGCCTACTCTGCTCCCCATTCTGTCTCTGATGAATCCCCTCACCCTGCCCCCTACCCTGAACCTCTGGCCTATACCCCAGTTCTTGTATTCATAAATAAATAATATAAATCTTTAAAAAATAATAATTTTCCTTCTGAAGGAGGAAGCACAACTACTGCCCCGGCAGAAAGAGTAACACAGTCTCCAGTGGCGTCTACCCCAACTGCTCTTCCTTCTCTCCTTCATTCATGCACTAACAGAAGAGAAATAGAGGTGGGCTGAGTTTGTGGAAGGATCCGCTCTAAGATACACAGGCAACAGAAAGAATGGACGCTGTTGCACCACTACCCGCTGTTTTGATGCTGCAGGGCTGGAAAGATGACACTTGGTCATCTAGACCAGTGTTTCTCAACTATCAGTCAACACAAACATCACCGGTGGTGCCCGTTCAAAATGCAGATTCCAGGCCCCACATTTTGAGTTCTGATTCAGTAGGTCTGGAGTGGGGCCTAGGGATACACCCTTTTTCAGCTTTATTGAGGTATAGTTCACAAATAAAATTGCAAGATATTTAAAGCATACAATGTGATCATTTGATATACTTACACATTGTGAAAAGATCCCCCCACCCCCAAGTTCATTAACAAATCCATAACTTCACTCTTTACCTTTTTTTTATGGAAACACTTAAGTTCTACTCTCAGAAAAATTCAATTCTATAAAACAATGTTATCAATTGAATTTCATGAATGTGTCTTTTTAACAAGCCTGCCTTAGTGATTGTGATGGAAGGTCCTTTAAGTCTAAAAGTTAGTGACAAAACTGGGACCAGAATCCCAAGTGACCATTCCAGATCTCCATACTGTCTCCTAACAGAAAATGTTAAAAGCAAAAATAAATAAAACTGATACTTATGTTGCTTCTGACAGTCCAAGAGTTAGCTCTCTACATGGGGAAAACCCAAAGGTCAAACACAGATAACACCTCCCCTGCCCTATAGGGTTAGGTTTTGTTATTGTACACCAGTACCCAATTTTAGTATTGGGAATTTCTTACGTATCTCTTTCTCTGACTAGTATATGACTATTTTAAAAATAGGAACTGAACTTATTCACTTTTGTGACCCCTAATATGAGGGCCTATCATATAATGGGTCCTCAGTAATATTTACTGAACAAATGCTTGGATCAAAGTTTCCTTGCTAAAATTATTTCAAAACAGAGGAAAATTTAGAAGACTAACATTGCGTGTATTTTTAATTAATATTGCATAGCATTTTAATTATAGAAAACAATGTAATATCCTACCAACAATGGCTGAGTGTGTAATCAAAGCAATTAAATTGACATGCAAATAAAGGAGGTAGAGTTAAGCAGCATGACTTCAGCATGTTTTTTAATTAAAAACATATTTTTAATTAATTCCAAAATTAAACAAAGTCATCAATAACATACTATTTTATTTGAAGTACTAATACTTTATCTCAAGCCAGATTTCCAGGTTCTCCTTGCATAGGACTGTCAATATTTATACTTTTTTTAAAATGTCCACTTTTTTTTTTAAAGATTTATTTCTTTATACAAGCACTGGGTACAGTCAGAAGTGTGGGAGGGTGAGAGAATTCACCAGAGCCAGAGCAGGGAGCAGAACAGGCAGACTGATGAAGTACACTGCTGAGGGGAGCAGCGGGCCCTGCAGGAGAGGTCTGCACGCCATGTGGGACCCTCCCCTAGCCGCTGGGATCAAACCGGCGCTGCAGAGGCTGCGGGCAGCTTCGCAACCTAGCGCTCAAATGCTGCGCCCCCGGGGAGGCCCAATATTTACATTTTTAATAAAACCACACTTGGGAAATGGACACCATTGTGAACAGAAAGGATAACTCACTGCGCTAACCCGGGAGGAAAGGGTTAAGGGAGATACAGGGACACGACCAGGCCACTGTAGTGGGAGAATCTACTTACACCTCAGCCTTGGACAGAAGTGACTCTTCTCCACAAAGCCATAAGTTGATTTAGAAATAGAATAAAGAGTCTCAGCAGAGCCACAAGAAAATTAGTGACCTTGAGCAGCCAAAAGAGCAGATAATCAGAATTTTGAAAGGCATAGTGGAGAGAAACAAAATTTCTTGGTAAAGCCAAGATGAAGATTCAATTCCTATATTTAAAAAAATGCATAGATATAAAGAATATACTGATGTTAACCCAAGGAGAAGAGGACGAGGGGTAGGCAAAATGGCAAAGTGGTGGATAGGAGCTAGACTTTTGTAATGCTTGATCACGCTGTAGTGTATACAGAAGTCACAGTAGAGTGTTGTGCACCTGAAACTTCTATAATGTTACAAATCAATGTTACCTCCTAAATTTTTGTCAGTTCCTAAGATAAATAACGGCATTTGCAGATGTTGAATCATGTAAGCCCAAAGCTATATAGACATGTAGGCTACTGACAAAACAAATATTTCTTGGGAAGAATGAACAGAAAAGATAATAAAATAATAAATATGCAAAAAAAAAAGACTAAGAATTATCAGCAAATAAAATCCATAATCTCTTAACTGAGACCTTTGAGGTGACTCTTTTAAAAGTCAAAAATCTCCAGATTTTGGAAAGGAATACACTGAATAGCTAAATAAAGTAGAATCCCCCTAGAAGATTCTCTAGCAACATCTTCTAATCAAACACATTCAAACTTCTGCTTCAGATTATTACTAATATCCTCACCAAGTGGTAAGGAGCTTGCACAGCTTCCCGTCCGCTCAAACATGGTTTGCTGTCAACTTGGTCAGGACAGGGCGATTTTGCCACCAAATGGGTTTCATTTTCAGATTTTTTTGGACTTGGGATTTATGGATAATGGATTGTTTACCTCTGTAATGGAGAGACCTAATACCAGAAAGTGACAAATTGGTGTAGCTGAGAATAGAGAGGTGATGTGGGAAACAAAATATTAATAAAATTTAAAAGAGGAACACAGGGCAGAATTGAACCATTTTCTTTTTCTTTTTCTTTTTTTTTAAAGATTTATTTATACATACAAGAGCTGGGGTACAGGCCAGAGATTCAGGGGGTGAGTGGATTCACCAGAGACAGAGTGGGGAATAAAACAGGCAGATTGAACAAAGTACACTGCTGAGGGGAACAGCGGAAGAGGCAGGAGAGGTCTGCTTTGCCATGTGGTTTCTCCCTGGCTGGCTGGGGATCAAACTCGTGCTGCAGAGGCTGCGAATTGCTTCATAGTGCGGTGCTTACCCCCTTGTGCTGTTATAGGGCAGCCCCAATATCGAACGGGTTGCCTGGCTGTGGGTCCTCACCCGCATGCTTAAAAAGGACTTATTAATACTCCACTACAGGCACACACAAAAGGTTTATTTACAAGGGAAAAGGAAATAAGGAAAATGTACAACTCAGGGAGAAAATAGGGAAATAAAGTCTTTAATGCGTCCTACCCGATCCGCCGACCTGGAAACCCAAAGGCACTCTCAGAGCTGGCCGGAAGCTGCGAGCTGGCGGAGAGCCAAAATGGGGGACCCCTCCAAAGCCCACTTGTCTGGCTTTATACCAACCTGGCTGCTTAACCCCACCCTCAGGTCCCAGCCACCTTCCCTTGGGTGGTGATGGGATTTGGAGTTCCCAGTGTCTTTGGCTTTGGCCTGGGGTGGGGGTGGAGTCCACAAAGCCTGTATGGAATTAGCTTTAGGGCATCCTCTTCTCCCTAACAGTGCCACCAGGGAGGCCTGGATCATTTTCTTAACCACAGTTGCTGAGAGTTTTCGTAATATGCAGCAATTTTAGCTGGCTTTGTTGAAATACTCCATATAGGATCAGAGCGAACCATTGGCATCCGGTCGATGTAGGCTTCAGGTACAAAGTTAGTCTCATCAGACTCCACCTGGGCTTTCCTCTTCTCGAGGGTACCAGGGCATTTTCGTTGGCCGGGTTGTCCAGTCCTGCCAATGGAGGCAAGCTTCCTCACCTTCTTTGGAGGTCTCTGGAACCCTACAAACAAGGCAAACAGGTTCTCCTCTTCTTGGTTCAGCTCTGTTTCAACTTTTTGGAAGAGCTCCACACAAAGCCACACAATGAAACTTATGTCCAATTTTTTTCAGTTTAAACAAAATTCCTATGGAAGTTATGCAAAAACAGACTCTGAGATAAGTAGTAAAAGATTACTACCACTATTTTTATGCTGTGTTGGTATCAAGGGGAGAGAAAATGCAAACACAAGTTAGATTTGTTGGAAAAAAAAAATTACAACCTTGCTGCAGATCCTGGTCACCAAAACAAGAAAACTTTGTGGATTTAGAACAAAATGCAAAAAAATCATCAGTATTATTATGTCAAGGAAAACTTAGTAAATATGAGGTGTATTTCCAAGTCTATTCAGTCCTTAGTAGAAAAGTTTTACTCTCAACAGTTCCATCAATAGGAATCTGTTGAGACCTTTTCTCCATATATTTTTAGAAACAATTCCTGTAGATATTAAACAATTGAAGTATACAATATTACAAGGTGACAATCATCATTGACAATTTACATCCATATCAGGTCAAGGTGTTATTGTTATAGGACAGGGAGAGGGGCAGCCCAAACCCCGCAAACCTGCCTATTCTAAATGGGTTCTGCCATCCGCCGCATCAACACAAAACATATGACACTTTAATGGGAAGGAACTTTAATAAAACTAGGAAACAATACAGGTAAGGCAAAGAGTCTAGTTTCTAAATGAAGCACCCAAAGTTACCCGTCCCCTCGTGGGTAAAAGTCCATCCATATGGGATTGGCCCAGAACAAGGCCCCAAAGCCTGCCACAAGTCTAAAGCATCTTCCAGCGGGGACCCACAGAAAAGAGTCAGAAACAACCAAACAAGCCCGGAAGGAAAAGAGCAAAATCAACATCAAGATAAAAGCTGCCATTGTCACCTCCCCACGGGTCTCACCCACATCTGTGTCACCCCATCCACCACCAAAAGACAAGCGCAGTTTCTTCACGTGTCTCTAGGCTCCATGTGCCTCCTCCAGGTCTCCTGGCTCCATCCTGCTTCCTTCCTCAGTCTCTTCTTCTGCTTCTCCTCTTCCTGCTCAGCTCCACCCTCCCTTGGGTGGGGCAGGGAAACTCCCCCTTTCCTGGGGACCACCCTGTTACATTATTACCCGATTTCCCAAGTGACAATGCTTCCCTTCTATTTTTACTCTACTAGGTGTGCCAAATAGAACAAATTCATCTAATGCCTTTCCCAGGAGGAAAGGGAGAAACTTTGTGGAGTGTCTCAGGAGCTCTACTGAGGTTCCACAAAATTTCCTTGCATCAGCCAAATGACAGGCTACCAAATTTGTACTTGAATTTAGATTTCTGGGAAGCTTTGCCATAAATATTAGAAAAATAACAGAAACAACAATGTTCAATCTCTATGAAGGCACCGGCTTAGTTCAGTAGCACAATGTTGACAATCAAACCATAGCCTTTAGTTTTTCTCATAACTGGAGACTTTTTTTTTTTCCAACGTCTATGGGCACCATGTATACCAATTTGTCAATCACTTGAGGTCAAGACAAGGACACAAGGAAAGGACATACAGACATACAACATATAGACACAAAGAGCTCTTTTAACATGCTCAGTTGGACTAAAGGGAAAATTCCAGGGTGCTCTGGCTGGTGTGGAAGGCACAGCCTCCAGGGGGTTACCAGCAGTAAAGTCCACAGTGGCCCCCAGCAGAGTTGGAACAGGAGCAGCAGAGAGCAGGGGGATGACTCAGGAGTATGCATGAGTCAAAAGTCTGCTCTCCCTAGTGTTCTGGAGCAGTGCTTCCCTGCCACCTGGAGACACTGTGAAAATGGAGATTCAGGTGGCTCTGGTAATATACCTCTGGTGCAGTATAAATATAGGAGCAGAAATAAGACAATGTGAGGCGTTTTGGGCTCCATGCTTGTGACTCCAAATCCTTCTCCAGATTTTGGCATCTATCTCCAGAAGCTCTGCAGGAAGAACACAACAGCCCTTCTCTAGGAGCTAAAGGTTGGAGGGAAATTCCAGACCCCAGGCTATCTCTTGTGCTGTGGTCTTTGGAATTTCACCTTTGTGGTTCATAAACTCCCCACTTTACTGCCAATTGAATTCTTTACTTCTGTCATTGTAATGGGGATTTCCCCCATTATCATATTGTAATTCTCTGTGATCACCCTAAGTTGTAGCCACTCCACCCAGGCAGAAGTTAGCATGGTGAGAGGTGAACATCATAGTACATTAGCACCTTAATTAAGCTCTAAAGAAAAGGATATCAGTGAGCAATAGCTGATCTTCTGCTTCCTGGTAGAAGTTTCTCTTTTTTTCTTTTTTGCATTTAATATAATTAAAATTTTTATTACAATTTTGGGGTTACATCTTTACTCCTCCACAATGAGTATATATTCCACTGACCCTCTGCCACTCCACTGTGCCCATGCCCTGTTCCTAAGACACTACCAGGGAACAGCTGCTGGAAAACAGGAACTGAAGGACACTGACTGACAGAAATTCAACTTATATAAAGAAACATATTTTTAAGGAAATTATATATATATATTTTAAAGATTTATTTTATGTATTTAAGCATACAAGAACTGGGGTGTAGGCCAGAGGTGCAGGGCAGGGGGCAGTGAGAGGATTCACTAGAGATAGATTAGGGAGCAGAACAAGCAGATTGACTGAATACAATGCTCAGGAGAGTAGTGGGCAAGACAGGAGAGGTCTGCTGCACCGTGTGAGTCAGCTCCCTGGCCAGGGATAGAACTGGTGCTATAGTGGCTATCAATAGCTTCATAGTACTGTGCCACCAGGGAGGCCCTAACTTACATTGATCTAAAAAATAAACTATAATTAAAAAATGTGATTATCAAAAATCAGGTTGCATTATATTTTTATTTATTATTTTTTTTAATAGAGGCATGTTTTATTTATTTATTTGTTTGTTTGTTTGTTTGTTTTGTTTATACATGCACTGGGTACAGTCAGAAGCGTGGGAAGGTGAGAGAATTCACCAGAGCCAGAGCAGGGAGCAGAGCAGGCAGAAGGACCGAAGTACACTGCTGAGGGGAGCAGCGGGCGGCAGGAGAGGTCTGCGCGCCATGTGGGACCCTCCTCTGGTGGCCAGGGAGCAGCCCGGGATTGAACTGGCGCCGCAGAGGCCGCAGGCAGCTTCGCAACCCAATGCTCAACTGCTGCGCCACCGGGGAGGCCCTGCATTATATTTTTAAAACAAAAAGTCAGAAAAACAGTAAAAAATAAAATTAAAAGTTATAAAAATGACATTCATACCTATGACTTTATTCATTTTGCTCATTAACATTTAAAATAATAAAAACTCAACCTGGATGAAGATCATAAAAGTATTATAAATGGAGAGTTTCACAGCAGCTGATTTTTAAAAGAAATACTCTACTCTGTTTTTTCCCACTTTCAGAGGTGGCTAGAAGCTATGTGAATGCTAATCATGGCTGTCACTGAAACAAGAAATTCAGCCTCAACGCAGTCTCTACCCCCAAAAATCTATCAGGTAGTTCAAAACAATAGCCATTAAAGTTATGAGACATTTTATGTAACTGCTCACCAACACATTTCTATGAATCTCATTATTTCTGCATCATAGTCAATGACTTTTGCTTGAAAAATGCAACAGAACATTTCAAAGTGATCTGCACTTCCACCCAATCCCAAACAGGTTATATCTGTTCCTGGAATATTACTGTGAAAGGGAACAAAGTGAAATAGGAAACATCCAGACCTCTTTCAAGTGGCCACTTGAGTCACTTGCCATATCCATAGGACATTAAAAATATACTTAAAGAGTGAAAGTTTCTAACCTCACATTTCCTTCAGTCATCCCTAGAAGCTGATATAATTTTGGCCCAGCCTGGATTTTTAAGAAATCTGAATATAAAAGGATCTGATAAATTCCAGTGAAGACCCAACCCAGATTTCCTCCTACCTGGCTGTGCTATTAATAAATATACTTCCCACTACTAAAAAAAAAGTTATTCTGGTTAAACTGAGGTTCTTTATTTAAATGTTTTTTTTAAATCCCAAGAAGACTAACACTAAGCAAAAATCCATATTTAATACCCCCATCAATCAATGATAGGCGAGGGCCTCCCTGGTGGAGCAAGGGGTGAAGCACTGCACTACGAAGCAATCTGCTGCCTCTGCAGCATGAGTTCGATCTCCGGCCCAGCCAGGGAGCTACCCACATGGCTGAGCAGACTTCTCCAGTCTCACCTGCTGCTCCCCTCAGCAGTGTATTTCAGTCAGTCTGCCTGTTTTGTTCCCCACTCTGTCTCTGGTGAATCCTCTCACCCCTGCATCTCTGACCTGTACCCCAGCTCTTGTATGCATAAATAAATATTTTTTAAAAAATCAATGACAGGTGAGAAAAGATACTGATTAGGGTTTCTCCTCCTTGCTACTATTCATGTTCAGAGCAGGGCAGTTCTTAGTAGAAAGGTGGAAGGAAGGAGTTGCCTTATACATAATAGCATCTCTGAGTTCTAACCACCACATGCCAGTAACAACTCCCTCCCTGTGACAACCAAAAATGCCTTCAGACATTGTTAAATGACTCCTGGAAGCAAAATTCCCTGGATAGAGAACCACTGGAGTAGCGTTTTCTGTGTAGTGACACTGGTGCGTGATACTGAGTTTCCCTCAACCAATAAAGGGAAACACAGTTTGGGCCTCCCCTGGTGGCGCAGGCGTTTGAGTGCCATGCTGTGAAGCTGCCCGCAGCCTCTGCAGCTTCAGTTGGATCCAGGCTGGTGGGCGAGGGTCCCACATGGCGTGGCAGACCTCTCCTGTCTCGCCTGCTGCTCCCCTCATCAGTGTATTTCGTCAGTCTGCCTGTTCCGTTCCCCACTCCGTCTCTGGTGAATCCTCTCACCCTCCTGCGCATCTGACTTGTACCCCGGTTCTTGTATAAATAAATAAATAAATATTTTTTTAAAAAAAGGAAACACAGTTTGAGGAAAAGGAAAATGGTTTAATTTGTGGACAAATGAGGAGGACAGCAGACTTGTGTCTGAAAGACCACCATCCCGCTCTTTGGCAGAGGGCAGGGTAGTTATACAAAGGAGTAAAACAAAAGGGAAATGAGCAAGGCTCGACACCTTTTGATGCGGGCATATGGAGATTTCAGGTGGGCACCAGCTTGCTTTGTTAACACCTGATGTTTAAGTTCCTGAGATGTTTAACTTCCTTATTATCCTCTTAGGGATGTCCTTTCTTTTCCTTGGAATGAAAGAAGACAAATTTGTTAAATGCAACAGATAGGAATGCTTATCCGATGGGGCAGGAAGAGAGACCTATCCTGTTTTCACTGCATCACACTGAACCGACATGGGTGAATTGCAAAAACATCACAAATGAAAAAAGTCTTGCCCAGAAGAGCTCATGTTGTGTAATTCTATTTTTTTATTAAAGATTTATTTATTTATGCATACAAGAGCTGGGGCACAGGCCAGAGGTCTAGGAGATGAGGGGATTCACCAGAGACAGAGTGGGGAACAGAAAAGGCAGACTAACCAAAATACACTGCTGAGGGGAGCAACAGGTAAGGCAGGAGAGGTCTGCCTCGCCATGTGGGTAGCTCCCTGGCCAGCTGGGGATCGAACTCGTGCTGCAGAGGCTTCAGACTGCTTCATAGTGTGGTGCTTAACCCCTTGCATCAGCAGGGAGGCCCCAATTTTTATGAAGTTTTAGAACAGGGGAAATCAATCTATTTTGGATAGATTGATCTATTCTGGTGGATAAAAATACAACAGTGGTTGTTTATAGGGGAGATTGATGGGATGAGACATAAGGACACATTCTGGGGTGGTGGTAATGTTCTGTGTCTTGCTTAGAACTTGGATTATACAGGTTATATGCATTTGTCAAAAATTAGCAAATGCACACTTTGTGTTTGTGCATTTCACTTTACCTACAGGAATTAAAAAAACTAAAAATAATTGGACTGGTGTTATGTACACTGCTGTATTTAGGAAAAGTACTCTGATATCTTTAATTTGCTTTGAAATGCATTAAGAAAAAGATGATTTGGGGGCCTCCCCGGTGGCTCAGCGGTTGAGTGCTGGGTTGCGAAGCTGCCCGCAGCCTCTGCAGCGCCGGTTCAATCCCTGGCTGCACCCCGGCCACTGGAGGAGGGTCCCACATGGTGCGCAGTCCTCTCCTGCCGCCCGCTGCTCCCCTCAGCAGTGTACTTCGGTCCTTCTGCCTGCTCTGCTTCCCGCTCTGGCTCTGGTGAATTCTCTTGCCCTCCCGTGCTTCTGACTGTACCCAGTGTTTGTATAAATAAATAAAAAGAAATCTTAAAAAAAAAAAGATGATTTGATAGACGAATAGAGAGATGAGAGATGTGCGGTAAATTGTTTATGACAGAATCTAGATGATTGTATGTGGTATTCACTATAAAAATTCTTTCAGCTTTCCATTTTAAATTTTGTAAAATTTTTTTCATGCTATTAGGAAAAATTACATGGCTGATTAGTAATGGTAGATATTCTAAATCAGCAGCTTCATAAATGTTCATGCTGATAAAATCAGCCCTTTGTGCCCTCATTTTCTTCAGGTCTCAGTGAACTTGTCCTTTTGTCAGAGATGTCTTGGACTTCCTAGTGCTGTCTTCTGGTTTATTTTTCCTTCTATCTCATGTTGCAACCTGATGTATTTATTTCCTATTTGTTCAAAACCTTCTAGGTGAATGAGCATAAATTCTGTGTGCTCAGACTCACTGTTTTACACACTTCTGACTCCCCAAGGTCTAGAACAATGTCTGTTACATAGAAACAGCTCAATAAATATTTGTTGGGTGACAAAAAAGCACTGAAAGAATCAAGAAAATTTCTCATGTGCCGTTGCTATGGACTAGATATTGAGCCAGGGAAACAAAGCAAAATTGCACGTCATTTCTATTCTCAAGGGACCTTCAATTTAGCTGTGTGACATGGGACATTAATAAATAATAGCAACACACAGGGGCATATGCAAGTGCCCAAGGAAAGCTAAACAACAAAGTAGAAAAGTTCTCATGGAGGAAATGTGATTTAAACTTAGTCTCAAGGGAACAGTAACAACTACTTGGTTTCCTTGGAAGTCAAACTTGTCACTATAAATTAAAGCATTGGGATGCCGCTGTTCAGAGAGGTGTGGTGTATCAGTTCTCTTGTGTTCACTCAATTTGATGAGTGCTGACATAACCAAGCTTTGGGAATTTCCAAAGCTAAAAAGGGCCAATGAGAGGAAGAATTTGACGACAGGGAAAAACAGAGAGAATCAAGTCTCAGAGGAGGGAATATGATTGATAGCACTGGTGGAGGAATTTATATGGAAAAAGAAAAAAGCATCTCTCCTTCTGAGCCTGGAGGGGAAAAAGTTATTTATCAGGATAAAATTGACTAGGTTGAAAAAAAAAATTGACTAGGTTGGAGACAAAAAGTTGATGTTTATATCTTTTCTCTCTAAAAGAAGAGTAAGGACCTTGATCACAGCCTAAATGTAAAGAAAGCAGAGGCAGTATTATGTAGTGACTAAGAGATTCTGCAGACAGAATGCCTGCATTCAAATTTTGGACAAGTTATATAACCTCTCTGTGTCTTCATTTTTTTCATCTATAAAATGGGAGGGGGATAGAGACTAATGGTATCTACCTCAAGGGTTGTTCTGAGATTATTTTCTTTGCTTATTTTCTTGAGGTTAATCCTGAAGCTTAAAGAGCTAAAAAAAAAAAAAAAAAGAAAAAAAGAAAGAAAAGAAAACTTCAATGTTGGAAAGGATGATACTAAAGGGAAATCAAACCAGAATCTGAGATGAAATTCACTTCCATCATAATCATGTGCTGATCTTTGCTGTTAAGCAAGTCTGTTAACCTGGTTTAATGGGTCTAGAGAAGTTTCTGACATTTTCTGTGTGCAGAAGACTGGCATTTAATGTTCCAGCATTTGCATAATGACTATCCTTTTGTTATTTTTATTTTTTTAAAGGTTAATTTTTTTTTAAAGATTTATGTATTTATTTATTTATACAAGCACTGGGTACAGTCAGAAGTGTGGGAGGGTGAGAGAATTCACCAGAGCCAGAGTGGGGAGCAGAACAGGCAGACTGACCAAGAAATACACTGCTGAGAGGAGCAGTGGGCGCGCGCGGAAGGTCTGCGCACCATGTGGGACCCTCTCGGTGAACAGGGATCGAACTGGCGCTGCAGAGGCTGCGGGCAGCTTCGCAGCCCAGCACTCAACTGCTGCGCCACCAGGAGAGGCCCCCTTTTGTTATTTTTTGCTTCTCCAACTAATTGCTTTAAAATTCTTCTGCTACTTCTGTTGGATTTTACCATTTTCTAAAAATAATCAAAATCTTCAATCACAGTCAAGTCAACAATACCTAGATAAAATTTTTTTAAAGATTTATTTATTTATGCATACAAGAACTGGGGTACAGGCCAGAGGTATTGTTAGGGGGAAAGGATGTCCTGAGCTAATCCCATACAGACTTTGTGGACTCCACCCCCACTCCAGACCAAAGCCATCAGGACATTGGGAAAGACAATCCCATCACCACCAAAGGGAAGGTTGCTGGAACCTGAGGGTGGGGTTAAGCAGCCAGGTTTGGTATAAAACCAGACATGTGGGCTTTGGGGGAGGGTGTTCCCTTTTTGGCTCTCCGCCAGCTCGCAGGGCTCAGCCAGCTCTGAGAGTGCCTTTGGGTCGGCGGATTGGGTAGGCCGCATTAAAGACTTTATTTCCCTATTTTTTCCCTGAGTTGTACATTTCCTCATTTCCCTTTCCCTTGTAAATAAACCTTTTATTAACCTTTTGTGTGTGCCTGTAGTGGAATATTAATAAGTCCCTTTAAAGCACACGAGTGAGGACCGACAGCCAGGCAACCCGTTTTATATCGGGGCTGCTCCGTAACAGTATGGGGGGGGGGTGCGAGGATTCACCAGAGACAGAGTGGGGAACAGAACAGGCAGACTGACCAGAACACACTGCTGAGGGGAGCAGTGGGCGAGACAGAAGAGGTCTGCTGCGCCATTTGGGTCACCTCCCTGGCTGGGGATTGAACTTGTGCTGCAGTGGCTGCAGGCAGCTTCATAGTGCTGTGTGTTAACCCCTTGCACCACCAGGGAGGCGCCTAGATAAAATTTTTAAAGCAAGGTATTATATGAAACTTCTGGAATTCATATAATTTGCCTGGTGATTATGTGATTTTTCATTCATGGCAACAGATATGATATTGTATAAAAAAATTAATAACCCAGAAAGTGATACCAGAATTCTCAGGCCTAGTTTCCCAGCCAGGAACGGATCCCAGGCTGCAGGGGCAGGGCTGAGTCCCAGCCACTAGACCCCCACGGGTTGGTGTCTCACGAAGCCGCAGCAGGAACTTCGCAGACGCTCAGGCAAGCAGGTTTGTTTAGAGAAGGTTTGTTTAGAGGCAGGTTTGTTTAGAGAAAGAAAAGTTTATTGAGGAGAAAAAGAACAGAAATAAAGTGGGACTCCCAGGCCAGGAAACCAGGCCTGGGAGGGGCAAGGAAGCCAAAGTGGAGTCCTGTCTCAGGGAATATATACTTTCTTTCCCTGATTATTCTAAAGCTCCACCAGTCTCTTTGTGATTGGTTAGTTCTCGGCTGTCTCACTTAATTTGCTACTGAGTGGGGGATCTTCACATTCCTTATCTAACAGCTTTCTCTTTACCCATTTGTTGCATCTTTATCTTTATGGCCCAGTCCTCTGGATGGGCATCCCTGCATTGAAGTTAAACAGCTGCCCTTCTAAGTTGTCCATAAATTAAACCACTCTCCATTTCTCCGATCTCCGCCTCCCTTTACCACCTGAAGGAAACCAGGACCAGCTTTAACAATGTTGTCCTTGGTCCTGAGATGTTTGTTTTTCCTAGTGGAATCGGTTACATTCCCTTGGTTGTCTTTATCTCTGAAGCCTCCCTAAATTCTTCAGAGGTCCCCTCCTGCACTGTCCCTAAAACTGCATAATTCCTAGCTTGCCCTGTGTCTCAAAAGGACTTACAGTCATCCAAAAATTCCTGGTTTTTACATACCCAGTACATATCTGGGATGAACACTGAAAAAAGTTTTGTTTTCTCTCATGCTAGAAGCGTCTTCATTTTGAAAGAAAAGCCAAGCTGTTCCCAGACTCCTCCAAGTAACCCTGAAAACTGTCAGTGACTTCTGGGAATAAGGGTCTGTCAGGGTACAAGGAAAATTCCTCCTTCTGAGGCTGAGCTAACAAACAAATTAAGTTTAGTGGAGAAAATTTAATAACATCTATGGAGAATTTACATGAATGTAAATTGTAAGGTAAACAGAAAAAACCAGGGGTTATATTCCTTGGTGACGGGCCTGGGACTTCAAAAAGAGAGGAGGGGTATTTACATGATCTGGATGTTTCATCATATTTGTGATTTCTAGAGAGTTAACTTCCCCTGAATGGGAAGGTTTCACTTACAACTCAAGCCAAATGCATATAACCGCAACATGAATTTACCAGAAGGGACTCCACCCTGCAATAATATAAGCACACAATTCAATTGTCACCAAACATTGGGAAATTAGCTAGCCTCTGGGCAAGACTCAGAAACCTGCAACTCAGAGTGGGTGGGGCTGGGTCAGAGAGCTTCTAGCCTCTGTCTGCCTGTAGGGAGGGCTTTTGCCAGTTGTCAGAGTGAGATGCCCAGCTGCTCTCCCTAAAATGTGGAGAAGGTTTTAAGACCATAAGAGTGGAGTTCATAAACATTTCAAATTGCCTCAAACTCCATGCCTTTTTTTTATACCACTTTCAAAGGCAAATTATCAGGACTGCCAGTTTATTTTAATTCAGGCAGGGCCTTTTGGCACTGTCAAGTTTTATCTGTCCTTGTCTCTCGAATGTCTGTTTATCATTATCTTATAAGCAAGTGATTGTTTTTTATTGATAAGTCACTATCTCTACCACATGAGGGTCATATTATAATATTAATTAATATTGCAGTATCAATACATAGGACATGAAGAGATGACTTCAGATGACAAACTCTTGCTTCTGTTGGCCATCTTAAGATAAGTTTTTCTGATAAAACAGTTGTTTCTGAAACAGTCCAAAATCTAGGTAATCTTTAAGTAATGTTATCAGTTTGCCCAAGGTTCACAGGGCCTTTTCTGGCCCTGGTTCCACATACCAATGTGATACAGATTAGAAAAGTCCTTCGCTGGACATATTGCAAAAAGCCTTCTGAGCATTTTGGGGAATACCTTTCTGATAACTACAAACAACAGAATTCAAATTCTGGACTACTAGTCTTGATCTCCTCCATTTGCCAATTACTCTTTCCCTATGGCAGTACCTGCATGGAATCCTCAGGCCCACTTAGGATGGGTGGAGCTTCTAGTCTGTGACTGGTCACTTTCCTGCTAGGTGGAACTGGGACTCATCACCAGAACCAACAGTCATCATGCCAAAGTAGAAAGTCCAAGTATTGAAATTGTAGGTCTGAATTCCAAATTTGGTTGACCATTGACAATTTGTGTGATCCTGAACATTCAGCTGTATCATATAAGGGAATAATAAACCATATTTTCCAAATATTAAGTGCTTAATATGTGCCTGTGCTAATACTAAATATTTTCTTAAATTTATATAATTAGATATATAAACCAATGAAGAACAATTAAATATATATTCATACAATTATATATAATTTATACAATTAAATAATATATAAATGAATAAAGTACAGGAACTAAAAGTAATTCAATAATTCTCATAACAACCCCAATGACATAATGACATAGGGTGGACAGTGTTTCCTAAATGCCACTCAAAAGTCAGAGTTGTGTGAATTCATACATCAAATAGCTATTATCTAATACATCAATTTTTAATTCTGACAACATTTTTTCTTTTTTTTTAAAGACTTATTTATTTATGCATACAAGAGCTGGGGTACAGGCAAGAGGTGTGGGGGTAAGAGGATTCACTAGAGACAGAGTGAGGAGCAGAACAGGTGGACTGACCGAAATACACTGCTGAGGGAAGGAACAGACAAGTCAGGAGAGGTCTGCAGCGTCATGTGGGTCATCTCTCTGGCTGGGGATCAAACTTGTGCTGCAGAGGCTGCAGGTAACTTCATAGTGCTGAGATTTAACTCCTTGAGCCACCAGGGAGGTCCCTTCAGTCACATTATTTATATATAGTTTGCTCCCCAATTTTATACACAGATAATGTCTTCTTCATAGAGATTGAGATAGGTTGGTACCATTAAAGATTCAATTTTTTAAAAAATTCCCTTTGCTCTCACTCTACACTCTTCAAACAACATTTGAACTATAACTTAACTTGATTTGTGGCTGGCCTACAAGAAGCCAAAAGAGCTATGTGACAACTTGAGCATGGTGAATCAGTAATCGGCATTATTTCTTTTTATAAATGAATGCTTTTCAAAAATTAAAATCCATTTGCAGTGTGCCTGTGAACACACTATACAAGCAGCAAAACTCTTCTGAGGGTTCTGTCACAGCCCAATTTCTGAGAATTCAAAGCTTCAGAACAGTCCCCTGAAGCAATGAACTGGCTGAAGTACCACTTGGGAAGGTTCTGGGAGGGGCAGCCAGTCTTAGCTTGGCAACAGGCCCTCCTGCAACACCTGTGCTTTAATCTTTTTTTTTTTAAAGATTTATTTATTTATGCTTATAAGAACTGGGGTACAGGCCAGAGGTGTGGGGGGTGAGAGGATTCACTAGAGACAGAATGGGGAACAGAACAGGCAGAATGACTGAAATACACTGCTGAGGGGAGCAGTGGGCGAGTCAGGAGAGGTCTGCTGCACCATGTGGGTAGCTTCCTGGCCAGGGATTGAACTGGTACTGAAGGTCAAACTATTATACCTGGCAAGGGTTAAAAAATCCTCTCTAATATCATACCATCTCATATGGAGGAAGAGTTAACAGAAAATATAGAACATTTCAATGCATGCAGAGCCAAAAATGGGAAATAAAGAAAAGGAAATAACAAGCTATGGACCAGGTGTCAGCCTCCTTAAAAAAATCTGTGTGAATACTGGGAACCTGGGAATTGCTTTACCAGTCATTTGAGAACTTGCAGACTGCAGAACAATTATCTTTATCTGAAAAGCATTTCTGAGTATAATAAGACAATCAAAGTATAATACCAACAAATGTCTTGTCGTCGCTTCGGGCAACACCACACTGATAAACGGGAGTCGTGGAACAGGCTGCACAATGCGGGATGCTGCTGAAGAGCAAGATCCTGGCCCTTTTATTGACACACGTAATTGGTTTTTAGGAGATTATGGAGATTAAGGAAAGGGAAAGGGTGTAGAAGATTAGGGATTGTGAGTCTGCCGTCCAGGCACTTCTAATCTACTTGATGCTACACCCTAATCCCCAGCCATGGCTCTAATCTCATCAACAAGGCCCTCCTGATCAGCTTCTGGGGTCCCTTGTCATACATCGGTCCCTGGCCCACCGGCCCACCGGGCATTCCTGGTCATACCTCATGACGTATAAATCGGGAGTATATGTTGTGCATCCGTCCTCAGCCCCCTGGGCTTTCTGGACATACCTCCTGAGGCACATGTTATGCATCGGTCCTCAGCCCCCGGGCATTCTGGGCATACCTTGTGATGCATAACCTTCCCAGTGTGATCCAGCTTTGTGCTCTTGTTTGATCTGAAGGGTTTAAGGGTTAGGGCTCCTGTTCCTAACTGGCCGGACCACTTTGACCTTGTTTAGGTGACAAAATGGTGGCCATATAGGCTGCCTAGGAGTAGCAGACCCACAGTGTCTAGCACAGACTTTCCATTTATGATGCAACACAAGTAGGTTTAAACATGATTTCCAACACCATCTTTGGTTCTTGGCTAGCAATCCCAACAATTTCTAGTTATAATACTTTCTTATTCCTATAAGATATATTTATTTTCCAGGTGAAGTGCATTGTAAAAGTGTGTTTGTTATTCTTAACATTATCCTAGAAACTTTTTAAATGTTCAAAGGGACATAGCAGGAGAAAGTTCTCCACTGGTCTCTTGCATTTCTGCATGTTTATGAACTGGAGCATTAGCTGGCCTTTTGTCTCAGACTACCTTTTCCAGAATGTTTGCATAGTGAATACCCTTGGAAGATAGCTCCAAATGTCCACCTTTCAAAGTGTAGTTGCTTTGCTTCCTGTCCAAAATAACAAAGCTCATGTTTCTGATGCAGTAAAGTATGCTGCAGCCCAACTGTAAAAGATATAAATATTTCCTAAAGAGAAGTTTGAATCTGCATTGCCCTATAATCAACCAGTGAGAACCCACTGAGACAAATGGATTGATGAAGACTGCACTTTAATTTTTTTTTTTCATTAGGAAATTTGGCCCTTTCGGAAATTTCCACTCAATTTTAAGAAAAGACTAAAGTTTGTGTTCTTGTTAACAGTAAGCCCTCAATTAATGCTATATCCTAGTATCAGTTGTACTTTGAGAGCTTAGAGAAGGGCCTAAGTTGCCCCACAATTGGGGCAAAGTGGCATGGGAGAAGCTTCAATGAAGAGATGTTACCTGCCCAATGGCCAGAGGTGGCCCTAAAAGCCAATGCAGTAGCTATCCAGACAAGTGCAAAGAGGATGGACTTCTAGTGGTGTAAAGTGTCCTTGGGTATAGTGAGGGGAAGTTGGTTAAAGACAAAACTTTTAAAAGATCAGTCTGGCCCTAAATAGCTAAATAATCTTGAGAAAGAAGAAAAAGTTGGAGGTATTATGAGCCTTAATTGCAAACTATATTACTAAGCCATAGTAATCAAAACAGTATGATATTGGCATAAAAATAGATTCAAAGATCAGTGTATCATAGAGCAGAGAACCCAGGAATAAACCCATCCATATAATGTCAGTTAATTTACAACAAAGGATCCAAGAATATACAACAGGGAAAGAATAGTCTGTTCAATAAATGGTGTTGGGAAAATTGGACAGTCACAAGCAAAAAAATGAAACTAGACCACCATCCCATAGCATATACAAAAATTAACTCAAAATTAATTACAGACCTGATATGTAAGAAATAAATCCATAAAATACCCCAAAGAAAAGATTGGCAGTAAGCTCCTTAACACCAGTTTTAGCAATGATTTTTCAAATCTGACTCTAAAAGCAATCACAACAAAGCCAAAAATAAAAGAAACTATATTAAAACATTTCTCAAGGCAAAGGAAATCACCAACAGAATGAAAAGGCAAACTATTGAATGAGAGAAAATATTTTCAATCACATACTTGATAAGGCGTTAATACCCAAAATATTTAAAGAATTCATACAATTCAACATAAAAAAGAAATCCAATCTGATTTAAAAAAATGGACAGAGGGCTGAATAGATATTTTCCCAAAGAAGACATATGTATGGTAACAGGAACATGAAAAGATACTCAACACCACTAATTATCAATGATATGTAAATTAAAACTGCAATGAGATATCACCTCACACCTGTCAGAAAGCCTGTTATCAAAAAACAGGAGCTAACAAGTTCTAGCAAGTGTGTGAAGAAAAGGGGACACTTGCACACTTTGGTGGGAATATAATTTGGTGTAGTCACTATGGAAAACAGTACGGAGATTCCTCAAAAACTTAAAAACAGGGCCTCCTTGGTGCATAGGGGTTAAAGTCTCAGCACTAATGAATATATCAGCATCCACTGGTGCAAGTTTGACACACACACACACACACACACACACACACCCCTCCTCCCCAGGGAGCTAAACCACATGGGGCAGTAGACCTCTCCTGTCTTGACCACTGCTCCCCTAAGCAGTGTATTTCAGTTGATCCACCTGTTCTGCTCCCAACTCTGTCTCTGGTAAATGCTCTTAAAAAAAACAAACTTAAGCACCTCTCCTGTCTTGCCTGCTGCTCCCCTCAGCAGTGTATTTCAGTAGATCTCCCTGTTTTGCTCCCCACTCCGTCTCTAATGAATTCTCTCACCCCCCCCCAACACCTCTGGCCTATACTCCAGCTTTTGCATGCATGCATAAATAAATTTTTAAAAAAACTTAAAAATAGAATTGCCATACGATCCACCAGTTCCACTTCTGAAAACTTATTTAAAGAACACAGGAATTATTATACTATGTTAATTATTATATAATAATTTCACAATAATTTATTTCACAAATCATACCTAAGTTGATTTTGCTTTTTTAATTGCTTCATTACATTAATGTGAAATATTCTGTATAAAAATTTTAACTGCTAAATAAATAGTTCCAATTTTTAAAGTATTAATCTTAATAAGTATTTTTTAATCTCCCCAAGAAGCAGTTAATTTTAGACTAACAAGACATTTCCAAGATTTTAATTAAATTTCCTTGAGTCTATAAATCTGTTTTTTGTAGCAAAAGAATAGCTTTCTAAAGAACAGCATTAGACTTAACTCATATTTATTACATAAGAATATTTTAAAAATTCATTTTCTCATTTATCTTGGTACTCCAGGGTGTTTTTCTGTTAAACTGCTATTTCTTTCTTATAGATTAATTCATCTGCTACTTGAACACAGCTAATTTTTAAATGCTTAATTATGTACTATAAAAAGTCATGAGAAATAAGACTTTCCCGGTGATATTAACCCAAGATTCCATGGGAGCAAGAAAATAAAAAACAGAAGCAGAATCAAGCCCCCTTTTAAATGGAAATCTCATTCTATGTAAAAACCAGCCTCACTTTAACAAATAATTAAGGCTTAGCAGTTGGTAGTTAAATAAAGCAAAATGAGCTAAAAAGGAGACTAAAATGAAGCATCAAAGGTGTAAAACTAGAGGGTGTTCTGTCTTGAAAGTCTAGATGAGAATCTTTCTTGTAAGTTTGAACAAGAAATTACACTGAAAAGCCATTTTTGTAAGAAAATAATCTTGCAGTAACACAGAGTAGAGGCAAACACTCATCATTAACTTCTTTAGCTATTAATCTTGGTTGGCTAAAAAATAACAAAGGCTAAAAAACTAACTCTCCATCATAAGGAAAACTATGGAAACACATAATTATCAAACATATACTAAATGAATCTCTTGCAAATGATTGGTCAAGGAAAAAATTTCTCTTAAACATAAATTTAAAAGCCAAATTTAGAGGGCCTCCCTGGTGGCACAAGGGGTTAAGCACAGCATCTAAAGCTATCCTACGCCTCTGCAGCAGGAGTTTGATCCCTGGACAGGGAGCAATGCACATGGCAGATGCCTCTGCAGCAGGAGTTCGATCCCTGGACAGGGAGCAACCCACATGGCACAGCAGACCTCTCCTGACTCGCCCATTGCTCCCCTCAGCAGTGTATTTCAGTCAGTCTTCCTGTTCTGCACCACACTCCGTCTCTGGTAAATCCTCTCACCCCTCATACCTCTGACCTGTACCCCACTTCTTGTATGCATAAATAAATAAATCTTAAAAAAATTTTCATTTATAAAGCATCACATGCCATTGAAGAGGTGCTGTAGATTGCAGTGCTCATCACTAATTTATCCAGTTTTTAACAGACAAAGGTTTTGTTTTTTTTTTTTTATTTTTAAAGAACAGGTTTATTAGAAAGGGAATAGAACAGTAAAAGACACTTGCATAGACACAAACATGCAGGAAGAGCTGCCTAGACAAAGGTAATTTAATCAATTATTCTATTCAATTCAGTAAGAATTTCTACCATGTATCTTGCATTGCTCTAAGGAATGATATGAAGGAAGCAGATCTCACGGTCGATGTGTGTGAGGCCCAAGGCTGTAATCAAAATAAAGCCTATAATCTTGAGCAAAATTGGAAACTTAAAATAGTGCAATGTTCACTATAGATAGAATTGATTATGGGTTTATGGTTCACATAGCTATTTGAAACTACATCTACTACAGGGGCTTACAAAGAACATTCTCAAATGCAGTTTAAGTAAATCATGTTTGAAAATAACGGATGTATTTAGTATTAACTACCTGTCAATCACTGGACTAAGAAATCCCACAATCACCTGGTGAGATGGGAACTATAGCTGCCACATTATACAGATTTGGTAAGGAGTAAAGCTGTGGATTTTTACCCAGGTAGCTTGATTTAGGAGTCATTTATACTAGATCATCCAAGGCAGTCTTATTTGAAGAGATTCTGGTTTCTTATCCACAGGTAAACTCATATATCCCAAATCACAGGCCCTTACCTTATTGCTCAGAAAATATTACATACTCCCTTTAAATTCCTAGAGTATTTTTTCAGCATTACACTTGATATCTTAATCCTGGTATTTTGAGATCAATATCTCAGTTTATAATGCTGTAACTTTCTTTAAAAAGATTATTTATCCTAACTAGTCCCAGATTTTGACTTTTGGGTAACGGTGAGTTACTTTAGAAAGCTGCCCACACCAATGAATCAGTTTGTTACATTTTCTAGCTCTTCCCTGCAGTCTTGGGACTCTTTTGGATTCTGGAATCCTGCCCCACATATATCAGAATCCACTGGGAGGAATTCTTCAGGCACCCTGTACTTTAAACCCCACATGGACCCCCCCAACACAAGATTTGCCCAGTATGTATTGGATACCAAGCATATTCCAAGCACTTTAAAACCCATTATCTCATCTAAATATACCAGAGGGCCTCCCTGGTGGCACAAGGGGTTAAGCACTGCACTATGAAGCAATCCGCAGCCTCTGCAGCACGACTTTGATCCCTGGCCGGCCAGGGAGCAACCCACATGGTGCAGCAGACCTCTCCTGTCTTGCCTTCTGCTCCCCTCAGCAGTGCACTTCTGTTCCCCACTCTGTCCTGGTGAATCCTTTCACCCCCCGCATCTCTGGCCTGTAACCCAGCTCTTGTATGCAAAAAATAAATAAATCTTAAAATATATATATATACCATAAAGCAATCTTGTGCTCAAGAAAACAAAGAGGGTTGGCCACAGTCAACATGTGGAGATGGAGGAATTTTAACCCACATCTTTTATGAGGGTTTTAATGATTTAACAGTTTTCTATTTATCTTCCATTTTATATTTCATTATGATAAATTAAATACTTTCTGATCAATAACTTTATAATGTTTTAAAATATTAAAAATTTCAAGAAAACACATCCATTCAGATTCTTTGAATGAGGTCAGTTGGTTTTAATAATGAAATCTTTCGTAGATTGCTACACCCCCCGCCCCCTGCAGTGACCTTCAGGGCTAATGGCTGTTGCCATGGTCCCTGAGGTCCGGCGTGGGCAAGGAACCATGCGC
The DNA here is from genome assembly GCF_964194135.1 of Talpa europaea. Classification (NCBI taxonomy): domain Eukaryota; kingdom Metazoa; phylum Chordata; class Mammalia; order Eulipotyphla; family Talpidae; genus Talpa; species Talpa europaea. The sequence goes on from NC_140080.1 coordinate 67,816,520, forward strand.
GCAGGGGGAGAACAGCAAACTCCCTAAGATGCAGAGAAGCCGAATGCCTGCCAAGAGATAACGACCACCAGAAGCCGCCACAAAGATGGTTAAAAGAAATGCTGACCACCTGGAACCTTATCTCGCTTTCTCAAGGCCCACAAACTTTATTCTGCTACAACTGTCTTTCTAAAATCTTTCCTTTTTCTGGTCATTGATTGCTAATTAAAAAACATACGTAATTTAATAATTAGGCTAATGCAAATGAAACATTACTAAACACTGTGTTATAATAGAATTGTTGGTTTAATAATCTTTCTATTATGTGCTTAACCTTAGTACCTTTGATATTAACTGCATTATAATATAAATTTACCTATGACAATTAATTATGAGTAAACATAAGTAAGTAATAGTAGTAGTAGTTAGTACAAAAATATAGAAAGAGTTAATAAACTGTCCAATTAGGAATAAGACTAGGTCCAGGTGTAACTTCGGACATAAATCACTGCCCTGTCAATTAAGCTAAGCCTATGAGCAAACTGATCTCTTTGATGTTCACTGTTCCTATGCCTTTAGAAAAAACATATATATACTGACCACTAACTTAATAAAAGCGCACTCAGATTTACACTCTCTCTTGAAGTGTGTCTGTTTGTCATTTCTTTAGCCAAATCCCTGACCACCCTGCACAGTCTCTCAACCCTGAGACGGCCTCATCGTCTACTGCTGTGCTGGTCCGCGGCAGTAGATGAGTATTATTAATACCTTATGTTGGTAGATTGTCACTAACTTGCCAGGCTCTAATTCTCTGTAGCAGAAGAAAAAAAAATGTGGAATGCTAGTCTCATCTCCACTAAGTGCTATATCACAAAATGCTAATTTCAGCATCTTAAAGGAAAACGGCGAAGTTAACACTAATGCACTGCTGGTGCCCTCTAGTGGGTACTGTTGGTTTCAGGACTCATTTGCTAGGTTTTATTTTATTTATTTATTTATTTATTTATTTATTTATTTATTTATTTATTTTTGTTGAAAACTGTAGGATACTATTTTTTTTTCTTTTTTTTTTAAATTTTATTGTTATATTCCCCATACAATTGCAGCCCCCCCATTCTGACCCCAATCCCTCCCCTCCCGCCCCCGCCCCCCTAAAAGTGTCTCTGGTTCATAGTTTTTTGTTGATTTTGATTTTCACTTTCTTATAATTATTCATTTTCCTGGTCCCTTATTTAAGTTTTCTAGATTCCTGCTATGAGTGAGACCATCCGGTATTTTTCTTTTTCTTTTTGGCTTATTTCGCTGAGCATGATCCCTTCCAGCGCCATCCATGTTGCTGCAAATTGCATGTGTTTATCTTTTTTGAATGCTGAGTAATATTCCATGGTATATATGTACCACATCTTCTTGATCCAGTCATCTATTTTTGGGCATTTGGGTTGTTTCCAAAGCTTAGCTATTGTAAACAGTGCTGCTATAAACATAGGGGTGCAGGTGCTCTTTGGAATTGATGTTTCTGTGTCCTTTGGGTAAATACCTAGGAGTGGAATTGCTGGATCATATGGAAGCTCTATGTTTAGTAGGTCCAGAAATCTCCACACAGCTCTCCACAGTGGTTGGACCAGTTTGCACTCCCACCAACAGTGTAGAAGAGTTCCTTTTTCTCCACACCCTCGCCAGCATTTGTTGTTGCTAGTTTTTTTAATATGTGCCATTCTCACTGGTGTAAGATGGTATCTCATGGTAGTTTTGATTTGCATTTCCCTGATGGCAAGTGATGTTGGCATATGAAAAAATGTTCATTTGCTAGGTTTTAATGAAACCTACACTCCACCCTCTTTCTCCTCCTTTATTCTCTACTATTGTCCAGGTTCCCAAGATACACTGACAATTTCACTCAATGTTTAAGTTAATAAAAATTTTATTTACAGAAACACGTGTTTTCTTTTTATAAAAGTAGCTATACCCATTCATTGCTCATATTGCTTAACAGCTTTTGTCATTTGTGTTGAGTATTCATAACTGAGACTCTACAAGACTCACAAAGCACAAAGTACTTACAACCTGCCACTTTATTTTTTTATTTTTGTAAAGATTTATTTATTTATGCATACAAGAGCTGGGGTACAGGCCAGAGATGGGGGGGTGAGAGGATTCACCAGAGACAGAATGGGGAACAGAACAGGCAGATTGACCAAAGCACACTGCTGAGGGGAGCAGCGGGTGAGTCAGGAGAGGACTGCTGCGCCATATGGGTTGCTCCCTGGCTGGCCAGGGATCAAACTAGTGCTGCAGAGCCTTTGGATTGCTTCATAGTGCGGTGCTTTAACCCCTTGTGCCACCAGGGAGGCCCAATCTGCCACTTTAAAGAAAAAGTTCACAGACCTCTGCCTATGAGCATATAATTAGTTCTCAAAAAAAAAAAGGTTTTGACCAGAAAGGACTGCTCCCTATCAATAGTGCTTGGGAACCCACTGCCTCTACCCCACCTCCCCATGAATGCACTAACTAAATCTCTTTAACTTAATTTCCTATTTCCCGAAATTGCTTAGTCAGGTTACTCTTCTTTTTGTTTTCTTTCTAGTGCCTATAAAAGCCTATTCAATGAAACACATTTTGGAAAATACTATTTTATAATGTTATGCATAAAGACTTAAGTCTCATTATAGTTCTTATTAATCTGAGAGGAAATATTCTATTTTGGTACATCTGGACTCATTTCCTTATATTGTGAGCAAATGCTATATTGAATACAGTTTGCTTTAAAAGACTCTGTGTGTGTGTGTGTGTGTGCATGCAAGCACGTAGGTGGTTAAAACTAAAACTTAATGACCATGCTTGCATGCACACACACACACACACAGTTAATATTTGAAAGACTTTGGTAGCCAGTTCTGAATAATGAACTAACCAGACTTCTTCAAAGGCTAAATGTGGTTAAAAAATATTTGAATTACTTAACCCAGTGTTGTTTATTTATTAACTGTCTCATTTAACACTAGCTAGTTTGTTGATAAATACGAAGGAGATAAATTGCTATTCAAGGTATGTGTATTGGCAAGAAATACTGCATAAGTTCTCCAAGCCAGCATGGAGAGGCTTAAGACTCTAGTCAGGTCAGCAGCCTAAAAGGGCTGAAACGGACATTCTTAGCCCAGGGCTAGAATTCAGTCCTGGTTCCAGCCCCTAAGTTACCAGAGCACTCTGTCACCTGATTCCAACCTGAAGGATAGCATCATCCTATCTGAATTGAATAACAGGACTGCAAAAAGGAAATGGAAAGTAGAAATTCCCCAAGCAGCTAAGAATAAACCATATGACTGCTTTGTGGAAGTGAAATGTTTCTAAGTGTAGCAGAATCCACTGACACACACCAGTCAGCCTGAGAATGGGGAGAGCAGAGCCTAATAGGAACACAGTGGACCTGAAACAGATCCAGTTTATAATGTTCCACCTAACTGCTAATAGAGTTAGTTCCCTTTCACTCTCAGAATGTCTTATTTTGGGTGAAAACTTATGTGATCATCTTACCTGTAGCTCACAACTACCTAGACTCAGCAGACTACAAATAGTGCTCAAAGGTACTTAATATCATGAATGGCATATCTGACAAGACCATCACTGGTAAGAATTAATAGTTATGGGTCCTCCCTGGGGGCGCGTGGCTTGAGAGCAGTGCTGTGATGCTGTCCACAGCCTCTGCAGCGTGGTTCGATTCCCCAGCCGCCAGGGAGATTCCCACATGGCGCAGCAGACCTCTCCTGTTGCACCTGTCTGCCTATTATGCTCCCCACTCTGTCTCCAGTGAATCCTCTCACCCTCCCACGCCTCTTGCCTGTAACCCAGCTCTTGTTAAAAAATAAATTAATCTTTAAAATAAATAAGTAAATGAATAAATAAATAAAAATAAACATCAAAAAAAGAATAGTTATGATCAATGACTTAGAGATAATAAAAATGACAGACAAGCTGGGATTGACCATCAATGCCAGTTTTATTGTTTAACTGAGCAAATGAGCTACTTGTAAACTCAATTTTTACTTCAATATCATCAAGCATAAAATTAGTCTTTGCACTATTTGCCACATCTTTTTTTTTTTTTTAAGATTTATTTATTTATTTATACAAGCACTGGGTACAGTCAGAAGTACGGGAGTGTGAGAGAATTCACCAGAGCCAGAGAGGAGAGCAGAACAGGCAGAAGGACCGAAGTACACTGCTGAGGGGAACAGCGGGCGGCAGGGGAGGTCTGCGCGCCATGTGGAACCCTCGCCGGTGGCCGGGGATTGAGCTGGTGCTGCAGAGGCTGTGGGCAGCCTCGCAGCCCAGTGCTCAACCGCTGTGCCACCAGGGGAGGCCCTATTTGCCACATGTTAGAGCCATATTTTTATAACATTGATTTAATCACCTAGAACTTTTACTTTTTTTTGAAGATTTATTTATTTATGCATACAAGAGCTGGGGTACAGGCCAGAGGTGTGTGGGGTGAGAGGATTCGCCAGAGACTGAGTGGGGAGCAGAACAGGCAAATCGACTGAAACACACAGCTGAGGGAAGCAGTGGGCAAGTCCGGAGAGGTCTGCTGTGCCATGTGGGTAGTTCCCTGGCCAGGGAATCAAACTAGTGCAGCAGTGGCTGCAGGTAGCTTCATAGTGCTGTGTCTTAACCCCTTGCCCACCAGGGAGGCCCTCACCTAGAACTTTGAAAGAATAGTAACAATCCCATGAAGTAGACCTAAAAGACTGATAAAAACAGTCTTTATAAAAGTCTGTAGCTGGACACAGTGTTTCTCAGGTTTGCTGGGGTAATATTTCCTCTGGTATACAGGACCCCTCTACAGAGTGGGGCTTCTAAAAAAAAAAAAAAAAAAAAAAGATGGGCCTCCCTGGTGGCGCAGGGGTTAAGATGAAACCTATGAAGCTATCCGCAGCCTCTGCAGCACGAGTTTGATTCCCGGCCAGTGAGGGAGCAACCCACATGGCACTCCCTGACTCACCCACTGCTGCCCCAGCAGTGTATTTCAGTCAATCTGCCTGTTCTGTTCCCCACTCTGTCTCTGGTGAATCCTCTCACACACACAAAACCCCCCCACCCCACCCCCGCCCTGTGCCTCTGGCCTGTACCCCAGCTTTTGTATGCATAAAGAAAGAAAAAAAAAGGCACTCTAAGAATAAAAACAAGGCAACAAAAGCGAACAAGGACAAATTTCCACACCAACCAGATCAATGAAATTGGTGAGGAAGCAGACCAAACTGCTGGGGAAGGTATGCTCTATAATTACATTTTTTTTAGTAGCTGCCCAAATAATTAGGACCACTGTTCTAAACAGTCCTGAAGCCTGGAAGGTAGATCCTATATGACATGTTAGCTTTTGGCTAACTACAACATGTATGCCAGAACACTAACTTTCTTATGGTCTATAACCATACCCAGTTGTGTGCTGATATGTATTTACAAATTACTCCCCAGGAAGGAAAAAAATATTTTAAAACTGATATAAATTGATGTAGCAAAAAATTACAAATAACAAAAGATATGTAATATACTTTATTGCATATTTCATAAAGCCCTTTGCTTCTTAAAAAGGGCTTTTATGATATTATTTTTAAAATTTTTATTTATGCATACAAGAACTGGGGTACAGGCCAGAGGTGCAGGGGGTGAGAGGATTCATCACAGACAGAGCAGGGAACAGAACAGGCAGATCTGCTGAAATACACTGCTGAGGGGAGCAGTGGGTGAGATAGGAGAGGTCTCCTGCGCCATGTGGTAGCCCCCTGGCCAGCCAGGGATTGAACTCTGCTGCAGAGGCTGCAGATAGCTTCACAGTGCTGTGCTTAACCCCCTGTGCTGCCAGGGAGGCCTGCCACAGAGAGCTTTTATAGAATTTTGCCAAATTCTTGCATAACCAACTTATGTGGCAATTAACAAATGAGGATAACTCTAGTATGAAAGTTGGTTGATATTTTTACATTGAGGAAAGTGAGAAGACACATCTTCACTTGTTCAAGGACATGAGCAACTTCTCTGCTGACCTGAATAACAGTTTTTAGGTACGGGAGGAATTTTTCCTCCACAATGTGTGCTCTTCAACACTTCTAAATTTAATCTGCATTATTAACATTTCCCCCATCACTTTCTTAGGTCTAAAGTAAAAAGCCAAAACTAATGCTTCAAGCCCTGATGTACAGCATTTGCTGAATTCTCTGGGGCAAATATTCTGATTATGGCCAATTTCAAGTTACCAGAGCAAGATGCCATTGAATGCAGAGTGAGCAGCAGATCATAACGTAGCATTTCCCCATGAAGACAATAAACAATCATAGCAAGATGGGTAATTGTAAAATATTTAGGAAGTGATGAATTTTGCATATGCATTACCTTTATTTTAAATTTAATGCATTTAGTTACACATTTATATGATTTAGTTTTTTCATTAGCAGCTGTGTTTAACAATTGGTCTGCAGAATTCCTGGAAATTTAATAATCAGATTTCCTGAGTGGTGTGAGCATGCTGCATTGTAACCACACCTCCCTCTCATGGCTGTGCCTTCTTCCTTCTCCTGACATTTTTACAATTCCACAACCTTTGACTTTGAAGAAGGAAATGCGTCTCCCTGCATGTGATCTTCCTCTCCATCTTGCCCCATGCCTCCCCAACCTCAGGAGGGAAGGAGCAGAAAAGCCAGACACCCAATTAAGACCTAGAAGTCAAGCCCCGGGTGCAGAGAAGGACCAGTATCCCTCTTGCTCTGCCTCTTGCTTTTGAATCTTCAGGGTTTTCTGATCCTGGAAAATGGGAAATGCTGCTTTCTCCTCTCTCTTGTACAGTTCCTCCCTGGAATGTGATTGGTCTTTAGATTGAAACAAATCTTTTTTTCTTTTTTAAGATTTATTTATGCAGGGGGCTTCTCTAGTGGCGCAGGCGGTTGAGCACAGCACTGTGAAGCTGGCCGCAGCCTCTGCAGTACCAGTTCCATCCCCGCCAGCCTCGGAGCAGCCCATATGGCCATCAAACCTCTCCTGTCTCACCCACTGCTCCCCTCAGCAGTGTATTTCAGTCAGTCTGCCTGTTCTGTTCCCCGCTCTGTCTCTGGTGAATCCTTTCATCCTCCCGCACCTCTGGCCTGTACCCCGGTTCTTGTATAAATAAAATAAATCTTTAAAAAAAAACTTAAAAAAATTATTTATGTATACAAGAGCAAGGGTACAGGCCAGAGGTGCGGGAGGGTAAGAGAATTCACCAGAGACAGAGCGGGGAGTAGAACAGGCAGACGGTCCGAAGACACTGCTGAGGGGAGCAGCGGGAGAGGCAGGAGAGGTCTGCCACACCATGTGGGTTTCTCCCTGGTTGGCCGGGAAGGCCGGGAATCAAACCTGCGCTGTAGAGGCTGTGGACAGCTTCATAGTGCAGCGCTCAACCCGCTGCGCCACTGGGGAAGCCCATCATTCATCATTTTTATACAATGTAATGCTTTATTATTTCAGGTATAGTCCCAGTGAAATTCCCACCACCAATTCACCCGTGTACCTTGGTACCTTGTGCTCTTCCCACCCGTTTTTTATTAAAAAAAAAATGGAACCCTTCATGAATTTGCGCGTCATCTTTGCGCAGGGGCCATGCTAATCTCTGTATCCTTCCAATTTTAGTATATGTGCTGCAGAAGGGAGCACTTCCACCTGTTTTGATCCAACACCCTCCTCCTCCCACACAGAATGTGTTTATAGTTGCCTGTTGAATTTTTTTTTTTTTTTTTTTTTGGGACCCTTGCCATTGGTCGGGGATCAAACTGGTGCTGCAGAGGCTGCGGGCAGCCTCGCAACCCAGCGCTCAACCACTGCGCCACCAGGGGAGGCCCTGATTTTGATTTTTACTTTACTATACTTTCTTTTCCTGATCCCTTATTTGGATCCCCTACATTCTTCCTACAAATGAAACCATCCAGTATTTTTCTTTTTCTTTCTGGCTTATTTCACTGAGCATGATCCCTTCCAGTTCCATCCATGTTGCTTCGATGGCATAAGTTTATCTTTTTTGATTGCTGAGTAATATTCCATAGTGTATATGTACCACATCTTCTTGATCCAGTCATTTATTTTGGGGCATTTGGGTTGTTTCCACAGCTTACCTATTGTAAATAGTGCTGCTATAAACATAGGAGTGCAAGTGTCCTTTTGAATTAATGTTTTTGTGTCTTTTGGTAGATACCTAGAAGTGGAATTGCTGGCTCATATGGAAGCTCCATTTTTAGCAGTTTGAGGAACTTCCATACATCTTTGCAGTGGCTGGACCAGTTTGCACTCCCACCATCAGTTGTAGGAGTTTCTTTTTCTCTACATCCTTGCACATTTGTTGTTAGTTTTTTAATATATGCCATTCTCACTGGTGTAAGATGGTATCTCATTGTGGTTTTGATTTGCATTTCCCTGACAAATCACCACCCTTTAGACAGTTCCTGTGTTCTATTTCAAGACTTGCACTTAAAAGATGCCTAACCAATTTTAATACATTGTAAAGATCTATTAGGTTGTACTAATAGGATTCCTACTGGCATTTGCATTTTAATGAGTCTTCTAGAAATCAGACCTAAGGGTATGAATCTTTAATGGCAGAATTTTCAGTTCAGATTGAAAGTTATTTGTCCTGCAAGAATATTCTTCTAAGTAGTGGAATTATAACTCCTACTAGAAGGCATTTCCTTAGCTGTGTGATGAATGGATCCTGTTCCCTCCTCCTCCTACAAGGTCCACTGCAAAGCCTCAAGTGCTTTGCCTGAAATCAGATCTTGCAGATTTCTGAGTACTTTTACAATTAGGGTAGACTGGGGCCTCCCTGGTGGCGCAAGGGGTTAGGCACTGCACCAAGAAGCAATCTGCAGCCTCTACAGCACGAGTTCGATTCCCAGCCAGCCAGGGAGCAACCCACATGGCGCAGCAGACCTCTCCTGACAAGCCCACTGCTCCCCTCAGCAGTGTACTTCGGTCAATCTGCCTGTTCTGCTCCCCACTCTGTCTCTGGTGGATCCTCTCACTTCCTGCATCTCTGGCCTGTACCCCAGCTCTTGTATGCATAAATAAATCCTTAAAAAAATTAAAAAATAAAATTAAGGTAGAGTGATGTCAGCTCACCCTTATGCCCTCAGTTCTCTTATCCCCTTTCCACAGTGCCCTGGATTGGTGTCTTCCCCGCCTCCACTCTTAAAGGCTTGCAGTAGACACTTGAGATGGGTTGTTAGAATTGTTTTAAATTTCCAGTCTACACAGGATGTTATCAGTATTCTTGGTCATGTTATACACTGAGAAGGGGAGCAGCGGGGGAGACAGAAGTCTGCTGTTCCCTATGTGGGTTAGCTCCTTGACTGGGGATTGAGGCCGTAGCAGTGATACTGCTGAGAATTAACCCATAGGCTACTAGGGAGGCCCCTAAATGTGGACCTTTTATACCAGATCACCAAGAACACACTGGGACACATGCTTTTATTGGGAAAACTTCAAGGGGTTTGGTCCCTAATTAAAGAGGAGTATTTCCCATGTTTGTTCCTTCTAGTTTATTTCCATTTAAAATCTTTTAGGTTATATTTAAGTTATTGAGATAATACCACTACTGTAGGAACTGGTGAGACCTTGACATAAAACTTTCTTTGTACTGTGATTTCTTTTTGGGTGTATTTTCTAAATAAAACTTGTTACTTTTTTTTTAAAGATTTGTTTATGCATACAAGAGCTGGGGTACAGGCCAGAGGTACAGGCCAGAGGTACAGGGGGCAGGGTGTTAAGATTCACCAGAGACACAGTGGGGAACAGAACAGGCAAATTGACTGAAGTACACTGCTGAGAGGAGCAGCGGGCGAGTAAGGAAAGGTCTGCTGCACCACGTGGGTTGCTCCCTGGCCGGCCGGGGGATCTAACTCATGCTGCAGTCGCCGTAGACAGCCTCATAGTGTGTCTTAACCCACTGTGAAACCAGGGAGGCCCCTTGTTTTACATATATATATATTGGTTAGCTACAATTTATCTCTTTTCTGCATTATTTTTTAATTTTATGTATTTTTTACATCATTTTCATTTTTTGCACAATGCATGCATTTTCATCTTGGTTATAGTCCCCATACAATTCCCACCCCCCTTGTTTTGATCCTACTCCCTCCTCCCCCACCTCCGAGTGTGTCTCTGGATGTGGTACATACATACAATGGAATATTACTCAGCAATCAAAAAAGATAAATTCATGCAATTTGCAGCAACACAGATGGAGCTGGAAGGAATCATGCTCAGAAAGAAAAAGAAAAACACTGGATGGTCTCACTCATAGCAGGAATTTAGAAAACCTAAATAAGAGACCAGGAAAAAGAGTAATTATAATAATGTTAACATTATTTTAACTAAACTTTTTTCTTAAATTACTTTTTAATAAAACAAGTATTGCTTCTGCCCCATCCGCTCCATCCTCCTTCCAGGACTCCGAATAAACATATGACTTTCTCACTGAATCCAGATCTCGTATCTCGTTTTTTGTCCATTTTCTCTTTTCTTCCCTTCTTCAATTTTGATTACTTCTAATTATTTAAATTATTTCTCCTGACCTATACTTCTTGTCTCAAAGAATATGTAGAATAAGGCCCTGAGTCTTTCAGCTGCTTCCTCCTAAGTGGGTAACCTTCCCAAGGAAAGAACGCATCTTCCTCACCATCCGATGGAGTTAGGTCCCAATAAACCCATCATAAATTGAAAATAATCCTAAGTCGAAATTGCTGACTTGCTGCTGCTACCCACCCTCAAGAGAGAGTGTAGTACTGCAGTTTTACACTACTTGTAAAGTTTAAAAATCCTAATTGAACATTGTAAATCAGGGACCTTCTGTAATCCCAGATGCTGATCAGTTCTCTGGATTTTCTTCTCCTGGTTTCTGGTTTACTAATAATTGACTATATTGGTAAACACTTTGTTTTTCAGGAAGATTTTTAAAAATATTTTCTGACATTACTTTTCATTGTCAGGAAGGCTAAACTTATTACCTATTTCGCCTAAGTAGCATCAGGCAGAGTCTGGTTATTTCTGATACATTCAATAAGCATTGATCTTCTTTTGTCCCAGAATATAAAAGGGTTATCCAAATTTATAACCACATATGACATATTTAAAGACAAAATTCATTTTCTCATATATATCAAAGCCACCAAAAATATAGGAACAAAGACTGTACTTCACTTTAGTGAAGATGATAAAGCTCTCTAAGGAAATTGGGCTTGCACATGCAATAACAACATGAATAATAATATTCACCTAAAATAAAAAATATATTAAGTCCTCAGAATTAAAAAAAAGGTAATAAATCTAAACAGTGAATAGCATGTCTTTATTTTATTTACAGTACATTTGTTATAAATATAATACATTTTTGAAAAGCTTATTTTTAATTAAGTTGAGTAGATTTATATTTTAAACAGATCAACTCAATTGTTAGTTACATAATAAAGAATATAATTTAAATGACAAAAATCTCATGTTGTGAAATAGTGCACTGTATGCAGAGATGACAAGGAAAAAAAAGGTCAAACTCCTTTCAAAACTATATTCAAAGCATCAGAAAAAAATTTTTTGTTTTTACAAAGTTTTGTATAAGCCATAGGAACCACCGGTACTGAAGTATGAAGACTCTGTAACCAAAGTTCAAAACTGATTTTAGAGAACTGTGTAAAGCAAGACAGGAAAAATCTGTATTTAATACTCAATAGAACTTCACAGTAAAGCTCGAATTTATAGACTAATGGCTTAACAGGAGTACTGCCAACAAGGCCTTTCCCTCAAAATCGTCTCCTAATATTCATATACCATTGATAAATTGTAACAGCAGACATAGACACTGGTTTTTAAGACGGGGCTTAATAAGGTGCATGGATATGTTGATATTCTGTCTTATGAGCATATAAATTATTGCCAGGGCTTAAAAGAAATAAAAAAAAAAAGAATAAGTATCCTCAATCCAACGTGCTTTCTGTCATCAACAAACTGACAAGTTAAAGTATTTTGCAGTGATCTGACACCAACCTCTATAGCAAGTTAGGTATTTCAAATACTGATGTAAAAACCCATTCAGTAAAGTAAAACTGATTCTTGTATATTTCAGTACAAATTTACAAGGTGTCACGCATTATTGATGATGATCAGAGCAGGCATGGAATTCTGCTGACTTGTTTCAAACACCGTAACTTGGTCCGACAACTTGGCAAATACCCTAGGAGTCCCAAGGTTATAAACACCTGTATGGACGAAGCATGCTTTCAGCTGCAAACTGTGAATCTCCTGGCTTTTAAGCTGAAGTTTATATTGTGTTTGCCCGAGCCATGTGAATGATCCATGGATTTCAAATGCTTCTGGACTAAGGAGGGAGAAAAAAATGATTAAGATTTTTTTCATTCACAATTGTTTTTCTAGAGACTCATCCCTTTCATCTATCAATCCTACCACTAAAAATTATTTTATGAGTCCAACATTTTAAAACAATAATGGTCACAGCTATTATTAATATTGCTAAATTGATAATTCTTACTAATAGTTACTATTTTCCAGGTACAATGTTGAGTGAATTTTCTTACTGCTCACAATAGTAGCTGGTAAACAATGGAAACTGATTTCAAATCTGAGTTTTTAACCGCTCGGTTATCCAAACAAAACAAGAAATGTATATATAAGAATGCTTAAAATACTCAAATTGTTTATGATATTGAAAAATGGGAAACCACAGTGTCTATCAATGAGGTCTTAGTTCATTAATTTATGATATACAAAATCATCAAAAGAATGTGTCTGAATTTCAGAGTGGCCCCAAATACTTTCTGGGTATTAAACAATGATAATGAGTATATATTTCACATTACTTTTCAAAAAAAATCCAAAAATTCCTGAATTCCCAAAAGCATCTAGCTCTTGAGTATCAGATATGATAGGCTGGACCTATTTGGGGTTTTTTGGTAGTATTATTTTATAACCAAGAAAAAAAAATGCCCTATGCTACTGTCACACAATTGATTTTCAAATTTAGTGTTCTTCATCACCAACAAACCATTATAAACATTTTTGTCTCTGGCAAAACTCACGTGCGGCTTTTGCACGCTGCTTTTCATTTTGTCCCTATTTTAATACTAAGATTATAATCTGTAATTTTTCTGTAAACACCGAACAAAAAAATCAGGGCATGCCTGTGTAAACTTCCCTAATCCATGCTAAGTAATTATCTGCACAATTTCAAAATATTAAATTGCTCTTAAGTCACTTTAAATCTTACACTGCAAAACAATCTTGCATGAAATAAATCTTTACCTTGTTGCTTTATGCCGAAGATCAACTATTACATCAACATCAGCCTTGGAACAATTTGAAAGTAACAGGGTAACTGGTACTAAACAAAGGCTGTGGAAGAAAAATAAACAAAGATTAGCTGTGGTTTTAAAACAATGGAAACCTACTCTCCTGAAAACTAACACTTAAGAAATGCCTAACAGATATAGAATAAATTGTGTAAAAACAATCAGATTCAGGGCCTCCCTGGTGGCGCAAGGGGTTAAGCACAGCACTGTGAAGCTATATGCAGCCTTTGCAGCACCGGCTGACCAGGGAGCAACCCACGTGGCACAACAGATCTCTCCTGTTTTGCCCGCTGCTCCCCTCAGCAGTGTATTTCAGTACATCTGCCTTTAGTGCTCCCCAGTCTGTCTCTGGTGAATCCTTTCACACCTTCCCCCACCCCCGCACCTCTGGCCTACACCCCAGTTCTTGTATGCATAAATAAAAATAAATCTTTTTTTAAAAAATGATGCATTTTTAAGGTAATGATAAACCTGCTCATCAAAAAGGAAACTTTTGGGGCCTCCCTAGTGGCGCAAGGGGGTAATGTGTTATGAAGCAATGCACAGCCTCCGCAGCATGAGTTCAATCCCTGGCTGGCCAGGGAAAAACCCACATGGAGAGGCAGACCTCTCCTGTCTCACCGGCTGTTCCCCTCAGCAGTGTATTTCACTGAGTCTGCCTGTTCTGTTCCACACTCTGTCTCTGGTGGATCCTCTCACCCCACCCCCCAGCATCTCTGACCTGTACCCCATCTCTTGTATGCATAAATAAATAAATCTTTTTTTAAAAAAAGAGGAAATTTTTGGCAACTGAGGTAGCTGACACAATACCCATCCTTAAACACGGCTGCAACATATAGCAATGGCAGTAAAAAGGTAAATTACTTAAGAGTCGTTTCTATAGTTTCAATATTATTCTAAAGTTCTTTAATATTTGGGATAATGCCATGTCAAAATAAGTAACTGTATAGGTTGTAGAGAAATTTTAACAAAAAATAAACCTCAAACCTTTTTTGATGAAATGGATGACTGAAAGATTCTGGATAGTGAAGACTTGTTTTAATGAGATTAGAAAGTTGTTCAGCTGATGGTCTTGAGGGAACCGTAGTGTTTTCTGGTCTGAAAAATTTTAAGAGTTCCATTTCTGGAGTGTCCTAAGGAACAAAAATATGACAATAAAAACACTATATAAACAAACGAGTTAAAACCAGCAGAGTAAAAGTAAAGCATGAACAATATTTTTTGGAGTAGAAGGCTAAAGTTTATCAAGTTATGCATGTAATTTGCACTAAGTCATCAATTTGAAAGTCTTTGGGCTCTAAATCTATTTCATCACCATATAATGAAACTGCCTTCTAAATTCAGTTAATATAAAGAGGATATAAAATATTTAAAAACTTACAGAGAAACAAAAAATATATGCCATATATAAGATGGAAATATAATGAGAATTATTTTATAGAAATCACTTTAACTTTCTAAATATTAATCTTGCCTCTGAGATGTTCTTCAATAGTTTATGATATTTGGAACAAAAACTTAGGATATTTGTATAATCAAAAGGAGAACAGTTTCCTTAAGCAATAAATTTGAGGTTAAATTTAATATTTTTGTTAAACCTAAAAAATTACCATTAGTAATACCATCAAAGTTAAAACTGATTCAAGTTAGAGAACCACCAGCAGATGCTAAAACTAGTAAATCTAAGCTGCATGAGAAATGAAATAATAACAACCTCAAATTATCTCACCACAATTTTTTAAATAATAATTATTAATGGAAAAGTAGCAACTTTACTGTGGAGAAACATGGTATATACAACCTTAACCAAATGATCCATTATTGAT
Organism: Talpa europaea; assembly: GCF_964194135.1. Taxonomy (NCBI): domain Eukaryota; kingdom Metazoa; phylum Chordata; class Mammalia; order Eulipotyphla; family Talpidae; genus Talpa; species Talpa europaea. The sequence goes on from NC_140080.1 coordinate 67,831,692, forward strand.
AATGGGACTTCCAGTCTGTATCATGTAACTTTTGATGTAATATACTTAACTAGTATCACTTACGCAAAGTCTCTGGCAAAAATATACAATCTTAATCTAATTATGAAGTAGCACAAGAAAAAACCAGAGGTATTATTCTACAAAAAATTAACACACTCTTCAAAAATGTCAAAGTCATGATTGACAAATTAAGACGGACAAATTAAGACCTCCAGATAGAGACTACATAGATAAGACAAGTGAATGTCCTGATAAGAAAAAACAGTTACAAGGATACAACTAATCTAACTTAAATAGATATATCTATAACTAATCTTCTGAAGACTTCTGAATATAAACGGTATAGAAAAATACTGCTTCAGTGATAAACTTACTGGGTTAATAATAGTTTCTGTGATTATGTAATAGATTGACTTTGTTGTTAGCGCAAGGGCATTAAGTCTTCAATTTACATTTCAGTAATACATGAGAATGATTAAGAAAAAAATTCAACAGAAAAGGAATGATAAAGCAAATAAGGCAAAGTGTAAACCACTGATAAACCTGAATGAAAGATACAAGGATACTGTTTACACAACTTGCATGTTAAGTTTGAAAACTATCTCAAAATAAAAAGTTGTCAAAATAACAGGGAGAAACGCTTAAAGCTAAGATCTATTATTTATAACACTATACAAAGTCACTGTTTGAATTACTGGATTAAATGTGGTTAAATTTCATTGTACACTATAATTTTTTGGTAAGATTAAAGTATATTTTAGGAAAAATAAGAAAACATATTAAACACTATTACCAGGTGCAACACAAGTTCAAGGTCATCATTTACATTTTATGATATACCCCCTGGAGTTCTGCAGTGGTGTGGGCTTGTTTCAACAAATAAAAAAATACAGAGGACATGGTTCTCTTCCTCTCGAACATATCAATTCTTATTAAAACTATGCATTTCAAATTCAATATAGGATATATCCTAGGAAACACTAAGATCATCAATGCATCTTAATACTCTCATAAAGTGCTAGTAAAAAATTTTAAAATCAGGGCCTCCTTGGTGGCGCAGCGGGTTGAGCGCAGCGCTGTATAGCTGTCCACAGCCTCTGCAGCACTGGTTCGATTCCTGGCCTGCTAAGGAGATTCCCACATGGCGAGGCAGTCCTCTCTTGTCTTGCCCACTGCTCCCCTCAGCAGTGTACACTGGTCCTTCTGCCTGTTCTGCTGCCTGCTCTGTCTCTGGTGAATTCTCTCACCCTCCTGAGCCTCTGGCCTGTACCCCAGTGCTTGTAAAATAAATAAATCTTTAAAAAAAAACAAAACAAAACAAAACCTACACACTTAAACAATTTTTTTAAATCAATTCATGTGCATTTGAATTATTAACCAATCTTCTGCCACCACCCCACAACCCAAAACCTAATATTAAAAGCCTGCACAAACTAGACTCCTTCAAAAGTACAAAAGCCAAACAACCCCCCCCAGAAGTTCCATGGAAAGCTCAAAGTGAACTCAACCATTACCTGTTTCTGAGGATATGAAAAGGCTTCTTTTCCTATAGTGCGAAGAATCACATGATGCTGACCTTCTAAAATAAGCTGCTTACTGTCTTCCACTACATAAGCCTACGAAATACAAAGCACAGAAAAGTAATCCTGCTTGACAATAAACTCAGAAGTAACCAATGTAATCTTTGATGGAAGGTGGAAATACTAAGGCTAATATCTATCAATTAACTACATTCATGGCTGTGTCAGCATTTCAATTTATTTATTTAATTAAGTGTGAAAAAAATCCATTTTGCCTCGATATAACACAATTGGCCTAAATGTTATATAGAAACAACTTGAAATCTTTTTCAGTTTTTTCTAGAGTGCTTAAAAAATTAGTCCAAAAGAGCTGTAACACAAACTTTTTTCTTTATTGAACTGCCAATAGAAGGGCAGTCTCCTCTATACTTACTTCTGAAAGGCCCTAGGTCTTATCAGTAGAGCTTAACCAGTTTTATTGAAATAGATACAAACTCAACTTGGTTTCAAAAAACTTTATTGAGTAAAAGTGTGATACAGTAACAAGAACACTCTAGAATATTTGAATAAATTTAAAATACATGTACTGATCACCTACCATGGGCATTTATCAATGCTAACCCTTCTATCAGACTATGTAAACTCAACTCTTGCCATATAGTTCAGTGAATATCCTTGGGTAAGATCTTTAATTTCACTATAAAAAATAGGCCTGCTGTGTATTCCAGTTCAAGAACTTTAGGAAAGACAAATGCCTAAGCAACACATTCTGATCTGCCATGAGTGGATACTATTTGGATCTTATTTAATTAAAAAAAAAAGTTAAAATATTTTCAAATAATCTGGAAAAAATGAACACAGACCAATAATTAGAAAGTATTAAGAACTAATGTTAACTTAGTTGGGCAAGATAGTAATTCTATGGGTTCATATTAAACAAAAAGAGTCCTCATCTGCTAAAATACACAGAAGTATTTACAGATGCTTTCAAAAACCCGTTTAAAAATACATATAGTAAAAGGTAAGGGAAGTTTAAAATAAAAGAAAAAAAACAAAGGAGGAGGGCAACAGAATACATGGAATGTGAACAGCAACAACTTGTGGCTGCTGGAGCCTGAGTAATAGGTACTCTAATACCTGCTTTCATAGAACTTATGTCCACAATATTCTCAGTACAACTTAAGTAACAGTGACAAAGAAGAAAGTCATTGAATTTGAATGCATTCTTTCCTTAAGGAGAAAAAAAAAGGCCACTATGGAACTATTAAAAGGTTTAATGCTGAAAGTGGAAAATTTAAAAAGAGTAAATAAGTATAAATTACATTTGTACTTCACTTAAGAATCAAGTATATATAGGTGAGGCTTGCTAAAGTAATTTAATAACACATACCTTCCATAAAACAACAATATTCAAGTCCACCTCACTGCACTTCTGAATTAATCTCACAGCATCCTCTATTGACTGTTTCTCTGTATGCACAGATGGCTGGGCTTGCACTTTCTTCAATTCAGAGGATAAACTTCGATAAAAGAAGTCTGCACATGGGCTTGCTGAACTTATTATCTGTTTAAAAAAAAAATCACTCAGCTACATAAATATTTTCAATTAAATTATCTTGCTAAAATTTATATTTCTCTAACTTATATATAGCCAAAAGGCTTACTCAATAATTTCTTGTCAATTTGGTTGTACAAGAAGACTTGCACAACTCTAAGACATGCACAACTAAAAATCTGTGTAAGTTATCCTGAATCTTACAGCTATTATATCAAAATAATTAAATCAAAATAATTCATCTACATTGTATGACATTAGCTTTGACATTCTAAGTATCCAGGCAGGATAAATAGTTTTTTTTCTGCTTGTTTGTTTTTAAGATTTATTTTATTTATCTATACATACAAGAACTGGGGTGCAGGCCAGAGATGCAGGCCTTCCTGGTGGCATAGAGGTTAAAGTTTCAGCACTATCAATCTATGCCAGCCACTGTGGCATGAGTATAGTTTTTAACTACTAAGGTAACAGAAGTATTTCTCATACAAATACTTAGAACATAGTACACTATCCAATGAAACAATGCAAATAGTTACTGGCATTAACTTGGCTTTCATACTTGAAAGAACATGAGAAAAAAAATTTAAATGGGCTCAGAACTTGTAGGATTTTCCTTAATTAAGAGAATATTATGTTTCACAGTAAAATCTCTACAGTTGTAATTTCCTTCATTAGAGGCTATAAAATGTAAATGCAAAGTCGAGTTAATTATTAAATATACACACTTCCCTTTTAAAAGACAAATTTTTCTGGTAACCTACTATTCCCACAGTTTCTCATTAATGTTATAGTGCTTTTTATTCAACCAGATTCATCAAAAGGGAAAATATTTTTGTTCTTCAATACTCTATACAAAATTATTTAGCAACAAATACAATAGAAATTTTTCAACTTCAGTATAATTTAAGGTTTCTAATAATGTTCCTAGGGATTTTAAATTAAAAAAAAAAAGTGAACAAAACAAACAACTGAGGTCTTGAAAGCTAAAGTCAACCATTAGGAAGCACAGTGTCTCCAAGTCATACTTGTTTTAGAATTACTAGGCTTCAGGAACTAAGATATTTCCAAAATAGCTGTTTCTTCAAATGGCCAAAAGATACAGCTATGAACAGTCAGATATAGGCAAATGATTGAAAAGAAATATAAAAGGATGTTTGGAATCATCAAAAAGAAGAGAGCATAAAGAAAAGCTAGTATCAGTAATAGGTCCCAATGTAATTTTACACACATAGTCCAGCATTTTTGAAAGGTTTTCAAATCACCTCTCACATCTGAGGAGCTATATAAAAATGCCATTTCCAACATAATGTATAGAACTCCACCCACAACGTAATGTATAGAACTTTAGAAAAGGGAAGGCAAAGCTTTCATTTTTACAAAATTCTCTAGGGCAAAAATAAGGCTTGTAGATTTACCATCTCAACATCACCCTTGTTGCTTATAGCAATTTAGAACATCCAATCCGATCCAATCCTAATAAATCAGAATTTGCATTTTAACAAAATTCCCAGGTGATTTTTATGCACTTTTGGGGGAGAGTTTCAAAACCATTGCTCTTGGTGATTCTTACATAAAATTAAGTTAGAGTATCACCCTCCTAGACAATAATCATTACAAATCACAAAAGAGCTTATTATTTAGGTCTTAAAACCATATGATAAACCAAAACCCTCTGGTTCCACTGTGAGCACTTTCCCTAATAAACAAATTTCCTCATATAATCCTGTCTCTCTTTTTAATCCCAAGTACTATACTTATCTCATGTGATACTCTTGAAAGAAAATTAATTTCTAGTTTGAAATAAACTAACTTAAATGGCATAATCCATATAGCATTTTTGGTTTGTTTGAGGCATAAAGGCAAGTTGCAAAACCAACAAGGTTGATATGCTCATCCACCAAACTATTTGGGGATTACCAAAGTAATAGTTTTGCCAAAATAATCAGCTAGTTTGAAACTGTGACTCTTAAGACCAATCACTACTGTGCAGATTTGCATACCTGTTCATTTCCAAAGATGATATCTGCAAAGGTATATTTTTCTGAGGACTGTGTGGCAACTAAAAAACAGGGGAAAACAAACTAATCATATCATTGGCATGAAATATAATATTACCATTATAAGTATGCAAGTAAAGTGAATTTACCTTCTTTCTCCTTACATCGTATTGCCTTAAAGCAAAACTTTCCCTTCTCCCTACTGGCAAGTTTGGCATCTAGGATGAAAAGAGGAAATTTCAAAGATATTTCTCAGGTTATGACATGGTAAAATCTATTTTATTATTTAGCGTTCCTTAATCAAACTAGAAAATAATTCATAATTGTAAATAATGTATAATGAAAAATGTCTTCAGTCTGGAAATTCAGAAGTTGGGGGCTAAAGAGCCCACAATCCCACCACTTAAAATCATTCTTTCAGTATTTTCATCTGTTTGATTATGTCAGTATTGTTGTAAGTACACACTTTGCTATAATGCACTTTCCACTACTACAAACACTTTTTTTTTTTAATTTTTTTTTTTTTGCAAACAAATTTCATTTTATTTTTCTTTAGGTGTATGTTACCACCGTACACCCACTACCAAGGCACACATAGTCCTCCACCATAGTCCATTGTGCACCTTCTCCATTTTGGTATCCCTTTCTCCCTACCCCCGTAGTAGCCTCAGTTCTATAGTCAGATTATTTCTAAAATTTGTTATTTGTTTGGTTTTATCTGACCCTTTGCTATGTTTTTCTACTATAGACACTTTTTAAATGCTAACATACATTAATGAATACAAAGGTTTGAGTATTCCCACTAAAGCTACACTGAATTTTTCCCTATTAAACATAATCTTGCAACAAACTGCTCTGAATATAGGGATTTTTCCATATTTTTAATTATAAATTCCAAAATCACAATTACTATGAGGCTAAGGATATAAATTTTATATACTTTGAATATAGTGTACAATTCTTTTCCAAAAAGAGTAATTATCATTTCACCAGCCATGTGCTCTCATGTTACTGGCAGGATGATAAACTGATAGAAATAATCTTGAAAAACAATTTGTTGATATGTATCACAAGTGCGTATTCTGCTTAAATGTTACTTAGGAGGGAAACACACCTATCAGTAGCAAAGGAAATAAAAAAATCTTCCATTTCTAGTCTATGTATTTTCTGTACTGTTCAAATTTTTTACAGTGATCACATACTCAGGCACCTTTTTTACTAATAAAAAAACCTAATAAAAGTACAATGGAATGCTTAAAAAAGTAACCTATAATATTATGGAACTATTGTGAAAAACAAAGCAATTAAAATGTAAGAATTTATTACGAAGAGGAGAAAAAGGCACAAACCTTTGTTTTCAGAGAGATTTACAGATTTCTGTAACTTCCAGTGTTTGCTACTACTTGATACTTGTACTATATGGAATTCCTTAACACCCGCTTCACTCTATCAAAAAGAAGTATTGAGTCATTCAGGATATACAAGCACTAAATTAGAATATTCTAATCAAAACAATATTTATACTTTGCCAGTGAATTTTTTTTTTTTTTTAAAGATCCATTTATCCATGCATACAAGAGCTGGGGCACAGGCCAGAGATGCGGGGGGTAAGAGGATCCACCAGAGACAGAGTGGGGAACAGAACAGGCAGACTGACTGAAATATACTGCTGAGGGTAGCAGCGGGTGAGACAGGAGAAGTCTGAATCGCCATGTGGGTTTCTCCCTGGCTGGCCGGGGATCAAACTCGTGCTGCAGAGGCTGCGGATTGCTTCACAGTGCAGTGTTCAACCCCTTGCGCCACCAGGGAGGCCCACTTTGCTAGTGAATGTTAACATAAGTTTTTATTTTAAGATAAATTAAAGATAGATATTTCAGAAAACTTAAATTTTTAAATCACTTTAAACATTCTTAAAACAGATACCAACATTTTATCCAAGAAATTTATAATGCATTCCTACTGGCCAAATTTTAAAATAACGAAATGTATTCAGTTATTATATTCTATCTATGAATTACTGGTAGTATTGAATAGATAAAAAATTGCCAATTTTTAATCAAAACTATAGTTGTTCTTCCTATTTTTTCTGTTATTTGAAATATCTCATTCCTATTCAGTCAAAAACCTTTTACTAAACAGAATCCCAATACACAGCCAATGCATATGAAATTATTTGAATTTTACAAAACTTTTTATTCTCCAGTGTTGATTTGAAATTATTTAAATTTTCTTACTCTTAATAATATTGATTTGAAGATTACCAAAATATTAACACATTAACCATAAATATACTCTTTCAAAAAGTGGTCTTACAAATTTATAATTGAAAAGGTACATATGAATGTACCAAGTATATCTTAATGCAGGAAGTATCTAAACTGAATCAATATGGAGATCCTATTTCAATCATAAGATTACATTCCATTCCTCAAGAATATTCGTTTTTATATTTTGTGTATATGAGATTGGCTAAATGTTTGAAATCTTTATATAAAGAAAATGTATTAAGTGAAGGATTACCCAGTTAATACCGAATATGAAATCCTTAACATAACTTTGTAAATTTACTTGGACAATCTTTGGATCCTCAATTGTGAGACTAGAGGAGCTTTATCTCTTCTGGTTTGAATTGCTGAGAGACAGGGCTATATGTCATATTTCTATTTACTGTATTTCAGCAGCTCCTTATATTTTCAAATAACTGAAGTATAAAATTATAAAGCTAATAAAGAATTAAAATATTCCAACACACTATTTGAACATTCCAAAATTATGCTGTCTTGTGAAAGATTTAAACAAAGAAAATGTTTCAAATATAATTAAAAATAAAATCTAGCTTTAAATCAACTTACAGTATTGGTATTTTCCACATCCACAAAGACTAGCATATTGCCTCCTCTGCCCTCATCTTCCTCAAGAGAATTACTTCTGCAAACAGTAGCTCGTACATTCAAAGATCGGCTGGTACAAATGACTGCAGTGTGTCTTAATATTCTGTGACTAAAGTAAAAAAAAAAAAATGCACATTTAATCTAAGAATTCTCTCCTGTATCCTCCCCTATATTATGATTCTCTAATTCTAAATAAAGCTTCTACAACCTGGTCAATCTCAGAACCACTATATTCTAAAAAAAAACAAAGAATAATAAAGTAAAATTATCTATCTGGATAGCCTAACAGTTTAACCCTCCTCAATTTGGAATGAAACTATATGAATCAGCCTTATTCTAGGCTTTTTCCTTGATCATCAATCTCATCTGCCTAGCACAGAAAAGAAATCTTCATATAGTAATGGCCTATTCAAGGACATTCAAGCCCCTCCACAATAGAGTTTCACATTTCAAGGACTATTCCTTTTATTTCTTAACCATGTGCTCAAACTATTGTATTCAGTTTACATTTCCTAATCTGTAAATCTTCATTCATACACACACACACACACACACACACACACACACACACTCACACACATACATACACAGCCACTCTCTGGAATATCTACTACTCTTTTGCCTATCCTCCCTGATAACCAAATTCTGAGATCTTTATTTTCCCTGAAAGCTTGTTTCATCACTACTTCATTCCACAAAGCTTTCCCTATTTGCCTAGGCCCAAGTAGGCTCTCATTAAGCATACTCTTAAAGACAACATTTATCAAGGATCTAAAATACACCTGTTCTGTTTTCAGTAAATCTTAGAAAATATTCTAAATATGACATTTAACAAAGTTATTCTCCATTAAGTTTGTAAAAATGACAACAGCATTATCACAAATAAATTTTGTGTAATATACAAGTCACAGATCTTTATGTATGTTAAGTTTGATTTCTTCAGTGATCCCATTATACCACTACCTAATCATCTGTTCTGCAAATACATACTTTTTTTCTCATACATTCTTGTGACAATCTAAGACATAAGCATAATGCATAATTTGGAATGGGTTAATTTCTTAATAAACAATATATATAAACAAATGCACTTATTTGAATTTATACACATATATTAAAAATAGGATAAATAAAAACAATTTGTAATACTCACCGTATTTTAGGCTGCTTTTTAACACTTTCATAGTAAAACAAAAAGTTAATTTCATGAACACCTTCTTCATCTGGCCCACGTAACCACATTGGTAGCTGGACTGAAGCTCCAGGTAGAAGAACAGTGTCAGGGAGGGGGACAGGAATCACCTCTGGCTGACTTCCTATGCCAATGCCAAAGTCTACAGAAGAAGCTGATGATATGAGTGCTGTACACACAGAGGTAGAATCTGTCACAACAGTCTTGTAAGCACTACAGTTCTCAGAAGTTGAGGGACTTAGTGGTGTTAAAACAGCTGTGTTACCACCAAAAGTAAAGAACTCTGGACGTTTAGAAACAACCTTCAATCCAGTAAGAGGACACTTGCTGACATTGACAAATTCTACATATGCTTTTCGGATTTCTCCACAGAGGAGGCCTGTAGGAAAATGTATAAAGAACACCTGCATTGGAGGGAAAAAATATTATTATATTGTCTGTTAAAAATTCTGAATCTGTAATGAGTAACACTTTAAGATGCTTATTTATTAAAAATTTACAAGTAATTCTTTTTGATCTCTCCGAGTTTGGGGCAATTAACACCATTTTAAGAAAAAAGATGAGACAGAGACCAATGTTACTAAGTATGAAATTTCAGAGTTATGATTAAAGGTAAAATGTCAACAAGAGGGCTATTAGCAAAATTTCCACAACCATGTGGTTGTGTAGCAGAGAACTTACAAGTAATTTGACATGGCCATATGAATTAAGTAATTATCAATCAAAACACCCTAGTGTCAATTTGAAAAACAACTCAACTAGTTACTATACATCACTAATATGAAAAGATGCACTATAGATCTTAAAAGGTAAGAAAATACAGGTACAAGGCACGTTTATAATTTTAAAACCCAGGAAGCTCCAACCTCCCTCAAGCTTTTAATTACTCAAATGGGAGCAAAAGCTATCTTGACTAACAGAGACTTTTTATGGCCTTTCCCATTTAGTGTGACATTCATGTGTTCACCCTAGTAATATTACTGTATTTGATTACTAGATGTTAGCACAAACCCAATAGAGGTTACACAGCACTTTACAGATGCCCATATACACAATTTCTAAAAAAAAGATTTTTTTTTTTAAATTAGCTTCTAATACACATAAGGCCTAAAGATTTCAGGTAAGGGATTGGGGACTTATACCTTTAAGGAAGAAATATGGGCTAACTAAGTCACATAGTAAGTTACTTGCATTTCAAAGATCCGTAAATTTGAAGATTGGAACTACACTGATAGTACCTAAGAAAAGATATTAGTAAAGCAAAAGTAAGAGGAAAATGTTCTAATAAAGTTAAGACTGGCATTCCCTAGGGTTTATGAAAATCCAGTGGCAAAAGCTCTGTTTCTTAATCTAAATTTGAATGTGAATTATAATCACATTCTAAGAAAATAGGTAAAATTTCGGGACATCAGAAGTTTCAAAAATGGATATGAAAAAAGGCAAAAGATTCCTATGGAAATTCAAAACACACTAAAAGGTAAGAGATGTTAACTAGGTTTAACATTATAGTGAAGATACCAGCTACATACTAATTAATCAGTATCAAATAAGCTTAACCAAGTTAGAAGTTGTCGGGGGAATGTCAATTGTTGATTATATCAAAAACGGCAGCATAAGCTTTAAGTACCATAAGGACACACCAAAATACACAAAACCCAGCATATTATCAATTAGGCCATGGCATAGATAAAACAGGTAAAATGGGAAGGTTGGTAGACTAAGTACAAGACCAGTGAAATATTCAATAACCTCAAAGTCTGAAAATAATTTACTGAAAACGTCATTTAATCCTAGATCAATTATAAGTACACGAAATTTTAAAATGGAAATACCTCCAAGAGTGGCATTTCCTCAGTAATTATGGGATCTAAACGTCGATCAGGCCCATATTTAATAGATGTTTTCTCCTCTTTTGTGTTGTTAAGTCGAGGACCTTGAATTTCTAAATCCTGTCTGCCTCGGACTGACATACTCAAAGACTGTTTTCCTGAAATAAAAGACAATCAGCATCCTAAAATAATTTGATATGTTAAGTGACATCAATTTAGCATGAATATATGTGTGGGCCTCCCTGGTGGCGCAAGGGTTAAGACACAACCTGTGCAGCAATCTGCAGCCACTGCAGAACCAGTTCGATTCCTGGCCAGCCAGGGAGCAATCCACATGGCACAGCAGACCTCTCCTGACTCACCCACTGCTCCCCTCAGTAGTGAGTGTACTTAGGTCAATCTGCCTGTTCTGTTCCCCACTCTGTCTCTGGTGAATCCTTTTATCCCCCACACCTCTGGCCTGTACCCCAGCTCTTGTATGCATAAATAAATAAATCTTTTTTTTTTTAAACAAAGAATATATGTGCATGGAAAAAAAAAACTACAGCATACAACTATCTTTTCCTATAGAACTACTCAGAACCAAGAGTCTCCATGCTATTCAGAGACCAAGGTATATAATGTAAGATTTCCCATATTTATTATCATTCAAATCCCTATTAACATTTTATAAAACAAAGAGCTAACATAAGACTCATTGAAACTATGCTTAGAAAATGTGATTTATTTAAACTGATTCAAGGTCTCCTCCCACAAATGTCATAAAACAACATAAATTATGACATAGATACATATATTTGGTAATAAAGCAACTAGCTTTATTTTACTGACATAATTTTGTGATACTAGATTAAAATCCTACATATAAACAAGTAGAAAAGGAAAGGAACTTCAACAAGTTCTTAATACCCAGGTAGATTATCTAAATTTGGTATAAATTAGCAAGATTATTTATAAATGAACCTTTTATGGTGTTTTTCAACCAAGAATTACAAATATATAAGGTATAGATCATTACACTTGAATTTATCTTTTTTTTTTTACAGATTCATTCACTTATAAAAACAAGTTTGCAATGAATCATGAGATATGCAGACAAAACATTCAACTGAAGGTTAAAAGGACCAACAAATTCAACAGTTTCCAGAAGATTTCCTAGTATCAATAATCAGCTTTTGTAAATGCTAAATTCAAGTCTGTCAATGACTAATTTGTATACATAAAAATACATATCTACCAAATTGAAAGGCTGGAAGTGAGGGATTGTAAAGTATACTCTACACAAAGGTAATATTAGATCTAGAACAATTCTCTGAATTAAAAAAAGTAATGAGCTATGTTAAACATTTATCTTGGTAGCTTTTCAGTTCTATGCTTTGTAAAAATTTATAAGTATATCATCTGCTGCATCAAGAATATCAGTTAAACCTAAAATCCTATGCTCTTTATAGGAAAGAGGACAATATTTAAGATGTTATATAGCCTATAATATGAAAACACTGGTATTAATGTTTTATAAGAAGACATTAGTAAAATAGTAGGCTATAAGATGATTTTTATATTGCAGCAGATTTTATCAATGGTATTTGGATCATCATTAGAAAATACACAGGGTAGAACCTAAAAATTATACAAAGAAAACAGACTTTAAAAGGGAATAATATCCACAGAAAATAGACTTTAAAAGGGAATAAAGCTGTTGAGTTTTAAGTTATGGCAGTTTAACATAATTCAAATTATCCGTTCTTGCATCTAAATGCCTTTATAAAAGGCACATTAAATTTAGTTAGAAGATATCTCATTTTTTACTTATTTTATTCTGTGGAGATATAAGTATTAGTTTTCTAATTGTTTACCAATGCTGTATGTAACTTTACCTGTGTGACATCCAGGAAGAGCACCAACACCATCTACTGTCATAGAGCCCTGAACAGTGCCAAGATTATAAACAACTCCCAGAATATGCAACTCCCCTATATGATGGGGAAAGAGCTTCAGTCTTGCCTGTGGAGATATTTAAGTCACTTTTATTATCTGTTTTCATAATACATTAAATAGTACAATACCTGATACTATAATGCTGAAGAAATAACTCCTGACCTCAATTTTTTCAATTATCTTGTTGGAAAGCATTTTCTTAAAAAAAAAAAAAAATCTTAAAATTTAACCATTATAGACTTCATCACACTTTCAACATATTCTAGTCAACCAAGTATCATATAAAATTACCACAATGACCCCCAGAAGAAAGCAAAAACTTTTCACCTCATTTCTCAAGAAATTAACAAACCAGACTACTGTAAATTGACTTTCATACCAATTTCCTTCTGAGAAATTCTAATTTCCTATTCTTCAAAATTTAGTTTTTAAGGAAAGTAGAATATTTTAAATACTGGATACATAAGTTCATTTTTTTACCTTTTGATTTGAAAAATTTGTTTCATCCTACTTTTAAAAAGGCTCAAAAAAAAAACACAATAAAATAATTACCACTTTAGATTCTTCACTATTAATTAAAAATTCTGAAATAACTTCAGTTCCAATCATTTCAGGTTCACCTGTTGCCTGAAAAACAAATTATTTGGTAAAAGTCATTCTAATCAATAAAGTATCAGAATATTAATATACCTATATATCATTATCTAAGAACAATAGCAATAATCATAATTGCATTTATTAGGTTATTACCATGTACTAAGCAATATTCAAAGTATTTTATTTTCATACCTGGAGGAATGCCATATACAATGGCAGGCACTTGACATACTTTCTTCATGTCATTCAGTTCAATTTAACTGAGGAGAATAAGTGATCTAACTCAAAGTTGCAGCCATCAAGAAGATAAGCCCCAAGGATAAAAATTCAGCTGTTCATTGCCAACAGCAGCCAAAAAATGGCCACTTAAATTCATCCTGCAATATGAGCAAATTTCTCCATCTTTTACTCTAACTAGCCTCTTTTTCCAAATTGTCTAAATACACTAGAACAAATAATACAGTCTTAGCAGATGCATAAAGACTGGTGAACAATAAAAGCAGTGGGAGAGACCAAAAAAGGGCCTGTCTCCTCCAAGTAACTGACAATTATACTAAGCAAACTAGCTTACAGTGGGGATAAATCTGATCCTCATAAACACTGTCTTACTTTTACCATGATAGCAGCTACCTGATGGAACATATAAAAATTATATTTCCTAAATTTCTAGTTTATCACCTTAGTCAAATATCACTTGAGTCTCAGGAAAGAATGGAAAGAATTTGAAATTTATAGGAAGAAGTATAAAAGCATTTATTTTTATAATGCTTCATTAAGCATAACAAAATTTTCATTTAACTTTAATAAAATCTCCTTTAAAATCTAACACACTAGACATACTAATACACTTAAAAGGCTAACAGATCTGTTTATAACACTTTTCCAAGGGTGAACAGTTCAAACTCATCTATTTTGTGTTCCAAGTGTACAAAAAAACATTAGAAAATTACTAAGGATACTGAAATTCAAGTCAGAATAAAAGCTGGAAAATTTCAAACTATTTCAGACTGTTCACAATGAGCACAAAAAGTCAGAAAATGTCGTCAATTAATTCAACAAGCAAAACCATAAATAAGGCTATCTTTTAAAAATCAAAACACTTTTAAGAGAAAGAGACCTAGGGCCTCCCTGGTGGCGCAAGGGGTTAATAAGCACTGTACTATGAAGCAATCCACAGCCTCTGCAGCACGAGTTCAATCCCTGGCCAGCCAGGGAGCAACCCACATAGCAAGGCAGACCTCTCCTGTCCCACCTATTAGCTCTTCTCAGCAGTGTATTTCAGTCAGTCTACCTGTTCTGTTCCCCACTCTGTCTCTGGTGGATCCTCTCACCTCCCCGCATCTCTGGCCTATACCCCAGCTCTTGAATGCATAAATAAATAAATCTCTTTTTTTAAATGATAAGCTTTATTGTTAACATTGCCTTTTTTTTTTTTTAAAGATTTATTTTATTTATTTACACAAGCACTGGGCACAGTCAGAAGCGCAGATGGGTGAGAGAATTCACCAGAGCCAGAGCGGGGAAAGAACAGGCAGACTGACGAAGTACACTGCTGAGGGGAGCAGTGGGCAAAGCAGGAGAGATCTGCCCACCATGTGGGACCCTCGCTGGCAGCTGGGGATCAAACGGCAGCCGGGGATCAAACCGGCGCTGCAGAGGCTGCAGGCAGCTTTGCAGCCCAGCACTCAACCTCTGCGCCACCAGGAGGCCCATAAATAAATAAATCTTAAAAAAGAGAGAGAGAGAGAAAGAGACCTAGTTTTTAAAAAGTTCGTACAACAGACTTCTTTTCATTTCTCCCTTCATAAGTTAGCACCAAAATGTTAGGATATTTCCCAGTTTGAAAATGATTTTATCACATTACTAAAGGTATGCCTTAACAATATATACTAGTGGAAAGGAAGAAGAAAGAGGCAAAAGTTGTGTAAGAGATACTGATGTGTAAATTAATGAATAACTAGGTAAAAACATTTTAGGAGAATTTATTTCTACCAGATCAGTGACAAAATTATTTGTTCAAGTCATTCTTGTACAAAAAACAACTTTACTATATAATGAACTTGTTCTAGACATGGATAAGGAACAAAGATATATACAGTTATAAAGAATATAAAAAGATGAGGGCCTCCCCTGGTGGCGCAGCGGTTGAGCACTGGGCTGCGAGGCTCCCTGCAGCCTCTGCAGCATCAGTTCATTCAGGTCGGTGAGGGTCCCACACACACAAAAAATTAAAAAATAAATAAAAAATAAAATCAAAAAATTAAAAAATTAAAATTAAAAAAATATAAAAAGATGATTCACAAAAGGGGAGGATATAAATACAAGAAATCTGACTTCATCAGAAATCAATGAGATGGAAAATAAAATAGTAAGATGGCATTTTTTCTATCAAATCAACATTTTTTTTTATGATTACGAATGCTTATTCAACCCATGCATGCAGTTGCTGAGAAGCTTGTTGCTATGAACTTTTGGTATATCAACAGAGTATTAAAATATGTATTCCCTCAAATGTTCTAACCTTATGCCTTGGAGTCTTTCCTACAGAAATAATCAAAAGGATAAAAGCAATGCACCCAAATTCTTACCAATAATTTATGATGGAAACTTTCAAGACAACTAATAATGAAGGATTAGTAACAATGTTTATATATCATATATATGATGAAACATTATGCAAAAAAGAAATATTAAGATATTTTAATACAGAATATACAAATAAATCAACAAAGAACAAAAAAACCACACACACACACAAGAATTCTATATATGATGGAAAAACATACAAAAGGATATGATTGCAAAGACACAGTAAAATGCTAGTGATTCTTTCTAAATAATGGAATATACATTTACTCATATTCTTTATGGTTCTTCTGAATTCTCAATTACCAACAATAAGCATATATTATGACCTTTAATAACTAGAGAAAATAAGCCAAAAAAAGAGTAATTATAACTCAATGAACAGAAGTTTCAAAATTATTATAGCATCTGCTAGGCTATTATTGAAACATGCATATTACAAATACCTTTTAATAACTTACTAGTTCTTTAACTTCTTCATTATCCTTTCTGCTGAAATTCTGATGCTGAAACTTCCAGAGCAATGACAAATCAGTCAGCAAAAGTGGAACCTTCAATGGGTTTCTAAAAGCCACTTCCACTGTTATTGGTTCTATAAAAGAAAGACTGTAATTAGTAATTTTAATAAACCTCACAATAATCCAATGCTTCAATTCTTTGAACACACTTTGCTTTCACAACTCTGCATTTCTACCTAGACTATCCTTTACCACCTTGTAAAATCCATTATTCAGGATTCAGTTTTAAAATTACCTCTAGAAAAGTCTTCCAATTTCTCTGTACTAAAGAAGATCATTCTCTCTTCTAACTCCAACAGTACACTGCATATACCTGTATTAGAACTCCCATT
Source organism: Talpa europaea (assembly GCF_964194135.1). Taxonomy (NCBI): domain Eukaryota; kingdom Metazoa; phylum Chordata; class Mammalia; order Eulipotyphla; family Talpidae; genus Talpa; species Talpa europaea. Next base: position 67,848,647 of record NC_140080.1, read on the forward strand.
ATTTGGTTTTATAAAAGAAATTCACTAAATTATAAATGCCAAATTTTTATCTTTGCATTCCCCCATAATTTTTGCCATATAATACATTATCTTGAATCTACTGTAAGTAAAACAAACAAAAAAATCACTATAAATTCAAGTATATCACCTTCTACAACTGCCAGTGGGAATCTTGAGTTATCTGAATAACTATTCAAACAGTATTGCGTGGGATGGAAATTGGGTGGAATTACTCCTTTGTTAACCACAGCCACAACTTGTTCCTCAAGTTCTCGCCACTGCTGAGAGGATTCAGAGTCATATTCTTGATCAAGACTTACATGAGTGGCTGCTTGCTTTTCACCTAAAAAAAAAGTGTCACAATTAAATACACATGTTATGAACACCTGCTGCAAATGAGACATAACTTAAGTAAAAATCTAAGGTTCTCAAATAATTATGTATATGTTTAAAAAAAATACACACACATTCTTTTGTGCCTATTTCCAATTATCTGAAAGAAAAATATCCTCTTATTTACTCTAAGCTAACTAGATCTTTTGCTTATAATACTGAAATGCTTTTCCTCCTGACTTTAAAAGAATTTATTTTTCCTAGTCTTCTACAATTTTCATGTGAAACATTTCAAATGGATAATAAAAGGCATAGAGAACAGTTGCATATGAAGATTTAACAAATGTCAAGTTTTGTCATATAAATTAAGTGTATAGTGCTGATGACCTCTGTAACTCTCTCCAATCTCATTACTCTCCTTTATCACCACTTCTTTCTGGAGTTAGTCCAAAGTGGAGGTACAGCATTCTCATTCATAACTGCTTTTTTTTTTTTTACTTTACCAAAATAGTGTGTAAGCAATGCACAGAAATGATTTCTATCCTTCATAAAACTTACATAAATAAATATTCAATCTATCATTCTGTAACCTACTGATTCCCTAATAGGATTTTTAGTTTTTTCACTATTTTTGCTATTAAACACACTACCATTATAAACATCCTCATGAATATATTATTTTAATAACAATAAATTAGATCTCAAGGAAAAACATATTAAGTTTAGAACTACAAAGTTTACTTTAACATGCATTGAAAGTCAACATATTTGTACTTTAGGTCTAGTACTGTCGTTCTCAGACTCAATCTTAAGAGAGAAAAAAAACCCAGTATTTTAAAATCTTACAAGAAGAACAACAGAGTACCAGCAATTCTGTTTCTGTGTATTTATTTGAAAATTTCCATAATAACAAGTTCAGAAAATAACTTTACACATGAAGATCTCTAACATAACTTTGCATAAGCAAAATGATGGGAAAATCTATATAACTAGCAAATGTTAAAATAAAGTACTTTATGTGAGCACAACAAAAATAATTCTTAGACTCTGTGAAAAATATATTGGTTACCAGAGGGAATTAAAGGAGGAAGGGGCCTCCCTGGTGGTCCAAGGGGTTATGCAACTCATGAAGCTAGCCGCAGCCACTGTAGTACAAGTTCGATCCTTGGCCAGGGAGCCACCCACACGGCATAGTAGACCTCTCCTGACTCTCCCGCTGCTCTCCTCAACAGTGTATTTCAGTCAATTTCAGTATTTGTTCCCCACTGTCTCTGGTGAATCCTCTCAACCCCCACACTTCTGGTATGTAGCCCAGTTCTTGTATAAATAAATAAATACATAAATCTTTAAAGAAATGGGAACAAAACAGACAGATTGACCGAAGTACACAGCGAAGGAGAGCAGCGGGTGAGTCAGGAGAGGTCTGCTGCACCTGTGGGTTGCACCCTGGCTGGCCGGGGATCGAACTTGTGCTGCAGTGGCTGTGGACAGCCTCATAGGTTGTGTCTTAACCCCCTGCACCACCAGGGAGGCCCACAAATAAATAAATTTTTTTAAAAATGTATTTTGAAAAAAAAGGAGGGAGGAGGGAATAGTGGAGAGAAGAGGACAGGACATTGGCACAAAAGTTGGGTTGTAAGTGAGTGAAGCATGTGAACATGCAGAGGTTTGAAAATGTACACCCAAAATTATACAGATATGTAAAATGACAAATTAATAAATTATGAGGGGAAAATTATTTTAAGCGCACTAAATGAAATATATTACAGTCATTAAAAATGCTTATCAACTGGGACCTCCCTGGTGGCATGAGGGGTTGAGACACAATCTACGAGGCTGTCTGCAGCTACTGCAGCACAAGTTCAATCCCCAGCCAGGGAGATACCCACATGGCACAGCAGACCTCTCCTGACTCGTCCACTGCTTCCCTCGGCAGTGTATTTCAGTCCATCTGCCTATTCTGTTCCCACTCTGTCTCTGGTGAGTCCTCTCACCACCCCATGCCTCTGGCCTGTACCCCAGCTCTTGTATGCATAAATGGATAAATCTTTAAAAAAAAAAAAATTCAATGGTGTAATGAGAGACACATACTTTAAAAAAAAATGGTTATCATCATTATGTGAAGACATAGCTTTAGTCAAAGTATGTAAGAAAAGGCCCTATAATTATAGCTATTTTGCTATTATTGTTTTTAGTTTTTAAGGCTAGAAGGAAAAACGCTATGGTTTTAGTAACTATGGTAGTAGTTATCTTCAGGTGGCATGATGATAGGTAATTTATTTATTATCAAATATTCTTTAACAACTAACATCATTTTTTAAACAAAGAAAGAAAAAAACTTTTAAAAACAATGTTTATAACACCAGGCCAAATAAAGCTTTACTAACCATCTGCTGGTCGTCTATCGTGGCCAAAGAAAACTCGTGTTGCTGAACTGTTAATATATGGTAAAGGAAGCTGCGGTAAAGGACCATCTGGTGATAGCTGACTTACATTCTAGGAGAAATACAGAAGAATTTTTGAGAAAACTATTTTTTGAATACTGGTTTCTTCATTTTTACTAAGGCATCAAAAATGTTAAACAGAACACTAAGAATTACTAGTACATCGATCATGACATTTACAATCAAGAAGCACTTTAGATATTTATTCTGGCCCAAGAGAATCTTTGTTAGGTTACCAGCTAGCTAGCTTTCTCTGCACATTAAACTTCCAAACATTAATTTAACATGCATTTTACTTTCTGTGATTCACTGTAGCATTCTATATGCCAACAATCTAACTCATGATTTCAAATTAGAAAGTATGAAAGAGTAGTTATGTTCTGCAGGACAGATATAATATTTATTATTCATAGATCTTGACGAAAAAAAAATGTAACTACTCATTGTTTCTTCCAATTAATTTTTCTGGGTTACACCATAATAATTTGTCTATTTCCCACAGGTCTGTACCTCCTCATCTTTCATAGGGAAAGGAAAGGAATATAGTTTTCCAAAGGATGGTAAGAGGAGCCAATATTTTGTAAAATTAGTTGTAATTCAGAAAAAAATAAATCTGAAGGAACAGTTCAGGAAGCTTGTGGCATCATTTTAATTTTTTTTAATTCCAAGAATAGCCACAAATCAAATGTTTATTATAATATTAAGATTCTCTTTTAAAGAACTGTGAGAGGGTAATACAACACAAATTGTGATCAAAAAGCCTAGACTGCTGGGCTTCCCTGGTGGTGCAAAGGGTTAAGATGCAGCACTGTGAAGCAATCTGCAGCGAGTTCAATCCCGGCCAGGGAGGTGACCCACATGGTGCAGCAGACCTCTCCTGACTTGCCCACTGCTTCCCTCAGCAGTGTATTTCAGTAGATCCACCTGTTCTGCTCCCCATTCTGTCTCTGGTGAATCCTCTCACTCCCCTGCATCTCTGGCCTACAGCCCAATTCTTGTATGCATAAATAAATAAATCTTTTAAACAAAAAAACAAAAAACTTAGACTGCTATACTTCATTATGACAGATAATACATTTTAACAAAACCATTTGATTACATTCCTACATATACTACCACATATACTATTTGCTAAAATAATGACTTAAATATAATTTTAATATCTACTTCCTGAAAATAAGTATTCACCTTGTAAACATAAAGATATTCTCTGAGGAAGGCCCCTTGTTGAGCAGCAGATTGTTTGCTTTCATTAATTAAAATATGTCTAAAAGCAGATACAGCATTGTCTAGTTGCCTAAGGGTGTAAGACTGGCGCCCAATAGTGAAGTTAATATGATCCTCTGCAAGAGACCAGCCTTTTCCTTTGTAAACTTGCATGGCTTGACAGTAGCAGCGCAAAGCATGCTTTTTCTGTAAGAAAATAAAACAAAGTATTAAGATCCAAATTTCTCTGGATCATAAAAAATGAACACACACACACACGCAAAACCAAATACCAGGTAAGTGGTTCTTCCTCTAACAAAAGCTAAGCAGATGAGAGAAATGAAACTAAAATTTATAAAAATCCCATTTCAATTACTACTAAAAAGCAAGAGATGGTGGCGCAGCGGTTGAGCGCTGGGCTTCGAAGCTGCCCGCAGCCTCTGCAGCGCCAGCTTGATCCCGGGCCAACAGCGAGGGTCCCACATGGCGCGCAGACCTCTCCCGCTATCCCCTCAGCAGTGTATTTCGTCGGTCTGCCTGCTCTCTTCGCCGCTCTGGCGAATTCTCTCACTTTCCCGTGCTTCTGACTATACCCAGTGCTTGTGTAAATAAATACATAAATCTTTAAAAATAAATAAATAAATAAAAAGCAAGAGATCCTGAAGCAAATATAGCTACTTTGTCAAGGGCAAGAAATCTAAGAAGTAAGAAATAATAATGACTTTTCATTAAAAACTATTGGGGAGTTTCAACGGAAGTAACACATGGAATCATCAGAAAAGCATTCTTTTCTTTTCCCATTGCTATATCCTGCCACACTCATGAACTAAGTGAGTAACACGGTTCTCTTGACAAAGAGACAATGAAAGTGAATCAAGATCATGTGCTATGTGAGAACATGAAGTAGGAAGACAGTCTCTCTCACCTGTGATACTCATTTCGAATCTCATCATGAGAAAAAACCTAAACTGAGGGACACTAAAAATAACTGGTCTACAATCTTAAAAAAAAAGTCAAGGTCATAAAAGTCAAAGGACCTTTTTGAACATGATCCTTCTCCTATAAAGGATATTTATGAGAAAACTGTCAAATCCAGAATGGGGTCTGAGGACTAACGAGTAATACTATATATTATATTCTTAATTTTGATTGTTGTATTAAGGTTATACAGGAAAAAAATTATTTCTAGGAAACAGAAAATATATTCTGAAGTATGTAATAGGACACAGGTTGATAACTCTCAAATGGCTCAGGAAAACAAATGTTCCTGAACTGTACTTACAACTTTTCTATAAATTTGAGAATGTTTCAAAAAAAATTTTAGGTGCTATTTCTTGGGGGGAAAAAAAAATCTCTACTCTGTATCTAGCAGTTAGTAATGAAATACAAATACTAAGTCTTAAAAACTGATACATACAGAGAAACAACTGAGTGTGTTTAAGTGTCAAGTAGAAGTGCATTTTTGAGCATTTCTTGAGGAAAAATCTTAAGAGGAGAATCTAAAAATAATGATTTAAAGTTCCCTTCAAGTAAGGATGGAAAGATTTTACAGAATATACTGAACACAAACACATCCAACCTCACCAACACGTTCTCAAAAATGTTTTTACTAATATAAAACATGTTCACATATATCCTAACTTGTCATAATTTCCAAAAAAACAAGAAACCTAATCTTGAAATGGTGATTTTAAACACCATGGCATCTTTCCATGAAAATGAAAGTGACTTTTGAACATCTTTATTTCTTTGTAGCTTTTAAATAAGATACAGTTTAAGTACTAGCATGACTTGCCGCCTTTGAAAAATGTTTAAGTATGTGCATAAAAATTCACATTAATTAAATAAAAAAAAAAAAACTTCATACTCCCCTAATAGATAAAAAAGTCCCTAAAAGATAAGACCATGTTGGTCTTATGGGTGAGTGCTAAACTTCTAATATAGTCTTGGGAATACGGAGAAGATTATCTAGTCTATCTGTATTTTTAGTAAACCACCATTCACAATACTGCTACTATCTCTACCTCTAGCACAGCTCCCTCCAACTAATGCTCAAAGGGATATCTGGAGCAAGAAAAAAATCTCTCTAGATTAATAGAGTTCTCCAAACCAACTATCCCCAGTGACAAGAGACAAAAGATTTCTCTTCATCAAACATTTAGTAAATACCATTATAGGGCACTCTGTGAGACAGCAGAACAGAGCAGAAATTAGGAGAGTTCAACCACTGTTAAGGAAAGTTAAAGATGCCTGAATGCATTTGACCTTTCAAATATACAATATGGTTTAACTTCACAAAAGTGGAGCAATATTCCAAATTTTGTAAATAAAAAACCTGAAGCTGAGAGATCAGTAACTTCCCCAAAGTTAAGTGGTGAGTAGATGATTAAGATTTAAAACCAGATTTGGGGCCTCCCTGGTGGCACAAGGGGTTAAGCACCGCACTATGAATCAATCCACAGCCTCTGCAGCACAAGTTTGATGCCCCGCCAGCCAGGGAGAAACCCACAAGGCGAGATAGACCTCTCCTGTCTCGCCGGCTGCTCCCTCAGCAGTGTATTTCAGTCAGTCTGCCTGTTCTGTTCCCCATTGTGTCTCTGGTGGATCCTCTCATCCCCCACATCTCTGGCTTGTACCCTAGCTCTTATATGCATAAATAAATCTTAAAAAAAAAAAAAATTAAACCCACCCCTCCAAAAAAACCTAACCAGATTTGTCTATATCCAAATCTCATGCCCTTATCAATGTAACATATGGCCTCAGACCAAAATTTATTTTTAGGATTAAATAATTAAATATTGAGAAATGACATATTTACAAATTAGACAGTAAATCATAAAAATTAAAATAAATATTACCTATTATAACACATTGCTTTCTTTTTAAAGAACATGCACTCACCTGCCCTGCTTTACTAAACCGATGGCCTGCCAGTATCATATGAAATGCATATTTTCTAACCATGGGACTCTTCATGTTTATAAAGCAATGTGCTGCCTGTTCCAAAAGAAGTGCACTTCGAAGATCAGAATCCTATTGAATTTTTAAAAGAAAGATGGTTAGCTTCACAAAATTAAAATTAAAAAAATGGTGAAAAAACATTTAGTTCCTTAAAACAATACATAGCATATTCAGTGTTTGAGTGTCTCAGGGCAGAGATCAAGGGGCAATCCAATCTTGATAATTATTTCTTCCAATAAGCCCCTGTTGTTTATTTTTTTAAATACTTCAAAAAATTCTCTGCTATAAAATACTTGCTTTTCATACAACCAAATGTCTGATTATGCTATGCACCATGTAATAAATCTCTGAAGTTATGCAATCCCTTTGCAAATAGCAAAGAAGTATGTAAGTTAAGAACTTAACACAGGTATACTTATTAAAGAAACAAGAAAAAGGACAGAGAGGAAAAAAATGTATTCGCACCAATCTAACTTCTGGAAATTGATCTGTGACATCAATAATCTATTTCCATCCATCCAAAAAAGGGGGAAAGATAAAACAAAATGTGTGTCTTATGAAAGGCTTTAATCTACTACTTTATCCTCTATAAAGTTCTATTGTATTTAAAAGGATTTCTCAATTATTCTATAATTCAAGAGGGCTAAAACTACTGCTTTTCATTAAAAAATTCAGAAGGCTTTCCCTTCAAGGATTATTACCTGCTATTAACAAATCAGTAAGAGTACAGTGCGATTAAGTTTCCGCTTGAACTCACTCTTAAAATAGTGTCTACAAAATCCACATACTGAATTTGCATCATCTCTCTTAGGGACAAGGTTTCAACTGAAAGAACCATCATCACTTTACAAATAACTGAGTAAGTACTGAAGGTTGCCGATTAAGTATCAACAACATTTTCACCAAAACTTTCTCTAGGTTTTCTGCTATTCTCAAGCTGAACTTACCATGCCCTTCCATGTGTTCTGCTGCCATTATTTTCCCCAGGGAAAGTTGAAAACAGAAAACATTGACTTTAAATGCAATAATTCCAACAAATCATAGTTACATCAAGTGTTCATAGGCCACAGATTATTATAATTGTTCTATAACAATCATAAACTGAAACAGATCTGAGGAAACAATCTAAAAAGCATTTAGTAAAAAGATATCATTATCTACTTCAATCTCCTCATGACAAAAACTAATAGACCTGATAATTTTTTAAGAAAGATCCAAAAGATATTAAGTGGGAAAAAAAAAGGAATATAAAAATTGACAAGCAATTCTTAATCAGGAATTTGCGTCAGAATTACAGGGGAAGCTAGGGAGCTTACTTGTTTTTTTGGTTAGGAAAATGTTCTTTTTTAAAAAAAAAATACAGAATCTTTTTTTAATGCTCTTTTTAAAAAAAAAAATTTATTTATTCATACATACAGGAAATGGGATACAGGTCAGACGCACAGGAGGGTGAGAGGATTCACCAGAGACAGAGTGGGGAACAGAACAGGCAGACTGACTGAAATACACTGCTGAGGAGAGCAGCGGGTGAGACAGGAGAGGTCTGCTGCACCATGTGGGATTCTCACTGGGCTGGCCAGGATCGAACCCATGCTGCAGAGGCTGCAGACAGCTGCAGAGGCTGCAGACAGCTTCACAGCACTGCACTCAACTGCCTGCACCACCAGGGGAGGCCCCAGAATCTTTTTTAGTCTTAGTAAATACTTTCTCATTATACTCCTCAACTGATTTGCCAGATGCAACTACTGTCCCCACCTTGGTGTTTGTGAGTCATTTTTCTCTCTATGTAGACACAGAAGTGCTTATATGTCAAATATATATGTTTTAAAAACACATATGCTTCTTTACATAGAAGTGGCATTATACAGTCTTGCTGGCTTTTTTAACTTAATATGGATATCTTTCCAAGACATTTACATTTCTCATGTCTTAAAACTATATTGTATTTCATTACATTAAGGTACCATAATGTAAGACTGTTTTCAAGTAATTGATTTAATATTGTTTCACACTTTTGTTACTACAAAAAATTGCTTTACTGGGCCTCCCTGGTGGCACAAGGGGGTAAGACACAACCTATGAAGCAATCCTCAGCTGCTGCAGCATGAGTTCAATCCCCATCCAGGAAGATACCCACATGGTGCAACAGACCTCTTTTGACTGCCCGCTGCTGCCCTCAGCAGTGTATTTCAGTAGATCTGCCTGTTTTGTTCCCACTGTCTCTGGTGAGTCCTCTCACCCCTCATACCTCTGGCCGGTACCCCAGTTCTTGTATGCATAAATAAATAAATCTTTTTAAAAAATGCTTTACTACACATCTTTATAAAAATGCTTTTGAGCAATTATACACATTTATATTAGGCACATTTCTAGAAAAACTGACTTCTGAAAGCCATGCATTACTTCAAATTTTAATGGATATAACCACTGCTACAAAAAAGGAGCTATATTCTAATCAACAAAGAATGCAAATGTGTTTTACATTCTACTTGGACAAAAATCATTTTTAAAAATTTGTTATCTCTTTCTAACAAGATTACTGATACTTTGTTCCTCAACATACATTTCTGTAATAATAAGACTGTTAATCTTTTTAAATGCTTAAGGGTTTTGTACTTTTTCTGTGAATTATCTGTTTATACCCTTTTGTGAATGGGCTTTTTGTGATTATACGGTTTGCAAGAGCCCTTTGTACACTTAATATTAGGCTTTGTCATACATTTACAAATAGAATTTCCCAGTTTTAACATGAAAGAGTTTATTCTTCAGTGGTCAAGTATCCTATCTTTGCTTTTTATGTCTTTAAATTTTACTCCATCAAACTAAAAGCAGACTATTATCACTAAAAAAATGCTCTCCTATATATTTTTTTATTTTGGTGTCTTTTATTTATATTATAACATATTCAAACTATAATCCCTATTTTCATGTAATAAGGTAGAAATCCAACCCCAGCATTTCATTAGATGTCACACACTAGTGAATAACTAACATTCACCATGAATTTAAATGACACCTAATCATATGCATTATTTTAATTCTCATTCTATTGCATTATTCTCTATTCTTATCACTGTAAACAATTTTAATTTTCAAAACTTTATAATACATTTTAATATCTAGAACAGGTAACTCCCTTTATATATCTTCTACTTCAGAATTTTAATTAGGCTTCTTGATAAAGTATTACAGTTTCTTTACGTTCTATACATTTCTTAAATTTATTCCTAGCATGTATGTACATACACACAGAGCATGCGTATATGTTCCTTAATTACCTGAATCTTTATTAAAATGTAAGACTTGGATAGACAGCAATGCTGGACATTCTGATTAAGATAAGGAATATGCTCTAGATATTTCCAATAATGTGTAAATGATTCTAATGTACAATCCAGTTAAAAACAAGCACAATAAACCCTCAACATTCTCAAACTTAAAACTCAATGACTGACCAATTCAGGAAAGACAGCATGTTAATTTAGCTGAAGGATAATTTAACTCTTGCATGCAACGGTGGCCTTAGAATCAATTTGCAGAGCTAAATACCCACATTTGTATCATACTTTAGCTTTATTTTTCGTTAGTCCCTACCACTGATAATGACACCCACAGTAGTAATCACCTTGCTCTGAAACAAAACAAGTAGCCCTAAAAAGAATGACAACTGCCATTAATGTTGATGGAAGGAAAATAGAAAGCAGAGGCCTTGAATAAAGTGAATAATAAAATTTTAACTTAGTGGTTGTTTGTACCTATGATATGTCAAGTCTACTATATATGCGCCATAAGAAATTAAGGGGGAAAAAAAAAAAATCTCTGTTAACACTGCAACAAGAACTCCAGCCTATGAACTTTGCCCACAACCCAACCCAAAGATAATTTTAACAAAAGTTGAAAACAGCCACTTAACTTAAGGATAGTTGGGGGGCGGAAATCATTTGCAATAGAGACTTCAAGAAACATTTTCACAAAAACACCACTGCTAAAGGCACCAGTTGCACAAACTTAACTGAATCAAATCTCAAAGGACAATTTTGAGATTTTATTCTTTAAGTAACTGTAAAGCTAACAGGAAAGTTACCAGCAACTTATCAATTTACCACAGGAACATTCCCTCCAAGCTAGAGAACTTATAAAAACTGCTGCTATTACCAACCCCAAGGAAACTAATTTACTGTATTTAAATACAGGAAGACAAAAAAGGTCTAAAAGATAAGATTATATGACTAACCCCAAAACAGAGACACCGTAGGGAAAAAATCATGATATCTTAACACCAAATTCATCAAATATTACCCTATCTGCTGATAAATGTGGGATATATTATCATGTTCTATTATGCTGAGAATCCAGGGCATGACACAAGAATAAGATCCACCTGTCCATAAATTTGCAGTCCAAAAAGTAATATCAAAGCCCAACTCTTTTAAGCCAAGTCTCACAGCTGACTTCTGCTATAATAGTATTATGTAGGAAACACAATTCATAAATATTAGTTCCCTATCCTCAAGATGAGTGTATTTTCTTTACAGAATTATACAGGCTTTCTGGGTTACAAAACACATATAATGCAAATTATTCATTAAAATAAACTTAATTTTACACATATTATGCCTAGAAGTATTGAGTTTCAAGTTACTAGAGAGAAATATATGAAAGGTATAACAAAAAATGTCATTAAAAATACTTTTGGGAATATGTACCACCATTTCCTACACCCTCCACCTAAGGCAGTAAATGACAGTGATAAATTTCACAGAATTCATGACAAAACAAGTCATCCAGATTTGAAAAAGAAAGAAAAAAAACAAAGAGAAAGTAAAAGTGAAAAATGACAGAAAATAAGGCTACAATGCAGACAGAAAAATTTGCTGTGAAGAATTTTATTCAAGCTCCTAAACCATAAATTCCTTAGATTCACTGATTCACCCTGGGTTGAAAACTTAGCTATATAATCAAATCCAAATTATTTATCATAATATAGAACATCAAAACATTCAAGAACCTATATCCATCTCTTCCAAATTATCTGACAAATGTTCACATTCGTTAGTGTCCATGTAATATCAATTATTAAACATTTTTAATATCATCCCTAAACTTAGTTTTATCTCACAAAAACTTCTTTCATATGGTTCAGTTTAACAAACATTCGTAAATCATAATGTGCCAAGTTCAGTGTTACACATTTAGGATAAAAATGTAGAAGACAACACAGCCCCCTACCTTCAAGAAGTGACAACTTAAAAAACAATTTCCAATATAATATGATGTTATAGTGTCATTACGGCATTAAAAAAGAGGGCAGAAAAGGAACATTCAGACCTATGGTATTGGAAAGACTACTATCTAAAGGGCAAGACTAATACCAGGTTTAGCAAGTTATGAAAAAAGGGGCACAGTCCAGGAGATTATTAAGGATGTGAACCAGTACAACAGCAGGACAGATTTTTTTAAAGTAGTAAGTAAAATATTTGGAGATATTAAAAAAAAATGACTAAGAATTTTTAAAAATTCCTCCTGATTATTTTATTGATAGGACAGGTAAATACAGGAGCAATTCAAGCAGCTCCTAACTACAGCAAATGAGAAGCTAGCTAATTATAACATAATGTAAAATCACAAACTATAAGGTAAAAAAAATTACAAATTTAGTTATTAATATCAACTTAAAAGTGCCTTGGAAACATCCAAGTATGCAAGTTTAAAAATTGGCCACACAAATCTAAAGCTTAAGGAGAGATAGACTGGAGATGGGTTTGAGAGTGAATATCATAACTGTAAAGAGATCACACACAAAAAGAAAATGTATAGAAGTACAGCAGTCATCTACGATTTAAAATCCTAGGGATACATTAACATTTAAGCAGCAAATAAAGGAGGAATTTGATTTAGTTGTCTTCAACATTCATCTAAATAATGCCTTTCCATGTTTAGGATTATAAATGTTTATAAAGAATTCTAAGTCTAGAGCCAATGCAACTTAATAAAGTCTGCAACTATAAATGGATTGTTCTCCCTTTGAAATATACATAGAACACTTTTTCTTATGTTTAAGATTATATTTTTAAAGTTTATACTAGTAAAAATATGAATAAAAATTCCTCAGTGATTACTTCTTGAGTATCAATTTTTTTATTGGGAATGATGCACATGTATGTTGTCTTAAAATATCACCATACAAGACAGTAACTAATTCAAAGATGAACAATACATGCTTGTAGTTAATAATAGTGTTGTATTATATTATTTATTATTGCTTTATTATTACAAAGCAAATTCATAAAATAGTTGTAAAAATTAGAATAGAGTGCATTTAAAATTAATCCAACAAATAACTACAGTTAGGTATTTATAAATTACCAAAGAGTGATTTCCTACCAGTGTTGTTTTGCACAACATCTCAAGAAATAATAAGCACTGTTGAAAAATGATGAAATGATACTAATTAAAACAAAAACGACAGTTTCATACCTCACTGGTCAATCGTATTAGGAGAGCTGCAGCCTCTGAATATTTACTTTGGCTTTTTAAGATTTCAGCACTAAGCAATACACATCTTTCAGCCAAAATCATATTCCTAAAGGAAAAAAAGGTAAGAAAAACATAATTAACAATACAAGACATATTAGTTCATCACAGTAACCATGTGTTTCTAATTTTATTTTTCAGTTAAAAAGAAATCCATGTCCTGTTTTCTACTTACAAATACAAAACACTAAAGAGTTCTCATAACTCATCAAAACTTTCAATCATTATATAATTTTGTAGTAAGACTGTAATGGAAAGTCATAATTACTATATGCAAAAAGATACTATATGCAAAAAAATAAAATCAAACTGGTTACCTCTAGTTAACAAAATATAACAAATACCGTCCCAATTTGAAAAAAAAAAAAAAAAAAAAAGCCCTAAGAGAATCCCAAAACAGGAAAACTGCAAAATACACCTCAGGAGGAGTTTAAGGTAACAGTCATAATCATGTTTGCCAAAGTTAAGAAAAAAGAGTGAATGATGCAAAAGAGGAAACAATAAAGACAGAGAAAATATGAGACTGTCAGAACTAGAATGAATGGATATCAAAACTCTATAGCCAAATCAAAAAGTATAATAGTGTTTCAAAAATAGATAAATGAAAGTTAATAGAACCAGTGAGTACGGAAAGCAGAGAACACGCAAAGAAAACAACAGAGAAAAAATAGAAAATAAATAAAAAAATGGAAACAAGAGCTCTTTCAGATGGTCTAAACACAAAATAACATTTGATAGCAATGGGCTTCCAAAAGGAGAATGGAAAGAGAAAGGCATAGAAAATTTATTTAAAGAAATAATTGCTGAGAACCATCTGAATCTGGGAAACAAATCAGACATCCTGATCCAAGAGGCCCAAAATGTTCCAAAGAAAATGCCATACTACAATGCACATTATAATCAAACTGCTGAAAGTCACTGACATGGACAGTATATTAAGAGGAAGAAGAGTAACCTATGAGGAAATGCCAATTAGACTGCTCACAAAGTTTTCAGTGGAAATCTTAGAGGTAAAAAGGAAACAGGAGATATTTAAAATACTAAGACTTAAAGTCTAGAATACTGTACCTTGCAAAATTTTCATTCAAGACAGAAGGGCAAGGATTCATGAAAAAGCAAAAGTTAAAAGAATGTATCAACATCAAGGCAGAGAGAAAAGTACTACTAAAAGGACTCTAAAGCAACAATAAAGAAATGTAAAGTTAATGGACATCTAAATTTACAACATGAAGAAGGAAGAGAGTAAAAATGTGGCCCATCAATAAGAGTGGGAAACCATAACAACCAATGGGTCATACATGTAGGCTATCAAATATTAACCTCAATAGACCCTTCAAACAAAAACCAATAGAACACATAAAGCAATGGAAACGGAACCAATATAAAACACCAAAGGAAGATGTGAAAAACTGCAAACTAAAATGAGATAATCAAAAGCACAATGAAATATCATCTCACACCTGTCAGAATGGCACACATTAAAAGGACTCTAGTCAAAATGCTGGAGAGGATGCAGAGAAAGAGAAACTTTATTATATTGCTGGTGGGAAGGTAAACCGGTGCAGCCATTTTGGAAAGCAATCTGGTTTTATTTTTAAAAAACTAAAAACAGGGCCTCCCCTGGTGGCGCAGCGGTTGAGTGCTGGGCTGCAAAGCTGCCCACAGGCTCTGCAGCGCTGGTTCGATCCCCGGCCACCAGCGCGGGTCCCACATGGCACGCAGACCTCTCCTGCCGCTCCTGCTGCTCCCCTCGGCAGTGTATTTCGTCAGTGTATTTCGTCAGTCTGCCTGTTCTGTTCCCCGCACTGGCTCTGGTGAATTCTCACCCTCCCGTGCTTTTGGCTGTACCCAGTGCTTGTATAAATAAATAAATCTTTAAAAAAAAAAAACAAGACTAAAAACAGAAACTTTGTATGAGTCAGCAACCACCTCTTGGGCATCTCTTTGAAGAACCTTAAACTATCAACTCAAAAATCATATGCTCTACAATGTTTATTGTAGCATTGTTTGCTTTAGGACATGTAAACAACCTAAGTGCCCACTAAGAGAGGACTGGATCAAGAAGATGCAGAACATTGTTTATAAAGAAAGACAAAATGATACCATTTGCCTTAAAAAGGAGTTGGAGGAAATTATGTGTAGTAAAGCAAGCCAAAATGACAAAGCCAAATATTAGATGTTTACTTAGGAGCTGATTTAACAGAACAAAATACTCAACAAAAACTGGTAGATACAGGGCCTCCCCTGGCGGCACAGACAGTTGAGCGCCACACTGTGAAGCTGTCCGCAGCCTCTGCAGCTCAGGTTTGATCCTGGCCAGCTGGCGAGAATCCCACATGGTGCGGCAGACCTCTCCTGTCTTGCCTGCTGTTCCCCTCAGTCTGCCTGTTCTGTTTCCCACTCTGTCTCTGGTGAATCCTCTCATCCTCCCCCACATCTGGCCTGTACCCTGGTTCTTGCATGCATGAATAAATAAATCTTTTTTTTTTTTTTAAAAAAGTGTGCAAGTGAGAAACCTTAACAAAGAAAACAAACTGGTAGATACAAACAAAGTCAGGCTTCTGAGGTTAAAGGGGGGGGGGGGGGGAAGAAGGCTCAAGGGGAAATAAATGATGATGGGAATGGGTAAAAAAAAATAACTGGCTTAAGGCCTCCCCGGCAGCGCAGCGTTTGAGCGCTGGGTTGCGAGGCTGCCCGTGGCCTCTGCTGTGCCGGTTCGATCCCCCGGTTGCTCCCCGGCCACAGGAGGAGGGTCCCGCATGGCATGCGGACCTCTCCTGCCGCCCGCTGCTCCCCTCAGCAGTGTACTTCGGTCCTTCTGCCTGTTCTGCTCCCCGCTCTGGCTCTGGTGAATTCTCTCACCCTCCCGCGCTTCTGACTGTACCCAGTGCATGTATAAACAAGCAAACAAACAAACAAACAAATAAAAAAAAATGCCTCTATTAAAAAAAAAATAAAAAAAAAATAACTGGCTTAATGAAAATTAAGGGTCAATAAAAGAAATTTAAGGAAGTTTTATAATAAATAGATCTCAACAGTTAGTAGTGGAGATGGTATTACAAAACCAATTAAAATTTATTTCCTATACTTCAAGATTTATATTTTAAAACTTCAGAGATTAGGGAGCTTCTTTAAATTAATGTGTACAGTTAATGCAAAATATCTATTAAACTGATGATCTTTCCAACTTAAAGTGAAGACTACAAAGTAAACTCGTAAGTGTACATACAGAAAAAGCACATTGTCTGTGTGGACAGGACAAAACTGGATCGCCAAGGCTTATTGGGCTATCTGGGTCTTTGAGTATTCTCTCTTTTCTTTTACAGTATTCCATGTGCATCTCTCCAAAAGCTTTGTGCTTCATGAAGACAAAAAATATCTTTTCAAAGAAAAAATATTCAAACTTCTTGAAACTCCGTTACTACTCTGCTTCTGACAGCTCGCTATAATTCTTCTGCCTTTTCAAAATCTCTCCTTCTCAGTCTCCTTCAGTGGTTCCTCTTTCAGTGAAGTAGATACAGTATAGGCTTTCTCCTGCTAAAAACTCTCCAAATACATTCTAGAATAAAGTACAAGAGGTGGATTTGATACTGGTTCCACCATTAATTAGCTGTGTATCCTCAGGTAAATGTGAAATTTCAGTATCCTCAGCTGTAAAATGGAGATAAAAATAGTACCCACCATTTCATGTTTGTTGTAAAAATTAAATGAGTATGTAAATTACTTTGGCCTAGAGGCAAATGCTGAGCACTCGTGTTAATTACTGACATTAATGTGCTGTAAACACAGTTATTACAACTATTACTTCAACTAAAACAATACAGGAGACAAAACTGCCTGTCTTCTAACCCATCCATTCCACACAGAAAAGTCAGATTCATCTTTTCAAAAAATAGCTTTTATTGTGTTTAGGTTCTACTCAAAATACTCAGTAACTCCCCATTTACTACTATAAAAATTTTAACTACATCTTAATGATAAGAATAAATGAAGGTTAAGGCCCTTTATATTGATTTCTCTCAAACTAAATTTCCTAAATTTACCACCCAATACCTTTTGCACACACAAACCCTCTAGCAGAGCCAGAGCTCTATTTCCTTTCACCAATAATGCTGCAACCAAATTGTTATTCCTAGGGCCTCTCTGGTGGCACAAGAGTTAAGAAGTAACATGAGTTCAATCCCCAGCCAGGGAGCTACCCACATGGTGCAGGAGACCTCTCCTGCCTCATCCGCTGTTCCCCTCAGCAGTGTTTTTCAGTCAAACCGCTTGTTCTGGTGAATCCCACTCTGTCTCTGGTGAATCCTCTCACCCCCACACCTCTGGCTTGTACCCCAGTTCTGGTATGCATAAATAAATATTTTTAAAAAACCAAATCATTATTCCTGTCAATCACTATTCCTGAAATGTCTTCATGGCTATTATCCCAACTGCTTTTTCTTTCAAAATTCATTTCTCAAATATCACATTTAACCTCCTCTGAATACTTTTGGGCTGTCAACAGACTCCTTACAGGATATGAGTTCTAACTCCTATAGAATTCCAAAAGAACCCACTATTTTTTTCCTGAGCTATTTAGTTGACTTTGTGTTTTTCTGATTTAACAAGGCAAGTTCAAAATGTTCACACCTGCTGAACAGTAGTTATGCTTAGAGATGTCTCCACTGTACAAATATAAAACCAGTATTATAATCTCAACATAACAGGTAACAAACTGCGTAACCAAATATGCAGACAGGGCCTCCCTGGTGGCCTAGGGATTAAGTCTCAGCATTATCACCACTAAGACCGGAGTTCGATCCCTGGCCAGGAAGTTAACCCAACATATGGCTCAGCAGGCCTCTCCTGTCTCGCCCACTGCTCCCCTTGGCAGTAATTCAGTAGATTCATCTGTTCTGCTCCCCACTGTCTCTGGTGAATCCTTACACCCCTGTACCTCTGGCCTACACCCCAGTTCTTGGGCAAAAAAAATAATAATAAAGGATATAACAATTTAAAAAAAAAAAATCACGTCATCAAGTCTGACTATATTAATTCAATTTGGGCGCTTATTTAAGTTTACAGCGTGAACGTCAAATAACATCAAGTTACCATTTATTATCTAATAACAATATATCAAATTTACCTCTATATGGATAGATTATAAAAATTCTAGTCACCTACTTGCAGATATCCCTGTATGTCTGGATTGCTGTATCCATATAATGTGCAGGGTATGGCCTAGGTGCTCCTGGCTGTAGAAAAGCTGACACTGCTGCCATTTCCTAGAGGAAAAGACACTTATTGTACTATTTCAAAAAGAGAAATACTCTTGTAGTTCAGCATTTAACTCTAAAAATTGGAATGAAATTTGCTGGAGTTTTCTACGCATGCATAGGTATAAATTTCATAGACTTAAAAAAAAATAACCATATGCTATGTTTTCAAGTTTTCTAGTCAAATTCCAAAATCAGTCAATATTTAAATAAGATTTCAAAAAGACCCAGTAAAAATACTTAAAAGTTAGGGGACATAGAACTATCAAGTGAGGCTCACTTAAGATTTCTGCTACCACCTTCCTTATCCTGGAATGAGTAGAGAGCTAAAACAAAGCTAGGACCACAAAGAGAGAAGCAAAATAAATCTCTTTCTAATTATTGGCATCAACATATAAAAGCAGAGGTCACAGGAGCTTGCATTATATATATTTTCAACTATTTACACACTCTAATACATCATAAAGAGGCACAATGACCATTTTTTAGATCTAAATTATAGTCAATTTTCAGGCCTTTTCATTCCATTTTTAAAACTTAATTCATTGTCAATGTCTATAACTTCATATATAAGTCATATGATACAAAGCAACGCTAATCCTTTAGCACTGCTGTGTATTAGAAATACAGGTTTCATTTTTTTTATGTTTATACTTATGCTTTCATGTAGATTAAGTTTTAATAAAACTTTAAAAAGAAATAAATGAAACAGTAAGAAATTAGGGAAAAAATGCTAATGCCAATCCATTTTCAGGATCAATAAATGCAATTCTCTGCAAAACATTTTTAAAAACAGAAAAAAATTGCTGGAAAAATTGTCTAAAAATTGGGATGTGATTTAAACCTTTAACCTAACAGACTAAGTTCCAGGACAGTATGAACTTCAAGTAACTGATTAGGAATACCTCTTTATCCTCACCAACTATCATAGTGCCCGCATAAACTATGAACAACTGCATGTGCTATGAGTATAAGTTTATCCCTAGGTATTTTGTTTGCCATTTCATAAAGAGAAATTTCAAAATCATTTATGGTGGCAGAAATTAAAAAATTACTATATAATACCAACCAAGGCACCAGCTGCATAAAGCATTGCTTGATCATTAAGAAAATCCTTCTTTGCAGTATGATAGCAATTATAAGCCAAATCATAATGCTGTACCAAAAAACATAAGTCAGCCATTTTCCTGATTTGAAGCTCTGGTGCTTCTGGTGGATACCTGTCAATACAAAATAAATTAAGACAACAATTTATAATGTATGATTCTTAAGTTATTACATATATTAATATGTCTAACAAGTTGCTCAACTGCCCAGAACATGAGGAAAATTGAGCCTGATTTATAAAGAATTCTACCTCCAAAGACAAACTGTCATTTCTCAAAGATATTTGACAACCAATATTCTCATATATATCATTCAAAGTTCTATATGGAGTGAGAACATCTCAATAACAAGTAGCGTTTTTGACTTGGTGAAATTATGAAATAAATAATTAATCCCAGGTGTTATAAGCAGGAAAACAGATAAAAATTCAAAATAAATTTCATTTTCCCCCTTAACACAAGAATTTAGATTAAACAAAATTTTCTAAATATATGCCATGTCTTAGATCACTAGATCACAATATTTTAAGAGGAATTTTTAATGAATACTTTGTATCTTTTTACAAATAAGGACTCAGACCCAAATTAAAGTGACTTTCCCACTTTTGTTGTTTATATTTAGATGTCCAATTACTTAAAGGTAGCATTTCAAATTCAGTATAATTTATAGTTACTGTTCTTATGAATTTCAGATTTGATCTCTACGAAAATAAGAAACTAAAAAGATAATCATTTTTTGCAATCATACAAACTATTCAGGGTTAAATAGAGGAAAAACAAAAACAGTATTTTACTTACAGCAATCCAGATGTATTTTTCAGCTCATTAATGCTCTTTTCCGGAACTTTACTGCCACTAAACCATTTTTTAGTTGCAGAAAAGAGAGATCGACTCAAACCTTTTCTTGATATTAGCTAAGAAAAGAACATTGAAAAAATGAGAATTTAATATTCTTCTTTAGCTTACAAAAGAGAAATTCTAAATAAAAGACTTTAAAAGTGAGGAAATGTTCATTTTAACAACATTAATAGAAAACTACGCAATATGCTGGCAAAATTCCTCATGAAAACAAGTAAGACTCGTTTAGGATTTATTTCAACAGATAGTAATGTCAATAAATTCTAATAGCTTCTGAAAACAAACCAAAAAAATTCAAATACTTTAAATAATTTATACTATGTTCTTGTTTACTAGTTGATAAAATTTTTAAAATACTAATTCAAAAATCTAAGTCTTACCTGATCATTTAATTGCCGAATTGTTTTCTCTATATGTGGCAAAAGGCCCCGAAACGTGAACTCTTGTATAAACTGTCGAATTCTATCATGATCAGTAAGTGTTAAACATGCACCATGAATAACACCTATATTTGCTTTCTTTGTTTCATGGAATGACGAAGCAGATTTCATATAATCGGGGCCATCAATGCTGTTGGAAGGGTCACTAGATGGGTCCAATTGAAGTGGATGAGCTCTGAAGTTATTTGGTAATCCATCTACTGAAAAAAAGACTTTTTTTACTCTCAGAATGCAACAGAAAACTGTGATATTACTACCATACTGCTAAAAAAAAATAGCTGGAACTCTATCTTCTCCTATTTTTTAGAAGTCTAAAATACAGTAACATTCATCTTTTCCCCTCAAGATAATATAGTTTTATTTCTTTTTTTTGGTTTATTTATTTATTTATTTTAAAAATTTATTTATTTATACAAGCACTGGGTATAGTCAGAAGCGCAGGAGGGTGAGAGAATTCACCAGAGCCAGAGTAGGCAGCAAAGCAGGCAGCAGAGCACGCAGAAGGACCAAGGTACACTGCTAAGGGGAGCAGTGGGCAGCAGGAGAAGTCTGCGCGCCATGTGGGACCCTCCTCCGGTGGCTGGGGAGCAGCCGGGTATCAAACTGGCGCTGCAGAGGCTGCGGGCAGCTTCGCAACCCACCACTCAACTGCTGCGCCACCAAGGAGGCCCAATATAGCTTTATTTCTATTTGCTAAACATAATGGAAATTCAAAATTCATGTAAATAAAGAGTACAGTTTTTAAGTAATAAATGAATTATTTTTAAATAGCACAACTACGCAACAGGAAAATTATAACCAAATAGTTCTAGAGCTACCACTATCAAAAATGTAATATAAAAACAAAAAATAAAGTTCTTAAAGTCATAAATTTTGGAAATAATTAATGCTGTACATCCTATCTTCTTTTGCTTGCCACATCAATTTTAAAAAAGAAATCTGACAAATTATTAAAACAAATTTTTAAATGTCAAAATATGCAAACTCAAAATAATAAAATCTTCAGGAGAAAAGTTAATATGCTCATTATTCTTTTTATTATGGAAATTCCTCCCATCTTTTGTCTATAAAGATTATCATGCTTTGACAGCCATGCATAATTTTCAAGTGCAATTTAGAGAAAATAGATCAAGACCTTTGACTTCGTTATCTAATCCATCCAATGAAAGCAAGTTACAGTCAGAATTCTTATTTGAGGTTATAGTACAAGGACCATCTTCATATGATTCCTATCAAGATAAAATAACAAAGCATTAGCAGTTATATCTAGTCATGTTTAAGTTATCACCAAATCCATTAAGTATGGCTACTCTGCTGACTAACCTTGTAAGCCTCATTTATTTGCTATGCAAGACTCATACAGTCTAGTCTTCCAATTCTTCATTGCCTTCACCTATTCTATTCTATCCTATCATTCCATTCCAAACCTAGTATATTTTCAAATTCCCTTTTACATTCTATATACTACTCTAATTCTTCCAAAATTCAATTATCTCTATCTCAGTTTAACCTGTTTAAGTGATACATATTTAGACACTTGCATGAATACACGTGTGTGTGCATGTGTGTATCGGTCTATCTTTTTCCTTTTTTTTTTTTTAAAAAGATTTATTTATTTTTATACAAGATCTGGGGTACAGGCCAGAGGCGTGGGAGGGTGAGAGGATTCACAAGAGACAGTGGGCAGCAGAACAGGCAAATCTACTGAAACACACTGCTGAGGGGAGCAGCAGGTGCGACAGGAGAGGTCTGCCATGCTATGTGGGAATCTCCCTGGCCAGCTGGGAATCAAACCTGCACTGCAGAGGCTGCAGACAGCTTCACAGTACTGTGCTCAGCCCGCTGCACCATGGGGAGGCCCTGTATCTGTCATCTTAAGGAATAATGACAAGAAAGATGAACTACTAAAATAGGTAAGGCAGGAGGGAAAAAGGACCTGTGTTATGGAAGGAAATTCCTGGGTCATGGACACAATTGTTAGCTGGCTATAATACACTCTAAATAATCAAGGGATTTTCGAAAAACAACCAATACAATGTTTATTTGTACAAAGGCATTGGTTTCTCAACTAATAAAGGAATGCATAAAACTAAAAATAACCAGACCGCTCCATGAGACTAGTAGATATAAGGCAGTAATTGTGAGTACCATGCTTTCACATAATTTAGAACTTAACAGGAAACTGATCAGAATAAAAAACACTCTGAAACCACATTTAACAAAGTGGGGAAAAAAAGCCATAAAAACTAGGTATATTTACCCTGGAAAAATATTAAAAAAGGAAATGAGAGTCATCCTTTTGTATTTTAAAAGGTATCTTAATGGAAAACTGATATGGTTGCCACAGGACTAGTGAGAACAAAAAAAGGTAGAAAGTATTTGGTTGCTCCTCAACTTGTTTAGACATAGCACATGTTATTTGAGAAGACAGTGAATACTGTGTCTAGATGAAGTGACTCATTAAGTTTAAAGGCAATTTAACCATTATTTCCAATATAATTCCTATTCTGCATATAGCCCTGAAAGACCCTGAAAGTAAAGCTCCTTCACACCCAACTGGTACTTTTTTCCTCACTTCTCCCCAAATTATCTTAAATAAGGTTGGCAATCATCACACTATAAATCCAAGTAGAATAGCAGTACAGCACTGCATTGGAATGAAACATTCCATATATAAAACAGAAAAATAAGACAAACAGATCAAACAATATTTACATTAGAACATCCAATATAACATTTTAAAAGTAATATCATATAAAGAATACATAATTGTACAAAATATATTTTCCATTTATGTGAGAAATCCTCTTAGTAAACAAAAAACAGTCAAGTATTGATTTTCTGAACTAACCATAGGAACATGGTATTTAACTACTACCAAGTGGCATACAATTCAATCTTAAAAGTTGACACAATGAAACCTGGCACCCACCCACTTCAGCCAACAGACAACTATTAACACTAATCTAGAACTCTAGATTAATAAAGATAAGGAAGAAACGCTTCCTGATAATTCAGAAGTAAAGGAAATCAGAGGAAAGTTAGGGAAAAAAGCCCACCCACCTAAAAAGTATGAGCTCCAAAAGGTGGCCATAAGAGCAGCATGTTGGAAATGAAGGAAGGCAACCCCAGAGCATGTGGATAATAAAGAATTGACTGTAAGCATTGATAATGAAATAAATATACAAGTCAAAAATTCTATTCTTTACATGTCTAACCAATCTAATTCAATTCTTAATGTGTAAATTCACTTTCTACCTTTTAAGAAAAAGATCAGTTAACACTGATATATGTGAAAAGAGAACATATAGGGATTGCTGCAGTTAGTTAAAAACAACTTTTGAACCACTGACTTAAGAGCCCCCATGTTGAAAGATCAAAACTAATCAGTTTTACTAAATATTAATAATCCTACTAGTTAAACCAAGACATAAAAAAATTCTACAGTGATACCACTATGTCATAAAATTGAAATAGAGTTTTTATGATTTGCTTCATTTATTTTACATATACCTGGTTTTGAATACTATTTTTCTGCAGATACTGACTCCAAGGATCTGGTATCTGTTCATCAGATGCTCGATTAGAAGTTCGAGAATTAATTTTAAGTAAATAGCAACCCTGAGTTCCATATTTCTGTTTCATTTCTTCATAAATTGATTCAGCTCTAAAATAAAAAAGGGAAAGAAGTTTATAATTGAAGTTTATAAATGAAGTAGTTCAGGCAACAGTGGATATTAAAATAATGCAAAAATAATCCCAACAAAAGGTAGAACAGAAAATTAAGAAATAGAAAAAATTTTAAATTAAAACAAAAGACCATGGTCCTAACTGAAACCTGGCTAGCTCAGATATCCCTTTAAAGTAATTACCAAAGTATGTTCCATGGAATAAAATTTTGCAACAAGATATTCCTATACGTTATTCAAAGAGAGACTTCTGGTCTATAGTTAGGGGAACTAATTTCTTTGTAGTAGACTATTTCCAAGCCTATCAACTGCTAATGTGCATTATGAATTTCCAAAGAGCAGCTTCCAATTTGTAGATGAGGAAGGCTTTCTCTCCAACAATGCTAACTAGTCTTTGAGAATTATGAATTAAATTCAATTTTAGAGAACATTTATCAAAAATATAAGTAGTAAAGCAGAATAGTATATGTACCAACAAACTGCAAACATCTTTTGCTGCCAAAGTTTATCCTTCCCTTAGCTGTCTACAGAAAGACATAGTAAAAGAAAAGGAAAAGAAACACAGTCAAGGTATTTATTACATTAAATCTACACATTTTTCTTTCAAAATTTGTAATAGCTGGTTCCATGAATTACATCTCAGATGCAACAAAAAGCATTTTGATTTCCATACTTTAACTATCAAGTTAACAGTAAGTGGGAGACAAGAAATTTCAAATAAGACAACTTAAGAAACAAACAGTACATGCTGACGGAAAATGAAATTTTGGTAGAGAGGGCAAAATCTAGTTGAAAAGGTATTTCTTAACTATCTGACAGAAAAAACAAAAACCCTGGAAAATATTCTATCATTTTGAATTTAAATTAGCAATTATTCAGTAATATTTAAATTATCTCAGTTATAACCTTTCACCATAGTAGATTTAAACCATATTCAACTGTTAAAAGCTAATTTTAAGAGCCAGTTCAAATTGGTTCTATTTATATAATATACTTTATCCAACAGGTGATGATTGAAAAAAATCATCTTAATTCTCACAGTAATTCTTTGGTTTTACAGAGCGAATTTTATTAAAAGCAAGCTCAGAACAAGGTTTGTGCTCAGAACACAGTCAAGAAATGATTATTTTGCTACATATCCTAAATGGCATTGAGATAGCAGAGTAATAGTTTGAAACAAAAGATTAATTTGATCACTATCTTCAACCAAAAAGTAAAAATAAACTCTACAGTCAAAAAGGTGAAATTGCTTTTAATGTTAATTTTTCAAGTTTATTTATTTAACTGAATGATAAAAGGACTATTGCAAATCACTAATAACAAATGTAAAAGGGAACATAAAAAAGGTGTAGGATGTTTTTGAGTGTGAAAAACATCAAGTCTAAAAATATACAGTGACAAGCAAAGAGTAAAGAAAGAAGTACCTACAAACAATCAGGAAAAGAAGAGTTAGAGGAAAACTGGAGAAAGGAAAAAGTAAAATGAGAAATAATTTTATATAAAGTAACAGTTAAGACCTATAGGCATGAAATAGCACACATTCCTGTACAAAGATGGTAGCAATAAAGACACATATTAAAAGGAAAGTCTGGGCAAGCATATGAAATCTAACATAAAATTACTTAGCTGTCATATAACTCTGGAATATAAAGCATAATTAAAGTTTTATTAACTTTTACTTCCTTAGATGAAAAATACACCTAAAATTTAAATAAGCCATGCCCAAATTAATGTTATGCCATGTAATAGAAAAAAGTCTTACTTAAGAAAATAAAACTTACCTCTGTTCATCTCCTGCACTTACATCATGTAAAAGTACATAATATTTAAGTGTGTTTGGTATAAACCACTTGGGGTAGGAACAGTCACTGTTGTGCTGAATTCGATGCTGTTCATGTGACAACTTTGAAAACTGTTCCATAGGTTCAGCTTCACTAGATGATGCTACCAACATGCCTTATAAATAGCATTAAGGTAATTATCATTTATCAGTCAATGATAAATACTATTCTATTAAACTTTAAAAAGATAGTTTCTAAGTTAAAAAAAATTTGGTTTCATAAGTTTCTACTGGAAGCACAAAATAATTTCTTCAAAATAAATCAGAGTTCTAAATCTTAAAGTTTTTTTTTTGACACTTTAGGTCGTTTATATATACAATAAGGAAACCCATGAAAATTAAAATGGATAATACCAAAATTGTACAACTATCAACATAATGAACAATTCTGCTGAATCTTGGTCTCTCCATTCTATCTCAGTGTAGTTTCAACCTCTACCCTCTTAACTTTACTCTGTAAACTCATTAAGATAGTTGAAAAGCCATAATTGTCAAAATAAATAAAGAACATCTTAAAAATTGAAAACTTTTAAAAATATGTGCTTTTGCATAAGCAATTAATTTTGAGGCAGTCGGAACTAACAACACTGACAGTTTAGATTTTCTCTTTCTAAAATGCCTTAAAACCTTTTTAAACATAAATACTCAGGCTGGAGGATAAAGAAAAAGAATAAGCCAGTCCTAAATATTCATATGTTATAACCAAAATTAATTTAATTGTACCAGTTCTGAGTCTAGGATGCTATCAAAAGAAAAGAATAACAGTAGTGGGCCTCCCCTGGTGGCGCATCAGTTGAGCGCTGGGCTGCGAGGCTGCCCGCAGCCTCTACAGTGCCAGTTCGTTCCCCAGCTGCCGCCGAAGGTCCCACAAAAAAAAAAAAAAAAAATAACAGTAGTAACAAAAATTTGAAGCATCATCAATAAATAATAATTCTATTCTCTAACTCTCTCAACAATTTTACCTTTATATAACTATCAGTGAGATTAACAACTTCCAAAATATTTAAGAGAACAAAGGATACACGCTAAATAGTGGTTCAGAAATTCATGATCTGATGCTGGCATCGACTGAAGAAATGTCTCTCTATAAGATTCAAACCATGGAGTAGTAGCTAAAATTAACAATATATAAAAGTTAAAATTCTTCAATAGAACCAGTTTACAATAGACAAAATTTCAATCAATATTAGTCAAAGGTATGAAAGATAATTTCTAGCAGTAAACAAGTGTTTTTCATATGTGCTTTACAATATATATGGATATATTTTTTGATAAATATTTAATATGAATATGCATTTTAAGCCAGACACACATATTCATACATGGGAATACAATATATTTGCAAACATAAGATTGACTTCTATCCAAACCAACACAATGATCTCAACAACTTACTTACCTATGAATTAAGATCACCTACATAAATAGATTTTAAAACTAAAGTTTTGTGCCCCTGTCACTACTCATGTTGTCTTTAGTTCCTTTTCATAAATGATATCATTTCCAAACATCTCAACTGAGAATGATCTTGACTCTCAAGTTATTGGCAATATTTGGAGATACTTTTGGCCGCCTTAACTAAGGATGGTGAGGGGGGCACTAGTGGTATAGAGGCAAAGAGGTCAGGAATGATTCAAACTATTCTACAATGAACAGAATACGACAGCCTCCCACAACAAAGAATAATTTTGCTCAAAATATCAATAGTGGTGTGGTTGAGAAATCCTAATTTATAATTTGATTCCTTGAGTAAGAGTACTCAAACCCTCTTTAAGTGGAATTTTAAAACTTACAGTCAAATACAAAGATGTCTATATATCTTACATATATATACACAAAGATGTATATTTTATATATAAATATATAAAAGTATATGATTCTTAAAATGTCAAATCAATCTTGCACCACACTAAGCATTTTACATAACTATTCTAACTTTATTTGAACTTAAACGTTGCCATAATCTGATTTAACCATGTTTAATTTACTAACCAGTTTTACCAAAAAGATACTCCATTCCTAGTTATTTATGCTAATTACCAAATCTTATATACTTTGCTTCATCTTAATCACTGAAAATACAGCAAATGTATCGTTTACATTCTCAGAAATATTATAATGTATCATTAAAAGTGGCAAAATTGGCAAATAAATGACATGGACTAGTCTTGGTACAACACAAAACCAACTTTCCTTCTAGCAATTAACATTTATCAGTCAAAATTGGACTGCCAGGAAAATTAATGTATATTTTCATTTAGTACCAATAACAAGAAAGAATAGTGAAAATTTTGGTTAACAAAGAAGAAATCTCCACAGATATGGGGAAATTACTTTACCTACTCTGATTAATTTTCTGTTTACTTTGTAGTTCCAATGGTGCTTAAATTTAACAAATAACATGGGCCTCCCTGGTGGTGCAGGCGGTTGAGCACAGCAATGTGAAGCTGTCCACAGCCTCTGTAGTGCCAGTTCGATTCCCGCCAGCAACCGAGATACCCACATGGTGGGGCAGAACTCTTGTCTCGCCCGCTGCTCCCCTCAGCAGTGTATTTCAGTAGGTCTGCCCATTCTGTTCCCCACTCTCTCTGGGGTGAATCCTCTTGCCCTCCCGCACATCTGGCCTGTACCCTGGTTCTTCTATAAAAATAAATCTTTTAAAAAAAAATTTAACAAATAACAGAAAATTGTAGGCCTATGAAAAGGTTTTTTTTTTAATGTCGGATCTGGGGTGTTCTGAATAAACAAATTACATATTTCAAAATAGCTAACCATTACAACAGTATCTGTAATAAGACTAGAAATCCCACATGTCCATCAGAAGGAAACAGATTTAATAAACTACTGTACATCCATCAAATGTATGTACTATGTAGCTGTAAGAGAAATGGAAAAATCTACATATTACTATAAAATGCTCTCCAGTATATACTGTTAATGTGAAAAAAGACAAGAGTAGAAAAATACACATTTTTGTGTAAGAAAATAAGAGAGACACACATTTTGTACACAATGTCAAATATAACAGAAACAGCAGAAGCATAAATCTAATAAATTATGTAATAAGGGAGAGGATAGATAAGTAATGTAAGAAGATATAAGAAAAGTTAGAGCTCTCTGAATGTACCTTGTTTTATAGTCTTGATTTTGGAATGATATACATGTCTACATAATTAAAAATAAAACTGAGAAGGCAAGCACACAATTATTAAACGTGTGTTAGAGTTATTAAATAGCACTTTTTAAATGACACTGGGGACTCAGCTAAAAATAAGAGAAGCAAAGAAAAAACTTAAAAATATATGTTAGGAATGTGTTGTATCCTTCAGATAGGTCACATTCAGGTTACTAAGATAATTTTTCCCTTCAGCCACCTTTCTTGGCAGGGTAATTAAGAAGTCCCTTCTCCCTCTCTCCCCCTACCCGCTTACTCCTTTTACATCCCAATAAATAAAGGGAATCTTTCTATTTTTGCTTTTCAACTGACATTTACAGAGGGTAGAAAAAAATAAGTTTTAAAATTTTTTATGCTAACAGAACACTCAGTGACAATTCTCTTTTCTCTTCCCTGAAAAATTCTCTTATATTTTGGGATGAAATCACTATTTTTCTCAAACCTCTATCTCTACATGTTCTTTTTTTTTTTTTAAAGATTTATTTTTTATTTATACAATAGCTGGGGTAGAGGCCAGAGTCGTGGGAAGGTGAGAGGATTCACTGGAGACAGAACGGGGAGCAGAACGGGCAGACAAAACCGAAAGCACTGCTGAGGGGAGCAGCGGGTGCAACAGGAGAGGTCTGCCATGCCATGTGGGAATCTCCGTTGTCGACCGGGAATTGAACCCACGCTGCAGAGGTTGCAGACAGGTTCACAGCGCTGGGCTCAACCCATTGCTATCCTGCCAATTACAATTTCTTTATGCAGACCATACTTTGTCTGGTAAGGAAGGCAGCTAAGAGCTGAAAAAAGGATATAATGCTCCATATTCCACTCACACTTAAAAATGCAGCTCTCAGTCTCTTCTTTTTTCCTTTCTTAGTGCCAATAGTTTGAGACACAGTTATTAGTGTTTCTAATAATAAGAACTGCAAGTAATGAATTAGACCTAAACAACTTTGGTACTTGTACTATTGAAATAAAAAATACTTAGCACCCCTACATATGCAAGTGAAAAAGAATGGCTATCCTAACCAGAGACATCATCTGCAAGTCACATTTTTCCCTTCCTAATCAAAGTGTCAGCAAAATCATTATACAAACTACACAAAAAGCAGTAAGAAATTCTAAATTCCAAATAACACCAGATAAATAGTATATATACTAAAACAATAAGATTTTCAGGATGAAAATATTCAAGTAAGAAGAAATTAAATAATTAAACGCTATGTAAATACTTAATTCAATAAATTAAATTGGCCACAAGTCAAAAATGGGTGACACGAAAGATAATTATTGGAAAATAGGGTCTAATTCAGAAGAGCCTAGAATACAAAAATGAAAACTAAGACCAGACTTATAAAATTTATGAGTATTCTGCAAATCATAAAAGATTTTACATACAATATGAAGAACCAAAAAATATTCCTCTTGTATTTTACCACACCCTTGACAAAACATTCTTGGAAACTATAAGCTGATCAAGTGTTCTCAGAAAAATCAGCAAAAAAATCAAAAAGTATTCTAAAGAATGAGTCATAATTACTTATGCCCAATTTTTTAAATTCACAGAAACAATGGAAGATTTTTTAATTGACCCTCGATACTCCTTATTTTTAATTCATTTTACAGATTATTTACAGAATTAAGAATAAAAGCATAATAAAAAACAATTTTTTTAAAGATTTATTTATTTATGCATACAAGAACTGGGGTACAGTCCAGATGTGTGGGAGGTGAGAGGACTCACCAGAGAGAGTGGGAACAGAACAAGCAGATTGACTGAAATACACTGCTGAGGGGAGCAGCAGGCAAGTCAGGAGAGATCTGCTATGCCCTGTAGGTTACTCCCTGGCCAGCAGGGGGAATCGTACTCATGCTACAGTGGCTGCGGAAAGCTTCATAGGTTGTGTCTTAACCCCTTGTGCCACCAGGAAGGCCCCATAAAAAACAATTCTGACTAGGAATTTTAGTAAGAAATTAAAAACACAGCAAACTCAAATGTTTTTCCTGGCTTTAAAAAATATATGCCGGGCCTCCCCGGCGGCGCAGCGGTTGAGCACTGGGTTGCGAAGCTGCCCGCGGCCTCTGCAGCGCCGGTTCAATCCCCAGCTGCTCCCCGGCCACCGGAGGAGGGTCCTACATGGCGCGCAGACCTCTCCTGCTCCCCTCAGCAGTGTACTTGGGTCCTTCTGCCTGCTCTGCTCCCCGCTCTGGCTCTGGTGAATTCTCTCACCCTCCCGCGCTTCTGACTATACCCAGTGCTTGTATAAATAAATAAAAATAAATCTTAAAAAAAAAATAAAAATTAAAAAAAAATATATATGCCTAATTAGACAATGTTCTTTGAATGCAACTCACTGTTCATCAACTGTTACTCATGAAACTAGAACACATTCATTATATAAATGTTGATTCCAGATTCAAATACATTTCTAATAAGTTCTAGTTTATCATTACTACTGGGTTCTTCCTCATTTGCATAGCTGAAATGCAACATTTTGCCAAAGATAAAAGGCCATATTATTTGCCCCATAATGGCAAAAGATTTTCCTTTTTAGACCTCTGAATAACAAGTAGGGCCTCCGAGGGGCGCAGGCAGTTGAGCGCAGCGCTGTGAAGCTGTCCGCAGCCTCTGCAGTGCTAGTTCGATCCCCACCGGCTCGGAACAATACACATGGCACCGCAGACCTCTCCTGTGTCACCCGCTGCTCCCCTCAGCAGTGAATTTCAGTCAGTCTGCCTGTTCTGTTGCCTGCTCTGTCTCTGGTCAATCCTCTCACCCTCTCGCGCATCTGGCCTGTACCCCAGTTCTTGTATAAATAAATAAATCTTTAAAAAAAGAAAATAACAAGTAGAATCAACACAAAGAATTTTTCACTTCTACATCACCTAATTCCATCCATAATCTTCACATACACACTTGCCTTCAATATTTATCTGCTTACAAACTATATCAAGTAAATTTTGTTACACAAGCATCATAAAAGATTAAAGAACACTATCATGTGGCTTTCCCATTTACTGGTTAGCTGGATGAAAATATTCTCCTTTTTATACTAAAAATCATTGCTCACTCATCAATTCTTGATTGAGAAAATTCACACTTGATATTGTCATCTGAAGACTCATAGACTGGGATTTCTGCATATGATTAATTTCACCATTGTCATTAGAGTCTAGAAACAGGTTGTTCAATAAGGTAGGTAGCCACTAGTCACATCTGACTACTGGGCAACTGAAATGTGGCTAGTTTGAACCGATTATTGTAAGGGTATAAAATACATGGAGATTTCAAAGACAGAACCAAAATAATAAAATTTTATAGTGATTATATTTTGAAGTGATATTTTGACATATTGTGTTAAAAAAGATATTATTAAAATGAGTTTCACCTGTTTCCTTTTATATTCTTTATAGTAATTATAGAACACCAAATGTCTCATACTTCTACTAGACAAAGCTAATTTTACAATGCTATTCTTTATAGCTTTCATCTTGATTTGTCTGGTAATTATGTCTTCCACTGTCAATTTTTTTTGTTTGCCAACAAGGATGAGAAATGAAAAATTCTCAATTCTCAACTCCATTCAATGAAAAACAAAAACAAGGAAGACAAAGTTAGTGACTGCAAAGATACTATCTCCAACTTATTTTATGCCTTCTTGAAAGATGATGCAAAACTTTGAGCTTGTCTGATGCTTGATTCTTTGCCAACCTAGAACAACACAGAGTGAGAGAGGATAACTTTCTTTGCACCCCAACAAGAGCATGAA
This sequence comes from Talpa europaea, assembly GCF_964194135.1. Taxonomy (NCBI): domain Eukaryota; kingdom Metazoa; phylum Chordata; class Mammalia; order Eulipotyphla; family Talpidae; genus Talpa; species Talpa europaea. Next base: position 67,882,246 of record NC_140080.1, read on the forward strand.
GAGAATCCAGAATGGGTTAGAAATATCTTGCTAAATCTGCAGCTCTAAAGTCCACTGTGATTTCAGATGAGAGAGCTAAAAAAAGAACTCTTGTTCTGTAGTACTGAAATATTGAGTAACTTTGTGTGTCTGTGTATGAGAGGGGGAGGTCCCTTAATTTTTTTCTTGGGAAAAAAAAAAAAACTAAAGGATAACATAATTAATGACTAATGTCACTACTGCATCATCCTCAACAATCTCTGTATCTTCCAGTTTCTTAATTGTTCAGAGTAGTTGATAACTGGCAAATAATTCCTAGGATGATGATAAGCAAGCAAAGTACTTCAAAATGCCAGTAAAATAATTACATTAAGTTCCTACCTTGCACTAGCCACTTTTTAAATTGTTACTTTAAGTATTCTGTATGATTTTTTGCTCTTAAGTAAAAATTTAGGGAAATGTATTAACTGAATAAACAACCCTCTAAGCACTTGATTACTCTCTAGAATATCATGGCATTTTACAGAGCGATAGTAATCAGAAAAAGTATAGGTACACACTTACAGATAAGAAAAAACAAGTTCTTATAAAAACAAAAAGTAGCCCAAATCATACTATTCAATGACAATGCATGGATTTAGCAGATAATGTTGTAAACCACGAGTAAACCAAAGATAATTCATGATAGGACAGGTTAAAGTTGAACAAGAATCACCAGACCACCTTCATTTTAGAAAACTTAGACATGTTAATTGGGACAAATACTAAATAGTAATAGCTGGGGGGGGGGGGGAAGCTAATAGACAAAGAGTTGAGTGAGAACAATCTAAAATACTGAGACTACCACAGGAAATACCTGTATATAACGATGCTTCTTTCAATTCCATCAATGTGTCTTTCCAATTACTGTACCAAGGAACACTAGCTTTAAGTGACCGATCTGATGAAGAAAACATGGCACTGTTAAGCTAGGCTTATGAGTAAATATCCAACATGTATTTCTTAAACAGAATGAGTGAAAAATACGAGCATTTACATTAATGGTAAAAATGAGAAGAGTGTTTCTGGATATAAAAAGAGTGTCTTCTTTAAATTAAATAAAAATCACTCTTAAATCTCCAAAGAGTATTATTCTGCTATAATGGAATTTTACTAAAATGAATTCAGAATTTCATCATTATAATATTACCAGATTTCAAGACCAACATGACAAAAATGGAAGGAAGGTGCCTTTATGTAGCAGGGAAAGAAACTATTTTTTGCAAATCTATGTACTTTATTCTAAATATCATATTTTAAATATTTTAAAATCTGCCTGAAGAGTTTAACTACAGTAGTGCCTCCACTTGCTTTTAAAGACAAATATCAACCTCTCCTTATGCAGAGATGTTGGCAGGGACCTGAGACTATAAGTAATATAATTAGACAAAATGATATCTCCCAACCAAATCATCAACACAGTGTTCCTATAAACTATTTATCAAACCATATTATATCTTTTAAAAAAAAGTCTACCCTCAGTTACAGGTAGTCAGACATCAGATATGAAACTCTTTATCTGAAGAAACTAAATGGTCCCAAATAACAAACTATATGTAATAAAGACTGGGCAACCCTCGAACTTATTCCCAGCCACCACCCATTAAAGAAGGCCACTAGCTGACAAGCTGGTCTCATGCTTGCAGTCAGGGTTTTCATACTTCCATGTGAATTAAAGATAATTCCAAGGACTCACCAGATAACTGAGGAAAGTGAAAAAGTAAACAAAGAGTGAAAAAAAGAGAACAGAACAAACTTAAAGATACAAGAATGAGAGGAAAAGCATAGAAGGGTTCTTAAAAACTAAAAGAAGTCAATAATAATTTATTAATAGCCTCAGAGTTAAGAACTGCACGGTTAAAAAAGAAAGAAAAGAAAATCCAGAGAGCAAAGAAAATTTTCAAAATTACAGTGAACATTAAAATTTCAACAGAAAGGTCCAAAGACAAAGTCAAGGATATCCCACAGAAAGTAAAATAAAAACACACAGACATGGATGTGGAAAATAGTAGAAAGATAAGAATATTAGAGGAACAACTCAGGAAGTTTACATTCAACTAAAGTAATCCAGAAAGAACAGAGAATATTACAAGCAAGGAATTAACAAAGATAGAACACAAGAAAATTTTCAGGGCTAAAGCCTATCTATGGCCATGATCAAAAGGATTTGCTCCATTCAATGAGAGAAAAAGGCGTTCAATAGGCCCAACATGCAATTTCTAAATAACAGAGATAAAAACCTAAAAGCTCTAAAGGCTGAAGGAAGCGGAAGGATATGTAATTTAATGGTATCGAGTTTTTTTCATAGCAACACTAGAAGCTGGAAGAAAAATTTCTTTCTTCATAGTATGTATATATCATTAGTTAGAAATAATTTCCCTCAGAATTGTTTCATTTTTCTGAAAGAAAAAAGAAAAGAAAAAAGAGAAGAGAAGAAAAGAGAAGAAAAGAAAAGGAAAAGAAAAGAAAGGAAGAAAGGAAGGAAAGAAATTTTCAGATATTCATTTCTCAAAATTGTTACCTTCAAGCAACCTTTCTCAGGAAGTTACTGGAAATGTCCATCACCAAAGCAAACACATGCCAAAAAAAAAAAAAAAAAAGGGGAATGAAAGGATACACAGAAGAAAAGGAAAGGGAATCCCCAGGGTGACAGTTGTGGAGCTATCTTGGAGAATAATCAGATGGAAGATGAAGAAAGCTGTATTTTACAACTTGCATTTCCTTCTCTCTCACCATAAGACTTTTTAGACATTTCTTTTCTAATTGGTCCCTTCCTCTCCCTCAAGCCCCCAAAAGACTATTAAGTAATGCCACAAATATACTGTGTTCCTATTTACGTACTGCAGTACTTTGGAGAGCCACAAACCATTGCAATATCTAAGATTTTTTTTGCAAACCCCTCCCCCCGTAAGTCAAATTATCATCCCACTGAGGGATAGTAACAGTCCCTAATTAAAATACATAGAACAGAGAGAAATATTTCATGAAGTAGATCCTGATAAATGGATTATTTGATATCTGTTAAGTGCAAAATCTTACTGGGAGGCTATTATTGAAAGTTTGAGAGACTAATAAGAAATACATAGAACTCTGAACAAATTGTTTTTAAAAGGGCAATTACTAAGTACTGAACAAACAAGATGCGGTATAAAAATAGATGGAAAGCCCAATATTTGACTTCGTTGTGAAGAAGTTAACAACATATAGTCATAATATTGTAAAGAGTGAATATTAACCAACACTTCTTAAAATTATATTAGTAAGGTAGAGAAAAGTGGAAGAGAATTAAGCTAAAACTTCATAAATTGTAATAAAAAATCAATAAATTTAAAATTGATATAATCAAAGATACATAAATAAAAATATTACTTAGAAACACAAAATAAATACCAGAGGAAACCACTTAAAAACCTGATGAAACAAGGGCACAGGAAGTTGATGATCACTCTTTTTTCTTTGTATGTTATGTCTATGTGCATATATAATTTTGATAACCTATTTAAAAGAAAATGTTTATGGGCTTTGGAAATTAAGATATTTGCAGTATAAAAAAAGATACTTTAACTTATTTTTAAAATAGGGCAGTTAATTACTTTCTGTGTCTCCTTAGTGCTCAGGCATATTCCAGATCTCTATTATAATACAGTGTGATTATAAAGTTGTTACACGTGAGAATTTATTATGTCTACTGATTTACATGCTGTCTCCCAACCAGATTATTTACCTCTCTAGAACTCAATGCCAAGCATATGATAGAAATCAATAAATACTTGGCACATGAAGTAGAATCACAGGATTAAAGGCCTACGAGAATCCTTAAGAAACAACCTAGGCAAATTCTTTTGTTTTCAGGGAATAAAACCAAGTTTAAATGAGTGATTTACTCAAGTTAACCAGTTAACTGATGATTACAGTAGTATAAAAACTTGGACACCCTTGCATTTGACTGAAAGTCCAACATAAATTTTCCATTGATGACAGGGAAACCTTCATTTGCTGCCAGAAATATACAAATCTTGCTTCATGTTGAAAATGTGTTACGCAAGGGACTTCGCAAATATGTATCCTGGAATTTAAACTCTTTTGATTTGTAAAGATAACCATAACATTCTAAACTTAAACTTATCAAGTTCACCTATCTTGCTAGAATTAAAATTAATGACAAGGAAGGAGAAAAATTATGAACCATCATACAAAATAATTTTACTCTATTTTTAACTATAATGGTGTACACCCAATGAACCACTAATAAACATAACCACATAAGTTCTCTTCATATATTTAGGAAAATCTTTAAATATCCAATTAGGAGGTATTAAAATATTAGCAATTATATGACCTAAAAAGATTATTTCATTGAGCAACTAAATATCCCAATTAGATAATATATTTTAAACCTTTTTCCTTTAAAAATCTATCTCATGTCCTTCTATTAAGTCTTTTTTCATGCTGAAAAATAACACCAAATACTGCTAATTCACTTTAAATATTAATACATAATTTTACCTACCAATCTTATTTACCATTCAGATCATATTAAGCACTGAGAAAAAAGTTAAATATCTTTTCATACAAACATTTTTTCTACTTAATACTAAGCAAGACAAAAGGTACAATAAACTTAGTGTTTTTTATTTATTACTTATGATACAAAAGAAGATTTTTTTATGCATTGTTAGTTCTTTCAAGAAATATTTATTAAACATATGTTTTAGGCAATATTTTAGGTAGTGGGAATAAAATAGTCAAAGTTCCTGCCCTTGTGGAGCTTACATTTAAATTTACAATTAGAAGGATAAAAACATTTTCATTATGAAAAAATGGAATCACATAATTCATAGTTTGAATGACTGCCTACTTACTTCATCATAACCTCTTTAAGAGAACAAGAATTATTTTTATCAACATTGTATACCCAGACTATAGCACTCACCAAATATTTAAAAGGTTTGCTGAATAATTTCTAAGCTACAGAATTACTTTTTCTAAAAAAAGAAAATTTTATTTAAAAAATAATAAGCCTTACCACTGATGTTGAGGTCATAATCTCCTGCTGTAATCACATTAGCTACTAATCCTTCCGCAGGCTGACTGCCAGAAACAACATCATTCAAGAGCTTCCGAATGGCTCCAGGATGAGGTGGTTGAGTGATAATGTTGCTTACAGCTATCTTCAAATTTTTAATTATGTGAAGTTGATTATTCGGATCTCTCATATGAACTTTAAAAAAAAGAAAAAAACTTTGATTCTACACAATGCATAACATATTTCAACAAAAACTTTAAAAATTCAGTTATAGACTTACAAATGAAAAGGATGTTCACTTCAAACCCAGAAATTCCATATAGACCAGTCTTCTAGAATACAACTGAATTACAACATTCTTTTGTATACTAAAAGGGCTAGACAGTGTAACATTCTGCAAATGCTACTGCTTACAACTTTCCTACTATAGGTCCTTTCTTACCTGTTTGAGTTGTCAGAGACCACAACTATCATTCAAAACAAATCTCTAAATCCCACCTGATACTAAGGCTGATCAGGGCAGCATGAGGTCTGTGATATCAACACTGAAAATAGTAAATTGGAAGAAAGTAAAATTAAATGCTGCATGTAGACTTCCTTCTGATTCCCCCTATTATACAACCTCTGTTCTCAGTCCCTATTCAACTACATAAAAATCAATGCCCAAGCTAGTACAAGATGTTGATAGTGGGGAGGAATATGTGCATGCTGGAAAAGGGGGTATTCTCAAAATCTCTGTACTTTCTGCTGGTTTGCTGTAAACCTAAAGTTTTCTTTTAAAAAGTCTATTAAAGAGAAAAAAAAAAAATCAACGCCCAGATTCTTTTTCCCATCCCAATACCTCCTGCCTTCACCCTACAATAAGCCTTGCTTCAGTCTATGGGATTTATAAGCTGTGATTCGGAACTTCAAGCCAGAGAACAGGTTCTCCAGTAACTGTAATATGAAGACAGCATCCAAAGCGCACCTCAGGCAAGGAAAGCATTACTCTTCCATAGAAATATAATCAGACTACTTTCATCAGATTGGAAGTAGTCCACTATATGAAGTACTTACTTTTGCAGTCAGACTTCATTTTAAATCACAAACCAACAACTAACTAGATTATCCATAACAACTTCTAAATTTTTCTGTGACTCAATTTCATCTTTAGTGGAGAGATTAATACCTACTTCACAGGGTTATTTTAAGGATTTAAGTGAGATATTGTTAAATGATTTAGAGACGTTTAAAGCATTGAGCACCACGAATGACACAAACATAACTAAACAGTTTAGTGTACAAGAAGTAATGGAGGAAACAAGTACAACATAATCTAATTTCAAATATACCATGAATCATCTCACGCAAGTAAGAGGCAAATTTGGAAAAATGGCTTTGGATAGGAACCCATTTTTTAAAAACTGATACTTTCTCCCAATAGAAAAGGCTTTATACCAAGCTTTTAAATTCAGGCCTGCCTCTATTTTAAATAAACTTACATCCACAAAAACTGTCTTCTTAACTCTCCTATGTAATTTAATCTGTTGATTTCTAAATTGTTAATTTTTATAAAAAAGCAAAACTTGGGCCTCCCTGGTGGCGCAAGGGGTTAAGCACCGCACTCTCCAGCACGAGTTCGATCCTCAGCCGGCCAGGGAGAAAACCACAAGGCAAGGCAGACCTCTCCTGTCTTGCCCACTGCTCCCCTCACCAGTGTATTTCAGTCCATCTGCCTGTTCTGTTCCCCACTCTGTTTCTGGTGAATCCTCTCACCCCCTGCATCTCTGGCCTGTACCCCAGCTCTTGTATGCATAAATAAATAAATCTTAAAAAAAAGAAATAAGTGGAATTTATTATTTAAAAAAAGCAAAACTTTTAAAAATACTACTTATGTTATGAATATATGCACTTGCAAACAGATGTAGAGAAAATAAACATGCAAACGGCACTATAACGGCAGGCTATAATAAATGAAGGAAATGGAACTAAGGAAAGGTGGAAAGATTACTTTAAAATCTATAGTTTGATTTCTTTTTAAAGGGAAGGGAAAAAATACAAAGCAAGTATGACAAAGAATATATACTGATTCTGGATAGTGAGGAACTAGGTGTTTCTTGCAATCTGCATTCTTCTGTAATTGTTTGTTTCTAATTTAAAAAAACATACACAGCTCTCTCCTTAATTAAACTCCCCAGCTGGTGTAACTATAGGAGAAAAAAAAAATATGAAATACTATGGTGCATTTCTGGTATTTTTAGGAACATACAAGTATTTTCCTTAAATTTAGTCCATAATTGTCAAAAGTACCCATTTAAACTCTCACACAGGAACAGAAAATAAAGGGAATCCAAGTTGAGGGAAAAACTACCACTATTCACACAATACAATGTTATATGCAGAAAATCATAAAGACTCCATCAAGGGCCTCCCCTGTGCGCAGCGGTTGAGCGCTGGGTTGCGAAGCTGCCCGCAGCCTTTGCAGCGCCGGTTCGATCCCCGGCTGCACCCCGGCCACTGGAGGAGGGACCCACATGGCGCGCAGACCTCTCCTGCTGCCCGCTGCTCCCCTCAGCAGTGTACTTCGGCCCTTCTGCCTGCTCTGCTCCCCGCTCTGGCTCTAGTGAATTCTCTCACCCTCCCTCACTTCTGACTGTACCCAGTGCTTGTATAAATAAATAAATCTTTAAAAAAAAGAAAAAGAAACTTTATTAAAAAAAAAAGACTCCATCAAAAAGTTATTAGAAACAATAGCTGAATACAGCAAAGTGGCAAATTACAAAATCATCATACAAATTCCCATAGTCGTCTTACATGTCTTCTTCTATAAATAAGATGTAAAAGAAATTTAAAAATAATTCTGCTTATAATTGCTTCAAAAAGAATTAAATACCTCAGAATTAACTGAGGGAAGTAAAAGATCTGTACAACAAGAACTACAAAATGTTATTAAAGGACTTAGTGACATATGGAGATGAAAGAAGTGTTCCATGTTCATGAATGGGAGAATTCCTATAACAAAACGACTATCCTGCCAAAATTAATATGCAAATCTAATGCAGTCCCCATCAAAACACTTTTCAAAAAAATTAAACAAAAAATTGAAATTTATATGGAACCACAAAGTCAGAAAAATGGAGAGAAATGGAGGTATCACATTACCTGATTTCAAACTTTACTATAAAGCAACAGTACTAAAAACAATATGCTATAGGCACAAAAACAGGCATGTATCAATGAAATCGAAGTGAAAGCACAAAAATAAATCCATGTATATCAGCACCAAATCTATATAATAAAGCAGCTATGACCATACAATCAGAAAAGGACAGTCTTTTTAATAAATAGTGCTGGGGTGGGGGGCCTCCCTGGTGGGGCAAGGGGTTAAGTCTCAGCACTAAGAAGCAATCCACAACTGCTGCAGCACAAGTTTCATCACCAGCCAGGGAGCTAACCCACATGGCAAAGCAGACCTCTCCTGTCTTGCCCGCTGCTCCCCTCAGCAGTGTATTTCTGTATCTCCGCCTATTCTGCTCCCCACTGTGTCTCTGGTGAATCCTTTCACCCTCCCCGCAGCGCTGCGCTTGTATGCATAAATAAATAAATCTTAAAAAAAATAAATAGTGCAGGGGAAATTGGACAATCCTACTAATAAACCTAGAAATGAGTAAAACACATGTATTTAGTCAGCCTCCAAAACAGCACCCAACTATATCTATTATTTCCTGATATACACACTGTCCTGCAGTCAGATCCTCCTACATCTCAAGGTTGGTATGTGTGACCGATCAAAAACAGCAAAAGAAATGGGAATCTCTGCTGTGATAAGGGTTATGAAAGAGCACAGCTTCCATCTTGGCTTCCTCACTGATCACTCCCCCTGGGAGAAACTAATTGCCATGCTATGGGACACTTAGGTAGAGACCTACATGGCACAAAACTAGTTCTTGCATCAACATCCAGTGAAGATGGCTTGCTAGCAATCTTATGAGCGACCTTTAAAGGGGATCCCCTAACCGCAGGTGACTAAAGCCTCATCATATAGCTCCACTGCAATCTCAAGAGACTGAGCCAGAATCATCCCACTAAGATACTCAGATTCCTGAGAAAGAGATAATAAATGCTTTTGTTAAAAAGTGCTAATTTGTGCAACAATAGATAATACAGGAGACATCACAAACCTTCTAATAAAAAAGACAATCACTGGGAAGATTAAAAGAAGTGTTCTTTAGTCACACACAAAAAATTTTAAAGCTTCAGAACTAAACAACTATATTACAGCTTCATTAAGATTATATATAGATTATATATCACAATAGGTGAATTTATCTATCATGGAAGATCTCAATTTCAAAATGAAATTGGGCTCTACCATTATTTACCACATAAATATGAGTATGTGCTATGAAGTAACATTTCTTAGTAGGTGCTGTTCCATAGAATACTGGCTCCTCAATATAGTGGTTTCCTAAAATGGACTCATGGTCAATAAAATTTGGAAAATAGTGGATTAAGCTTTTTAAAGGTCTCTTTATAACCTATCTTCCTAGAGCCTTTAATGTGCCAAACATTAATTCTCCTTAGCACAGGTTTTATCAAGCAAACTTACTTGACCACAAATTTCTTTTTCAGAGGGTATCTGGTATTCTGAGGCATGTTTTTTAAAAAAGAAATAATGTCTTTTATGTTTTTATGTAACACAAAAACTTCACTGTATAAAGAAAACAAAGAAATTTGTACAATAGTGAAACAAACAACATTTATGTCTAAATTTAAAAAAAATTGATTTGTATTTTATTCTAAGCTTGAGACTGCAAAAAACTGAAATCTACTTACACCTATATGGTAATTAAGATTGATGGAATATTTCTCTCTTTTTTTTAAACAGTTCTTTTTTTTTCTTTCTTTTTTTTTTTTTCATTTATACAAGAGCTGGGGTACAGGCCAGAGTTGTGGGAGGGTGAGAGGATTCACCAGAGACAGAACGGGGAGCAAAACAGGCAGAATGACCAAAGCACTGCTGAGGGGAGCAGCGGGCATGACAGGAGAGGTCTGTCTCGCCATGTGGGACTCTCCCTGGCTGGCCGGGAGTCGAACTGGTGCTGCAGAGGCTGTGGACAGCTTCACAGCACTGTGCTCAACACACTGCGCCACAAGGGAGGCCCTGATGGAATATTTCTAACTTTTTAAAAGGAAATAATTAAATGCATTATTCAAAGGCCATTTCCTATTCTAATTTGCCACTTTCCCTAGTTCATTCAGAAAGTATTCAACATTTACATTTACCCTATTCTTACCTTTTGAATCCCTTCTAATAAATTTAACCAATTTCAAAATAATATTTACAAAAGTAAAAGTAAATACTAATGAATTTTTCTTTGTTACTGAAATACTCTTAAACTTTTAAGTGTTTAAAGATAGGCTGAAACATTGCTAGGAATTATCAAAGAACTAAAGAACTATCACTATGACAGCAAAAACAGTATCATTAATCTTTGAAATACATGGTGATTTGGAAATTTCTCTAGTATTAGATTAACAAATTCTGTGTTGAAATAAATATAAGCCTCAAATAACATTCAAGTACGCTGATCAGATACATATATAGTAAACATTACTTAATGGTGTGTATGGTATTTTATAAGGTAGTACTTCTCAAGTTTAAGACTGTGTCTAAGGAAACTAGAATGGCTCTCTTTTGCCTAATACATCAACACTAAACTGTTTTCAATGCCTTTCCTACACATGAATGGTAGACAAATATGTTCTAACAACCCTTGCTTCATTAGCTTTAAACCATGTGTTTTCCCACCGACATTTACAAAACAAGTCCCCTGAAAACATCTGGCACAGTACACAGATATTTCAGAAGTTTTAACCTCAAGCAAGTTTTTTTTTTTTTTTTAGTATTTTCTTTTTTTTTTAATTTTTTTTATAGAGGCATGTTTTTTATTTATTTATTTGTTTATACATGCACTGGGTACAGTCAGAAGCGTGGGAGGGTGAGAGAATTCACCAGAGCCAGAGCAGGGAGCAGAGCAGGCAGAAGGACCGAAGTACACTGCTGAGGGGAGCAGCGGGCGGCAGGAGAGGTCTGCGCGCCATGTGGGACCCTCTTCGGGAGGCCGGGGAGCAACCGGGGATTGAACCGGCGCCGCAGAGGCCGCAGGCAGCTTCGCAACCCAGCGCTCAACCGCTGCGCCACCGGGGAGGCCCAACCTCAAGCAAGTTTTAACTCAAATAACTTACCCGCAGGTCAGAAATGGAGTCCAATTGTCTTTTAACCCTTTTTCTGAGGAAATTCTAGCTTACTTTAGTTTTATTCTTAGATTACATTACCTTTCAGTCATTCTTAATCTTCACTGCCAAAAGACAAGCTATTCTGGAGGAATCCCTTGCTTGAGACAAAAAAGGCACTTTTTTTTTTTTTCCTGGATGTAAAGGACCCCAGAATTTATTTATCAAAAAAATACTGAAGGACTGAAAAACTAAATAAAGTACTTCACCTTTTCAAATTTCTAATGCTAATGCATCATCTCAAACTTTTAATCTTGTATCAAATCCTACATATCGTTATAAACACACAATTCCAAACTCCTAAATTTCATACCTTTGCCACAATTTACAATTAGATATGAAACCCAAAATCCCTTTCCTAGAATTTAAGAATCTCCCTTATGTAAGCATCTTCCCTAATTAGTGTGTATACCATCCCATAGGGAGAGTTACCTCACCAATCCTCAGCTATCAATAGTTTTTTCCTTTGCCCATACCATTCTAACCTCACTCTCCCAACAAGGATGCTTCTCCGTTCTTTCCACCTACTCTCCACCTATTCATTAAAGTCCAATTCATTATGCTCCTTCCCTAAATCATTCACAGGCTACAGAAGGAAATCGAAAGAATACTAACCTGAACTGCTATTCACTGTGCTGTCCAATACAGGAGTTACCAACTACATGTAGCCACTGAGCTCTAGAAATATGTCTACTCAAAATTGAGACATAAGTGTACAATGCACACTGAATTTCAAACACTTAGTAATAAAAAAAGATGTAAAAAAGTCTCATGGCAACATTTTAGAAATATTGAGCTAAAATAAGTTATTAAAACTAATTTCACTTTTTTTTTTCACTTTGTGACTACCAGTAATTTTCAATTACTACCAGTAATTTTTTATTTTGTGACTACCAGTAATTTTCAATTGTATCTGTCACTCATATCTCTTTTGGACAGAGCTGCTCTCTAGTATGAGTAATGCCAAATATTGTCAGATGATAAGATGACTTGATTAAAAACATCTTGTCTTGAGTCACACTACCTGTCTTTAAATCTGCCCCATACATAAGAGTGGGCAAGTTAACATCTGTGTGTCTCAGAGTCCTCAAATTAAAACAGTAATAGCAGTACCTACTTCACAGGACTCAATGAGAACTAAGAGAAAAGCTACATGAAACAACTATCAGGTACTAGCAATATTTTTATTAAAGCAGAAAACAGCACACACAAAGTCAAAATGACTCACTGTTTTGGGTTATTTTTGTAAGAATTAAAAAATGTGGGGCACTTTGCTTTCTCACTGACTTAGTATATCCCTGGAGGAGATGATGGCTAAGGTGAAGATGCAAGGAAATTCAAGAGTTCAAACTTTTTTTAGGACACTTCCTTTCTCCTTTAAATGCAAAAGCGAACTTAAAATATTCTTCTACCAAAGAATATACACCTGTGACATTTATATAAAATTACTGCACAGTCCTATATACTTGTGGAGTTGTCATAATCAAGTACATATCACTCTTTATTTGACCCAGCTTTAGAACCCTTCATTCCACGCAGAGCTTAACTAAGCGAAGTTCTATTTGCAAAATATAGGTGGACTGGTTAAGTCATTCTAGAGTTTTATTAAGCTCATTTTCCCCTAATAAAAAACCTAAAGTTGGAATAAATAGGTAGCTCCTCAAAACAGATACATTTCTCCCATTTATTAAACGTTTATTGATAAAACAAAATTTAGGACTTTTCCATCCCTACAAATCTAAACAAAACAAAACTTAGGACTTTTTCTATTCCTACAAATCTAAGTAACTGCAACTATCCAGATTAACTACAATCTCCTTACTTCCCTTACTTCCCCGACCATCGGGCAAAAGGCTTTTCCAAGTTTTATTATCTTACAGTTTTTACTTTCTTGAGATTAGTGTAACTAAGAAAATGTGTAAATGTTCAAAGTAAAAGAACTAAAAAAAAGTAGCCGCCCTGCTAGAAGAATGTAATGTTCAGGATAACCTAGTTAGTCCAGTTTAACATCCAGGACATGATTAGTCTGCTAAGACCTCAAGAGTCTTAAGCAGCATCGACTTCCTACCCTTACCTGCTTCCTAACTTCCGAATTCCCTAAGGCTGCTGAGAACAGTCTCAACACTGTACTCCGGGGCTCACGCTTTTCTTTACATTAATTAACCTTCCAGCCCGGCTAGGGAGGGAATCGAGTAAAAAGTGCCTAGAAAAACTGCAAGTAAGAACCGCGCGATCTTGACAACCCTACTCGTGGCTCCTCCTCCAGACGCCAAAGGAGACACCGAATGGGCCCAGACGCCACTCTACCTGCCTGAGAAAGTAAACATCTCCCTTCTCTTGCCCGCCTGCCCCCCAACTTCCGTCTCCCGACCCTGGCTTTGGGGAACTTAGAAAAGGAAACCACGTACCCTCGGAAGTGAGGCGAGAGAAGGGCTTAAGCAACTCCGCGAAGCTAAGGTGATTGAGGCGAGTGAGCCGCTCAGCTTCGTCGCTGCAAAGCGCGGCGACACAAGGGACGAAGGAGTCCGGGATTAGCTCCTGCACTGATTGTACACACTGGGCCATTGCCGCGGCAGGGGCGACGGCGGCCACCCTCCGGCCCACTCTCGCAGGCTGAGCCTAAGGCTGCGGCAGCTTCTGCCGCCGCCCGCCGGCCTGCCCCGGCCGGGCGGGGCCGGGTATTGGAGCCTCGAGACCAATAGAAGGAACAGTCGACGCCGCCTTGGTTTCCGGGGCACAGACCACCGACCCCTCCCCGTCACCGCCGCTCCTCAGCGCTCTCCCCGGCGTTCTCGCATTCCACCTTCACAGGTGGAGACGCCGACAATCGCTAATTAATCTTTCCCACGGCAAATCCTTGGTCACTGCACGGCCGAGACCGCCATGTTGAAGCCGAACCCTGACCCACCAGCAGTACTACTCCCAGCACCCCCCGCGCGCGCCCCTCACGTGACGGAGTTAAAAGCGCTGTAGGGGCGGGGCCCGAGAACCAAGGAAGGGAAGTGAAAGGCGACGGAGGCCGGTTGGGAGACTGACTCCGGAAGTGGTGGAAGGAGTAGGCCCTCCTATTGGGCGGAGCTAGAGAGGGGCACTGCGCCTGGTGGGCGGAGCTAGAGGGGGGCTCTGCGCCTGGTGGGCAGAGCTAGAGAGAGGCTCTGCGCTTGGTGGGCGGGGCCAGGCGAGGGTGGCAAGTGACTTGCGGCCTGGTTCTCGCGCAGCGTCTTAGCAACAGCTGACGGGGGGCGACGCGCGAGCGGGATGGCTGGCGCTTGAGAGCAGTGTTGTCACAGTGGTGGAATCGCCTCCTGGCCTCCCACGCCACCCAACCTGTTCGGAGCCCTATAAAGCATTGGAAACAGGGCGAAGGATGACTGTTCTCGCTGCTTCCTGCCAACTAGCCCCGCCCTCCCACGCCACGGCGGAGCGGCGAGGCCACCTGCGCCCGGGAGTGTGCTGCCCCGCGGGTCGGGGGCTGGGGCTGGGGAGCGGGGAGACAGGGGGCGGTTCCCTGAGGTTCCTCTGAACAGCCCTCCCCGAGTTTGAACTCAGCCATGCTTTTTGAAACGGACAGTCACGACTATGGGCTCGACTGTGGTGGGCGCTGCACTTAACACGAGTGTAAGGGAAACCTCTGCGCTACTGTGTTTTTGTTGGTCGCCTGCCGCCAAACATCTGAGTCTTTCGTGGGCAGACGCTTTCTTTTTATATGGTGCTAGGGCGGCTGCTTCCTACTGGCAGAGGTGCAGGAAGCCAGTAATTAGGTATCTGAACTGGCTTCCATCCCCAGCTTTCATTTTTTTTTTTTTTAAGAAATCTTTTTTTTTTTAATAGAGGCATGTTTTTTGTTTATTTATTTATTTGTTTGTTTGTTTGTTTTTGTTTATACATGCACTGGGTACAGTCAGAAGCACGGGAGGGTGAGAGAATTCACCAGAGCCAGAGCGGGGAGCAGAGCAGGCAGAAGGACCAGCTTTCATTTTTATAGATTGTTCCTCGAAATAAATAAAAGTGAGAAGAATTTACTATAGTGTCACTAAGTTGTTGTAATTCTTTCAGAATTATGTGCCAAAAGTATCAGCAAGGAAAAATGCAACTCTCTATCATGGGTTTATGGTGCCTTGATTTACGGGAGTCTTCCCCCAACATCAGTATCTCTGATTGCCGGATTGTTTGTCTCCTGAAGTTTTCACCATGGTAAGAATTTGACAGGTGAGAGATAGGCCTTTCTGTAAGTTGAGAAAAGGGGAGTAGGAAAAGACCATAGGGCATAATGACAAGATAGTGTTAGCCAAAGATCAGTTTTGAAAAAATAGTATGTGCAGCTTGGGCATCTGGAAATTCATTTCCTTGAAATGGTGCCTAAGCACCTCGTGGTAATTCTTGTATCCACAGAGCTACACATACTCCATTTTGAATACCTCCGGCCTTAATTCCTTAGCCTTTGTAATGTGCGGGTCTCATACAACATGACTCAAATTATAAGATACATTTTTTTGGTAACAGGGCTCCTAAATTCAGATATACTATTTTATCTAGTAGACAACTCCAAATAAAAGTTTAAAAGGCAATTTATAATTTATTGCTTACGCTGAGGGCAAAACTAGCAATATTGGGCTTTGAGAAGGACTTTCAAGGGTAATTTAGCCTAAAATTATTATTTGCAACATAATTCACATACCATAAAATTTACCCCTTTAAAGTGTATAATTCAGTGGTTTTCACTACTTCCAGGAAGTTGCACAACCATTATCTATATAATTCCAGCGTGCTTTTCATTACTCCCAAAAGAAGCCTGGTACTCATTAGCTGTCACTCTCCCTCTCTCCAGCTCCTAGCAATGCAAACACTAACATTTAATGTTTAAACTTGTCTACACCAACCCTCAGGAGAGATTGAGATTTGCTTATACTGGACATTTCACCTAATTGGAATCAAACCTGTCAATTTTTGTGACTGGTTTCTTTCACTTAGCTTAATGTTTTCAAGATTCTACCATATTTTAGCATGTGTTATAACTTCATCCTTTTTGTGGCTGAGACTAAATGGATTATTGTTTTATCCACTGACTTTGCTGTCTAACATCATATCCACATACAGCATTTTCCGTAACTTTGCTGTAAAAATCTGTACTTTTTTCCTTGTGTGTCCTGGTTTTCTAAGGCATTCATTTTTTTTGTTGTTGTCTTCATCTACAGGTTAAAGCTGCGTCACTACCACATTTGCTTTGTAGCCTGTAGGAATGGGGGGGAAATGGAAAAGCACATGAATAATAGTTTAAGATCAAATTATAGAAATGACATTCAACAATTTCATTTACATCCCATTGGCCCCAGTGAGTCTTATGGTCACACCTATCTTCAAAGGATTCTGGAAAATGTAGTTTCAAGAGCTCTGTTGCTAAATGAAGAATAGACCAAGAAATTTGGATGACAGTCAAGAGTCTCCATCATGCTTTATTAGGAATCAAGTACCCCTGCAGAATGTATTTGAATTGGATCAAAGCTATCACACTTCTCTCATTTCTCTGACTCCTCTAGACTCTGGCCCTTTTGCATCATATGAACTCTGGACCATTCACTAGTTACAGAAAAAATGAGGTGCTGTGATTGGCCAGGTGTTGGCCATGTACCCACCCTCAGGGACAAGAAGACAGGGTCAATCACAAAAAAGAAAACTTACTGGACAAAATAACAATGCAAGCAACTTTGGACCTCTTTTCCAAGTTCTAAAGAGGAGATCCAGCTTCCTTCTTTGCCCCCAATCAAGGAATCCCATATAATTTATTCTATATGAATGGACTTGTATTTTGATATGCTGTGTTATCAAACATTCATGGATTGTTTTATTTTGCATGTATGATATTGCTAATCTCTCCTGATGGCTGGTATGAACAAGTTTAAAGAACACTGGCACTGAAGTCAGAGTTTATTTTTTTTTAATTTTTTTAATTTAAATAATAAATTTTATTTTTATATTCCCCATACAATTGCAGCCCCCCCCCATTGTGACACCAATCCCTCCCCTCCCGCCCCTCACCCCCCAAAAAGTGTCTCTGGTTCATAGTTTTTGTTGATTTTGATTTTCACTTTCTTGTAGTTACTCATTTTCCTGGTCCCTTATTTAAGTTTTCTAGATTCCTGCTATGAGTGAGACCATCCGGTATTTTTATTTTTATTTTTGGCTTATTTCGCTGAGCATGATCCCTTCCAGCGCCATCCATGTTGCTGCAAATTGCATGTGTTTATCTTTTTTGAATGCTGAGTAATATTCCATGGTATATATGTACCACATCTTCTTGATCCAGTCATCTATTTTTGGGCATTTGGGCTGTTTCCAAAGCTTAGCTATTGTAAATAGTGCTGCTATAAACAGGGGTGCAAGTGTTCTTTGGAATGGATGTTTCTGTGTCCTTTGGGTAAAGACCTAGGAGTGGAATTGCTGGATCATATGGAAGCTCTATGTTTAGTAGGTCCAGAAATCTCCACACAGCTCTCCATAGTGGTTGGACCAGTTTGCACTCCCACCAGCAGTGCAGAAGAGTTCCTTTTTCTCCACACCCTCGCCAACATTTGTTGTTGCTAGTTTTTTTTAATATGTGCCATTCTCACTGGTGTAAGATGGTATCTCATGGTAGTTTTGATTTGCATTTCCCTGATTACAAGTGATGTTGAACATTTTCTCATATGCCTGTTGGCCATTTGCATTTCCTCTTCTGAGAAGTTTCTTTTTAGCTCTTCTGCCCATTTTTTGACTGGGTTATTTTCTTTGTTGTTGCTGAGTTTCATCAGCTCTTTGCAGATTTTTGTGATCAGTCCTTTATCATTAGTGTTGTGTGCAAAAATGTTCTCCCAGTTGGTGGGGTTTCTCTTTGTTTTGGTTATTGTCTCTTTTGCTGTACAGAAGCTCTTTAATTTGATGTAGTCCCAGCTGTTTATCTTTGCCTTCACTCTCACTGCTTTGGGTGATGTGTCTGTAAAGATGTCTTTGATGTGCAAATCACGCAGTGTTTCGCCTATATTTCCTTCTATATATTTTATGGTTTCAGGTCTTATGTATAGTTCTTTAATCCATTTTGAGTTGATTTTTGTGTATGGTGTGAGGTAGTGGTCAAGCTTCATTCTTTTGCATGTAGCGACCCAGTTTTCCCAGCACCATTTATTGAACAAGCTTTCTTTGCTTCAATGCATAGTCTTTGCTCCTTTGTCAAAGATTAGTTGACCATAAATCTGTGGGTTTATTTCTGGATTTTCTATTCGATTCCATTGGTCTGTATGTCTGTTCTTGTTCCAATACCATGCAGTTTTGATGATTATGGCTTTGTAGTAGAGTTTGAAGTCTGGGAGTGTGATGCCTCCATTCCCTTCTCTTTTTTTCAGGAGAGCTTTGGCTATTCGAGGTTTTTGTGATTCCATGTGAATTTCATCAATAATTGTTCTATTTCTTTGAAGAATGACATTGAAATTTTGATTGGAATATCATTGAATCTGTAGATTGCTTTTGGTAGGATAGCCATTTTAATAATGTTTATTCTTCCAATCCATGAGCAGGGGATGTCTTTCCATTTCTTTGTGTCTTCTTCTATTTTTTTTAAAGTGTTTTATAGTTTTCTTTGTATAGGTCCTTTACCTCTTTTGTTAGATTTATTCCCAAATATTTGATTTTTTTTGTTTCAATAATAAAAGGGATGGTTTTTTTGATTTCTTCTTCAGATTTATTGTTTGTGTATAGGAAGGCTACTGACTTTTGCGTGTTGATTTTGTATCCTGCCATGAAGTCAGAGTTTAAACGCATGGGTTTAAAAGTAATTCTACCACTTATTATAAAAATAATATCACCATTGTTGGTCACCATGCCAAACAAAGTGCTCTACGTATTGTCTGCATCTTCTGCTTCTCATGCAAACCCTAAGAAGTCCCTGTCACCAGTGTTCCGATGTAGCTACTAAAGCACAGAGAAATTAATTCACTTATCAAAAAGTAGTTATCACAGGAGCCAGAAAGAGAACGAGCTCAGTTTAACCACAGAGATATGATATCTAGAATAAATTGTTTTTCCATATTTCCTTATAATGAAAGCACATATAGAAATTTCAGTTTGTAATTGTATGTATTATTTTCTCAAGAAACCTGTTGTTTTTGACAAGGTACTTTTCTTAGTCTCACATTCTTTATCTGTATGCATAGAAAGATGGGACTAACATTCTCTTAATCATTTCAATGAGCGTCTATTCTTTCTACTATTACTGAATTTCACTATGTTAACAGGAGATGGTGCTATTGAGTACTGGCTTTAAAAACTAAAGCCATTCTAATTCCTGAGTACATAGCTCTCTCATTTTACAACATCTACCTAAATATGCAAGCAGTGGAGGTCAGAGGATGCCCAGAAATTTTTATTAAAAGTTATTATTAATTTCAGAGATTTTATGTTATGCTATTTTAAAACACTAATAAAAGAAAGGTTTAAATATATAATTTATTGGCCCATAATTTTAATTTTATTTACTGCATTGGATATTTTAAGGTGATTTATAAAATCGAAGATTCTAACAAAAACAGATGACATCTATTAGTGCTTGGAATTAAGTTATATATAAATCTTGCAAAAGCTGAATTGAGTATGAAAAAATGTACATGTGGGGGTGGCATAAGGGAGTATTGAACATTTCCTTTCTAAACAATTCTATAAATATGTTCATTCTCAATATTTAGGATAAAAATAAACTTACTTATATGCCATTTTGATTAACATAGACCTATGGTTTTCTATTTAGGAAAAACTGCAATTTCATTTCATATGTGAGGAAATGTCCTAGAGAGGTAAAATAATTTCCCCACAGTATATGCCTAACTAGTAAAAGCTTCTCAATTTATTGACTTCCAATTTCGAGCTCATTTCATTATACTTCCTCAGTTTATATGCTAACTAATACTTATTTTTACTTATGTGTCCCTTCTTATTTTAGAAGTTATTTGTGGCAACAGATATTATTTTAATGGGTACTTCTTTATAAATCCCTCTAATTCTAACATGTTAAAAATGGTTTTATCTACATAAAATTAAAAAGAATACTTATGCTGCTAAGCAGTCACCAAAAGCTATGTACCTTTCTCTTTTAGCTAATATCCTGTTCAAATGAAAAAAATATATATGCAGTTTGAAATAAATTAAAAGCATCTATACATAAAATGACATCTCGGCCTCCCCTGGTAGCACAGCTGTTGAGCCCTGGGCTGCGAGGCTGCCCGCAGCCTCTGCAGCGCCGGTTCATTCCCCAGCTGCCAGCAAGGTTCCCACAAAAAAAAAAAAAAAAAAAAAGACATCTCATATTCAAGGGTTAAAAGATTTAATATCATTAAGATGGCAATGCTCTCCAAAATCATCTACAAATTCCTTTCAGAATCAGAATCCAGATGGCTTCTTTATAGATTGACAAGCTGATTCTGAAATATATGACAAAATTCAAATGATTCACAGTCACCAAAACAAGCTTTACAAAAAACAAAATTGGGGAACTAATGCTAATTCTTGCTAATTACAAACTTCATATAAAGCTACAGTAACCAAGATGGTCTAACATAAGATAGAGATCAGTGGGATAATTTGAAAATCTGATGAATGAATTTGAAAATCTACTATTACTGAATTTCACTATGTTTATGGAAGATGGTGCTATTGAGTACTGGCTTTAAAAACTAATTAAAGCAATTCTAATTCCTGGGTACATAGTTCTCACATAGAAGACACTTGAAAGAATACCAAGATAACTAGAAGGAGAGAGTTTTCCACAATGGCATAAGGTTAACTGGATATCTATATGGAAAGGAATAAAGTTAGGGTGCTACCACAGATCATTTACCAAAATATTACTCAAAATTAATCAAAGACCTAAGAGAAAGAGTTTACTGTTAACTTACCTCTTAGAAGAACTTTAGAAGAAAACATAAACATAAATATATACAACCTCTGACTAGGCAATGATTTTTTAGATATAATAGCAAAACAATAAGCAACAACAACAAAAAGAAATAAACTGAGCATCATCAAATTTTAAAAAACAAAGGACATCATTGAGAAACTGAAAGCTATAACAGAAAAGATTATAAATTAATAACATTAAAGTTAATATCTTTTTAAGAGGAGACCACAAAAGATAGTAACAATACAAGCACAAACACAAAAAGATTTGTATTTGCTAAAAACTGGAATAAGAAAGAGGCAAACAGGGGCCTTCTGGTGGCACAGGGATTAGACTCAGCACCATAAAGCTATCAGCAGCCACTGCAGCACAAGTTCGATCCCCAGCCAGGGAGCTAACCCACATAGTGCAGCAGACCTCTCCTGTCTCTCCCACTGCTCCCCTTAGCAGTGTGTATCAGTAGATATGCTCTTATAGGCACAAATAAATCTTTAAAAGAAAGAGGCAAACAACACAATTGAAAAAAATAGAGAAATCACAGAAAGTTATTTCACAAAAGATAAAACTTGATTGGCCAGTAAACACTTAAATATCCTCAAAGTAAAAGAAAAAAAATTGGCAAAGTAGATGAGTAGACAGTTTTCAAAAAAAAAGAAAAAGAAAAATATGCAATGAGCACATGAAAAAAATGTTCAACTTCATTAATTGCCTGGGAAATGAAATCAAAACCTTAATAAAATACCACTCCATGCCCACTAGGATTGCTATAATTACAAAGACAAAGAATAACAAACATGAAAAATATGTGGAGAAATTTTAACCTGCATATATTGCTAGTGGGAATGAAAGTGAAGCAACTGGTTTGGAAAACAAACTTTTCTAAAGTGTTTCCAAATTGTTAAATGTAGAGTTTCTCAAACTGTTGAAACAGGGTTTACCATATGATTTAGCAATTTTACACCTAAGAGAAATGAAAACTTATGTCCATACAAAAACTTGTACGTTTATGTTCATAACAATTTTATCAGTAATAGCCAAAAAAGAGAAAAAATACAAATGTTCTTCAATTGATAAATGATTAAATAAAATGTGGTATATCCATGCAATCGAATACTGTTTGTCAATAACAAGAAATGAAGTAGTAATGCAAGCTATAACATGGATGAAGCTTGGAAACATTCCAAGTTAAAGAAGTCAGTTACAAAGATCCACATATTGTATGATCCCATTTGTATAGTACATATATGGAGACATAAAATAGATTTTTGGTTGCCTAAGACTTGGGAGGAATAGTTTAGGGAAGGTAAAAAATGCTGGGAGGTTATAACTACGTGGTGACAGGGTCTTTTAAAGGTAATGAAAATATCTTAATATTGTGATGATACACAACTCTGTGGATGTGCTAATAGCTATTGAGTTGTATAATTTCAATGGGTAAATGTATGATATGTGAATTATATTTTAATAAAGCTATTACCAAAAAAGTACATTTTTTAAAGATTTATTTATTTGTTTATATAAGCACTGGGTACAGTCAGAAGCATGGATGGGTGAGAGAATTCACCAGAGCCAGAGCAGGAACAGAACAGGCAGACTGACGAAATTCACTGCTATTAATATTCAATATTATTCTGAACATTTGGCTTAAGAAATACAAAGTAAAAGTATTGGAAGGAGAGCAGATAAATTTAATGAAAAAATGAGAAATGATGAAAGTATGCAATAAATGAAAGTGTTTATGGTTCTGCACAAATTGATTTCACTGTGGAGATTTCATTTTATTTCATTTCATTTCATTCAACAAATATTTCTTGACTTATCTGTTATATATTATACATTTCTCTAAATGCTAGGGTTTATTCAAAGTCAACAAAGAGCTCTCAATCATGTAAGTATTAGAAATTTGAATATGCAGGTTGCTCTCCAAGGTTCTGAATCATACTTGCTCATCATAACACAGGTCTAATTCTCTAATATCTATTGTGTAATCTTTCCTCTAGATTGTGAAGCAGAGTTGGGAAGAGAGGGTAATAAAAATGAAATGGAGAAGATCAATGAAGAGAGATTATTACAAAGGCATAGTCACTTAGAGAATCAGGCAGAAAAAGATTAAAGATAAAAGAATAGCTCTACTTGGCACCCGTATAGGGGGTGTACATCTAAACCTGTACATCTAAACCTATATTCTTTTGTCAACTAAGGTTACCTCAATTAAAAAAAGTTACAAATAAAAATGAAGCAGGCAAGTCAATAAAGAAAACTTGTCATATACGACAATGAAATATGATTCAACCTCAAAAAGTAGGAAATTCTAAAATATGCAACAACATGGATAAACCTTGAGGGTTTTACTCTAAGTTAAACACACCAGTCACAGAAAGACAAATACTGCATGATTCCCAGTACACAAGGTATATAAAATCATCAGTTTCATAGAATCAAAGTGTAGAAAGCTGCTTCCCATGGGTAAAGGGGAAGAGGAAATGGGGATTTATAATTAAAAGGCAGAAAATTTAGCCAAGGAAGATGAGTATGCACTAGAGTTCTGCTGTACAACATTGTACATACAGTCATCAGTAATATATTGAACATTTAAAGTTTTGTTATGGGTATCCCTGGTGACCTAAGGGTTAAGTCTCAGTACTATCACTGCCACTGACTGAGTTTGATCCTCAGCCAGGGAACTAACCCACTTATGGTGCAGAAGACCTCTCTTGTCTCGCCCACTGCTCCCGGTAGCAGTGTATTTTGGTAAACCCGACTGTTCTTCTCCCCACTCTGTCTCTGGTGAATCCTCTCACCCTTACCTCCCCCACCTCTGGCTTACACCCCATTTCTTCTACACATGCACACACACACACACACACACACACAGTATTCTTTGGGTGGCAGATCTCATATTTAGTGTTCTTTAAAACACATTATATAAAGCTAACACTAGAAGAATTAAAAGAAAAAATGAACATACCTCTTCTAATAATTGATTAAAAAAACAGCAAAAGACTCAGTAAAGATACTTAATATTTTAACAACACAATTTTAAAAATTAACCTGATTGGGGGCCTCCCCTGGTGGTGCAGAGGTTGAGCGCTGGGCTGCAAGGCTGCCCGCAGCCTCTGCGGCGCCGGTTTGTTCCCCGGCCGCTGGAGAGGTTCCCACCAAAAAAATAAAATAAAATAAATAACCTGATTGCTATATAAATATGGCACATCTAACAACTCCTGAAGACATTTTAAACTGCATATGGAATAATTATTCAAGTAAATAATATACTAGGCCATAAATCAAGGCTAACCAAATGGCAAAGTTTACAATCATAGAAAATATGTTCTCTGAATACAAAGGTATTGTGCTAGAAACAAATAGAAAGGGCCTCCCCGGTGGCACAGCAAGTTGAGAGCAGCACTGTGAAGCTGTCTGCAGCCTCTGCAGTGCGGGTTTGATTCCTGGCCAGCCAGGGATTTAGATACCCACATGGCATGACAGAGCCTCTCCTGTCTTGCCCGCTGTTCCCCTTAGCAGTGTTTTCTGTCGTCTGTCTGTCCTGCTCCTGGCTCTGTCTCTGGTGAGTTCTCTCGTCCTCCCATGCCTTTGGCCTGTACCTCAGTTCTTGTATAAATAAATAAATCTTTTAAAAAAAAGAAAAGAAAAGAAATAAATAGGAAATATGTGGGAAGTAAGCATCATTTATTATTTTGGCTACTCTAGGTCACCTATATTTTATTTATTTATTTTTAAAGATTTATTTATCTATACAAGAACTGGGGTACAGGCCAGATGCACGGGAGGGTGAGAGGATCCACCAGAGACAGAGGGGTGAGCAGAACAGGCAGACTGACGAAACACACTGCTGAGGGGAGCAGCGGGTGCGACAGGAGAAGTCTGTTGCGCCATGTGGGACCCTGGCCGGCTGGCCATGATCCAACCGGCACTGCGGAGGCTGCGGACAGGTTCACAGCGCGGTGCTCAACAGCCTGCGCCACCAGGGGAGGCCCTCACCTATATTTTAAAGCTTTAGAATCAGCTCATCAATTTCAAAAAAAAAATAGTAACTGCAGTAGAATGATGATTGAGATTGTGCTGTATGCGCAGATCAATTTGGGAAGAACTGAGATTTTAACAATACTGAATGTTCTACTACATAAACACAGCATATTTCATCATTTATTTAGGTCTTTAATTTCTCTTAGCAATGTTCTGTACTTTTCAGTGAGGAGATCTTGCACATCTTTTGTTAATTTATTCCTAGGTGCTTAACTATTTGTAATTATAAGTACAATCTTTTTTACCCCAACTTTCAGTTGTTTGCTACTAGCATATAAAAATATAATTGACTTTTGTATATTGACCTTGTACCTTATAATCTTACTAAATGCATTTATTTCCAGCAGTTATTTTCTAGCATTTTATAAGTAAGCAGTCACATCATCTGCAAGTAAAAATAACTTTACTCTTTTCTAAGTTTTATACTTTATATATATTTTTCTTTCCCTATTGCTATGACTAGACCTTCAATCCAAGATTCAATAGAAATGATGACAAAAGGTATACTTTACTTGGTCTTGCCCTTTAGAAAGAAACATTGATATTTCATCATTATGTTCATGCTTCAGATGTTAACTGAATTATAAATGGCTATTGACATTTGTGTAACACTTTTCTGAATTTACTGAAATAGCTTTTTACATTATCCTCTATGTAGTTAATATAGTAAATCACACTAATTCCAAGTGTTACATCAGCTTTGCATTCTAGTGTAAAACCCTACTTGAACATGATATATTATTCTTTTTATATATTGTTGTATTACTTTATTTAGAATTGTTGAGGGCCTCCCCTGGTGGCGCAGCGGTTGAGCACTGGGCTGCGAAGCTGCCTGTAGCCTCTGCGGTGCTGGTTCGATCCACGGCTGCCGGTGAGGGCCCCACATGGCGTTCTCCGCTCTGTTTCTGGTGAATTCTCTCACCCTCCCATGCTTCTGACTGTACCCAGTGCTTGTATAAATAAATAAATAAATCTTTAAAAAAAATTGTTGATTTTCTTTGTGAGAGCTATTAGTCTATAATTTTATTTATTTTTTCATATTTGTCTGCTTTGCGTCTATATTGGCCAGATAAAGCAATAAAAATTGAATCAATTAATCCTACTATATGTCTGAAATTATGTAAAACTGGTATTATTTCTTCCTTGAATATTTAAGGGTATTCACTATTGAACCTAAGGATTTCTTCACAGAAAGGTTTTTGATTAAAAAGTCAATTTCTTTGGGCTTCCCCGGTGGCACAGCGGGTTGAGCTCAGCACTGTGAAGCTGTTTGCAGTCTCTGCAGCGAGGGTTCAATTCCTGGCCAGGCAGCAAGATTCCCACATGGCATGGCAGACCTCTCCTGTCTCACTCACTGCTCCCCTCAGCAGTGTGTTTCGGTTTGTCTGCCTGTTCTGCTCCCCATTCTGTCTCTGGTGAGTCCTCTCATCCTCGCGGCCACTGGCATGTATCCCAACTCTTGTGTAAAAATAAATCTTTAAAAAAAAAGTCAATTTCTTTAATAGACATAGAACTATTCAGATATTATTTTATATTTGCCAATTGTGGTAGGTTATGTTTTTCTGAGACCATTTCCATTTCATATAATTGATTAAACTTAATGGCAAATTGTTAAAATGTTAGTTTTTCATTACCGTTTTAATGTCTATAGAATTGTGGTGGTAACTCCTTTCCATTCCTATTATTGGTAATATGTATTATTTCTTTTTCTCTCTTGATTAATTTACTAAGGTTTGGCTAATTATCTTTTACTATAATTGCTGAAAAATATAAAATTAGCCTTTAATTTTCTGTATTATTTGGTGTTCCTATTACATTGATTTCTGCTTTTAGCTTTGTTTCCTGACTCCTACATTTTTGGGGCTTACTTTGCTCTTCTTTTTTTATTTTTACTTATTAAGGTGGAATCTCAGACTGTTGATCATACATCTTCTACTTAATATAAGAATTAAAATGTGGCATAAGCCCTTCTGCCCACCTGTGACTGTGCAGGTGTTTCTCTTCATAAACCTGTCTCTTTCAGGGGCAGCTTTTTCTACCCACTTGGACCTGTGCAAGTATCCTTTATTCTTTTCCCCCTTCTAATAATAAACCTCCCCTTTTGGATATAACTAAAGTCGCTGTCCCATGGAGAAACTCACCTAGGAAACTTGCCATGTGCCGCTGAAAGAGAAACTCTGGTAAAACTTTTCTCAGAGTTAACCCAAGGACCCCACTCTCAGAACCCAGCACCTCTCCAAAACCCACTTCATTAAGACCCAAGGCACAATTCTCCTCTGAATCTCCCTCACTCACTCTTGAGCGTGTACCATCACCTATAATAAAGCTTCAATTTCTAACTCAAAAAAAAAAAAAGAATTAAATGTATAATTTTTCTCAAGCCCTCCCTTTGTTGCATCCCTCCAAAATGATAAATAATTTGTATTTTTATTGTTATTCAGTAAGAGATCTTTTCCAGTTTCCCCTGTTATTTCTTATCTGACCTATGGATTACTCAGAACTTTGTTGTTTAACTTCTAAATATTTGAGGTGTCCTAAGTATTATGGACTGAATGTTTATACCCCCGCAAATTCACTTTAAATCCTTAAATCCCCATTATAGTTGTATTTGAAGATGTGGGCTCTGCTAAAATAATTAAGTTTAAGTAAGACCGTAAGGATGGGATTCAGATCCATTAAGATTACTTTTCTTGTAAGAAAAGATATCAGAGTGCTAATGCTCTCTTTCTCTTTCTCTCTCTCTGTTCATCCACTCACCAAGGAAAGACCATATGAGGACGTAACAAGAAGTTGACTGTCTGCAAGTCAAGAGGAGAATAACACTAGAAACCAAATTTCCTAAGTCCTTGATCTTAGACTCTCAGTTTCCAGAACTGTGAGAAAACAAATTTTTGTTGTTGAAGCCACTAGTCTGTGGCATTTTGTTCTAGCAGCTTGAGCAGCTACCAAGATATCTTGTGACTTCTAATTTAATTCTGTAGTAGTCAGATAACGTATTCTACATGATTATGATTTTCTCATTTGATTTTTTAATGAATCAATGAGTCAATAAGTCAAAATTCATAAGTCAACATGAATTTGAAAAAAAATTTAGAAAATTTGACAGGTGAAATTGAAGAGAACACCTCTGCATTTGCTAAGTGTAATTTTCTGTCAATATCAGCTAATGTAGTTGATAATTTAGTTTGTCCCAACTGTGGTGACAATGACTTTTAATAGGTTTCTACTATTTTTAAGTAGTGGCAACTAACAATTGATTTTGCTCTAGCTATTTAATTTCCATGTGTAAGAGTTCATTTAATTAGTTTCGTGTTGATTGGTGAGTCTTGGGTTAACATTTTAGCCTAAATCCAAGTCAAGCATATTGGAAAATTTGATCCACTCTTACATATCACATCTCAACCCTTTTTCACCTTCTAGACAAGCATTTAAAAATCAATGTGCTAGCCTTACTTTCTGCTGATGGGCAAATGTATGTTTTGGCTGATGGCAGCTTAAAGTAAACATCCTAATAGTAGCAATATTTTAATACAAAATTTAAGTAGAAGTTATGCTATTACAGTGAGATGACAGGACCTAGGGTTTTATTTTGGGACAAAACACACAGAACTTCCTATTATCTATTTTAAGGGCCAAAACTGATTGTCCCTGGGTAGAAAAGTGAGACAACTATTTAGATAATTTAGTTCTTTCTTCATCCATTTTTCCTACTGATCTTCCAGTTTCCAAAAGGAAGCAAACAAAATAAAACAAAGAACAACAAATTTAGTCATAGTTACTTGCATGGTTCATACAAAACTGGTCATTTGATTTGAATTATATGGTTTGTTTTGCAAAGTTATTCATACCTTCTTGTCTGTGTATAGATTCTGTTTTAAGGTTGTTGGCATGGAAAAAGCAAATGGATACATTTTCTAGAAGGTAAGATGACGTGACTCGATTCATTTAAACTCATTTTAGACTTTATTATTTTCACACCTGTCTATTAACTGAAAATTCTGAAATGGTGGCAAGTATAATTTCTAAAAGGAATATTTCTATAATTTCTAAATTTCCAAATATATTACAGTATATGGCAAGGCTAAGGAAAATTTGGCTTGATTCTTAGAACTCCAAGTAGAAGTTGCTGAATAATGATAACTATCACTTATAGTGCATTTACTAAATTCATGGCACTGTTAAGAGTGTTCTACATGTATTAATTAATTGAAAGTTAGCAACAGTTCTAAGAAATGGGCATTATAAATATTCCCACTTCACAACTAACTTAACCAAAGCACAGAGAAATTAGCCAACTCACCTAAGAAATTCCATGTAGTGAATGGTAGAGTTACAATTTAAATTCTGACGGTCTGGCTCTGACTCCTACTCTGATCTCTTACATGTTATTACAATTCTGCTTATAATTCCATAGCATATTTTTACTTTTTCATCAATAAGTACTTGCTGAATGTATTTAAATAAAATTCTTAATATTCTGTTTGGGAAATAATAGTGATAGCATCTTCTGAGAATTCTACAAAGTAGGAAAATTATTGATTTGAAAAATAATATTCAACATTTCTCCTTTAGTTTGAAGGATTGTGGCACAAGTCCTAAAACCATTTGAACATAACACTTATTAGAGTAAACTTTAAAAAAATGCATCCTGGACCTAGCATTCTTGATTTTAATCACATGAGTCAATGGTGTGGCCAAATTTCCCTCTGGACAATATTCTGTACCACAAAATTAACTCTACCCTTGCAAACAACACAGTAAACCAGAATGTAATATAAATTTGTGGACATGCAAAAATAAAATTCAAAGAGTATCACTGATACCCACTAAATTCACTGAACTTACAAAGACATTGGATACCCTGAATTTGGCAGTCAATCATTAAGCAGGTTTAGGACTCCAAAAATTTCAGGAATACCTAAAAATTTCTATAGTGTTATATTTGTTCCCATAAATGTGAAAAAACTTTGAAAAATACAAGTATTATAATATTACCATTATCAGAATCTGAAGGCTCTCTAGTCTTCAACAGCAGTGGACTGAAATCTTAGAGTTTACAGTTCTCTCCTCCATGTAAGTGCTCTTCTGGAAAGGAGACGCTATCTCTCTACATAATCTCTACAGCTCTGCTCAATGCTCTAATCACTGTTTGCAATGGCACTGCCAGTTTTTCCTCTCTCCTTCTGCAGAGTTCCACCTTCTATTATGTACTCACTGAACCCTCCCCTCTCCTCATCACAGATGCATTCACAGATTTTGTCCTGTCACCCATACCCTCATCCCTCATTCAAAGTAATGTATCCACGAGCGAAACTTTATAGTCACTCTACCCGTGCACAGGATATGATATGCCTGGGATGTGATTTTCATTCTATTTTTGAAAGAGAGCACTTCCCAGGATGATTCTCTAAAAATTGATAACTGGTTTTCTTTCAGAAAATTGCAGGGTAAGTTGAAGTCAATCTAAAGAAAATACTTGAAGTTTTAATTTTTGAAAAGCTATACATATTTTTTCTAAGAAATATACATTGGAAATATGAATGGAATCAGTCACCACTTTGCAGTCACATTAGAGCTGTAATACCTATCCTAAAAGACCTAGTTTCTGTATTAAACTGTACCAGTTAAGACTTTTCAAGTGTATTATAGAATTGTACAATGTAGCCTAATTCATTTATCAGATTCTTGTTTTCACATTGACTAAAGGTCAAGAAGGGACATCTATGGGCCTCCCCAGCGGTTGAGCGCTGGGTTGCGAATCTGCCCGCGGCCTCTGCAGCGCCAGTTCGATCCCCAGCTGCTCCCCGGCCGCTGGCCACCGGAGGAGGGTCCCAGATGGCGTGCGGACCTCTCCTGCCACCCGCTGCTCCCCTCAGCAGTGTACTTCGGTCCTTCTGCCTGCTCTGCTCCCGCTCTGGCTCTGGTGAATTCTCTCACCCTCCCGCACCTCTGACTGTACCCACTGCTTGTATAAATAAATAAATAAACAAACAAACAAATAAAAATACAAAATAAATCTTAAAAAAATAAATAAATAAGATGGGACATCTAATATTCAATACACATTTAAAACTACAACATTCCATTCAAGTGGTAGTCTTGCCTCTGCTTGATTGCCTTTGATGACCAGGTACTATAGCAAAGTTGTAATCTACAACTTAGATTGAGATGAAACATACCTCTTTATTATGTCTCCCCTTTATCTGGGTTCTTTTACTTTCCTAGAATAATATATAAGAAGAATATTACCTGCTTTTACTTATTTGGTGAGAGCTAATGAGTTATTATATGCTCTTATAATCTCCTCTGTGTAAGTCTAAAAAATACCCACAAAAGCAGTCCTGCTTATGTGTGATTTTAAGTTCCCTCTCCATTTTCCCTCCCTTTTCTCACAGAATACTTTCATTTGTTGTGTTCCTCTAAAAATGCAGTGCTTAGAATTGAACACAGTGTTCCAGATGTGAATTTACCAGTACAAAGTACAATGCAACTATTATCTTCCATCATCTGGGGAGTATACTTTTTGATGTCATTTAACAAATAGGAATTTTTAAAAACTAAATATTATAGTAAGTGTGATATAAGTGGAAAGCACTGCAAAAATGTTTCTGAATGTTGTTAAATGAATAACCAGAATATTTTGGTTTTTTGGTTATTGTTTGTATGTGCATGTTGTAAGAAAACTTGCAGAAGACTCAGTTAAAGGTCTATGAGATCTTACTTTTGTATTACTTTTTCAGTATATTGGATATTTAGACTTAATGTGGGTGTTGTACCCTTTTAAGGAATAGTTGCATTAGCATCAGTAGCTGTGTTCATTTAACTCAATTTTCAAGCTGGCTATCAGGTGCTCAGAGTGGTTTTTGCCTGAACAGAATTCCACTGGATGGGGCTTATTCAGAGCATGAATATAATAAGGCCAGTTGTTGGATGGTGGCAGCACTTATTAATATCATGATTTCGCTCCAAGGAAACAAAGCACATTGTTATTTGGGAGGGAAGCATCCCTAGCATGATCTGTTTTCTAATGTAAGTATGAGTTCCACCATGAATTGGAAGAAGGTGACCAACAGCAACATTATAGTCTAACATAGTAACTATGCTGTCTACCTGAATAGCTGCTGATTTGCAACAATCTAATCTATGTGAACTATTGTTCAATCAATAAAGCAAGATGTACAATACTGTATACTGTATGCTTTCATTTGTGTACAAAAGCAAGGTTATGTATTCATTTATATGCTTGATATGCACAGAGTGTCTCTGGAGTATAAACTAGCCAGAGGTTTATTGGGGCTACTAGGGGAAAGGCATTTTTTTTCACTATGGGATCCTTTTATTTTTTAATCATAAACATACTGTTTTTCAAACAGTATCTACTAGGAAGATAAATAAGCAATATTATGAGACATAGGAAAATCTTAGAAACCAAAAGATTTCCAGCATTTGGGTTTGTAAGCCTCTGCTAGTTGCAGTTGATATCCGTGGGAAAAGAAAGTTGTAGACTCAAATCTTGAAAACATATATATGTGCAATAGTGATTATTTGATTCTATTTCTTTCACTGGACTCAATTTTATTAAAGCCATCTCAGTCTAGTATGAGGACCTTTTATTCCATCTCTTTCCCAGTATATGGATTTATATTAATACCAAATATGTTTTCTCGGGATGATGCTCATTTTCTGTTTTACTAGAAACAGAGTTGAAGAACCAGTGGCAGAGAAAAAAAGGACAAATTGACAAGGAAGAATGTCCTGAGAGGGATGGGGCTCAAAAGGAGAAAACAAAGAAAGGGGTAGTGGGTACATTTTGTAACTCAAGAGAGAGAACTCTGTAGTTTTCAAACTTTAATATCCATTAGAATCACCACAATATGCCTTAATATTTTAGCCTCTTGGGTCCTGCCCCCAGAGATTCTGATACAGTGGGTTTTACGAGTATTTGAATAAATAAATCCTCTCCTCTGAAGCTTCTGGGAGAAGGTTCAAGTAAAGTGAAATCTGACAATCCCTTAAGAAACAAATGCAGGGCCTCCCTGGTAGCGCAAGGGGTTAAGCATCACACTATGAAGCAATCCGCAGCCTTTGCAGCACTGAGTTCTATCCCTGGCCAGCCAGGGAGCAACCCACATGGCACAGCAGACCTCTCCTGTCTTGCCCAGTGCTCCCCTCAGCAGTGTATTTCAGTCAGCCTGCCTGTTCTATTCCCCACTGTCTCTGGTGAGTCCTCTCACCCCCTGCATCTCTGGCCTGTACCCTAGCTCTTGTATGCATAAATAAATAAATCTTTTTTTAAAAAAAGAAACAGACACAAAAGAAAAAACAAAAAGCCAAAGATCATTTTCCTCTACATATCACTGACGTAAAGACTTGTTTATACAAGAAAAAGTCCCGTTGTTCTCTACAGTGTTAACCGTTGAAGTAGACTTTCTTAAATTTGTTAGCACATGTAAAAAAAAAGATAATAATAATGCCTGGCACAGGGTATGGGTTCAGCAAGTATAATTTATTTATTTTGATTTTTTCAATAATGCATTAAAAAAGCAGTTGTTGTGTAGTTGAATCAATCTGTGAATGGTTCAGGGATGAGTTGCAAGATCTCATGAGAAGTATTTCTTTACAATTTAGAGTTCTAGGACTGAGAATGCTAGTTTTCCAGACACCAAGCCAAGTAAGGACTTAAAAAACTACACAGTATCCAAACAATTTTTTAAATTACTGATAAGGTGCTGTTTAAAACAGGCAAGAAAATGTCGAATTGTATCCAAATTATCATCAATGATACATTACAAACAACAACCTTAAAAAGTACATTTTTACAAACATGTAAATGTACCTATGGCTCTTTTCCTTCTTTCATATCAACAGATTGTTTTCAATTTTATTTTGTTTTCGTTTGGAAAGTTGATGAATACCTAGGCACTAATCCCAGTTGGAGTTTAAACTTTGTTCTAAATGCTTGAATAATGTCCCAGAATCTTTCTCTTTTAAAGCAACAGTATTTCAGCCTGAAGTGAATCACTCCTCAAACAGATGTGAGTTTGTAAATTGGCAAAATCTGCAAACCCAATGAGTAATCCTAGTGTTAATACCACCTTGAGAGTTTCCAAACTTGGGTAATCATGGCGATAACCTCTTGTTTTATCAAATTCCCTCCACTCCCAAGAGAGTTTTATTCAGTTAATATTCCAAACTCTGTATTTTAGAGGACAACCAAAAAAGGAGCCCTTCAGTAAGTTCAGTGCTGTTCAGGTGGGGCCAGTATATCTCCCAGCAAGCCATCCTTCTTTGAGTGGAGGGCATAGATGCCTTGTAAAAATATATAGGCATCTTCACCTTCTAGCACTCCCGTCAAGAGTTTTTCTGGTGTAGGGTAGGTAAAAGGTATCCGGCTTTTCTGCCCTCCCGCCATCAGGATAGATGATGGATCCTTGCGGTCCTGAATGCATGCCTGATGGCAGGCACCTGGAGTAGGGTGTGGGCATAGGTAGATGGGATTCACCTGGGCTGAGACTGGGCTTTTAAGGGCGGCATCACGGGGACACCAGTAGCAGCCGAAAGAGAAGCCAAGAAAGAAGCAGCAGAAGCCGAGAGAAGAAGAGAAGCAGAGAGAACGCCAGAGAGAGCCCAGATAGAGTGAAGATTTGCTGGGGGCTGGGAGAACTGCCAGCCCCCCAGCACCCCTGCCTGCCATATGCCTGGTAAATCTAAATAAAAGCCCCGTAAAAGCCACTGAGGACTCTGACTCCTCCTTTACCCGGTCTTCTGGATCTGAAAATCTGCACTGTGGTCTTCCTCACCTTACATCTGGCTTCCACTTTTTAAAAAAAAAGATTTATGAGTGTAAGAGCTGGGCACAGGCCAGAGGTCTGGGGGTGGGGGGGGGAGGAGAGAATTCACCAGAGACAGAGTGAAGAACAGAACAAGCAGATTGATTGAAATACACTGCTGAGAGGAGCAGTGGGCGAGTCAGAGGTCTGCTGTGCCATGTGGGTAGCTCCCTGGCTGGGGATACCCCATTCTATTCTCATTGTATTCTCTCCTAAAACATTCTGCAGCCTCTGCAGCACAAGTTCGATCCTCGGCCAGCCAGGGAACAACCCACATGGCGCAGCAGACCTCTCCTGGCTTGCCTGCTGCTCCTCTTAGCAGTGTACTTTGGTCACCCTGCCTGTTCTGTTCCCCACTCTGTCTCTGGTGAATCCTCTTACTCCCCACATCACTGGCCTGTACCCCAGCTCTTGTATGCATAAATAAATAAATCTTTTTGAAAAAAGGTTTGTATAACTTATTTTCTTTCATTAGGTACACTTGAGTGGTAGGTCATTTTTAGTGTAATTCTTTTGCTTTTCAAATAACATGTATATAATTTTTCAACAAAATCAAACAAAATCAAAATGTTGACATTTTGACTGAATTTGGCCAGCTAACAAGTTCTGCAGAAGCATAATTCTTCCTTGAGTGACCTGCTAGGTTTTGTTGATTGAAAGTCAGGGCTGTATTTTATTCTTGGTATTATCAGTACCAAATATACTATTAATGCCCAAACTAGCTTCAATAAGTGCTTGTAGAGTAGAATTTACCTGTATTTCTGTAAATGGAGAGATCACCAAAAAAAGAGGTACAGATCAGAAAGGGGTCATTTAAGTTACTTCAAGGAAGATTTTTAACACTAGCTTCTTCTAATCCTCCTACTTATCAGAAATATCCTCAAGGAGATTAAATTATCCTGATAACCCTTTTGGCAAATGATTTCCAGGGAACACCCACCTTAAAAGCTCATCCTTTTGAAGTATCAGCATTCTGATAACCTAAAATCAATGTGTGTGTGTGTGTGTGTGTGTGTGTGTGTGTGTGAAAGAATTGACATCCTTTCCCTTCAGGTCAGTGTGCATTTTTACTCTGATCTTCTCAGAAAAGCCCTTTTACTAAAGAAAAAAATTAATGATAGATGGTTAGGGAAGTATTTTGGTGTCAAGTGGTGCCTAAAACTAGGAGTCAGAAAACCCCAAGTCCAATACTTTGTCAAGAGATAGCGAGAACCCCACCCCCCAGAGGAAAACTGCTGGGGAGTCATAGCCAAGGCAAAATTGTGGTTTATTTGAACTCCCCAAAGCATTCTTATCCAATGACTTGCTTCATGCAGGGCTGGGAATGCTGTAGATTATAGCACAAGTGGAATTGGTAGAGTCCCTGGTGTCAATGTGTCCTTATTTGAGGACTGATTGTACTCTAACCAGATAATTGAATTAACAGTAGCACTTACTCTATATCAGGAAACATGGTTATTTTGTAAAAGTAAAACAGGTACTACTCCTGGGAATTGGCTCTGAAATCACTCCCCTAAGAAGCAGGTGGAAGAGTCTGACTCAGCTGGCAACAGAAACCCAGTCAAGAGAGCAAAGGACAATGTCCTCAGGCAAGGCAATCAATGACTAGGAGGTCAGTTGCTTGATGGTGACATCCACTCACTAACCAAATCTGAGTTTCAATGACAGGTTCAAGGTGGGGTAGGAAAATACAAGAAAACACTCCAGGAGCAGGAGAAGTGTGGGTAATTGACCTGGGACAGTGTTATTTGATGCATGTTGTCTCGAAATGATTATAAATATCATCCTATTGCATCCTCAACAGGGTCCTGTTAAAGATGCTAAGTTATGTCATTCTTGGCATGAAATGATACCGAAAGAAAAAAAACAACAAAAACTTTTACAACTTGATAAAGTGGGGCAAGAGGGGAGCTGTAGGGAGCTAAGCAAGCTGCCCTTGTAGTTTCTGGGAATCTCAAAATCACTATTAACGACATTGCAAGTCAGAATAGCAATGCCCTTATTTACAAAGATTTCTGCTATTCCTTGAATTGCAGAGGGGAGAAGGGGGTATAGTCTTCTTATGTCTTGTTTCTATTCTCAACCTCATAGTTGAGAATGACTGATACTTACTTGGCATATTAAAGTAGTTTTAACTATACTTGAAGAAGAGAAAGTGTTGCACTAGGTGTTTTTTTCCCCCAAATATATGGGCAAAACGCTATGCTTCATTATGTAGAGATTGCAAGATGCTTCTAATCTAACTGAAAGTTTAATAGTCATAAGAGATTTAAATAGCAATCTAAGATAGCTACAAAAGAGTTATCAAAATATGGTGCCTGGTTAATAATCAAGCTAGTTGTGTTAGCTGTAGTTTTTTTTGACAGTTCAGGGAAAGAGTAACCACTTCAAGTTGGGAAGATGAAAGAAAAAGGAAGTGATACTTCCAGTTCTGAAGGACTTCCCATTTTTTAATTATTACTTGTCAAGTGTTGTCACATGTGGATTCTGAATTCTCAGTACAGCCCTGTGAAATAGATAGTAGTATCCATAATCTATAAAGAAGAAATTGAGATTCAGAGGATTTAAGCAACATGTTCTTGGTCACTAACCTGGGAAGCAGCAAATAGGGTGTGTGAATCCATGTATTCTGTAAAGAAGAAATTCCTTGTGTGAGTCTCCTCTACTCGCACAATTCTGCTACAATACTACCTCATTTCTGACACCAGATGTGCAGGTTTTCCACACACCAAGCAATTCTGGGACACCAACTGAGTGTCCTACACTATCTGGATATATAGCATCAGATCCTACAGATTGTCAAATGATAAAAATAAAATGACTTAGTAATGAATTTGAATTATACATGGATTGGAAGGCAGCTATGCTCACCAATATACCACCAATGCTTGTTGAATTCATGGACTGGGATACTACAACATTTACAAGCAATGGAGGGTTTTTCCCAAGACATATTTGGGCAAAAACAAAATTTATAGATGAATTGAGGCAGCAACTCAGAACAGGGCATGATTGGCTAGGGGGTCAGGGATTTCCTTATAAGGATAGTAGGACAATCAGGAAATAAGGCTTGAGTTGATTGTTTGGAATCATATATTTGACCTTATTTAGAACAAGGAAACCATTACAGATTCTTGGCATTTGGTGACTGGTTGACTGGACTGCATTTCTGGTCAAGCAGGACATTTACAGGAACATTATCTAACTCACAGCCTGCAGTCATCCTGGGCAGAAGCAGCTCAATCTAGAAAGTTATTTCAGCAGGGTTCAGTCCCCACTTCATACATCAATCACAAATCGAGGTTGTAACCTGAACCTCTGATTGACAGTAAATTGGAGGTTCCCACAACCCCCACTCAGGTTTGATTCATTTGTTAGAGGAACTCAAAGAACTCAGGAAATCAGTTTATTTACTAAATCACTGTTTTACTATAAAAAGATTTAACCCAGGAACAGCTGAAAGAGATGCATAACTAGAGACATTAAGTTTCTACGCCCTCTCCAGGTGCCCCAGTCTCCCCATATCGCCAATGGTTGACCAATCCAGGAGCATTTTAAGCTCCATCCTTTTTATGAAGGCATCATTACATAGGCATAATTTATTAAACCATTGGCCATTTTTGATTTATTCAACATCTAGTTCCTCTCTGCTTCTTGGAGTTTGGGGGGTTGGGGGTATGCAGTAAGGCAGAAAATTCCCACCCTCCAATTATGGTTGGTTCTGACAACCGGCCTCCAACCTTGGACACTTTTCAAAAGTTACTTCATTAGCATGAACTCAGGTGTGGTTGAAAAGGGATTGTTATAAATAACAAGATATGCTTTTCACCTTTATGGCTCAGAAGCTATTTTCAGGCACCAAGGACAAGCCCAAATACTATGACAAGGGATGATCCCAATGCTTTTATTGCTCAGGAAATTCTAAGCATCTTAGAAACTCGGTGCCAGAAACACAGCAAAAGACCAAATATATATTTATTATAAATCACAGTATTTTACTTCAGTTTCTTTTTTTTCCACCATGAAGTGTCAGAAACCAATTAGAGGCCTCAAATCAGGTTAAACAGTTGAACTGGTGCAGTAAGAATTGTGTCCTCATGAAACCCTATCCCCAATATGATGGTATTTGTATGTTGCTTTTGGGAGGTAATTAGGTTTGATGAGGTCATAAAGAAGGGGCCCTCAAAAAATTAGTACCCTCAGTAGAAACACCAGCGTGACACACTTCCTCTCTCCTCCCCGCTTGACGCCCACTGCCAGGTGAGGATGCAGAGAGAAGGCAGCAATCTAGAAGGCAGGAATAAAGCAGTCACGAGAACCTGATCATAGTAGCACTCTAACTTTAGTTTTCCAACCTCCAGAACTATGAGAAAATAAATTTCTGGTTTTTGAGCCACTAGTCTTTAGTAATGGCAGCTCAACTTGACTAATACCTAGGGCTTATGAAAGAATCTGGGAGTTATTTTCTTTGTTCTGCTAGAGGAACCAAAGGGAGTCTCTTACTCCATACATCAGAAAGCACATACGTAGGCCCAACTGCCACCAGTACTCATTCCCACCACCGGGAAAATCAACTTCAGAACAATGCTAACATAGAATTGAACAGAATTGCAGGGAAATGAAGCCAGAACGCTGATCAAACCATGCCTTAATCCAATCTCATTTTTGCATTTCCTGTTATATGAACCACTACAATTTTTTACTGTTGACACAGAATTGAGTCAGGTTTCTGTTACGGGCAGATTACTATAGCCTAGGGTTATTGTGAAGATAAAACCAAATAATTCAAGTAAAGACCTTTCTGTGGTCCATGGTATATAAATAATGATAGTTATTATTATTTTAGACAGGCGACTATTTTGTACATCATTCTACGTAGAGGTCATGACTGGGAGGTCTATCTGGATATAGAGAAATAGCCTATCAGTAAGTGGTATAGTGAGCAGAATTAGTCTGAAAAATAAAGAAGACCAATAACATATAGAGAAGTGGCCTGGGATTTTCCCTTTGGCAACCCCAGTTTTGGAATCTGCTTGACAATGAAGAAACAAGTGTTGAGAACTACACTCTTTCCTAATCTCTATTTTCAACTAGGAGTTTTCCTATAGTCCTAGCAAATCAAACAGCCATCTCTGCTTTAGAAACTTCCTTAAATCCTTTCTTTGTCTCATTACAACTCTCATTATTAGTTTCTCTGGAATGTGCCATTTTATAAGCTCTAAATCGCCTGTTTAATGTTTTATAGTACTTAAACAGGTAAAAAAATAAAGTCACATTATAGAAGCTCATTTACTTCTTATTCAGCTGTACTTTTCTTTAGATTCAAATAACTTAATGGCATATTTAAAGTAAAGCTATAAAAACATCTGAAAATTATTACAAAATCACGTTGTTTACTTGATGGCAAGTGTTTTAATACAAAACCAACCAAGCCAGGAAGATAGTTGCTCTAGGCCATTGGACAGCTCTTCCTTGAATTGTTGTAGTTGGCAATTAGGCTGGTATACATGGTATGATTGTTAGTGTTTCTATTTTTATCAGTTGCACTTCTAAGTTCTGAAAGCTATTCAGTCCTCAAACTTTTTATGAAACCATTTCCTTGTTTTCAAGATGCGTGTAAAACAGATTAAATTAGCTATTAATAACCTA
The DNA here is from genome assembly GCF_964194135.1 of Talpa europaea. Taxonomy (NCBI): domain Eukaryota; kingdom Metazoa; phylum Chordata; class Mammalia; order Eulipotyphla; family Talpidae; genus Talpa; species Talpa europaea. Next base: position 67,923,008 of record NC_140080.1, read on the forward strand.
AAGTTATTACCTAAGTAAAATTTAGGAAATGTGCAAATTTTGGCTACACAGATATTCATTGAAGCATTATTTTTATTTTTATTTATTTTTAATTTTTTTAAAGAGTTATTCATTTATGCATACATGAGCTAGGGTACAGGCCAAAGATGCGGGGGGTGAGAGGATCCACCAGAGACAGAATGGGGAACAGAACAGGCAGATTGACTGAAGTATACTGCTAAGGGGAGCAGTGGGCGTGTCAGGAGAGGTCTGCTGCACCATGTGAATTGCTCCCTGGCTGGCTGGGGATCAAACTTGTGTTGGAGAGGTTGCAGATTGCTTCACCCCTTGCGCCACCAGGGAGGCCCAAAGCATTAGTTTCAATAGCAATAATAGAGGATTGGTTAAATCAATTATTGCAACTCATGAAATATTAAAATACACTGTAAAATTATATAAATTCTGATGTGTCCAAATAAATAAGATGTGAACAACAAAAATTTTTTAAATACTTGTATTTGTAGTATGAAAAAGTACTCCCATCAGTAATAGTAACCGACAGAGGTGATGCCTATAACCATGGTAAGAGTACCAGGCAAACAACTCACATTAGGCAGTGATTTGGGGCAGCCTGGCAAGCTTATATAGCAGCACACAGCAAAGTCTTATGGAACCTAAAGAAAGATTTACTGAAAAGTAGTGATAATGCCCAATGGGTATAAAATCTTGCAAGTATATGTGCGATACCTCATGATAATCCCCAGAAATAGTTATGGTCAAACTGAATGGGTGTGGAAAAGCCCAGCCCCCATCATTGAATGCTGAACTGAGAATCAGCAAAATTTAAATGAGGTTTGTTAATGTTTCCAGTATTCTATAGACAAAGTCTTAGAAGACTTAGTTCATTTTCACTTTTCCTATAAATAAAAGTTTTTAACTACATAAATGTAGATGACATATTGATGCTGCTGAAGAAAGCAAGCTGTTTTCAACCACTTTCAAATAATTTATAAGACTTTGTTTATAAAATTATGTTGACATTAATATTAATGATTTGATTTCTCAAGAACTCACTGTATCACTCTGAATTTTCTATTAAATATGTAGATAGGCTTGTTTAAGACCTTATGCCAGAAATTAGGTCTGTAAAGTTCATTGAGATGGAGTCCCTAATCGGGGAGACAGACAAAACAGTTGATAACGGCATTTTTAGTAAATCCTTACATTAGTTATTTCAAAATCAGAACAACTAATGTGAAATGAAAAATGGATCACCATTATGATAGTGATAAAAGTAAGGCCAAATAAATTAATTTGTTAATGTTCTTTCTTGCTCCCGACATAATCCCGTTAAGCCTTGACTCAAAACTATATTCCAGGGCCTCCCTGGTGGCACAAGTGGTTAAGTCGCGGTGGCACTATGAAGCTACCCGCAGATACTGCAGCATAAGTTCCATCCCTGGCCAGGGAGGTGGCCCACATGATGCAGCAGACCTCTCCTGTCTCGCCCACTGCTCCCCTCAGCAGTGTATTTCAGTCATTCTGCCTGTTCTGTTCCCCACTCTGTCTCTGGTGAATCCTCTCACCCCCTGCATCTCTGGTGAGTCCTTTCACCCCCCCATACCTCTGGCCTATACCCCAGCTCTTGTATGCATAAATAAATAAATCTTAAAAAAAAAAGGTATTAATTCATACTTTTGGTTGCAGGTGACGAGAGGCAACTTTACCTGTCTTAAGAGAATGACAGGGCCTCCCTGGTGGCGCAGGCAGTTGAGCGCAGCGCTGTGAACCTGTCCACAGCCTCTGCAGTGCCAGTTCAATGCCCCGCCTGCCTCGGAGTATCCCACATGGCAAGCAGATCTCTCCTGTCTCACCTGCTGCTCCCCTCAGCAGTGTATTTCAGTCAGTCTGCCTGTTCTGTTCCCCACTCTGTCTCTGGTGAATCCTCTCACCCTCCTGCGTATCTGGCCTGTACCCGGGTTCTTGTATAAATAAAATAAATCCTTTTTTTTTTTTTAAAAAAAAGAGAGAGAATGACAGAACTTTCTAGAAGATTGGGACATTTCACAGAACCCAAGCTCAGAGTCACAGCTGGATATCTGAAATAAGTGAAAGACGAAACATGCTAAGGAATTGAAGGGCCCTCATTCTCTATCTCTTTCTCTGGGACTTCTGCCTTTTTCTCACCGCCAAAGGCTTTCTCTGTTCTTCATTCACAGTGAAGAACATGACTACACAGAGCTTCTGAATGTTACATTACAGCTAATGCAGAGGGCAACTGATTTATTTTCTCTTCCTTCCTTCCTACTTCTTTTCTTCTTTATCTTTTGAAATCTCTCTGTAGAAATTTCGTAATTTCTACAAACAGACTTCTCAGTCTGGCTTGGGTTAGGTAGTCACCCTTGAACCAATAAATAGTAACTGATGACTGTGAGTGGGGTGTTGGTGCAAGGTCACTTCTAGGTTTAGTTCTTGCTGAACTAAAAGGATAGAGTGGGTGGAAACAACAATAACTGGAAAAGAAGTTCCCAGCAATATTCATTTGAACAACAATTAAAGGGACTACAAGAAAATGAAAGCAGTTTTGCTAGGGTTAGGTGGTCATTTATGAAGTTTATTCTTTTAAATTTTGTATTTTTGAGGAGAAAATACAGTGCAGCAGTTAAAAATGAAAGCTTGTGGTTAAGCCTCCTGTTTACATACCAACCCCACTATTCACAGCTGCATGACCTCATATTTGCATAAATATCTGCATGGCCAGATATTCAACTTCACATGGAGAGATAATAATACTGGTTCACGAGTTAAGGGCAAAATCAGCTAACTTATATAATATACTTCACACCTTATTATCCCACAGCTGTTGCCAGTGACTGCCAGTAAATAATAGCTATAGCTACTTATGAATTTTCTTTAATTGCTTAAAATACCCTGTCAACAACATAAAAAGTGGGAGGGGGTTTCTGCTTCTTTGTTTGAATAAGTTGTATATCACTGATACCATGAGAAACAGTCTTTGCTAGGGCCCATGGGGGTGAGACTGAGTAGGGCAACTTCCTCCACCGTGGAGGTCAGCGGTTCTGAGATACAGTGTCTCGGTGCTGCATTGCCATATTGATTTACTGTGAACCATTTTTTTCCACAGGAGATTTGACAACAGCAGAATCATTAGCAGCATCTCCTTGAAAGCCATCTGGCATTGATTTTTCCACTGCTTCCTGAAGAAGGACTCCCCGAGGTCTAAATTGAAGGAAACAATGATTCTTCTTTTACCTCTGCAACTGCTGACCTAGAATCACCTGATTTTTCTATATTCACTTTGATAACACAGAAACAAGCTGCAAAGAGGGCACCGCTATCCTGTGGAAGACCATTATTTCTGAGTTAAACTTATATATGAACTTTAAATTTTTGTTTAGTTTTTCATAACTTGTTATAACTTTTATGATTAAATGCACTTACCCCATAGTAAATGTTATTTTTATATTACTCTAACATGAAAATTGCTCCATAGAAAGTCTACTTATGCTTTATATAACTGCTACTCCATAAATCAGTTTTTGACCAAACTTTTGGCTATTCATGGAGTTCCAGATGAGTCTTTGAAACAAATCTAATAAAGCGGTATGTTCAATCTCTTGAGCTGATTAGTTTATATAGTACAATTAGCAATTGTAAATATGAAGTTAAAATATAAGGCAAACTTAGACCTTTTTATTTGTATTTATGTGGGGTCATCTTTGATTAGGCTTTCATATAAAAAAATCAATAGCTTCAAATTTGACAGACTGTTTTGATTTGTTTCTAATCACAAAGTTACTCTTACACAAAGTGGATAACCAGTTTATTGGAAGGAAAGGCAGGTTTTTTTTTTTTTTTTAAGATTTATTTATATAAGAACTGGGTACAGTCAGAAGTGCGGGAGGGTAAGAGAATTCACTAGAGCCAGAGAGGGGAACAGAACAGGCAGAGTGACGAAATACACTGCTGAGGGGAGCAGCGTGCGCGGCAGGAGAGGTCTGCTGCGCCATGTGGGACCCTCGCTGGCAGCCGAGGATCGAACTAGTGCTGCAGAGGCTGCGGGCAGCCTTGCAGCCCAGTGCTCAACCACTGTGCCACCAGGAAGGCCCAGGAAAGGCAGTTTTATAAGAAGAAAATTGGCCAATGCAATGCATTATAGCAATATATACACACCAAAAGAGAATCATGGCATTTTTCTTAACTTGTTGGATTCAGTTGCCCAATACAATAAAGAAGAATTTATGGATTTAAGTTATTATCTTGGTCTGATCTTTTATATACTCTTGGATATACTTCTTTTAATGAAATTTTATATAAGACCAGTGCTCTAACCCCTGAGCTATAGGATCTTGTGTTTAATGAAATTTTTATTACCAGTGATGAAATAGTTTCGGTATATTGCATTGAAGTTGGATAAATGCTATACTTTGAACAATCCTGGTTGAAGCCTTCAAATTAAACTTAACTGGTGGTGCAAGGGGATAAGACACAACCCAAGCTATTTGCAGCCACTGCAGCATGAGTTTGATCCCTGGTCAGAGAGATACCCACATGGCACAGCAGACCTCTCCTGTCTCACCTGCTGCTCCCCTCAGCAGTGTATTTCAATTGATCAGCCTGTTCTGTTCCCCACTCTGTCTTTGGTGAATCCTCTCATTTTCTGCACCTCTGGCCTGTACCCCAGTTCTTGTATGCATAAATAAATAAATCTTAAAAAAAAGTAAACTTAACTCCAGTGCCCGTTGATCCAAAACATCTTATTTCAACATTCATTGCCAATCACAAAGGGACATAGAAAGATCCTCATGTAGCCATCAACTCATCTAACCTGGCCAGAGACCAGCTGTGAGATACTTTTTTTTTTTTTAATAGAGGCATGTTTTATTTATTTGTTTGTTTGTTTGTTTTGTTTATACATGCATTGGGTACAGTCAGAAGCGTGGGTGAGAGAATTCACAGAGCCAGAGCGGGGAGCAGAGCAGGCAGAAGGACCGAAGTACACTGCTGAGGGGAGCAGCAGGCGGCAGGAGAGGTCTGCGCGCCATGTGGGACCCTCCTCCAGTGGCCGGGGAGCAACCAGGGATCGAACCCACGCTGCAGAGGCCGCGGGCAACCTCGCAACCCAGCGCTCAACCGCTGCGCCACCGGGGAGGCCCTGTGAGATACTTTTGTATACCTAGCATGGCATCTAGGAAGTATGGGTTTCCTGTATTATTTTATGGATTTGGTAATTCAGAGTGCTAAACTTTTAATACATTAAGGAAAACCAGAAGCATAAACAGAATAGACTCAGTCCTACCTATGTATTTGATGACATTAATGGAAAAATTGGCAATGTGGACCTGTAATGCTTGCATAGTAGTCAGAAGTATAGATTCAGGATGACACGCCATGCAGCACCTGACCCATGAGTGTGAATCTAGTTTTGTCCGCAGTCTGTGATTCATACATGGACTATGACTCTCTACCATGAGCCACTTGTCCTATTGCTTATATAAAAGACAAAAAAATATATAAACTGGAGGGGGAGAGGGGTGTAGGGAAAGAACCAAACATTACACAAAATGTATTTGCTCTAGCACTGCCTCATAAACAATAGTTGTTTAGTTCAACATCTGAGGGCACCACAACTCTTTCACATAGTGCAATTGATAGGGAATTTGATGTAATTTGATGTAATGTCAGAAAATGATACTAACAACCCTTAATGCTATAGTATTAAGAGAAGTTGCTTTTTTAAATTTGAGACACAGAAAAATAGCTCTTATCACTAATCTTCCCAGAAATTTTTGCATAAGATTCATATACTAGTTGTTGCCAAGCCAGATCATTGAAATTTAACTACCGCCATATTTCTGTGTCTGTTTTTCAAAGTGTGGGGACATAGTCTAGAAATAAACCATGTGTGAAGACTATTTATATGCTTGAGTCTTCCATTTATAGAATGGGAGTAATAAAATTTACATCTCCTTTATTCCAGGTCCATCTTTAACACTAGATGATATTTTGAGTTACCTATGTTGTGCCTTAAAAATATCAAGTCTGCCTATTTTTAACATTTCCTGTATTATTTTATGGATTTGGGAATTCAGAGTGCTAAACTTTTAAGAAAAGGGAAATCAGATGCATAAACAGAATAGACTCAGTCCTACCTATTTATTTGATGACATTAATGGAAAAAAATTGTAATGTGGACCTACAATGCTTGCATAGTTGTCAAAAGTATAGACTCAAGGGTCAAACATGTGATATCAAACTCTGTTTTGGGCCTCTCTGGTGGCACAGGGGTTAAAGATTCAGTGCTATCAATTTATCACCAGCCACTGTGGCATGAGTTTGATCCCCAGCCAGGGAGCTACCCCCCTGAGGTGCAACAGTCCTCTCCTGTCTTGCCCACTGTTCCCCTCAACAGTATGTTTCAATAGATCTGCCTGTTCTGTTCTCCACTCTGTCTCTGGTGAATCCTCTCACCCCCTGCACCTGTGGCCTACACACCAGTTCTTGTATGCATAAATAAATAAAATAAATCTTTAAAAAAAAAAAAAAACCCAACTCTGTTTCTACTACATAAAACATAAAAAAAAACCCAACAACTCTTCTACTACATTGGACAAGTTCCTTTAGCTCTCTGAGCATCAATTTTGAAAAGGAAATAAAAAAGCAATGTGTTGTTATCAACATTAACCTATAGGGGACCTCTCTGGTGGTGCAAGGGCTTAAGCACAGCGCTGTGAAGCTATTGCCAGCCACTGCAGCACGAATTCGATCCCTGACCAGGAAGCTAACCCACATGGCGCAGCAGACATCTCCTGTCTCACGCACTGCTCCCCTCAGCAGGGGAGTATTTCAGTCAGTCTTCTGTTTACATAGTCAGTATTTCAGTCAGTCTTCTGTTCCCCACTCTGTCTCTGGCGAATCCTCTTACCCTCCCCCACCACCTCTGGCCTATACCCCAGTTCTTGTATGCATAGGTAAATAAATCTTTAAAAAACAAAAACAGGGCCTCCGTGGTGGCGCAGCGGTTGAGTGCTGGGCTGCGATGCTGCCCGCAGCCTCTGCAGCGCCGGTTGGTTCCATCCCTGCCCCCGGCGAGTGTCCCACATGGCACGCAGACCTCTCCTGCCGCCTGCTGCTCCCCTCAGCAGTGTATTTCATCAGTCTGCCTGTTCTGTTCCCCGCTCTGGCTCTGGTGAATTCTCTCACCCTCCCGCACTTCTGACTGTACCCAGTGCTTATATAGCTAAATAAATAAATCTTTTTTTAAAAAAAACCATTATCCTTTATATTTATATAAATGTGCATATACATGTGGTTTAATTGCTATAATACTGACATACATCCATATCCATATGTGTACATACACATGGAGTATAATCAGTCAAAATAACATGTTATTTATTATTATTATCTGCTAGTTTAGAGAAATCCTCCATGATATATTTTTTTACCTTCCCTAGGTAAGATGACATAATTATCTATATAATTTATTGATAATGGCAGCACAAAAAGCTATCACATTTTTTGAAATTAAATCCTAAAGCATTGAAACTCTCTTTTGTGATAAAAGATGACTAGGTGTAGAGGCCTTCCCGGTGGCACAGCCAATTGAGCGCATTGCTGTGAAGCTGTCCCACAGCCTCTGCAGTGTGGGTTCAATGCCCCGCTGGCGAGGGAGATACCCACATGGCGGGGCAGATCTCTCCTGTCTCACCCGCTGCTCCCCTCAGCAGCGTTTTCGGTTGTCTGCCTGTTCTGCTCCCTGCTCTCTCCCTGGTGAATTCTCTCACCCTCCCATGCCTGTGGCCTATACCCCAGTTTTTGTATAAATAAATAAATCTTTAAAAAAAAAACATGACTAGATGTAGGTAATGGAAGATTATCTAGCTGAAACTATAAAATTATTGGTATTATGAAAAATCACAAAAAATATGCAATTAGTCATGTACTATTTTGTTATAGCATTTCTAGTTTTATCTTTAACTACTATTTAAGCAATTGATCATTATTTACCTGAAATAATCTCCAGATAGATTATAACTCTTAGAAATAAGATTGATGTTTTCCAGGTACTGAATGGCTTGATTTAATTGGGTCATATGCCTTCTATGACCCTTCCCAATTCTAAGCATGCCATGATTTCATGTCCCGTGAAGCAAAACAAGCCAAATTGCATTTGGTTCAAACATCATCCAGTTGTGCTTCCCACTGAGAGTTACAGAATATTCAGTGAGTAATTCCTGCAGTAAGAGCACATGCTTGAGGATATGCTGTAACATACTGTCCACAGTTGCAATGAATTGTAATGACCAGAATGATAGTTATCTCTGAAAAGCTATCTGGGAAACTTACCAGTAGACAGCAATGAAACTGGTCAAAAACTGAAGATAATATTCCTGTTTGAAAAACCAATTATGCTGCAGCCAAGGCAGAAGATCCAATTCTGACTGCCCTCCTCACATGAACTCATAACTCCTTTATTCAGAATATTTGTAATATTGTCCTCCTTTAAGAAGAGAACAGTGTCTCACTTTTTTAAAAGATGTATTTATTTTATTTATGCATACAAGGACTGCGGTACAGGCCAGATGTGTGGGGGGTGAGAGGATTCACCAAAGACAGAGTGGGGAACAGAACAGGCAGGCTGATTGAAATACACTGCTTAGGGGAGCAGCAGGCAAGACAGGAGAGGTCTGCTGTGCCATGTGGGTAGCTCCCTGGCTGGCGGGAGATCAAACTCCTGCTGCAGAGGCTACAGGTAGCTTCATAGTGCTGTGCTTAACCCCTGGAGCCACCAGGGAGGCCCCACTGTCTCATTTTATTGTCAAATAACACTTCAGATTGTGGATACATGCTAAACACTATTCTCAGATGTTTGTATTACTGTATATTACTATGAATCCTTACTACTCTCCATAGGTACATAGATAGGTATTTTTAAAATTATCTTTGTAAATTCAGAACTACATATGCTTCAGGGTCAGGGTATTCACCAGTGTAATGTCATGTAGTATCAAGGAAGAAAGCTCAAGTTCATGGACAGATTAAAGTAGGAATGAATGCAACTCTCTCCTGGCACTTGACATCTCTACAATTGTCAAAGTAACCTGATCTATTGTTTTCCCATCAGTAGAACTACACTTTTTAAAACCTTGGTGTCACAATCTACCACAGGCTATTATAATGCAGCTTCCTTAGCTCCCCCTTGGCCCACTAAATCAAACTAGCTTGGAATGGGGCCATTGTAATAAGCTTATCAGGTGATTCTGATACTAAAATTTGAGAACCCTTGACATAAACAGAGTGACTTGTAAAAATTGCAGGTCTGACCTTGTCACTCTTCTATCTTAACTCCTAATTAGTGCCACGAAACCACAGAAGCAAGTTAAAAAATTTCAACCTCTCAGATACAGCTCTCATGACCTCACCTCTCCCTTGATCTCTGGTGTTTTCTCTTTTCATACTCACTAAGTGCATAAAATCCTAACTACAAGGAACTGTTCCTAGAGTCTCCAAATAGAGCATACTGCTTCTTGCCACTTTGTCTGTGTTCACTGGGTCCCCTCTATCTGAAATGCTCTGCCTTTCTTTCATTCAAAGTTCCTTTTATCTAGAATGTTCTTTCTTTCCCTTTCCTTTCATTGCATCCCTCTGATCTGAGTTAGCACAGCTCTTCCTCAGTGTAGAACTCTGTCATTCTTCTTATATTCACTTATAAATGCCATGTTGTCTTCATAGCTGCGAGGTCATGAAGAGTCTTGAGGACACAGGATAAATACATCAGTGACTTTAGTTGTAAGCAACAGAACTCAATTCTAAATGAATTAATAAAAAAAAGGAAGATTGGTAAGATGATGCAATTAGGAGATTAAAAAAGAGTGTATCAACTAAGCCAAGAAATGCAAGCACCAAGGAAGCTGTAGGTCACAGCACTCCTACTCATACCAGGGGCAAGTAATAGGGATTAAAAGGAGACGCTAGGTTCAGCAGTTCCACCAACGTCCTGTAGAATGATAAAAGGGAAATTCCTCCAAAGGAAGAGTATATGGTGCTCTTATAGAAGATGAAGAGATGCTTGTCAGATAAAAACAGCTGTTCACACCCTTGAGTCTTGTTTCTGATTATCTAGCAAGGAACTTGACACCAATTAGGCTTTCAATGAACATTTGCAGAATGAATGAGGTTAAAGAGACAATTAACAGAACTGTTGAGCTAACTCAACTGTCTACCTCTGGACTACTTTTCCATATTAGGTAACACATATCCTTATTAAATATCATGATTGATTAAAGCATTTCAGTTGAATTTCTACTCCCTGACACCAAAGGTATCCTAACTCATTATAATTGTTGAAGGAACAGGCCTTTATAGATTATGTTAAAGATTTGGAATTTAATCCTGAGGGTTATGGAAAGCCATCGAAGTGTTTTAAGCACAGAGTGACATAAGATAGTTATCTTTCAAAAGGTCACTTTAGTTGCAATAAGGAAAATAGGTTGGACAGTGGTAATGGTGGATGCAGGTGGAGCAGATACAATCTACTGCAACAGGTAACACACACAAAAAAAATGCAGTGCTTTAAAATAAGTAGTAGCTGGCCGAGGGGATAGAGAAAAATGAAACAATTCAAGAAATTCTGAGAGATATATTGAAGGCAGATTGTAATTATTATTGTGATTAATTCAATGTGAAAGTGGAAAAGGAAGAAATCAAGGATGGTGCCCACATATCTGGACTGAACCACTATGCAGATTGCAGTGTCATTTAATAAGAGAGGGATCACCAACTAGAAATGGGCAGATGGATGGCAACTATAATAATTTCATTACTGGACCTATTGAGAAGAATGTGCTTGAAGCAAACAGGTGGTTGTAAACAGTCAGTAAAGTAAGTAAACAGTCAATCACTTGAATAGCTTAGAATAGAGATAAAGACTTGAAAGTCTTTGGTACCTAGAGTGTAAGAGAACCTATGGATTTTTTGAGATACTTAGGGAGAGAGTAAGGAATAAGAAGGAAACATATCACAATAATTAAGAAATAGAGACATGAAATGCAACAAATTGGGTCAAGAAATTAACCTTAAAGAGGATATAAGACAGGCATTGAGAGTCATATAAGATCAACAGAGGGTTTTTATTTTTCTTCTAAAGATAAGAATGGTTATTTTTCCTTCACTCTCACATCAAATTCAATAGCAGACTCTTTTAGGACTTTCTCCTAAATATCTCCCAAATCTAATCCATCCATCTCTTACATTCTAGCCAGATAACTGCGGTTCTTGTCAATATCATTCTCACTTGGACTAATTCAGTAAACTCCTAATTGGTTTTTCTGCATGCATACTTTATATGTTCTTGTTTTTTCAAAACCACACAGCAGTCTGAATAAATCAAACCATGGCACCTGGAATAAAAACCAGACTCTTGGCCTGTAAGCTATGATATGATCAACCTGTCTCCTGCCTCATCTCACTCCCCTGCACCCCAATTGCAACAGCTCCCAACAGCATCTTTCTGTTCTTTGTTCCTGCCTCATTCACTGTTCCCAAAAGTTAGTGAGCTTTTCCCTAAATCTTTGCATAGTAGATTCATTTCCATTATTCATGATTCTGCTCAAATGTAACCTCATCCAAAAAGTGTTCTTTGTCCTTCTCCTCTGACTCTGTTCTCACTGTGTTATCTTCTTGATAGGGGGTTCTTATCCCAAATAATTTTGTTCCTTTATTTCTTGATTACTTATATTTTCTCATTAAAAGTAAAGTCTGGGGGAAATTGGGTAAAATTTATGGTATTATGCATTTTCTGTATTGTTGCATGTGTGTATTATGTATCATTTCTGAATAAGCTGTAATTATCTCAAAGTAGATGTAGGTGTGTTTTCAGTAAGTTCTGTGATTTGTCAGCTTGTTGGGAACTGTGTCCATATCACGAGACCAAGTCTGGTATGCAACAGACACTAAAGAAATCTTATTAAATGCATAAATTAATAAACAATATATTAGGTTAAAAGAGGATAGGGGAGGGAATACAAGCAACAGCAGGAAATCCTGAGGCAAGGGAACTGGGAACCATGGGTCCTAGAATCCCTGTCCTAGAGCTTAAATTTGAATCCAGGTGTCTAGAACTCCTACTGTCCCACTTCACCTCTGCATTAATGGAGTACCGATTATTTAAACGAAGTAGCAATGGACAATCTTAGGAAACGCTCATAACTCATCTTTGTAGCTGTTATGATTACAACAGTGCAGAACTGATCGGACCATGACTTTAGAAGTGGGTGTTCTCTGATTCCGGGAAAGCATGACCAGATTCACACTTTCCTTAACTTGAGACAGTTGGGAAGAGGAGTGTGTGCGAATGCCAGGAAGGTTCATTGGCCGCTCAGGTCCTCTCCTCTGCAGTTGAGGTATCGGGTTTCAATCCTACCATGACCACGAGACCTTGCAGCGTGCACAGTGCGACTGCCGCCTCCTCAGTCCCTCAACCAAGGCAGCACTAGCGCAAGATAATTGCTGAAACTGGGCGGTGCACTTGCCTGCCCTAGGCAGAGGTTGGGCGCCGAGGCGGAGGCCGCTTGCAGGCTGCGCTAGCTGGGCGCGCTGGGAGGTGGCGATCACAGCTGGGCCGGGACTTCCTTCCTCCACCGCAGGACAACAAAACAACCGGCAGCAGGCTCTGAGCTCTTGGCAGCTGTCTGGGCGAGAGGCGCGGCGATGGGCTCTGTGCTGAGCAGCGAAAGCGGCAAATCCGCTCCCGCCTCAGCCACCCCGCGGGCCCTGGAACGCAGGGGGGATCCAGAGCTGCCCGTCACGTCCTTCGACTGCTCAGTGTGTCTCGAGGTGTTACACCAGCCTGTCCGGACCCGCTGTGGCCACGTGTAAGTGCCAGGGGAGCTCTGTTTGCGCGCCCACCCACTGAAGCGTGCAATGTTGGGGAAGCCGGAGGCATGGGGGGAGGGGGTGTCCAGAAACCAGGGCACAAGGAAACTGAAGCACAGGGGCATCTGGACCCATCGAGTGTGGGCCACGGGAAAAAATGCCCAGTCGGGAGGTGACGCTGCATTTCAGGAGGTGAAAATAGCAACAAGCGGGTCCTCTCCCTGTCCCCCAGCTGTCTCCTCCTGAACCCCAGGAGCTGACCGCGCCCGGGAATGGGGATCCCAGCGGCTAGACCCTGCGAAGAGCCAGGGCTTGTCAGCTGGGAGGCTGCCCTTGGCTGGAGAACCAGCACCTACCTGGGCGCACGTTTGTGGGCTCTCGTAGAGCAGTCACCCCCTGAACCCGGTTGATCGCTGGGGTGCTTTCCACTCCCCTCCCCCAAACGGGGTTCGGTTTTGTTTTGCTGACTGTGCACGTGCTCCAGAACGCCCACTAAAGCTCGTCTCTTGAGCAAACAAGGAGCTGCGCGCAGCTGTCCTTTCTTTCCCCGCGCCCTCCTCCCTTTACACAAACATCCAGGCCCCTCAAAGATCGTCCAAATGACTTTCTATAGTCGGTTAACAACCTGTCAGGTTGAGGTCTGGAACTTGAACCTTAGCAACAACCCCTTGAATATAGCTGTTTCAAACCGAGCTACAAAGTGACAGGACGTTGCTAGCTGTTTCTTTTCTGTAGCTCCTTCCCCAAACCGATAGAAAAACATAGATTAAAAAGATCTCTACCTATTTAACCAAAATGCTGTTAACTCAAAGTCATGGTAATTTGTAAGAAGTTTGAAAACAAAATCCCTACATAACAATTGGCACGTCCTTAATATATGCTTAATTAGCTAGTAACGGAGTTGGATCTGTGAATTTGTGTTTTCTGTTTACGCAGAAGTTTTCTTTTTATGGACACTTGAGTGTGAGTAGGAAGGCGGGTTGTTTGGCGCGAGGGTGGAAGGCCACTTAAAGTCCTCTTTGGACTGCCGGCTGACTGTGGTCAATGAAGCTCCAAGCAATACCGCAATGGCTACTAAGTGCTTTCCACTTAACCGGGCAAAAAAGAAGTACCATATTATAAATTCAAGTGCACAAAATGTTTTTCAAAGTGGTCCTTGACACCTATAGTCTAGTGCCTGAGTACCAGTGTTTACCATCAAAAAGCCCAACAGAGAAGCAAGGAGAAAAATCTGAAGCTCACACAATGTTTAAGGGTGCCCCCGGCATTATTTTGTGGCTGTATTCTCACAACCTCTTTCAGCTTTGTACTTTAAACTGAAGGGTAACTTACCTCCTGTTTGTTTACTGATGTTGTTTTTGTTTCCCAGCTATTCACATGCAGCTCATTGACATAATACCCCAAGGCAATATGGGCGCCAAGATGATGTTGTGTAACAGGATATATTGACTAGTTCAGGACAATAATAAATACCTTTACCTACATTTACATTTATTCAGGATGATTGCATTTTAATCTGTATTAGCATTAAAACTTTAAAGTTGAGCCAAAGATACCTTTTGTAGAATTGAAATGGGCAGCTTTCCAGTTGGAAATTGTTTTCCCTGGTTTAGGTTTTGAATGCTCTAACTTATTATTTGCTGTGTTTTTGCTTTCTTGCTAAAGGATAATATAAATTTGCAAAATGTTGTCTTTTGTTTAATCTTTTTCTTTGTTATAGTGAATAGGAAACCAGCAACTGGAAAAATAGTCATGAAGTAATAGAACAAGGGCTGGACAAATTGCCTTCCTTCACTTTACTGTTCTTTGTTTTGACAAATCTGTGTCCATTGTTCTGGCCATGGGCAGAATTTCCATATTCCTCCTTTTGGCAAATTTACTTGGGTCTTTTCCACTTTATAAATGTTAACTAGTGTCCCTTCTGCACTGGAGATGGTGAGCGCTGTTAACACCATTTGTACTTCCTAAATGAATTACTCTTTTCCATTGAACTTAAATTGGAAAATAGAGAAATAGAAATAAAACTTCTCTATTTTATCCCATATTGAAGCTAATTTCTAAACTCTTTTGAACTAGGTTTTATGCTAATTTGGTTACACTTATTTCAAGTCAAATGCCTATTATAATGACAACAATACTTTAAATGAATATGTCTATACCACCTTTTAAATTGTGTTGCCATGTAGTAAAAACAGTGGACTTGACATAACAAGAGTTAAGATTTAATTCTGCCACTAGTAGCAATGTGACCACTACTTTGATTAATATCTTTGAATCCCAGTCTCTTCATTTGTAAAATAGGGTGAATATTGGAACTTTCATGAATTTTTAAAAAATAAAGGTTTCCCGTAATAAAGTCTCAAATCTAGTTTCTATCTCCTTCAAAGTAATTCTGCAAAGCAAAAACCCATGAACAATATGTATTTATTTCTCCATTTATATTTGGAATGTAGATCTATGACATTTCCAATATGTCCCAGATAACTTTACTTTTAGTTTTGTTCTTTTTCCTCTGGTGGGCTTTAAGAAGTTCCATTATAAAGGTTTTATCAACTTGGATTGACTTTATTAGTATCACTTTATCAGTTGTATAGATTTGGGGTAAATGCCTTCTACATCTGACTTTCTCTTAGAAAGCTGGGAGAAAGGAATACATCAGATGAAATTCTTTAAGTAAAACTGTAAAAGAATCTGATTTACATGAAAAAGAAATATCCAAAGACATTTGTTGACTGATTGGATATGGTAGATACAGGGAATGGGGAAAAAATTCAAAGACAACCTCCAAAATGGTGCAGAGATAGAGGGGTAGTTTAGTTCAGGAGGAAGTTAATGTAGTCATGACTGGACTTGTTGAATGTACTGTAGTTTGCTAGGAAGAGATACAAAGGGAACTTTATCAGCTGCTGTGGGAAGAGTGGCATTGGGGAAAGATCAGAGCTGGAGCTTAATGGGGTTATCTAAAAAAGGTCAAGAGATTGGGAATATAGCTAAGCACTAAATAACTAACCTAAGTAATAACTGGAGCATATTATAAGGTACAAAGAGCCACATTTCCATTGAACTGAGTTGGATTTAATGCTCTAAGTCACAGAATTTGCCTAATTTTGAAAATGAAACTGTTGAGGATTTTCTTAAGCGCTTTCAGATAAATGCATTAAAACATTTCTCCTGTGGTTGCATATGAACAATACAGCCTGTGCCAAATAAGTGATTCTCCAAGTAGTCTGAGAGTTTCCTGGTAAGCATTAACCCAGAAATAATGCATGCTTTCATTTTTGAATGCCATATGCAATCCCAAAGGCTTTAATTTTAACCTTATCTCTTATTATTATTTATTATAAATAAGATTCTCTACTTATGTAATATCTATTATTGAGGGTTTTCCAGAGGATATCGATATCTATACCTTTTTTTTCTGAAATAAAATCTCATAGTTAGACAAAGAGTTTATTAGATAATCAAAATGAGAATTTGAACCTTGTTGCCAGTCCCATGGATTTTACTCTATGAGAACTATTTCAACAACCACAATTTATACATCATTTTGAGTTCAACATGGAGCCATTGTGATTTTGGATCACAACAAATAGAGCTTGAAGGGTGCTAAGGGTCAGGTCCTATGCTCAAGCATATTGGATAACCACAGGCCGCTCATAGCCAAGAACAACAGAAACCACACTGGTAAGCCACCTCAGGATTGAAATTTGACCAATGCCTGCTTAACAAACTTCAACCAGCCAGTACTGCATTGATTTTTAAAAAACTTTCGCATAAAACAGACTTAGCTCTGCCCCTTTTGTCTTTATAAAGACTCTCCCCTCACAGTATCTTGGGCATTTCAGTTCAAGTGCCACTTGAGTCTGAATCCCTAGTATTGCAGTCTGAAAACTTGAATAAACAGTTTGTTGTAAAACTCAAGCTGTAACCCAATTGTAACTTGACCAATTTAGTATTCTCGAAGAAAAGTTTAATCACCTTCATGATTTCTAAAAAATTCACAATGAAGATATAAAGGCTAGGTACTCATTGTTTTAATCATCTATGTCTGGCTTCTTGGTCATTAACGGGGGTTGTAAGGTTAGTTTCTGCATGCAGCAGATGCCTGGATGGTTTTAAATTTATACAGATTCTTTCTTGCCTCCTAGTCTAGGGAGGGGATAGGTCCCAGAACATTTATAATAAAAGGGTGCAATATCTACATCTGTCTGTATGGGGGTGAGAAGACAGTGTCAGAGAGAGTCAGAGAGAGAGAGAGAGAGAGAGAGAGAGAGAGAGAGAGACTGGTTTTAAGGAATTGGTTTACATAGTTGAGGATGATCCCTGTACCTAAAGACAGCTGATTTTAAGTTGTTAACCACAGCTACAAAGTACCTGTACCTTCCCAGCAACACTTAAATAAGTGTTTGATTAAACAGAGTACTATAACCTAGCCAAGTTAACACATAAAACTAATCATCACATCTATTGAAAAAGTTTTAAGGGTTATTAAAAAACAAAAATTAGATTATTATTAGACTTTACTAGAAGATTCTTCAGAATTCTAGAAGTCTGCTTTTTAGGCAGCCATGCACTTGTTGCTCAAGTGAGAATCCACAAAATTTTCTTTAAATTGAAGTTATTGTTCATTTAGCTTCATCGTTATCATTTTGATTTGTGGTAAACTGGATAGATCCACTGTTGTAAAGGGTGCATTTATTTATTGACCCAGCAAACATCTGCTGTGGGCTGATCATATAGACACAAATGCTCACCCTTTTGGAGCTCGCTGTCTCATGAGGAAGATAGACAATAAACAATGTTCGTGTACGTAGTACATTATGTGATCATGGCTGTTAATGATTAAAAAAATTAAAAAGGAAGGAGAGCGAATAGGATGTGGGGGAGTTGTAATTTTAGGATATTTTAGAGCAGTGTTTCTCAAATTATATGTTGTAAATAAACTGAGTTTTTGTTTTATCTTAATTTCCAGCCCACCACAGACCAATACTTTGTAAATTAAAAATATATTGTGGAAAGATGAAATTTTGAAATACCGAAGATAAATAAAATACAAGTCTGTGCTATAAAGATTTTTATTAGATTCCACAGACTATTTTAAGATCTTACAATTAATAGGTGTTTGGTTAATTGAATTAATAAATTACTCTAAAGATACAGTTTGAAAACTTGGGTGAACACCTCAAATGGGGACAATCACTATATTGCTAGTTCGCTGATGTTATGTTGTTATGTGTTTTGGGCTTGTGTTTTATGTGTTTTGGGCATGATCCCATGATAGTTTTTGAATTCCATTTCTTTTTTTTTTTTTTTTTTTAATTTTTTCTAGAGGCATGTCTTATTTATCTATTTGTTTGTTTGTTTGTTTGTTTTATACATGCACTGGGTACAGTCAGAAGCCGGGAGGGTGAGAGAATTCACCAGAGCCAGAGCAGGGAGCAGAACAGGCAGAAGGACCGAAGTACACTGCTGAGGGGAGCAGCGGGCGGCAGGAGAGGTCTGCGCGCCATGTGGGACCCTCCTCCGGTGGCCGGGGAGCAGCCGGGGATCAAACCGGCGCCGCAGAGGCCGCGGGCAGCTTCGCAACCCAGCGCTCAACCGCTGCGCCACCTGGGAGGCCCCTGAATTCCATTTCTTTTATAGAGTTACTTATCTATGTATTACTCAGAATTTCAGAAAGATGTAATTAAACTAGCTTGAAATTTGCTGCCTCTGGTGGCTGGACTTCTGTGCTTGATTAGCAAATACCAAAGGCAAATGAAATATTTGTGAACTATTGAATTATGTATCCTTTAACAAACAGAACCTAAAGAATGGAACAGATTCAGTTTTATGCCAAGCTTCTCTTTAGAATCTGATTATTGGTCCTCTGAACAGCAGTATTGCAGAATCTTGGACTCCACTGAAGAGCTACTGCATTGGAATGAATCTGTATTTTACCATGAGGCCCAGGTGATTTATAGCCTCTTTAAAATTTAAAAAGCACAGCCTCAGACAACCCTATTCAATAGATAGTAAAAGAGAGTAAAGTGAGGCCAGCATTTGAGATATAGTTATAGTCAACCCTCTTAAGATTTTAGGTTAAAGGAAATAAAATTGTTCTTAGAGGGTTAATTTTAAAATTACCACATGAGAGAGTAAAGAGATACGTAAAATCTCTTAAATTTTAGAGGCTGTAAGATTTCCAGGATGGACTTTAAGTATAACCTAATTGAATATTAAACACACCAAGTGAAATCTCTGGGGGCAGTGCCAGGCAGGAGGGCTTGTGTTCTAATAATAGAGCTTGGCCAACCTGATCTGTCTTTGGAGAGGAGGGAGTGAAATGTGTGGATGTGAGTGTGCGTGTGTGTACCAGGGTATGTGTTCATCTATATTGGAATATTTTTAGCCTAAAACTCCTACTGTCATTTTTTAAATTTTATATATATTTTACATCATTCTTTTTGTACAATATATGTTTTCTCCTCTCAGGTGTAGTGTCCATATAATTTCCACCACCATTTCACCCATGCACCATCACCACTGTCCCCTGTGCTCTTTCCTCCCCTGTTTTGACCCCTCTCCCTCCCCCTCTCTTGCAGGTGTCTGATTTATAGTTGCCTGTTAATTTTGGTTTTTTAATTTATTATAATTATTTTTTTCCTGATCCCTTATTTGGTTCCCCTACATTCCTCCTATAAGTGAAACCATCCAATATTTTTCTTTTTCTTTCTGGCTTATTTCACTGAGCAAAATCTCTTCCAGTCCATCCATGTTGCTGTGAATGGCATGAGTTTATCTTTTTTGATTGCTGAGTAATATTCCACATCTTCTTGATCCAGTCACCTGTTTTTGGGCATTTGGGTTGTTTCCATAGCTTACCTATTGTAAATAGTGCTGCAATAAATATAGATAAGGATGCAGGTATCCTTTTGAATTTATCTTTTTGTGTCCTTTAGGTAGATTCCTGGAGTGAAATTGCTGGGTCAAATGGAAGCTCAATTTTTAGTAGTTTGAGGACTCTCCACACAGCTTTCCATAGTGGTTGTACCAGTTTGTCTACTGTCATTTTTAATAATAATAGCAACTTCTTTAATTTATTTACATTTCAAGCTTACCAAGACAGTTCTTGGTTTTAAATCCCCTCCATATTGGTATATCCATAGTGAGACAGCCTCATCTCAAGAAATAAAAACTTACACGTGCCTCATTGCCAATGACAGAACCACATATGGTGACCACCCTGGATACTTTTTGCCTGTCCAGTCTTAGGTCCTTGGGCTGCCTTTATTTATCCCTTTACTCTTTAAATCTACTCTTCTTAGGGTTCAGTCCTACCTCTGAAGATTGGATATATACTTTTTTCATGGTGACCTCAACCATCCTTTCTGCATTTCCGCCAATACTTTGCTGTATGGATAATTACTTAATTTAGGGAAATGGAAAAGGTTAATAAATAACCAATGGAAGAGTAGGGTAATTATGTTTTTAGCTACTTTCAAAATTTTTAGAGTCATCATCTAGATCTGATTGATTTCTTTGGGAGCTGCAAGTGTTGTAAATTAATTTGCTGGGTGAGTGAGTACCCTACAGTAGGAGAATGTGAGTACAAAGTTGTAGGAGACCAGTTTTTTAAGATAAGTGAGAAATTTGGGTTCATGTGTGAAACTGTAAAGATTTTAAAGCAATGGCAACTCATTTAGAATTTTTGTTAATGTTAATTGTGGTGATTTGCATTGCACCTAAAAACAATGCAGCTGACTTCCATGGTCAACTTTTTATCTTTCCCCTGAATTTTCCCCATTCTAATCATGCCATTAGGAGTCATTGTTCTTAATCTTATGGAAGATGTTGGGGAGCAGATGTGGGAATCCCTTATCTCCTTAGGTTTTTGTCTGCTTCAATCTCTTAGGTTTGTTCAGTAAGTAGGACACAGTAGTCTTATTCATGGGATGTTGGGCCCCACCCAGAAAAGTATTCTTTGGATGATTCCTCATAACTATTAATGATTAATCTCAATTTATTGACCAGTTACTGTGTAGCTACTATGTGCCTCAGACTGTGTGGGAAGGAGGCGAAGTTCATGAATCTGAATGGCGCTGTTCTGTGAATAATTCCATGGTCTTTGCAGGCACATTGTTGTTACTGAGTCACTGCTTTTGTTTTTTTCAGTTTATTGAGGTGCTAATTTACTATTCACACAAAGTATACAAGTTGATGAATTCTGGTAATTAGATACCATAGATATGCAAGATCTCAGGCAGTTATATTTCTCTGAAATGTTCCCTTGAAACTTCTGCAGTCAACCCCTCCCCTCCACCCAAATCCATTGCCCCAGGCAAGCCTATCTGCTTGTTGTCACTGTATTTTGGAATCATGGTAACTAGTCTTTTGTGTTTGTCTTTATTCATGTAGCATAATGGTGCATATATCAATATTTGTTATTTTAAGTTGTAAGTCCTAAGTTATTTTAAGTTGTTTAGTCCTGGACTAAACCTGGATACTTACAAAATCTGCTATTTTGCTACTCTAAGGCTCCAGCTTCTCTTGCAATAGACTTAAAACTGAGGTGCTCACTGTAGATCTTGTTCCTCTGTAACCTGTTCTTTACACAAGACCCAGAGTGACCTATATAATGCAAATCAAATTGTGTCAGCTTCCTGCTTCAAACCCTCAATGCTTCCCCACTCCTCTCAACTGTAGCTAGATGATAAGTCCCCGTTACTTTCCTCTCTCACTTATTTCTAACTACTCTCCTCTGGACACTTTGGACACTTCAATCACCCTGGCTTACGTACGACAAGATGATACTTGTCTTTGTACCATTTGTTTTCTGTTTGGAAAACCATCCTCACGTCTTTCCAAGACTGGTGCAATTATTCAAGTTATTTTTGCAGGGACCAGTCATCTAATTGCTCCATCTACCCCACCCAGTCTATTTTTATTGTCAACGATTTTATTCTTTCAAAGTATATTAGTTGGTGGTCTATTTGTTTACCTGCTTATTTCCTGTCTTCCTATTCTAGAACTCTGAGAGCAGCCATATTAACGCTGTCACAGTTTCATCTCTGGCATGTACAGTGCTTTCCAGCAGTAGTAAGCTATTATGAGAACTTCTGCCCTTGAATGGATGCTTATGTCCACAAAATAACTGATCTTTCTAAAAACAACAAAAATTCATTTTTGTAAATTTTGTGTTTTCTCACTTTTGGCCTTTTAAGTATATTTCAAATCACCTGTGCTCTTTAAATTTAATTAAACAATTATAAATGCAATGATTGCCTTAAAAAGATTTTTAAATATTTTTCTCTTTAAATCACATTATATTAAAAATGTCAGATATCTCATCCGTCAAATATTTTCCTTGTTAGTTTTTCAACTAGATTTTCACAGAAGAAAATTTAAATCATAGAAAGTTTCATATGATAAAGTAAAGAAATGTTAATTTTTGTAAGTATGGAACGATTAAGTAAGAGAAATTAATTTTCCCCAAGATTTTATTATGTAAAATTTCAAACATATAGTTAAGCTGAAAGATTTGTGCAGTGAACACCCATATATCCACTACTAGATTCTATTAATATAATTGTTAATTTTTCTGTAGCTGCATCTGTCTCTTAATTTACCACACACCTTTCCATTTATCAATCCATCTTATTTTTTGAAGCATATCAGAGTAGGCTGCAAGTATTACCACACTCTATCCCTTCTCATATCAGCATGCATAATATCAACCAGAGTTCAATATTTTTTAAGATAAATTACACATAGTGAAGTGCATAAATGTAGGTATGTTTAGCCCAGCCCCTATCAAGATATAGAATATTTTCATTACCCCAGAAAGCTTTCTTATGACCCTTCCCAGCCAATCCCCATCCATATGCCCACATAGGCAACCATTATTATGATTATTTTCCTGCCATATGTCAGTTTTCAGTATTCTACAACTTCATATAAGTGGAATTATATGTGTTGTATTTGACTTCTTTCAATCAGTATGTCTTTGGAATTTATCCATGTTGTGGCAAGTATCAGCAATTTGTTTTTTTTTATTCATTGTGTCGTATTCTATTGTTGGAATATGACATGATACAATTTGTTTATTTTCTCACTGATGAACAGTTGGGTAATTTCCAGTTTGGAGATATTGTGAAAATATTCTTTATGAATATTCTTGTACAAATGGACATGTTTTCATTTTTCTTGAGTAGATACATAGGCTTGGCAGAACCACAGCTGTTATATTAGAAATGTTAATTATGAGTTGAGCATTTGGACCATTTGTAATACATAACCTTAAGGACAACACTTTGAGAACCAATTCTTAAAGACTTAAATAAATGCAACTTCTGATCACCTGAGGCAAAAATGAACTGTAAGAGAGGACTTAGTTTTCTTGATTCCAAAGCTGTTGCCTTTCCAACTGGAACAGCTGTGTTGGAGGAAAGAAAGATTACTGAATTGGGTCAGAAAAACCAAGTGTAAGACCAACTAAGTTCAGGCACTTTCAATAGCCGTGACCTTACAGAAATAACTTAATCTCTTTGAACCTTAATTTCCTCATCTATGAATATAGATAATGATTTTCCTTAGGGTGTAGTTGAGGTTAATAGAACTGAGATATGTGTAGTGTTTTTCAAAAATTGCAAAAAAAAAAAAAAGTGTGTAAGTTAAAAATTAAGTCAGAAACAACAACAATAACAAAAACACTTAGAAAAAAAATGGTGGGGACCTAAGAAGATTTGGGGCCAGGCTGTTGCTTAATGAGTCTTTATAGCACCCTTTTTAGTGTTCAGCTTCTAGACAGAGGGTCTGCTTGTTCTGTCTTACATCAGGGGCTCTCACCTTCAACTAGGGATTGTGGACACCTTGATTGGAGTCCCACCAGATCGTACCTGATATAATAGGTATGTTTCCTGCAGAATAAAATCAGGATGATATTCAAGAGGAATGGGAAATGGATGCTGGGCAGGCATAAACATCAGGTAAATGCCTCAAGGACTGTAATAACATCAGCATCCTTAGTGTGGTTATCATAATTTTATAACAGATGCTGAAGTGTGGGTATTTTAAAGAATCGATAATGGCTAATATTATTGGGAGTTCGGTTAGCATGCATATAATATGTGGTTTTCTTAGTATATAGTGTTTAGTCAAATTATTAAAAGTTTAACTTTTGCTCCAAATTAATAATCCCAAACAGATAGTCTATGCTGAGTAGTTTAAGAGTTATCAGATCTAAAATGCTTTTTTTTAACTTCCCTATGTGTTTTGCCTCCAACAGTTCCTATAAATAGCCCAAGATATTCTGTAAATTCTATTGTGTTAATATTTTATTATAATTATCTTTAAATAAGTCAGATAATATGTTTTTTGACTTAGAGGATATTCCTAATAGTAATAATATTGATGAGATAATTTTCCATGTCTGGTGGTGGCCTTGAAATTATTTTATAAATAATTATTATGTGTCTAGTATTTTTTCTTTCTCAACTTGATCTTTTCTTCTCTAACACACAGAATCCCACAGAGCAAATGATTGTACTTTCCCAAAAACTTTTAGGTAAGCTAGGATGAAAGAAAACGAACACAATAGATATCTTTTGAGTTATAGTTTTACTCTACTTATAGGAATGTTATTTCACCACTTTGTATTCTTTTGTTTAAATGCATATAGTGCATGGGGTAAGAATGTGTGACCCCAAAGAAGTCTCACTGGGATGATGAGAGATTTTTGGACAGGTATAGGGTGCCAAATGGATTTTTTTTTTAAGTTTTATTTTAAAGATGTATTTATTTTTGTACAAGAGCGGGGGTACAGGCCAGAGGCGCAGGAGTGTGAGAGGATTCACCAGAGACAGAGAGGGCAACAGAACAGGCAGACTGACTGAAATACACTGCTGAGGGGAGCAGAGGGCATGACTGAAGAGGTCTGCCGCACCATGTGGGATTCTTGCTGGCCAGCATGGATCGAACCCGCACTGCAGAGGCTGAGGACAGCTTCACAGCCCGTCGCTCAACCCGCTGCACCACCCGGGAGGCCCCAAATGGATTTTTAATTTGATAGTGTAATTCTCATGTACAACATCTCATTAAAATACAGTTTACATAAAATTTACAGTGTGACTCCTTTATACTGTTTAAGAAAAGTGACAGTCTTGCTTTGTTTCTGGTAGATTCTGCCGCTCCTGTATTGCTACCAGTCTAAAGAATAACAAGTGGACCTGTCCTTATTGCCGAGCATATCTTCCTTCAGAAGGAGTTCCAGCAACTGATGTGGCCAAAAGAATGAAATCGGAGTACCAGAACTGTACCGAGTGTGACACCCTGGTAGGTGACCCGCCTCTGCTTCTGGCTTCAACTTAGGCCTCTGAGAACATTATTATTTAACTGAACAAAAATATTATGCCTTTGACCTCATCCTACCCCAACTTTCTAGAGTTTATTGTCTCAGAACCCTCCTTTTTTTCCAATTTCATATGTGTCAGCTGCAGTAAAATGGTCACCCAACTCCAAACATCACCTAATCTTTCAAAGGCTTTCATCAGCAGGCTCCATTTCCTCTCTTCTCATTATTCCTGTGACTTCCATTCCTGCTACTCAGTTCCTGCAGACCGCCAATAAAGAGCTTTATTATCTAATCTAGCAGCATAATTCCATCTATATTATTCTGGGCTTTGCAGCATCCTCCTCTATTGACAGTTTTCCTTCTTTGATATCCTACTAGCCTCATTAGTTCATGTGAGGTCTTGGAAGCCATGCAAAAGATTCTTGATTTTATCCTAAATGCAAATAAGTGAGTCATTAGAATCAGTATAAACTTGGGAGTGCAATAATCGGGCTTATATTTTTAAGCTATTGCTCTCGCATGAGCTCAGAGGATGATTTTGGAGGGACCCAAACAGGTCTGGTGAATTCAGTTCGGTGGCTGTTATGATGGGTCAAGTTAGGAAGGATGAGAGAAAGAGAGAGGAGAGATTGATTAGAGGTAGTTTTCAAAGTGTGTTTAGAAAACAAAACACAACCCAAAAAAAGAGTATTTGAGAGAGAGAGTGAACTGCAGGAAATGCTTAAGTGACTGGATGTGGGGGTGAGTGAGAGCAAAGTGTCATAAATGCCTCCAGGTTTCTGACATGAGTAGGTGAAGTTATTAATATGGGGTACAGATCTGGAGAATTCAGAATTAAGTATTAGCTCTATTAAGTTTGATCTACTAAGGGGAGACTATGAAGATAACACCAATCTAGAGATCAAGAGATTATGTACTGGAGATCTAATGTTCTTCAGAGAACATATCTTGATTATTTGTCTAAATTATGCTGACTACATTTTCTCTTAGCACTCTGCTTTCCTGTTACAGTCCTTGTAGCCATTTGTAATTGTTTTTGTGATTTTCTTCATGTCACTCATCCCCACCAAATTTAAGTTCCATGAGTGAACTTAAATGGAATTTAAGTCCTGTGCCTGTTATTGGCAGCTGTGTACCCAGCACTATGAAAAATGACTGGCACATAGTAAGTGCTTAGTGTTTGTTTCTTTTCTTTTTCCATTGAATATTTATATCTCAATAATCTATTCAAGGCTGCCTGCCTACAGAATTTATGCATGCTCTTTGGAGTCAGACATCCTGGCGTCAAACACTGATGCTCTCACTTATTTTGTGATTTGGGGCAAGTTATTAATCTAAGCTTCTGTTTTTGTTTTTGAAAAAAGAGGGGAAAGATCATATTCATGTCATGGTCAGAGGCTGGTTGTCCAGATAAATGATAAAATATCTATGACGTTTAGTACTGTTGAGAAAAAAACAAATGTTCAACATTGATAGATTTCACATTCATAATAATAGATCTTTTTTTTTTACTTTTTTTCATCATATAGAATTCAACATGTACAAAATTCAACATGTACAAAACTCATCCTATTATTCACACATCTAGTTCTTTATCCCTTCTTTGGTGTTTGTCAGAACAAGAACATTTTCTCAGTTATCCTGAGTGAAAATCCCCTTCTTTTTTTTCACCCCCCATTTCTGATTATTTTCCCTGTGAGTTATTTCTATATCTATCTCTTCCAGCTTATGTAATTCTTATTGCCAGAATATTAACATTCATTCTATAACTGCTTTAGACTTATTCAGAGTCCAGGCCAAATTCCCATTCTAAAAATATTCTAGCCCTCAATGTCAGTTGTTTTCCTGTTTTCTTATCTAGCAATAATACATAGCTTTCTTTCCCCCTCCATTAGATTATAAGCATGTTTATAGTGAGTTTAGTGGCTTATGTTTATTCTGTCATGTCTTATAATGCTTAGATAATTTTGTGTCTGGAGTAGACACTATGAATCAGTCTCAATTCATTTGCCAGTATGCTACTCCTAAATTGCTAATTTATTGAAGAATGCTTATTTTTATTGATCAAGGAATACAAAGAGGAAGAAACTTTGAACAAAAGTAATTAAGGGATAAAAGAACACTAAAGTGTAAGGTTGTATGTTAAAAATTTGTCCAACAGTATTTAAGACAGCTTTCTGGATCCATACTAGTCTTGACGTCTTTTAGATAGATATTTGTGAAGCAGGAATTCATTTTCACTTTTGCATTTACTTTTATTTTTGTCTTTTGTTAAATAATTATAACTGTTTCCTTGATGTGGCAGATTTTGTGTCTGAGATTTAACTTCCCATAGTTGGAGCAAAATGAAGCAGGGTATGGGTCAGCCTCCTTACCACAGCTGTGCAAAGCTTCCTTTAGCACAAGATCTTATCAGAGTTTCTAATGAAACATTTAGTAGAATACGTGTTATTTAGCAACAGATCCCTCATGGTTAGGATCTCGGGATGTATAGCTGGAGGAACAAGGGCTCTTTATTCTGCCTTGATAAAAATGGACTGCAAGAGCTGTCTTTTATATTTGCTCTTAATGGGGCCATTAAGTACACTGTGTATTGTGAATTCATGTAATACTACTGGATATATTATAAAACTATAGTATTTATAGCTTTTCCTGAGGCAAAGGGTTTCTTTTTACTTATAGTAACCATCTCTAAAATTGATCCATTTATTCTTTCTATCTCTCTGTTTTCTTTCCTTTCTTTTTTTTTTTAAATAAGAGTGTATTACTTTCTTTTTTAAAAAAATTATTTATTTATGCATACAAGAGCTGGGGTACAGGCCAGAGATGCAGGGGGTGAGAGGATTCACCAGAGACAAAGTGGGGAGCAGAACAGGCAGACTGACTGAAATATACTACTGAGGGGAGCAGCGGGCGAGACAGGCGAGGTCTTCGCCATGTGGGTTTCTTCCTGGCCAGGGATCGAACTCGTGCTGCAGAGGCTTCGGATTGCTTCCTAATGTGGTGCTTAACCCCTTGCACCACCAGGAAGGCCCTGTTTTCTTTCCTTTCTGTCTCTTCTTTTTTTTACTATGTTGTTCTTTCCTCTTTTTGCTCTCTCTTTTTTTTTTTTTTTCTCTCCCTTGTTCCTACTCACTTCCTTTTTTCCATCACTGATTTAGGTAATGGCATCCAATCTTTTAAAAAATATATGCTGTCTTAGAAGAATGAAATTCAAGAAGTCAAGATTTGGGTTATCTAAATATTCAAAAAAAATAGAAAAATCATGTCATTCTTGATAATGCCTATTGTTGTAAAGAATTCATTCTTTTAATGAACTGATTAAGTCATTATGATCTTTCTTGAAAAAAAAGAAAATTATGAAGTTGAATCTTGTAAGACTTCATCGAGGCCCCTTTTCAACATTGAGCTTTTTAAAATTTGCTTTTGTGTAGGTATGCCTCAGTGAAATGAGGGCACACATAAGAACATGTCAGAAGTATCTAGACAAATACGGACCACTACAAGAACTTGGAGAATCAGCAACAAGGTTTGTTTCAATAGAATATAGTTTAATGATATATCTACAAGGAACTTAATGGACTGGAAATAGTAACGTTTTTGTTGTGATAAAATCTATATAGTTATGTTTAGGTTCTTAACCATGTAACTTACATTGGTAATTGTTAATAACAACAATGTTATTGTTGCTCTCTCTGTTTTAAAAACTGCAAAGGGGAACCAACTGAAAGCTAGAGATTTGGGAAAACTCTCAGACAAGTTTGTAGTAAGGAAGATCCATAAAACAGAGTGAAGCACTGTTTAATTTTTGCTAGGCTATTTCTGATATGGATTCCTAAAGTTGATCATGGTTAGGAGGTTACGCATCGCCACAACTCAGTTCCCCAGCACATTAATTTGATTTTATTGGTTTCTCTTTAGAATTTAGTAAGCAACATATAGTTATATAGTCTAACAAGGAAGAAAAGACCTGGGACAAACATTCTAATTTGTATATCTTTTTGGTGGGTAAATATTAGCTGGAGGAAGGATGGAGGTGGCTAAGTAGCTGTGATGAAAGATAGCAATCATTAAAAAAAAAGAAAAGAAACAAATCTGGGTCATTACTATTCTGATGGCCAAAGTAATTAAAAAGTTTGGGGTCTCTCTAGTAAAGAAATAAGGATACCAGTTCTATTTTCCTGCATAGACTGATGGCTTTGGAGGAATTAAATCTCTTTAAAACAGATTTAGTTCTTCAATAGTGGTATTCAATACAAGTGTGATTTCTCTTTCTTAAATGAAATGTTCTGTTTATTTTTAGGAAAATACATTCAAAATGTAGCTTATATGTTCTAATCTGAAAGCCTTAATGATTGCCTCTTTCTTTTTGTTTTACTAGAAGTTGCTTTGTAAACATAGATGTTACTATAAAATTAGCTTTACACTATAACAAATTTTAAATGAGAATTTAGTTCTAAGCTGAGTAGATTGAGTATATGAGTATAGATTTACCTCAAGGACTATTAGGAAGGTAAGATAACAAATAGATTAAGAAAGGGTATGGGTTTGATTGCAAACTTGATAGATTCTATGAAAACTTAAAAATATATGAAAGCTAATTTAAATTTTGATTTCTTCTGTAGTTAGAATTAAATAATAAGAATTAAAATAACAGAATGAGAAGGGTTGTTGATTAATTGATATTATAGGCTAGATTAATATTTACATTTATTTAAGATGGAAATCTTTGCTTTGTAGAAGAACTTACTATAGAATTCAAATTCTCATATAGGGAGCTTTTCTGGGGAAAAGCTTTTCCTATTCTGGGGAATAGGAAATTTTATCTATAATGGAAAGTGAGCAGAATATCCCAACCCTCTAAATTGTCCCTGAGAATTTAAGGTAGTATTAACCAATAAAAATATAATACAGAACAATATGTAATTAAAAAAATTCTCATAGCCACATACACAAAAGAAACAAGTAAAACTGAGTTATTTTATTTAACCATATAAAAATTAAGATATTTTGCTTTTTTAACATTTAAGCCTTCTAAATTCCACATGTATTTTACACTTCCAGCGTATCTGAACTTGGACTCCGTACATTTCCAGGGCCATTAGACAGCTTCAGTTTTGGACAGCGCAATGTAGGGGAAAGGTACTGGTCTAACAGTATTGGTCTAACAGCTACAGTATTGGACAGCACAAATGTAAGGGGAAGGTACTCCGTTTATACAGTAGTTATATATGCTAATTGAGATGAAGAACAGGTAATACTCAATTCAAACGTTACCTGAATTTAGAAACTAAGGAAGACAAAGGGACAGAAAGAGTAACCAAGGATGGCTGGGTAGTGTGATCCTCAGTTTTTCAGCAAATGGTTACTTAAAGTGCACTCTCCTTCAAAGAGAATAAAATATTTCAAATATATTTTCATTGTTTCTCTACATTTACATTTATTGTGGAGGAAAAAAATTAGGTGGGAAGATCACTACCAGGATAGGAAAAACAAGAAATTAGGAAGAACTAGAAACCAGATTCACCTACATTCTATTTTTCACTTGTAGTAAATACTGACAATTTTAGTACTATTAATATTCTATATAATTTGCAGGTGCCTCTGTCCATTTTGTCAGAGAGAATTGGATGAAGACAGCTTGCTGGACCATTGTATTACTCATCACAGATCAGAAAGAAGACCAGTGGTAAGGGTTTTTGTTATTATATATTCCTGCACTGTCTTAATTGAACATACAGTATAAAATCCATTCAATAGGCTTCTATTTGTATATATATTATAATGGATGATTTATGTCAAGATTATGATAATTCTATAGCTATTAACAAGATGTGAAAGTGTTGAGATAAAACTGGTAATGTGCAATCACTCTTCCAAAATTACACGACATTATCTCTCTTCTCGTGTATTTATTTTATTTATTTATTTTTAAAGATTTATTTGTTTATGCATACAAGAGCTGGGCCAGAGATGTGGGGGCGGTGAGAGGATTCACCAGAGACAGAGTGGGGAACAGAACAGGCAGACTGAGTGAAATATACTGCCGAGGGGAGCAATGGGCGAGTCACGAGAGGTCTGCTTCACCATGTGGGTTTCTCCCTGGCCAGAGATCGAACTCGTGCTGCAGTGACTGCGGATTGCTTCATAGTATGGTGCTTAACCCCTTGCGCCACCAGGGAGCCCTCTCTCTCTTTATTTTAAAGATTTATTTATTTATTTTTTTTTTTTTAAGGATTTTTTTTTTTTAAGATTTGTTTATTTATACAAGCACTGGGTACAGTCAGAAGCGCAGGAGGGTGAGAGAATTCACCAGAGCCAGAGTGGAGAGCAGAACGGGCAGACTGACAAAGTACACTGCTGAGGGGAGCAGCGGGCAGCAGGAGAGGTCTGCACGCCATGTGGGACACTCGCCTGGTGGCTGGGGATCTAACCGGCGCTGCAGAGGCTGCGGGCAGCTTTCCAACCCAGCTCTCAATTGCTGTGCCACTGGGGAGGCCCTATTTTATTTTTTTATGCATATAAGAAGTGGAATCTGGACCAGAGGTGCGGGGAGGGGGGTTATGTGTGTGTGAGGATTCACCAGAGACAGAGTGGGAAACAGAACAGGCAGATCTACTAAATTACACTGCTGAGGGGAGCACCGGGCAAGACAGGAGAGGTCTGCTGTGCCATGTGGGTTAGTTCCCTACCCAGGGATTGAGCTCATGCTGCAGTGGCTGTAGATAGCTTCATAGTGCTGATACTTAACCCCTTATGACACCAGGGAGGCCCCTATACATTATCTCTTACAGATAGATAATCATGTGCATAATCCACTAATAAGATGCAAAAATCACAGTTAAGGTCTATCTTTTACTAACCATGGTCACATGTTAAGTTTAAAATATTTTTTAATAACACAAATGGAGGCCTCCCTGGTGGCGCAGGCAGTTGAGTGCCACACTGTGAAGCTGTCCGCAGCCTCTGCAGTGCGGATTCGATCCCGGCCTGCTGGCGAGAATCCCATATGGTGAAGCAGACCACTCCTGTCTCACCTGCTGCTCCCCTCAGCAGTGTATTTCCTCAGTCTGCCTGTTCTGTTCCCTGCTCTGCCTCTAGTGAAACCTCTCACCCTCCCGTGCATCTGGCCTGTACCCCAATTCTTGTATAAAAATAAATAAAATCTAAAAAAAAATGCAAATAGGGTTACCATGACAATACACTAAAAAATAAAAAGTAAAAATTCCTTTTTATTAATTAATCCATATCATAGTCTGAATAACCATGTGTTTGCGTATTATATAGATGTACTGCTCATCATTTCCTAGAGCCTTGTGAATGCTGCCTTTTTCTTTTCAATGTGGCATTTTAGTTCTATTTTGCATTGTGACTTTTATAATTTTCATCTTTTGTGAAATTATGAGATAGAGTGGTAATTTCACCAGGAGACCAGGATGTTATCATAACCTTGAGGTAGGAGTTGATGGTTCAGAAAATTCATAGTTCTATAGCATATGAGGGGCTTCTAGCTGTGGTCCAGGAACAAAAGATCTTCATGTCACCTATCTGAATGCTTTGTGCTTAAGTAGAAGCTCAAAATACATCACTTTGCACTTTTTACTTAGTCGTTTTACTGTCTTTGAATACTTGGATTGTTGCCAACTTTTAGGATTGGAGTTCATCTTCCTGCACATTTATAATTTTCCTTCTATTGGACTTTTTCCTAAAGGGCAATTCCTCATAATGATATTTGTGGAAACAAAAGTGCAAACATTTTAATAACTCTTGAACTACACTTCTAAAATGCTTTCCAACAAGTTAGAGTCCATTTATATTTGCATCAGTAATTTATGAATCACTTTCACCTTAACTGGACCAAGATTTGTGTCCCTTGTAATAGACATTCCAAGGATTGAATGTCATGGTAGCTTCTAATATGGTGGCATCTTTAACCCATTGCCTTCATCATCACAGAAGTCCATACTGGGATGATAGTAATGTGTTGTGAATCTGCACCACAAAATTTTTGGTTCCTGATATGTGTAGTGTGGTCTGGGAGCATTGACTAGAGACAAATAATAAAGGACTAGCCAATGTTTGGAAATTGGCAATGTTAGGGAGAGTATAGGTGACCACTGATGCACTTAGGTAATGATCAGTCAGTGTTTCATTTATCATTTCTTTCCCCTTATTATTCTTACCCTCTCCTCCTTTGGGTAAAGTTTCCAAATTAAAGAAATAAGAAATTTTTGTAGTATTATTGACTTTCAACCATTATTTTTTGCGATATCCTAGTGGCTATTTAGTCACATGACTAAATTTTATGTACAAGTATAAAGCTTTTACTAGTTCCCTAATTGTGTCAGAATGAAAACAGAAATTTCTAAGGAACTAATGTCCTCCATTAGTTCCTTAATAGTCGGGCCAGGGCTTAGTCATCCCTGTACCTCTGGTTCTTGGCATGGGGCCAATAGAAAACATGTTAGGTGCTCAAATAAAAAGCTGTTGATCAGAACTGGTCCCAATTTATCCCTCTAAACTCATCCTCCACCACTTCCCCCAACTTCCTCTATCTTTGGTTTCATTGAGATTTTTTCATTGCCTAAGCAGACTTGTCTTTTTATTGTTTCCTGCCTTTCACTATGTTGATTCTTCTGCCATGATCCTGCCCCTCACCTGGCTGGCTGATACTACAATACTTTCTTCTACTACCAACTCAGATGAAGTCTTTCCTAATTTCCTGAACAGAATTAATGATTTCTTTTTCATATCTTGAGTTGTCATCTGTTTATATCTTGAATATGTAGTACCTGACATCCAGTATTAAAAGTATTTGCTTAAGTCATAAAAATAGCAATTATTTAGTATTTGTATCAAGAATTGAGTTAATCAAGAATTGATTTAATTGCACCTCCTTGGTGGTGCAAGGGTTAAGATGCAAACTATGAAGCTATCCACAACTTCTGCAGCACAAAGTTTGATCCCCAGCCAGCCAGGGAGCAGCCCACATGGTGCAGCAGACCTCTCCTTACTTGCCCGCTGCTCCCCTCAGCAGTGTAATTCAGTCAATCTGCCTGTTCTGTTCCCCACTCTCTGGTGAATCTACTCACCGCCCCCCCCACCCCACCCCCCGCCCGCACCTCTGGCCTGTATCCCAGCTCTTGTATGCATAAATAAATAAATCTTTTTTTTTAAATAATAAATTTTATTTTTATATTCCCCATACAATTGCAGCCCCCCCATTCTGACCCCAATCCCTCCCCTCCCGCCCCCGCCCCCCTAAAAGTGTCTCTGGTTCATAGTTTTTTGTTGATTTTGATTTTCACTTTCTTATAGTTACTCGTTTTCCTGGTTCCTTATTTAAGTTTTCTAGATTCCTGCTATGAGTGAGACCATCCGGTATTTTTATTTTTCTTTTTGGCTTATTTTGCTGAGCATGATCCCTTCCAGCGCCATCCATGTTGCTGCAAATTGCATGTGTTTATCTTTTTTGAATGCTGAGTAATATTCCATGGTATATATGTACCACATCTTCTTGATCCAGTCATCTATTTTTGGGCATTTGGGTTGTTTCCAAAGCTTAGCTATTGTAAACAGTGCTGCTATAAACATAGGGGTGCAGGTGTTCTTTGGAATTGATGTTTCTGTGTCCTTTGGGTAAATACCTAGGAGTGGAATTGCTGGGTCATATGGAAGCTCTATGTTTAGTAGGTCCAGAAATCTCCACACAGCTTTCCACAGTGGTTGGACCAGTTTGCACTCCCACCAACAGTGCAGAAGAGTTCCTTTTTCTCCACACCCTCGCCAACATTTGTTGTTGCTAGTTTTTTTAATATGTGCCATTCTCACTGGTGTAAGATGGTTTCTCATGGTAGTTTTGATTTGCATTTCCCTGATAACAAGTGATGAAAGTTGTTTAAAAATTTTAAAAAATAAATATAAGGACATAATTTAAATTGTTATTGCTATAGTCATTTAAGATTTTATGGTGATCTTGGTTAACTGGTAACAACTGGCTATCCCAAGGTAGCACTTAAACTACCCCCTGAAGCTCCTTTGTAGTAATGAGAACAGAGTTAAGTCCAAGAAATATTTAAAAACAAAAGCAACATTAATTTTTTTTGGTGTGGGAGAAAGGACACTAATTACACAAATTTGTCCATCCAACATTGTTTGTTGTGCTTCTACTATGTGCTAGGTATTTGGAATATGGAAAACAGTAAGAAAGGTTTGTGTTACATTGGCTTGGATTCAGTGTGTCTGGGCTTCAACTCCTAGTACTAGCTCTTACTGGCTATTTGACCTTAGGCACATTCATTTTCTCTTTTGTAAAATGGAAATCAGCAACTACCTTGTAGAGTAGTTACATGGTCAGAGGGAATGTGATTAATGTGCTGGGTACATAATTGGCATATGATAAATACCACATATTTCCCATTATTTGATCCCTGTCTTTAAATAGTTGGGGTTCCCAGAGGGAAGATAATGCATGCCTTATTCATTCCTGCTGAGGGGAGCAGCGGGTGAGTCAGGAGAGGTCTACTGGGCCGTGTGAGTTGCTCCCTGGCCCCCCGGGGATCGAACTTGTGCTGCAGAGGCTGCCTAACCCCTTGCACCACCAGGGAGACCCTAAATTATGTCATTTTATTAAAACTAAGACAAAGATTAATCAACTAGGGCAAAAATCAGAAATCGACCTTATTTACAGAAATTGAGCATATTGAAACTCGGACCCTCATAAAACAATTTAAAAAAGAAAAGACTTATATAAAGTCTGCATTCAAATTTAAAGAAAAACACTGTGATCCAAGATGAAAATTAGACTATTATAACCTGAAAACAAAAATTGGATTATCTATTATAGGGCTAAGTTGCTATTATGATTCTTATAGTAGTGCTAATTCAAGCTAATTTTTTTCCTCTCTGAAACTGGGTTCATCAATTAAGTAAGGGTAACAATTAATTCACTGGGTAGTTTTGATGATAAAATAAGAACACCACTTAATTTAATGCCCAGTAATAATTCTGTATCTTTTTTTAAAATGAATGCATGAAAAGTAGAATTAAAAAAACACAGATTAAAATATAATAGAGTGATGTTAACAGAGTCTTTTATATTAGCCATTAAGGAGGTGCAAGTTAAATCATGATGAGATACCACTATACACCTATAAAAACGATTAAAATTTTAAAAATTGACACTACCAAATACTGATGAGAATAAGGAAAAGCTAGATAATTCACATTGCTAGTGGGAATGTAAAATGTTAAAACTACTCCTGAAGATATTTGAGGTTTTTTTTTTGTAAAGTTAACCCTAATACCTTCCCACACAATCGCAGTCCTGTTTATACAAACATCTTTACACAAATGTTCATTGCAGTCTTTTTTTTTTTAATTAGTTTTTAAAAAAAATATTGTATTTATTTTTGTGGAGGGGAACTGGAGTGTAGGGGAACAAGGAGAGTCAGGAGAGGTCTGCTGCGCCATAGGTAGGTTAGGTCCCTGGCCAGGGATAGTGCTCAGGCTGCTGTGTGAGGGCCTTTTCGGGATAGTACTGAGACTTAACCCTTAGGCCACTAGGGAGGCTCTGCAGTTTATTGTAATAACAAATGTCCTTCAGAAGGTAAATGGATAAACAAATTGTGGTACATTGATGTCATGGAATACTACTCAGCAATAAAAAGGAAGAAACTATTGACGCACACAACTTGGATGAATTTCAAGGTTAATAGGCTTAGTGAAGAAAAAAATACTCAAAAGATTTTATTTATATAACATTATATGACATTCTCAAAATGATGCAATTACAGAAGTGAGGAACATATCAGTGAATGCCAACGTAAGGGAAAGAAGAGAAAGAGGTAGCA
Organism: Talpa europaea; assembly: GCF_964194135.1. NCBI lineage: Eukaryota > Metazoa > Chordata > Mammalia > Eulipotyphla > Talpidae > Talpa > Talpa europaea. Next base: position 67,960,067 of record NC_140080.1, read on the forward strand.
TAAGGGGGTTCCTTAGTAATGACAAATAGCTCTGTATCTTGATTGTGTTGGTAGTTACATGAACCTATATGTGATAAAATTTCATAGAAATACACATACACAATTATCACATGCAAAAGCTGACAAAATCTAACTAAGATCTATTGACTACTTAATTGCCAATTTCCTAGTTTCAATAATGAATTATTTATTTATCTAAGATGTTACAATTTGGGACAGCTGGGTGATGGGACTTCTCCTTTATATTTGCAATTCTTCTGAGTTTTAAATATTTCAAAATAAAGAAAAATTTAAGTCATTACTGACTTTTAAACTAGGAAAATAGGGCCTCCCTGGTGGCGCAAGGGGTTAAGACGCAACCTGTGAAGCTATCCACAGCCTTTGCAGCATGAGTTCGACCCCCCACCAGGGAGCTACCCACATGGTGCAGCAGACCTCTCCCGTCTCACCTGCTGCTCCCTCAGTGGTGTATTTCAGTCAATCTCCCTGTTCTGTTCCCCACTCTGTCTCTGGTAACTCCTCTCACCACTGTATCTCTGGCCTTCACCCCAGCTCTTGTATGCATAAATAAATAAATCTATAAAAAATTTATTTATTAAAAAATAAACTAGGAAAATACTTGTAAGTACTAATAACTGATGCTGGTGTGTTATCTATGTTGCTGGGCAATAAAAAGAAAACTGTTGACCAATCAATGTAATGAACTGTTCATAGCTTCTGATCTTTTAATCTTTCATTTTTGGTCATTTGTCCTGAGAAAATAATCCCTCAGAAGGTAAACAGTATAGATAATGTCATTTCTATGACAAAATATTCACAAACCAAAAAAAATTTTAAAACATATGCTGCAATATGATCAATAGATTCATTAAGTTAAATTTCACTTTGTTGAATTGTTATTTAGTTTTTAATTTCTGACACTAATAATTATTTTAAATTCTTTTTGAACTCTTGGTCTTGTTTATTTCTAGTTCTGCCCACTTTGCCGCTTAATACCTAATGAGAATTCTAGCAACTTCAATGGCAGTTTAATAAGACATTTGCAAGTCAGTCACACTTTGTTTTATGATGACTTCATTGTAAGTATATTGTCTTACTTTTATATTGTGTTTTTACATTGTGTGTTAGACTTAACTTTTTTAACCCAAGTGAGTAAAATTATAGAAGAAAAAAATGCTTCTGCGATCAAAGTAGTTTTTAGTTGTCTAATTAAAATGTCTCTAAATAAAAAGATTTAAAAATGTGCATAGTTGAAGTAGTAGCATCAAGTAAGAAATTGTAAAAATAAAGTATTTTATAAATTTGACTTAATTCTACAGCAGTTAGCTTAGAGAAAATTATTTTCTTTATGATATAGACAATTAGACATTAAGTAGAGATCCAAATTTCACTTTCAGATTATTTTAATTTCTAGTCTAGTTTCTGCCTGTATAGATAGTGGTAAATATTATGAAGTTGAAAACTTGTATAGTAGAAATGAAATCATATCAGTAATGAACTGACTCAGAAAGTTTGTTCCAGAACACATTGAATGATTATTAACAGATATGACATTATCAGTGTGTAAGGTACATGGACCTTATTTTTAGTTTAAATTCTATAAAACACAAATTCATTTTTATTACATGTCTAAGCATAAAATATATTATGAAACAATTTTAAATATATAAAAAATAGACAGAATAACTTAATGGACCCCTATATAATCTACCCATTAATAACTACCAATTGATGGCCAGTTTCATTATATTAAAGATTTTTTCTTTCAGTTTTAGTGAGACTTAATCAACATATAGCACATAATGACTTGACTTATATATCCACTGTAAAATGATTACCAAAATAAGTTTACTTAATAGCTATAATCTTGTATCGATACAACAAAAAGTTTGGGAGAACTTTTTCCTTGTCATGAGAACATTTAGGATCTACTATTTTAGCTACTTTCAAATATACCATAGAGCAGTATAACTATCATCACTATGTTATAGATTACATTCCCAGAACTTATTTATCTTATAACTGGAAGTCTATACCATCATACAGTTTCCTCTCTTCCCACCCAAGAACTTTTTTTTAGTAAGGAAGAAAAGTTAAATATAGTATGAATGTATATCCCATGATCAGAAATGAGAATAAGCTACAATTTTCACATGATTTTGACTATTTTCTTTTTACGCAATTTCAAGATAGAATTCAATAATTGTTGAAGATTGTTATTTGAAAATTTTTCCAGTGCTCTCTGTTCTGCCTATTATGATTATTCAGTTCAACATGAAGAGCTGAGGTTCCAACCTCAGTTTAAATAACATTTCTGTCACAGCTTTGTGACCTTTGGCCAGGTATTTTACCTGGCACTCTGTATTTCTCTGTTCAGTGAGGACAGTAAAGGAGGCTACTCTCAAAAGCTCTTATGGATTAAGTTAAATGAATGCAGTTTGGGCAAGCATGTTAGGCTAGACTGTAAATGGGACTATAAGGACCACCTGAGGAAGTGAACAAACTACAAAATCTTCATATTCTCTGCACCATCTTTCAAATAATATCTTTCCTGGCCCTACAACACAGAGGGCCTAAACAGAGATGGCTCTGGATTATGTGTTCTCATCTTTCACAATACATAGGTTCCTCTTTATCTTAGCTCCATGAGATATGCTAAAGGCCTACTTGATCTATTCTGACTAGTCACGTTCAGTCCATTCTTCTCAGGATCTTTCAAAGTATAATCTTGTTCAGTAGGAATTACTCTGATGAGAATGTTCTCCACCCACTCAAAACCATATTCTTTGATTTGAAAGTGAAGTTGAATCAGTTTTCTTTGCTTTGATTTTTTGTTTCCTAAGTTACCAAGACCTATGCTAGGCACTTATATAAATTTTCTCATTCTATTCCTTGTGACAATTTCTGCATTATTATCTTAACTTAGCTATGAAATAGCTGAAGCTCAAAGGTTAATAAATTGCCCAATGACTGAGTCCAAAATCTGTGCTCTACTGTACTTAAAGGCTTTCTTTTGGATTTTATTTATTCGTTATTATGGTTCTTTTAAAAAATATTTATTTATTTATTTTTGTAAAACTGGGGTGTAGGTCAGGGTGCAGGAATGAGAAGATTCACCAGAGACAGAGTGGAGAGCAGAACAGGTGCATTTACTGAACTACACTGCTAAGGGGAGCAGTAGGCCAAAGCAGGAGAGTTCTGTTGTGCCATGTGGGTTAGCTCAGGCTGTGGTAGTAATAGCACTGAGACTTATGCCCCAGGCGACTAGATAGGTCCCCTGTTATTATGTCTAGAAGAGGACTTCCAATAGAGATTTTTCCTTTTTTTTTTTTTTTTTTTTGGTATATTGGGTAAGAGTAGATGGGTTGTAGAGAATACAATTCTTAATAATTTTGCTTTAATTACAAAATGTGCTGACTTAAGGTTTTGATTTCCATTTTTGACAATAAGGAGGCAATGAGAGAGTTTTATTTTCAACAAATTATTTTGAAGAAATATTCAGTAGTATGTTGGGATTAGTGAATCCTATGGGAATGCCTTAATTTTACTCTAAATTAAATGCTTACATGAAACTTAGCACTCTGACCAGGACTTGTAATGTTGACTAAAACCTGTAAGTTGGATCATATAAAAATTTTAAATTCCAAGTCAATATTCCTTTAGGAAAACAAAAATTAGTTCATTGACTGGCAGTAAAATTAAATAGAAAATGCACTAACCTCAAAGCAAAAGTACTAGATTCTATGGCAGTTTTTATGGAAACCTTGACACATCACTAAATTCAGGTATTAATGTTCTTGAAAAATTAGGGCATTGAATTGTCCCTCAGCTCCCAGAATCTGAAAGCTATTGTCTCTTGTTGTATGTTTCTAATTACTGTTTTTTATTGTAGGATTTTAATATAATTGAGGAAGCTCTTATCCGAAGGGTCTTAGACCGGTCACTTCTGGAATATGTGAATCACTCAAATGCCACATAATTTTATTAAAAGGGAAGGAGACCCTACAATTGCACCATTTATTAAGATGCTGCTTGAACAATTGGAGGGTAATTGTCAGTGTTCTATGGGCAAAGACATACAATATAGTCATGTTTGTCTGTGTTTATTGTTATACTGCATTTTAAAACTGCTGTTATTTTTCTGGCTTAAATCTGTATTACCTTTTTTAGTTTCTTAACAAAAATAGTTTGCATCAGCCACTAATGTATGAAGGAGAATATAAGTAGGATATGATGGTTAAGGATCTTTATTTACAAAGTGGATGGTGTTGTATGTAATGCTACATATTAATAACTCCCATCATAGTTGGGCAAGACAACTAATCTTTGTTCTATGTAAAAAGATGGAGAGTGAAGTAAGATGTGACCATTCAAGGAAATAGGAAACCCATCTGAACACTGATAGGCTAACATCTAATAGGATAACATGGAATAATCTTGTATGAAAGTAGGAAATTATAAATTTGGGATGTCAACAAACTTTATTTAACCAAATTGTATAGCATAATACTGTAACAAAATAAGTTTCATCTTAGGAATGTTTACTTCATTCTTTGACTTTTGATAACTATGCACAATAAGAATTTAATATTGTATTTTTCAAATATTTGTAGCTATTATTTAGAAACATTTCTATAGCAATAGGCAATTTCTTAAGAGCCATGAGCTGATAATTACAGTATAAGTATTCACATCCATAATTTTTAGTAGAAAACCCTAAGGACTTTGAATTTTTTTTATGCTTTAGAAAAATGATAAGACATATATTGAAAACCAAACAGAAAATGTACATTATTATAAGGCAACACTCTTGTAGAACTCTGCCAGCCACCATGGCTATTCTCTGTGTGTCCTGTCATCATTAACAACCCTATTCCCCAACCTCACAAAAGTTAACCACTACACTGATTTTAGCAGTAAAAATGTCCTTGCATTTCTTTCTTATTTTATAAGTGTGTGTCCCTACCTACTATAACTTTATCCATTAAAAATTGTTTCAGTAGATTTTTTTTTTTACTTCTCTTCAATGTACAGGTTCTTATTTCTTTTTCTCAAAGTTTACCTGTTGAAGAACCTGGTGTTACCACCTATAGAGTTTCCACCAGTCTTGATTTTGCTGATTGCGTACAGATGGCACAATTTAGCATGCACCTCTGTCCTCTGGATATTGACACATAGATCCAGGTGGTTGAGAAAACAGGTTCAATTCTTTTCACAAAACTGTATGTCAGTGTTCCTTTTTTCAGAGGGCACGTAAATTCTAATTCCCTCTGTGATATAGAGTGAAAATGACAATACCTACAATAGATGCATTGATTTATTGTGGGTTGGAGGATATTCTAATTCTCTCATTTGTTTTTCATTTGTGTATTGAAACATTTTAATAAAGAGATGTTTCTACTATTTGGTTAACCAGTTTTAAAGTCTATAAAGGAACAGGAAAATAAATATTTATTGTTAATAATAAAATAAATATTGTTACTTTTACCACTTTTCAAGTTTTCCCTGTTATCTTCTGGTGATATTTTTTTAAATATTGTGAACTCATGGATTTGCACATATTTGATAGACTTTATTTCAAATGTTACCATTTTAAAGCTCCATTTGTCACATCTTTGAGCACTGGGAGCCTCAACAAGTTGGCTCTGATTCTTTTTCACACTATTCTAGCAGTGTTTAATAATTTCCTTGCTTTTTTTTATGACAGTACATTCCTGGCTCTACTTGTATGTTGCCTGGACCTGGAATCAGACCTATCTCTAAGAAGCCTGGTTATGTTTAGTGAGAAATGATATTTCAAAACCATAATTAGGACTCTCAGGATACTCAGTACTACTAGATGAGTCATTTTTTTTTTTTTTTTACTAGAGAGCTAGGAAATATCAATTTTCAAAGAAGAAACATTTGATGAATTTATTTTGATACTTCCAAATCAAATAGAGTACTACTGGGTTTTTACCTAATCCTTTCTATCACAACCATTTCTACATTTCTTTTTACTGAGAATCCTGGTTTTCAAGGACACAGGACATGAAATAATTAGAATATTTCACTTTTCATTTCATTGCACATACAACAGTCTCAGAAGAACAATGCTAACATAACTACCACCAATATAACTGAAACAAATATTTTTTCATTAGCTCTCCATATACTTCCACTATTTTTTGAGTTCACACTATCCTAAGATTTTCAGAATATATTGGTATATTATACTATACTTTCTTCCTTCTACCCCCCATTTTATCTTAGTTCTTTATATAGTCAGTACTTGCCACGAGTCATTATTTGATGGCTCTATTTTTCTTATTTGGCTCTTTGATGGCAAATCGAGCATATAGAATGTTTCCATCTTGAAAGCAAACAAAAAAGCTATGAAGACTAGTGATAATCAACTTTAAGGATAAAATGTTATTTGGCTATAGTTAGCTTTCTAATTATATTCATTTATAAACTTTTTTGTTCCTTACTCAAAAATGTAGTTATAATCATGATGCCCCAAATTTTCCATAACAAACTATCCATTCCTTCTTAAAAGTCTTGCACACTATAGTACCCCATCCACTATAAGGTAATTAAAAAGACATAAAGCCAGATAAAATCTAAAAAACCTTATTTTCTCCCTTTTAGATACTAGTTTAAAGCTTGCTTTTCATAGCTGCTAATGTATAACAATAGATTTTTAGTTTCACAACCTCTCTTCCTCCAATTTGGATTAAGTCAGCCAATAAAGTAAAACCTGTTGGACAAGTGTAAAGAGAGATTTTCAGAGGTAATCCGTCAAGCTGAAAAAATAGCTTCTGAAATATAGAATATATTTATCAGTGTGAAAACTGACTATCCAGAAGATAAACCTTTAATTCTGAAGAATATATGAAGCATCTTTAAATCTGTAAAACTTGAAACAAATTCAAATCTTTAAAAACTATATTTTATGTAAAGCTTTAAATCATCTAGCATTATTAACCTTAGTACATCTGTTTTGTATCCTGTCCCTGGATTCCCCTTTCTTATAATTTTTCCACCTATAGGACAAATTAGGTGCTGGCCACCTGAGTTACTTTTACCTTCTGAATTATTTTGAGTTCTAAAATAGTGAAGTACAAATAGCCATTATTCCACTGTGCCTTTAACCTTTTATATAAAGGAATTTATAGTTCATTGTTTAAAAAAACAAGAGTACCAATATTTGAAGCTGTTGACTACTAGCAAAAAAGTTTTACTCTATAGCTCCTCTTAAGTACAACTTTTTAAAGACCCTTTAAAGAAAAAACTGATTTCAAAGCTAAATTATTCTAATTCTGTGAAAACCTGTGGAGATTTTCCTTTTATATTTGTTTTCACTCAAGTTTCTAAAACACAGGTTGAAAAATTGGATTGTAAATCTCTGGAAAAGATAGTTCCAAATTGGATCTCCTAAGAGACCCTGTCCAGTAATGTTGTATTATTTCTGTTACTGGGTGCTAAGTATCTTTCATTTTGAAGTGAGCTTTCTCCAGTTATTGAATTGTCTACCATGATTTCTATCTTCAAACACTGAAGTTATTTTGAAAAGTTACTGAAATTCATTCTTTTAGTATTCATTCTTTTATTATTCTTATTATGCTACAAAACATCTGTGTAATGGTCAGAATTTAAAATGTACAATTCTTTTTCTTCTGTAAATATGTTTTATTGTGAGAAATAAAGAATGGCAGGACCATTGATTTCATTAAAATATCTACTGTGTCTATTCTTTTTTTTTTTTTTTAAGATTTATTTATTTATTTTATACAAGAACCAGGGTACAGGCCAGATGCACGGGAGGGTGATGAAAGGATTCACCAGAGACACAGCGGGGAACAGAACAGGCAGACTGAAGAAATACACTGCTGAGGGGAGCAGTAGGCAAGACAGGAGAAGTCTGACCTGCCATGCGGGTCCCTTGCCAGCCGGCCAGGATCGAACCAGCGCTGCAGGCTGCGGACAGCTTCACAGCACAGTGCTCAACTGCCTGCACCACCAGGGGAGGCCCTGTGTCTATTCTTAAATGTCGATCTTGATAATTTTGTACACAAATGCCTTTTAAAGTAGCCTTCATTCAACAATATCTATCACAAAAAGATACCTTCATTAAAGCCAGCAGTTCTCATTTGGGGGCAATTTTGCCACCCAGAGGACATTTGGCAAAGTCAAGAGACATTTTTGGTTGATATAACTGGGGTGTGCCATTGGCCAGTGATGCAGCTAGATGTCAGGGATGCCTCTCAACATTCTGTAGCACATAAGATGGCCACTCACAGCAAAGAATTAGTCTGTGCTGAGGTTGAGAAACCCTGATTCAGGTCAAGATACTGCTGAGCACCATCAAATTATTATTGATTCTGCTTCCAATAGATTTCACTGTTATTTAAAAGGTAAGATGTAGATGAACTCTGAATAACCTACTTCTGCTAAATATTCTCTAAGTTATGGGTGGCAATAGCTGTCATGTGTACCTCAAATCAAAATATGTTAAAAAAATGAAAACTTTTTAGATTTTTCACAGAGACATGGAAAAGAATATAGATGTTTTTGATAAGCCCTCTGATTATCCTGTTTACTGAGTGATATTCTAAAAGACAGGTAATCCAGGATAAATTGTGAAGACTCAATTTTATCACTTAGTTATCTTTATTGGAATGAATGGGCAAATAATACAGAGGTGTTACAGGGCAGGGACAGGGGCACCCCAGACCCCACAAACCTGTCTGCTCTAAATAGGTTCTGCCATCCACCACATCAACACAAAACCAATGAGACTTTAATGAAAAGGAACTTTAATACAATTAGTAAATACAGGAAAGGCAAAGTATATAGTTTCTAAACAAGCTCCCAAAGTTCCCCATCTCCTTGTGGGTAAAAGTCCACCCAAATGGGATTGGCCCAGAGCAAGGCCCCAAAGTTTGCCACAAGTCTAAAGCATCTTCCAGTGGGGACCCATAGAAAAGGATCAGAAACAACCAGACAAGTCTGGGAGGAAAAGAGCAAAATCAAAATCAAGAGAAAAACCACCATTATCACCTCCCCATGGTTCTCTCACCCACATCTGTGTCATACAGTCTGTTACAGGGCAACCCCAATATAAAACAGGTTGCCTAACTATGGGTCCTTACCTGTGCGCTTAAAAGGGACTTACTAATACTCAACTGCAGGCATACATGAAAAGTTAATAAAAGGTTTATTTACAAGGGAAGGGGAAATGAGAAAATGTACAACTCAGGGAGAAAAGAGGGAGATAAAGTCTTAAATGTGCCCTACCTGTTGTGCCTACCTGGAATCCCAATGGCATGCTGAAAGCTGGCGGAGAGCCAAGAGCTGTGAAGTGGTGAGGAGGGGAGAGAAAAAGGAAGAGAGAAAGGGAGGGAGAAAGGGAGGTGAGGAGGGGAGAGAAAAAGGAAGAGAGAAAGGGAGAGAGAGAGAGAGAGAGAGAGAGAGAGAGAGAGAGAGAGAGAGAGAGAGAGAGAGAGAGACCCAAGGCCCACGTCTGATTTTATACCAAACCTGGCAGCTTAACTCCATCCTCAAGTCCCAGCAACCCTCCCTTTGGTGATAATGGGATTTGTTGGGCCAATCCTGCTTGGGTGGACTTTTGCCCACAAGGGAATGGGTAACTTTGGGTACTTGGTTTAGAAACTATATTCTTTGCCTTTCCTGTATTGTTTCCTAATTGCATTAAAGTTCCTTTTCATTAAAGTCTCATATGTTTTGTGTTGATGCTGCGGATGGCAGAACCTATTTAGAGCAGGCAGGTTTGTGGGGTCTGGGGTGCCCCTCTCCCTGTCCTGTAACAAAACCAAAGTTACAGTGGTCACTGTACCTTTCAAGCTTTCTACTCCTGCTTGAAGAGCACTTTCCCCAGATTTTGACATGACTGCCTTCTAATCATTCAACTCTCACCTCAAATGTCATCTTTTCTTAAAGGATATTCCTCATAATTCTGATGGAGGATAAGAATAAAAAACTGGAAAGGAGATACAAGGTCAAGAACCTAACTCACACAAGGAGGGTAGGAGTAGAAGGGATTTAGTGTAAGCCATTAACTCAGTTATAGAAACCAAGATCTTTGGGCATGAACACCCAGATCAGAAGGCGCAACACCCAGAAACTATTAGACTACTGTAGGGAGGGTCAGGAGCATAGACCTGAAGGTGAAGATATGGAGATTAAAGAACAAACCATCTACCCACAAAGATAAACCCCTCCCTGAAGATGATAAAACCTAACACTGCCCCCTCAGCAGAGCAGCAGTCTTTCTGCCCACCTGTGACTATGCAGGTGCCTCTTTTCACTAACTCTCCCTCTGCAGGGCAGCAGCCTCCCTGCCTGCCCATGACCAGTACCATGCAGGGTCTTCTCTTCACTGACCTCCCTCAGCGGACACAGCTCTCCTCAAGGCCACCCGCCTGCAACCATGCAGGCCTCTCAGCACACCTGTGAGGGCAGCTCTTTCTGCCCACTTGTGTCCATGCAGTGTCTTTTACTCTTTAGTCCCTTTCTCTAATAAACCTGCTCTTTAAACATAACTAATGTCTCTGCCTCATGGAGCAACTTGTCTAGGAAACGCCACGTGCTGCTGAAAGGGGAGCTCTGATGAAACCTTTCCCAGAGTGAACCCATGAACCCCACACTCCAAACCAACAGACTCCAAAATGACATCAATTCTAGCCAAAATATCTTATTTTATCTATTATTCTATTACACTTTCTTCTTAGCTGTTACTAGAATTTGAGATCATTCTTTTCACTATTATTATCTCCTCTGTCTAGAGTATAAATTCATTGAGAGCTGGTATGCACATTAAACTCCCCAGCATTCTTGCATCTCAAAGCATCTAGAACAGTGGCACATGGTAAGTACTTAATATTCTAGTTGTCTAGTTTATTGTAATTAATGGTGATATGAAGACATGTAAAAGTAATGTTCTTATTACAAAATAATCATAGGAATGATAAAAAAAATGAAACTAATAATCTGCTGAAAGATTGGAGCAAAGCAGAACCTCAATAGATGAAGATCTCCATAGGTAAATATCCCAGGTAGCTCAGAATGCTGTAACAAAATACCACAGACTGAATGACGTCAACTGCAGTTATTTATTTCTCACTGTTTTGGAGGGTGCCGGTCCAAATCAAGTTGTCAGTAGATCTGGTTCTTCATGAGGTTCCTCTTCCTAACTTCTTGCTGCATTTGCACATGGCAGACAAAGCCAGCTGTTTTCTTCCTCTTCTAAGAGAACTAATCCCATCATGGGGCTGCATGCTCATGACCTTAACAAAACCTAATTACCTCCAAATGCCATCATTTAGGGATTTAGTGATTCAACAAGAATTTTGGGAAGACACAAACATTCAAGTCAAAATAACGTGTTTGTTGAATGAAAAAATTAATAGCTGACAAGTGGATCAAAATACTCATGTTAGCTCCTTAGCAGTCATTTCTCACTCGCACAAGCCTCCTTTAGACAATAGGACGCTTGATTGCCCTGGGACAATACTGATGTGCTTTGAGACTCAGGGACTGATCAGTGGACCATCTTTTTAATAAGATTGGAACCTTGGGTGGGAGCCGGTTGTATACTCACCCTCCCTAAAGCCCAAATCCAGTGTTCAGTTTGACCCACTCTTTTCTGTCTATAAAAGCCAGGATCCTGCATCCAGCAGCATCCTGCATCCTAAAGCCCACTCCATGACTCCTGTTTCTTTTCTTTATCACTGTGGTATTGATGACACAACAGGGAGACACAAACATTCAAGTCATAATAATGTTTGTTGAATGAAAAAATGAATAGCTGACAAGTGGATCAGAATACTCATGTTAGCTCCTCAATAGTCATTTCTCACTAGTAAAGTCTATAAGAAGAGCACTACTATAATACAAATACAGCAGACTTTGTCTAAGTTTGCTCATAGTTCCCCCCAAATTTAATACAGTGTCATGCATCTTTAGGCACTCAAAACATAATCTGGTAAGTAAGCTGTAGTTTGCAAGGGATAGACAAGACATTTCTAAGAATAAGGTTTTCAAACTGTTATAAGGCAGCCCTGATACAAAACGGGTTTCCTTGTTATAGGGCAGCCCTGATACAAAACGGGGTGCCTGACTGTGGGTCCTCACCCACGCGCTTAAAAGGACTTATTAATGCTCTACTGCAAGCACACGCGAAAGGTTAATAAAAGGTTTATTTACAAGGAAAGGGGAAATGAGGAAATGTACAGCTCAGGGAGAAAAGTGGGAGAGAAAGTTTTAAATGTGTCCTACCCAATCCGCGGATCTGGAATCCCAAATGGCACTCCGAGAGCTGGCCGCGAGCCAGGAGGCGTGAAGCCAGGAGGCGAGCAAGAGAGCGAGACCCCAAGGCCCACGTGTTTGGTTTTTATACCCAACCTGGCTGCTTAACTCCACCCTCAGGTCCCAGCCACCTTCCCTTTGGTGGTGATGGGATTTGTCTTTCCCAATGTCCTGATGGCTTTAGTCTGGAGTGGGGGTGGAGTCCACAAAGCCTGTATGGGGTTAGCTCAGAACATCCTTTCCCCCTAACAATTCCCCCCTTTCACTTTTTGCCACCATTTCCATGGTGATGAATATCAAATATATGGATGCTGGGATGCAGTCTCAGATGAAAATTTTCCAGGGTTCCAGTGTGAAGGAAAACCAGTCCCTCCAAGTATTGTCCAGTGTGGAAAGCAAAAGTCCTCCATTCCTGGAAAAACAGTTCATCAGTCTGTTATAGAGCAGCCCCGATACAAAATGGGGTGCCTGACTGTGGGTCCTCACCCGCGCGCTTAAAAGGACTTATTAATGCCCTACTGCAGGCACACGCGAAAGGTTAATAAAAGGTTTATTTACAAGGGAAGGGGAAATGAGGAAATGTACAGCTCAGGGAGAAAAGTGGGAGACAAAGTTTTAAATGAGTCCTACCCAAATCCACCAATCTGGAATCCCAAATGGCACTCTGAGAGCTGGCTGCAAGCCAGGAGCCATGAAGCCAGGAGGCGAGCCATAGCGAGCCAGCCCAAGGCCCACATGTTTGGTTTTCATACCCAACCTGGCTGCTTAACTCCACCCTCAGGTCCCAGCCACCTTCCCTTTGGTGGTGATGGTATTTGTCTTTCCCAATGTCTTGATGGCTTTAGTCTGGAGTGGGAGTGGAGTCCACAAAGCCTGTATGGGATTAGCTCAGGACATCCTTTCCCCCTAACAAGTCCAAGCCAAAAAAAAAAAAAAAAAAATCTGGAGGCATTAGCCAGAACAAGACAGCAAATATGTCAAGTTCACAGGGAAAAAAAATCTTAAAATGGTTTAACTTATGTAAAAACAAATTCTCTCAAGGAACTCTGATGGATCCTCATTAGCTTCTTGTTCAAGTTGTAATATTTTGTTAAGGTTTTTTTTTGTTTGGGGATTCCCTGCTGCAGTCCTACCAATAAACAATTCTTATACAGATCCAACATCGCCATTCCTCCATTGTTAGGGTCCCATCAAGAATCTTTCTCTGGGACAACAACCTCTGGCTCTGGGGACTGCCTATCCTGTTGGTGGCCTATCCCTGGCTTTTCTGAATACCATCCTCTGCTCATCCAGAGTTAATAAAGTATGCAGCATGGACTGTATATCTGCCCATTTAGGGCGGTGGGAGACGAAGATAGAGGCAAACAAGTTTGCCATCCTCATAGGAGCCTGCCGGTACGAGGGAACAGAGCTCCTCCAATTTAGGAGGTCCGCAGTACTGAGAGGATGGTGCAACCAAAAGTACCCAGCAGGTCGCCCATGTTCATTCAAGCCACCCACTGGCATCTGGCGAAGGGGAAACTGTCCTGCCTCAGGGTGATCCTTCCTGCCAAAATGGGTGCCGTGTCTAGTGTGTGGAGGACACACCATTTTAGTTTCCTCCCCAGAGGGCAGTGGAGGCTATGAAGCCTCAGGAGTCTGGACAGGAGGGGCCTTGTCACATGGAAGAGGATTTTGTCATGATGTATTTAAAGTATTTAAAATATGATGCTCCTCCTCTTCTAACTCTGCCCACTGGCAGTCCTCATGGGAAGGGGAAGTTTTATCCTCTCTGTGCCATAAACTGAGCCTGCTCCATATCCAATTTATGGAGGGCGGCCTCTATCCCGTCCTGCATACTTTTAAAAGCTTGATCATGTATGCTTTTATAAACTGACTCAAAAATGTTATGGTTCTCATCCCTCATACACTTAACAGTTAAATCAAAGGCCTGATTTTGTTGTTGTATGGCCACTTTAAAAGCCTGAATTTGTTGTTGCATGGCTAAGTTAAGAGCCTGAATGTGTTGTTGCACATTCTCAGTATGTGAAGTAGAACATCTACCTCTCATAGAAACAAGAATGTAGCAAATGGCGCTTACACATGTTACCAAAAAAAACACCCAGAAGCACAGACTGTAAAGGGATGGCTTGTAAACCACCCATGTATGTATACAATAGTAAAATCATGTGCCATATACACCAGGCTTCATCAAATTATTTACATTAATGAAACTGGCGGTGATATTTAATGGAAGAAGTCTACTTAAATTCAAAGCCGGAAGGAAACTGAAAGAACTCAAGCTAGGAATGAAACTGTATAGGCTCATGGTTGAGGCCATATTTGAGTCAAAAACGCACCCACAAGAGCTGTACGCACAGGGTAAAAAAACAGACTTTTCAGGACTTGAGACAAATATTACACTGCGACTCCTGCAGAACTAGTGCGCTTATGGTGACCAACGCAAGGAATGTTACTTTGGGCTGGTCAACCACGGGTGTAAATTGGAAACCACGCTGGGCACCAAACTGTTATAGGGAAGCCCCGATACAAAACGGGGTGCCTGACTGTGGGTCCTCACCCGCGCTTAAAAGGACTTATCAATACTCTACTGCAGGCACACGCGAAAGGTTAATAAAAGGTTTATTTACAAGGGAAGGGCAAACAAGGAAATGCATAACTCAGGGAGAATAGTGGGAGACAAAGTTTTAAATGCGTCCTACCTGATCTGCTGATCTGGAATCCCAAATGGCACTCTGAGAGCTGGCCGCAAGCCAGGAGGTGAGCGAGAGAGTGAGAGAGTGAGAGAGCGAGAGATCGAGAGAGCAAGCCCCCCAAGGCCCACGTGTTTGGTTTTTATACCAAACCTGGCTGCTTAACTCCACCCTCAGGACCTTTGGTGGTGACGGGATTTGTCTTTCCCAATGTCTTGATGGCTTTGGTCTGGAGTGGGGTGGAGTCCACAAAGCCTGCATGGAATTAGCTCAGGACATCCTTTCCCCCTAACAAAACCAGGTGCATCTCTTCTCTTTAGATATGCCCTTGTCAAGTGGGACAAAAGAAGAGGTAGCTTCTCTCCTAGATGGAGTTCTAAAGTAGAGATTCAGCCTAGTGCTATAGCTCTAAAAGGAGAAGCAATATCATTTTGCCTTAATTCAGTCATACCAGTTATGCTGCTACTTCTGAAAAGCAACTTTACATTTTATATTGCAGTAATTGAGTAAATTTTCTCAGATTATACAATGTAGTGATTTGCTACAAAGTTAATCTATACAGAGACAACCAAACAAAATTAGCTAATCCGGTTAATCAGATAAAATAAAGAAAATGTTTAGCCCAGTATACTTTGATATATCTCTAAGTGTGTTTCACTTTGTCCCTTGGACACACCCTAAGCTGTATATGTGAAAAGGCAAAAGTTTTATATATAAAATCATATTGTTCTTTGTCAGTATTTCAAGGGTCTATTTTCCAGAAATTTCCTCAAATCTTGCTTGTTTTATTTTTTTAAAAAGATTTTTATTTATTTATGCAAGAACCAGGGTACAGGCCAGATGTGTGGGAGGGTGAGAGGATTCACCAAAGACAGAGCGGGGAACAGAACAGGCAGACTGACGAAGTGCTCTGCTGAGGGAGTAGCAGGCGAGACAGGAGAGGTCTGTGCACCATGTGGGTATCTCCAAGGCCGGCGGAGATCGAACAGCATTGCAGAGGCTGCGGACATCTTCATAGCACTGTGCTCAACCTCCTGCGCCACCAGGGAGGCCCAGATCTTGCTGGTTTGAAAACTACCTCAATGCGAGAAACAACTTCCTAATTCTTTTTAAATAATGTAATCAAACTCTTAAAATCAGAAAATCCCTCTGACTCCTGGTGTTTGCCAGGAGTCAGAGGGAGGAAAAAGGAGGAGTTATTTAATGGGTCTATAGAGTTTCAATTTCACAAGATGAAAAAGTTTTGGAGACCTGTTACACAGGTGCATCTAGATAATACTACCCGACTGTAACTTAAAAATGGTTCAAATGGTAAATTAAAAATTTTTGTACAATAAACAAACAAAGATGGGTATGTGGGTGAACAAAATATCATGGCATATTTGTAGCTCTACACTGTCTAGTTTGGGCAATGACAATGGTTAGTGAACTTTAGGAAAGAAGTATCATCTTGCCGGTAAAGCCTTTGAAGTTTCAAAAATAAAGTATTTAAATATAGAGACTGAACAACTCTTTCCCCTGCTGCTATTTTTTCTACCCACTGGTCTGCATTTTTTTCTATCCACTGATCTCTCTCCAGACTTCTGATGAGATTTTACGCACATAACTTTGTTTGCATGGTTCATTGCCAATCCTGCCATCCCCATTTTCAGTGGGTGTACATTCTCTTAGATATTTATTGATTTGAGTCACCAGTCCAGGTTAGTGTCTTCTAATTATAGGATATTTGATGGAACTCTTAGGAAGGAAAGGAAAATCTTATTTTTGTCGGTGGTGCTATTGCTGTTGTTTTAGACACTGAAAAGTCTGAGTTCAAATAATTTAACATTTGAGGAATGTTAGGGAAGAGTTTGTCTGAGACTAAAGTCAAGCCAAGAAAAGCAGAGCCAAGAGAAGTTGAGAAATTTAAGTCCTAATGATATCTATTGAGCCTCTGGTGTCAGATATGCATCATCTCAGATTTGCCAATGGAACTGTGTAACCTAGAGAATTCTATTTATTTTTTAAGCCATTTCAACTTGGATTTCTCTCCCTTGCAGCCTATAGAATCTTGACAAACATGAGTTCTATGCAATATTTCTGCATCCTTAAGTGCATTTCCCTCCTTACCTGGTTCAAGTTGGTTTCTGTAATTTATCCCCTTAGAGTCCAATGTGATATAGAAATGAGTGCCAGAAATGGGATCATTATTTCAGATCATCAGAGAAAATGTAGTTAGCTGAGATATGGCTAGGTAAGGAAGGGGCAGGAAAGATTTCTGTATTGTAGGGTGAGAAACATATATATATATATGTTTATATATATATAACATATATATATATATCAAGGTGGCACTGTTTTACATCATTGTAAATAATTCAGAAATAGAGGCTCCCACCCCTTGAGATGTGTGCTACCACCACACACACCACCAAGGCACCCATTGTCCTCCAACATAGTCCTGTGCCCCTTTACACCTTTGTTCTCCATCATCACTCTCTGTCACTACTAGTCTGTTTTACAGTCAGGTTTCTAGGGTTTTTTTTTTTTTTTTTTTTTTTGGTTTGGTTTTGTCTGACCCTATTTTTTTTTTAAAGATTTATTTATTTATGGTTACAAGAACTGGTGTACAGGCTGGAGGTGCAGGAGGTGAGAGGATCCACCAGAGACAGCAGGGAACAGAAAAGGCAGATAGACCGAAATACACTGCTGAGGGGAGCAGTGGGTGAATCAGGAGAGGTCTGCTGCGCCATGTGGGTAGCTCCCTGGCCAGCCGGGAATTGAACTTGAGCTGCAGAGGCTGTGGACAGCTTCACAGCACTGCGCTCAACCCCTGCACTACCGGGGAGGCCAGGTCTGACCCTTTTTTTCTCCTCTTTCCCCTATATCTCACACAGGAGAAAAACAATCTGTATCTGTCTTCCTCCTTCTGGTTTATTTCTCTTAACGTATTCTCCAGTTCCATCCATGTTGTTACAAATGTCAAAAGTACTTTTTTTTTTAATGAGTAGTATTCCATTGTTATACTTCATATGTTGAGAACTCACACAACTTAAAAGAATAAAAATAACCTAAATAAAAAATGGGCAAAAGACCTAAATAGACACTTTCTAAAGAAGGCATTCAGAGAGACTGTAGGCACATGAAAAATTTTCAACATTGCTTTTTATAAAGAAAATGCAAATCAAAACCACAATGAGATATCACCTCATCCCTGTGAGAATGGCTTATATAAAAAATAATTGCAACAAAAAAATATTGGTGAGAATGTGGAGAAAAAAGAATAATAATCCATTGTTAGTGGGGATGTGATTTCAAACAGCCTCTATGGGAAATGATATGGTGATACCTTAAAAAAAAAAAAAGAAAGAAAAAAGAAAATACCATGTGATCCAGCAATACCTTTGCTAGCTATTTACCCAAAAATATGAAGACATTTATATGAAAAAAACTTATATACTCCTATGTTCATAGCAGTACTTTCCATCATTGCCAAGTCATGGAGCCAAACAAAATGCTCAAAGACAAACAACTGGATGAAGAAATTGTGGATATAGACTCAATGGAATAGTCTTAGCTAGTAAAAAAAGATGAAATAGTGCCCTTTGAGGGAAATCAGGCGATTATGCTAAGTAATATAATTCAGAAAATGAAAGACTGATATTGGATGGCTTCACTTATTGGGAAATATAACAAATATATTGTTTAACAATAAACAACAACAACAAAACCTTACACTGACAAACTACAGCAAAAAAAAATTATTAAACTTAGTGCAAAATACACTGGTTACCAGAGGGAATTGTGTGGGGAAAGGAGGAGGAGATAGGGAAAGGAAGGATAGGGAATTGGTACCGGTGGTTTGGTGAATGGTGAATGAAGCGTGTGCACATATGGAAGACTGAAAATGTAACTGCATCGTTCTGTAGACATGTGAATGACTGACAAGTTTATTTAAAACAACAGAATTCTCAACTTGAAATTTTATTTTTTTCTTTTGTCTGCTGTGTGAAAATGGATCTGGGCCCTTCAAATATTTTTCCTTTGCTATGTGGCACAGTAAGTTTTGCCAATAGAGGGCACTAGGGAGAAATTGCACAAGTAAGTTTTGCCAATAGAGGGCACTAGGGAGAAATTGCACAAAAGAGTTTTGTTTCCCAGTTCTGGTGTTCAGGATTCCTGCAGCATACAGAGCAAAAGCCAGGGCTTTTGCAAAAGCAGACGGCATCTACTCACAAGGTCCCCCTACTGGTTTTGTAGCAGACTGCATGTGTGAGACCTCTTTAAACTAAGCAGCTGTCCCGATTTCTGGGAACTGGCACCAGCAAGTAACGATGGAGACATCTGTGCATTCCAGTGAACCATAGCTGGGCCCTCTCCAGCAAGGCCGGGATCTCAGCCTTAGTGGTGCTGCTGTAAAATGAAAGCATTTATTCTACAAGATAAATAAGGCCACTAGGGGTACACCAGGAATGTCATTAAAAATGACGGTTGTATGACAGTACATTAAAAAATCCTGCTGGGGCCTCCCTGGTGGCGCAGCGGTTGAGCGCTGGGTTGCGAAGCTGCCCGCAGCCTCTGCGGCGCCGGTTTGATCCCCGGCTGCTCCCCGGCCACCAGAGGAGGGTCCCACATGGTGCACAGACCTCTCCTGCCGCCCGCTGCTCCCCTCAGCAGTGTACTTCGGTCTTTCTTTGCTCCCCGCCCTGGCTCTGGTGAATTCTCTCGCCCTCCCGCGCTTCTGACTGTACCCAGTGCTTATATAAATAAATAATAAATAAATCTTAAAAAAAAAAAAATCCTGCTGACAGGAAATTAAATGTTATACAACTAGCTTAAAAACATTGACATTTGTGAAGGAGTTGAAATTTAACTGTCCCAAACTGGGGTGGACTAAAAAAGGATAAATTCCTTTATTTTCTATATTCAATTTAATCTTTTGAGTTTCCATTTGGGCTAATTTGCAGAGTTTTTGAGGGGAGAATTTAAACTTGCAATGGCAAGTCATTCAGTTCTTTCTCTTTTGGGAAAAGGAATTACTTTTGCAGTGTTTCCTTCTCCTTTGTCTTCTCCTAAAATGTTGATTCAGTTAGGAAAATGGGTCAGGGTACAATCAGGAAAGAGTTCTTAATATGTAGTTCAAAAGATGATATTTAATATGGAAAAGTAATTTCAAAGATGTTTGAGACCTGAAAGACACATGTGACAGTGAGGCAAACAGAAGGCAATGAGGAAGGGCAAGGACTGGGAAGGACTATCTTCTAGAAACTGAACCATGGAAGAAATGAAGCCACTACAAGAAAGGAGGGGGGGGGGGCTTTAATCTTCCTTTCAATTGCTCATCAGTGTCTCTCATTGCTTGAATACAGCGAAATATCAGTTGACAAGGGAAAACATGTAACAGTTTTAAGAGTGAGCTTCAGCAACAAAAAGCAGTACACAGGATTTGTGGGAGACAGACTGTAGAGTGCACAAACAAATGCCTAACCTAGATACTTTCAGCTGCAAATAGAAGAGTCAAACTGAGAATAACTTTAACTACAAGGGCTTAACAGATGCGAAGACAGCAGTTTCAGGCTTGGTTAATTAAATGGCGCAATTACACCAAGGACCTATTTTCCTTCTACCTTTCAGCTCTATCATCTTCAGCACATTGGCTCCTGGTTGGTTTGTTCTTTTCATGGTTTCATGATGCTTGCATCATTCCAGACAGCACATATAGACATAAAACATCTGGATGTGGATGTGAAATTGTTTATGTTTTCTTTTGCATAAAAATTTATTGGTCTTTGGGGAATTTGAGTATCACCAGTGTATTACAGCTGAGCCATGAAACTTGTAGCTTCATCAATGTCAATATTAACTGGTTCATATTCATGACACTGTTGATGCATCAGCTGTTTCTGCAGAGGTTCAAGAGAAAGGCATTTTTAGAAATGTGCAAGTTCCTTTTGTGTGTGTGTGTTCACTCTTAACTTTTTCATCATTCACAATATTTATCTTCTTAAGATTAGTGGTGACTTAGCCATAAAGGTCTGCAGGCGATGCCACACAGGATCCAGGAAGTTCCAAATTGCTACCTGATTCTTAAACAGCAAAGGAAAGCACTTGTTGAAGCCCAACAGAATAAAACCCCTCACACCTCCTTGGTCATAATGGAGTTACAGGCCTATCCCTTAACCACTGCTAAGAAATGGAAACAGCCCATACATGCTTGGCTCATTTCAATCATGGTCCATCCTTCCCTTGGGCTGGGCATGAGTTATGACTCCTGAAGCACATAGCTAGAAAAAAAAGAAACGATAATGAACAAAAATGACTTGCTGGAGTGGGGGATGGGGTGGAGTTTTTGAATGTTTGTTGATAGGAGGATGGTACCGGCTGCAGTTTCCCTTTCATATTCTTTTTTTTTTTTTAATTTACTTATTTATGCATACAAGAACTGGGGGACAGGCCAGAGATGTGGGGGTGGTGAGAGGATTCACCAGAGACAGAGTAGGGAACAGAACAGGCAAATTGACTGAAATATACTGCTGAGGGGAGTAGCTGGCGAGTCAGGAGAGGCCTGCTGCGCCATGTGTGTTGCTCCCTGCCCAGGGATCGAACTCTTGCTGCAGTGGCTGCGGTTAGCCTCATGGGTTGTATCTTAACCCCTTGCACCACCAGGAGGCCCTTCCTTTCATATTCTTATTCACATCTTTTCTATTCAACTTGAGGTATCCATCTGCTTATGTGTATACTGGGGTGAGGTGGGAAAAGGGAAAAGTAGGATTAATTCATCAAAAACAAAAAGAATGCTGCTCACTTAAGAAAAAAAGAACATGTTAAAAGCAGACTTAATCAGTGAAGTTACATGTCTTTAGTTGAATAGGTCATTTATGTTCATAGTAATATTGAAATATTTAAAACTGGAACCAAATGAGCACAGGTCATTCAAGAGAGACTACTGGCCAATCAGAATGGACAAGATTGAAAATGACCCTTAGAGTTGCACTGGTACACACGATACCAATGTTAAAAGGTACAAACAAAGTCACCTTCCTACTGCATCACCACCTTCTTCAGTCAACCACTTTTACCAGCAAAACAGATGTTTAACTCTGTAGTGAGACACAGTCAGGCTTCCAAAATTCTTCTAAATTCACTTATCTCCCACTTAAGGGTACTAATTATCTGACCTAGTGAACTGGACCAGAGTTTTGCATTGGGAAAGACTTAGTCAGCATAAGTGGCAATGAGAAAAGTCCAGTCTTTCCAATGTAAATGATTGTGGTTGGAGAAGAGAGGCAGTTTAAGGGGAAAGTAAAAGGTAGGTTGAGGGGAGTGCTGAGCACCAGGGAACTCAAAGTACATTAGCCCTATAGGTTGTTCAGAATCAACCCAGGGGTCAACACTATGAAAATTCAGTGACATAGACCCTTTAGGTAGACCAAATCTCCCTCTCAACATGGTGAAGGGAAGAGCTCCAAGGGATGCCTTGGACAGAAACTTTCTGGAGAGTATGAAGTGCTGCTCAGGGGCCTGCCATGTTGTGGGTAAAGAATTGGAAGATGATTGTGGAGATCCAGAGGTTTCTAAAGAGTAGGTGAGGCTGAATCAGCCAGGGCATACCACAGGGCAGAGACCCAGCTGTGATAATCTAACAGAGTATTCATCAGCAGTTACCAGCAACAGCGTGCCCAAGACTCATTGTGTCTCAGGGAGTAGAATTACTGCAGAAAAGCCCAGCAGGAATTCAAAGGGCATTTTGCAGGTTTTAGGACCCAGATTTCCTAGTAGTGCTTCAAATTCCTATTAGCTCTTGCTCCTTCTTCCTCCTATCCTCCCAGATGCCATTCTGAGGAGGGCACACTGAGGGAGATAGAATATTAAGAAATAATATTTTAACCTAAAGTTAAACTTAAGCCTTAACTTAAAGGGACTGTTTAACTCATTGCACAGGCTAAAGGCTGAGGACATTTTATTTACATGGCTGATTTTTTTTTTTTTTTTTTTTGTGTAAAACTGTAACATTGTCATAAAAATAGCAAGCAGTTTCTCATATGAAATGTTGCCAGGACAGAAGATTGTGTCTTTCCTCAGTGATGGTTTATCTTTCTAGGCTTAACCCTCAGAAGCTAGCTTAATTTTCCTTATGCCCACTTTTTTAAACAGAAAATTTATAAAATTAGTTTTATTCAAGGAAAGGCAAATTAATATACATTTTCTGTATCTTTGCCTTCCTCTTTGTTTGTTAAAAAGGGTAAGTTCTCAGGGTTGAAAAGTGTAGCCATGCAGCTAGATCTCCCGAAAGTAATGAATCTGAAGGTTTTTGTTTTTTTTTTTTAAGATTTATTTATTTATTTATTTATATACACACTGGGTACAGTCAGAAGCGCGGGAGGGTGAGAGAATTCACCAGAGCCAGAGTGGGGAGCAGAGCAGGCAGAAGGACTGCAGTACACTGCTGAGGGGAGCAGCGGGCAGCAGGAGAGGTCTGTGCGCCATGTGGGACCCATGCGGAACCCTCCTCTGGTGGCTGGGGAGCAGTTGGGGATCGAACCAGCGCCGCGGAGGCTTTGGGCAGCTTCACAACCCAGCACTCAACCGCTGCACCACCGGGGAGGCCCTCTGAAGGTTTTTTAATGAGTTTGTTCACTCATTTGCCACTTTTCTATAACATGAGGTTATATTTTACAAGGGTTCTGTTATAAGGCTTACCATCAGCTAGTTGGTGATTCCTTCTGGAAGCTGGTGAGTTGTTTATAAGGGTGTAATAGGCCAGTCTGTAGTTGGTTATATCCAAGCTGCTGCCCAGACACCTGAAGTCCTTGTATTATTTACTTTTAAGTTTTTTTTTTAAAGATTTATTTATTCATACAAGAACTGGGGTACAGGCCAGACGTGTGTGGGGGGGGTGAGAGGATTCACCAGAGACAGAGTGGGGAGCAGAACAGGCAGATTGACTGAAATACACTGCTGAGGGGAGAAGTGGGCAAGACAGGAGAGGTCTGCTGCGCCATGTGGGTAGCTCCCTGGCAAGGGATCCAACTCAGGCTGCAGTGGCTGTGGATAGCTTCATAGGTTGCGTCTTAACCCCTTGTGCCACCAGGGAGGCCTATATTCTTTTATTCCTGTATCTTGGCTCCATTCCAGGATGGAGAAAAAGAGGTACCTGAGAATAGCAGTGACTCAACCTTCAGTGGGGGAAATACTGAGGATTTGGAAAGCACCCAGCCCAAATCCCCAATGAATTTCCACACCCACATTTATCAGCTATATGCTTACGTTTGCCAAATGACTTCTTTGAATATGAGTAATACAAATATGGGCATGAGTAAAGTGGCCATTACAGAGAAAGAATGAAGCAAATAAAATTAAAGTAAAAAAAGTGAAGGTTCTGGTTAGGGATTTACAATGAGTAAAGGGGAAACAACTCCGTTAAGTAGAAAATACATACTTCCTAAAGTGGTAAAAAAAAAAATGAATGTAATATGATAGGAAATACATTATCAAAAAAATGAAAATGTTTAAATTTGGTAGAGGAAATGCTATTCATTGGACAAATAATCCAGTATTATTCTAGAAATGGTCATTTAAAGATGCACATTAAAACCCATTTCCTCCTCAAGATTTTCTCTAAATCCACACAAATCCAATCATTTCACTTTCTATCCTTATTATAATCACTGTTAATGAAAAATTTAATGCTTTGGCAAATTTAACAAAGCATGATCATGAAACCTTTTTCTTCCTGAAGTTGAGGGTGTGCCATATGATATTCCATGTTTTTCTTAGCTCCTGTCAACCTGATTGTGACTCCATCTGAGCGATTTCTCAATTGTGTGGATCTAACTGGAAATCGGGATCCATTTAAACATTTTAAATTAGTGGAAAACGATGGTGAAATACCTCGGTAGGTCCCGGGCCTCATTTTTCTTCAAAACTATAAAAAAATAAAACAAACCAACAAACAAAAAAAGTACAAACAAAAGGAGTGGGTGGAAGACTGCATCAGCGATTGGGACTCACCAGTAACTGCACTAAGGAGGGAAAAGTTGAAATCCTTAGAGCTCATTGTCTTTTTTTTCCGCCCAAAGGGATAAGAATTCCAAACGGACATTACTTGAGTGAAAGCCGAAATCCTCAATAGTAGGGAATCCTATTTTATGAGCTAACACTCCTGGGGTGAAAAACACAATCTATGTCTCTGGAGCGGGGAGACACGAGCCCCCCATTGTGAGGCGCCTGGGGGGCATCGTGTGGGCATCCGGCTGTTTATGTCACAAGCTACTCCGGGCGCAGCGCGCCACGCGCCGGTCGCTATGGACACCGCCTCCCCCCGCCTCGCCCCACTCCTCCGCGGGGTGCTCGCTGCCCTCCAGGGTTCGGTGATCCTCCCGGCAGGCTGCTGGCAGCGCCATGCCACGGGAGGGCTGGTGGCAGGCGCGGTGGGATCCCGGTGCACCATGAGCCTCCGGCCCGGCCCCGTCCCGGGCCGATAAGCGGAGCGCGCCCAGCCCGCTGCTGCCCTCCGGGCCCCGGCTGCGAAGGCAGCGGAGCGGGCCCAGCCCGCGGCCGGCGCAGGGCCACCCCGCCGCCTCCTCGCGCCGGGGCAGCGGCCGCACCCGCCGCGCGGCTCCCGGGCTAAGTGAGCGTCTACGCAGGCGGGGAGTGCAGGGGCGGGGCCGGGCCGCGGGAAAGGCGGGTTGTGGCCCCGAGCGAGACGGCTGCGCGGGCGGGGGCTGAGGACGGGCGGGGGTGGGGAGAAGGAGTCTGAGGAAAAGCCTGGGAAAGGGCGGCTCGAGGCGGAAAGCGGGCACGAGGCGGGGCCGCGTCCGCGTAGAGCAGCAGGTAAGGGAGTCGCCTCAGGCAGGAGCCCGCGGCCCGCGGCCGCCCTGCCGGGCCAGAGGGCCAGTCCTCTGCGCTGCCCGGGCGTGAGCGGAAGCGAAAGGGAGCCCAACTGCCGGTGTCTCCGCCGCGGCCTCCCGCCAGGCGCCGCCCTCCACAGCCCGGGCCCGGCGGGAGGCGCCACCCGGGGCGCCCACCCTGGCCGGGCGCGTGCGGCCTGGGCGTCCCGGCGTTCGGCCCCGCCCCGCCTCGGGCCCCGCCCCCTTCCTGGCACGAGCCGCTTCCTGACGCGATTCCCCTCCCCCTCCGGGCTCGCGCAGGGAGTCGGGCCCCGGGCCGCCACCGCCACCTCGGCCGCTGCCGCCAGCGCCGCCAGCGCCTTGATCCCCCATCCCCCGCCATGGCCGAGGAGCTCTCCGCGGCCACGTCCTACACCGAAGATGATTTCTACTGCCCCGTCTGTCAGGAGGTGCTCAAGACGCCCGTGCGGACCGCGGCCTGTCAGCACGTGTGAGTAGACGCGCCCTCCCCGCGCGCCGCCGGGTGGTCGTTTAGGCCCGGCGTGCGGCCCTGGACCCCCGGCCGCGGCCTGCGGGGCGCCCCGGGGCGCGGAGGGCCGGTTCCGGTTGCTCAGAGCCCGGGGCAGCCCGGCTTCCGCGCTCCGAACCGGCGTGCTGCCCCCCGCCCCGCCGCCGGCGCGCCTGGCCCCCGGCTTTCCCCGGGTTTCGCGCCGGGGGCGGTGACCAGTCTGTCCCCGCGAGGTCTTCTGACCCCGGAGACTCCTCCGCTCTCCTCCAGGCCCGGGAGGAACTGCAGGGAATGTGGAGCCTTTTTGTTTCCTAGCAACCTGCACGAAGACTGGGGTGTCGAGTGTCAAAACCGGCGGAAGGGTCCGCTCGCCCCACTCCCTGACCTGGTTTGCTTTAAAGTTTTCCCTTCTTCTTTCAGAATCTTGATGCGGCCTTTCCAGAGCTGAGGGCAATTTATAACTTAAGCTTTCAGCGGAGCTTCACAGCCCACCTCGAAGGTGTTTTTGTGTCCTTCAAAATTCAGAACATATTCGAATGGTCTAGAATGAGTTTTCTTATGTCAGAACTGACAGGATATCCGGGTATTAAAGTGATAGTTTCCCTTTGTTTTACTCTTCTGCTTATTATTTGGTTACTAGGAGGGTGGAGATTAAA
The DNA here is from genome assembly GCF_964194135.1 of Talpa europaea. Taxonomy (NCBI): domain Eukaryota; kingdom Metazoa; phylum Chordata; class Mammalia; order Eulipotyphla; family Talpidae; genus Talpa; species Talpa europaea. The sequence continues at coordinate 67,987,062 of NC_140080.1, forward strand.
AAAGGAAGACAGTTACAAAAGAAATGAACTGGGTGGGAGGAACACAAAAGGATTAGGTGAGAAGGTATAGTGCTCTTTGACTTGGCGTGTTTATAGGATGAAATTGGATTATATTGTAGACTGGTAGGGTGTCAATGAAAATTGTTGGAAGGAGCTCTTCTTGTAAAGGTATGTAGCACTTCTCACAAACCTGGCTGCTGATCAGAGTCCCTGGGGAACTTTTAAAGTAAACATACCAATTCCCAGGCTACATTCCAAGCTTATAAAAAAGAATTTCTGGCAGGTAAGGCCTGGAAATCCTTATTTGAATAAAATTATTGTCAGGCTTGAAAGTTCTAAATAACTGAAAAGAATTGAGCAAGTTTCCAAATATGTTTATTTATCGTCTTTATTTTTTTCAGAGAAGGAAGTTCTATATTTTGTAGGGAATAGGGAATGGATTGAACTTTGGGTTAATCAGAAATTTCATTGCAATTATTTGATGTCTACTCTTTTTTAAAGGTTTATGCATACGAGAACTGGGGTGCAGGCCGAGATATGGTGGAATAAAAATTAAAAGGGGGGATTGTAACAGGGTGATCCCCAGGAAAGGGGGAGGTTCCCTGCCCCACCCAAGGGAGGGTGGAGCTGAGCAGGAAGAGGAGAAGCTGAAGAAGAGACTGAGGAAGGAAGCAGGATGGAGCCAGGAGACCTGGAGGAGGCGCATGGAGCCTAGAGACATGTGAAGAAACTGCGCTTGTCTTTTGGTCGTGGACTGGGTGACACAGATGTGGGTGAGACCCGTGGGGAGGTGACAATGGCAGCTTTTATCTTGATGTTGATTTTGCTCTTTTCCTTCCGGGCTTGTCCGGTTGTTTGTGACCCTTTTCTGTGGGTCCCCACTGGAAGATGCTTTAGTCTTGTGGCAGGCTTTGGGGCCTTGCTCTGGGCCAATCCCATTTGGATGGACTTTTACCCACGAGGGGACGGGTAACTTTGGGTGCTTCATTTAGAAACTAGACTCTTTGCCTTACCTGTATTGTTTCCTAGTTTTATTAAAGTTCCTTCCCATTAAAGTCTCCTATGTTTTGTGTTGATGCGGCGGATGGCAGAACCCATTTAGAATAGACAGGTTTGCGGGGCTTGGGCTACCCCTCTTCCTGTCCTATAACAAGAGAATTCACCAGAGAGAGAGTGGGGAGCAGAACAGGCAGATTGACTGAAAATATACTGCTGAGGGGATCAGGGGGTGAGACAGGACAGGTCTGCTGCGCCATGTGGGTAGCTCCCTGGCTGGCCAGGGTTGGAACTCATGCTGCAGAGGCTGCAGATAGCTTCACAGTGCGGTGCTTAACCCCTTGCGCCACCAGGGAGGCCCTATGTCTACTCTCTTTACTCATCTGTGAACTTAATTGTAATGTGTGCTTTATTCCTGTACTGTGGTGTTCATACTAGCCTAGTTATATATTTGCTGTTTAAGAGAGATAATAGCAGTCTGAAATTCCTTTATTTGATGTGACATGCAAAATGTTAGAAAAATATTTTGTGATGTCTTGTTTTCAGACCTTTAATCTGTTAGTATTCTAACTTTGTCTTGTGTTGATGGAGGAAAGAAAGAAAGAAGTGCAAAGTGAGAGGAAATAGGTCTTTTTTTGACAGAATCATTACAATTATTACCCTTTGGGTCATTGACCTCATAGAACTCATTGTAATTTTAGCTCCCCTGAAAGTTCCAGGCAATGTGCTCTTTTTTTTTTTTTTAATAGAGGCATGTTTTATTTATTTATTTATTTGTTTGTTTATACATGCACTGGGTACAGTCAGAAGCACGGGAGGGTGAGAGAATTCACCAGAGCCAGCGCAGGGAGCAGAGCAGGCAGAAGGACCGAAGTACACTGCTGAGGGGAGCAGCGGGCAGCAGCACAGGTCTGCGCGCCATGCGGGACCCTCCTCCGGTGGCCGGGGAGCAGCCGGGGATCGAACCGGCGTGGCAGAGGCTGCGGGCAGCTTCGCAACCCAGCGCTCAACCGCTGCGCCACCGGGGAAGCCCAGGCAGTGTGCTCTTGAACTGTTCTCCTAAGCATTCCTCTGACCTTGTGGGACATTTTAAATTGGTCTGTGTATTTGGCTTGACCTCAAGGCTATGGAAAAGAGAGTGGAGACAATCTGTTGAGGACCTTTCTCAAATCAGTTCATTGGACTTGACTGTGACCAGACTAGATGTGGGAAAAAATGAAATATAGAGCAGATTTTGTTGATGATCAAAGGAATGTACTCTTACTACTGTTCTAGCACTCTCCTCAATCTTCTGCCATTTGTTCCTCTGCTTTTCCACTCCTTCCCCTCCAAGGTATATAAGCATGGTTGCTCTCAGGTTCTGGCTAAACAATGAATTGAAGAAGGCAGAAGGGGGGGAAAGTTTTTTTAAAAGGGGATGGTTAGTGGTGGAAAAAGGTCTTGATTTGACTAGAAGGAGTTTATTGGGAAATGTTTTAAATAACCTAGTTTACTGGGTCATTTATTCTCACAAAGGACAAACCCGTGCTTTTCAACAAATTTATATTTAATTACAAAATCAGTTTTTGAGGGCCTCCATGGTGGCACAGGTGGTTAAGATGCAACTTGTGAAGCTCTCCACAGCCACTACAGCACAAGTTCGATCCCTGGCCGGGGAGCTACCCACATCTCGCAGCAGACCTCTCCTGCCTCACTCCCTGCTCCCCTCAGCAGTGTATTTCAGTCATTCTGCTTGTTCTGTTCCCCACCCTGTCTCTGGTGAATCCTCTCACCCCCTACACCCTGTCTCTGGTGAATCTTCTCACCCCCCACACCTCTGGCCTGTACTCCAGTTCTTGTATGCATAAATAAAATAAATCTTTAAAATCAGTTTTTGATTCATGCATAGTGAGAGATAATCACTGTGGGTCTGTTTAAAAATAAAATTTTTATTCTCTTCAAGACAGCAAAGGATTTGCCTATTCTGGTCAGAAGAGGAAATTCACTATTATTAGAACAACTTCACCAAAATATAAATTTTTGTTTAATCCTCGTTCATTTCTTTGAACAACAAATTGTTGAATGCTTTTTCTGTGTCAGGTACAGGGACTACAAAGTGCTCTTTCTCTGTGTAATGGAGACTATTACATAGTGTAATGGAGAAAAAGCTTGTATGTAAGTTGATTGATTGGGAAGAGATATTCATAGATAATTTGTGTGGTCATTGAGAGCCCACACAAACTGTTACAATACTAGACCAGCTTATCATAGGGGAGATTTCCTAAAGAAGTAATACCTTTTGTCATAATTGATATGTTGGGGAATATCCTGATTTAGGCTTATAATATGCTGAATCAAGGAAGGATATAGATGATGACTGTATCTGGACCACAAAGTTTGGCTGGAATCAGAATGTGTGTGGCAGAGAAGGAGCTTAGAGATTCTGGCAGGAACTTCTGTGTAAGCCAATTTAACTCCTTTTGAAAGCCTTGGAGACCTATATAATAATACTTGACAGGGGAACTGCCTGGTCACATTTCAGTTTCAGAAAGTTTACATTGTTAATGGAGTCGGAGCTTGGTGGTGGTGAGGAGACTAGAGAAGAGGCAATTGCTGTGTCAGAAGGAAATGGTATGAACCTGAATTAAGGTAATGATAGAATGGAGAGAGATTTCTTGACTTTTTAAGGCGATTGTATGAGATTTGATGACTGTGCCACATAGTCAAGGTTATATACATAGATCTGGATTACAGAGAGCTGAACCTATGGATGGCTGTAATTGCAGAGGGAAATATACAAATTAAAAGAGCTGAGCACCTAGAAAGAATAAAGTTCTGGAGAGTACCTATGAAAATATAGAGTGAAGATAAGTGCAGCCTGAGTAGGAATGGTCAGGATAGGAAGAAAATTAGGATAGATTATGATAGTGAAAACCGAGATATTTAGGAAAGAGTAATCAGCAATATCAGATACCGTAGAGTGGCAGATGAAATATTTTCAAAAGCATGTAAAGCTTAATTAAGAATACTAAAGTTGAGAATGTCCTCAAAGTAAAGTTCAGAAGAAGGTACAGATTGGTATAGTGGTAAAATATTTATCTCTTACAGTTTCCCTTTTTACCAAACCTCCTTTCTTCCCTGTTTGGAATGGTCAAGGAAATAACTGTTAAGGTAAACTCCCATCACTATAAAAATTACATATAATGACAAGTTAATGCCTTGCTAAACCCTGAAAAACTGGTATCTCATCTCTGATTTTAGGCATCTCTGTAAGTAGGCATCTTTTAAGATGAACTAACATAAATCAGTTTCCACTTCACATTAGCATGAATTTGTATGCTTCTCTATTGATCTGCCTTTGAGTTTTTATTTCTTATAATCGAACAGCTTTATTGGTATTTTGCTGTTTGAGCAATTGTGTTCTAAATATGTACTTTCAAAGTTTCTTTCCTACAGCTTTGTTGTAATTTTGAAAGGCAGGCATCTTTTTTCTTAAGATTTAAAAACTTTATCCAAATTCTCTCAACATTTAGTTATTTATAAAATGACATTATTTTTAAATGAACTGTGCTATTTGTTTATATAACAATATTAATTTTAAGTCCCAAGACTAACCTAAAATGTCTGATTAAAAAAAAAAAATTCTGATGTGATTTTGGTTATAGATTAGGAAAAAAAATAATGTTAGGCTTTTCTTTCTTTATTTATTTTTAAAAAAGATTTATTGGGCCTCCCCGGTGGCGCAGCGGTTGAGCGCTGGGTTGCGAAGCTGCTCCGCGGCCTCTGCGGCGCCGGTTCGATCCCCGGCTGCTCTCCGGCCACCGGAGGAGGGTCCCACATGGCGCGCAGACCTCTCCTGCCGCCCGCTGCTCCCCTCAGCAGTGTACTTCGGTCCTTCTGCCTGCTATGCTCCCCGCTCTGGCTCTGGTGAATTCTCTCACCCTCCCGCGCTTCTGACTGTACCCAGTGCATGTATAAACAAAACAAACAAGCAAACCAGCAAACAAATAAATAAAGCATGCCTCTATTAAAAAAATAAAAATAAAAAAGATTTATTTATCTATTTATTTATTTATTTATTTATACAAGCACTGGGTACAGTCAGAAGTGTGGGAGGGTGAGAGAATTCACCAGAGCCAGAGCTGGAAACAGAATAGGCAGACTGATGAAATACACTGCTGAGGGGAGCAGCGGGCAGGAGAGGTCTGCGTGCCTTGTGGGACCCTCGCCAGGGGCTGGGGATTGAACCGGTGCTGCAGAGGCTGCGGGCAGCTTCACAGCCCAGTGCTCAACCACTGTGCCACCAGGGGAGGCCCCAATGCTAGGTTTTTAATGTTATAATCAAGGGCCTCCATGGTGGCACAGGGGTTAAATTCTCAGCCCTATAAAGATATCTTCAGCAACTGCAGCAGGAGTTCAATCCCAGGCCAGGAAGCTGACCCACATAATCTCTCCTGTCTACCTGCTGCTTCCCTCAGCAGTGTATTTCAGTCAGTCGGCCTGCTCTGTCCCACACTCTGTCTCTGGTGAATCCTCTTACCTTCTGCACCTTTGGCCTACACCCCAGTTCTTGTAAGTATAAATAAATACAATCTTTCAAAAATATCAAAAGCATAATACTGGGAAAGTTGTTTTTCTTTCCCAATGTTTGTTGATCAACCTTATACTGGATAAGAACAGAAGCTCATCTGGCGTTTGCTGGTTTTAAGTTGAGAGAAAGTTAAGATAACCTTTTAAGTTGTGTCAAAGTAATGCACTATTCCCAAAGGTGTATGGCTCCTATGATACGTGAAAATAGTTTTAATAATCTTAATTCCTTTTTCATTCCCTTCTGCTTTGTTTTGAAATAAGGTTTATCTAGCAAATTCAAATAGTCAAGCCAAAGGACATTGAGGAATGAGTTTTATATCTGAAAGTGTACTTGGTGGTACAGAGGAAGGAACAGTAGAATCAGAGATAAAAAAGACTTGACTAATTTTCCTTTGTACCTTTTATAATGAATCATTATCATAACATTTTTGGAATCAAATGATTTAATTAATTTTATTCTCACTGGTTAGACTGTAAGCTCTTTGAGACACCAATCCTGCTTTGCCTTTAACTTAGCCTTTCACTGCTCTGTGCATTCAGTATTGAGTAAAGGAATGAGTGACTGAGTGAATGTTAGTGTTGCCAAAATCTAATTTGGGAGACCAGAGCTGTCTCTTGGTAGACTCATTTAACTCCTTTCAAAAGCTCATTTTCTTGTTCATAAAGCAGGGGATAGAGACATACCTGTTTCAAAGGGTTTTTGCAAGGATCAGATGAGGTGGTAGTGTTTGTCATCATCATCTTTATCACCTTCTGTATGTATTTTACATGTTTCACAACCCTTTAAAATACAACATTGTTATCCTAGTAGTTACAAAATCTGACATGAAATATGTTAAATTATTGCTCTAAGTAGAAATCTGTTTCAAGTTTCTCCATATATCAAGGAAATTATTGTGAATAAAGAATATTGTATTTCATAATTTCAAAGAAACAAAAGGGAATAATATTGTCTCCATAATAATATTGCCTTATATTTCTTTCCAGAGATGTTTATAAACAAGTTCATAAATACTGTTCATGTTTTCCACCCAAAGAATGACACACTATATGTATTCTTTTGTGCTTCACTATTTTTGTGTTATCTTTAGATACATAAAGGACATTTTTGGGGTGGGGGTGTGTATAGCTTTTATTCATTCAATGAGTGAATGTCTTTTGTTTCAATGCTACTGTAGATACTAGCAGTTATGTTACAGGACAGGGAGAGGGGCAGCCCAAACCGGGCAAACCTGCCTATTCTAAATGGGTTCTGCCATCCGCTGCATTAACACAAAACATGAGACTTTAATGGGAAGGAACTTTAATACAACTAGGAAACAATACAGGAATGGCAAAGAATCTAGTTTCTAAATCAAGCACCCAAAATCAAGCACGTGGGTAAAACTCCATCCAAATGGGATTGGCCCAGAGCAAGGCCCCAAACCCTGCCACAAGTCTAAGGCATCTTCCAGTGGGGACCCACAGAAAAGGGTTAGAAACAACCAGACAAGCCCGGAAGGAAAAGAGCAAAATCAAAATCAAGATAAAAGCTGCCATTGTCACCTCCCCAAGTCCATGACCAAAAGACAAGCGCAGTTTCTTCACGTGTCTCTAGGCTCCACGTGCCTCCCCCAGGGCTCCTTCTGGCTCCATCCTACTTCCTTCCTCAGTCTCCTCTGCAGCTTCTTCTCTTCCTGCTCAGCTCCACCCTCCATTTGGGTGTGGCAGGGAACCTGGAAACTCCCCTTTTCCTGGGGACCACCCTGTTACAGTTACAGTATAGTGTTCAATAAAATATGAAACTCCCTGACCTCATAGGACATTGTCTTGTGTTCTAGTATTCCATTGTTTAATGTATCATTTTTTATTTATCCAATCTCATTGATAAATATTTACATTGTTTCTAATCTTTTGCTGTTACAAATAATCCCACAATGATTAAATTTTTATAAATACCATTTCACATGTGAGAGATTTTCCTCTCTCACAAGTGGAATCACTGAATCAAAGGGAATTTGTAATACATGTCGCATAGGGATGATTACAACTCTAGCAAAGTGTTCCATACATGTAAGTTAATCATGGCTTTGATTTTTAAGGACTATGGATTATATTTTTGGGTTAAAAGATTTATAGTCCTTGGATTAGATTAAAGTAATATGACATACATTGCTTTAACAAATACTGACTGCCTACTAGGTGTCCAACCCGGTAACACAGTGATGAACCTGTTAGGGTTGGTGATGCTGAGACAGATTTAAATTCAAATAAACACTCAGAAAAGCATGGATTTATAAACTCGGGTTCTGAGAAAGAGTATAAAGGTGGTTGAATAGGTGGGTAGAAGATAGTCAAAGGCCCTTTTTTAAGTGTTAGTGTTGCCAAAATCTAAGTGATGTGTAGATGTTAATTTGTGGAGAGCTGGTTTTGTGTCTAGAATAAACTGGGGAGAAGAAACTTTATGGGCAAAGACCCTGAGGTAGAAGGGAACATATAAGGCCTTGTATTTTAATGAAGCGGCATCTCTTAGCCTTAAGGCTTTTAGAGATTTCTTAACTTTATACTATTTTATTTTCAGTTCCCTCATCTGTAAGATCAGGGAACTCTTAAACAATAATTTGTAAAAATTCAAGATACTATAAAGTTTCTGGAATCTTATATTAAATTTTGAGTACATGAAATCAATAAATACCATGTTTTTTTCAGACTAATCAAAAAAAGCTATTAGTGCTATCTATTTTTTTTAAAGATTTATTTATTTATACAAGCACTGGGTACAGTCAGAAGTGCGGAAGGGTGAGAGAATTCACCAGAGCCAGAGGGTAGAGTGGAGCAGGCAGATGTACTGAAATACACTGCTGAGGGGAACAGCGGGCGGCAGGAGAGGTCTGCGTGCCATGTGGGACCCTCGCCGGTGGCTGGGCGTTGAACCGGCACTGCAGAGGCTGTGGGCAGCTCAGTGCTCAACCGCTGCGCCACCAGGGGAGGCCCTATTAGTGCTATTTAATGTGTATCTGTATTCCATCATCTTCGCCAAACTGTTTTGTTTTGCTAATTCAAAATAGTATCTCTAAGTTACATTAAAATCTATTTCATTAGTTGCTAGCAAGGCTATGCACATTTTTCCATATTAGATTTTTTATATACTAATTTATAATTTTAATACTCAGTATGTTCTAGCTACATTTATGATCTGCATTTTGTAGACGCATTTTTAAGCTCTGGAAATTATGCTTACTCTGTCTTTTTTCCTTTTTTCTCTGTCTTTTATTGCCCAGTTTTGGGGCCTCTTGAGCTAGGGCTCTTATGACATTTGCTTTTCCCTTTTTCCCTAGCAATTCTTCTTCTTCTTTTTTTTTTAATTTTAGCAATTTTTGTTTTATTTTAAGCCTGGTTAGAAGATAACATTAATTTGGCTACTTTTAATATAATCATAATATAATTACCCTTGGTTTTACTATAATTTGGTTTTTAACAGAAAGATGCCTATAAGTGTCCAATACAATGATTTTTTTCCCCCAAAGTGAGCACACAACCATGTATTCTCAGAGCACCCACATAGAGCAACAGCTTTCCCAGTACCCTAGAAACTCCTTGAATTCTCCCTTCTCCAAGGAATGTATCCCGTTTCTTATAGTACTATTCTTACTATTCTTACTTTTTAACAATATATATTTTGTTAATATAGTTTTACCTGCTTTTTGTGTTTTATACAAGTAGAGTCATGCAATTTGTACTCTTGGTTTTAACTTCTTTAGCTCAAATTTTGTTCATTCATAACTGTTGGATGAAGCTGTAGCTTTTCATCCTCGAAACAGGTATACTGTAGTTTTCATTTTGTGAATATGCCACAGTTTGTTTATTCATTCTTTTTTTGGTAGGCATTTGTATAGTTTTTAGCTTTTCATTATAAATAATGTGGCTTAGAATTCTAGGAAATCTCTTCTGATCTTATATGCAGTTCTGTCAGGTATACACTTTAGAGCAGAATTATTGGGCTATAGAAGATAACCCAAACAGTGTCCAAGTGATCGTATTCGTTTTTCAAATGACTGTCAGTTTACATTGCCATAGCATCACACGCAGGTTTAGATTGGTTCACATCTTCTCCAACATTTGATATTTTCCACCTCTTTTACTTTAAACATTCTAGTGGGTATGTTGTGTTATCACATTTTTACTGTTTTAATTATTGAAAAGGTAATTATTTTGATACTTTGCTCTAGTTTATCTCCTTCCTTTAAAGTTTTTGTGCATTTAGTTTTAAAAAATCTTTGATGGTCTATGTTTATATATAATTATTTGTAGTTATTAAATTACCCAGCACATTAACTAATTTGCTTGCTAATTGTTAATATTTTGCTTTACTCCTTCATTCAACCAACCTTCATTTTTTTGCATGGTTATCTCCTTGTGATAAATTTTGCTAATATGAACTTTTATTACAATTTTTAATTCCTTTTTTAAGGAAGGTTTAGCTTCATAAATTCATGATAGTTTTACCATGGTCTCTGTAGTTATTCTTTTTGGTAGCTTATTATTAGTCTTGGTTTCTGTAACACGACTTAGTTTGTTTTTTCTTTCTCTGTCTCTTCTCTAAACTCCTTTAAATGTTCCTATTACTCTAGATTGTTTCTTTAGTGTTCTTACCTTATATGCTCACCATATTCCCTGCTTCCCCCTAATGTCTAGAATCATATTTCCAGTTGCTTAGGGGATATCATGCATTAAGATTTTTGCAGGTGTTTTAGACTTGCATTTATCTTCTAGGTTAAAAACACCTATCATTCTCATTTTCCCACAAGTAATTGTCAAAAAATTCTGTTGAATTTTTTTTTTAACATAGGAAGTTGATTTCATACAGTCACAAACAGTGGGTGGATTTGTCTCTTAAAATAGGGATTCTTATGTCCTGTCCCTCCTCCCCACCTTAGTGCAGACTGGATCATGGTCTAAACTATTGTTCCAGTTAGTCTTGGTTTTATTTTTTTGGTCTGACTCCTCCCTTTTCTTTTCTAGTTCCTCTGACTAGAGAATGCAAACACTGACAAATAATTTAAATAATTTTTTTTAATTCAGAATTCATAAAACAAAGACAAACTTTCAGTTTTTAATTTCAACAAACTGACAAATGACAGCTTTTGTAACATTTATATTTCTGAAGTTATTAAAGTTCTAAACGGCACTAAAGCTTTTGTAACTCTCTCTTAAAGGATTTTGTTAAGTGTTGACAAATTGTTATCCAGAAATGTAGAGCACTTATTTCCTTATATATCCTCTAACACTAGTTATTATTATTTTTAAAACTAGTATTTAGTTTGACAACAGAATGATATCTTGTTTACTTTGCATTTGTTGATTCCTGGTTATGGTGAATATTTTTAATGTTAAATTTATGTATTATTTGGTAATTGTTTCTCAGGCTACCTTAATGATATAACCTACTTTTTATCAAGCTCTTTCCTGTCTTCACAAATATTGTGATAAACATTTTGCCTATTACCTATTTTAATCTTCTAGGCAACCCTATTAAGTATTGATACTGTTATTTGAACGAGGAAACTATTTTACAGGGAATTTGACTTTGTATTTGACTGCTACATAGTTAGAAAGCTTAGATTCTGTGATCCATTATTAAACTAGTCCCTCTCAACTTTTTTTATTATTGCTGAGAGGATTGGTTTATTTATAGGGGATTGGATTAAATATATAATTATTCTAGAGCAAAGAGAGATGGCTATGATTTATCAGGTTTTTCTGAAAGCAAAATGATTAAGTTTGATATTTGGTTGGGTTCGGAGAGCAGAAATAATAATTTAGTAAGTTTGGTTCTATTTAGAATGTTTGGTTATAGATGTTTACATTTCAAAGAGTTCTTAAATAGTTCTCAAATTAATGCTCTAGTGCACACTCTTGTGGTGGATTTTCATGTTTCCTGATCACATAAATTTGGGTAACAATTATGCTTTTCTTAGCACAGGAACCTTCTAAGATTTGTTTATGCTAGAATTTCCCAAATGAATTTGTGCACTATTCTGTGGTAGACCTATTCACATTTAAAGTATATTAGTTTGACAAAAAACCTGATGTGGTTTGTCCTCTCATTTTATTTGGTGAAGAAATGGAGTTCCACTGTGGTTAATTGTGTCACCTAAGGTCACATAGCTAGTAAATGACACAGGACAAGATCCAGTTATTCTTGTGTATTATATTCTTCTGATAATGTTACATAATATGAATATTATGTTAAAAAGTTGTAAAGCAAATGTGAGTGTAGTTTTTTCATTATTTCTATCTAGTCCAGTGACTAAACTAAGTCTTATGCTTTGAAAAATACATGTAGTTTTTGCAATTCTGAGATGTATATACATATGAATAACCTCATTTAGCATGAATATATAACCATAATCATTTGTGTTTAATAATAGAAATGAAAAGAGTACCATTTCCTATAGTTAATATGTCACAAATGTTTGGTTTAGTTTCTGTAGAAAATGTTTCCTGACTGCAATGAGAGAAAGCGGAGTACATTGTCCCCTCTGTCGTGGAAATGTGACTAGAAGAGAAAGAGCATGTCCTGAACGGGCCTTAGACCTTGAAAATATCATGAGGAAGTTTTCTGGTAGCTGCAGATGCTGTGCAAAACAGGTAGAGTAAATGTGACATAGTTCTTAAAGTCAGGTTCCTTAAAGTCAAGTGAAATTCTTTGCTTTTTCTTGGTGGGTTCTGTTTTGAAGAGAAAGGAATTATTTTGGTTGGGAATTGGGTAAAATAGCCCACAAATCTGTGACTTATAAATTTGACTAGTTTGTAAACTTACTGAGAACAGAAACCAAAAGATACAATTTCTGAATTTGTCATAATTTTTACCATGGTACTTTTCTCAAAGAAATTTCTCAGTTATTATTAAATGAATTAAATGAGTCAGTTGATACTTATTTAACTCATTAAAATTCCATTAGAAATTCAACCCTTAGATAAGTTTTCTGATGGTAGCATTGTTATTTCAGTTTTTTTTTTTGAAAGATTTATTTATTGATTTATACAAGCACTGGGTACAGTCAGAAGCGCAGGAGGGTGAGAGAATTCACCAGAGCCAGAGCAGGGAATAGAAAAGGCAGAAGGACCAAGCACACTGCTGAGGGGAGCAGCGGGTGGCAGGAGAGGGAAGGGGAGCAGCCAGGGATCGAACCTGTGCGGCAGAGGCTGTGGGCTTCGCAACCCAGCGCTCAACCGCTGTGCCACCGGGGAGGCCCTGTTATTTCAGTTTTATACACAGAAATGAACCAAATGGATTTATGTTGTCAAGGAACTTTTCTAGTTGCCCTTTTTAATTGTATTTATGTATTTATCTAAGAAATCACAAAATATTAGGTTGATGACTTTGCTTAATTTTTAAGGAAAAAGTAGGAAAATCAAATATTGGCAAAAACTGCTATTAATTCTCCAGTTTGTATTTTCCTTATACTGTTATTTGATGAGTGAATGAAATGATGAAGGGAAGTTAGACTTGGAGTCTATCTATGTATTTATGGATTGATTATTGCCACTTTTTTCAAACAACTAATAAAGCCTGAGCAAAACCAGTTGCTATTTCATGCACTCACATAAGTCAGATATGCTTTTCCATCTCTTTGAGGAAATTGTTAACTGACAGGGCAGTGGAGTGAAGTTGCAAAACACACTTCAGAAATTCTGGCTCTCTTCCTCAGTGTGAAACTGAAAAATGCCCAAGTGTTAATCTGGGAACTTACTTTTTTAAAACTGTTTTCTAAATTTGCTAGGTTGCTGTGAAATAAATAGGTATATACCCTAAAACATGAGGTAACCTCTTAATTATAATTTTACTTTTTGTCTACTAATTTTCTGTAATACTATATTTCAAGCTAAAATTACTAATGTTTTTTACTGAGTCTGTGGGTGGATGGACCTTTCTCCATTGTCTCTGCATATAAAGGATAGAAAGTTAAACCTTTTCAGCTCTGTTTACTAAAAAAGTCCAAAAAACTTGTTTAAATGATGTATTTAGTTACCTATTTTTGATTTTTTTTTTCTCATGTTGACAATACCTCAAATCATAGGAGTTTTAAATTAAGTCATATTACATTTTAATCAATAACTTACAGGTTAAATTCTACCGCATGAGACATCATTACAAATCTTGTAAGAAGTATCAAGATGAATATGGTGTTTCCTCTATCATTCCAAACTTTCAGATCTCTCAAGATTCAGTAGGGAACAGGTAAGCAATATTTACCGTAAAAAGATAATTTGGGGATGAGGGGTATCCTTTTATTTTTTTAATTTATTTATATACATTTTACATCATCATCATTTTTGTACAGTGTTTGCTTTCTCCTCTCAGGTGCAGTCCCTGTAAAATTTCCACCACCAATTCATCTGTGTACCATCACCATAGTCCCTTATGCCCTTCCCTCCCCTGTTTTGAGCCCTCTCCCCTGCAGAATGTCTCTGATTTATAGTTCCATTTTAATTTTGTTTTTTAATTTATTATTATTTTTTTCCCCCTGATCCCATATTTCATTCCCCTACATTCCTCCTATAAGTGAAACCATTCAATATTTTTCTTTTTCTTTCTGGCTTATTTCACTGAGCATAATCCCTTCCAGCTCCATCCATGTTGCTGTGAATGATATGAGTTTATCTTTTTTTGATTGCTGAGTAGTATTCCATTGTATATATATATACCATATCTTCTTGATCCAGTCACCTATTTTTGGGCATTTGCGTTGTTTCCATATCTTTTGTTGTAAGTAGTGCTGCAGTAAAAATAGGGGTACAGGTATTCTTTTTTTTGTTTTTAAAGATATATTTATTTTTAAAAGCACTAGGGTACAGGCCAGAGGCGCGGGAGAGTAAGAGAATTCACCAGAGACAGAGCAGGGAGCAGAACAGGCAGAAGGACCAAAGTACACTGCTGAGGGGAGCAGTGGGTGAGACAGGAGAGGTCTGCCTCACCATCTGGGAATCTCTCTGGTCAGCCAGGAATCAAAGCATGCTGCAGAGACTGTGCACAGCTTCACAGCGCTGCGCTCGACCTGCTGTGCCACTGGGGAGGCCCTAGGTATTCTTTTGAATCAATGTTTTTGTGCCCTTTGGGTAGATACCTAGGAGTGGAATTGCTTGGTCATATGGATGCTCCATTTTTAGTAGACTAAGGAGCCTCCACACAGCTTTCCATAGTGGTTGGACCAGTTTGCATTCCCATCAGCAGTGCAGGAGAGTTCTTTAAAAAGAGAATTTTTATAGTTGAAATGGAATTTGTTAATGGAACTGTGGTAAGCTGTTTTTTTGTTTTGTTGTGTGTGTGTGTATTTTTAAGTAAATTACCAATATCTTCTCCCAGACTGCAGGTTGTTATTTTGTTTTTGTGATGGTTTCTTGTGAGGTCTACAAAGCTTTTTATTTGATGTAGTCCCACCTGTTTATTTTTTTAATATTTTTTAAAAGATTTATTTTTATTTATGCATACAAAAACTGGGGTGTAGGCCAGAGGTGTGGTTGGTGAGAGGATTCACCAGCAACAGAGTGGGTAGCAGAACAGGTGGAGTGACTGAAATACACTGCTGAGGGGAGCAGGGAGCAAGACAGGAGGGGTCTGCTGTGCCTTGTGGGTCAGCTACCTGGCCTTGAACTCAGGCTACAAGAGTGGTAGCGCTGAGATTTAACTCCTTGGCCACCAAGGAAGTCTCCCCACTTGTTTAATTTTGCTTTTTTTCCCTTGCCATTGAAGTTGCATCCCAAAATACATCTTTGCAGTTGATATTTAGTAGTATAAACCCAAAGTTAGATAGAATTAGAAACAACTGACAAATTAATAAAAATTTTAAATTGTCATATATCAGTTGGAGTTAGAGCATTTGTCTCCAAAAGTTTGCTTGACACATGTGAGATTGAATCTGGGAAATCAACTTCCTATGAAACATTTTAGATTATGTTATTTAAATTATTATTTCTTAGAAATAATTATTTCTAATATTTTTTGAATAATATTTCAAATAATAGATTATCTCTTAGAAATAATATTTCTAAAAAATACATGTTTCTAAGAAATTTCTAAATATACATTAAGAAAATATACATTTACTTAGAGTTGAGAGTTGATGGCTGTTTTCTTTTGCAACTGAAATTAAATTGAAAACTAGAGAAAATCCTTTTCAATAATATATTTGCAAACTAGAAAGTCCTAGTTTGGTTTTCGGTTTAATGTTTTTGATGTCTGAAAAATAGTGTTTATTCTGATAGTAAAATGACATGAAAGTGATACTCATTGGTATTAAATTCTATCAATCTCAGTTTTTTAAAAAAGTTAGGTTTTGTCTTGATTTGTATCTTACTGAGATCTATCTTTAAACCGTTATTTTTTATTTTTTTATTTTTTTTTAGAGGCATGTTTTATTTATTTGTTTGTTTGTTTGTTTTGTTTATACATGCACTGGGTATAGTCAGAAGCACGGGAGGGTGAGAGAATTCACCAGAGCCAGAGCAGGGAGCAGAGCAGGCAGAAGGACCGAAGTACACTGCTGAGGGGAGCAGCGGGCAGCAGCAGAGGTCTGCGCGCCATGCGGGACCCTCCTCCGGTGGCCGGGGAGCAGCCGGGGATCGAACCGGCGCCGCGGAGGCTGCGGGCAGCTTCGCAACCCAGCGCTCAACCGCTGCGCCACCGGGGAGGCCCTATCTTTAAACCTTTAAAACTTAAACCTTTTTTTGTATCTTAAACTTTTTAATGAAATTTATTTTACACAGAAGAATGGCCAAAATGCATATGTGGCTTAAAAACTAGTGAAAAACAAAGTACCAGTTACCCATTAATCCAGGTCAAAAACCAAAAAATCCAGAATACTTTTCAGCACCTAAAATCTGCATGTGGGGGCCTCCACTGGTGGCACAGTGCTTGATTGCTGGGCTGCGAAGTTGCCCGCAGCCTCTGCAGCGCCGGTTCAATCCCCGGCCATCGGGTGAGGGTCCCACGTGGCGTGCAGACCTCTCCTGCCGCCCGCTGCTCCCCTCAGCAGTGTACTTCGTCAGTCTGCCTGTTCTGCTCTCCGCTCTGGCTCTGGTGAATTCTCTCACCCTCCCGTGCTTCTGACTGTACCCAGTGCTTGCATAAATAAATAAATAAATCTTAAAAAAAAAAATCTGCATGTGGATCTCAATCCATTTGAACCCCATATTCCCAGAGGTGATCACTGTTCTCTTTCTTAGTTTACCCATTCCCTTCCTTTTCTTATTATCACACATGCAGTTATTCCTGAGTTTTAAAAAGCTCAATAGCAAGCACAAACGTAGTTACATAAGAAAAGGCGGTAATGATGCTGTTATAGAAAGGCTCCTAGGAGACAATATGTTAAGCAGAGTTTTCAAGATATTATTTTAGTAGCATTTCATTTCACATGTTGCTGATAGTTACCATTCTTATACAATCATATTGCAGTTACTCCTCAGCTGAAACTGGTCTAGTAAAGATCTTTTTTTTATATTATTGTTTTTAATTTTTATATTATTGTTTTTAATTTTTAAATTTTTTTTTAATTTTTAATTTTTTATATTATTGTTCATTTTTAAGCAATATTTGCTTCCTCCCACCCCCTCAGGTGTAGTTCCCATAGAGTTTCCTTCACCAATGCACCCATGCACCATCACCTCAGTCTCCTGTGCTCCTCCCTCCCTCGCTCCAATCTCTCTCCCTTCTCCTCCTCTGCATTATGTCTCTGATTTATAATTGTCTATTTTTGCTTTTTTGTTTTGTACTGTTACTGTCAGTTTTTTACACTGATGTCTTATTTGGTTCCCCTATATTCCCGCTGTAAGTGAAAACATCCGATATTTTTCTTCTCTCTTCTGGCTTATTTCACTGAGCATAATTCCTTCCAGCTCCATCCACGTTGCTGCGAATGGCATGAGTTTATCTTTTTTGACTGTTGTATAATATTCCAGTGTGTGTGTGTGTGTGTGTGTGTGTGTGTGTGTGTGTGTGTGTGTATCTATATCACATCTTCTTGATCCAGTCATCTATTTTTGGGCATTTGCGTTTCCAGATTTTACTTATTGTAAATAGTGCTACTATAAACATGGGGGTACAGGTGATCTTTTTGAATCAATGTTT
Organism: Talpa europaea; assembly: GCF_964194135.1. Classification (NCBI taxonomy): domain Eukaryota; kingdom Metazoa; phylum Chordata; class Mammalia; order Eulipotyphla; family Talpidae; genus Talpa; species Talpa europaea. The sequence goes on from NC_140080.1 coordinate 68,004,736, forward strand.
TTGTGTCCTTTGGGTAGATCCCTAGGAGTGGAATTGCCGAGTCATAGGGTAGCTCCATTTTTAGTAGACTGAGGGACCTCCACATAGCTTTCCATAATGGCTGGACCTGAAACTGGTCTAGTAAAGATCTTTAGTAGTTTCTAATGGCATCATCTGCAAAATTTGTTTAATTCTCATTTGGACTGCTTACTGTCTTTAGATATAATTTGGATGTAATCTTGTTATTTTAAAAATTGCCTTATATTTCTTCGTCCTTGAGTTTCTTTTATTATTACACTTTTGCTAGATAGTAATAACCCAACAATTTGCTGTTAACCCAATAAATTATTCTTTCTTGCATGGATGGTGCTTGTTTTGTTCAACATTTGGGTCCCCCCCCCCCCAGGAGATATGCTCCTTTCTTATTCCCTTAGATCCAATTGGTTATCAGTACTATTGATTCATAATAATAGTATTGCTCATCTGTGCTTTACTTCTATCCTTCTTGTCACTTTCCTAGCTCAAGCACTCACCATCTCTCACTTGAACTATTATAGTCATCTTTTAGTTGGGGTCCTCCTCTAATCTGTCCTATGTGCTATTACCACAGCAACATTTTAGAAGTGCAATTTCTTTCCCTAAACTTATACCTTCCTCCCTGTACTGTTTCAGTGACTTTCCATGACCCCATAGTACTGTTTCTCTTCCTGAGTTCTGTGGACCAGAAAAGGCTCTGTGAATTACCTAGCCTGACAAATTCTTTGTGCATGTGCTTTTTTCTGGAGAGAGAATGTCAAGATTTGCAAGGAGTCCCATGTTCTAAAATCCTAATTTATAAGACATAATCCCTTATTCGAAAGCCCTTTTTGATCTGACACTTGCCTTTCATCTTAGCTTTGTTTGTTTCTTGGCTACCATTTTACTTCAGTATATGTCTTGACCATGTTGAATTATTTGTGCCATATTCTTGCCATCTTTGAGAGCAGTGTAACTTTTTTTCCCCCCTGACCTCCCTGCAGTATAACTTAGTGGTTGAAAAATGAAGGCTTTTAGCCAGTCTGACTGTTTTTGTTTTTTTAGGGTTTTTTTTTTTGGCAGTCATTTTTTTTAAGATGGTAGGAAGTTTAAGATATGAAACCAGCGTATATAGTCAGGATCTTGGGAGGGAATAGTATGTTCAAATTAGGTAGTCTGAAGCAAATTGAGTAAAAGGAACTATTTTCTACTAGTGTAGGGCATTTGGTATACTGTGTGAGCAGTGTATAGAAAACCACAAGGGATAGTGATATGTTCTGGGTCTGCTGAAAGCAGGGAGAGGAGGAAGTAGGTTCCAGAATGCTTGGAGAAAGAAAGCTTTATGAAGAAGATAGTTCTAGAGGGCTATACATGACAGTCAAGGCAGTTTTACTGAGAAGGAGTTGAGGGGATAATTATCCTAACTAACCTTTTGTTTCGCCCTCCAAGTCCCCTGATGGACTGAACCCATCTGGGGAGCAGAGAAAGGAACCTATTGATGCAGGATTAGTCTTAGTACAGAAGACATGGTGAAAAATGGAGGAGAGAAGATTTGCAAGGGCAGAATCCTAATAAGGATTTGTTAGTAGCCAAATATATTGCAATATATTATATACTGTATTCCATAGTTTCCAAATAACCCAATAGAAAGAAGAAAACATCCAGTATTTTTTTTTTTTAAAGATTTATTTACTCATACATACAGGAACAGGGGTATAGGTCAGACATGTGGGAGGGTGAGAGGATTCACCAGAGACAGAGCAGGGAACGGAACAGGCAGACTGACTGAAATACACTGCTGAGGGGAGCAGTAGGCGAGACAGGCGAGGTCTGCTGTGCCATGTGGGTTTCTCGCTGGCCTGCCGGGATCGAACTGGCACTGCAGAGACTGTGAATAGCTTCACAGCGCTGCGTTCAACCACACCAGGGGAGGCCCACATCCAGTATGTTATTAACAGTATCTATAATATTGTAAACAAAGTAGTTCTTACCAAGGAAGACAGATATTGCTGATATTAAAGAAATGATACAGAAATGATTTTTCCCATTGATTCTGGAAAGAAGACACTGATACAGTAAACATCGTTCTTGTTTTAAATGCAAAACACTGTATAGGCCATAGTTTAAAGACCTTTAGTGTAGGCTATCATAATGCCTTACTGCAGTTTATTCAAGTTTTTCTTCCAGGGCTTTTCTCTAATACTTCTGACATAATCTAGATGTGGTAGTAGAATGGACAGGATCTGAAAATTCAGGCAGTTGTCTGTGAAGATTAGCTTATTTAATTTAGCATAATGTCAGGTTCACTCATTGTCACATTTGCAGATACTGTTCTAGACTGAATAATATGCCATGGTATGTATATATCACATTTTAAAATTCATTCATGTCTTTGTTTATTCATTCACAAAATTGTTTCCTCATCTTGGCTATTGTGGATAATATTGCAGTTAATATCAGAGTGCTAATATTCCTTTGAGATTTGGATTTCAGTGCTTTTAGATAAATACCCAGAAGTGGGATTACTGCATCCTATGAGTAGTTTTAATTTTTCTGAGTAACCTCCTTACTATTTAAATGGTGCAAAAATATACCATTTTTGATTCCAACCATAAAATGTACAAAGGTTCTAATCTCTACATCCTCACCAACACTAAGGTCTTTGTTTTTTGGTATTAACTATCATAACAAGTGTGAGAGAGTATCTTGTGGTTTCAATTTGTATTTCCCAACGATATTGAGCATCTTTTCATATAATTGTTTGGCTGTTTGTTGACCTTCGAGAAATGTCTCTTAACAGTTTTTAGTCCCATTTTGTATTGAATTATTTATTTCTTCATTATTGCATTGTAGGAGTTCCTTATATTAACCCTTTGTTTTACATGAGGTTTGTAAATATTTTCTCCCATATGTTGCTTTCACTCTATGGATTGTTTCTTTAGTTGTGCAGAAGCTTTTTAGTATGATATGGTCCCACTTGTCTTTTTGCTGTTTTATTGCCTGATTGCAACTATCCTTGTTCAGTCTTTGGCTATTTTTGTTATTAATTATATATCATGTTTTATATGTATGTGTCTATAAACGTAATATTTATTGTCATTCTTATATTGCTTTTTATTATCATGCTTGAGAAATCCTTTTCCACATCAGTGTTCTAAAGATATTCCTTGGTATTTTAAAGCTGTACTTTTCATATTTATTTTGAATGTATAATATGAGGTAGGAAAATTTTACCCATGTCATTAACCATTTTTCCAGTATTATTATTAAACCACTCTTTTCATAATGCCCTACAAATCTGTTCTTTTTTGTCAGTTCATTTGTTTATTTTTCTAGTACCATGCTATCTTAATTATTAAGGCTTTAACAGCAAGTCTTGGTATCAGGCAAGTTTCCTCATTGTTTTACTTATAAAATTGTCTCTGTTATTCTTGACTCTTTGCTATTCTATAAGAATTTTAGGATCGGATTTTTGAATTTCCCAAAAATTCCTGTAGAGATTTTGATTAACAGCATTATAGAGGTTGAATTTATTGAAACCATAGATAAATTGGGGGAGAATTGGCATTGTATATAATACCTAAGTGATAATCCCCGTATAGAATGCCCACTCTTCCCCACTGCTGCATGTGATACATGACACTCTGGCTTGGGTACTGAGTGAGGACGTCAAGTTTTTCTGTATGTTAAATGTTGGAAAGCCTAGGTCCTTTTTGGAAAATACAAGCATAATGAATGTTTCAACTAATTTCTCCACTTTGGAGCTCACAATCCTAGTTACAAAATCAAAATTTATTTATAAATTTTTGATTCTGCCTTAGCATTCAAAAGCTTACTGGTCTAGGTAGATTATTCTGCAGAATTCTGTATCTCCTATACTTTTGTGATTGCACGTAAGTTAATATTAGAAGATGTGAATAAAGACCTATTAAACAGTCATCAGAATTTTATTTGGAAAGTAATTAATGCCATAGTTATTTAATAGTTCAGAACTATTTGAAATTTACACTTATAAAACAAATTCAGAGTATTCACTAGCATTCAAGTTAATGAATCTGGAATATACTTTATTACTTCAGGTGTATTAACTTTCCCCCCCTCTGCTTCTTAAGTAATAGGAGTGAAACATCCACATCTGATAATACAGAAGCTTACCAAGAGAATACAAGGTAAACTTTTGACAAATTTGCTATTTTAGTAAATAATATCTCACTTTATAATAACATTTTTAAATTAAATTTTAAAAATTCATTTAAATCATGCTAGAACTTAGCAGTTTAGAAATAAATGATGCATTTGCTACTTGTATTGATCACATGAAATTAGCAGAATTTATAGCTATCCTCTTTCACTGTGGTCAGGTTTCTTCCATGCATAATTCAGGTAGAGATACCAATATTCATCTGTCCATTGCTGAAATTTAGAAATACTAAAACCCAGGAATGCATGATCCTCAAAACATTTTGAAATGTTAATCATTCTGACAATCTATTCTTTTGTTTTTCACTTTAGCTATGAATTTTGTATGTTTGATTCCTAGTGACTGATTAAAGATAAGATGTTGATGGATATGGATGTTTTTTAAGTTTTTAGTTCCTAGATTGGGTTTCTAAACTGGGACCCACAGGATAGTTAAAAATTTAAGAGCTAAACAGTGACCTCTGTTGGCTTCACACAAATAACTGATTTAAATTGTTTGGACCTAACTGCTTAATGAATAAAAAACAGATTTGCATTTAGTTTTATTTTGGCCTAGAAGGCACAGTGAAAAAATTTACTGAGACACTAAAGGTAACTGGTTGAAAAATAGGAACACGTCATATTTGTGTGATAATTATGGATTATGTGTACTTTATTTAAAATTGTTTTATAGTTCTTCTGGACATCCCACCTTTAAGTGTCCCTTGTGTCAAGAATCAAATTTTACCAGGCAGCGTTTACTGGATCATTGTAACAGTAATCATCTATTTCAGATAGTTCCTGTGGTAAGTACATATGTTTCAGATGATCTTCTGCTTATGGGTTCGATTTATTTTACTTCCCTACAAGGGAACATGTTTATTTAAATTTGGATCTGGCATTATTATAAGATAGATTTTTGTCAACAGGAGACTGATAACTGTGATACAAAATGAGATATTTAAAATCTATTAACTCATTTTGAAAAAGGGAGATGTGAGGGTAAAGGAAAACAGCCTAGTGAAGAGTGAAGTAATGAAAAATGAACTAAGGACTCTTTACTGAAGAGTGGCAGAATCATTCTATTGGGACCTCTCAGGTTTTTGGAATTTGATCAAGTGATTCTGCTCAAGTGAAAGCAGCACCTGTAAGAATAAACTCGTATGTATTCTTTTTAAGTTTTTTATTGCGGTTTAATTGTTATATAAAATCAGTAGGTGTTTTTAATTGTGTCCTTGCCAAATCCATTTTACAAATGGATAAAACAAGGAAATAAAAGAACCGTACACTCTATTTGATGCATATATATATTTTTAGGGTGTATAAGAAAGTGGTAAGATTTTTAGATGCATGAGGGAGATAGAGCCGAGTGCTGGATTCCAATATTGTGTTAATGATCCTATAATTCCTCATTTGGATCATGAGTTTCACAGGTAAGTGATTTCAGCTGTGAATGAAACAGGAAAAACTGAGCTAGAAGAGATACTTCCCCTTTAGCTGTCCATTTTTATATAGAAATATTTTTTCAGAAATAGGAATAGAAGGAAAATACTATATGTAAGGATTGTAGCTATTTCTAAGCAGGTTTAGTAGGAATACTAGAAAAAAATTATAAAATAATGTTTTTTAGTCTGTTGAGCATGACCATAAACTCTTACATAACGCTAAGGAAAGACATACCACCTACTTTTACTAGGAGAGGGTCATTTCCTGTTAAATTACACTGCCAAACACGTGTCCTGGAGAAATCCCAATATTTAAGAGATTTTATTTGTTTAATATTAAATTAGCAGATTTTTGTTTTCTGTATTTGTAAAGGCCGGACTGGGCACAGTACAGGTTTTCTGATCCCATCAGACCGGGTAAAGGAGGAGTCAGAGTCCTCAGTGGCTTTTTTGCAGGTCTTTTATTGGGGTTCACCAGGCATATGGCAGGCAGGGGTGCTGGCTGGGGGGCTGGCAGGCCTCCCAGCCCCCAGCAAGTCTTCATTCTATCTGGGCTCTCTAGCGTTCGTTCTGCTGCTTCTCGGCTTCTACTGCTGCTTCTACTGTTGCTGCTACTGCTTCTACTGCTCCTGGCGTCCCCGTGACGCCTCCCTTAAAAGCACAGTCTTAGCGCAGGTGAATCCCATCTACCTAGGCCCACACCCTATTCCAGGTGCCCGCCATCAGGCATGCATTCAGGACAAGGATCCATCATCTATCCTGATGGCGGAAGGGCAGAAAAGCCTGATATTTTCTTTACCCTACAGTTTTATGTTCAACACATACCATAAACTTTGTCTAGAGTTCAGTTACTAGAATTCCTTTTTATTTCGTAATCATGTCATCCTTTAACTTTTAAAGATATATTTTAAGGAGAAAATTTAAAACCTTTATTATACTTTCATTTCATTTTACTTATAGATGAAATTAAGCTAATAATTATATCATGGTTCTTGTGTGGTTCAAGTGAGATTTTTACACACTGATCAATGATAACTATCATTGGTTAATAACTTAATAGAAATGGTGTTAATAAAGACTGTATATAGTGTTTATGTTGAACTGTATATAGTGTTTGTTTATTTTACGTAATAAAATATGTAAGATCTCTTCATTGTGTTGTGTTAGATTAGTATAATTTAAGGTAATTTGGCTGGGAAATGATCTATCTAATCATGGAATTTGGTTTTTTATATCAACATGCAACTATAAGCCAGAGACACACTACGGGGAGGGAGAGGGGTAGGAGGCATTACGGTCAAAATAAGGGGGGTGGGAATTGTATGGGGACTATAACCAAGATGAAAAAGCATACATTGTGTAAAAATGAAAAATGATGTAAAAAATATATAAAATAAAATATTAAAAAAATTCTTTTTGTGTAGATGTTTATGGTAACATAAGCCTGTATCGTTTTAATACCTTCAATAATTGCAATGTTTGGTTATTTTCATTATTATTTTTTTAAACATTTTGTTTCTATAGACGTGTCCTATTTGTGTATCTCTTCCTTGGGGAGATCCTAGCCAGATTACTAGAAATTTCGTTAGTCATCTAAATCAAAGACATCAGTTTGATTATGGAGAATTTGTGGTAAGTGAATATTTCAGGATTAAGAAAGTATTGTTTAAATATTTAATAAATTAATCTCTTCAACCTAGACTTGATTTTAAGGCTAGCTGCTGTGTGATACTGGATGAATATAGAGAAGATTCTATTGCTTTTATAATACAGAAAAATTTTGACTTGTAGAAGTAGTAACAGTTGAATTTACTGTCCACCTGTACTAGAGAGATAATTAATCAAGAAAAAACAGGCTTAACATATTAGCAAAATGATTATTTATATGGAAACTGTCTAGATTCATGGGAAAATTGTACCTATTAGTGAAGTAAAATTGGTACAATAGATGGAATATGTGTTTCTCACAGTATACTGTACTTATTAAATCCACTGTAATAGATTTCTCATATTTAGCATGTTAGACATTTTATTTTTTTAAATGAAGGAGTTTAATTATCAAACAGTGTTAGGTTGAATGGTAGATTCTGGACTTAGCTGACTGCTTTAACAGGATGAGCAAGGGTAATTTATAAAAAATGCACCCCCAAAATAAAATGAGGTTAATTTCTTCCTCCCAAATGTATCATAATTTTTAAAAAAATTAATGACTTTTGTTTAATTTAATCGTGAAATGCATTTTTTTCCAACTTCAGTCATTAAAACCTTATCTAATTCGATTAATCCTGACAAAGAAAGGCTGATACTTATTTTCCAGTGTAGGTAAGCATAGGCATATGCGATTCAAATATCTAAAATTCAGATGTGCTCCCATACAATGTTTTATGAGGAAAGTGTAGATTATTCTTAAATTCTTTTTGTGAGAACCGTATATTTGGAAAAACAAAAATATATGCATATATATATTCTAAAGATTTATTTTATTTATTTTTGCATACAAGAACAGGAGTGCAGGCCAGAGGTGTGGGTGGTGAGAAGATTCACCAGATACAGAGTGGGGAACAGAACAAGTGGATCTACTAAAATACACTGCTGAGGGGAGCAGCTGGCTAGACAGGAGAGGTTTGCTGCACCATGTAGGTTAGCTCTCTGGCTGGGGATTGAACTCATGCTGTAGTGGCTGGCGATAGCTTGATAGCGCTGAGACTTAACCCCTTGTGCCAACAGGGAGGCCCCAAAAATATATTTGTGAACCACTATAATTGTCAGATTGTTTTATCTTGCTACAGAAAAATAATTTAATTATTTAGTTTGTCAAGTGGTAAAGCCTTTTTTTAAAGCTAACATATAGGACATGAGAGATAGCAAATAGAGTTTTTTAAATTGAATGGTAATATGACTAAAATTGAGTGAACTCTAGACTTTACCTTCGATTTATGGTTAAGAAGCTATTATTCAACTGTTAATTCATTAAATGCTTATTTTCTTTAAAATGAATTTAACTTTGGATGTTTGACATTCTTGTTTAAAGATGACATAAAATTTATCACTCAGGATTATGAGTTATTCTTTTAACTAACTGTCAGGCACTGTAACTCAGATTTCATTCTGATATTGATCCTCTCTTTTGCTTATTAATTATTCCTAAATGATTACAACCACACTTAATTTTTCATTGAAATTTAGGTATTTACATCTTACATTTTTAAAGGACCATACGTGTTTGTAACATAAACTCTTTCAATTATTTGTAATATGTATCAGCATGTGTAATGTATTGGGCAGAGCATTGAGTGGAGAAGTGTGCTTTCCCTAATGACATGTTAATGTTACTGTTTTTAGAATCTTCAGCTAGATGAGGAAACCCAATATCAAACTGCTGTTGAAGAATCTTTTCAAGTAAATATCTGAAGGCTGTACACATCTCTGCATCATTGGACCTACAAGTGCCATCTTTAAGGGGAAAACTACATGAAGTTTCCATTTCAGTAACTTGATGTGTATATTAATAAAAGTAATTCAGTCTATTGATTTAGTTTTTAATTGAAAAATAAAGGTGAGCCATCTATTAAAAATTTCATTCTCATAATAAGAAGTGAAAGTTATGACATCTTGAAAAGAATTAGAAGGATTATATTTCACTAATGTAATGGTGGAAAAGGGAATCCCTCTTGTACTTTATCATTTTATATTACGTAATCCAGAATTTTTCTTTATATTGCTTTTGAAATTTTGTTCAGTTCCTTCCATTGATGTATGTATGCACAAAACACAATGGTAGCAAATTCTGAAAGATGTGATTGATATAAACTTAACAAGTCTGAGCCATTTATCAGAGTCGCAGAGTAGAAACTTGAAGTGCTAATGAAACAATCCAAAGGAAACTTTTTTAATACAGAGTCTAGCTGAAGAATTCAATTATAAGAAAATTGTATTTATATAATGTTTAATATTTTTGAAGACTAGATTTCTTTAATAATTTTAACTCTTTAAAAAGTGAAAGCTCATAAAATAATTTCCTTTTTGCTACTACCAGGGAATATCCAAAGAAAATTTTCTTTGGTGGGCAGTTGGTAATTTAAAATCTTGTTTTTTTGGCTGACTAATTTGTGAGGCTAGAGTATATAGTAAGCTGAGTTATAGCTCTTTGGCCTCAGAATTTTCAATAGTCAGTATTTCTGATTAACTAAGATTAAACTTTTATTAGTGACTATAGGTTGGTGATATGCTATTCTATAAATATATTTAAATGGGATTTGGCTTCACCTTAGTTTAGAAATTCATTCAAACCTAAAGTTATGTATATGTACATGTATTCTTGCAGTTTGTCAGGTTATATACAAGATTTTTATTAAGATTTTAGAAATGCACAAATATGGGACTAAAATGTTTATGATTTGATTAAAATTTTGTATATCCAAGAAGTTTTAAAAAGTAGCAGTCAAATCCTAAGTGTTATAGATGGCTGTTACTACACCTTGAAAATTGAGTTTACACATACACAATTACCTGTTTATATGGTGCTCATTTGTTATTCTCAGAGATAATGCATGATTATGAAGTAATGAGGCAGATTCTATTTCACTACATTTTAGTCAAAAATGGGTTTATTCTTAGTGGTCATTAATAAAATACATAAGTTGACTTGTTCCAGAAGGCCCAAAACACAGATCAAAGAAGGAAGAGTGGATTAGCTGACATTCCATACTAATACACATTGTTTATGCTTTCTTTAATGTAACTAAAAGAAAATAAACGAAAATCTCAAGTAGTTTGCTGCTAATATATGCATATATTGTATAAAAAAGATATATTTTGGTTTTGTTAAAACCCTTGTTGACTTTTCTACAGTGAACTTTTTTTAACTTGATTTAATAAAAATGTTAATTTTGGAAGCAAAGTTTTGTAAAACCTTTTTGCATTCAAACAGCAGTGATTTTATTTATGGGTAGTAATAGCAATCACCAAAAAGCCATACATCTTAATGAACATATGCCTTTGTTCTGTCATTCGAAAGAGTGATACTTACTATGTGCTTGAATATTTTCTCTGCAGTTACATAAATGTAATTGTAAGAATAGCTGTTTAATGAACTCTTCAAAGAGACCTTTAATCATAGGTTCTTCCAGTTTAAAGCAATAACTTTAGTACTTTTCTTTCAAAGTTTAATACTTCTAGTATGTCAAGTTAAGCCATCCTGAGATTTGAAAACTTTAAAGCAAAATTGTAGTAGAGATCATCTCCATGAAATTGTGCTTTGAAGTTTTGTGGATTACTTAAATATCTTTCATAGTCTTGTATACCTTTTATATAAAAGCTTTTTCATAAGAAAAACACTGATTTTATTTGCAGTTGACTGGGAGTTCCTCAGTATGGATATGTTTGTTTAAAGTCTCCCCTCCTTTTATCAATGGATTGGGTACAGGGATAGACTTTACAGATTTGCAGCTTAAATTCTTGAGAAAGTCCCTATTTTTTAAATGCTTAATAGCTGAGTCAGGATAAAGGAGGGAAACTATTAATACTCTGATACCTAAATTTCATAATACCACTAGGAAAGCTATTTCCTTCAACAAATTACAGTTTATGTTATTGGCTAGAGTCTTATTTGAGATGTATTGCTTTATTTTTCAATTAAAAGTGGTTTTCTCCTCTTTGTGTGTCTAATTAAAATTTTGTCTAGAGGCAAACATGATAACATTAACTCTCATAACTTATCCTGGGAGACTTGTAGGAAATAACCCATTATTTTTCACTTAAAAATGTGCATTGGCGAAAGCTAACACATGCTGAAACTGTGTGTTGAATTTAACTTTATAAAACTATTTCATCTTTTTTCAAATGTAATAAACTTATGTTATTTTGCAAGTGTACAGTCAGCATGATTTTCAAATCTTGTTAGCAACCAGGTAGAAAGCTAGTTAACTAGTTAATAAATACTTTTATGTGGAAAAATTACCACCCTTAAGTAGGATTAGGGCTATAAGAATATATTGCCAAATACAATGCCATCTACCTGTTGGATTGTTTAATACATACTAATTAAAATCTTCAATGACTCAATTTTTATAGACATCTTTTGGGGCTGCTATTCATAGAATGAACCCTTTGTGGAGGTGGTGACATTTTAGCCTTTGTAGAAATGATGTAATCCAGAAAACATGTAAATACATGTAATCTAAAACACAAAGTAGAATAAATTATGAATAAAGTACTCATTCCATGATACCATGCAATGTGCAATATAATTTTCTAACTGTATTACCATTTTGGAGGAAGATGGGGAATGGAAATGAGTTATATTAAGATATTAAAAGGATACAAGAGGGAGCCTCCCTGGTGGCACAAGGGGTTAAGCATCAGCATGGGTGTTACAGCCTGCATTCTTCCCATCCTCCAGCAATTGTCCAGTTCTGAGGCAGAGAAATGACAGTTAACTGCACTCTCGTCCACCCTTGAAATGAGGGAGATAAATGTGTATTTCATTATGTACTTGGTTGACAAACTTGCATTGAACTATACCATATAATTTCTTTGTGATAAGAATTGTTAAGAATATACTGGTGAAGGATATACTGTTGCTGAATTTAAGATGAGTAGGGGTCAGGGGTAGCAAATACAGAAGAGTGAAAATCAGATGATTTACTGTCATACTCTGGAACTAATGGAAAGGAAAAAGAATACATGAGATATGCGGGAGGAAATTTTATATGTGTCTAAATGGGCAAAATAATGGTAACATGATACTGAAAGTACCCAAAGAGAACTAAGCCTGAGTAATCAGGGTTCAGAGCAAGAGCAAGAAAAAAAAAAAATGACTAGAATTTCCTCAGTCCCCTTATCCTTCCTCCCAGTCAAAACGTGCCACCACTATTAACTTCTCATGCCACGGATTGCTCTGCCTGCAATAGAAATAGTAAAATATTTGACTACTTTTACTGAACTTTTGTGTTGAGAATAGTCAACAGTTACCTGCAGTAACCTGTCTTTAGTACAGAAAAGCTAAAAGTATCTTCTAAAACAGCCTTTAAATATTTGTGTGACAATTAGAAGAATGGCAACTGATTCTTTTGTATATTCATTAGAAGAATGGCACTGGGAGTGCCGAATCTAGGTGGAAACTAGATCTTGTAATAACTGAGGAATGACAGGTGAAGAATTAACCAAATAGCCTCCTGCTGCTCTTACTGACTTCTTATAAGCTATGTATAAGATGTTCTCTACAGGGCATTTTGTAGGCATGGAATTCTAATAAGCACATAAGAACTATATTATCTGGGAATAGTGCCTAATGGTACCATTAGAAATTAAATGGGCTACTGTCCATAGAGAAGTGGGTACGTAGATCTTTGCTGGGCTACTGAAAGAACTTAGAACAACCAAACCTAGTTTCTTGGGCCAGATAGCCTGGTTTTGTTGATTCTGCAGATTGATACTTAGGTAGTTTTGGACAAATAACATAGCCACTCATCTTCATGGACTGTGAGAACTGCATTATTAGACAAAAGGCTTGAGACAACTTTTTACTTTCTGTGTATTCAGTATAATTCTATCAAATATGTTTATATCTGGCAGTTTTTCCCTTTAGAAACTAAAAAAGATTGTTAGTCTTTGCTAGTCTCAACTTTTATAGGAAGATCTGTGGCATTGCCAGTACAAATCTTCCAAACAATGAGATACTATTGGATATAATATCTAACTAAAAGAAAATATCTTTCAGGGCCTCCGTGGTGGCGCAGCGGTTGAGCGCTGGGTTGCGAAGCTGCTGGCAGCCTATGCGGCGCCGGTTCGATCCCCGGCTGCTCCCTGGCCACCGGAGGAGGGTCCCACATGGCGCGCAGACCTCTCCTGCCGCCCGCTGCTCCCCTCAGCAGTGTACTTTGGTCCTTCTGCCTGCTCTGCTCCCCGCTCTGGCTCTGGTGAATTCTCTCACCCTCCCGCGCTTCTGACTGTACCCAGTGCTTGTATGGATAAACAGACAAACAAATAAATAAATCTTTAAAAAAAAAAAAAATATCTTTCAGATGAATCTTTATAGAAAATGATAAACTGATGCTTATACTTCTTAATCAAATGTATGCCCAGGACCCTTAGGATCTACCTCTTAACAACTTTCAAATACACAGCAGTATTAACTATACTTGTACTTTAAGACTGACTTTTATTTTAACATGCTTGGTTCTTAGCAAATAATACCAAGAAACAGTTGCCGAGAAGAAAACTTATTTCGTGATGTGTTAGTAAATCACTTGGCTAGCTTTTATGATTAAGTCTTAAAGGGGTTTACAGTTTTTCTGACTTTGGAAAAGTCATGAGTGTTGACAGTGTTACTTTATACCAACCTTTTTTTTTGTTTTGTGGTAGAATTATACACCTCAAAAGCATTTTTTAATTTTTAAAATTAGGTTCACTTAGGCCATCAGTTTGAGGACTTGGTTTCAGGGCCTCACTAGACTCAAATTATTGAGAACCCCTAAGAGCTTATCTGTTGTTAAGAAATACTTAAACAACCATATTTAACATTGAGAAAATTAAATTTTTCATTAAGAACTCATTACATTAGTATTAATACTATTATTACTGGAAAAGAATTTCAAAAGTTTGAGAATAGTGATACTGTTTGACATTTTAAATATCTGACTTCATGGAAGACAGCCAGATTCTTTATGTCTGCATTCAGTCTGGTTAGTGGATTATTATGGTTGAAGAATGATGGCAGTCTAGACTAATGTAGTCTAAACATAATGTAGTTGGGAAGGTAATATTTTAATAGCCATTTAGAAAGATAACTGGGTATTCTTTGATACTACAACAAAACTCAACAAATTATAACTTAAAAGTTACTTTGCAACCATATCAAACTTTATACAATGATAACAGTAAAATCATTTTTTTAAAAATATTTATTTATTTATGCATACAAGAGCTGGGGTACAGGCCAGAGGGGCAGGAGGGTGAGAGAATTCATCAGAGACAGAGTAGAACAGGCAGAAAGACCGATGTACTCTGCTGAGGGGAGCAGTGGGCGAGACAGGAAAGGTCTGCTGCGCCATGTGGGAATCTCCCTGGACAACTGGGAATCGAACCGGTGCTGCAGAGGCTGCGCACAGCTTCACAGTGCTGCGAGGCCCAACTCTTCCATTTTCAATGGATCTTGCACTCATGCATAATTTTGTAACGTTGTGCAGTGGTCAGTTGGAAGAAGGTGGTGAGTTATAAAAATATTCTATACTAAATTATGTTAACTAAATTTTTATACTAAATTATGTTAACATCACTATTGATCTCATCAGTCTTTAAAAAGTGGGAAGCCGAAAAGATCACAGCTTTCATAAATTTTTTAATTTTTGCTTGAAACCTCAATTTTATCATTGGCAGCAATAATTGCTTTCTTTGAAATGTACTTTCCTTCAAATACTCAAGTTTGAATAGTTTGTTTGCCAGTTATCTTTCAGGCAAAAATGGTGGTCCGTGGAAAAAGCTCACCTGGCTGCTCTCCCTCTCCCCAGGTGTAGTCACTGTAGCCCTCCTCAATGGTGTCTTTTCATTTTCATTTCCTTAATACTGTCTTCTGAAATACAGTAATTTTGATTCTTTCTTTTTTCTTTAGTGGACTGTGTTATTGGTGTCTTATCTAAGGAGTCTGCCTAACCCAAGGACTCAGATACTCTCCTTTACTTAGTGGTTCTTCCTGTTTTTGCTCTTCTGTTTGAAGTCTAGGATCCATTTTGGGATCCATAGTATATGGTTTGAGAGATGGTGCTTATATCTGGCTATACTTGACCCCAAAGGATTGCCTTAGCACCTTTGATGAAAATTATGAATCATTAGCAAAAGGATTTATTTGAGGACTCTTTGTCTATCCTTATGCCAGTGTACTGTCTTGAAATTTCAACTTTATATTGAGTATTGAAATCAAGAGATAAAAGTAATCCTGCTTTGGTCTTGTCAAAATTGTCTTGTTTAAGTCTTTTGCATTTCCATATGCATTTTAGGATTTCCTTGTTGGTTTCTGCAAAAATTACGGTACATTCTTTTTTTTTTAAATATTTTTTCAAATATTTATTTTTGTGTACAAGAACTGGTGTGTAGGCCAGATGTGCCAGAGTAGGGGGGGAGGGTTGGGAGAGGGAGGGTGGTGGTGAGAGGATTCACCAGAGACAGAGTGGGGAGCAGAACAGGCAGATCTACTGAAATACACTGCTGAGGGGAGCAGTGGGCTAGACTAGAGAGGTCTGCTGTGCCATGAGGGTTAGTTCCCTGGCCTGGGATTGAACTCATGCTGCAGTGGCTGAAAATAACTTAATAGCGTTGAGACTGTAACCCGTGGGAGGCCCTAGGATACATTCTTAAATGTAGAAATTTGTTTTAAAAAGCAAGTATCTCACGTATTTAGTAAGCCTATAATGAATGTAGTGTGGTGTAAAAGCAAAAAAGTTATTGCATATCCTGACTATAAGAAAATTGTTTTCTGAACTTCTACACAATTGTGCTATATTGATAAAAATATTCTTAGAATATTCTTGGAAAACTAACTTTACATGTATTATCGCTGGTTCCTCTACCTAGAATTAAAACAAGATATTGTACTATTCCTTAACATAAATTTATTCCTTAAAAAGAACTAATAACAAATATTCTACTCAGGTAATATCCTCAAGCAACATAGTATGCATTCTTTTTTAAACTTTGTATTTAAAGTAGAGAACTTTTCTCTTGGTTATCCATCTAAGCATCTGATCTCTTCCTTGTGGGAAACAATTTGTGTGTGCTTGCTGGTTGTTTAAAACTTTTTTTGATACTATGAGATGCTTTTAGGGATTCTGCAGAAAAACAAGTGTTTTAATTTCTTATACTTATATTCTTACATCATTAATTTTTTTTTTAATAGAGCATGTTTTCTTTCTTTCTTTATTTGTTTGTTTTGTTTATACATGCACTGGGTACAGTCAGAAGCGCGGGAGGGTGAGAGAATTCACCAGAGCCAGAGCAGGGAGCAGAACAGGCAGAAGGACCGAAGTACACCGCTGAGGGGAGCAGCGGGCGGCAGGAGAGGTCTGCGCGCCATGCGGGACCCTCCTCCGGTGGCTGGGGAGCAGCCGGGGATCGAACCGGCGCCGCAGAGGCTGCGGGCAGCGTCGCAACCCAGCACTCAACCGCTGCGCCACCGGGGAGGCCCACATCATTAATTTTTTTGACAGTATTTGACATCTGTTCTCAGATGTAGTCCCCATAATCCTCCCAACACCATAATCCCTTGTGCTTGTTCCCTTCCTGTTTTGACCTCTCTTCCACCTCCTCCTAAGCTATATGCCTCCGCTCTATTATTAGCTTGCAAGTTTCATCTTTTTTCTGACCCTTTGCTTTCTCTAAATTCTCATATAATTGAAACCATCTATTTATCTTTTTTTCCTTCTGATTTACTTCACTTGGCATAATCACTTCCAGCTTCATCCATGTTAGCACAAATGGCCTGAGTTTTTCTTTTTTGATCGTTGAGTAGTATTCCATTCTGTGTCTATATTTATGTGTGTATACACACACATGTATGGTGTTTATATATATATATATACACACACACACGTATATATATATATATACATATACACATACATATGTGTGTTTAAGTTGTATCCATATCTTGGCCATTGTATATAGTGCTGCAATAAGCATAGGAGTGCAGGATTCCTTTTGGATTAGTGTTATTGTGTCCTTTGGAATTCCTAGTAGTGGTGTTGCTGGGTCATATATAGATCCATTTTTAGTTAAGTAAGAAAACAAGTATATCAAGTTAGGCAGATAAAATTCTTAAGAATTTTTTTTCTGGGGCCACCCTGATGGCACAAGTGTTTGGGTCTCAGCACTATGAAGCAATCCATAGCCACTGCAGCATGAGTTCGTTCCCCTACCAGGGAGTTAACCTACATGGCGCAGCAGACCTCCCCTGTCTTGCCCGCTGCTCCCCTCTGCAGTGTATTTCAGTCAATCTGCCTGTTCTGCTCCCCACTTTATCTCTGGTGAATCCTCTCCCCCCCCCCACCTCTGGCCTACAACCCAGCTCTTATATGCATAAATAAACAAATCTTTAAAAAAATTTTTTTCTTCTGTGTGTTAGAATAATTTTTCCTTAAAAATGAAATACTTAAAATTATTGAACACTTGTGTTAATCAGTATTCAAAACGTTTTTTAAAGGACATTTTATTAAGTCCCTTTTTAAAGTAAGGACTTCCTGATGCTTCCAAATTCATTCACTTAAGGTGGTGGAAGTGTTATGGTAAAATTCCTTAGGAGACCAGGCAGCACTCAGCAGGAGGGAAGTTCTTTACTTAACACTGGAGGCCTAGAGGAGATCTTTCTCCAAAGTCTGAGTTCTGAGCAATTGGGTAACAGAGGATTTATTCAATGAGCAGGGACTCATTTACAGTTGAAGCAATCAGGGAGTACAGAAGTAGGAGATTCCTAATTGGTTATCTGGCTGTAAGGCAGGTGGTCCCTGGAACTTTCAGTATGCATTGAGACTTTGTCTCAACATAACTTCAGACATTTTCTACTTCAGTATGATGTGCCTCTGAGTGATGTGCCCCCTCCCAGCTGTGTGTATTTTCACCAATACAGTTTTGAAGTTCACAATTCCATTTTCTCACTCCGTTCCTCTTTTTAAAATTTTGTTCTCAATATCAATAATCATACTGTTTGTGTCCATTTTAAAGGATATATGTCTTCAAATATACACACATATGGATCTTGTGTTGATTTATTATAGATTGATGGTCCATTCAGATATACTACTAAATAATTGTTTATTCATTCATTTACCTTTTTTTTAAGTTCACACCAAAGGACAAGATAGTCATCCCTCTTCCTGCAAAGTAATAGATTAAAGGCAATTGGGTTTGAAAGAAATCTTGATTATTCTTTTGTGCTCAATTATCTTTTCTAGTTGTTTGTTCGTCAATGAATGATCTTTTTTTTTTAATTAAATATTTATTTATACAACACTGGGTACAGTCAGAAGCACGGGAGGGTAAGAGAATTCACCAGAGCCAGAGGGGAGAGCAGAGCAGGCAGACTGACGAAGTACACTGCTGAGGGGAGCAGCGGGCGACAGGAGAGGTCTGTGTGCCATGTGGGACCCTCGCCCAGCGGCCAGGGATCGAACTGGCGCTGCAGAGGCTGCGGGCAGCTTCGCAACCCAGTGCTCAACCACTGTGCCATGGGGGAGGCCATTCAATGAATGATCTTGCCTCAGCTTATAACCCAGTGAACTTCACAGAGATTTACCATTTACTTCTAAGCATCTACCATGAGAAAATCTTTCTCTTGATTAGGTCTTTCCAGTGAGGGAAGCCAGCCAAATTGTGAATGAAATGACGTAGGAACCTTAACTCATCTTCTGACAAAGATTTGATAATACATGTCCTGTGTCTCCCTGAAAGCAGGTAGGTGCCCAGGATGGAAATTTAGTCAGTCAGAAGACAGTTGAGGCAGTGGCAGAATCATTGTCATAGTTTCGGTTTATAGAAGCTGAAGGAGAATATGGACGACTTGCTCATGATAACAATAGCCAGTAAGAAGCAGAGCAGAAAGTGAACATAGTATTTTACTCCCGGTCCTATGACAGTTCCATTTTCATTTTACTCAGTTGTAGAACCATGAATTTCCCTTCAAAATCTATGAATTTTCTATTCTTTTGGTAATTACCTCTTTTCTTCAACTGCTTTCTGAGTTTAAGCCACACAAAATTCCAGGCTGAGAGTCATAACATCATCTCTAAGCTAATAGGTTAAATTAACTGGAGGGAGGGAGTATATTCTCAGTAACAAAAGTTACAACTGCTGGATGGAGAAATTTGATAAAAGCATTTGGTGCAAGGGGTTAAGATGCAGCGCTATGTAGCAATCCACAGCCACTGCAGCATGGGTTCAATCCCCAACCAAGGAGATGACCCACATGGCACAGCAGACCTCTTCTGCCTCACCCCCTGCTCCCCTCAGCAGTGTATTTCAGTCAATCCGCCTGTTCTGGTGAATCCTCTCACCCTCGTGCATCTCTGGCCTGTACCCCAGTTCTTGTATGCATAAACAAATGATAAAAATCTTTAAAAAATATGCTAATTAACCTGCCATCTAGGGCCTCCCCGGTGGCACAGCGGTTGAGCGCTGGGTTGTGAAGCTGCCCCGCAGCCTCTGTAGCGCCAGTTCGATCCCTGCTGCTCCCCGGCCACTGGAGGAGGGTCCCACATGGTGCGCAGACCTCTCCTGCCGCCCGCTGCTTCCCTCAGCAGTGTACTTCGGTCCTTCTGCCTGCTCTGCTCCCCGCTCTAGCTCTGGTGAATTCTCTCGCCCTCCCGCGCTTCTGACTGTACCCAGTGCTTGTATAAATAAATAAATAAATAAATAAATAAATGTTTTTAAAAAAAAAAAAAAAACACCTGCCATCTAGGGCCTCCCTGGTGGCACAAGGAGTTAAGCATAGCACTGTGAAGCTGTCCGCAGCCTTTGCAGCAGGAGTTCAATCCCCAGCCTGGCCAGGGAGCTACCCACATGGCACAACAGACCCCTCCTGTCTCACCCACTGCTTCCCTCAGCAGTGTATTTCAGTCTGCCTGTTCTGACCCCCACTCTGTCTCTGGTGAATCCTCTCACCTCCTGCACCTCTGGCCTGTACCCCAGTTCTTGTATGTATAAATAAAAATAAATCTTAAAAAAAACCCTGCCATCTAATGTAATAACATTTTGGTATTGTTAGATTGTTTTATATGTATCTATATGTAGAACATCCTGTGTTTTCATCAGGATGGGCACATATTATAACCTGAGTTTTTGTTTAGCTCTGTATCATTTTCCAATGTCAAAAACTTCAAATTATATCTATATATTTAAAAGATTTATTTATGCATACAAGAACTGGGGTGTAAACCAGACTTGTTGGTGGGTGAGAAGATTCACCAGAGAGAGTGGGAAGCAGAACAAGCAGATCTACTGAAATATACTGCTGAGGGGAGCAGCGGGTGAGGCAGGAGAGGTCTGCTGTGCCATGTGTGTTGCTACCTGGCATGCAGGGGATGGAACTCTTGCTGCAGTGGCTGGTGATAGCTTGAAAACGCTGTCTTTAACCCCTGTGCCACCAGGGATTCCCAAAATTATATTTTCAATAGTTTCATATAATCCATTGTATGGATGGGCTTCTATTTTGCACAATTAGCTCTTAATTTCTCAAAATACATATCTGTAATGATTCTACATTTAATCTTACCTTTTTTAAACTTGTATCCAATCTGGAAACCAAAGAAAACTCTAACTCTGTAAAAGACCTCTTTAGGAAGAAGGTAAGCAAAACCACCTGTTAGAATTTTGCCTAAGTAGGGCCTCCCTGGTGGCGCAAGGGTTAAGACGCAACCTATAAAGCTATCTGCAGCCTCGAGTTTGATCCCCGATCCTGGATGCCTGATGCCTGATTCCTGGCAGCCAGGGAGCCACCCACATGGTGCAGCAGACCTCTCCTGACTCGCCCACTGCTCCCCTCAGCAGTGTACTGTGGTCAATCTGCCTGTTCTGTTCCCCACTGTCTCTGGTGAATCCTCTCACCCCCCACACCTCTGGCCTGTACCCCAGCTCTTGTATGCATAAATAAATAAATCTTTTTTTAAAAAAGAGTTGTGCCTAAGTAAATAATGAACAAGCTGTGCCTGAAGGGCATTTCTGAGAGCCTGGTACTGGTTAGGTCCTATTATTTGTGTTCACAGCACTCATTTCCTTACTCCCCTACAGGTGTTTTTTCCTACTTCCCACTACTTACATTTGAATCCTTGTCTCAGGGTCTACATCTTGTGGAAACCAAAGATAAGCATTCAATCTCAGAGTGTGGCTCAATGTGGCATCAGCATTACTTGGGAAGGTATGAGAAAAGCAAATTTTAAGTTCGGTTCCAGAGCTCTGATACAGAGGCTGGGTCAACAATCTGTGTTTTAACAAGAACAACCATGCCAGGTCCTAAGTCCAAAGATTTCTATTTATTTGATCTGGGACAAGATCCACATTGTTATAATGTAAAGTAAGGGTCAAGATCCACTGAATCAGGGCCTCCCTGGTGGTGCAGCGGTTGAGCGCTGGGTTGCGAATCTGCCCACGGCCTCTGCAGCGCCCGTTCGATCCTGGCTGCTCCCGGCCACCAGAGGAGGGTCCCACAGGGCGCGCAGACCTCTCCTGCCGCCCGCTGCTTCCCTCAGCAGTGTACTTAGGTCCTTCTGCCTGCTCTGCTCCCCGCTCTGGCTCTGGTGAATTCTCTCACCCTCCCGTGTTTCTGACTGTACCCAGTGCTTGTATTAAAAAAAAAAAAAAAAAAAAGAAAGATCCACTGCATCAGGTATGTGGATCCAGGACTAGAACTACTTCCTAGTTCTTAATGTGATGCTCTTTCCACCACACTGGCTATGTTGGAAATTCAAATTTTATATATATATATATATATATATATAAAATTTATTTATGCATACAAGAACTGGGGTGTAAACCAGAGGTGTGGGGGGTGAGAGGATTCACCAGAGAGAGTGGGAAGCAGAACAGGCAGATCTACTGAAATACACGGCTGAGGGGAGCAGTGGGTGAGGCTGTTTGCCCTTCAGTGTGGGCCTCAGGCAGAAGACATGAGTTCCATATTACCCTTCTACATGTCTGAGACGCTTCCAAAGAGGCGGCCTTCTGGATCTACTGAAGGTATCTAATAGTCAAAACCCTAGATATTCCAATTTGACCATCTCTCCTGTATTTATCTCTTTTTTTTTGTTTATTTATTTATTTATTTATTTATTTGTTTGTTTGTTTGTTTGTTTGTTTGTTTATACAAGCACTGGGTACAGTCAGAAGCGCGGGAGGGTGAGAGAATTCACCAGAGCCAGAGCGGGGAGCAGAGCAGGCAGAAGGACCGAAGTACACTGCTGAGGGGAGCAGCGGGCGGCAGGAGAGATCTGCGTGCCATGTGGGACCCTCCTCTGGTGGCCGGGGAGCAGCCGGGGATCGAACCGGCGCCGCAGAGGCCGTGGGCAGCTTCGCAACCCAGCGCTCAACCGCTGCGCCACCGGGGAGGCCCTGTATTTATCTCTTAACAATGGGACTCAGGGATTTTTAGCTTATTGTTCTTATTCATTTAGTGAGTATTTATATTTAATGAGTGATTAGTGTATGCAAGGAAATGTACTATACCCTGGGCAGACAATATTGAGTAGCAAGACACAGTCCCTGCCCATGGATGTTTTATAGTGGTGGGATAGAGATAAACATTAAATATTTATATACACACAAACCTAATATTGCAAGTGTGGTAAGCTCTGCAGAGGAGTGATACATGAGGCTCTGAGAGCACAATAGCAGGATTTATGACCAAGATGTCATGTAAGACCCCAGTTGAAACCGTATCTGAGGGAGCACCATTGACTACAAAACAGGGATAAAGAACACAACCATTCTTCAGTCTTTTCCAACTTTGCAAACTCCTTTTGAACTTGAAAAAAGTTAAATCAGTAGCTGATTTTTATGACTGAGGAAATATATGGTGGTTTTCATCCAGTAATAACGCTAAACACATTTGTGATTTATTACTCACACTTATTTACACACATTTGAACCATTCTTAACAATCTCATGGGATTTTACTTTACAAACACTTGCAACTATGTGTAGCTCCTTATCCTCCCTAAGGTGCCTAAGGGTTTGGTGCCCAACGGTTGTCCATCTCTGAGGTAATTTGGGACATCTCTAGTATTGGGAATGGGAAAGCAGGAGATTTCCCCTCTCTTTTTGCTTTCTCTACTAGAGAGCAAGTGCATTTTCCAGTGATTTCTTGGAGACATCAATTTCAGACAGTTTCCAGTGCCGTTTCAAGGGATGAATGGACTATAAAAAGACATCGGTTTGCTTTACAATAAGTAATGTTACAATGGGAAAACTATATTTAAAGAAAGAGAAAAGCATAAGGGCATGCAGTGGTTGGTCAAAGTGTACCTTGAGACTCTATGGTTCAGTATAAGTTTGGGAAAAAAAATTCTCGAGAGTGTGTTTAAACAATTCTTAAAAGCGAGATTGTGGAGTGAGACTTGCGCAGGAGTCACTAAGTGTATACTGTTCCACCCAAACAATGTTGATTTGCCCTATGCCTTGAACCTCTAACCTCATCCAACCTTGGCCCCTTTGTAACAGGGTGGTCCCCAGGAAAGGGGGAGGTTCCCTGCCCCACCCAAGGGAGGGTAGAGCTGAGCAGGAAGAAGAAAAGCTGCAGAAGAGACTAAGGAAGGAAGCAGGATGGAGCCAGGAGACCTGGAGGAGGCGTGTGGAGCCTAGAGACACGTGAAGAAACTGTGCTTGTCTTTTGGTCGTGGACTGGGTAACACAGATGTGGGTGAGACCCATGGGGAGGTGACCATGGCAGCTTTTATTTTGATGTTGATTTTGCTCTTTTCCTTCCGGCCTTGTCTGGTAGTTTCTGACCCTTTTCTGTGGGTCCCCACTGGAAGATGCTTTAGACTTGTGGCAGGCTTTGGGGCCTTGCTCTGGGCCAATCCCATATGGATGGACTTTTACCCACGAGGGGATGGGTAACTTTGGGTGCTTCATTTAGAAACTAGACTCTTTGACTTACCTGTATTGTTTCCTAGTTTCATTAAAGTTCCTTCCCATTAAAGTCTCATATGTTTTGTGTTGATGCGGCGGATGGCAGAACCCATTTAGAATAGGCAGGTTTGCGGGGTTTGGGCTGCCTCTCTCCCTGTCCTATAACACCTTCACCTTCTGAAGTGTCAGTGTGGCATCTTCTGTGAAGACATCACTGATCACTTCAGAGTCTTCCCACAAGGCAGAGGGTCCTAAGGTAGTAGCTAATAGGTACTGAATAAATGCGTGTGAAAGGAATTTGCTCTTGCTTGTGGGATACTGGGGTTTTAAAATATATTGCATGGTAATTGGGAGCAAACTCATTATATATATATACTGCAAAGGAGCATGCATGATTTTAAGCTCTTGGGACACTTGTTATTCTGAAGGATGTAAAGTATTGGAATCCATACTCACAGTACTGTGGCAGAGACACAGGCAATGCTGGGGGAGGCAAGCACGTGTTACCACTCTTTTCCTGTCACATAAGGATCACATTGCTTCTAAATGTCAGCTAGAGCTATAGGCAGAGTGATGAAAACACAGAAGGTAGGATGAATGCCTTCAAATTACAAAAGTGGCTATTGTCAAAGTGCTGGTAAAACACATACATACAACCACCACATGGTGGCAGTTTAGAACTATGACATTACGGATAGAACATTCCAACCCCAAACAGCTTGGCAAAAGGCCAGAGTGGTGAAGGGAGAGCAGGGATGTTGGGACAATTGGAGCGAGCAAGTGAGAGACCATGATTTGTAGTACTTGCAGCACACATTTTGTTTCCCTTAGGAAAAAAAAAATAAAGGCACACACAAACACAAACTCATACATAGCAAAGTTCTATAGAATGCATGTTTAAATAGTATTCACTCTCAGAAGCCCTGTTAACCTGAGATGTTTCACTTGTGAGATGGCTTTTTCCTCAGGTGGTCTCACTTCTTTTGTCTCTTCCACAGTATGCTTTTATAGACACTTAAGCATTTCCTGAGGATATTTTTACTTTTTTTTAAAAAAGATTTATTTTTATTTATGCATATAAGAACTGGAGTGTGGCCAGAGGTGTGAAGTGGGGGGTTGAGAGGATTCACCAGAGGCAGTGTGTGGAGAGCAGAACAGGCAGGCTGACTGAAATACACTGCTGAGGGGAGCAGCGGGCGAGTCAGGAGAGGTCTGCTCAGGCCACAGTGGCTGGCGATACCTTGATAGTGCTGAGACTTTAATCCCTGTGCCAACCACCAGGAACGTCCTATTTTTACTTTTGTTTAGTTTTCATCTTTCATAGTTACTTTCTGACCTAACCCTCTCATTAATTGCTACTCTGCCTATATATATATATATATATATATATATATATATATATATAGCCTGACACCTGTTATATTTATATATTATAAAAACACATATGCTAATAATCCTGTCTTGAACTTGGTGGGAAATGATGACACTTCCATAAAAACATATCCAATGACATATGGCAAAAATAAATTCTGTAGAATCTCAGAGGAGGAACCTATCACTTTTGATGTCAAGGAAGATTTCAGCGAGGAAACTGACTGACCTGGACTTTGGAAGGTGAATTGTACCTGGATAACACTGGGAGGGAAGCATTCTTACAGCAGAGTATCAGGAAACAGACTCAAGACAGAGAGTCCAGGAGAGTGAACAAAGCAAAAGTTCATGGAAAGTTCATGGGCAGATGGTGAGAACTTCTTGGACCCAAGCTCAAAGTGCCTGTTCTTTACCCCAGAGTTGCAGAAGGTCTCTGAAGCAGGTCATGAACTAGTAGAGGCTGAACTTTTGAAAGTGTAGGCAGTGCAAAAAGGTTTGACGAAATATTTATTTATTTATTTTTAAGATTTATTTATTTATGCATACAAGAGCTGGGGTGGGCCAGAGGTGCGGGTGAGAAGATTCACCAGAGAAAGAGTGGGGAACAGAACAGGCAGATTGACTGAAATATACTGCTGAGGGGAGCAGCGGATGAGACAGGAGAGGTCTGCTGTGCTATATGGGCAGCTCCCTGGCCCGGGATTGAACTTGTGCTGCAGAGGCTGTGGACAGCTTCATAGGTTGTGTCTCAACCCCCTGCACCACAAGGGAGGCTCTGATGAGATATTTAGATGATACTTGAATTTTTTTAAAAAAACTTATCCAAATACCATGAAATACAGTCTATAGCTATCATGCATATGGAAATGTTCAAACATATTATAATCAACAGATTTATCACACAATTATAATTGGGTGACAAAATTAATTGAGAATCACATGCCATCTTAAACACGCTATTTTGAAATTAAGATGTCGCTGGGGAGTAGATGATGAGTGAAGAGGAAAAGTAATCGTGCCTGTATTTAAGAGTCACGTTTCCAACCCCAGCGTGCGGCTGAGGGCAGTCTTGGTTTGGAAAGGGGCTCTGTGACCAGCAAAGCTCTGATTTGCTCTGCACAGAGGACATCAGCGGACCAATACAGTCAAACATTCTCTCCCATCAAGTGCAACACAAACCTTTTGTAAAGACAAATAATATTCACTAGTTTCACTAGTGTAATAAAAAAAAATATAGCTGGTGCAGTCTGGCAAATCATCAAAAAGTTAAATGGCATGACTTTATGACCCAGCAATTCCCTCCTAGATGTATAGTCAAGAGAAATAAAAACTATATCCACATAAGAACTTGTACAATGTTCTAGCAGCATAACCCATGATAGCCAAAAATAACCCAACATCCATCAGTTGATGAATGGTTGAATAACTCTTGCCATTCTCTGTTGGACATTAGGTTTTTCATCTAAACCAGTCACTATTTTCTCCTTGCATGCACCATTTTCCTTTGCCCTGTCTAAGGTGTCTGAGCCTCACCCTCCACCTAGCTAATTCCAACTGATGTTTTATAGATTTAAAAAATTTTTAAACTATGTATTTAGTTGTCTTGGTGCCACTTAGTGATAACCCAGCATTTGTACCCTGGTTTTAGATCTCTAGCACATTGTAGATATTTATATTTGGGTCTGACTTGAGGCTTTATATTGTTTTATTAATCTACCTATTCCTGTTTTTGTTACTACAAATTTCAAATGACTGTTAATTCTAATGTCAGGGAAGGCAAGTCTCTCCATTTCCTTCTTGCCTAGCCACTGACACCAGCCCCATTCTCTCAATTCCTTTCAAAAATTTTCTTGATGATTTTCAGATGTTTATTTTCCCAGAAGAGCTCTGGAATAATTGTTTCAAGTTTCTCTCTCCCCCCCCAAAAAAAAGGAATTTAGATTGAAATTATAAATAATTTTAGAAAGCATTTTGTTATTATTTATTACAAATTTAGAAAGAGGAAAACAGAGGAGATGGCAATTGTTTAACTATAATTTTCATAGTCTCCACTCACCATTAATTTGTTCTATAAATGGTTTTTGATATAGTACGATTACAGATAAAATGGGTTATTATCAGAAAAATTTGTACAAGACATGGGGCTGGCTAAAGAAATTATTAGGCTATCTTTTAGTGGAATGTGGGCACTCTCAAGAGAATACTGTCTGATTTTATAAAAATCTGCGTATTTGATTGTCTCCTATGAACAGGACAAAATTGAAGCTGGAGAAAACTGTTAGTCATACAAATGCTTCCTATCACTAGAAATACAAATACTATTATCAAGTAGAGATTCTTGACTTGTGTTCTATAGAAAGGTAACATTGATATTACCTTTTATTTTTCTAATAATATTTGTCAGTTTTGCAATTATAAGCACATTTATTTTAGCATTCCTGATTACCTATATAGATGATTGTTCCTCAAATTCTTTTTGAAACTGGTTCTCATACCATACTCATTCTTTATTAATTGAATGAAATCTTGGTCACGTGCACATTTGTGCATGAGTTATAATTTTCCTTTCACGAAGATGATGTTTTATCAATATTCTACTTTAATGGACTATGTGAGAAATGTAATTAAAGCAAAATTCTTTAAAGGAATTAGTCTATTCATTTCATATATTTTATAAAGTGATATGATTTTGGGCCTCCCCTGGTGGCGCATGCGGTTCGATCCTGGTCCCACATGGAGTGGCAGACCTCTCCTGTCTCGCCCGCTGCGCCCCTCAGCAGTGTATTTAGTCAGTATGACTGTTCTGTTCCCTGCTCTGTCTCTGGTGAATCCTTGCATTCCACGCATCTGGTCTATACCCCGGTTCTTGTATAAATAAATAAATAATTCTTTTTAAAAAAATAAAGTGATATGATTTTGCAGAATCCAGCAGACTTAGAGATCTTGAGCCCTAGAAAGATCATGGTGCTCAACCCTTTATCAAAAGAACAACACCACCAGCAACAATAACACTTACGAAAGAGGACGTTTCAGACAGTTTAGTCATGAGAAGAAATCAAAGTTTCATGACGTTCTCATGTGCAAAGGAAGAGGCCTTTAGGGAACTAATTCAGAGGGTTTTTTCCTCAACAAGAGTATATACAGTCAGGGCCTCCCCGGTGGCACAGCGGTTGAGCGCTGGGTTGCGAAGCTGCCCGCAGCCTCTGCGGCGCCGGTTCGATCCCCGGCTGCTCCCCGGCCACCGGAGGAGGGTCCCACAAGGCGCGCAGACCTCTCCTGCCGCCCGCTGCTCCCCTCAGCAGTGACCTTCGGTCCTTGACCTTCGGTCCTTCTGCCTGCTCTGCTCCCCGCTCTGGCTCTGGTGAATTCTCTCACCCTCCTGCGCTTCTGACTGTACCCAGTGCATGTATAAACCAAACAAACAAACACATAATAAATAAATAAATAAGACATGCCTCTAGAAAATTAAAAAAAAAAAAGAGTATATACAGTCAAAGAGAACATCTATGATATTATGAGATCAAATACATACATTTTGAAAGTTTGGTTAAAAGGCACTTATATTTAAATGGGTGTGTGGAGAATCAGATTCTCCTAACAAATTTGAGTCCCATAAAATTATAGAATGACTTCAGCATTTCTTCAGAAATGCTCATTTCTTCCCAGGAGAATGTCTTTCCAAGCCTTGTTTCAAGACAAATTCTTGACCACATTAATCTTACAATTTAGTGTAGGTATAAGAAAAAATATTAAAGTTCTGAATTTTCCTTCACTTCTTTGATGCTTTTAAATAAAAACATCAAATTTCAAATACTTTTCAAATGTCTTTCTTTTAGGTTCCAGAACAAATACTTAGCCCAGCTAATGAAAAGTCTACAATTTAATGAACAACAACAACAAAACCCTCCTCCCACTCCTATGCTTTGATTCCTTTCTTCTGAGTTGACTCTCATTGTCAGTTTCTTATGTATTTCTTATAATGAGTTGGGCATAGACAAGCCTGCTTTGTGAAGTTAATAGATCTTTTTCCTTTTCAGCCCTCCCTGCCCCAGGTGAATGCTCAACAGACCCAGACAGCAGAAGACAGGTCAGTGTGACTTGTCTACTCATTGAGACAAAGGTGGGCTAGTCAGGAGCTTTTTCAGGAAACTGGACACAGACATTTCTTTCTTTCTTTCTTTTTTTTTTTTTTTTTTTTTTAAAGATTTTTATTTATTTATTTACACAAGAACTGGGGTACAGGCCAGATTCGTGGGAGGGTGAGAGAATTCAACAGAGACATAGCGGGGAACAGAACAGGAAGACTGATGAAATACACTGCTGAGGGGAGCAGCGGGCGAGACAGAAGAGGTCTGCTGCACCATTTGGGACCCTCGCCGGCCGGCCGGGATCGAACTGGCACTGCAGAGGCTGCGGACAGCTTCACAGTGTGGCGCTCAACCGCCTGCGCCACCAGGGAGGCCTGGACACAGACATTTCTGATGGAGAGAAGAAAAATCAAGAAGACAGCATGGGAGAACCCTGATGCAGGCTGGTAGAGGTTTAGAGAGCTGGGAGGAAGAAGCCCAGCTAACACCCAGTGAGCCTGAAGAGGCTGAATTTGCAAAGCCCTGAAGGAGTGTTAGGGCTAAGTGTCCTGGGCAGGAGAAGTGAGGCTGAAAATGAAGGCTAAGGGCAGGTAGAGGGGGATTGGGAAGCTCCTGAGAGGGAGGAGAGAGAGGGGCCACAGTTGGGAATCTTCCCAGAAGCTAAACTCTGAAACTGCGCTCCTCTCTTCATGGTAGTCACAGGACCAGTGACAATTTCAGGCCCATGTGGTTTAGAGACCTTTGAGGGTCTAGGTTTTCCTTATTCAGCCCATCCCACATCCTTTTAAACACACTAAAATGCACATACAGCACACATTATACAAATAGTTTTTTTCCTCACTTCAATATACTGGTTATATTTTTGTAATTCTGCTTTTGAAAATATTTGGCTGTAACTTTGAATTTTTTATTGCTTTTCTTCATTTTGCAAAGTGAGAAAATCTGATCTACTATAGATTTTTTTCAATTGCAAAAATGTTTATGAATGTTAAATGCAATGGCAGATGAGTTTGACATATGAGATTTGATAGAACATTTAATTAGACATTTATTAATTTCAGATCTGTAGTTTTATTTTTAGTTTAAAGCAAAAAATTGTACTTCCTCCCCCCCAACCCCCCCTACCTCCTGCCCCGGTCTGTCTCAAACATTTTTTGAAGACAGTATTGTTCAAGCTCATTGGCCATGGGCCCGGTTTCTATGGTGCCTAATGGATAAAACAGCTTGCTTGCTTGCAGTCCTCTGACATGATGGTTTGGGCTGCTTCCTGGAACTATCATGTAAAAAACTTGCACCAGGGAGGCTTATCAGGCCTCCCTCGTGGCACAAGGGGTTAAGCCTCAGCACTATGAAGCTATCCACAGCCACTGCAGCATGAGTTCGATACCCAGTCAGGTGACCCACATGGTGCAGCAGACCTCTCCTTTCTTGCCCACTGCTCCCCTCAGCAGTGTATTTCAGTAGATCTGCCTGTTCCGCTCCCCACTCTGTTTCTGGTGAATCTTCTCCTCATTCCCCCCCGACACCTCTGGCCTGCACCCCAGTTCTTGTATGCATAAATAAATAAATCTTTAAAAAAAGAACTGCATATCCCTTCCTGAAAATTCAGTGTAATGTCATCTAGGGAAAGTGGGGTACAATGGAAAAAGGCAGCTCTCTTCTCTAACATTTTTGGACTATGCATCCCTTAGTTAGTCTGGTGAACTCACTCCATGGTTCCTTCTTAGGATAATGTATTAAATGCAAAAGATAAAATACCAGGATTACGAAGTAACCAATTGTATTGAAATACGTCAATAGTTAGCAAAAAAAAATATGATATAGTAATATATGTGTTCCTTAATGTATTAAATGACAAGATCTAGTTGTGCAGCAATGAGTATAAATATTATTTTGAAATATCAATACTTGCTGCAATTGGATAGGAAAATATTTGTTTTTTCGATTGGTGACAGTCTTAGCCACTGATAGTACTACTAAGGTTGGCTGTCTATTTTCACAATGGAGGGAAATGCTACAATTTAATCAGAAAGTAATAAAATTAACATGTAATTATTTTCTGTATCTGTTTTACAGAATCCCTAAATTCTATCCCTGTACTGTGGACCTTAAGAGGGTAAGAGATGCCCCATCATCATGAATTATTATGTGGGAGAATTACAGACACCAAGTGACTCTTAAACCTGGGAGGTTCTGATGCTGAATCTCTGATCTCTCAGCCCTCAGGACCACTACTGCCAACTCTCCTGCTGTAGCACGTTAGACAGAAAGTAAGTGCCCTTCAGTGTTTGAGATGTTCACAGTGATTTCTAATTGCCACTCACGGCCAGAGATGTGACTCTGAATTGTGCTCTCCATTCTTTGACAGCTCTCCTAGGTTACCTACTTAGAAACATTCAATTTCCTTCTAAATTTAGTATTTAACTCTAAAGTTCACATTTCATAATAAACTACCCACTTTCCGTGTTTCTGTATATCTACCCATCCATCCATCCATCCATCCATCCATCCATCCATCCATCCATCCATCCATCTGTAAGGGCAGGACTGGGCACAGTGCAGGTTTTCTGATCCCATGCAGACCGGGTAAAGGAGGAGTCAGAGTCCTCAGTAGTTTTGCAGGTTTTTTATTTGGGGTTCACCAGGCATATGGCAGGCAGGGGTGCTGGGGGGCCGGGAGGCTGGCAGGCCTCCCAGCCCCCAGCAAGTCCTCACTCTATCTGGGCTCTCTAGTGTTCGTTCTGCTGCTTCTCGGCTTCTCTTTCGGCTTCGGCTTCGGCTTCGGCTTCGGCTTTGGCTTCGGCTTTGGCTTCGGCTGCTGCTGCTGCTGCTGCTGCTGCTGGCTGGGGCTGCTGCTGGCGTCCCCCTATGACGCCGCCCTTAAAAGCGCAGTCTTAACTCAGCTGAATCCCATCTACCTATGCCCACACCCTATTCCAGGTGCCCGCCATCAAGGCATGCATTCAGGACAAGGATCCATCATCTATCCTGATGGCGGAAGGGCAGAAAAGCCTGACATTTTCTTTACCCTACACCATCCAAACAATAACCATACATTTAATAATGATACCATGCTCTAAAGATCTGAATGCGTTTATTTCCCATTCCAAATTCTCTCTTGTTCATAATCTCATGCTGTGAAATACCTACATTAGTACAAAGCATCATCAATGATATAGCCATCCTCAGAAATTTCTAGAATAATTAAAGCAAATCAAATCATTTCACTATTCAGGACTGACTGTAGGGCCAATTATGAGACTCTTCTTTTCATGTGAGCTTGTTTTCTTTCTTTTTTTTCTCTCCTCTCTCAGATGAAAATACAGCAGCCGCTTACACTGCTTTCCTGCTTTTTCAGAAACAATGATTACTTAATCAGCTGTGTCTGTGAGGTGTTGTTTTTTTCTGTTCTTGGCTCAGGCAGGGCCTTTAAAAACCTTCCTCTGGGTAGGCAACTCCATGAAAACAGTGACCAGATAGATACTTAAATTATGACACTTGAAACTAGTGTTGCTACTTCCCTTTTATCCTTACCCCAACCTGCATGTGTCATACCTCACCGACTCCGTGCACACCAAGTCCCTCTGGCCACAAAGTGCAATGTTAACACCTGAGGGCCCACAGAACCCCCAGCAGCACCTGTCAAAATGGAAGTCCTTATTGCCAATGATAAAAATTGAGCTTTCAAGAACAGGTTAGAATTTTGGAAAACTTGTATCTGCCACCATGATTTGACAGTTTTCCAAAGAGTACTTATAAACTCCTCTGATACAGTTGGTGGTGACAGTAACAGATTTACCTGATAGGTCATAATTAAATTTTGGAAGATCAATATCTTTCTAAAACATAAGTTGTTACTGCGTAGGATGAGGGACACCCCAGAACCCCCAAACCTTCCTGCTTTAAATAGGTTCTGCCATCTGCTGCCTCAGGACAAAACTATTTTAGTGAGACCTTTATTGGAAAGGAACTTTAATACAATTGATGTGCATCAAAGACAAGAAAAGGGAAATAAATAGATAAAATAGTTTCAACTTTGGAAACACCCAAAGTTCCCCACCCCCTTGTGGGCAGATGCCCGGCCAAACAGCGTTGGTCCAAAGCAGGACTGCTGAGACCTGAAAGCCTGCCATGAGTGCAAGGCACCTTCTGGTGGGGACCCACAGGAGAGGGGCAGAAAGGGCCCAGCATGTCTGGGGTGAAAGGAGCAAAATCAATGTCAAAATCAAAATAAATGCTGCCATTGTCATCCTGCCCAAACATCTCTCACCCACGTCTATTTCAAGTGTTTCCTTCCATGTTCTCTGGTACAAGTCCAAAGCCAAGATGCAAGCTCTGCTTCTTCATGTGTCTCTCTGCCCCATGTGCCCCGTGCCTGTCTCCTTCTGGCTCTCCATTCTCTCCTTTCCCCAGTCTCCTCTTTAGCTTCTCCTCCTCCCTGCTCAGCTCCACCCTTCCTTGGGTGGTACAGGGAACCTGGAAACTCCCCTTCTCCTTGGGACCACCCTGAATGATGTTACAAATCATTCACGGTTAAAGGATTTATTCAAAATGCCAGATGGATGAATGGATTTTAATATGACAGAGTATGATAAGTTCATTGACGTGGTTTAAGAACTATGGCTTGTTGAGTTTGGCTACATTTAGAAAAACAGTCACAATGACCTAAAAAGGGTATTAAAATACTCCTCCCTTTATCAACTACATTTCTGTTTGAGGCCAAATTTTCTTCACATATTTTATTAGAACAAGATATCATAATGGACTGAATCAAACACAGATCTGACAATCCCACTTTTTTCCATAACCCAGACAATGTAAAACAATGCCACTCCTCTCACCAATTTATTTTTTATTTTGAATATGCACTTATTTTTCATTGAAATGTTATTTACATTAGCATATAATAGACTTAAGTTTTATTTTTAATGAACTAATGTCTTGTTACGATGTGCTTATGGTGGCGGGATGAAAATGGATTACTCAGGGCCTCCCCGGTGGCGCAGTGGGTTGAGCGCAGCGCTGTGAAGCTGTCCGCAGCCTCTGCAGCACCAGTTCGATTCTCACATGGCGAGGCAGACCTCTCCGGTCTCACCTGCTGCTCTCCTCAGCAGAGTCTTTGGTCCGTCTGCCTGTTCTGCTCCCCGCTCTGTCTCTGGTGAATTCTCTGAGTCTCCTGCGACTCTGGCTTGTACCCCGGCTCTAAAAAAAAAGAAAAGAAAAAGAAAAAGGATTACTCAGAGTTCATGTCCAGAACAATGAGAAGCCTAGTGGGACTACACTAAGAAAGTGCAGCCCAACTCCAAGGGCAGTCTCGTTTTTATTTAGAATCAGACAGAAAATGAAAAGATCAAAGAGGGGCCTCCCCGGAGGCTCAGTGGTTGAGCGCACTGGGTTGCAAAGCTGCCCGCAGCCTCTGCAGTGCCGGTTCGATCCCCGGCTGCTCCCCGGCCACTGGAGGAGGGTCCCGCATGGCGCACAGACCTCTCCTGCCGCCTGCTGCTCCCCTCAGCAGTGTACTTCGTCTGTCTGCCTGTTCTGCTCTCCGCTCTGGCTCTGGTGAATTCTCTAACCCTCCCAACTTCTGACTGTACCCAGTGCTTGTATAAACAAATAAATAAATCTTAAAAAAAATTATGGATTAAAAAAATGTATATAAAATATATTTTAAAAAAAGATCAAAAAAACAAGCAGGCAAACTGGGAATGCACAAATGTATGGGGGATGCATAACCAACTGACCCCAGCCAAGGTTGAGAAATAAGGAGAAAGTCAAGGAAAGCCTCAGTATTTATGGTACTCTAACCATAACACCTATTGCTGTTTCTGCACATGCTGTTTTCAGCATATCTAGATCCTCATACCAGGGCTTTTGCCCTGGGAGGTTTTTTATCTCAAACTTTCCCTGTTTCTGCACATGCTGTTTTCAGCATGTGTAGATCCTCATACCAGGACTTTTGGCCTTAGAGTTTCCTTATCAACTTTCCCTGTTTCTGCACACTGAGAGGCACAGAATAGTCAAAGCAAAGAATAATCAAGGCAACGACACAGAATAGTTGAGGCACACAATAATACAAGCTCCAAAAAATTAATACTTCAACTTTTTCTCATTTTTAATAAGGTCAATATCAATAGGTTACACAAAAATTTTGGGGGCCTCCAATCATTTTTTGGAATGAAGAGTGGTCTTAAGACAAAAAAGTTGCACTCCTCTGCAGAGGAATGCACACGTAAAGGAAGGAGCAGGAGACCTTCTCTGTTCACAGCAGACAATCATGAAAAGAATCAAACATTTAATCTTTTCTTTCTCAATAATTTTTGTGGTTAATGTGACCCAGGGTGCATGTTACTGCAAAGTAAAAACTGCAGGTCAGAAATCAGAAGGAAGAAGACTGTCCTCTCAAATTTCCTTTGCTTCTGTCCAGCACATTTTCTACTTCGAGAGCAGATACTTAATGCATTGACCCTCAGGCAGTTTAGTAACACCTCAGACAGCTGAGTTCTTCCCTCAGAAAGCTGCTTGTCATGCGTTGCCTTTGGCTCTCTTTGCTGTTGCCCTGAGGTGGTGGCGTTATACATTCTTTAGAAAGTTTTGTCATTTTAGCACATGTCAGGGCAGCTTTCCTCAGCAAGTTCACATCATAAAACAGAAAGCAGCAAAAGACCCGTGCGGTGGAAATCAGGTGGATGAAGCATAGTATTGAGCACCTAGGTCAGTCCCTCCTGCTAGTAATCCAGATTGATTGAATTTTGGTGACCATATATAAGGTGTGCATAATGGAATATAAAGGGATCATGGTGTCCTCAAGAGCCACTGATGGTCTCAGTTTACATGTTTGAGCAAAAGCGTTTGTGGGATTACTAGAAATATGATATGAGCTGAACTGCTTTTTTCATGCAACACCATATTACAAACATAGACAAACCATGGTTATTAGATATTTGGCAGACTTTTTCTCAAAATGTATGGAGCGAGCCTATACTGAATACGTTCAAATTAATGAATGGCTTTTAAAATCATATTAGTGTTGGGCACATGTCATCCCATCCTCTGGAACTACTGCTTTGTCATTTTGCACATGTGTGATTTGGCACCCCCAAATCATAAAGCATTGATGATGCACCCATAATAACATATCACAACAAAGCTTGTATATTTTGTCCCAATGGGAAATATTAGTTTTTACTGGACAAAACATGTGATTTTATTGACTTTTGGGATCTGTGCCTGGTGGACAAAAGGTAGATTATAAAAAAAATTCAGAGAAAACATTCATAAGCAGAATGAGAATTGAAAGAGGAGAAATAACCATAGATAGCATAGAAATACAAAGGCTCTTAAGAGATTACTATGAACTATATGCCAAAAAAAGCAATTGATAGATACACAATGGTTTTCATTAGTTCATTTCCATTTCTTTCAACAAATATTTACCAAGCAGCCATCAAGTGCCAAGTGCTGGGGTTATACATTTCAATGGGACTGGTTTCTAGTTAGTTACCTGGGAGAGGAAGATTTAGAAATATTATAATCCATGGTGATGAATGCTGTCCATAAACAATCAAAGTATAGCAAGGAGTGATTTATTTCTTCTACTTCTTTGCAGGCCTGAGCTACAGGGGCAGTAAACTGGACTTAAGTTTGAGTGAGTGAAATCTCTTAGTCCCAGGAAGTAAACCACAGGTATCAATTTGGGAACAGCCTCAGATGCCACTTTTTTTTTATTGTGGAATCTTTGGATGCCCACTGTAGACCTGTTCTAACTTGAGGTGAGTTATTTTCTTTTTTAATAGTTTTTTTTTTAATTTAAGGCAAGTCCAATGCTAGATTAAATAAACGATATTTCTATGTTCTAATCTTGTTTACTAACAGAAGTATTACATTTCTCTACTGTAGTGCCAGGAAGGCACAGAGCAAGATCTCTATGATCCGGGCAGATGGATAAAGGAGAGGCCTGGAGCCCTCCGTGGCTTTTCAGGCTTTTATTGAGCTTTTTACAAGTCATGGGGGCCAAGGGTGCCAGGAAGCTGGCAGGCCTCCCAGCCCCCAGCCAATCTTCACTCTTCCTGGGTTCTCTGGCATTCTCTCATGGTCTCTGCTTCTCTGCTGATTTTCTCTCATCTCATTCTGTTGCTCTTTCTCTCTCTTTGTGCTGGCATCTGCATGACACCGCTCTTATAAGCACAGTCTCAGGCCAGGTGTGCCCACCTGTGCAGGCCCACACCCTACTCCAGACATGCATGTAGGGCCTTTAGACATGCATGTAGGGCTTCAGGGATCCATCATTAACCCTAATGGTGGGAGAGCGGAAAGCCTGATAATTTTTCACTTACCCTATATCTACTTACTGTTTTAGGAATTATTTTGAAGAGAACCACAAGTGAATACATATGGCATAATCTGTATTAAACAAAACGTATTTAGTGAAAGTGCGAAATCTGACTTGTGATAGGGAGGAAAGTTAATTTCACTTGGACTAATTCCTTACCTAGTTAGCACAGTAGTTATGCAATCTTGGGGTGGATTCTTTTTTTTTTTTTTTATACAAGAACCAGGGTACAGGCCAGATGCGCAGGAGGGTGAGAGGATTCACCAGGGACAGAGAAGGGAGCAGGACAGGCAGAATGACGAAATATACTGCTGAGGGGAGCAGCGGGCAAGACAGGCGAGGTCTACTGCACCATGTGGGTTTCTCCTTGGTCAGCCAGGGTCAAACCTGCACTGCAGAGGCTGTGGACAGCTTCACAGTGCAGAGCTCAACTGCCTGTGCCACCAGAGAGGTCCTGGGGTGGATTATTAATGGCACCAGGTCAGCTGAACTAGATTAGGGTTGCCAGGTTTTTTTTTTAAGATTTATTTATTTATGCGTACAAGAACTGGGGTGTAAGCCAGAGGTGTGGGGTGGGTGGGTGAGAGGATTCACCAAAGAGTGGGGAGCAGAACAGGTGGATCTACTGAGATACACTGCTGAGGGGAGCAGTGGGCGAGGCAGGAGAGGTCTGCTGCACCATGTGGATTGTTCCTGGCGGGTGGGGGGATCGAACTCGTGCTGCAGTGGCTGGCAATATCTTGATAGCACTGTCTTTTAACCCCTGCTCCACCAGGGAAACCCAGGATTGCCAGATTTTATGAGCTACCTGGTGATCCTTTGCTGATCCTTGGTTCTGGTGGGAAAAAGCTGTTTATCTCATTGTATTGCAGATTTTTTTCCCCCATTTTGTGGGCTCCTAGCATAAGAACTCCTAGCATACAGCCCATGGATTTGAAGTAGGACCATCTTACATAGAAATAGAATTTTTCTCACTGCCTCAGCCAGAAACCTGAAATCTGAAAGAGTATTTCTGGTCCATTAATATTTTCTTAACGTCAAAGGTGTGACTATATTGTTGTTCATGCTCATCATGAACTATGACAAATAGAATTTTTGTCTTCAGCCATGGGTATGACTGACAGTCAAACCAGTGGTACTATATGGTGACAATAATTGCCTGAAGTGTGATCAGTAGCCCATGAACATGTGAAAATGAAGAGTTTGAAAATTAAAAAAACAAAACAAAACAGAAGCAGTGATTGCAAATATTATGTATTAATTTGGTTAGACCACTGTATGTAGGTACTTGGCCCAGCACCAGCCTAAATGTCAGGGTGAAGATATTTTTTAGATAAGAATACCCTTTAAATTAGTAGACTTGGATTCCCTGGCGATGCAAGGGGTTAAGATGCAGCATTATGAAGCTATCTGCAGCAACTGCAGCATGAGTTTGATCCCCAGCCAGGGAGCTACCCCATGGTGCAGCAGACCTCTCCTGACTCGCCCACTGCTCCCCTCAGCAGTGTATTTCAGTCAATCTGCCTGTTCTCTTCCTCACTCTGTCTCTGGTGAATCCTGTCACCACCCAACCTCTGGCCTGTACCCCAGTTCTTGTATCCATAAATAAAAATAAATCTTTAAAAATACAATAAATTAGTAGACTTTGAGTAAAGCATTTTAGCCAACCTAATGTGGGTGGGTCTAACCTAATCAGTTTTAAGACTTAATAGAAAAAAACTAGAGGTCCCAGAAGAAGATAAAATTCTGCCAGCAGATTGCCTTTGAACTTAAGTTGTAACATCAGTTTTCTTCAGGGTCTCCAGAGTTAATATTAGTATACTCAGTAAATAACTTAGAAAAACTTTGAAATGAGAATCAGGTGAAGGTAATGAACATTAGGAGAGGAAAAATAAGAAGTCTTTTGGATTGTATATTGAAATCTCTGTACTATTTTCTGTTAGAAAGGTTTTTACACTCATGATCTAGACCCTTAGGTCTAGAATGCACTCAGATTCTATGGAGATCTTAAGAACAACATTCCTAAGAGAAATATGCCTCCCTAATCATTCTTAGGAGATCGCAGAACAACAATGAAGCCTAGAATCTCAAGCACTGGGATTCCTGTTCAAGATATTTTCTGGAAGATTTGGAGACCAAATGAAGACCAGCAACCAGGGGAAAGACATTTTCTGACATAATACTCTCGATGCCAGGATGAGGCTTGAAAATGCTTTCCATGGGCAGTGTACAAGTGATGGGAGCTGGAGGTAAGTTAGACCAACCAAATGTATCTTCTGTGTTCAAGAGCTTCATTGACATGATTAAATGTAAAAGATAAGCATTAATTGTAGTCAAACACACCTTTGGAGTTGGGATTCAGTCTTGTGTTGATGACTATTAATGGGATTTGTGATGAGAAGCTGTTCATATGCTGATTTAGGGTTCAAAGACTAGCAGTTTTAGGAACTCTTTCTTCTTACCTGTTTCCAGTTCCTAACTTTGAATGGGAGCTGCCTATCTCAACATATATAGAGAGTGTAATTGAGTGTCTCAGTTACATATCTCAGATCACAAAAGCAGAAGTGCATAAAAATCCTTAATTTTTCAGCAACCATATTTATTATATGGGGTTCCCATCTGCATTGGTGGGGGAAATTTAATTGTCACCAATTCAAGATTTCCAACTTTTATCCTTAGGTTTCTGCCTGAGGTTACCAGCCCAAGGAGGATCCCATTTGATCCCCAATGTCATCTAATCTAACAGGCATCCTCTGAAACATTAATTCTTCCATGCTTGGTTGTCATTCTATGCATGCTGCTGTGGAGACATTCTTATTCTTATCCAGATGACCCTTCAAACATGGAGTTTTTCTCTAATAATTCTGTGCCATTCTCACTAACAGAAGTTATTCATTTTCCTCCAAGACATGCTCTTTCTGCAGTGTTGTTTCTTTGTAACTCTAGCCCATTTGGTTTAAGATCCCACAAACTTCCTGGGGGATACTAAGGAACAAGTGAAAAATTGATCATACCTATCACTTTTCACTTTTCCTTATAGCTCACATCCTGTCCTCAGAGGGTAGAAATGACTTGCTTTTTCATTCCAAAAATCTCCTGCCTTGTCCTTTGGGAGAAATTAAAGCTGACAGAAGTTTTTTCATAATTCTTTCTACTAACATAGAATGGGGGCCAAGACAAATCTTGATGGGGAAGTAGACGCTGAGGGAAAAAATTAGTATTTAAAAATTATTATACTGCATCACAATTAAGTTGAGAGTAAAATTACTGAACTGAGTTAGGAAATACTTCTCCCTAAAGAGACATTACCCTGTGGATTATATACTCAAGAGAATACTATATAGCTATTTAAAAAGGTGAAATAATGCCTTTGGGGGATGAAATGGATGGATCTCAAGGTGATGATGCTAAGAGAAATAAGAAATTGAAAGACAGATAAAGATAGATTTTTTTTTCACTTATCTGTGAAAATATAAATGACAAAAAAATATATTGCCAAAATACAGCAAAAACAAATCTTGGGGATTTCTTCAGAAAAAAAATTAAAGGATGCCAGAGGAAACAAGGGGAGGGAGGAGATAAGAAAGGGAAGGAATTAGGGCATTGGCATGGGTGGTTTGGTGCAGGGTGAATAGAACATATTCACATACAGGGAGTGAAAATGTGACCCCAAAATCATATTTAAAAATTAAAAAAAAGAGATATTATCCCAAGAAAGGTGAGATAGACTTGAGAGATGGATTGGGAACATTAGTTTATAAGGAAACATATAACCATTTTTTTTAATTAAAAAAATTGATTAAACTTTTATTTTATTTAAAAAAATATTTATTTATACAAGAATGGGGGTACAGGCCAGAGGCACAGGAGGGTGAGAGAATTCACCAGAGACAGAGCAGGGAACAGAACAGGCAGACTGACTGAAAACACTGGAGAGGGGAACAGCGGGTGAAAGAGGAGAGGTCTGCCGCACCATGTGGGAATCTCCCCGGCCGGCCAGGAATTGAACCCACACTGCAGAGGATGTGAATAGTTTCACAGCGCTGCACTCAACACACTGCGCCATGGAGGAGGCCCCAAACTTTGTATCTTTTTTATTATTGCTCATTTTTGCATAATATTTGAATTCTCCCCTCAAGTGTAGTCCCCGTAGTCCTCCCACCACCACAGCACCCGTGAACTCTCATCATAGTCCCTTTTGTGCTTCCCTCCCCTGTTTTGATCCTCTCTCTCCCCCTCACCTACTTCATGTCTCAGACCTATAATTTGCCAGCTAATTTTATCTTTTTTTTCCTGATACTTTGTTCAGTTTCCCTATGTTCCTCCTGTAAGTGAAACTATCCAATATTTTTCTTTTTCCTTCTGATTTATTTCATTGAGAATACTCCATCCCAGATCCATCCATATTGGTACAAATGGCATGAGTTTATCTTTTTTGATTGCTGAGTAATATTCCATTGTGTATATATACCACATCTTCTTGAAACTATTCATCTATTTTGGGCCATTTAGGTTGTTTCCATATCTTGGCTATTGTAAATAGTGCTGCAATGAACATTGGAGTGCAGGTTTCTTTTGAATTAATGTTTTTGTGTTCTTTGGGTAGAGTCCTAGTAGTGGAATCGCTGGGTCATATGGCAGATCCATTTTGAGTAATTTGAAGACCCTCCACACAGCTTTCCATAGTGGTTGGACCAGTTTGTATTTCCACCTGCAATGTGAAAGAATTCCTTTTTCTCCACATCCTCCCCAGCTTTGTTGTTGCCAGTTTTTTAATATGGGCCATTCTCATCAGTGTGAGGTGGTATTTCATTACGGTTTTGATTTTCATTTCCCTGATTATAAATGAGGTAGAGCATTTTTTCATGTTGACCATTTGCATTTCCTCTTTGATGAAGTGTCTTTTTCGTTCTTTTGCTAAATATTTGACTGGGTTGTTTGCTTTATTTTTGTTGAGTTGTGTAAACTCTTTGCATATCCTTGTTCTTCTTCTTTTT
Organism: Talpa europaea; assembly: GCF_964194135.1. NCBI lineage: Eukaryota > Metazoa > Chordata > Mammalia > Eulipotyphla > Talpidae > Talpa > Talpa europaea. Next base: position 68,047,745 of record NC_140080.1, read on the forward strand.
TTTTTTTTTTTTTTTAGAGATTTATTTATTTATGCACACAGGAACTGGGGTGTAGGCCAGAGGTTTGGGAAGTGGGAAGATTCACCAAAGACAGTGTGGGGAGCAGAACAGGGAAATCTACTGAAATACACTGCTGAGGGGAGCAGTGGGTAAGACAGAAGTCTGCTGCACCAAGTGGGTTAATTCCCTGGTGGGGGATCGAACTCATGTTACAATGGCTGGCCATAGCTTGATAGTGCTCTGTCTTTAACCCCTGCACCGCCAGGGAGTTCCCAGATCTTTGATATCAGTCTCTTATCAGTTGTATGGAGTGTAAATATTTTCTCCAGTCTGTGGGGTTTCTCTTCATTTTGATTGTCTCTTGCTGTAGAAAAGCTTTTTAGTTTGATGTAGTCCCAGCTGTTTATCTTTTCCTTCTCTTTCTTTGCTTCTGAGTATGATCCTCAAAGATATTTTGCCTGTGTTTTCCTCTGTGTATTTCATGGTTTCAGGTCTTACATTCAAATCCTTTATCCATTTTGAGTTGGTTTTTGTGTATGGTATGAGGTAGCAATCTAGTTTCATTGTTTTGCATGTAGGGGCTATGACGATTCTTAACCTTTAACCCTAACTTTCACATGAGCTGGCCTGGTGGGAGTTTTCAAGAGTGACACATGTTGCTATTCTGCTATTTTATATCTGGACAGCAAATATGCCATTTTTCTAACTTGTTAAAGGATTTTTGTTATTCAATAAATTTTTATTAAATGAGTGACCAACAAAAAGCCGAGCTTCACAAATGTTTGCTATTTGAAAGAACAAGATTAAAATTAACTTTATAGGGCCTCCCTGAGGGCACAGGGGTTTAAGTTCTCAGTGATATCAAGCTATTGCCAGCCACTGCAATATGAGTTCAATTCCTAACCAGGGAGCCAACCCACATAGCACAGCAGACATTTCCTGTCCCGCCCCCTGTTCCCCTCGGCAGCATACTTCAGTAGATCCCCCAGTTCTGCTCCCCACTCTGTCTCTGGTGAATCCTCTCAACCCCCACCCCCGCACTCCAGTTCTTGTATGAATAAATAAAAAAAAAATCTTTAAAAAAATTTACACATTAGAGGGATCACAAGAGAAAAGAAAAACTCTGCAGAAAAGTATTAAAAAATAAAATTAAATTAACTTTATTTTATCTTTTGTTCAAGTAGCATTTAAGATTGTTGGGAGTGAGTATGTCTCTATTAAAGAACTTATTTCATTAACTGGTCTCAGTTAGGAATTTTAGTGATGAATGTTGACACACAAAAAAACAACCAATAGCTCTGGTGTGCTGCCTTGTGGATACTGAACTTTGACTCCTTGATTTAGAGGTATTACTGCTACAGCAAGCTAACCTGTTAGATGGATAATCAAGATCGAAGGCCATAAATTATGATGTTTGCCTTTTAAAAAGTGCTGCTCTGAATTTCATAGTTCACAACTTTCAACCGGACGCGACAGCATGGATCCACGGTGCCTGCCTTGGTTTCTGTTCTTTGCCGTTTTCCTTGTGGTTTCTGGCTTGGTAAGGAAACAATATATAGAAAACAATTAGAAAAATTGGGGGCAGTTAATACTGATTGCTAAAGAACACCTTGTTTGTTCTTTTTTAGCTGCTTAGAAATTTCAGAGTGTTAATGAAATGAGTGTTTCTTTTTTGCCAAGCAGGGGGCAGAGAGAAAATAGGGTATAAGAAGTTGCATTAGAGGGATTAGAGACATTGATATGAAGTTGTGTTTTTCTTTTTGTTTCATTGTTGTGCAACAGGTTTTCTTTTGATAAAATGGAAAATGTGAAACTTGAAAAACTTTCCATTTCCACTGCCAAATGTAAAGCAGTTTGCTGTTACAGTAACTTGAGACAAGAATGAAGTACATGATGAATGTCACAGGCAAAGCAAATACATATAAAATTTTGTAGCATGGAATTTCTCTTCTGCTTCTTTATTAATTTAGATTTCTCCTTCTATAGTGACAGGAGGTTGTTGCAAAAACTAACCCAAGGTCCTCAATGAAATTTCAAATGCATAGAGGAATATCTTGAGAGGCAATTTAAAAATCAGTAATAATAATATTGAGTTACTAGTCTGTGCACTAACTGCAGCACTGAAAACAAAAGATAGCATTTAAGACACATTACAGCAATTCTGAGCAAACACTTGATAATTTTTAGTAAAGTGTGAGATAATCAAAGCAATTGATAATATCAAGAAAGAATGATAACCATCCAGCCAGTTTATTTCCTCTGCTTGCCAAACACTCCAAATAATCCCAGTATTTAGCTATGCAAGCAGCATTTAAATAAAATTACACCTTGTAATGGCATAACATTTTGAAATAGTTTACAAAGTGTTTTTTTTATTTTTTTTTAAGATTTATTTATTTATTTATTTATTTATTTATTTATACAAGCACTGTGTACAGTCAGAAGCGTGGGAGGGTGAAAGAATTCACCAGAGCTAGAGCGGAGAACAGAACAGGCAGACTGAGAGTAACACTGCTGAGGGGAGCAGCGGGCGGCAGGAGAGGTCTGCGCGCCCTGTGGGACCCTCGCCCGTGGGCGGGGATTGAGCCGGCGCTGCAAAGGCTGCAAGCGGTTTCCTAGCCCAGGGCTCAACCGCCGCACCACCAGGGGAGGCCCTATGAAGTGTTTCTTTTACTTGATATCATAGATCCCTCACACTACCCATGCAAAGCAGCACTGGCCATATTTAATGTGAGTGTTAGGAAGGTGAACTGACTTGCCAGGAATATAAACTAAATCTACTGTTTACCAGTCTAAATTTTACGATACTTAATTTTACTTCACTTAATTTTTTTCCAATGGGCATATAGTCTAGGATTCATTTAGTTACAGTGGACAATCTATTTTCAGCAGTTTTTTTTAATTGCACAGTATATACACTGACTTTTTTTCTTAAACATTCGGTATTGTCTTTGAAGGGAGACTCTTGAAAGAAATCTGGAAGTAAACCACAATTAATGAAATCTTGAATAAATTCCTTTTTAAAGAGTGTCATAAATTTCAATACTATTTCAGCTTTGGTAATAGATTATAAGGTCTTTCAAACATTGCTCCATGAATCCTTTAGGAAATCTGCTTAAAATGAATGCTTATTTGAGTCTTATGTTTTGACTTATTTTCAGTCTGAAAATAAGTAACAGATAGTTTCAGTTTTTCCTGTGAAATGAGAAGACCCTTTGGTCAAAAAGTTTTCTTAGACTCCAATATAGCTGTCTTGAATATATGTGAGAGTGTAATTCATGATATTAATGATTAACTACAACAACCCAAAAGTGGCTAGATAAAAATTGGGACCAAGAACACCAATTTATGTTATGGGCGGCATACTAATATATATATTTTTATGTTTGTTTCCCAGTCAACAACAGAAAACTTTGGTGAGTCTATTTTGAATTTTGCTATAATAATAATAATAATTTTAAAAGACTGCAACCTAGAGCAACAGAACAGGTAGTTAATAACTGTGAACAGAACAGCAAGGCAAGAAGTTATGACACATTTATTTCTGAACACAATGTATAATTGCTTAAACATAATTGCATAATTGCGTTGAACTTTGATCGAACACTGATCGATTTATTGAGGAACATTTTATTGTTCCCGCTCACATACCAAGCAGAAGAGTAGATGCTGGAAAAGCTGAACACAGTAACTGACATATACAGATCCCATAAATGCTTGCTGTGATTGTTTTTGCTATTTCGTATGGAATCCCATAAACCTGAGATTCTATCCTACTCTATTGTAAGCTTAGAGGTTTGGCCATATTACTCACCCTTTTGCAATTTAAAAGACTAATTCAAATTTACATTAGGATTTTGCTTGAGGATGTAGATATATGGGTAGCGTGGGCTGGTTTGACCAAATTTTGACTCTTGCTTCCTGTTTAATACATTCATCTAGTCTAGCTTCCAAATTTAGCTTAATGTTATACAGAGTAACCAGTTCCTTATGTTTGAAGTCATTTGGCATTCAAGGGATATGATAGGTTAAGAATATATGGGCAAGAGTTTCTATAGCTCCAAACATGGCTTACGAGAGATTCTTAATCAATTTGCATATATTGAATCAGAACCTATAAATTACTTATCTGAGTTAAAAGAACCTAACTTCTAATTCTGCAGTTAATAAAGATTTTCATTTGTAAACCTAATGTTCAATGGGTTTTTCTTTGTTATTTTATTCAAAGATGTGGATGGTGGAATTGATCAGGACATATTTGATATCAATGAAGGTTTGTGGATTTTTTGTTGGTCTCCTTTATTTAGTGGGTAGCGGGGGGTTGAATCCAAATTGTTCACATGAATTTTTTATCTTCCCTCTTAGATTTGGGACTGAATCTTTTTGAGGGAGACATCAAACTTGATGAGGTGAGTTGAAATAGTACAAGGAAGAATCTCCTATTAACTACTGCAAGCTAAAGTAGAGTGTCTGGAAATGACTGGTTAGCATGGGCTTCTTATTTTATTATTTTATTTATATATATTTTACATCACTGTTCATTCTCAAACAACATTTGCTTCCCCCCACCTCAGGTATAGTTCCCATAGAGTTTCCTTCACCAATGCACCTGTGCACCATCACCTCAGTTCCCTGTTCTCCTACCTCCCACCCTCTGATCCCTCTCCCACCTCCTCCCCTGCAGGATGTCTCTGGTTTACAATTGTCTGTTTGTTTTGTTTTGTTGTGTTTTATTTTGTTATTATTTCCCCCTCATGTCTTATTTCGTTCCCCTATATTCCTCCTATAAGTGAAACCATCTGATATTTTTCTTTTTCCTTCTGACTTGTTTCACTGAGCATAATTCCTTCCAGTTCCTTCCACATTGCTGCAAATGGCATGAGCTTATCCTTTTTGATTGCTGAATAGTATTCCATTGTGTATATGTACCACATCACCTTGATCCAGTTATCTATTTTTGGGCATTTGGGTTGTTTCCAGGTTTTACCTATTATAAATAGTCCTGCAATAAGCATAGGGATACAGGTGTTCTTCTGAATCAGTGTTTTTGTGTCCTTTGGGTAGATCCCTAAGAGTGGAATTGCCGGGTCACACGGTAGCTCCATTTTTAGTAGACAGAGGAACCTCCAGACAGCTTTCCATAGTGGTTGGACCAGTTTGCACTCCCACCAGCAATGTAGGAGAGTTCCTTTTTCACCACATACTCACCAAAATTTGTTGTTGCTCATTTTTCTGATATGTGCCATTCTTACTGGTGTAAGGTGGTATCTCAATGTGGGCTTTTTAAATCCAACTATCTCTCAGGGCCCCAAATCCTCTCCTCATTTCTCTCTTTCCTAACATTCTCCTCCTCTCCTCTTTGTCTCCCATTCTCATTTCTTTTCTCTCCTAACTCATTAGTCTATTGGCCTCAAAACATACCAAGCTTATTCCGACCTCGGAACCAAAGTAACTACATTTTTTCTGTCTGAAATAATTTTCTCAGTATCCTTTTAATACTGACTTTTCTTGTTCCCATTTCATCCCTAATGTCATCCTTTCCAAGAGTCCCTGAACTAAGGTTCTCTCTCATTCCTTTGCTCTTGTTTACATTTCTCCCTTTCATTTCCTCCACAATTAAATTTATCCTGTTTAAACTTACTTGTTTTCTTTTTCTTTTTTCCAAAGATCTATTTCTTTATGTATACAAGAGCTGGGGTATAGGCCAGAGATGTGGCAGGTGAGAGGACTCACCAGAGACAGAGCAGGGAGCAGAACAGGCAGACTGACTGAAGTATACTGCTGAGCAGGAGAGTCAAGAGAGGTCTGCTGCACCATGTGGGTAGCTCCCTGGCTGCCTGGGGATCGAATTCATGCTGCAGAGGCCTTGGGTTGCTTCATAGTGGGGTGCTTAACCCCTTGCGCCACCAGGGAGGTCCCTTACTTGTTTTCTTATATGATGTCTGTCTTCTCCACTAGGTATTAGTTCCATGAAGATAAAGACCTTTGCAATTTTATTATCAATGTACCCCTAGTCACTGAAAGTGTTCATTCTGTTGATTGAATGAATATATTATTTGTTTTCTACTATAAAAAGTTCTTATCCTTTAAAAGTGTTTAAAAACTTTTATTTACTTGATGTAGAATTTTTCTGATATGAGATTAAGGTTATTGAATTTTCACTCACTTCTTGTATATTTTTAATCTCTAGTATTAGATGCTAGTCTGTATATCTAACAATATTTGTAGTTTAGGTTTTCCAACAGTCATTCTTTATGTGGTTTTGCATGATTCTGTCTTCATCTTTATCAACAAAATTAATGATAGAAACTGGTGATCTCTTTCTAGATCTCTTTTTATCATTTTGTTATAAAATGATAAAAGTAGGGGCACTATAGATGCATATATACATGTGCACACACATGCAATTTGTTAAGATGGGTTAAGAGAGCTTCAAACGTCACTTGTTTCCAGATTAACTATTGATTATTTCATAAGTTTTTGCCTTCATTCAATTACCCCTTTCACATTTATTTTTGACAGGCACAAGATAGAAATTCCATCATTGGAGAAAACTATAGATGGCCCCATACCATTCCATATGTTCTAGAAGATAGCTTGGGTCAGTATACATATCTTGGAGACTCCATACATAATGTGGTTCAGTATTTCAAAGGGGAGGCTATGATGGTTTTTAAGGGTTTTTGTTTGTTTGCTGCTTTGTATGGATGTGCATATGTACTTTAAAAAATAAGCAATGAACAATGAAAAGACCCTAATTGATTTTCTCTGAAATATTTGCTGAGTTTTTTTTTTTAACCAATAAAGGGATTAATTTAACCAACACTTATGCAAAGTCTACCCTGTATTAGATACTTGGAAGAGAAAGATCAGAGAGCTGGTCTTTATTTTAAAGCAGCAGTTTCCCACATGTTTAGAATACCTGAGTGAAAAGCATAAAACAACCAACCAACAACATGTTCGGTTCTGGCATTGGTTCACCAGCACTTTATTTTGTCAAGTTAGCAACTTAAACGAGCATCTACTATCTATTACCATCCTCTTTTCATAAAATAAGTACTCTTTTAATATTAAAAAGTCAGAAGACTCTAATCCAAAACTAAGGACAACTTTTATTTTTTTTAAGATTTTATTATTTTATTTTATTTATTTATACAAGCACAGAAGCGCAGAAGGGTGAGAGAATTCACCAGAGCCAGAGCGGGGAACAGAACAGGCAGACTGATGAAATACACTGCTGAGGGGAGCAGCTGGCGTGGCAGGAGAGGTCTGTCACGCCATGTGGGACCCTTGCCAGCGACCGGGGATCGAACCAGCGCTGCAGAGGCTGCGGGCAGCTTCGTAGCCCAGCGCTCAACCGCTGCGCCACCAGGGGAGGCCCACTAAGGACAACTTTTCTGTAAGAGAAATTTTTTTTGCCATTGCAAGAACAAAGTTTTAAAAGAAAAAACAGTATAAAAGGGAAAACAAGTATCCTTTCTATAGAAGAAATTTAATTGTAATGGAAAATTCTGAACATGGCCTTCATTTTATTGATGGACTTGTGAAAATGATATCAGTTTAGGAACCACTGTTTGGGAAGTATTTCCTTAAAGAGCATATATTTCAGTGGAGAGTCAGATGAACCAAAAGCATATTATAATAGAAGGACAGAAACCTTATGAGTAGTGATTATGCAAAGAGCTATGGAAGTCCATTGGAGGGGCATAACTCAACCTGGATCTAAAGCCATACGTGTTAGGCAGTAGGCAGCACTGTAAAAAAGCAGCCAAAAAGGTTGTACAAGTTGTCCATCCTGACTAGGTGCCTGGGCAGGGAGATGAATGGGACTAAAATCAAGTTTGCATTCTGTTCATCAGTACTTGTTTGCAAGAAGTGCCATTTATCCATCTGCCAGGCTGGCATTCACAGCATCTGCCCAAATGATACCCCTTGCTAATTCACATTGGTCCGCTGTACCATGTGGGCTAATGCAGCTTCTGATAGCAAGGGAAGGGTGCTCTAGGCAGCTGGATCATTGTGTGCCAAGTTATGGGGAAGGGCAAAATCTCTCAGCTGAAATTTAGATGGGAAGAGGGCAGATAGTGAGGTTGAATATCTAGGCAGGATCCAGAGAGAGAAGGACTTGGGTTTTTCCCAAATTAAAGAACTTGGTGTGTTTACTGATGCAAAATGGAGCCACCAAAATTTTTCATGTGAAAGTGAGCTTGTTATCACTCTGGTTGCATTGTAGAAAATGTGTCATTAATGGGGCAAAAATAAAGTAAGGAGATCAATCAGGAGATGGTTGCTGAAATTTAGGGAGGGTCTGAAAAGTTTCTGAACCAAGACTCTCAGTGATGATAGACAAGAATGGATAAATCTATGAAAGTGTTAGGAGGCAATTGTGAGATTTCATGATTGACTTCATGAGCTTAACAAGAAAGAGGTCTAGGTGAAAAGATGATAGGGCCCAGGATTCAGTCGTAGGCAAATGTGTGTATGAGAGTGACTTTAACAATAGGGAATATATCTTAAAGAGGTTGGAATAGAGAAGTGGGGTGGAAATTACTTCTTGTGATGTAGAATTTGAAGTGCATCAGGCTGACTGTGGTGAAGATATCAAAGTGTTGGTGTACAGCTTGCTCATTTAAGTTAGAGAAATATTTGGGAGTTATTAGGAAGCAGGAGATGGCTGAGTGATGGGTAGGGATTGGCATCTTGCACAGTGCCTTGCATGTAAGTATTTCATGGGTCATGGGTTTTATTGAATGACCAGGAAGACTGAATGAGTAAGAATATGGTGGAAAATGGAATTCAGCCAGGGAGAGAGAGTGGCTTTTTGGAGTTGGTAGAGAGGAGAATCTGATAGAAGTTACTGAAAAGGGAGGTCTGGCCAGAAACATAGATAAAAAAACCAAGACCAGGGTAGGAAAGCCAAGACCAGAGTAATAAACATAATAAGATGTTACAAAGAAATTATGTCATATGAATAGTAAAAGGCTCTTGGAGGGCCTCCTCTGGTGGTGCAGCAGTTGAGTGCTGGGCTGTGTTCGTTCCTGGCTGCCGGCGAGGGTCCCATAAAACAAAAAACAAAAAACAAAAAAATACAAAGGCTCTTGGAATTGGGGGGGAATCTGAAATATTTTATTACATTTTTAAAAATTTCAGCATTATGAAGGAATTACCTGTGAAATTATAAGATTTTTAAGGTGTATATCCCTGGATATATATGAGATATATATCAGGTATATACATCATACACACACACACACAAACCCACACACACATTGTGAAAGGATTCCCATGGATCAACTAAGAGCCATCCCTTCACATTATTTTGCTTGCTCTCTCTCTTTTGAAGAGAACATTAAAATTCTACCCTCATAATGAATTTTAATTGAACTATTCAGTGTTATTAACTGCAGTCACTATATTTACATTGGATTCCCAGACTTTATTCATCTTATAATTGATAGCTTGTTCTCTTTTAGCAACTACTTCTGATTTAAACAGTTTCTTTTGATCTTTCGATAAAAAATTTTAAAATACTTTTGTTTTAAAATTATATATATGATATGCATATATGTATGTGCATATATATTCATATATATTTAAAAAATATTTTCATAATAATAATTCCTAATAATTATTTTCTTAATGTTTCATTGAGCATTAGTGAGCTTTATTTATTTATTTTTTAAGGTTTCTTAAACATTCCATTTGGTTTTTTTTAGATTTATTTATTTATTTATTTATACAAGCACTGGGTATAGTCAGAAGCACAGGGGGGTGAGAGAATTCACCAGAGCCAGAGCGGGGAGCAGAGCAGGCAGAAGGACCGAGGTCCACTGCTGAGGGGAGCAGCGGGCAGCAGCAGAGGTCTGCGCGCTATGCGGGACCCTCCTCCAGTGGCCGGGGAGCAGCCGGGGAACGAACCCGTGCTGCAGAGGCTGCGGGCAGCTTCGCAACCCAGCGCGAAACCGTTGCACCACCGGGGAGGCACCAACATTAGTGAGCTTTAATTTGACTATCTCTTAGTCTATTTTGCCAGGAGTTTTAACCAAAGCATTCCTAAACTTGCAGTCAAATGCTCTAGGGCCTCCCTGGTGGCGCAGCGGTTGAGCGCTGGGTGCGAAGCTGCCCACAGCCTCTGCAACGCCGGTTCGATCCCCGGACTGCTCCCCTGCCACCGGAGAAGGAGGAGGGTCCTACATGGCGCGCAGACCTCTCCTGCCGCCCACTGCTCCCCTCAGCAGTGTACTTCGGTCCTTCTGCCTGCTCTGCTCCCCGCTCTGCCTCTGGTGAATTCTCTCACCCTCCCGCGCTTCTGACTGTACTCAGTGCTTGTATAAATAAAAACAAATCTTTACAAATAAATAAACAAATAAACAAATAAATAAAAGAATAGTAGTTGACATTAAAAAAAAAAGTGCTTTACCACTATTCCATACCCCTCATTCCTAAACTTGCAGGCTTTAAGTATCCATCTTTAAACAACATTATAAAACAACATAGCAATGGCTTAAGGACAGGAGTTATATTTCATTTTCTAAAACTGAACTTTAGCATAATCTGGTATATTATGGAGTGTCAACAAATATTTTCCAAAATAAATTTTAGAAATATACATGAATGAAATATATTAAATAAAAAACATGGCCCAGATCCTACTATTCAAAATCATAAACATTTTTTAAACAGTTTTAACTACAGCATTTAAATTTTTTTGTTCTTTCACTTACCATTTTTGCATTGTTTTATGTTACATAGTTTTTATAATAAAATTAAACTCAAATTTTTAGGTTATTCTTTCCATTTTATGATTTCTTGTTTAGATAATATTTAATATTGTAGCAGTGACTTAATCTCTTTGTTCAACATGAGAAGAGTATTTCCTTACATTTCAGAAATTTACACCATCTTCAAATGACTCAGGCTAAGGAAATCACTAAGCAAACCCTCTTTTACCTGTAGCAGAAATAAATCCCTATGAAGAGTTTTCTGGAGGTCATATCTGGAAAGCCAGAAATCACTACTGCTCAAATTCTAGTGGGCCAATATAGGAACAGTAGGGTTTTAGTCCTTTAGCTTAAACTTCCATGTTATCTGTTATTAGGTGCAACTCCCCTGAAAGGGATAACACTTGAAGCAACTTCCAGTGAATAACTACATTTCCTTGCCTGAGTACCAGATTTGGGATTGGGAAATGTGAGTGAAGGATAGGAATAAAAGAAGTGGGTGGGATGGACATGAAGACCTGGGTGCTAGGAACCTGAAGGGTTAACAAAGGGAAAATAATCCTGAACAGCTGTTTACTTAACACTTAGGCCTATTCAGGACTGACCTTATCCTTTGGAGCCAGGGATTTAGATAATTGATACTGGGTGGCGCTTTTTGAATTTATGATGCAAAATGATTAAGGTCCTTGGTAAATAAAGGTACAGGGTAAAAGAAGGTCTTATCTTGGAAGAGGGCTGTGCCTTTTACAATACTCTCACACGTGTTGAATGTTTCATAATTGGTATGGAATACTAAATTTTGTAAAAACAAAACATTAAACATTCATGAAGGGACTAATTCATGATAAACAATAAAGTGCATGGCCTGTTTCCATGGTGACTTGGTCAATGGTGATAATTTTAATAAGTTCCCTTTTGTTTGTTTCTTTCCTTCAGAAATGAATGCTAAGGGAGTTATCCTCAATGCATTTGAACGCTATCGCCTAAAAACATGCATTGACTTCAAGCCTTGGACTGGAGAAGATAATTATATATCAGTTTTCAAGGGAAGTGGGTAAGTGGAAAAATTTGTCTTCTAAGAATGCTAATGACAACAGATGTGGTTGAGGTATTATATCATAGCAATTGCCCCTAGGCTCTGACCTTGAGGGTGGATTGGGGTTTCCTTTGCTGTTTGCTAGAGAGTAAAAGATGATCTAGTTTCTCTAGCCATAAAAATAACACTTTTATGCATGCAAGCAAACTACTGATATTAAGTCAAGGTGGTGGGATTGCATGTCACCCATCCTACTACTTTGTGAACTTCAGCTGTTTATAGTTTACATAGAACACATGTATGCATTTAAATTTATTTTAATCTACTAACTCTTACTACTTGAGTTATGAAGGTGACAGTGTTATTTCTCTGAAACTCAGCAATTCTGATTGGTTGCTATACCTATCAAACCTTTATTGATGGCCATCCACAAAAGGAGAATCTGAAACACTCTGAAGTTTCCCAGAAAATTCAGGTGAAGGACTCCTGGGGGTCACTTGCTCTTTGTAATCTTTGTTGTGAGGACAAGTTCTCCAAAGATCATCTGGTCTTTTCATACCTGTCCAGGGTCATGGAGAAATATATGGAGTTCAGACATAAGAACAGAGAAATACAGGTGGAGTGGGCTGATCTCGGTCAATTGGGCATTGGAGATTTTGCCTTGAGATCTCAATCTGCATCATTATCACACCTTCTCCCTCTTCTCCTGTAAACTCTCCTGTAAGCTGCTGGTCTTCAATAGGAAATAGGCGTGTTGGGAGGCAAGAACTCTCCATTGGGGCAAACTGTGACAGAATAGCAACGATTCAACATGAGTTCCTTCACGCTCTGGGGTTCTGGCATGAGCAGTCACGTTCAGATCGGGATGACTACGTCCAGATCATGTGGGACAGAATTCAGTCAGGTACATGTCTCTCCCTCCCTCCCTGCTCCTCTCCCTTCCTTTCTGTCTTTCTTTCATTAAATTTTTGTTAAAGACTGAATTTCTAAGCTTGTGCCCTCTCCTACCAACTGTGCCAACTGTCAATAAATGGAAAACCTCTGATATTTTGATGTTTTATGTCATTTAGTTCTAAATGGTATGAGTTGAAATATTGGCTGGTTGCTGGGGCTCTAGTACCCTTGAACCCTCATATTTTTGAGCTTAATATGATCTTAGAAACAAGTCTGGTGTTTCCCAAAGCATGTTTTATGGGGTGCAGTCCCAAAATAATGGATTCCTTGGAAAGGGATCCTTGTCAAATCAGTTTGGGAAATTCTAGGTTAAGAGAAATTAGCCAGCTAGTTGTTGACACTGCTATATTGTTCACAGTCTTTTTAGACAAATGTGAATTTTAAATCTCCAAAAAAGAAGTGCATTTACTAAAACCAATCATGGTATTTATCTTTTTTTTTTTCTTGGAGTATTTGGGATTTTGTTCCATGGAACTTATATTGGAACTCATGCAGGAGTCAAACAGCTCAAACTTTTTTTATGACTTTATATTTCCAACCAGATAGGTCTTAATAGTCATGTAAGACTAGAGTTCATTTTCCACATTTTCCCCACAGTGATACGTAGCTCTCCCACCTATCCTGTCCTGTAAGGTATAGAGGAAGGGCTGCCATTGCTGTCACCTGAAGCACTGTGAAAAGACTGCTCCATGCTGAAGTCCCTGATATCACAATCTTAACATCACAACTTGCTTTTGCCTTTTCCCCACCACTCCTGGGGAATCTCAACTGGATTAAAGCAAAGCAGCAGACTGAAAGCTTTTTTGAGCAAGAGAAGTGTTTAACTTTAATCCATGACCTCACCTTTCAGGATTCCTAAAGTCTTTTCTTTTTAGTAAAAATTTCTGAGTAGATTTGATAACACAGCTATGTGTTTTTGAGATCAGATCCGTCTTATTGTATACACAAAATGATCCAATTTCAAGTTGTAATCAATTACCCATTAGCATGACACTAATCGTCCAGTTAGCTTCTGTAGGTGTATGATTTAAAATACATTTACACATATTTCGGTAACCTTGAAATCCCAGGCTAAGCTTTCTAATGACCCCAATCTAACTTATGATTCATTCCCAGGAACCATCCCACCACACTTTCCAAAGTCATCTGACTGCTTCTCCACCTGCTATCAAGGTCCCCATTATTGACTGCCAGTCACCCTGTGTGTTTCAACAATGCTTTCCTGAGAAGAATTCCCCCCTTCCACTAGCAATTCTTAGAACCTTAGGCCAAATGCTAATGTCTGACTTTGGGCCTAGATATGTTCTGCACGACAGCTGATATCATAGCTCTAAGCTTGATTGTTATATCCTAAAGTAGGAGTATATAAAACACTCTTGAAATACTGTCGATAAGATGTAGCAAAGGTTACACTGTTTATTAAACTGTTTATCACATTGTAACTCTTTATTACAGTCTCCTTTTCCAAGTTAACAATATTTTGAATAAGATGAGCTATATTTTGTAAACATGAACTGAAGATTTTTTTATTTCTCATTTAGGCAAAGAGAGCAATTTTAATACCTATGATGACCAAAGGTCAAACACCCTGAATACTCCCTATGACTACACGTCAGTAATGCATTACAGTAAAACTGCATTCAGAAATGGAACAGAACCTACAATTGTAACAAGAATCAATGACTTCATGGATGTAATTGGCCAAAGGATGGATTTCAGTGAAAATGATCTCTTGAAGTTGAATCGACTGTATAACTGCTGTATGGACAGGTTCTTTGAAACAAATTCTGTGTCTCTGTGCTATGCCGGAAAAACTATGCTCTGTGCTATTTTGCTGAGCAGTCTGCCAAGTCTTCTGAAATTATAGTACTTTGAAATTTAGGAAAAAAGCAGAATAGCACCTGGAGCCCTTTCTACAGCTTGGAAAGCAGCATTTCTCTCAAGTTCTGGTCTTTAGAAGTGAAAATTAATCAGATTCTATAAGGTTTTTGAAGCTGCCACTAATCCACATGTGGACCAACTTATATTCAAAAGTCTTTAGCCAAAATGAACTATGGAGTTATTATATAAATGAGATCAAATAATCTGGGTTGTAGCTTCATAATCTGAAAAACTAGATGAGTATAGATACAGTTTTCTCCAATTTAGAGTTGATTATTTCTTAGTTCTGCTGATAGCAAGAGGTCTTTAATCCACCTTCATGCAGAATCAGCTAAGTGTTCCTTCTAATGTATTCTAGCATTCCTGGTGCTTCTGAGATAAATTCATTTTTTATTACTTAGATTATCATGTACATATCACCAATGTCAATACTTTTTTCCCCTTCTATAGCATCCTCCTTGAGCTTTATGGACTCATGTGATTTTGAACTGGAAAATGTGTGTGGTATGATCCAAAGTTCAGGTGATAATGCTGACTGGCAGAGGGTTCAACAGGCAACTGGGGGCCCCAGTACTGACCACTCCTCCATGGGCAAGTGCAAAGGTAACAGGACCAAGACAGATCTTGATCTTATAATTGTTGGCTCTAGGTATTTCCTTTGTTATAAAAGACCAGGATTTTATCTCTAATTTCTATCAGAATTATTCATGATAATCCACTAGGTTGCTACTAAGGAGTCAGTTTTTTGCCTTATATTTCTTTGCTTTTTGACTTTTTTATGCTTTTCTACCTATGAGATCTGGATTTTGTGAAGCCCACAGCAGGAGAGGGCTGTGCCTCCTGACAATACTCTTATCTCTGGAGTAGTGGGGTTGTTCTCTTGAAGTTTGCAGGATATGACAGACTTTGTAATGAACAGCATTAGGCTGTGAATGAATCCATGTCAGAATTTCAGCTGGTTATATTCAACATTACATACTCCTGTAGCAAAAATACTTTAAATTAAGGTAGAAATACAGTTTACTTCATCCCATTCAGATGAGTAGCTTTATTTTGAAATATATAGTTTTTTTATTTGGTTACAAATATTAAATTTTTATTTATTTGCTCATTCTAGCAGGAAATATGTAAAACTAGATTTCAGAATTTTGGGCCCTTGTATGATAGATAGATGATGTAGGCAGGGTTGGGGTCTCAAATAACAAAAAGGTGCTCTTCATTTTCTTTCTGCCTTTTTGGGGAGTCTGGATGAGACAGATGATGTTTAAGGGTACTAACTTGCAAAGAGTAGGACCACTAGAGAACTAACACACAGTAGAGTTGAGTATGAGGTCCATACTCAATATTGTAACATAATAACGAGGTTCTCAATATTGTAACATAATCATCAAACTTGCTAAGAGACTAGATATTATTCCAACCACTAAAATGAAATGATAATTACAGATAACTACATAATGTGATAGACATGGTAATTATTATTACAGGGGCAGTCATGTGCCCCTGCAATGTATTAATGTATCAAATAAGCAAGTTGTCTACCTTAAATTTAAATAATGTTATATGTCAAATATAGTTGATAAAAAAGATTTTGTGCAGATTTGGACAATGGATAGTGGTTCCACACAGACCAGGAAGAAGAGAGGAGGAAAGGAGGGGAAGGAAGAAAGTCAGGGGAAGAAGGGGGTATGGAGGGAGAAAGGCAGGGAAAGAAAGAGAGAGAGACTAGAACACATAATGCTTTTCAGTTTTTGATAACTAACATCTTAGTAAGAAAAAGATGACCTAATATTTATTGTGCAAACTGCCTGCCCCTAAATGCATATTTAAATGCCCAATACAGTGCCCTAGCTACAGTGGCAACTATTATGCTCAGGAAATACCATTCCTATAACTAGTACTAGTTTTCTCTCAATTCTGCTTTTGTCCTTTTAATAGGTTCTGGCTTCTTCATGCATTTTGACTATAGATCTGCAAATGAGGGGCATAAAGCAATACTGGAAAGCAGAACACTGTACCCTAAAAGGGGATTTCAGTGCTTGGAATTTTATTTATATAACAGCGGAAATGAAAATGACCAAATGAGCATTTATATCCGGGAGTATTCTGCAAATGATGCGAATGGTACTTTAACCCTTGTGAAAACAATAAAAGGTACAGTGTCAACAGTCTTACTCTTTGTGTTCAGTCTTAACTCTTAATGCAACAGCATATAACAGGGTAGGTGCTATGGACTCAATACTTTTCTACTTCGAACTTGATCCCCCTTATTTTACGCCATGGTGAGGTGCTATGTTGTGTGACATTCTTGTAAGAAACTGTAAATTAATCTTTGTTTCTGTGGAATTCAGTTCTTGATAAATAATAAAAATGTAATAGGGACTAGCTAAGGCAATATGGGAAAAGCTACTGGCTAAATGTAACCAAACTCTGAAATAGATAATGTTACGTTATCTCAGATGGTCTTTGTCCATAAAACTGGTACTTTGGTATTTCCAGTTTACATCTTACCAAGTGCCTTAAGACTGGAAAAGGGACTCTTCCTCTAATTTCTGGTTAAAAAAATAAATCCCAGGGCCTCCCCGATGGCGCAGCGGTTGAGTGCTGGGTTGCGAAGCTGCCCGCAGCCTCTGCAGCGCTGGTTCCATCCCTGGCTGCTCCCAGGCCACTGGGTGGGGATCCCACATGGTGCGCAGACCTCTCCTGCCGCCCACTGCTCCCCTCAGCAGTGTACTTCAGTCCTTCTGCCTGCTCTGCTCCCCGCTCTGGCGCTGGTGAATTCTCTCACCCTCCCGTGCTTCTGACTATACCCAGTGCTTGTATAAATAAATAAACAAACAAACAAATAAATAAACAAATCTTTAAAAAAAAAATAAATCCCAGTGAAGGACTCTGATTGTTATCACTTGGGTTAAGCGTGACCTTTGGAACTTTTTTCTGAGTGAACGGAGCAACACTGAGACCGGGCACCCACCCTTCATTCCAATACTGTGTCAGGTGCTGGGTCATGTTGACCCTTTAAAGCAGACGGTTAAGAGCATTCCCTGAGGAAGGGAGAAGTAGCGAGCTGGCAAATGTATGACTGTCTGCTCCACATATTGACCTCTTGGTTGAAAGAATTGAATAAAACCCATTATAAAATCAATCAATATTATGCTTTATGTCCTGCCATTTCTCCCCCATAATCAGAAACACAGATAATTTTCTTTATGAACACTTGCTATGAGGTTTGTTTTATGTATATATGTACATGTATACACACAAATACATAAAAACACAAATACATACATATATGTGTATATGTGTATATATTATAAACATATCATGAACATTATGTATGTCAGTATATAACATATGAATCAAATATTTAATTTCTAATTATATATCATAGATATTTATGTGTACATATACATATTTTCTTTGCATTAACAATCTGTTGATATTGATATATAATAGCACAAAAGATTTGTTTTATACATAGCTGTATATATGTTTGCTATATGTGTATGTGTATATATTATTAGCATACCACATACTATTATTAGTATTTAATATATAATTTAAATACTTCATGTGTAATGATATAGAATATATATTTATATAGAACATATACATTGTGTGTGCATATATTTTGCATTAGCAATCTGTAAATATCATTGATAAATAATAGCACAAAAGACATTTAATAGACTCACTTAGGAGTTCAGAATTTTTTTTTAAAGATTTTCTTTATTTATGCATACAAGAACTGGGGTACAGGCCAAAGATATGGAGGTGAGAAGATTCACCAGAGACAGAGTGGGGAGCAGAACAGGGAGACTGAAAAACACTGCAGAGGGGAGAAGCGGGCGAGACAGGAGAGGTCTGCTGCACCATGTGGGTTTCTCCCTGGCCGGCCGGGGATCGAACTCAGACTGCAGAGGCTGTGGATTGCTTCATAGTGCAGTGCTTAACCCCTTGCACCACCAGGGAGGCCCAGGAGTTCAGAATTTAAACTGATAATATCGATAACAGAATTTTTTCTAATTTGGATATTTCTAACTTATTTTCAAGCAATTGTGTTTCATATTAAGTCCAAATATGTTTAAGTTTTAAGTCATTGGGGAGAAAAGAGTTGAAATAAAATATCAGGTAAATGTATATAATATTGAGCCAATATTAAGCTAAGCAGGAAATTATAGTATCTGGGCTTTCAAGGAAATGGTAAATACCTACTTTATATTGCAAAAAATTGATGGAAATTTTGTATGTGAAGATTCCTATCAAACTATAAATATATTAAAGGAAGCTTATACTGAGTATGACAGGAATCTTGGAAATAAATATAGAATATTAAATTTAGCCATTTAACTAGCATAGAATGGGAAGTAACTCATCAGTACTCATGAGTTAGATACTGTAGTTTGCTCTTCTATTTCTGGGGAAGGGTGAGTTATCTGAGAAATGACTAGATAAGCATTCAAATATTCCAGAGAGCAGTCTAATCCCACAGAAATACCTTGAAGTGAATGGGCTTGGGCTGGAGGAGTGAAAGTACCAAATGTAGGAATCAGAAGATCTAGGACAATCACTGACCATGAAGGTTAGAACTCTGATTTGCATGTGATTCGTGGTTCCTTTGAACTCTCTGAAATAATGTCTCTTTTGTAGATATACCTGTTGGGAGCTGGCAACTTTACTACGTAACATTGAAAGTGACCAAGAAATTTAGAGTGGTTTTTGAAGGGGTCAAAGGCGCTGGTACATCATTGGGTGGCCTGTCAATTGATGACATCAATCTTTCAGAGACACAGTGCCCTCATCATATCTGGCATATAAAGAATTTCACACAGCTCATTGGCAGCCCAAATGGAGTTCTATATAGCCCTCCATATTATTCTTCTAAAGGTTATGCCTTTCAGATTTCCTTGAATCTAAACCATTCAAGTGATACAGCAATATATTTCCACTTGATCTCTGGAGCCAATGATGATCAATTACAGTGGCCATGTCCTTGGCTACAAGCCACGATGACACTCTTGGATCAAAATCCTGACATTCGACAGCGTATGTCCAACCAGCGGAGTGTAACTACAGATCCATTTAGGACCACCGGTTCGTGACTCATTTTCTTTATTGCAAATACATGATCATTACTCCAGGAGGGATGAATGATTTGGGAATGAGAAACTGCACAGTCAAGTACCTAGGTAATTTTGAACCCCAAAATCTTCAGAACAGAAGATATTTAGGGGAAGGGCTTTAGCAGTTGTGGACAGAGACTCCCAGGCAGGAGACTGTCAGGAACGTCATTGGGGGAGTCTGGCAAATAAAGATATTTACTGTATTCTTGGGAATTAATGACCGTACCTGAAATCTCAGTGTCATACAAGGGATGTTGGTTTAGAATCTGAAATGTGGGGTTCAAATGTATGATTTGCTTCTCATTACTTATGAAACCTTGAGCAAATCATCTTTTAGAGTCCCAGTATCCTCAGTAGTAAAATTGGGGCAATAATAACTGCACAGATCTGTTATGAGAATTACTACAGATCAAATATGGAAGCTTGTAGAAGTAGCTGGTATTGAATGACCTTCAGATGTTGAGTTCTCCTAACCCTTATTGTCTTGATCTTGTCACTGAAGTTGTCAAAAACAATTCAGCTCTTGTAATGGGGGATGACTTTTGATGAGAAGGAAGATGTTGACCAGATGCTCTGGGGGGTACGGAAAGATATGAGAATGGATTATAATTTCTCTGTAAGTTCAGGAGGACTTGCTAATGGTGACATCATTCATCATCTTCCAGTCTCAAAGGGGAACAGCAACCAGAAAGTAATGATAACATTTCTAAATTTAATAATCTTTTGCCCTCTGGTAACTGGATAAAGAAAAAAAAAATGCAAGTATGACAAGGTGAATATTATTACCCAATGTGATTTTTATGTATGAAAAAGGAGAAAGAAAGAAAGAAAGAAAGAAAGAAAGAAAGAAAGAAAGAAAGAAAGAAAGAAAGAAAGAAAGAAAGAAAGAAAGAAAGAAAGAAAGAAAGAAAGAAAGAAAGAAAGACGACCTTGCTGGTAGGAAAAAAACCCTAAACTGATAAGAAAAAATAACATTTAGAAAGAGGATTTGTAGAGACTTAACAGTCAGAATTTCTTCACTTTCAATTCAGAACATTTTTCCTTGAATGACACTGAAAATGGCTCAAAGCTGGGTGGGTGTTCACCTTTTCCCAGAAACTTTGTTTCTCACCATGTTCCAGTCCCAAAAGGACTCTGTTAGGTGAAAAAATCAGTTAATGAGATAAATTATTTTATGTTAATATTAAAAGCTTTTTCAGCAACATATTTATTTAACTCAATTAAAAGGACTATGTATAACTCAGAAAAAGTCCACAAAGGAATGGTTCTTATGGGCAGGGGAGTTTCTGTACAGGTTAGTCACTATGGGTATGATAACTTCACCTGGGAAACATTTAGTCCCTCTCCACTCATATCCCAGAACCTGGTCCTCACTGCCTGGCCATCTTATTTCTTTCAGGAAGTATAAGTGAACAAGCTTCAGTGACTTGCCAGTCATTTAATTATCTTCAGCCCCATCCCAATTGTGTTTCACACTGTCTGTTCTTTCTTACCACCAAAAGCGATGGTGATGCTAAACACAATCCATAAACATAAATTGCTTTTTCAGCTGATGGAAACTATTTTTGGGACAAGCCTTCCAAAGTGGGAAAAGACGCTTCGTTTCCTAATGGAACTCAGTTTAAAAGAGGCCCGGGCCTTGGTACCAGTTCCTTTATAACCCATTTGAGGCTGAAAAGCAGAGATTTTATAAAAGGAGATGTTGTTTATATGCTACTGACAGTGGAAGGTATGTCAATAAAAGTCATTTTATATAAGATTATTTTGGGGGAACATTATTTACTGTCTTCTTCTGGGCTCAATTTTTAGGTATATTAGAGTGTGGGAGGAAATGGGCATGAGTGGATTTTTTAAATATGAATCACTAACTATATGAAAATAATTTAAATGGAAACAATAAAAGTTCTAGGATAAAGAATTTAATTACTACTACTTGGAGCACTCATGGAAGACTTTAGGCCAGAAAACCTTACAAATTAGTTAAAGTATAGTTTATACCTTGAGATAACAGAAATAAAACATCACACAAAGACTTATTAAACTGAAATGGAATTTCTCTATTATCTCAGATATACACACATAGGTACACACATATGCACAAACATATTTTGGCAATAATAATACTGATCTATTTTCTCTTAAAAATCTCAAAGTTTTTTAGCCACGGCAGCCAATGGATACATTTTCCAGTATTGCTGGTGGCTTCCATGTTTTCTGTGGTAGGACTTTAAGGCATTACTAATTTTTAACATTTTTTAAATTGAGCTAACATCTGTTTACACAACTGTATATAGTTTAGGGAAATAGGTTAACACCTCTTCAGATGTATTTAATTCATTTACAATTAAAGACCCACTTGCATTTCAATAAATCAGAATCTTATTTATGATAAAAATTGGTGCAATTTAAACCCATGAGATTTTGAGTTCAGTGTCAATTAGGGTGAGTCTAGATGATACTTGTTGGAAACACTTATTCAGAGATGACTTTTGTCAAGGGAGAAAGCATTTAATTTAGAGAGAAAAAGTCACATATTCATCCATTGTATCTGGTCTTGTTTGGATCAGAAGCAACAGAAAACACCACAAAGAACAGAATGTGGTTGCTAGGGGCTGTGGGTCTTGTGCCAAACATGTACCAACTTGCTCTAACAAGAAAGAGGCCTGTGACCTTGGGAAGCCCTCAGCTGTCTTCCATGTCTATGGTTTCCTTGGGACCTGGTCACAAGGGCTTGGGCCCCTTTGAGCTCAGACATGCCCAGGCAAGCAGGTGGTTAAGTTGTAACCCACAGGCTGCTGGTCTCACTTTCCTTTGCATCTAGATTTCAACTTGCCTCTTTACTATTTCACTACTTAGGAAGTTATGCTGCTTCCAGATTGCCTGCATTTCTCATACCCCTGAAACCTAAGCACCTATTTTAAAATGTGAAGATCAAATGCTTGCTAAAGTCCAAACTGATTTTATCCTTGCTCTCCCCCAACTCCATAGACATCGGCCATCTTAATTCTACACAACCACCCCACCCAACCCCAACCCCAACCTCTGGAGGCATCCGGGACCTCTGCCAAAACTTCAAATGTGAGAATGATGGCGTCTGCGTCATCCAAAACGACAAAGCTGTGTGCAGGTAAGACGTAGCTTGGATAAGCACCCCCCTTGCTTTTGTTAGAAACGTCATCATTCCCACAATGTAGGATTAAATATTGATATTTCTGTGAGTAAGTATCAGTTGCTTCTAATCACAAAAGCAGAGGATTTTTTCCTTCTCTGTCCATGTGGACTTTGGATAACTACAGAGCCAAGAAATCATTGATGACAAAAATAGCACATTATAATCTAATTGTCTGACACAGCCAAGGAGATGTTGGGTTTGGAGAGTGGGGTCCTTGGGTTAACTCTGGGAAAAATTTCACCAGAGCTCCCCTTTCAGCGGCACAGGGCAAGTTTCCCAGGCAAGTTTCTCCATGGGAAAGAAATGTAGTTATATCCAAAAGATGTTTATTATGAAAAAGGAGAGAAGGAAAAATGATACATGCATAGACACAAGTGGGCAGAAAGAGCTGCCCCAACAGGGACGGTTTGCTAAAAGAGAGCCCTGCATGGTCGCAAGCAGGATGTCTTGGGAGGAGAGAGCTGCCTCTGCCGAGGTAGGTCAGTGAAGAGAAGCTCCGGCATGGCTTCAGTCATGGCAGGCAGGAGGCTGCTGCCCTGCAGAGGAAGTTAGGGGCGGGGAGCTCCTGCATAGACAGGTGGGCAGAAGAGCCGCAGCTCCTGCACTACAAAAGGAAAAGGTTGGTGAAGAGAAGCCCCTGCATAATGAGACAGGGCAAGCTAGGGTTATTAGGCAGTTTTAGGGATAGTGCAGGAGGGGACCTCTGAAAAATTTAGAGAGGCTTCAGAGATAAGGACAAGCAAGGGAAATAACCCATTCCATTAGGAAAAACAAACATCTCAGGACCAAGGACAACATTGTTAATGCTGGTCCTGGTTTCCTTCAGGTGGTAAAGGGAGGCGGAGATTGGAGAAATGGAGAGTGGTTTAATTTATTGTCACATTAGAAGGGCAGCTGTTTAACTTCAATGCAGGGATGCCCATCCAGAAGACTGGGCCATAAATTTAAAGATGCAACAAATGGGGAAAGAGAAAGCTGTTAGATAAGGAATGTGAAGATCCCCCACTCAGTAGCAAATTAAGTGAGACAGCCGAGAACTAACCAATCACAAAGAGACTGGTAAAGTTTTAGAATAATGAGGGAAAAAAGGTATATATTCCCTAAGACACGACTCTACTTTGGCTTCCTTGCCCCTCCCAGGCCTGGTTCCCTGGCCTGGGAGTCCCACTTTATTTCTGCTCTTTTTCTCCTCAATAAACTTTTTCTTCTAAACAAACCTGCCTCTTCTCCTTGCTTGCCTGAGCGTCTGCGAAGTTCCTGCTGCAGCTTCGTGAGACACCAACCCATGGGGGTCTAGCGGCTGGGGCTCAGCGCTGCCCTGCAGCCTGGAATCCGATCCGGGCTGGGAGACTAGGCCTGACAATTCCGGTATCAATAGGCACAGATGGGTGGAGGGATTGCTGCCTGGTTCAGGTGCAGAAATTGCCCTGATACTGTTTTCTCTTCGGGAGGGGCTCATTCCTTTGTGGAGTGGTTTGTTTGTTGTTAATTTTGGTTAACTTCATAGAATTTGAAAGGATCCAGAGATCCTACAATGGCCCTCAATCTCCATCTCTTTACCTCTGGTGACACTGGTGACATTCTCTATAGCAGTCTGGCACCTACTTGGATCTTGTGCCTTGTGATCTAGACATTGGCGCCTAGGATTTTTAGTTCCTGTATCTGGAACCATTAGCCTATATCCTATATATCTGGAACATTAGCCTATATCTGGAACCATTAGCCATTCTTCCCCCACCTCCAGATCCTGGCAGTGTGTGAGCCAGGTTTCTGGTCTTGTGGTGTCTTCTTTCCAACTTTTCTATTCTTTTCTTTTCTTTTTTTAATTTATACAAGAGCCAGGGTACAGGTCAGATGTGCGGGAGGGTGAGAGGATTCACCAGAGACAGAGCGGGGAACAGAACAGGCAGACTGACCGAAATACACTGCTGAGGGGAGCAGCGGGCGAGACAGAAGAGGTCTGCTCACCATGTGGGTTGCTCCAAGGACAGCGGGGATCGAACTGGCACTTCAGAGACTGCTGACAGCTTCACAGCACTGCGATCAACAGCCTGTGCCACCAGGGAGGCCCCCAACTTTTCTTTTCTTATCCTCCATCACTCATGAATGACATCATCTTTTGAAGTCCTCCTAACAGTCTGTTCTGTTCAGTGTGATTGCCCCATTTCGTAGATGAAGATACTTAAGTTCTGAGATGAGGGAGCCAAGGTGTATTGCTGGGAGGCGGAGAGATGGGGACATGGAATGAGATTTTCTTCATTGCCTATCCTACTTTTCTTTTCCACCTTGGAGCTTCTCTGAGTACTGCATTAGGAAAAATCCCATTGTTCCTTTCCATTGGCCCCACCTGGCCTCCTGACCACTCCAGTCCAGAGTGAGTGAAATGGTTCCATTTGTCAAAAACCTGAACATTGACCCACACCTTTCGTGGTGAAGCTTTTCAGATTTAAATATCAACTCCTAACTCTCAGTCATGTTCTACATGTGTAGGTGTGCATCAGGGCCAGACTGGTGGTACATGGGAGAAAAGTGTGAGAAGAGAGGCTCCACTCATGACACCATTGTCATTGCTGTCTCCTCCACTGTCACTGTGTTTGCCGTGATGCTGATTATCACCCTTGTCAGTGTCTATTGTGTCAAGAAGAAATATAGTAAAGAAAGAAGTTCAACTACGCCAAATTTGACTTTGGAAAATGTAAGTTGAGACTGATTTTTGGTCAATTAAAACCTATTGATGAAATCATGTGAAGAAATAGGACATTTTTGGATATACTTTCTTTTTTACCTTCTTTTCTTCATTTCTTGTACTGAGTTCCTGTTACTTTCACTATAAATCAATGCTTCTTAAATTGGGTTTATGGAGCCCACCTACACCACAATCCAAACTCACCCTCTGCCCATTCCAGCCCCCCTTACTCTGGTGGTGGTGGGGGTAGTATTATCCTCCAGCAGTTGTGTACCAAACTGTGTATAGTTATTCATTGTTTCTGGGGTGGTATCTGTGGCTCCCTTTAAGGCAAAACTGATTTTGCCTGCATGTCCCTCATCGGTGGCCGGGGACCTAACCGGCGCAACCCAGCACTCAACCGCTGTGCCACCAGGGGAGGCCTGAGGTGACCTGTGTTTTTGTTCTACAGGTCTTTTGGTGATAGCTCTTGAACTCAGGCTTATTGGAGAGGGTACAGCAAGTTTGGGATTTCTGTATTAAAGAAGATTCCAACTAATTCTGATTTTATGTGCAGTAACTAAATCTAAGGCAAGATTTTCAAGTAGAGGGTCTAAAATCTTGCCTCCGTAGGTCTCTAAAACGGCAATAGACTCTTGAAATGACCCTGTCAGTTTCCAAAGCTGACTCTCAGTTTTATTTTTATGCATTACATTTATTGGGGATGCTGTTGGAAAGTCAGAGTGAAAGGGGTTGGAACTGGCAAAGGGTGAGGTTGGACTGTGATGTAGTTGAGTTGAGGCCTCAGGCTTCCCCTACAGGGGAGATCCAGAACTGGAGTGGCCCCTGAGCCCTCCAGAACTGAGGCAAGAGGATCAGGCCTTTGTACTTCCCACATCAAAAGGCCCTGGGCTGGGATGCCTACTGAGAGAGAGCAGAAAATTATGCAAGGCACCATCCTCTCAGAGTGAGGGTATGACCTGCACAAGGACCTTTGTTTTGAAAGGCAGGACTGAACAATACACCTAGCTTTTGCTACATATACCAATAATAGAATACGGAGTTTTCACATGCAGACTCACGTTCTCCCTCACAAAGAAAATGGCATAAAATCCTAAAAGTGATGCTTTCACTCAAAATAAAGAATAAAAATCATTAGCAAGACTAAAGAAAAAAAATGTCCATTTAGAATATCTCTGATACTGGGCCTCCCCGGTGGCGCAGCGGTTGAGCACTGGGTTGCGAAGCTGCCCTCAGCCTCTGCAGAGCCAGTTCGATCCCTGGCTGCTCCCCGGCCACCAGAGGAGGGTCCCACATGGCGCGCAGACCTCTCCTGCCGCCCGCTGCTCCCCTCAGTAGTGTACCTCGGTCCTTCTGCCTGCTCTGCTCCCTGCTCTGGCTCTGGTGAATTCTCTCACCCTCCCGCGCTTCTGACTGCACCCAGTGCTTGTATAAATAAATAAAAAATAAATAAATTAAAAAAAAAAGAATATCTCTGATACTAAAAACATTTTATTTTGCTAAAGCAAGAGTACAGTTTGTTAAAAAAAAATTTCTCAAGACACACTTTAACTTAAGGCTATGAAATTTTAAAGTGGACAGTCTGGTATGAAGATACTGAATTTGTGAAGTTAGTCAAAAGATGGGCAATGACAACAAACAGAAAGCAGAATTTTTTTAAAGATTTGTTAATTTATGCATAGAAGAACTGGGGTACAGGCCAGAGGTGCGGGGAGTTGTGAGAGTCTTCACAAGAGACAGAGCAGGGAACAGAACAGGCAGATCTACTGAAATACACTCCTGAGGGGAGCAGTGGGTGAGACAGGAGAGGTCTGCTGTGCCATGTGGGCCACCTCCCTGGCTGAGGTGGCTGCAGATAGCTTCATAGTGCTGAGGCCTAATCCCTTGAGCCACCTGGGAGGTTTGAAAGCAGGTAGTTTTATTCTCATGCACATTCCCTCAGCATCATTGAGATGTTTAAGGCTAGCTGTAAGGCAATGGAAACAATTACTACACAAGCTTACTAGAAAAGTGCTTAAAATATATACAGGTTGTTTTATTTTTGAACAGCTATTTCCAGCTTATTTTATGATTTGACATAAAGGGGATAGATTAGCTAAAAACCCAGTCAGCCAACTCAAAGGAGGCTGTGCTTGCAGGACGTACGTAATCCCCTGGGTCAGGTGGAGTGGATTTGCAGGTTGGAGTCTGGGAGTCGAAGGGGTGATTAAAGAGGAAATGATCAGTGGGTGGTCACTACCTTAGTGAATGGGATTGTCTCTGGAAATTTGGAAAATGTGAGCATTATTGTAAGGACTGACTTACCAAGAAAAACTGGTAGAAATTAAAAAAAATGATAAAACAAGAGAGAAAAGGACCTCCCTGGTGGCGCAAGGGGTTAAATACCGCACTATGAAGCAATCCGCAGCCTCTGCAGCATGAGTTCGATCCCTGGCCTGGCTAGGAAGCAAGCCACATGGCACAGCAGACCTCTCCTGTCTCGCCTGCTGCTTCCCTCAGCAGTGTATTTCAGTCAGTCTGCCTCCCAGGGGTTAAAGTCTCAACGCTATCAAGTTATCTTCAGCCACTGCAACATGAATTCAATCCCAGTCCAGGGAACTAACCCTCATGGCACAGCAGACCTCTCTAGTCTAACCCACTGCTCCTCTCAGCAGTGTGTTTCAGTCATTCTGCCTGTTCTGTTCCCAACTCTGTCTCTGGTGAATCCTCTCACTCCCACCCCTGCACCTCTGGCCTGTACCCCAGCTCTTATATGCATAAATAAATAAATCTTTAAAAAAATTATAAAAAAAAAACAAGAGAGAAAAAATGGACATTAAGTCAATAAAGGGGGAAACTATCAAGATATCAGGGACATAGTGGGGCAATTAGGTGAAGCAGAAAGAATGACCTTCTTTCTGAGGCTGAAGTGTGTGCTCACCCAAATATTCTCTCATCTGAATTAACTTGTCTAACAGACCAGTGCTTCTTCCCGGAGACCAGGACTGGGCTGCCTGTCAGCTGGGAGGAATGCCAGGAGACTGCTGATGGCATTTCATTTAAAAATTAGACCATTTCATTGTGCTTCATTTAAATGACAGGTTTTAAATTTAGAAATGAACTCATCAATTGTTCTTTCTCCTTGTAGGTGGAGGCATTTTGAAGATTAACTAAACAATAAGGCCAGCAAATAAAATTCAAAAGGATTCATTGTCATAGGTTTCATCTAAAATTTATTACAGCCACCTCATTCTGTTATAAATGCATCACCTCTGTAAATAAATGGATAGACTATAAATCATTATTTTGGGAAAAGTCTAATTGGTGAAATGTTTCTTGTTCTTTTTTGGAGGAGAAGCAATTCAGACTCCTCTGAAGTATAATATTGTCTTTAAGAAGGAGAGTAATAACTAGAGATTGCTTTCCAAATTATTGATCTTTTTATTTGGGGGCCAACTGTAGTGGTCTCACAAGTGAGTGAGGACCTACTAGAAAAATCCAGTGGGAATAGTATTCCATGGAGAATCTCAACAATTCCATGCTTCTGTCCCAATGTAGGAAGGGCAGTAGTTTAACTCTCTTTTTCTCTGGGAACACAAGACCCTCTCCTATAGACTCAACACTCTTGTTTTCTCATCCTCCTTTTGGTACATGAGCTTGTTTTAGAATTTTTTTGAACTCATAACAACTATCAATAGGAAAATTAAAAAAAAATTTTTTGTGAAGTACCATTGGTTTACATTGTTGTTAGCATTTGGGAGAATAGGATCTCCCCCTTGAAGTGTAGTTGCCATAGCTCAACCATCACCCAGGCACCCATAGTCCACCATAGTTCATTGCACTCTCTCCTCACCCTGTTTTACCCCTCCCCCTCTGGATGCCCCAGTTCTAAGGTCAACTTTCAGGGATTGGCTCTCTATGACCCTTAGTCAACAAGAATGGTTTTAACACCTAGAACAGCGATTCTTAAAGTTGTGGGTCTCAGGAGCCTTTGCATTCTTAAATATACATGTCTGTGTGTTCTTTTGTTTTTCATCACTAAGTATAATATTGCTTGTAAATTTTTTTACATTATCAAGTTAAAGAAATTCTCTTCCATTTTCATTTTTCTGAAAGTTTTTAATCAATGGATGTCATCAAACACTTCTGCATTGAGCTATATGAACATAATAAGATTTTTCTTCTTTAACCTGTCAATATATGCTATTGCATTGATTGATTCTGAATATTGAACCAGCTTCATATCCTTAGCATAAGCCACACTTGGTCACAATATATGATTCTTTTTATATATAACTGAATGTATAATACATCCAAAACAGTTTTTATTTGGGGAGTATTACATTATATATGCATATAATACATATTATTATATTATATAAAATTATTTATATAAATGTTAATTTAGTATATAAAATATATACAATTTATATATAATGTAATACCTACAACCACTATAAAAGCCTATTTTTATGTTAACATAAATTTTATATACTACATATAATCAACATATATATATAATCAATTGAGGGAAAAAACCTCAGATTTCCTAAATGTTAATATAATCATATTACCCATGTGTAGTATAAGAATATATCATAATGACAAAGGAATGAACAGGTATATATATGTACTTATGTATATGTCGTTCATTAATAATGTCTACTGTATTGGGTCCAAATTTTACTGACCTGTTAGTTTCAGGCTGTAACTTTTTTTTTTAAGGTTTATTTTTCATTTATACAAGAACCAGTGTACAGGCCAGAAGTGCAGGAGGGTGAGAGGATTCACCAGAGACAAAGTGGGGAACAGAACAGGCAGACTGACCGAAATACACTGCTGAGGGGAGCAGCGGGTGAGATAGGAGAGGTCTGCCGCGGCATGTGGGTTGCTCCTTGGCCAGCGGGGATTGAACTGACACTGCAGAGGCTGCTGACAGCTTCACAGCACTGTGCTCAACCGCCTGGGCCACCAGGGAGGCCCAGTAAGTTGTTTTTTTTTTTTTAAATTGAGGTGATATGATTTAGAGTTATAGGATCACACCCTTCAGGTGTATGTTACTCATTACACCAATAACCAAGGCACCCATAGTCCTCCACCAGTCCATTGTGTCCCTCTCCATCTTGCTCTACCCTCCTGACATCCTCAATTCTCCCAAACTTCAAGCTTTTTAATGGTATGTAGATCTTTTTTTGTAGTGGCTTCAAAGCTTATGATTAGAGCATAAAGCAATTTACATAGCAATATATGATTGATTTAAATGTTCCCTCTTTTTGAACTCCTATCCCAGTTATATTTAAAGTGAGAGAGAAATGGAACCATTTCAGCCTGTCATGATCCAGTACCTGCATGATCTTCCCACAAGGATGCTTTCTTTTGATTACATTCTCCATGGACTCTGTTCCTGT
Source organism: Talpa europaea (assembly GCF_964194135.1). Taxonomy (NCBI): domain Eukaryota; kingdom Metazoa; phylum Chordata; class Mammalia; order Eulipotyphla; family Talpidae; genus Talpa; species Talpa europaea. The sequence goes on from NC_140080.1 coordinate 68,078,705, forward strand.
GATTATTTATGACATGTCTCTTAGGTAATAACTAACTAATGGCTTCCCTAGTGGGTGGAGTTCAACAATTTCAGTTTTGCTTCAAGGCAGAGTATAGGTCCACTCAATGAAATGTTTCAACCCTGTACAACGAGGGAATTGAACTTGATAATCTAAAGCCTTTTCCCATAGAGCCATCATTCCATTGTTCCATGCTGGCCATTGCAGCACCGCTGAGCAGTTACACTTGTTAATCTCTATGTGAATTTTTTCAGCTAAGTTTTTAGCTAAGTTTGTGGTACCATTTGCTTTTACCAGTTTTGACTGTTTTCTGGAAACTGTGACTCTTGTCCTATGGTTATGGCATAACCATACTTTGAATATAGGAGAGTCACTAGCTTTAAAATGAGCTTCTTGAAAAATTTGAAATTTGAGATATTTCACATTATCTTGACATTTGCAGAGTCTTTATGAATAAAGGCATTTAATATTGTTATTTCAAACTAAAAAGTTCACATGTTGGATAAAATTCATTTCATAGGCAAAATCACTCCTCAGAAGCAGAATACTCATATTCACTCTTTCTTTAACCCTTTTGGGCCTGTTGGTTCCTGGGGATATTGATGGAGATATTGATGTTAATCTGCTTCCTTAAATACCAGGGAGAAATTAAATATTATTTAATATTAGGGCTCAAAGATGTTCTTAAAACTACTGTACTTCAATAAATAGCACCACTTAGCCCCTGGAAAGAAAAGCATTCCTTTCAGGTTATCTTCAGTGTCATTCATCATATTTAAATAAGAACATGGGCTGCAGGAAGGACAATCAGTTGTCCTTTGACATCTAGAATTTTAATGTAAAATCAAACTTCACCACTGAATTCAAGTCTGATTGCTGAAATCATCAGACTAGAAGTCTATACATTACCTCATGTTGAGATGTATCTTATATTAGAAATGAGGTGTTGCCATTGCTACAGTTACTAATGACAGGAAATTTTCTTCGGAGTTCTCAGACAACCAGGAGAAGCTGCTGTGGAAATATAATTGATTACTGGCCACTTAAACCCCTATTTCAAACCAACCCAAGAGATGGAAACAGGCTGCTGGAGATGGATAGCATATAAAATTTTGGGACCTTGGAGATCAGCCAGATAAGAAGGGAAATAATCTTCTTGGTTGGAAGCAGGGAACTAATGATATATGGAGACCTGAACTGAATTCTGAGAGCTGTGTCAGGTGTTTTATATCTTTAATTCTCAAAAAGGACATTGTGATAGGTGATATCCTCCTTATTTGCCAGAGGAGAACTACTATGTTTAGAATTAGGTCAATCTGACTATCAACTTGAGTTTATTCCATTCTGCCATGCCTCAGGCAGGCTGTGCCGCCACACAGAAGGCCCAGTAACCTCGGGACTGGCAGATGGTACAGCTACCTCCCTCTTAAATACAGCTTAAGAAAAATAAATAAACAAACAAACAAATAAATAAATAATAAATACAGCTTAAGGAGAACCTGCATGGAAATCTGTAAGGTGGTAAGTTATCATGTAGAAGGAAACCAAATTGAACCCCTACCTTCACAACAGATGGAAGATAAATTACCCTGGTAAGCACAGGAACATGAGGAGAGAATCTGACTCACAGATTGACTGAAATTACAAAAGACTAAGTCCAAGTGAAGCATTAGGCCTCAAACATAAGCAATTCCCTCATTTTTAAAAAAGATTTTATTTATTTATGCATACAAGAACTAGGGGGTGGGGTGTCCCTGGTGGCGCAAAGGGTTAAGACGCAACCTATGAAGCTGTCTGCAGCCACTGCAGCACCAGTTCCATCCCCGGCCAGTCAGGGACTAAGCCAAATGGCACAGCAGACCTCTCCTGACTTGCCTGCTGCTCCCCTCAGCAGTGTATTTCATTCAGTCAGTCTGTCTGTTCTATTCCCTACTCTGTCTCTGGTGAATCCTCTCACCCCCCACACCACTGGCCTGTACCCCAGCTCTGTATGCATAAATAAATAAATCTTTAAAAAAAGGAACTGGGGGTGTAGGCCAGAGATTTGTGGGGTGAGGGAGGGGCGGAAGATTCACCGGAGACTGAGTGTGGAGCAGAACAGGCAGATCTTCTGAAATACACTGCTGAGGGGAGCCTTGGGTGAGACAACAGAGATCTGCTGCACTAGCCACAGTAGCTAGTGATAGCTTGATAGCACTGAGACTTTAACCCTTGTGCCACCAGGGTTCCCCCCTCCTCTCTGCCTTTTTTTTTTTTTTAAAGATTTATTTATACATGCACTGGGTAGTCAGAAGTGTGGGAGGGTGAGAGGATTCACCAGAGCCAGAGTGGAGAGCAGAACAGGCAGACTGACAAAGTACACTGCTGAGGGGAGCAGCGAGCACGGCAGGAGAGGTCTGCCATGCCATGAGGGACCCTCGCCAGCGGCTGGGGATCAAACCAGTGCTGCAGAGGCTGCGGGCAGCTTCGCAGCCCAGCGCTCACCACTGTGCCACCAGGGGAGGCCCCCCTCTCCTCTCTGCTTTTAACTGCTCTTTATCTCCCTAGGAATTAAGGCCTCAGGTTTCAGTTTCTGAATTTCAGGAAGCTTGTTATTCCCAGAACTGATGGGGGTAATAGTTTCAAAAAAGTATTTTAAGATCCTCTTTCCTTTTCCAGTCACACGTACACATTATAAGCAGATCTCCTAGGGACTTAGGAAAGGCATCCATGGGTAGGAATAGGAAGAAGTACAATATATTCCTTTAAAACTTTTTTTTAAACATTTATTTATTTATGCATACAAGAACTGGAGTACAGTCCAGAGATGCGGGGATGGGGAGGTGAGAGATTCACCAGAGACAGAGTGGGGAGCAGAACAGGCAGATCTACTGAAATACACTGCTGAGGGGAGCAACAGATGAAACAGGAGAGGCCTACTGTGCCATGTGGGTCACCTCCCTGGCTGGAGACCGAACTCATGCTGCAGTGGCTTCAGATAGCTTCATGGTGCTGCGTCTTAACCCCTTACATCACCAGGGAGGCCCCTATTCCTTTAAAACTTTTAAAGTAATTTTATTTTTTACATGTTTCCAACCACTGTATTAGGCCGTCTAAACATTAGATTTTTAAAAAAGGGATCTTAAATGTATGTCTTTCACTATCTACCTACCTCAACTGTGTATTGTTTCGATAAGGTGTTGAGTTAGCTAACTGGGATTTTTTTTTCTTTCCATTTTTAAATATTTTCAAAATATTATCCATTCTTTTTGGGCTTACTTGTTTTCTTACTCTCATGCTCACAATAAGATTTAATCTTTTGTCATCATGTTGAGAAAATTTCATAACAAATCAAACAAAAATCATTCCCAGGTCCTTAAGAACTTATCTTTCCTGGATGAATAAATTTAGGCGTCTCCTTTCTGGAAAACAACTCAGTCATCATAAACCTTAATGACAGTGAATTAATAAGTCTAAGGCAGACTGGATTATGAAAAAATTTCTTTTAAATAACTATCTCATGAATGGACATGTGGAATTGTCAGATGGTTCTGATAATGCACTAATTAACAAGGCAGCTCATATTGTCAGCAATGTATAACAAATATTTGCTTATTTAGTTTGGCTTCCATAATATATTATGAATTAGCTTTCATAACCTCCTTTGAAAGGGCCTAAACCAACAATAAGTAACTATATAAAATGCAGTTAATATGAACTGAATACATTTCTCTTCTTGAAAGTCCTAGTAGTCTCAAGAAACTTACCAATTTTTTACTTAATCTAAATCTAATTTGTGTCTCCTTTTGATTGCTGCTATCTCTTTATCAGTCTTTTGTTTGTAACTTCTTGGGTCATGTCCTTTAACTATCCCAGGCTGGATAGGTTCACCGTCAGTTCAGTCAGCTTAAAAGAGAAACTTGAAGGCCTTGGCATCATCCCCACAGGTTTTTTAATAGTTCTCAAGGGACACAAGCCAGCCGCGAGATGGCACCTTGGGCCCCCTGCGAATCTCTATATGCTCTTTCCTCTGGGCTTCCTCTCGTAGCCATTGTCCGCGTAGCCAGTCGCTCTCCGACACACACCATCTTTTGACTCAGGTGTGCCCACTTCCACAGGCCCTCACTGTACTCCAGGTGTCCACCATCAGGCATGCATGCCCTGAGCCCACACTCCCAAGCACCTCCTGCATTCAAGGCCACAGGTGATAGCCACAGAGGCTAAAGGCACAAAAGCCTGACTATTTCGCTTACCCCACAGGTCATTTATAATGACAAGACAAAAAGGAACAGGCAAGAAGGAAAAGCTAAAGAAAGATGCCCATAATGACAGAACAGGACTACTTTCTTGAGCCAATATTGTAAGAGCCCGCTGACGAGTGACATTCTTAAGCTATGTGATAGATCACATAGGCCTTCTGTGTTTTATTAACTGGTCTAATAATTAAATTGACATAAAATGGTAAAAGGAGAAAAGTAAATTTAAGTTCACACATAAGGGAGTACAAAGACTTTAAGGTTCAAGGGCAAGGAGGGACAAAGTGCAGACTCATATGGCAGGTTGAGCTAAGGAATGGAATAGGGGCCTAGGGTTTCAAAGGGAAGGAGGGTAATTCATAAGACAATAAAAGTAGCTGATGTTTGCCCTGCCATATAGATAGATCATTCAGATAAAATATTATCTCTGGTATTTGTTTTCTTTTTGGGCCAGTTCCTCTATATAAATTCTTATTAGTTAATAAAGGGAGAGTTAAAAATTTTCCCTTGAGTCAGCTGGGTCTTGATTGCCTCCAACTCAAAATAATCCATATGCAAAGTGGTGGCCTGAACCCCATTGCCAACCTACAAGAAGCTCACAGAAAGAAAGATACCCCCATTAAATGAGCCTCAGTTAAATAGACCACTTTCTCAGGTGATATCAGTTGGCTTTTATTTATTTTTTTAAAGATTTTATTTATTTATCTATACAAGCACTGGGAGATGCGGGAGGGTGAGAGGATTCACCAGAGCCAGAGTGGTGAGCAGAACAGGCAGACAGACGAAGTACACTGCTGAGGGGAGCAGTGGGTGGCAGGAGAGCTCTTCGCGCCATGTGGGACCCTCGCCTAGGGCCGGGGGATCGAGCTGGCGCTGCAGAGGCTGCGGGGTGCTTCGCAACCCTGAGCTCAACTGCTGTGCCACCAGGGAGGACCACCCCCCCCAACTTGTGTTTTTGCTCCCAGTTTGTAAATGCTCCAGCTGAGATTTGATGAGAATCTTCTGACTCAAGAGCCCATGCACATAACCACTGCCACCTGGCAGAGTCTTCAGAGAATGAAATTGTGGCTGTTTTTAAACACAGCACCATCACTGCTCCTTAGTCATAGACATACCAATCAAATTTCAGAGTAGAGAAAAAGAAGTTCCAGAAAAAACAGTGACAGAGTTGTGTGGAGACCTGGCTTATATAAACGAGGGGAGAGACTTCATATTCCTCATGCACAAGCGTGGAACATACTAGTAACTCAAGAAATCATCATCACATCATATATTCAGAAATAAGAAAAAGCAGCAACTCTCTTAGAAACAGCTGAGTTGGCACTTGGGCCCTAGCTGAGTAACTCAGGACTCCTAGGGATGTATGCAAAGAAGTTACAAGTTTACTTAAGCAAAATGAGGTGCTTCTTGGCTTGCAAATCCTGATCTTGGAAAGGCTGGGCTCAAAATGGCCTCCGAAATGACAGGAATCAGAAACAGGCATACCACTAGCACCTCCTCCTGTCCTCAGCTCTCCTCCACTTCTACCTGCGTGCTGGCTTTGTTCTGTCAAGCTAACTCCCTCTCTGTGGCAGGGGATAGGGTGCCATTGGTGCCAGCTTCAGGTCTTAACTGCTCTGCCACAAACAGGACTTGATGCATTTAGCCTCCAGCTCCATTTTGAAGCATTGTGGAGAAGGCTTTTGATTGTCATGGTTTAGCTTATGTGCTAATTTCTTGCACCAGGGCTGATATGGTGATTGGCTTAATTTGGCTCAAGTGTACAAACCTGTGGCCAAGGAGGGGATGGAAACACAGCCACCAGGAAATGGCTGTGCATGGATGTTAACTTTATTTATTTATTTTTTAAGATTTATTTATTTATGCATATAAGAGCTGGGGTACAGGCCAGAGATGCGGGGGGTGAGAGGATTAACCAGATACAGAGTGGGGAGCAGAACAGGCAGACTGATTAAAATACACTGCTGAGGGGAGCATTGGGCAAGACAGGAGAGGCCTGCTGTGCCATGTGAGTTGCTCCCTGGCTGCCAGGGGACTGAACTCATGCTGCACAGGCTGTGGCTTTCTTCATAGTGCAGTGCTTAACCCCTTGTGCCACCAGGGAGGCCTGGATGTTCACTTTATACCTGCTACAACTGATGTTGGAATGACTGAAAAAAAGAGAAAAGATCATGTTTTCAAACAATGATAATAGAGACCAGATTCTATTCCTTAGCCAGTTTACAATGGAATTAGACTCATTGATTGTCCTCTTTTCTATTTGGGAAAAAACCACATGTAGAGGGTCTGAGGGCGACCTCCTGGCACACACTCCTCTGTTGGACACAGGCCTGGCTGTCAGAGCCTCTCCTCCTTCCACCCACCACCCTAGTAATCTAGAAAACTTGAGGTAAAAAGAAAACTTAGGGCCTCCCTGATGGTGCAAGGCGTTAAGTACCACACTATGAAGCAATCCACAGCCTCTGCAACGCAAGTTCGATCCCCAGCCTGCCAGGGAACTACCCACATGGCGCAGGAGACCTCTCCTGTCTTGCCTGCTGCTCCCCTCAGCAGTGTATTTCAGTTAGTCTGCCTATTTTGTTCCCCACTCTGTCACTGGTGAATTCTCTCACTCCCCACACCTCTGGCCTGTACCCCAGTTCTTGTATGCATAAATAAATACATCTTTAAGAAAAAGAAAGAAAAGTTAATGGGTTACAAAAGTTGGTTATGCTAGAGGTATTTCCAAACAGTTATTCTTTAGAGATTTTTCTTTTATTCATTACAAGGAGTTAAAAACTCTAACTCTATTTAGCATTTACTATCTTAATTCAAGAGTTCTATTCATTTGATCTTAAAAAACAAAAAAAAAAGTAAGTTGGCTCCCCTTTTCCTCTACTGGTGACCAAGTTTGGCCACCAACACCATGGCTGTTGGAGAAGTAAAAGCCCCGCAGGCCTCTACATACTCAGTGATTATCTGGCGGACAAGGGCGACATGGGGATATGTGCTCTACCACAGGCAGAGGCACTGTCTGGCCCACCACCTGCCAGTTTGTACCATGTCTGACTTGTGTCAAAAGACACAAGTCTAGGCCTCCCCTGGTGGCGCAGGCGCTTGAGCTCAGTGCTGTGAAGGTGACCACAGCCTCTGCAGCATGGGTTGGATCCCCGCCAGCCAGCAAGATACCCATATGGCACAGCAGACCTCTCCTGTCTTGCCCACTGCTCCCCTCAGCAGTGTATTTCAGTCAGTCTGTCTGTTCTGCTCTCCAGTTTGTCTCTGGTGAATCCTCTCACCCTCCTGCACCTCTGGCCTGTACCCCGGTTCTTATATGCATGAATAAATAAATCTTTAAAAAAAAAAAAAGACACAAGTCTTTTGAAAAGGAAAAAGCCAGTCCACCAGGAGTGAAGAAAGATCCAGACAAGCATGGCCTACTAATGTCAATTTGACACCTGGCATGGAACTCTAGGTAGTAAAGATGATGATGGCATTGAGCTCTTTGGGTCTGATGTGTGGGGCAAAGCAAACTGCAAAGAAGCTAAGAGAAGGTCGTGAACAATATGAGTCAAAAAGCACCAAAACCCTGTGCTTGTTGCCAAATCCTCCACCTTATTAGATGTGTAATTGGGGAGGATGAGACAGATATGGAAAATTAGAGGAATGTGTCAGAAGCATTTGAGCAGATGGCTTGGTCTGAGGTTCTTCTAAACTAGCTACAGTGGGATATGGAATTAAAGGATTTCAAATACAGCGTGTGGATGAAGATGATGAAGGCAGAGCAGATGTGCCGGAGCAGCAGCTCTGCTTTGAGAACGATGTCTGTGGTTGTGGCTGCTTTCAACAAGGTCTAAAATCCATCACAGAGCATGACCATTAAATACAAGCTTTGACAAATAAAAACTAACAAAAAGCTTATCTTAAGATTTGTAGAAATGAAACAAACTGCTAATTTAGCATCTGAAGTAGTCTTATAAGACAGAAAAAAAAAGCCCCAGTTGCCATTAAAAAATTTTCTATCAATAGTCAGAAGGGGCAAAATAAGGGAAATGAAGAAACATTTGCTTTTTGTAGGTTTTATGAGTCTATTATTGAAAAATTCAAAGGAATCTACAAAAAATTAACAAAGGTAATAAGTTCTAATTGCATATATGAAACAAGTATGTAAGATTTATTATTTGTATGTGAATGCCATATGCCAAAATATTCATGATAATGAAAGATTCTTTTTTGTTTGTATGTGCAAATTTTGGGAATTAACTCAGAACACAGAAAATTGAAGAACATTATAAATTCCTAAAATGAAAAATAAAAGACAGCAAGAATAAATGGACAAATATATTTCCAGTTGAAAATTTTAACTAAATAATTTTAACTAAATGTAATGTGTATATTTATGCATCATTGATACATTAGTAATGGAAGTTATAGCAGAATAGAAAATAGAATTTACCTGGAGGACTAAAGTCACCTGAATTTATAAATATGTATACATTTACATGAAATTGTTCTATTATATTTGGAACATATTAGAAAATAATGAAAGCCAAAACATTATAATACTGAGTTGAAAGAAGATAAATTGCCCAGGGGACTCATTCCATTGTTTACATATTAGAAAATTAATGTATGACAAAACAGAAGCACTATGACAACTGCTAATTCCATCCTCAGCTTGCCTCTCTGCCTCCCTGCCTCCAGGTCTGAGCTTCTCCCATGCACTTGGCTAAGTTGGCTCAGGATTCGCTGTCTTTCTTCTCTCTGCATGCACATCTAAAGGTAAAGATCACACTTGGTGCTGAGACTGGTGTGATACAGAGTTGCTCAGGTGAAAAACTGTATGCCTGAAGCCTATATAATGTTGCAAACTAATGTTACCTCAATTAAAAAAAAAATGAACCAGTAAGTAAACAAGCAAACAAAGAAATTTTCATCTTAAAAAACCCCACAACAAACAAAGGTGCAAGACCCACATTGCTCCAACTGTGCTTCATTACAGATATTCACTGGGAGAACTGGACATCAACTCAGTTCTGTCAAAGTGGTACTTTCTTATTGGCTACTTCTTGTCTCATAAATCTTAGGATCCTAAAGTAGAAGGAAAGGTTTGGATGGATTTGCCTGACTGGGTTGAATTTGAGAATTCTTGCTTCTTTGACTATATAATATAATATAAATCATTAAAAATTATCCTCAAGTCATTGCCAAATAAAGATTATTGGAGTAAATGAATATCAAGATAGGAAAAAATTATTTTTTATATTTATCCTGTATACTTCAATGAATTTAAAATTGTTCAGAGACCTAAAGATTAAAAAACTGTAAGGAAACAGAATAGCATACGATACATGTTTCTCTAACCCGGGCAGTAAAATTGAGGTCTCTTTAAGAGTAACCTTAACATAATAAAGGTCATGTATGACAATCCCACAGCTAAATCACACCCAAAAATGAAAGGTTGAAAGAATTTCCTCTAAGATCAGAAGCCAGATACAATTCAACATAGTAGTGGAAGTCCTAGTCAGAGCAATCAAGCAAGAGAAATAAATAAAAAGCATCAGAATCAGAAGGCGGAGGTAAAATTATTTCTGTTTGCAGATGATATGATATTCTTTATAGAAGTTTCAAAGACTCTGCCAAAATACTGTTTGAACTAATAAACAAATTCAGTAAAGCTGCAGGATATAAAATTAACATAGAGAAACCAGTTGAATTTCTATAAACTAATAACTAAATATCTGGAAAAGAAATAAGAAATTAATCCCATTTGCAATAGCATAAAACACAATAAAATATTTAGGAATACATTTAGTCAAATAGGTAAAGACCTATTACTAAAAACGGCAAGATTTTGATGAAATAAATTGAAGAATATGCAAATAAGTAGAAAACTATCCTATGTTCATGGATCAGAAGAATTAATATTATTAAATGTCTATACTGCCCAAAGTTATCTGCAGACCCAATTTAGTCCTTATCAAAATTTAATGGCATTTTTCACAGAAAAAGATAAAATGATCCTGAAATTCATATGGACCATGAAAGACTCCAAATAGTGAAAACAATTCTTAGAAAGGAATAAAAAACCTGGTATTATCATATGTCCTGATTTCAAACTACATGACAAAGATATTGCAATTAAAACACCATGGAACTGGCATAAATAAAGACATGTAGACCAATCAAACAGAATCAAATGCCCAGAAATAGATTCTCTGTAGGGAAACCTAAGTGACTCCATCTTGTATTGAAGACATCTTAGGTGCTTTATTGACAGTTGCCCTGCTCTGGGAAGATAGCCAGATTCCCCATTGTTTTCTTCATAGTTGCCCTATCTGGGAAGATAGCCAAATTCCCCATTGTTTCTGTCATCTATTTTAATCTATACCAGTGAACCATACACGAGCTTATTCATCTTAATAGCACAAAAACAAATGAACAATCATGTAAAAAAAAAAAAGAATGAATGTAAAAATGAAAAAGAAAATGAAAAAAATAAATTATTTTCTGAAAAAAAAATAGCACAAAAGCACATACATAACACAGCCTTGATACTCCTGATGTAAGTAGTTTTACACAAACTTCAATTCTTTAATATTAAGCTTCAGTGGGATTTAAGGAAGTGTTAGGATGGGAGGTAAGGATCCCACTTCAACCCAATGTACTCTCCACCAACTCCAGTGCCCAGGAACCCTGCATGTAAGTTGTCCTTAATCAACTTTGTGTGATTATAATTTCCAACTCTAAGATGAGTAAGTTCTGGGGATCTAATGTACAGTATGGTGACTACATTTAAATTATTACATTACATACTTGAAATTTGCTAAGTATAGCAACCATGGACACAAAAGGTAATTATGTGAGGTGATGGAGGTGTTAACAAAACCCCATACCTACCCTATTGTGATAATTATATCATGTTGGATATCTTTTTTTTTTTTTAAATGGTGTATCTCATTTATTGAGCTCTTTACTTTTTTTTTAAAGTTTTATTTATTTATGCATGCAAGAACTGGGGTACAGGCCAGAGATAGGGGGGGGTGAGAGGATTCACCAGAGACAGAGCGGGGAACAGAACAGGCAGATTGACTGAAATACACTGCTGAGGGGAGCAGTGGGCAAGTCAGGAGAGGTCTGCGCGCCATGTGGGTATCTCCCTGGCTGGGGATGGAGCTCGTGCCATGGACAGCCTCATAGGTTGCGTCTTAACCCCTTAAGCCACCAGGGAGGCCCCATGTTGGAGATCTTAAACTACTTAATGTTATGTGTCAACTATGCCTCCAGAAACCTGGAAAAAGAGTTTAAAAAAAGTAATAAATAATATTTTTCTGTCTTTTGCTTCCATTTGCTCTGTGGGATCCCCCTCACCTCTTAAGAGGACTTTTTAATAGTTCTGAGAATTTTCGGGTTTTTCTCACATGTGTTCTGTTATAGATGGCATCCACTATGCTTCCTTTCCTGCTCCAGTTCCCACCAGTTTCTCCTGTCTTATGGGTTGGATTATGTCTCCTCAAATTCCTATGTCCTAACACCTAACACCCAAAAGTACCTCATAGTGGGACCTCATTTGGAAACAGGATCTTTGAAGATATAATTAGTTAAGATGAATTCATACTGGAGTAGAGTGAGTCCTCAATCCACTCAGACTTGTATCTTCATAAAAAGGCAAATTCTGAACACAAAGAGAACATTTGTAAGATGAAGGTATGAGAGTTTCACACACCCATGAACACTAAGGATTGCAGTTAATCACCTGGTTGAGAAGCCCAGTTCAGAAGCGACCTTCAGCCAACACCTTATCTTAGACTTCTAGCCTCCAGAAGTAAGGCAATATATTTCTATTGTTTCATCCACTCAGTTTGAAGAACTTTGCTATAACAATCTCTGAAATTGAGTACATCTGCCAGGTCCCTTCTGGAAGATAAGTTCCATGAAGGCAAAGACTGAGTGGGTCTTGTCTGTCACTGAGTCACTACAGGTTAGCACTGAGTCTAACATGCTATGCTCTATCTGCCTTTATTGAGCAATGGTCTAAAGACCTCTAGTGCTGCTAGTGCCTCCAGAGTCTGGGGGTGCAGCTATGTCACGGGGGCCAACTATCATAAAGGTGTCCTTTCATGAAGGGTCATTACTGCTGCTGCCACCTTGTCAACCATGAGGGTCTGCTTTCTCCCACACTTGCCAGCAGTTTTTGCTGATATACTGATACACTTGCTGTTCTGTGTTCTCTGAAACTAGTGTTGCGTAAGGATCTCATGTCATCTCCACATTTCACTGTTTCCCTGGGACTTGCATCCATGAGAGCTTCCCAAAGGAAAAAATATCAAATATTACTAAAGATGTGCAAAAGTTAAAATTCTAAGCTTCTTGCAAGATACCCTGAAGTATTTTGTTTTTTTAACCACTTGTGGGGTTTGATTGCTTACCTGTTAGGGTGCTCTTTCAGAAACCATCAAGGACACCAATGATGGTCTCTTGACTGATGATGGTCTCTTAGCCTCAGTGAAGCTGTGGTCCCAACTCACACATTAGCTGTCAAGGATGTCCTTGTATGATGGTACTGTGGTGTAACTTATATTTACAACTTCACCACAAAATTATTTGCCATGTCTACCGCTGAAAACAATTGCACTATCCACTCCATCTATCCTTTCATTCATCTGTACATTCATTTAGCAAAGAGATTCAAATTGAAACGTTTTGGTTCTTAAAATGGCAAGGTTTGTCACCTAGATTAATTCATTTCCAAAGGACAATGAATCAATAGTTATTTTGTATCTCAACATACTGGAAATGGGTAATGTTAATTGACGAATTGCATTGGCCTGTATTTGGGGGTCTAATAAAATACCTAGAGATATTACTCAACATAAGGTGATGCAATGCTTTCTGAGATTCATGGAAAACAACCAGTATTCTCACCCATCAGATTCTCATCAATATCATTTTATCAGCATCCCTGATCCATTCTTTTTTTGACTATAAACTGAAAGAGGACTTAGAAATCTTTCAGACAGAAAAGGAGAACATCTGTAGAAATATGGTTATTATAATCTTTTTAAAAAGCTCAACCCCAAAATTCCATTTTTCTCCTTCTGTTCAAATACATTGTCCATCTGCTCTGCATTCCTTGATTCCCTGTGGCTTACTTTGCACCTTTTCCCAGGTTTATTAACACTTGTCATTTAGTCATCTGTCCCTTCAAATCAGCAGCCGCGCAGTCTAATTTAACAGTAATGACTGGCTGTTCCTCTAGCTCTAATGTAGGCTAATTTGAACAATCTGCAGTCCTCTATTTTATTTTAATTTCCAGCCTTCTGTGGATGTTATCTCCTAAAGCAGCAGAGGATGTTTTTGTTTCTGAGCTCAGCGCAACAGATGCTCTGCTAATTTTCCTATAGACAAGGCAACCAGGAAAGCCAGAACTGAACCACTGCAGTTTGCGGGGGAGGGGGGGTGAGGGGGTGGGGGTGGCTGGGTGAGCCTGTCTGGGTAGAGGGGGCTCTGTGACTGCAGGTGAGCTTTCTCTGACCTTGTCCCCATTTTGAATGCTGAAAATACAAAGTGAAGACAGGCTGATGGAAAATAGGGGACATTTGCATTAAAATTTTCTAGAACACATGGTAATAGACTAGGTTTTGGGATTCTTGAGGTTCCTACTCATTTGTACAATGGTCCTAGCCTCCCATTCACCTCTCCACCTCACTCCCCTCCTCTCCAAGTGCTTGGGGAGTTCTCAGTAAATTCCACTTAATTTGTGGAATTGAATTGACTAGATTAGCACAATCAAAGCCATGATAAAAAATATCATTTCCAAGAATTTCTTTTTCAGAAAGAAGCTTTAAAGCAGAGACAATGACTAATTTGGATCATTATTATTAACTAGTTAGGCCTAAATACTGTTCAGGGCACATTTTTCACTTGCCCATCAAATATAATTGAGCCATTTTCCCTCTTTTCAGAACGGCAGTCCTTCTGTTTGACATAACATGTCAGGGAATGAGCAAAACAAATTTTCCTAAATTCTAAATCATCATGAAGTCTGACTGAAAAGACCATAAACTTAGAGGAAAAACACATCACTTCTCTATAATTCTCAATTCATTTTCTCATATAGTTTATATTATTTATTATTTAAATTATATTATTATATTTTAATTTTGTGCAAACTTGGCTTGTTTTGTTGGGGAAAGGATGTCCTGAGCAAACTCCTCAAATAGGTTTTATGGACCCCACCCCCATCCCAGACCAAAGAGATCCAGGACACCAAGAACTACAAATCCCCATAATGTCATCACCCCCAAAGGGAGGATTGCTGAGAACTGAGGGTAGAGTTAAGCAGCCAGACTTGGTACATAACCAGCCACGTGGACCTTGGGGGTTGTTGGGTTTTTGCCAGTCTTCAGCATGCTATTGGGGTACTAGCACAGCAGAACTGGTAGGACACATTCACCAATTTATCTCTTACTCTTTCTCCCTGGGTTATTCATTTCTTCATTTCCCCTTTTTGTAAATAAACCCTTTATTACCCTTTTTGTGTGTCTCTGTGGTTGAGTCTCATTATAAGTCCTTTTTAAGCGCCAACCCATTGGGGATCAGGCCATTGGGGATCAGGCCAACCCATTGGGGATCCAGAGTCAGGCAACATTGGGATTGCCCTATAACAGTTTCACAGCTGTTGTGGGCCCAGGTTCTGACTAGCACCCACATCTGAGGCATCAGGGCATGTTGGGAGGATATGAGTGAGGATATGCGTGTGGACTATTCTTAGTTGTAAAATTTACTTCCTTGTGGAACAATACTAGATTTTGAGTTAGACCTTTAAAGCTGGGGGAAAGTGAGTGACACATATAGGTTCAAGAAAGAAAAAGTAGCCTGACTACAACAATGTCAATCTAAGAAAATCCTGTGATTTACCATTGCTCTATTCGAAGGCATTATCAAGCACCTTGTACGATATATGCCAGGTTCTGTCCTAAGCACTGGAAATACATCAGACAACTAAAAAAGTTTTGACTTTCTTTGAGCTAAGAGGCAATAAAGAAAACCAGAAGATTTTAACAAATGTTAGGCAAGGGATTTGCCTTTAAACAATGTTATTTAAAGAGAGTGGCTACATGACTTTTGTAGAATGAAAAGGAAATTCCCCTCTCTTGCTACCTCTCTGGGGTCTTTACAGTAGGAGAAAAGAAGAAATTTAATTACATATGTATGGTGAATCCATATGAATGTGGATTCTGAATTCTGAAGCCAATGGGGCATAGTGAAGATATATATATTCCATGCCATATTGGGAGGCATATATATATATATATGTATATATGCTGAATGAAGGAATGGAATAGGGGTCTGGGGCTTAAGGGGGGAAGAGGGAGGGAGACTCACATGATGAGGAGAAGGTGACTACATAATGAAGTCCACATGTGCTATAATTACTTTTACCTTGCCGTATCAATATGCTTCTCTAATGGAAAGGATATTTTGGGTAAAATTCCCTAATTGTGGATAATAATCCCAATTTTCATTCTTCTAGACAGTTAAGGGAGGAGTGGTGGAAGTTTCTTGTGAGCCCAGCACCTTGATTGACCTCAGTGTGAAATAATCCACATGCCAAAGAGACATGCTTTGAGAAAGCCTGTTCTCAAAATCTTGGAGAGGCTTCAACTTCAATATCCCATCCTGCGAAGGGGAATTAAGTGTCTTAAAGATGAGAGTTAGGTGGAAATGCAAATAAATTATGGTATTGAACATAGGAAATATTGAGAAATACCTGGATGCATATATTTTTTAGGAATATTTTCTTTTTTTAAGATTTATTTTTTTATGCATACAACAACTGGGGTAAAGGCCAGAGGTGCGGGTGGTAAGAGGATTCACCGGAAACAGAGTGGGGAACAGAACAGACAGACTGACTGAAACACACTGCTGAGGGGAGCAGCGGGCTAGACAGGAGATGTCTGCTGTGCCATGTGGGTCACTTCCATGGCTGGGGATTGAATTTGTGCTGCAGTGGCTGAGGATAGCTTCATAGTGCTGTGCTTAACTCCTTGCACCACCAGGGAATCCCAGGAATATTTTCTAATGAGTTCTTGAAATAACCATTGAAGGGAAATGTTAGAAACTAAACTCCTAGTCTTGGGAACGTCCCTGCCATTCTTACCTATACAATGTCTCCCTTCTCTAAATAACTCTTCTCTCGAGTTCCATCTTTGGGTACTCTCTCAACAACCCACTCTGTCACACCGCCTAGTTTATCACCACTCTGATGAACTAATTTCTTTACATGGCTGATCTCTTGTTTTTTCCTGTAACCCCCTGAGGACAAGCTTTGTGTATTCCATGCCTGTGACTGGCAACTCCTGGCACAGAGTAAGTATTTAATGAATACCTGTTCAGTGAATATACTTCATCTCCACAACTAGATAGAAAGACAACTATTGTATCTCATTTAGTTTGCATGCTCAGCTTCAAGGAGTAAGTGGTAGATATGGCTCGGCCAATTGCAAGTTCTTTGATAGATGAAAAGACCCCTGTAGGGAAACCAAGGTGATTCTGTCTTACTTCAAAGCCATCTCAGGTCCTTGACTGATAGTGCCCTACTTGGGGAATGTAACCAAACTCCCCATAGTTTTCTAAATTTACATTAACCTGTACCTGTGAACCCTACACAAACATTAATCTGACAAAGACTCATGTGACCTCCCCTGCACAACTGGCGTCAGAAGATTACATAAACTACTACTTGTTAAATGTTCACTCAGTTGCAGACTTAAAAAAAACAACCCATCTTGAATAATAAAAGAAAAACAAAAACTAAAGAGTTTGGGGTAGAAGGAGACCTGTCAGGGTGTGTGGTGTGTATCCTGGCTTGACCCCATGTCCTGTCTACTTACTCCAGTCCTGAGAACCCCTGTTTGTAAGTTGCCCTTAATAAACTTTAAGTGTGATTAATGGATGTATCTGCTTGTTCTTCAGACTCAAATTCCCTTCTCAACTTGGGGGAACTTATCTGTTCCCATTGTTACACGTACCCCAAATGAAGTCATTTTTCTAAACCCAATTGGCTTTTGAATCTGTACTCAAAGTGTTACAGGGCAGGTAGAGGGGCACCCCAAAACCTCTGAAACTGCCTGTTTTAATTAGGTTCTGCCATCTACTGCATCAAGACAAAACATACTCTAGTATGTAAGACCCTCAATGGAAAGGAACGTTAATAAAATTAGTGTATAATACACAGCAAAAGAGATATTAACCAAAACAGAGAGACACCCCGCTGATTGGGAAAAAAATCTTTGCACTCCAGTCAACTGATAAGGGACTGATCATAAAGATATACAAAGAACTCACATGATTCAACAAAACAAAATAAACAATCCAATCAAGAAATGGGCAGAAGAACATAAAAGACATTTCTCCAAAGAGGAAATGCAAATGGCCAACAGGCATATGAAAAAATGTTCAACATCCCTTACATTCAGGGAAATGCAAATCAAAACCACATTGAGATACCACCTTACACCAGTAAGAATGGCACATATCAAAAATACGAGCAACAATAAATGATGGTGAGGATGTGGTAAAAAAGGAACTCTCCTACACTGCTGGTGGGAGTACAAACTGGTCCAACCACTATGCAAAGCTGTGTGGAGTTTGCTCAGTCTACTGAAAATGGAGCTACCACATAACCCGGCAATTCCACTCCTAGGGCTCTACCCAAAGCACACAAGAACCTTAATTCAAAAGAACACCTGTACCCCTATGTTTATTGCAGCACTATTTACAATAGGTAAAACCTGGAAACAACCCAAATGCCCAAAAATAGATGACTGGATCAAGAAGATGTGGTATATATACACAATGGAATATTATTCAGCAATCAAAAAAAGATAAACTCATGCTATTTGCAGCAATGTGGATGGAACTAGAAGGAATTATGCTCAGTGAAATAAGCCAGAAGGAAAAAGAAAAATATCCGATGGTTTCACTTGCAGCAGGAATATAGGGGAACCAAATAAGACATCAGTGTAAAAAAATAATAACAGTACAAAACACAACAAAGCAAAAATGGACAATTATAAATCAGAGACATCCTGCAGGGGAGGAGGCTGGAGAGGGATCAGAGGGAGGGAGGGAGGAGCACAGGGGACTGAGGTGATGGTGCACAGGTGCACTGGTGAAGAAAATCTATGGGGATTACACCTGAGGGGGTGGGGGGAAGCAAATATTGTTTAAAAATGAACAATGATGCGAAAAAAAAGAAGAAAAAAGAATTTAAAAATAAAAAAATTAGTGTGCAATACAAATAAGGGAAGAATAGGGAAGAATAAATTTTCCAAATCAAGCTCCCAATGTTACCCATGCCTTTGTTGGTAAATGTTCAGCCAAACAAGGCTGACCCAAAGCAAGGCCTGAAAACCTGCCCCAGTTCTAAAGCACCTTCAGTGGGGACCCATAGGAAAGGGGCCGTAGGGGCCAAACAAGTCTGGAGGGGAAAGAGCAAAATCAAATCAATGCTGCCATTGTTAACCTCTCCATGGTCTCTCACCCACATCTAAAGGATAAAAGGTAGAGAACAACCCAGGTTAGAGGGAGATTGAGACAATAGTCAGTGTTGTTTTTAGGTTGTTTGTTGGGTTTTTTGAGGAGATCAAAGTTGGAACTTAGGACTAAATAAAAGGGGGGTAGTAAGGAGATATGTGGGGGTATTTGGGGTTGGGTGGATGCATTAGAAACAAGATATTTGTAAAAAAAAAAGTCAAATGACATTCTCAAGGATAAAACATGTTTTACAATAAAAGACAAGCACATTTTTATACAAGAAAATGATGACATGGTAATTGTACTAGTTTGGCTTTTTGTTTTCTTGCTAATATTACATCACCGAATCACACAAGCGTGGTGAGGAGGGGACTATAAAAATAAGTTATCAATGCACTATTAACTCAGCGTGTTCTTACCTATTAATAAGACATTGATGTCTCCTCTTATGCGTGTCCCATCGAGAAGCAGTTTCTCATTACCTCCAAGCGGCATACACAAAATGGCTTTTTTAATATACTCATGCCGGTGGATGCTTGGTGCTAAAGACTTGTTTAAATGGTCAAAGATATCCTATTTAAGAAACAGGAAACACTTACATTGCACATTATCAACATTAGAATAGAATCTCATTATCCATTAGCTGGTATTTGTGCGATTTATAACTCACTTTAGATTGAGTTTTGCAGAATTTCATGATCTTTGCCACATCATCAGCTGAAAACGTAGGTGCTGTGTCTTTGCTCATCAGTTTGGTATTATTAGCTAGGATTATGGCCCTGTGTTTCCTAGCCTCAGAAATCTTTTAAGAGATGCTGCTAATTAACTATTAAATAAATGCTTGGATGAAGTTATCTTCATAACAGATAAGCTACTTGGAAATTGCCTTCAATAAAATGGAATGAGTTAAATTTCTTTCTTTCTATTTTTGTTAACCTTTGCCTGCCTTCTCTTAATCTCAGACAGAAAACTACACTTTTTTTTTTTTTTTACATTTGTGCTCTCAAAACTTTTGAAAGAAGGAACTGATAAAAGAGATCCTTTCTGAAATGGCCTGTGGGAAATAAAGATGCTTTAAATGACTATTGATATTCTCTCTGCTTTGAAACAAATCTGTCACAATGCATCTGGTTGTTCACATAGGGAGAGACAGAAACCTAATAGAAGCTAGTATTCCAAACCATAAAAAGTAAATCACATTATAATTTTGAGAGAATTATATATTCATTAAGTTGCAGACTTTAGAAAATGCTATTTTGAATAAGAGAAGAAAAAGAAAAACTACGGAGCTGGGAAAATTGGGTGCTTTGTATTTTTTTTTTTAAAGCTATGACAGATTATTTTGTTGGGCTGAAAACTAAATTCAGGCTTCAAGTTTAAGTACAAAGGAGGTTTCATAAATAGCTGAATACAGGTATCTCAAGGCATTTAATAATTTTGGCAAACATTTATCTTCCTTTCTAAAAATTAGCTACTTAACAAAGAATTTGTTTTCAAAGGCAGAATTTAAATGGTTAATGTGTTTACATTCACCTATCCAGCATGTAAATATTTATTGAAAATGACCCGGGAGGGACAGGTAGGGCACTTTGGGGGACCAAAACTATTATAAATAAGATATGGGAACTTCCGGCCCCGTAACAAAAGGGGTTTTGACTCAAATTTACCTTCTGGAGAACAATGACTCTTATGAAGATGTCCTTCGGTTACAGGGCAACAGCAGTGTGAAATGGGTTGGCCTGACTGTGGGTCCTCACCCACACGCTTAAAGGGACTTGTAATGAGACTCAACTGCAGGTACATACAAAAAGGGGTAATAGAGGGTTTATTTACAAAAAGGTAAAATGAAGAAATGAATATCTCAGGGAGAAAGAGAGAGAGAGAGAGATTGGTGAATGTGTCTTACCTCTTCCACTGAGCCTGGACCCCAATAGCACGCTGAGGGCTGGCGAAAAATCAACAAACCCAAGGCCCACATGTCTGGTTATATACCAAGCCTGGTTGCTTAACTCCACCCTCAGTTCCCAGCAATCCTCCCTTCAGTGGTGATGACATTATGGGATTTGTAGTCCTTGGCATCTTGGATCTCTTTGGCCTGGGGTGGGGGTAGGGCCCATAAAACCTGTGTTTCTGGAGTTTGCTCAGAACATCCTTTTCCTCCCAACACTTCTTGGTTCAAAGGCTGTTGAGGACAGAGCCAGGGTTAGACATCATGGGACAGAGACCAGGAGAAGGAGGAAAAGCTGCCATAATACTGGAGAAGAAAAGAGAGAAATTTGTTGAATTTAAATCCATCAACCAATGCATGCCCTCATCCATCAAATAACCACAAGGTATTACTTACTGGATACCCACTGCTAACAAATTGTTGTGATGTTTACCTAGCGGGAGACATAAAGAAAAGTCAGATGCAGTTTCAGACTCTGAAACGAATCTAAATGCCAGCTCTTTGTCTTTCAGTAAAAAGGTCAGTTCCTGTTGGTTCATTATCTTGCCGTTTTACATGACAAATAATGACAAAAAAATCCCCGTTCCTTTTTTCTGCTAATATATAATAAGCCTTGTTACTTTTTTGGTTTTTCCTTTGGGTATAACTTTCCTCTTGCAAATAAATGAAAGCCTGGCTCTTGCTTCCGAAAGTCAATTTTATTCCTTCGATACTGCTCCCTAGACTCTGTTTAAAGAAAGTCAGATGTGATTATCCTAGACGGAGACTCATACTGACTCAAAAACCACCTTTGTGGAAGATACCGCTTTCCCCCTAATGCCTTGTTGTACCCCATTTGTGGGAGCTGTGATGAGAGTCATCAGTATGGATACATTTACTGCTGGAAGCAGTAGAACAGGGAAAAAATAAATTAAAATCTGTGTCTTTGCCCAGAGCTAAGGCTAAAGAAATCCGCTTCTTTCTTATTTCTTTTTCCTGGCTAGACTTGTAGGTAAGTCTGTTCATATCATCACATCATTTTTGTCCAAATTTAGAGATTTCAAAAGAAATTCTTATCTCCAGCCTAGCTCCAATTATGCAAGTTTTGTTTTAGGTATTTCTAAGCCAAGGTATTTGGTATTTGTTTTAGGTACTTCTTTTAATGTGGAAGCATGCTTTCATGTAAAGGGAGCAGGAGTCCTTTGTAGTCACATGATTACGTCCTACTTTGGCATAAGTTCCAACTCCAAATAAACCCGTCAAAGAATTGGTTGGTGCTAGAAAAATAGCTCCTGGGCTCCCCAGAGACTGCAGGGGACTTGACTTTGGCTGTTTAAAGAATTTGTCTAATCTTCTAATCTCTGTGTTGGGGTTTAGTGAGTGGGGTTCTTGGTTTCCCTCTGAGATTGATTTCTGCGGTTTCCCATTCAGCAGAACATAGGAGTTTATTTCAGGCACAGCAAGTATATCAAGGAAAAAGACAATTGCAGAGACATAGGCAAAGAGTTGTGTTTTAAAAGGAGTTTTATCAGGAGAAATAGATGCCTGTACAGACACAGGCAGGCAAGATCTGCATTTTGTCTGAGCAAGGGATAGCCTTGTATAGTTTTCTTTGGGGGGACTGAGTCCTTTGTGGAATTGTATATATTGTGGACACTATCACTTACAAGGTATGGTTGGGTTAATTTCTAAGAACTGACAATTCTCCAAATCCCCACCTCTGGTTTCTGTTGGGGTGTCATTTAATAAGGTTAAAATCTAAGCCCCCTTCCCACCCCGCTGTTGGCCCAAGTTAAGTTGCAGCGCTGTGAGATGTCTGCAGCCACTGCAGCATGAGTTCCATCCCAGGCCAGCCAGGAAGCTGGCCCACATGGTGCAGCAGATCACTCTTGTCTCACCCGCTGCTCCCCTCACCAGTGTATTTCAGTAGATCCTTCTGTTTTCTTCCCCACTCTGTCTCTGGTGAATCCACACACACACACACCCACCCTAGACCCTGCACCTCTGGCCTGTACCCTGAAAGGTTCTGAGCAGTGAAGAAAAGGAGAGCCAGGCTAAATTTCTCAAAGGAAGGGAAAATTTATTGCGCCCCGGGCGGACCTCACGGACCCAATGTGGGGGTCCGTGAAGCCGCGCCCGTTGTGGGGAGAGATGTCCCTTTTATAGGGTGAGGAGAGGTCAGGCAGGAAAACTGGGTTGGGGGGCTGGGGGGGGCAACAGAGTTGTTTTTCATGGAGCCGAGTTGTTTTCTCCTGTTTATGGTTTCAGTTTAGGTTTGATGGTATCAGTGGTCCTGGTGTCAGGACTGTCTTGTCTTTTTCTATGTGGGCTTCCTCATTCCAGGCCCCTTCATTGACCTTTCACACCTCAGCTCCTGTATGCATAAATAAATAAATCTTTAAAAAAAAAACAAAAAAAACCTAAGCCCCTACTCTTTGTCCAGCAGGAAGGTTTGGGAGGCTTGAATAGATAAAGGAAATTGATAAGATTGCTATGGGAATGGGGCCCTGAGACTGATCACTTTGACCATGAATGTGGAAGCCTTGCTGAGATAAACATATGAATATACTAAACCATAAACATATTCTGTGATTCCAACACCTGTCTCCCACTCCTTTGCAGGGGGTGTGTGGTTGATAAAACTATATCAAATGTGGTTTAAATAAGAAATTAGCTTCGCTTTATTATCATATATGGAGATGAAGAGAAATTTAAAGTAAGCTTTTTTTTTTTTTAAAGATTTATTTATTTATGCATACAAGAGATGGGTACAGGCCAGAGATGCGGGGGATGAGAGGATACACCAGAGACAGTGTGGGAAACAGAACAGCAGACTGACTGAAATACACTGCTGAGGGGAGCAGCGGTGGAGACAGGAGAGGTCTACTGTGTCATGTGGGTGGCTCCCTGGCTGGCTGGGGATGGAACTCGTGCTGCAGAGGCTGCGGATTTCTTCATAGTGCGGTGCTTGACCCCTTGTGCCACCAGGGAGGCCCCTAAAGTAAGCTTTTTAAAATAACAAAACAATTCAAGTCTCTAGTCATTGAGTACTTTAATGAAGAAATTTGTGTTTTATTACTTTATGTATGTCCAATATATAGCACAGTACCTGGCCTATAGTATGTGCCTAGTTATAGATTGATTGAACGAATTAAGTGAACTTATTTGACAAGGCTCATGCAGATGATGGAGGTTTCATAGTGCTGTGCTTAACCCCTTGAGCCACCAGGGAGGCCCTATTGAGATTTTCTTTCAGTTGATCTCCCCTTGTTCAAAAATTAATTTCAGGAGAGCATTACTGGAGCAGCAGCCCACCGAGGCTCTGTGTGACTGCGTAGGCTGCATGCCCAGGACACCAGCCCTGCACTTACTGTTATGTATGGTGGAGGAGAACTGGATCTCTAATACTTGGCCAAGAGCTTAATTCCTGTGGAGCCATGTGACCAGGAAAAATTGAACAAGATAATCTTGTTGGAAGTTAGGAGTAAAAATGTTAGGGGGAAGTGATGTCCTGAGTTAATCCCATACAGGCTTTGTGGACTCCACCCCCACTCCAGACTAAAACCATCAGGACATTGGGGAAGACAAATCCCATTACCACCAAGGGGAGGGTGGCTGGGACCTGAGGGTGGAGTTGGGCAGCCAGGTTGGATATAAAAAACCAAACACGTGGGCCTAGGGCTCTCTCTGGCTCGCGATCGCTCGCCTCCCGGCTTCACCGCTCCTGGCTGGCGGCCAGCTCTCAGAGCGCCATTTTGGGGTTCCAGATCGGCGGATCGGGTAGGACTCATTTAAAACTTTGTCTCCCGCTTTTCTCCCAGAGCTGTATATTTCCTCATTTCCCCTTCCCTTGTAAATAAACCTTTTATTAACCTTTCACGTGTGCCTGCAGTAGAGCATTGATAAGTCCTTTTAAGCGCGCGGGTGAGGACCCACAGTCAGGCACCCCGTTTTGTATCGGGGTTGCTCTACAACAGTTTGGCGCCCAGCGTGGTTTCCAAGTTACACCCGCGGTTGACCAGCCCAAAGTAACATTCCTTGCGTTGGTCACCATAGGACCCACAGTCAGGCACCCCGTTTTGTATCGGGGTTGCTCTACAACAAAAAGAGTTGGAAAGGAGGCACCACAAGACCAGAAACCTGGCTCACACTGGCTCGCACAATGCTGGGACCTGGAGGTGGGGGTAGAAGTGATTAACATAGCCATTAACCCAGCTATAGAAGCTACAAACCCTTGGGCACCAATGTGAAGGTCACAATGTGAAGATACAAGCCGGTGTCAGACAGACTGCTGCAGACTGGAGGTGAGGATATGAGATTGAGGCCATTGTAGAATCTCTGGTCCTTTTCAAATTCTACATAGTTATTCAAAATCAACACTCCACAAAGGAGCCCCTCCCAAAGAGAAGAAGACTATATCAGGCCAATCTATGCACTGGAGCAGGGTAGCAGGGTTTCTGCTCACCTGTGCCTATGCAGTGGCTTCTCTTCGTGGCTGGGTGGTCCCCAGGAAAAGGGGAGGTTCCAGGTTCCCTGCCCCACCCAAGGGAGGATGGAGCTAAGGAGAAGAGAAGAAGCTGCAGAGGAGACAGAGGAAGCAAGGAAGCCAATCCCGTTTGGGTGGACTTTTACCCACGAGGGGATGGGTAACTTTGGGTGCTTGGTTTAGAAACTGTATTCTTTGCTTTTCCTGTATTGTTTACTAATTGTATTAAAATTCCTTTTCATTAAAATCTCATATGTTTTTGTGTTGATGTGGCAGATGGCAGAACCTATTTAGAGCAGGCAGGTGTGTGGGGTCTGGGGTGGCCCTCTCCCTGCCCTGTAACATCTTCACCAACCTTTTCCTTTTGTAGAGCAGAAGCTGCAGCCCTTTTGTCCACCTGTCGATGCAGGAGTTCCCCTCCCCTAACTTCCTTCGCAGGGCAGCAGCCTCCTGCCTGCCATGACTGAAGCCATGTCGGAGCTTCTCTTCACTAACCTCCCTCAGCAGAGGCAACTCTCTCCTACCAAGGCCTCCTGCCTGCAACTATGCAGGGCTCTCTTTTAGCAAACCTGTCCCTTTTGGGTCTATGCAAGTGTCCTTTTTCCTTCTCTCCTTTTTCATAATAAACCTGCTCTTTTGGATATAACTAAAGCCTCTGGGAAACTCGCCATGTGCCGCTGAAAGGGGAGCGCTGGTGAAACTTTTCCCAGAGTGAACCCAAGGACTCCACACTCTGAACCCAACATGTATAAAAAAGGACTTCAGTCTCAAGATATAGCCCTTGACCAGCATTTTAAAGTCATTGTCTGGGGAATCTGGAGAGAGGCTGGGCTAAATATAGTCAGTTTTTATTGAGAATTTCTCAGAGTATTTAATATACAAATATGCATTATGCATTTCCAGGAGGTATGCATATTGCATGTTATATATATATATTCAGCATTTCTCAGCATTTCTGATGGTTTTGACAACTGAAAATACAGACAAGAATGAGGATATGATCCCAGAAAGTTAATGAACTAATTTGTCTTAGAGCGGAGTTCTCTCTTCAACTTCTAATATCAAAATTATCTCCAGCAGGGTGGCCTGCATTCCCACAGTCAATATTGGGGCAACAAGTATACATTAGATATGTCTCCTACAGACACTGCTGGTTGCTTGTCCAGGGTCTGATCTGGTCTTCCTTGCTCAGAGAGCCCTGATTTGCTCAGTGGAGGTTCTGGGGAACACATTTCTTGATTAAGAAGGGACAGAGTATTAGGCATATGCCTTATGCTCTTCACACTTCCAAATTTTCTTTCTGCTTAGAAGTCAGGAAAAGTGCTTATAGGTACAGAATCCAAGTTAAGATAATGTGCAATGAAACCCACAAGCCAGTGCAGTGGACCAGGAGACCTAGAGGACCCCGGGTCTTGGAGGACTTCAGCTGCTGCATGAGAACTACATCGTCTTCATGGGCTTTCTTGCTACTTGAGAAAAATCCTCCACTGGACTAAGTCGCCAAAGTTGGGTTTTAGTTAGATGCAGCCAAACATAATCCCAACTGGAGGGTGGTCTGAGAGGCCCCAAACCAAAGTTAAAGCAGCATGTCCTTTCTACCATGTTCCTTGGTTTATCTGCTATCCGGTTGCTCAGGGTTAATGGCCTGGATGCCATCTTCAATCCCACCTCTCTCTTGCTCCCTGTAAGCCATGGTGCCTGTTCCACAGCTGCCACTGAAGGTGCATGGGTACAACCCTCTGTTTCAGGCCCACGACCAGTTCAAGCACAGCCTCTAATGCTCCTGGGAGCCCAGGACTTTAATGGAAATCCCGGGTTTTCCATGGTTGTGCAGGTCAGTGTGATTGATGGATGGGGGATACCAGGAGGCAGGGATTGGGCCCTTGGTACATTCACCACATCCAGTTTGGTTGCTGAGGGAGGCTGTGTGACTGAACTCCACTTCATTCTTTCAAACAGGAGAGGGCCTAGCAGAGATTCTGCCTTGAACACATCATTTATTATAAAATTCAAGTTTTATTGTTTCTTCTTTTATTCAGAAGGCCTGGCACTACTATGGTAATATTAATATTTTAATTCCTCTTCCCATATTATATTTGGAGGAGGAGTTTTGGAAGAGAATGATAAACACATGGGGCTCTGAGAGGCTTCCAAAGGTACTAACCACATGTTGGATCAATTGCCAAGTCTTTTTTTTTTTAAAGATTTTTTTATTTTTTTATTTATACAATAGCTGGGGTACAGGCCAAAGGTGCGGGAGGGTGAAAGAATTCACCAGAGACAGAGTGGGGATCAGTACAGGCAGACAGACTGAAAGCACTGCTGGGGGGAGCAGGGGGTGAGACAGGAGAGGTCTGCCGCGCCATGTGGGTTTCTCCCTGGCTGGTGGGGAATCGAACCTTCGCTGCAGAGACTGTGGACAGCCTCACAGTGCTGCACTCAACCAGCTGCACCACCGGGGAGGCCCCTCAGTTGCCATCTATTTTTGTTTTACCTCTTAAACGCTACTCTTGATGGTCCATTTCTCTGTGTTCCCATTGGTGCTACTCTATCGGGCCCCAGGCCTTCTGCATCCTGGAGAATGGCTAGCACATGGATGAGGCTCAGGGTGACTCGTGCAATGGTGTGGTCAGTGATGCGATTCGTGCTGCTCATGACCATATGAATTTAGGGGAGATACCATATTTGCTGCCCCCACTTAATGAGGGACTGAACCGAGCGGCCAGGTGAAACTATATAACAGAGAACGCAGGTGGGCTTGGGAGACATGTGGAGGGAGCAAAGGAGGAGAGCTCTTGTTCCTGTGGCCCTACTTGCACCTTGGTACTGCTGGGAAGGAGATCTGGAAAGAGAATAGAAGGAGACACGTGGGGGAGAGACCGGTAGGGTCATTTGGGAGAGGCATATGAGTGAGAGACAGGTGGGAGGCTAACCGTAGCAGCGATTGTCTTGATGTGGTATCGCCTTTCGTCTCAGCTTTCTGAGGCGTATTTCAGAGCCCCTTTCCCTTTTCTCTGCCAGAAGGTGCACTAGACTTGTGGCAAGTTCTCAGGACTTAGCGGCCTCACTTGGGCCAACCCCATTTGGCTGGACTTCTGCCCATGAGGGAATGGATAACTTCACATGTTTACTGGGAAACTATTCTTTCTTCTCTTCTCCCTCTACGCACACTAATTTGATTAAAGTTCTTTCACACTAGGAATCTGCTTTGCCTTTGTGCACATGAGTGACTCGATACCTTTAGAATGTGCAAGTGGGGGTCCTGGTTGCCCCTTAGTCCCATGCTGACAGATTCAGCAGGAGGTCATAAAGCCTCTGGGTTCAGCTGCTACAGGGAAGGTGTCCTTAAGTTTACCTGGCCTAAGTCAAATCCTACAAAACCCAGGATCCTGGGATTGTGAAGATGAAGTTTCACAATTTGCCAAGCCAGGGGCGTCTCCTGAGGGATGACCCTTTCCCGAAACCTGCCCCAGAAAAGGAGACCTTGGTGTGGCAAAGGATATAAAGTGTGCATGTGACCTAAAATAAAGTGGGGGGGGGCTCTTTGGTGCACAGGCTGTTGAGTGCAGTGCTGTGAAGCTGTCCGCAGCCTCTGCAGTTGAGTTCGATCTCAGCCGGGCGTGGAGATACCCACATGGCGCAGCAGACCTCTCCTGTCTCACCTGCTGCTCCCCTCAGCAGTGTATTTCAGTCATTCTGCCTGTTCTGTTCCCCACTCTGTCTCTGGTGAATCCTCTCACCCTACTGCACATCTGGCCTGTACCCCTGTTCTTGTATGCATAAATAAATAAATCTTTAAAAAAAAAGGAATTACCTATGGCCTCCTAATTTCTCTCCAACACCCAGGTTTTCTTATTTTCAATCTGTATTCTCAATGATCTTATCCCCTCCTGTCATTCCTTATTTTCAAGGATGAACTTTCTCCGTTGCTTTGGGATGAAGACCAGACTTCCTCACCCTCAGGGAAATAAAGGCCTTTTCCTACCACTTCATTTCTCACCTATATTCTTTACTTGCTA
Organism: Talpa europaea; assembly: GCF_964194135.1. Lineage (NCBI taxonomy): Eukaryota > Metazoa > Chordata > Mammalia > Eulipotyphla > Talpidae > Talpa > Talpa europaea. Next base: position 68,107,892 of record NC_140080.1, read on the forward strand.
CACTCCAGTGCATGAGCTATTTATGTAAATGATGTGATGTTCTCTTGTATCTCCAGGACTTCATGAATACTGTTTCCTTCCATGAATAGCTTTCACCTTCTCCTGCCTCCCAGGTTCCTGTTTGGAGGCCACTTCCTAGAGGAGGCCATCTCTGAGCCCCAAGACCAGTGACATTCTCCCCTGAGAGCTTCCAAAGCATCCTGCATGGATCCCCTCATAAGAGCATGGCCACTGGGTCAGAAAAATTTGGATCCTGGATCCAGGATTAGTTACTTATTGCTATGTGATCTTGGATGAGTTACATTTTTAGGCTTAGTTTCTGCATTTATAACAACAGGAATAACATTGGGAGCTACCTCTCATTGCTTCTGCCTAAATTAAATGAGATAATGCACAGGACTTTCTATGTCCCAATGAATGGAGCATACTATGCTCCAATACATGATATTATTACTGCACTAATGGTCTATGAGCCATCAGTTTGTTGCAAATGATGTACCACTAGAGCAGCTTCAGCACCAAGCTCTATGCTGAAAACTTGTCATTTGCTCAAAAGGCATGTGCTGAGTGAGTGAATGGATAGAAGGGCTACATAAGTTATTCCCACTGTCACCTTCTACCTTATATCTGAAGGAGTTAATGCTATTTCTTTCTTTTTTAAAAAAAAATCTATATTTTTAAAAAAAGATTCATTTTTTAAAATTTTAATTTAATATTTTATTTTTATTTATGCATACAAGAACTGGGGTACAGACCAGAGGTGGGGGTGCAAGAGAATTCACCAGAGATAGAGTGGGGGGCAGAACAGATAGACTGACTGAAATACACTGCTAAGGGGAGCAGCAGGTGAGACAGGAGAGGTCTGCTGTGCCATGTGTGTAGCTCACTGGCTGGGGATTGAAATCGTGCTGCAGTGGCTGAGGAAGCTTCATCATGCTGAGACTTAATCTTCTGTACCACCAGGGAGACCCTCTTTGCATTGTATATATAAGAAAATGAGGCCATCATCACACAGATATTAAGGAGCAGAATTCTGATCTGGAATTGTTGACTCTAAAGGCATTATACTATTTTAATGCTCTCTCAGGACAACCCCGCCAAAGAGGATTCAATCACGTGCAAAGGTCCAATTGTGCCACTTTGCATGGGATGTTAAAGCTTTTCCTGGCCATTTGTATAGCTGAGGGTACAGTAATGACGAGATCTGTGATACATTATGGGGCCCATTTCCTATTTCTCCTCTGGAATTTAGACTACAAGCGAACATTTGTCATGACATATGTGCCGGTGAATGTGTATCCACCTGCTGGACACCTGGGATTGAAAGAAAGCACATCTGTAGCTCACATTGATGGAGAAGCTGCACACAGAGCCTTTAAAGTGGTGCCAGGGAGAGGAAGCAAAAGAGGGGACAGGAAGTGCCCAATTGCTCCTCTTAAATCGTGCCTTGCAGGAGCTGCTGCCTAACCAGATGCTGTGCATTCCAGGAGGTGATGACTAGCAGGAAGTGAGCCATGGTCACAGCAGGGCTGGGGTGGTGGCCAGGGCTGAGGATCTAAGATAACTGAGTATAGGTCAGCCTGGGAGCAAAGGAGACACATTTCCCCCTAAACACACTGGTTATGTATCTCTGGAGCCTGCCAGAGGGAAGGGACAAGCTGATGGATATTTTATTGATACTAGGTGCAATTTTAAACCTGTCTTTGGCATTCATGCATTTGATATTGAAAAGGAAATTTTTTTTTCTTTTTCTTCTTTTAATTTTTTTATTAACTAATTTTTAAATTTTTTTTACATCATTGTTCATTTTTAAACAATGTTTGCTTCCTCCCACCCCCTCAGGTGTAGTTCCCATAGAATTTCTTTCACCAATGCACCCGTGCACCATCACCTCAGTCCCCTGTGCTCCTCCCTCCCTCCCTCTGATTCCTCTCCCCCTCCTCCCCTGCAGGATGTCTCTGATTTATAATTGTCCATTTTTGCTTTGATGTGTTTTGTACTGTTATTATTTTTTTACGCTGATGTCTTATTTGGTTCCCCTATATTCCTGCTATAAGTGAAGCCATCTGATATTTTTCTTTTTCCTTCTGGCTTATTTCACTGAGCATAATTCCTTCTAGTTCCATCCACGTTGCTGCTAATAGCACGATTTTATCTTTTTTGATTGCTGGATAATATTCCATTATATATATCCATTTTATATATTTATTTATATAAATATTTATATAAATTTATATATCCATTTTATATATATATATATTACATTATATATATATATACACACACCACATCTTCTTGATCCAGTCATCTATTTTGGGGCATTTGGGTTGTTTCCAGGTTTTACCTATAGTAAATAGTGCTGCAATAAACACAGGGATACAGGTGGTCTTTTGAATTAAGGTTCTTGTGTCTTTTGGGTAGATCCCTAGGACTAGAATTGTCGGGTCGTGCAGTCCATTTTTAGTAGACTGAGGAACCTCCAGACAGCTTTCCATAGTGGTTGGACCAGTTTGCACTCCCACCAGCAGTGTAGGAGAGTTCCTTTTTTACCACATCCTCACCAACATTTATTGTTGCTCATATTTTTGATATGTGCCATTCTTACTGGTGTAAGGTGGTATCTCAATGTGGTTTTGATTTGCATTTCCCTGAATATAAGGGATGTTGAACATTTTTTCATATGCCTGTTGGCCATTTGCATTTCCTCTTTGGAGAAATGTCTTTTAAGTTCTTCTGCCCATTTCTTTTTTTTTTTTTAATATTTTTTATTTATTTGTTTATTTATTTATTTATATTTATACAAGCTCTGGGTACAGTCAGAAGCGCGGGAGGGTGACAGAATTCACCAGAGGCAGAGCAGGGAGCAGAGCAGGCAGAAGGACCGAAGTACACTGCTGAGGGGGGCAGCGGGCGGCAGGAGAGGTCTGCGAGCCATGCCGGGACCCTCCTCCAGTGGCCGGGGAGCAGCCGGGGATCAAACCAGCGCTGCAGAAGCTGTGGGCAGCTTCACAACCCAGCGCTCAACCACTGCGCCACTGGGGAGGCCCTCTTCTTCCCATTTCTTGATTGGATTGTTTATTTTGTTTTTGTTGAGTCATGTGAGTTCTTTGTAGATTTTTGTGATCAGTCCCTAATCAGTTGACTGGAGTGCAAAGATTTTTTCCCAATCAGCGGGGTGTCTCTCTGTTTTGGTTAATGTCTCTTTTGCTGTACAGAAGTGAAAAGGCAAATTTTTACTGCTTGAGAACAGTGGGGGCACTTTCCTGAAATTACTTCAATGAACAAACCCATGTGACTGCACACCAGGCGCGCTCCTTCCATGTGCCTGTGAGATCAATCCAGTCTCTCCAGAGCTGTTTGCCCGGCGGATCTCTTTTGCCACGAATAAGAGCATCTTTATGAAAATCAGGTTACAGAATATTTTAAAGCATCATAATTATCTAACTGGAAATAGAGTGAGACAGCAAATAGGTATACAAGGAAATGTAAACTTTGAGTTAAGTTGGATAAAGATCTAAGAAGTCCTAGGGGACCATGGTCAGGAGAGCAGCTGAGCTAGGTCAGAAAGCAAACTTAAAAGAGAATGTGATCAAAAAGATAAGAGATAACTAATGGCAGTGAGGATGTGAAGAAAAGGGAAGCTTTATACAGCCATCAGTGGGAATGTAAATTAGTATAGCTGCTGTGGAAAATAGTTTGGAGGTTCCATGTGATCTAGCATTCCTACTCCTTGATATATATCCAAAAGATTGAAATCAGGATATTGAGAAGATAATCTGAACCTGTGTTTATTGCTGCATTTTCTACATAGCCAAGATATGGAAATAAACTAAGTTTCTGTCAATGGATGAATGGAGAAAGAAGATTTGAGATATATTTATATATATGTGTGTGTGTATGTGTGTATACATATGTATGTATATGTGTATATATACACCATTTGATATTAAATATTCCTTGGATGATATTGTAATATATCCATAGACTATATTTAGCCATGAGAAAGAGCAAATTCTGCTATTGTGACAACATGGATGAACTTTGAGAACATTATACTACATGAAATAAAACAAAGATAAAATATGTATGACTTCACTTATTTGTGGAAGCTAAAAAAATAAAACTTGTAAAAGTAGAGAGTATAGTGATGTCTACCTGGAGTTGGGGGTTTGAGAAACTGGGGAGATAAATAGTAGATAAAACTAGTAGATAAATAAGTTCTGGAGAGTTAGTGCACAATGTGATTATAGTTAAGAATATGCACTTTAAACTTCAAAATTACTAAGACTAGGTCTTAATTGTTTTCAGCATAAAAAAGAAATGATAATTATGAGACATGATAAACGTGTTAGCTAATGCTGCTGTAGTAATCATACTGTAATATACAAATGTATGAACCATCACATTGCACACCTTAAATTTACACCATGCTTTTTGTTATAGGGGTTGCAGTTAGAAAATGCAGAGTCTGGTAGTGGATAACCCACAATCTGGCACATGGCTCTGGAATTGCTGGGCATGTGCTAAGAACCAAATCTCAAACATTCATTACTGACATGTTCTTAATCCTCCTCCACCAAAATCACACCTGACACAGGTGACAGGAAGGTACAAAACCTATTATGGGAAACAGATGCTTTAAAAAAGGCCCATATTGGCAATGCAGTAAAAGGAAAACAATGTGTCTCTCAAAGAAGCCAGCAAGCATTAAACAACAGCATTGTTTCCTCATGAGTATAATTCTGGGGTCATACACCTAATAACTAACAGAATAAGGAGAACATGTACTTTATTTTCCTGTTCCATATATCAAACTGTTCTTTTACGGTCAGTTATTTCTGAAAGTTCGGTGATTTATTTAACCTCTCAAATAAACTATCGGTGAGAAACTGACTCGTGGGTCTGTATTTTAAAAGTTACTGTAATAGCTCTGTAGGTGGCCTTTTCTGTCTGTCAGTAAAAAAGAGATTCCATATCATTCTATTATCCGGGTTAATCAATAGAGGGAAATTTTACTTCTCCAAATTGTGCCCCAGATAACTAGCATACACAGTGCTGAATCCTTGGTGACAACTCAAGTGCTATTCTTATTATAGGAGACTAGAAAGAAAATAGTCTTTACACCAGAGAGAACATGACAGAAAATGACTCAATTCACAATGGGTGAACTTAAAAAAAATTGAGAAATAACTGACCTACCATAAAACTGGGTGGACAGTTTAAGTTGCAAATGAGGTGAAGAAGGAAGAACTAAGACTATTTAATTTAGGAATGGGACCTTCTGCTCTGGAGATCTGTACACACAGGAATAGATCATCACAGGGAGAGAGGATCTTTGAAGTCCTTTTCAGGACTTAGATTTTGAGACCAAGGAGGTTCATGAGTGATTCTGGCTTAAGGACAGAAAATCAGTCACATGACCTCTCAAGATTGCATTTACTTCTATAGGAAAATGATAATTTGCATCACTAGACTTTTTCAGCTTTAGATTAGGGCAAATAGGAAGCATATATAGAACTGGCATAACTACAGTCTTCACAGCAGAAACTGAAAATGAGGGTCTTCATACATAGTACAAGGGGAACATAAGAAGAAACATGTAACCAGAACAGACTACTTTAAAATGGGAAAAACAATATTTCATGACCTGGAGTCCACTCTCTGAACAATCACAATTTTCCATGACTCCTATGCACAAATCCATTTAAATGTGATAAAAAGAATTAAGGTTATTTGGAAACTTCTATTGGCAATGATACTGTTTTAAGATAGTAATCAAAACTAAAACTGAGATTATTGCTAGTTTACTGGATTTGTAAAAATCAGTCATTCTCTTAAAAGTTGAATTGGAAAAGAGACTTATTTTATCAATGTTTGTGTTACTGAAAGGAGTAAAAGCATAAGGATGAAGCATAAACATTTGTGAGAAAACGCAAGTCTGACATTCTCTTTGTTAGGATTTCTCTGTTCTTTCTTCTAGGATCAATTAAATAGTTTTCATGGTTTGAGTTTTAAGGTGGGGCAGATTGAAGGAGATGTGCTGTCTCAATCTTAACTTGAAAATCAGTGGTAGTATAATTATACTTGATTGATTTTGTTTCTGGTTGAGGGTTTTGTAGCTCAAAATCAACCAATGCAATTAAAAAGGTAAAGGACAACTGTTTTTACCCAAGAACTTCTGACCATTTGGACTATTCGCTTTCAAAATTCTAGAGACTCACAGCCAAGAATGGACAAGGTGTTTGACCGGTCAGTTTTATATATATACATATATATACATATATATATGTGTATATATATATATATATATATATGTTTTAGGAACTTCGAGCAAATGGTAGTTTTTATTTTATTTTATTTTATTTTTTGCAAATGAAAAGTTTTTATTATATTATCATCATTCTAGTGTATGGCGCTCTGGCATGTCTTTGGGCTTTTGTATTTTTTTTTTTTTTTTGCCTCTGAATTTTTAAGTTTTATTTATTTTTTACTAACCCTGGGGGGGGCGGGGGAAGCAAATATTGTTTAAAAATGAACAATGATGTAAAAAATAAAAAAAAACCTAAAAAATTCAGTTTTATACTTTAAAAATTCCTCTACCCTCTTTCTCAGTGGATATCTGGCTTGAAAAAACTGTACAGTGACCTACTTTCAAATTCCTTATCTTTTTGAGAATCTCTTCTCGCGGTTTGTTTCCACAACCTGAGGATTCTCAAGCCTTTGACTAACTAAGGAAAGTGGAAAAGTGACTAATGAGAGAGGGTAGAGAGACTTTCAGTAAGGCTGGATTTAAATTTTTGCTCTGTCCTGGTCCTTGTCTCACCGTTGGATGTTCAGTCCCACAGAGTTGACGAGCAATGCTTGGGTGGTTATGAGCTGGTTGGAAAAGCCTGACACCCCGTGGCCGTGTTTAGTACTACAGGTGCTTCCCTACTAAGGTTCAATAAACTTCCCAGGGGCTTCCCTGAATAGGGATGAAAGATGTGTGTGTCTCTGTGAAAATAAGCTTGTCTCATTAAACATCTCCAGTGAGTCATTTATTTTGATCTAAAATCAGATGACGTGCTCAGAGCCTTCTTTTATTATCAGCAGAGATTTCTCTAGATTTCCACCCATTAACTGGGAAACATCAATTCAAGATTGTCTACTATTGTTTTTGGTTTTAAAAGAAAGAGAAGTTAAACTAAGAAACCATTACATGTTATTCTTAAAAGTTAAAAGCCAAGGAAATTGGGAGGCAGTGTTGTAATGGAAGAGTACAAATTGGGGAGCCAGGACATTTTACTTCTAGTTCTGATCCTGTCACAAACCAGTGTCTGAGCAAAGTCACGTACCCTGCACGGGTTTCCTCTAAAGTTTAGAGGTTGGACCAGATCACTTCGAAGTTTCCCGCTGGCTCTAACCTTCCGTGACCTGTCAGTGGATGGATTCCCGAGGGTTGCAGTGTCCTGGCAGCTGCGCTCCTGAACACACAGAAATGGGCTCTTATCTCCACCCACCACTGCCTGTTGTTCTGAGATCACTTGTAGCTCATTCAGTCTCATCTACTACTCTTCAATAGTCTGTCTTTTAAAGCCAAAATGTGAGTCATGGGAACACACAGATCTTTTTTGGGTTCATTTTATATCTAGTAAAAAATTGAAGCCACCAGATCTTTTTTTAGTTCATTTTATATCTAGTAAAAAATTGAAGCCATCGGTTTCATTAAACTGCAAAAAGAAAAATTCATTCATTGGCAAGTTGTGCCAACTCCACCTGAGAGCTCTAAATCAGTTCATCTCTTTTATTCTACTCATAGATTTTATGATTTTTATGATGTCCTTCCCTTGACTGCAGCTGCGTCCTGATCTGTGTGGCACAAAGGTGGGCGCCCCCCTGGAATGTGGTGGCATTCAGCAGACCCTCAAGTCCTATCTACTTTTGAAGCTAGACCAGTGAAGACAGACGTCCTGATACCAAAAACTGTTTAATTTGTAATTATATTACAAGGCAGCAGGGAGGGACACGCAGAGGAGGAAGACCTAGTCAGCATGGGGGATGGTAACTGCAGGGTGTTCCATAGCTGAGCAGGGCTGGCCAGCTCAGGTGGGGCCGGCAGCATCTTAACAGAAAGTTTGTTTTCAATTATTTGTTTTTTTCCTAATCTCTGATATGTAGATTTTGGAAGATATTTGATTCTAAACTCAAATTTACTTTTCATTATCCAATTCAAGGGTGTCAAATGTCCTAGTGTATCTGAAGTATAAGTTCCTCTAGGATCTGGAGGTAGAATCTTGGACATTTTAGCCATTGTGTCAAGGTTTTTCCAAAGCACATCTCTGAAATCCAGGAAAGTGAATTAGTTGCAGCTTTCATCTCAGTGAAGAGGGCTGAAGGGTTGAAGACTTCAAGATGGAGTGAGTGATTTAGGGATGCTTTAGGCAGTAGAAGATAGGAAGGTATCAGGCATAAAAGTTGGGAAACGATTTCATGCCAGTTGGAGTACAATAGAATCTTCTAAGCAGCCTCCACTTGTCACTCATCATCTTCTTTGTAAGTTACCATGATGTCATAGCATGCTGAATGTGTGTGACTTTTCTTGCTCTCCCCAAGTATTTCTCCTCTCTGTCCATGCCAGTTCTGGTGATATAAACTGCATCTGTGCCAGACACATGAGTTTGCAGTATTCTTTTCCCTATATGAAATGTTATTTTTACAGCTCACGATTCATCTATATTTGTCTTTTAGTCTAATTCTTGACGACACAGGCACTGATGTCCTATGAATGTCATCAGGTTATCTAGATTCCAGCTTCTACAATAGCCATAGTTTTCTATCCCTTAATACAAAGTACATTTGCAGCATTAAGGATCACTTCAGAACTTGCCTTTTACCCAGAGGCCTCCTCCCTCTACCAGACACAGATCCACCTGCCAGAGGCCTCTTAGGAGCAGGGTAGCCTGCCGGCCCCACTAAACCTTCCTCCTGCGGGAGGAGGGCCTGGGCCACAGGAGGGCTTTCTTGGAGGCTTTTGCCTGGACCTCCACCCCCAAGTGCCCACCTTGAAGTGATTGGTTCTGGCTGTCAGTTTCTGGGCACTGAGGCTCCCTGCTGGCAACAGGCCAAATCCCTAGTGCAAAATAATAAACGTTTTGTATAGTCTTAAAAAAAAAAAAAAAATCCCAGACAAGTCCTCTACTCCTCAATGAGGATGGGGAAAGAGGTTCTAGCAGGCTGTGTACTAGGTCTGGCTTACTGATGAACAACTGCAAGAAAAACAATTTTTAAAATCTCTTTTATTTATGGACATATCTGAACCATTGAAATCAACAATGAATTTTCTTAGACATAACGTATCATATTTATTTGAGGTACACACTGGGCCCATGAGATAATGCTCTGTAAAGTAACGCAACTGTTAATTGGAAGTACCACTCGGTTTTCCAAGCAAAGAAACTGTAAGGATGGTTACAAAATTCTTTGAAAAGAATACACCATTTTCATTTAAGTCAAGGAAAACACCCCCGATTTTTAATTACTTGAGTTCGATTTTTCGGCTTAGCTTACACCATATTTTAATGGAACATGACATGAAAGTGGGAGGTTTATAGTTAAGAAATTATCTGAGCCCTACTACATGAGATTGTAAACAAAAAGAATTCATAATCTGATAAACTCATTACAAAACTCATAGCCTAAAAATTAGACAAAGCAGCAAAATTACAGAATATATTTATATATAGTTTGAACTGAAACATTTACTTTTGTTTCTGGCTTCTACGATGAGACACATTTTAAAACACTGAGTTTTCAAGACTAAACAATGTGATTTAACAAGTGGCCATACAGCCATACCACTACCCCCCCTTACTGCAAGAGCCCCACTTTCCCATCATTTGCACCCTAGGCATCTGCTCTTCTTGACTTCACAGTCCAGTGCCTTTGTATGACCAGGAAACAAATGGGAATTGATACAGTGGACATAAATTCTGAGAGTCTGGTGTGTCCAATAAACAGACTTAACTTTTTTAGTGGACTGCAGTTGAAGTTTTCTTTGAACCATTCACAATGTTCTTGGGAGAACTGCTTTGCTTTCCAATTAGTTACTTGAAATGTTAATCTTTTTAGGCATGATGAGGAGTGACTTGTTATACAAAATGTTTAACAATTGAAGAACCCTTCCATCCATCTGCACCTGTCCCCCACCATGCAGGAGCAGTGTGGATGCAGGTCGTTCTAGAATGTGAGCAGAGGGTATTTGTGCCCATGTCTGAAAACAGTTGGAATGAAGTCATAATATTTCTCATTAGATTGTTTAATTTGTACATGAGACAAGAATAAACACTGCAATTGAACTGAATGGGCAACGCTGCAACTTCACAAACTTGAATGGTGTATGTGGGTTGAAAGAGTATAAATGTAAATTTCACAGTTCATAAACTTGAACAGCTCAACTTAAAGACAGAACATGCAAGTGTTTTCATGAAGGTCTGAAAAGGAATTGATTGTAGTTGAGCTTTCCCTCCCAGCCTGAGTTAGGGCCATCTTGTTTGTTAGCTGCTCAGTTTGGTTTATTGCTGATTTTTTTATGGGGATTATTTTGCCCAAATTTAAGGCCCCAAAAAAGCGTTGTGTTCAGACACTTCCCCCGCAAGCACCACGGTCACTGCACAGACTTTGGAGAACTTGCCAGAAGACATACTCAGTCTTGACCTGGTTGGTTGGAAAGGACTCTGTTCATGGGCCTTTCTAGCCACAGTTTTTCACTGTAAAACTGAAGCTCTCAGAAGGAAAGGGATGTTCTTACTCACGGTGCTCTCCGCCTAAGCAGCCTTGCCTAGCCAGGGTACTTGTCCTCTGCAGACCAGTCATCAGCTCATGACTGGCAGGCTGATTGGTGGCTTCAGAGAGGCCAGGGGATATTTAATGCAATATTAAAAAAGTACCAAATAAGTAAAAAGGAATACTAGTCAGTTGGAGTCAGTGATATTTTTTATCTCCAACACATTTCAAGTTTTAGTGGTCTTGTGGTGCTTATTTCATACCTTTTAATAGATACTGCCATTTCTTCCTTCTGTGTTGTTTAAAGACACACTTAACTTCCCATACATCCAACTGCCCTAAGGACTTCATGCCTCTTACCCACATATCACAGTTTAGCAACCGTGATTTTAAAAATAAACATCATGAGCTCGACGAGGGCAGGCATGCTCTTTTTTACTGAGTCATCCACTACAGTGCTTGGCACATCAAAGGTGCCAGTAGCTTTTGAGTCCATGAAACGAAGGCTGTAGTTCCTGCCCTCAAGAAGTCTCCACATTACCAGTCACTATAAACTTGACATAAATATGCCATAAATAAAAACCAGAATCCATTTTGTATAAAGGTCTCAAAAAAGAACAATCAAAAAGGTAAAAGGAGTCAGTTTATGTGGGGCAACCTTCATAGTAAACCCAAATCTACCCTACTTGTCCATCCTGAATTTGAGAATTGTATGCAAGGGCGAAGTGTTTTAAAATGGATTCAGCATGGGTTTGCCAAAGAAAACGTGCAACTTTGCAACCACATCCTGAGTGTTTTTATTTTAAGTTCTGAGAGGTTTAAGGTTTCTGCCGAATATGCTCCTTAAGCCGAAGGATGGTTTCTAGACATGAAAGTAACCAAATGGCCGCACATCAGGCAGGACATTTCTACACAGACTGACCTGTAACTTGGGAAGAGGTGCTCCAGTAAAAAAGTACAATTTTTATGAGGTACTTTTTACCTAGAGTGCAGTATTTACATTTTGGGAGGCAAATTAGGGGAGAAAATGCCTTTTTTTTTTCCTTAAAGAGATGATGGAAATGAGAAGAAATATCAATTTGCCTCAACTCTATACCATGAGATGGATTAAAAAGATCTTATTAATGCCAAGGAATAGATATATTGCACAGGTCTGCAAAATGCCTTACATTTCTCTTTATTTTGGTGAGCAGAAAGGGCAGATATTAAAATATAAGCAACTCCTGAAAGTCACACTGACACCTGGCTGTACGTACATCCAGAATCCAGGACAGAATGGGGAGGATTGTGTAGGGGTGATGGGGGGGTGCTGAGGATAATGTCTTGTTCCGAGAACTAAAACTTTTCTAAGATTTATGTTCCTTCAAAAAGTCAAGAATGCGATTATACTTTGGAATACTGAATCACATTTGGCAAAACTGCCAGAATATCCTGAAATTCCTGAAATAAGAGAATGGTAGTAATGCATTTCCTTTGGAAGAGAGGAAAGAAGAGGTTTATGATCTAAACAAGTACTTATTGATACTTTAAAAATTATTCAACAGACATAGCACATACAATAACAGATGATCTGATTTCTGAGCTCTCCTAAAGCACAGGACACAGAGAACAGATCTCTCACTCTGTCACCAGGAAAAGAAGACCCTCAACCCAAGAAGAATTATCCTTGACAGAAACTGTCATTTCCCCAGACATTAGCATAGGAACATTACAGGCAAAATGCAGACCCACATGGGATTAAAACCAAACTTAATTCTTCATGCAGTCTCCACTGACTTGTTCCAGGTTTTCTGGAATGAAGTCTACTAAGACTTTGCTTCAGCGGGGGAGGATTGAGAATCTTTGGAATTATTTCTATCCACTCTTCCTAAGAGAGTCAACTTAGTTAATGGCCCCAAATCTCAATGGATATTTGAAAGTGAACTGATATTATCTAAAATATCAGGCTCATTGTTTAAAACATATACATTTTCATTGTGTATATATATGTATATATATGTTTTATTTTCTCTGCTTAATAAAATTAGCAGCAGTTACAGATAAATTACTGTGGTCATGATTTGTATTATTTCTAAGAACATCATATATCTTCTATGAACATGACTTTTGGAGAATGCCTTTTGATGAAAAGATCCCCACCAAGCACATAACATTAAAGTGTCATTTCATATCACTAACAATTTCAGGCACAAGAGTCATAAAACAATTAGCATTAAGCAATCCAAACGACAGAGCACAGAATAGAGTTGTCTAAAGTCAATTCTCCCCAAGGAGGGAAATTATTGTTCAAAAGTGTTTTTTTTTTTTCTTTTTTAAGATTCTTATGTCTTTCAGCTTTGGCTATTTTGAAATAAATATCACACCTTCTTGTATAAACCTACTTGGACAAGAAATTATTTCTCCGAACATGCCTTTTGTCTTTTAGCAGCTGTTGAGTGTTGAGTGACGTACAAGGCACACCTCCAAGTGTTCTGTACAGCATTTTATTGATGTACAAAATAGCCTGTTCACCATTCAAAAGCATAATCTGCATAGTGAGAGTTTCTCTTATCCCTATTTACAGAGAAAGTTTTTAGTGCAAAAAAACAAAACAAAAAACCCCATGAAATTGTGTCCCAGCCCACCTCTACTAGCACACAAATTTAACAGTTTTGTTCAATACTAGCTGGGGTTATTTGGCTATATTTTGGGCCTCCAGCCATTAATGAATTGCATTATTTTCTTCACTTGCAGTTTGCTCAATTTGAAATCCTCTGAGAGGATTTCTTCTGTTAGTTGAACAAGCAAATTCCCATCAATCTTCTCGGTAACAAAAAATGATATGACGTCTTCAGACAGACCGATAAACCTTAACGACTTGGACACTTCTTCTATAGAGAGTCCCGACAAGTCAGCGGGTGGCTGCCAGGGGGAGCCATCTCCACAGGACCTGGGGGCCAGCTGGAGGTGGAGCGGAGATGAGAAAGGGTAGGAGACAGAGAAGATGTCCTGCACGCCCTTTTTGACAAAGTACTGGTCCTCAGGGAGGTCTGGTGACCCAGACTTGGGATCTTCCTCAGCACCATCGATTTTCAGAGGCAAAGGAGAAGTTTCAGAGGTGGCTTTCTCTTCTACTGGTTTTGGGGCCCTGGGGGGTAAGGCAGGGCATGAAATACTCTGCTTTGTTGTGCCAGCTGCAAGAGTTTTCTCATCTGTGCTCTCCAGAGAATAGCTGGCTGACTTGGGACAACCAGCAATGCTACTACTGGATTCTGCAGTGACTGAGCAGGGTGGACTGGCCGGGGGTTCACAGCCATCAAGATCACAAGGTGCTGGGCAGTTTCTCTTTGGTGTGCCTGGTGTCTTTTGTCTAGGATAACTGTAACTCCTGCTTGGCTCCAGCAGGAAGTCATTCCTAGTCTGGCTCTCTGAGGCTCCCAAATAATGGTTAGGCCATGAGAGCCTGGAGGAGAGTGCTTCAGCAGAGGGACTTCCAAACGGGGACTTTAGGTCCACAGACTCAGTTTTCATTCGGTTACACGGGTAGCAGGACACAGGAGCACTTTCAGAAGGGCTTGGGTCGCTTTTAGTAACGCTGCTTAAAAGCAAACACAGAAAGAGATTAGTCAAGAGGGGAAAAAAAGGGCCAAATTTCAAACCTTTTTTTATCCCATAGATGTCACTTCCAAGTAGAAAACTGTAGTTAGAGAAACAAATAAATTTCATACCATGAATTCTATAAAGTACCTGCTAACCTCATCAGGTTTAAAAAATTATTAAATCACTAAATTTAACAAATAATTATGTCATTATTTAAATCCTAAAATTGCTCCAAAAATGAAATTACTAAGTCACATTACTTAAAAGTTACTAAATTTTAAATATAATAAATTATGAAAATACAAGGCTAATTATGGATATGTACATAATGCTTTAAAATGCTACAGAGCAAATGGCAAGTATATTTATATATGTATTTAACTACCAAAAAAAATCCATGCTGGTGAGTGCATGGATCTTTATGAAGAGAAAAATTCATTTGTCACGTTTGGGTTTTCACCAGGAGGTTCTGTGAGGGATCAGTGATGTCTGCACAGCAGGGGGAAGTGGGCATCTCATGCTTGCCACCTTGCGCTATATCACCAACACTGATGACTTTTTCCATTCAAAGAGGTAGGAAGAAATGCCTCAAATAAAATGCTTATGCATGCTTTGATTTTTGTACAATTGTGTAACATTAACAAGAATTTTAATGTCCAGAGAACAAACAAAATAAGTAAAAAAAACACCTGTAAGGAGACCCCTTTAAGGTACAAAATTCCTATGTGGAGTAGTGCGTTCAGTTCTGAGGTAGTATTTTAAGAGGGACAGTGATGAGCATGTACTCAAAAGTGGGGGACGAGGCAGTAACATCAGGGGAAACAGCTGATGAAGCTGTGGCTCTGTCTTTTGAAGAAGAGACTCAGAGCAATGCTGACTTTAAATTTTCACAGGCAGACAAAGAGGAATGGACTGTGATTTATATTTGTTTTTCTAGACATAAGAAATAGAAAGTTACATGGAGATGAACTTCAATTTGATATAACAAAAGATTTGTAAAGACAGTCAGTGGCATTTACCAACCATGGGATGAGCTGCACTGCAAAAGAACATGCTCACAGTGCCAGAAGAAGTAGCCACACCATGATGGCCAAGAAGGGTCCACTGTGGAAATTCCGAGCAGAATCCCAATAGGCCCTTCAATTCCAGCCCCTGGCCGAAGGTGCTGTCTGCCTAGTTGTGTTGGTTCAAGTCAAAGCGGAGAGAACTAGATGCTGGTTTGTGAGAATGATGTGGTCAATGGATTGCTTCTAGGAGAATCCACTTGGCCTTTATCTCTGAATTCCTCACAGACTATCTGGTACTAGGATGCTAGCTCCTCCATCCTAGCTCCAAATCAGCAAGGCTTCCATCATGCTCTTCCAGTAAAATTAAGGGGGCAAAAAAGGGGAAAGATTTCTTTTCTCACCACTGGCCTGGATCACAGCTGCCCTGAGACTTCTCAAGAACCTGTGACCTGGCTGATGGGAAGAGTCGTGCTGCAGGGACCCTGGCAGGAAGACTTACATGTCGTGCAGCCCTGAAGAATAGTAGGACAAGGTGGGGCTGGGAGAGCGAGTCTGCTGCCGCGCTGACTTGACAGTGCGAGGAGGGATGGAGGGACTTGTGGACAAAGGCTTTGCGCTTCGGGGTGGAACAGGTGGGGCGTTCAGGAGCCGGCATTCTTCCCTGACCTGGCGCAGAAAAGAACACTCTGGGTTAGCAACAGACTGACAAGGCCACAGGGCAGCTCAATCCTGAAGGGTCAAGTCACTACTCCTAAAACAGTAACTGCAGGGGACGTGAGGGCGGGGAGAGAGAAGACTGAGCAAACAAGGATGATGGGAGACAGAGGCTGTCAGGGAAAATCGATACCTGTCACGTACTTGCCGGGACAGGCTGCTGTGAAAGACGCTGCTGGGCAAAAGCTGCTGAAATACAGCAGGTAAGGTGAAACATGGCAAGTTAAAGAAGGCGTGAATAGGTGAGGACTAAGAAAATATTTAAGAAAATAAGGATGTAAGCAATCATGATCTTTAATAGAGGGTTAAACTCGCCCATTGAGTTGTGCTCATTCACTGCTCCCATCAAATTAGATTTGATCCAAACCTGAGGGAATAGTGGACCTTCTCAGTATTAAAGCCCCTGTCAGCTCATGTTCAGTGGACTGAGGTGGGGGGGTCTGAGAGTCTGCAATTCTAAGAAGTTGGGGTGATACTGATGGATCACAGACCAAGCTTGAGACACAAGGCTCCAGATCGAGTAATGAGGAAACTGTCCAAATCCAAAAAATTAATACTTTTTTTCTAAGAACTGTCTCCACCCTTTCCCTTCTCCCTTCATCATCACGGTAGAGAGGATCTAGGGTGCATGAGATGTCCACGGCATCCGAGACCCTGCATGACATCACTCCTCATTTTCCATTCACTGAAGGACTTCAGGTTGTTTATTTTTAAGTGTACTTCTCCATGTCAGCCAGCAGGGGGCAGTTTATACCAGGTTCTGCTAGGCCACCCTTAACCCACACAGGTAAACCTAGAGCCAATTCTGACTGTCAAAAATGCCCTTGCCTGTTTTTAGGCCATGTTCCCCCCATTTTTTTTCACTTCTGCCTTCAATGCCTGTCCTACCAGCTCTGAGGTAATAAAGACAATGACACAGGAAGCTTCCATTAGCTTTGCTAAGCTTTGCTTGTGACCAAATGAAATGGGTTCACATCACATTGCATTTTCTACTGCCTACTCTGCACGTGGGCCTCTAACTGGATCCCCAGGCCCGACTCACCTGCCCGATAAAACCAAGGCTCTGCAAAAGTCACAGAACCTGTGTGACTCAGCAGACCTTACTTTTAAGTGAAGTGGGAGCAATTTAAAAAGTGCCACCTGCTGCACTTCCCCTGTGGCCGCGGATCTCGGCTCTACCCAAAGGCCAGTGGCCCTGGTAACAGGGATCATTGGATACATTTATTTATTTTTAATCTGGAGAAGCTTTTAGGCAAAAAACAAATATTCAGAGCAACAGATCTTCCCAAAAAGTGACAGGTTTTCCCATTTTGAGCTTTTAAAAAGGTGGTGGGAGTGGATGGCTGCAGAACAATCTGCGAGGAAATGATGCCTGAATAAGGCAGAGAGAGGACTGTCCAACCACCCAGGGGGCTCTTCCAGGCTCTTCTCTTCTTGAGAACCAGAGAACCAACCAGGACAATCAAGCTCCGGCTGGGTCACCCCACTCCCTGGTGTTTGGGGGAACATACAGACTATAAAAGAAAGTCACTAATATGTTGTGTCATCTTCCTTCTTGTTCAAGCAGATTAATTGTACCATAGCCAACTGTGTTTCTTTTCTACGAATCTAGGATGAATGGGTGTAACTTTATTACAGAAGTACTTGGTTCCTATTATTCTTATTGTCAGAGAAGTCTTAGAAACTGTGGGAAAATAAGGAGCTTGTCGATTAACATTTTAATTTCTAAAATGCATACAATCACTTGTCAATGTTGGGTTAGAGAGGTGCATGAGGGAAACACGGCTCCATGCTGAATTTAGAATTTTCTTAATTGTGGAATTAGTCATGACATAAGATGTTTCGTTAGGGACGGCTGACAGATGTCAATTACAGCATGCCGAGGTGACAATGACAATATGCATTTTCATTTAAAATAACCAGCTGGCCTTGGTTTTGGCAGACAGAAAGGCACTGGAGTTGACTATGACCCATGGGAACTCCTCTCTGCCTGTTTTTATAACCACCCCAAGCATTTAAGGTCACTTAGAGGTGGCTCTGCAGCTCCCATGAAAGTTAAAGTTTCCCCTAGGAGAGGAGGTGGACAGCGGGGTGAAGAGCAGCATTTGTGGGTGATAGGACCTGGTGTGATGAATTCCATGGCCAACTGGGAGTGCTTTACAGCTGAATTTCAAATAGCATTTGAAATACAGGAGACTTTGGGGGTGGCCACGTGACTCCTGAGGAGAGTTAAAGGATAGCATGTCTGCATGAGATTCCTAATCTTAGGAGATGAAGTGGTCAGTGAATGGATATTAGTATCAAGTCAGAGAAAACCTTTTTTCCACTGTGCTGAGGGCAGTTTGGGTATAATCATGTGAATTCAAAGGGAAAGAAACTAGGCTTATTTGAAATACCTTTTGGGGAAAAGG
The DNA here is from genome assembly GCF_964194135.1 of Talpa europaea. Lineage (NCBI taxonomy): Eukaryota > Metazoa > Chordata > Mammalia > Eulipotyphla > Talpidae > Talpa > Talpa europaea. The sequence goes on from NC_140080.1 coordinate 68,126,364, forward strand.
TAGTTCAAAACAAAAAGACTCAAAGGGGACCAGGTCCATGATAGGAATTCAATTGTACTTATGTGGAGGCGAAAAATGAGTGGCTTGGTTCCTCCCAGGCAGGTTCACGTGAGAGGCAGCCTTTGTGGTAGGCGTGGCTGATGACCCCCAGACACAGCTCCACAGTTCCCTGTTGCTGTGAATTTGGCTGCTCAAATGAAGTCAGATTTCACAGCATTTTATGGAAAAAAGTACATGCTTTGGCAGAATGTACACATTTTGGGGTTCAAAAGTTCTAAACAGTGAGGGTTTATTGTACCATCTTCCTTCCTAGCTCTTACAACAGCAATCATTCTACTTTTCTTTGTTTCTTGATTGGTTCAACTTGGACATGTACATCCAAAAAGAATGTAGCTGTACTTGAAATCTGTCCGAAAGTAAAAGACAATTTACAAGACCAGAGGACCAATCACCCTATTTCCATTTTACTTTTAAGTGCTACATTTTCAGCGTATTCCTTCTAGGAGTCTCAGCATGTGGCTTTCATCATGTTGCTTCCCATTCCAGTGGCCCCTTCTGATTCTGGAGACAGACCTCCCCTGCCTTCTGAAGAGGCCCTCTGCAGTCTAGCAAAGAGTCTAGCAAGAGGCCCTCTTGCAGTCTAGCAAGAGGCCCTCTGCAGTCAGTTCTTCTTCTAGCAAAAAGAAATGACTCTACTTTATTTCACCTTTCTACTAACTTCTCTCACTATTTCTCTGCATGAGCACACAGGTCCCTCCAACCTTGTGGGTTTAGGTACCTAACACACCTGTGCCTTCCCGTCCTCTCTGCTTTGGTTCTTTCTACCCATTATCAACTAAGTGCCAGTTCCTAAACCCCACCTATTACCAGCTTGGCCGGGGACTGTGGCAAGTCATCACCAGAACTGTTAGCTGTTTCTGAACTCTGCTAGCACAATGTTTACATTTACTGTCCCCCTGTATACTCCATAAGCTTCAAGGAGAAAGTGGTAGGGGCTGTCACGGTTGTCCTGTGGCTGGCAAGAATTCAGATTTGGCACCTCTGGTACATAGTATCACCCAGAGTGCCAGGTAGAAGCTAACAGATGTCACCGGAAATACAACAAATTTACCATAAGAATGGCTGTTATATTTTCATGTGGAAATTGTTATTGACAAGTCATTTGGGCAGACTGTTACTTTTCTTGTTTCCTCATACAAGTGTCAATCTAGGGGAAAAAGGTACCAGCAGAATCTGGAATGAATGACACAGTCAATTCCAATCCCACTGCACTCAACAATATATTAGTGAAAAGACAAGAATGTGATTTCTCAACTGGCTTATACTGTCAGCACCCCCGAGTGATTACTATTCTTAATAAGGATACAGCAGCACAAACGGTGCCTGGTGCAGTAGTCTTTGTCTTTTCCAACGCAGCATTGAAGACTGAACTTCCAGAGCGGTAGAGGGAGGGAGATACCTGGATTATCTAAATAAATCTCCAAATACTGGTCCCAAGTGAGAGTTGTTTGGATCCCGCTTTTTTTTTTCATGCATCATTTAGCAATTATTTATGTGTCCCTGGCCCCATGCCAGACATGGGGCACAAAGGAATGGAAAGTGGACACACAGGGGCAAAGCCACCATCTAGGAGATGGTGACCTCTTCTTGCCTTGGTGTGCTGTTTGAGGCAACTATTACCATCCACTGCAGATTACAGGTGACCTTTGCTACAGGTAATTTCTGGCTTTGAGTTTCTTGGGTGCTCAGAGGAACTCCTGGCACCTCTACCTATGAGACAGTCAGTGAGCACAACCTGGATTCAGGTGGCAGAAGGGTGAGCTGACCTCCATCTGTACCCAGAGCCTTGATTCACAAGTAATTCTCTGGCCTAAAGTTTTTCTTTCCAACATAATTCTTTCATCCTTGCTTCTACACAGCAAAACTTTCCCTTTTCTAAAATGTTCAATGATTCAATTCTTACCAGAGGTAAGATAACGCTAGCCAGGATCCAAACAACTCTGCTTGGTATTCACAAAGCATACTGCTAACCCAGCGCTATATATTAAAGCCAAGTTACTGAAAGGTAGAAATTGTGAGTTCTGCTTTTTCTAGGACTGGTCTTCTCTTTAGTCTACAGGACAGAGTCACAGTGACTAGCAGCTGACATGTGGGTATAATTTAATTGTGGCGTCTTGAGTAAGCTGTAGAAGTGTGTGTCTTGGGGCTAACACCTGGGCTTATAGACACCATCTATGCCCACTGTTTCTTTCCCTTTATATGGCATTAACGCCATTTTCATATTTATTTGTTAAAATATATGCTGAGTGCCTATCACCTACTACTTGAGTTAGTGTCGAGTAGAGAAGAAAGAGTAACTCATGAAATTGGTTGTGAGGAAGGGAGACACATATTAAATCGGCCATTCAATAATAGTATGAGCAAAGGTTAGTGGGAGAACCATGGGTTTATTCAACATGGAGGAAAAGAACAAATTCATTGGAAATTATAAGTTATGAAGAAGCCTTAAGAAGAAGGAATTATGAGGATACAAAGGCATGAAAAAACTACCAGAATGATGTCTGGTCTGGGCACTTAGACTAGACTGTTTTATCAAACAGAAGCTTTGAAGGAGAACAGGGCTTGGGAGGAAGCAAGATCTGTTTCATATTGAGATGGAGCTCCATGTTCTACTGGTGGAATCTGAAGTCATAACAGCACTGGGCTCCCAGATAACATATGAAGAAGGTTGACAACCGCTCCCCACCCCCCTCCCCGCCCAAGGGAAAAGCAGAAGAGGAGATAAAGGGGCAACACCAGGGGCCACAGTTTACTGCTCACAGGACCCCACATGGTGTCAGAGAAAACGAAGTGGGGATGGCGGCAGAGCAACCAGGTAGAGATGGAAGGATGTCAGAAAGTCAGGAAAGGTCTGGAAGGTTGGAGATAGCCAGCAGATCACTGGGATCTTAGCAAATAGAGTGTGAGTCAAGTGAGGGGAGCAGAGGTTAGGTTTCAATGAGTGCAAGCTAGCCCAGGAGGTGTGGGGACAGTTAGAGAGGGAAGAACACTCTTTTTAAGAACCCTGGCTGGAGAGGAAGGGGAGACAGAGCTGTTAGAAAGGAATAGTGGGCTGAAGGAAGCATGGTATTTTTTTTTTTTTTTTTTTTTTTTGTGAAGGAAGATGGTAGAAAAACGTGCCTGGGTGTGTACTTGCACGCACATGGAATCCAGAGATTGAGCGCACATTGACTCTGGGACCTGAGCTCTCTGTTCATTTTCCTGCCAGGTCATTGCTGGCCAAGTAAAGGGAGAAAAGAAATGAATGGCAGCTTATTATCTAACAGCTGGAGCAAAGATGGAACACACTCAGTGGAGTAAGTGGGAAAGTCCAATGCTTCTAAGTAAAAGTGAACAAAGTCAAAACCCAACTCCACCAACCAGTTCTTGTATGCATAAATAAATAAAATCTTTAAAAAAAAAAACAAAAAAAAAAACCCAACTCCAATCTTTGGTCATGCATTACAGAATGTTTTTTCAGTATTTATACTGTATCATACAGTATTAATACCGTATTTTCAGTATATACGCCGTCGAAGCAAACACCTGTATTCTCAGAATACTGTCCAGAGTCACCTGATTTCCTCATGCCTGGAATGTGCAGTTAGCCACCTTTTCCCTTCCTTACTCACTACATCTCTAACTCTGTTGGAGCAAAAGATGAATCACTTGTAAAAATGGAAAACAAGGTCTTCTACCTAAATACTCACATCTTAAAAATAATACATGAGAAATTAAAAAAGCACAAAATTCATTACTGCATGGTTGGAACCCAGGTGACATATAAATGTTTGAAGGACACAAATACAAGCTTTGTACATACAGCTGGAATATTTACACATATCACCTATGAGCTACTTTCTCCTGGGACATTATCTTTCCCTGACATTTCCTGGGTATTAAAAGAATACAAGAAACAAGATACACCAAGGATTTATGCAACAGCTTAGTCTGGAAATGGGGACAACTTTTGGGTATAATATTTTTGCAAAGTTTTGTTTCCTACAACTCCTCACTCTTCACAAACTGGGCCAAGTGACAGTTTAAGAGAAGTAGATGGAATGCTTGTGACAAGTTCTTTGTCTATTCATTTTTTTTGGGGGGGGAAACCCCACCAATTTCATAGCACTAGTCAAGACAATGGATCTGGAGACGTCTGCTAAGCAGCCATGTACTTCCTTCTACTATCCACAGCCACAGCCCGAGGGTGAAAATCTCCCATCTCAAAGATCAGGCTGTGTGAGTGTGGGCTGGTCCTAAAGAGATCTGAACAAACTCAGAGTGGGGGAGGGGCCTTTGGTTTCTAAGTTGACAAGGATTCAGAAAACATAATTATAGGGGAGCTTGCTGTGACATTGGACTCACCTTTACAAAGTATTAGTTTTCTTCACTGAAAAATCAAATTCGGATTGTCAGCACTCTGAAGAAAGGAGTTTTGTAACCATGCTTCCCTGAACTTTGTAACTTTGCCTGTGCCGCCTGCCCTCTGCCCCGTATTTTACATTTCTTCCCACACTCCCTCTCCCAGATAACAAAATCATTACGGCCTTAAGAAATCTTATTTATAAAGAGGCTTTTATACAAAGAGTTCATAACCCTGTCACGTACCCATCAGGGGCATTTTCAGCCAAACAGAAATGCAAGTTTTATAATGACAAAATGGCAATAAATTAACCTCTATTTGATTAATTATGCAAGACAGATGTGATCTACAGTCAAAAATCCTGATTCGCACATGCATATGTTTCCTTTCAGTTTTGTACACTGATGATAAGACTTAAGACAGACCTCTGTCTGAAATAGCCTCCAATATCTAAGCATGGGTCGAGGGAGGCAGGGGAGGGTGGAGGAGGCTGCAAACTGGGAGACAAGAAGGGCAAGTGGTTCTGAAAAGAATACTTGTTTAAATTCTATGATGCTTCCCTGGACTTGGAAGAACATGCCATTGGGGCAGAGAATAAAGACCTTTTCTGAGGAAGGAGAATAATACACATTGCATATGTCTAAACAGTATACAACCTTCCTATTAATGTGGTTTTGTAGAAATGGTTCCTAATGCAGACTTGAAACAGGATCTATCCAGTGAATACTATAATTATTAACATTCTCATCATTGAGACTTTCAATGGACCTGAAAAAAAAAGTCTTAGCCTAGAAGGTTTCATTTAAAAACAAATAACCTTCATGAAACTGAAAGCAATTAGTTTCAAAATTACCCAAATACAATAATTCAGTCCTTATTTCAATTAACAAATGGGAACGCAGGTATGGCTTGCTTAGAGAGTTACTCCTCAAAAGTTGTAATTAAAATTAATTAAATGTCAAACGCCTTAGGAGCCCTCATTAATTAGTAGAATCCAGAGTGAGTCTTTTTGTAGAGCAATTACTTTGAAAGTAAATAATCACCTCCAAATTAATCTTTTTAGTTCTGAAACTTGAATGTTAATACATAGGGTTTATTTAAGAATATCTGTCCTTCAATTCCTTTTCTAATATCAATATTTGATATTTAGGTAGAAGACCTAATATAAAAATAAAAAATCAGAATAGAATAGATTCTCCCAGCCACTCCTGTCATTTCATAAACAAACTTTTTTTAAACATTTATTTATTCATACAAGAACTGGGGTGTAGGCCAGAGGTGTGTGTGTGGGGGGCGGTTTAGAGGATTCATCAGAGAGAGTGGGGAGCAGAACAGGCATATGTACTGAAATACACTGCTGGAGGAGCAGCAGGCGAGGAAGGAGAGGTCTGCTGCGCCATGTGGGTAGCTCCCTGGCCGGCCAGTGGCTTCCAGCAGCTTGATAGCACTTTTCTTTAACCCTTGCCCAACAAACTTTTTTTTTTTTTTAAGATTTATTTATTGATTGATTGATTGATCGATTGATTTATACATACAAGCACTGGGTACAGTCAGGAGTGCAGGAGGGTAAGAGAATTCACCAGAGACAGAGTGGGGAACAGAACAGGCAGACTGACGAAATATACTGCTGAGGGGAGCAGCGGGTGCGGCAGGAGAGGTCTGTTGCGCCATGTGGGACCCTCACCAGTGGCCCGGGATCGAATCAGCACTGCAGAGGCTGCGGGCAGCTTTGCAGCCCAGTGCTCAACCACTGCGCCACAGGGGAGGCCCACCAACAAACATATTTTTAAAGCTTTTTCTTAAGCTGAGCAGTGCTGCGTGGTCCCTAAGTTTGTAGGGTAGACATACTCAGGGTTGAGACACCTGATAGCACCATGACTGAGCCTCACCACATGCGAGAACAGGATTAGCCAAAGCAACATCTCAGCTTTAATATTTCTATAAAGGTTTTCCTGGAAAGTTTAGTTTCTTGACATGTGTTAACAGCTTCAGAGTCCCTTCAGGCTTTTGTTCAGGTACTCCACAGGTCTTCAAACCTCCTCTCCTCTTTAAGAATTACATGTTATTGATGTCCACGGGAAGTCAAGCATTTCTTTAGCTTATTTTGGTTTATAATGATTACAAATTTGGTTCCAAGCTAGGTAACTGTCAAAGAACTACTAGCTTGTCAAATAGACATTTTTAAAGTCAGAGGAAAAGACTCCTATTTTTAAAAGACTGCTATTTTTAAAATAGGTTTTTGTAGTATCTTTTTTTAAAAAAAGATTTGTTTGTTAACGCATATGAACTGGGGTGTAGGCCAGAGATGTGTGTTGGTGGGGGAGTGAGAAGATTCACCAGAGACAGACTGGGGAGCAGAACAGGCAGACTGACTGAAATATACTGCTGAGGGGAGCAGCGGGCGAGACAGGAGAAGTATGCTGCGTACGTAGGTAGCTCCCTGGTCAGGAACTCATGCTGCAGAGGCTATGGATAGCTCTGTGCTGTGCTTAACCCACTTGTGCCACGAGGGAGGCCCGGTTTTTGTAGAATCTTAAGAGACCTAGCAGAATGAAATTACCACACACATTTGTGGAATGTGGGGATGACCACCTTGCCCCCGTCTGCATCCCAGGGCTCTCTGCTGGTCCAGCTGGGATGGCAGATGTCCATGGGGAGGCCTCATACTACCTAGCTAAGGAAGAAAGGAGGAAAGTTTCCCCAAAAAACATTCTTCATCTGACTCAAAATTGGAATCCATTCTATATTAAGTTACTGCCACTTTTACTGAATGCTTACCATGTGCCAGGGAAAGGTGTCAAGTACACTAAGGCAACGAAGAAATTTTGCTATTATCTGCACAAGAGCTGACTAGGGGAGGTTAAATACTTCGTCTAAGGTCCAAAGCTACCATGCAATAGAGAGGACTCAAGTTTAGGTGTGGTTCTCGGCTACATGCCTCTGTCTATTACCTTCTCTCCCTGCTTTGGCAGCAGTCTGGGAGCCAGCCAGTCTATTTACAAGTTTCCATAAAATCTTGCCATTATTGCTCTCCAAAATGGTATCTTCTAAAAGAGGTGGGGGTGGGGGAGGGAGAGTATTCTTGAAGAGTATATTTGGGTAAATATTTTAGACATATCAGTCAAGATACAGAAAATTAAAATTATAGATTGAGGCCCACAATGTTACAACATAGAGGATGTGTTTAGAATTAACTTTATGAACCAGTAAGGATAATCCATTTATGAGAGACTGGCTGGTCACTCTGATCTGAATTACACTTTTAAAAAGTGAGAATGTCCCTACACTCAGTGAGCTGGAGATGCTCCCTCACTTTGGGCTCATCGCAACAATCCTAATGGCTTCACCCCTCTGTGTCTGGCACCAGAGCTGTTTACTTTTTCCTGGGACATTCCTGTTAGGAAGGGAATATCCTCATATAATCTGGTGGGGTAGGTGGGAGACAATCTTTACAAAGACCAAGAAGACTAGTACATGATTCTAAGCAGCCACACCAAGTAGAGCATGCTAACAGGGCTAACCTGACAGACTCCCCCACTGAGGCTTTTGTTTGACCCTGCATCCTGGTTTTCACCTTAAGATGGGAGGAGGGAGACGGAAGGGGAGCACTGACAAGACCAACCCAGATGATGCCAAAACTGTGCACAATACAGAAATTTCAGTAGGCTTTATCATTGAAGGGGAAAGATTTATTACCACATTCACAGAAAGAAACAAAGACCATCAACATTTGCCAGAGAGAGAGAGCACAAAAAAGTGTTAGAACTTAGGATGCTGAAGCAGGAAGTGAAGAATAGAAGAACAGAAGAACTAGAAGAAAATGAACAGGCTGACTCTCACTGCAAATGGAGCCATTGTGCCTCCAGATCTGAGCATGACTGGGTCACAGACTGTGGCAAAACAGAGTTCAGTCTCCATGACCAGCTTTGCTTGCCTTACTGTGAAAGACATGCTTTATTCCACTGCATTCCACTGACCCAGCACCTTCTGTTCCTCAAGACCTGGTGGGAGTTGTCACCTTCCCAGATAATGTCTCCCTTGAAAGTGGCCTCACTTGAAAGCTTATCGCCATCTTTAATTATTGAGTGGGAGAGCTGTTTGACATATGGCATGTCTTTCACTCTCCCAGGACTCACTCCACTGTAATTACCCAAAGAAATTTTATATAATTCTGTGGGAGCATTTGAATTTATACCCCATTGAAGTTCCCTTTTGAAAATTTCAAGTTGAAGCCACATCTAACAATTATGATGTATTCTGGAACCCAGGCACATCCTATAAATGGGAAATTCATTTCATGGTCACAGAGCCAATAAAAAATATGACTTCATTTGAAATGCTTAATTTTTGTTTTGTTTTTTAAAATAAATTAAATGATTTCAGGTGTCTGTAAAAAATCTTTATGATTACTGCATTCTGTAAACCTATGCTCTGGAAAGATTAAGAAATTACAGCAGTAGACTTCGGGCCAAAATCTTTTCTTCTCCTGTGAAATTGTTTTTAGTTTCGACTAAATACTCTAATAGTTTAACATTTTTCTTTCAATTCCAAGGTTAAGACAGGAACCAGGAACTCTTAGTATTCATGGTCTTACTCATCTCTCATCTTTCATTAGCCACAGAAAAAACAAGTGGTACTGGTTTTGTGCTTCTACACTTGGTTATGTAAGTGACGCTGGGTGTAACCATCTTGGCTGAGTCAAATATCAGTCAATAAACATAAGACCCCACTATGTGCAAAGGCAGGGCGGAAATTCTACAGGAAAAAAGCTCATGTGTTCACACTCCTATTGATAATTAGACTCCAACTTTCAAGCAACTTCAAATATGTTGAGGTATCCCTAAACTTGCCTAGAGGAGTGTCCCTTTATTTTTAACCTGTGGGTTTTTTTTTTTTTTTTTTTTGAATGCCCTCTGACATAAAAGACCACCAAGACTTCCCAAATAGCCCATTATCTTTACAGAGTATAAGCATATCTGGGCATTGCCTTTAGGTCCCTGGAAGACCCTGTAATGAGCCAGGCAAAACCTAGACCTGCAGTTTCTGGCGAGTTCTTTTGTCCTGCAACAAACAGCCAGAGGTGGATCCTCTCTCAGGAAAGCTTTGTTTTGCAGCGATGAGGGCTACTCCCAGTGACTGGCAGAAAGTGCCACCAACTGTCAGGGCTGTCTGTGATCTGGTCCCTGCGTTCCGGCACTGGCCCTCATATGCTCTGTCCACCCTGTTCCAGTGACCCCATGCAGCTTGTCTTTCCTCACCTGTCCCAGCTTCCACACCCTTGCTCTTACTCTTTGACTGGAATGCCTTTCTCACCTCTGCTTTTCTAGTTTCTTCCACTGTTTATTACATTTTAACTTACATAATGATCATCTCTTTTCATCTGTCACCTTCCCTTTAAAACTGAAAGGTACTGTAGTCCAGAGTCCAAGTCCTACTGATGGTCATATTTCCAGCATCCAGCCAAATAATGGTTTTCTGCACAGCCCCAGGATTCAGGGAAGTATCCTGAGATCACCTGGTAGGGGCAGAGTGGATGGGAAACGTGGAGGCCGCTCCCTCCAATTTGTGCTTCAGTCAGATGGATTTTGATTTTAATTTTTCTATTTACTGTGATTCATGTAGTTTTTTATTTTTAAAGGACTATGCTAGAGAAAAAGAAAACCACTGCAATAGATACTATCAAACAAATGAATAGAATTGCATCCAGTGCTTTCAGGGCCTTCTCCCTTCAGCTACAATGAAACCCAGTGATCAAAGATGAGAAGCAAATGCTCAGAGGGCCTGTCAATCAAAGAAAATGATCAAAACAGAGGGCTCTTTCTCCTGTCCTACACTGACCTTTGTAAATTAAAATTTGATAGAAGGCCCCTCAAACCCTGAGTTATGTTTAAGGTATTAAGTAGAACCACACTGACACCTGGTTCTGCTTATGTGTGTGTGTGTGCCTGAGCACACACACTATGCTTGATCTCAGTGTAATACTGTGGATATAGGAGAGAGTTATAAATGATGCTGACATCTCTGATCTTGTCCCCAGCTCCCCACAAATAAATCTTCTCTTTCAATCTTTCCCATCACTGTAAATGGAATTGATATCCATTCTGTTGCTCAGGCTGAAAATCCAGTTTTCCTTGATTGTTTGCCTTCACTACCCACATGCAAATTTGTCAGTAGATACTTGTTGAGTCTCCTCCAAGACATGTTCCATAGCAGCTCATTTCTCAACTGCCCTCCACTGCTACCACCTGCGTGGTTCAGGGCACCATCATTTCATACCTGCTACCATAATCACCTTTCCACTGGCCTCCCAGCTTCTACTCTCTGCTCCTTAGTATCCGTTCTCTAGGTAGCAGAGGAAGTCATCTTTAAACCTCTATTAAAGCTCTCAAAGTTTCTCATCAAACATAGAATAAAACTTTGCTCTCAAAGTTTCTCATCAAACATAGAATAAAACTTTAAGTCCTAAGTGGAACAACTAGTCTAGAAAGTATTTGTATTTTACTCCAAATTGAGAAAATTTGCTCAATCTGATAATCCTACACTTGGAAGTTTTTCCTTTTCTTTAGGAAAGAAAATAAATTAGTGTACGACTGCACAGGGTGACACAAGGACTGGCCTATTACCCCAAAATAGAAATGACTTACAGCTTCAGATTTGGGAGGCACTGGAGGCGGAGGTAGGGTAATCTCTGAAGACTTCATTGCTGCTCCCACAGTTCCAGGGATAGGAAGAGGAGAAGTGGCACATTTGGACCGGACAGAACCTCTGAACTGATCACATCTGCTCTTCTCGCTCAAGGAGCGAGTGAGAGATTGATGGCTGGGCTTGCCTTCCTCCAGCCACAGCTCTTCATAAGGAAGTTCTGACTTCCCGGGGATGCCCGCTGATTCTTCACTAGCTTCTGGGAAAAGGTAGTCGCTCCCACTATCACCTGAGTCCTGATAGGGCAGGATGTCATGAGGAAAGGGGGCCCATTCTCCCCCCAGGTCCCTGCAGCCATGCAGGTTCACCTCGCTGTTGCCATGGAGATTGTTGCCATACACACAGACTGAGAGCCGGTGGAAAGACTGGGTGAGCTCATCGCGGGCATAGCTTAGGGAATTGGGCACGTGGTTGTGGCCAGAGCACCGGCCCTTCTTGGGGCTCTTGCAGTCCTCATTCCAGTCGGTTTTCACGTCACGGACAGCCCGTGAATATTCATCGATGTCAAACTGCTCTTGGCAGATACCCAGCCAGTGGTGGACCAGGGTTTCAGGCCATACTTCCCCCTTGACCAGGTGTTCTGGGAGGCTAAACTTGGGGACAGTCAAGTGCAAAGGGAAGTGCATGGGAAGGATCTTGTTGCTCCGCAACACACAACAAACCACCACTGTCTTGGTCTGGATGTTTACGAACTTGTAGCGGTGCCCCTCGCGGATGAAGTGGAGGTCGTAGGGGTTTCTGGGTGGAGGGCTGGGCACAGTCACATTCACAGGAAGCCTGGTTTTCTCCACAATGTTGCGAATGGTGTGTTCCCCCTCCTGCATCTGAAGCTCCAGGGGACTTCGGGTGCTGAATCTGCCCTTGCACTGGAATGGAAGGCTAATGCTTTCATTGGTCCGGTGATTCATGCAAATGAGGCATGGCATTTTGCCTTTTCCCAGCTTGCTGATTGAGTTGAGCTTCCCAATCTTTTTAAAGATTGTGTTGAGTCGTGACTTTTCCTTGAAAGTCTTTGCATAAAGGATTTCTGCCTGCCCCATTAGAGTGAGTTCATCCCCAGTACACAGGGTGATGTTGTAAACTTCAGTGTCTTCATTGCATTCGCCTGAAGCAACCTATGAGAGGATAAAGCAAATTTTAGAAGAGTTTTCTTTATTTTATTCACATAAAAACATAGAGAAAAAATATGTAAGGCATACATGCACACAGGAAATTAATTTAGGAAAATGCCTTTCTAACACTAAATTTAGATGCTCCATTTCTTCTATAATATTTATGTGCCCAACAGTGACACTATATTAGACTTTTAAAAACATGTCTTTTTCCTGCAGAGAAAGGTATTCTGTGTTCATTAGAAAAACTGGGGGAAATGTAGAGAAAAAACACAATGAAGAAAGTAACCTCCATGAGCCCGATTCAGAGATTGTGATAGTTAATAGTTTGACAAATATTCTTCCAGTTTCTTTTCCTATCTAACCTATCATTTGGTAGTGCTGAGACTTTAACCCCTGCACCACCAGGGAGGCCCCTGAAATCTATCATTTGGGATTATTTTGGGACATTACTATTAGCATAATACTTTCTTCAATTATAAAAAATGCTTTAGGGAATATTGTTGTAGAAAATTCCATGTTGTTTTATTATTAGTTTCACTAAATTAATTTCCTAAATTGGACAACGGACTTAAAGATGTTTTATTTTTCCTTCTTCTTTTATCTTATGCAAGCTATTTGTGTACAGTAGAAGAAATATTAGAAAAATAGGTACAAAAATGAACAAATTCTATACAATCTTTTCATTAAATATAACCTGCTAATAATTTTATATAAAAGGAATAAATGAATTGTAGTATTCTATCTCAGATACATAAATACAAACAATCTTGTTTCTGAGTTTGTCATTATAATTTACCTGTTCTTTGTGTATATTTTCCATCAATGGATACACAATGTATTCCATTCTATAAAGATGTTCATTAATTTATTTAACCAGCTCTTTATTGTTAGGCAGGAGGGTTTTCCCAGGGTTTGACAATTATTAATAGTACTGCAATAAACTTTTTTACAGTTCGATAAAATCCTAGAAATAGAATTCCATGCACAAAGCTGTGCTTCATCAATGTTGCCCTTATTGATACATCTTCCACTTTGTGAAATTATCTGCTACCCCATTCCTATGCTGAATAAGTATATCTAATGTTTACCAATAGTAGATGTAAAAGGCATACATCCTATATTTATTCATGCTTTATTTCTGGTTTATCTTTGATTAGTAGAGTGAATACTTTTTGCTATTTGTCTGTCTATGTAGATGTCTTCCTTTGTATATTATCTATTTGTGTCCTTCATCCATTCTTCTATTGAGGTCATCTTATTGATTTCATGTAATGTGAATGCAATTTACAGTATATAATTTTTTTTAAAAAAGATGTATTTATTTATGCATACAAGAACTGGGGTACAGGCAAAAGGTGTAGGGGGTGAGAGGATTCACCAGAGACCCAGTGGGGAATAGAACAGGCAGAATGACTGAAAATACACTGCTGAGGGGAGCAGCAGGCAAGTCAGGAGAGGCCTACCGTGCCATGTGGGTAGCTCCATGGCCAGCTTGGGATTGAACTTGTGCTGCAGAGGCTGAGGACAGCTTCACAGTGCTGTGCTTAACCCCTTGCGCCACCAGGGAGGCCTGGTATATACTTTTCAATTTGTTGCTTGAATTTCAACTTAATGGTTAAGTACTATAGTTTTGTTTTTTTTCTTTTCCCTTTGCAGCAAATGTTTTTAAAATTTTCCTTTGTTATTTCATTCTTGGGTTTTATGCTTCTAGTGGTGGAGATGCTGTAGATCAGTGATTCTTAGCTAGATATTTTAAGCACCCCATTGCCCCCCCACCCCGCCCCACACACACACTCTACTCCCAGACTCCCAGGGACATTTGACAGTATCTGGAGAAATTTTTGATTGTCACAACTGAGAAGGTGCTATTTAACTCTAGTGAGCAGACACCAGGGATGTTGCCAAACATTGTCACAAGGCACAGGACGACCTCACAGCAGATTTCAACAGTGCTTTTCAACTAAGACATGCTGAATTAACCAATATTTTCTTCTAGTCTTTTGATGGATTCATTTACTAATGACTTACTTTATTTAACTAAAATCTATCTGATGTATTATTTATAGATCTAGTTTTAGTTTCTTAAAGTTAACTCAGTACTGAGTATACTTCCTAAATAAGCATCCCTTTCATCATTGATATGAAGTGCCATTTTTACCACATACTAAATTTATGAAACACACAAACTCATATGAAACACACATATTAAATTTATGAAACACACATACTCATATACACACATAGTTGTATCTATTTTGAGGCTACTTTATCCTAATGGCCTTTCTGCCTAGTTCCCCAGTATAGCTATAACTGTTTTCATTTCTATGTGTTTATCTTCCAGATCTGATACATATATACACACAGAGAGACATATCCATGCCTTGTGTCCCTGTATATGATTCCCTGAGAAGTTTAGGGCTTCACTTACGTAGCATTTCAGCTAAAACAGCACTGCTAGAATCTGATCATAAGGACATATCAAACAAATCCAACCTGAGAAATATCCCATAAAATACCTGGTGTGCATTCTCGAAAAAAAAAAAAATGTCCACGTGATGACAAAATGTTAAAAGTTGGTGAACCTGGCAAAAGCTTTTAACCTGGAAGATCTTACATCATTTTTGCAACAATTCTCTGAGATTGCAATTATTTCAAAATACAAAGTTAAAAACATGACTCTAGGAAAATTTTAGATTTGTCTACCAATTTTTCTAAATGAATTTTTGAATCATTTTGCCCACGGTCTGCATAATTTTTTTTGGAAGTGCAGCTATGAGGTGCTTTAGCAAGAAGTGACATTATACATCTGAAAAGGCAAATAACTTCCATCATTATTCTAATCTTTACTTCCCTTATTAGTATTTAGGTTTGCCTTCGTGATCCACCCATGAGTAAGGCTACTTATTCCAGTTGTTAAACATTGTTTGTGGTTATTTTGTAATCTCATTGTAATAGTTTTTTTCCAGTTGATTTTCTTGAGATTCCAAAGTAATTGTATCTTATAAAATCAATGAAAAATTTACCTTCATCTTTTTAGTTGTCACCCCTTCTTCCTTACAAGGGAGTAGAAGTGGGGTGTTGTTCCAGATTTCAAAGTGAAAATCATAAGCATTTTAACACAAATGATGAGAAACTTGTTGGTATGGGACAGATAAATTCTTTATCACACTAGCAATGATCTTTCCAATTCTAGCTTTTTAAAAGTTTCTACAAAGAAAATTTGAAAATTTTAAATCAAACGCTGTTTCTGTATCCAGTAAGATGGCCACTTTTATTTTTCATTTTTACATAGTGATTTTATATTATAGATTCCCAAAGATTAAAACAGCCCCATATATCTAATTAATCTGAATACTATGATGAAACACTTAAAAACTATACTACATGGTTATCTTTGATAGTATTTGATCTATAATCTAGGTATCTTAGACACAGGCAAGATCATCTACATTTTTATTATATTATCTTTATAAGGTTTTAATATCAGGTTTATATTAAGCCTGAGATTGATTTTTTTCTTTTATGTTAATAAAAGAGGAACTGGGTGAAATAACTGACAATGTTCATCTTGCTTACTGAGCATTAGCATTGCCAATATCTGTTTAGGAAACTAGGTAATAAATATTTTTGTAAATAATTTCTTATGAACTATTCTAGGTCATCTGCATAATTTTACCTTTAGAACAAGCAACTTGTCAATCAAAACTAGTGCTATAACAAACAGACAGCTCTGTTGCCTCTATAGTAAAGTGCTTTATTGGAGGCGTTATCAGTACAAAAGGTCAGTAAATGCCAATTCAGCTACCTAAGATATAAAGTCCAATAGGTGACTCAGATAAATGTTTTTAATTGTTTTTTTTTTTTTTTTACAACTTTAAATGTACTCATTTTCAGACTCAGTATACACTTTGGCCTAACGTGCATCCTGAGCTTCTACATCAGAGCAAGGAATGTAAGTAAATAAAAAAATACATACATTTTACCATTTTTACTTGGAATTTCTGATTTTTAGAAATGCTTCAAAGATACTACAGAGAATTCCCATACAACCTATCCCTGAGCTTCTCCTGTTAACATCTTATACAATCATGGCACAGTTATTATTTATTTTTTTATTGTTTAATAGTTTTTTATTTTTTAAAATTATTTATTTTATATAATTCTTACATCATTTTTCATCTTTGTACAATGTATGTATTTTCATTTTGGTTATATTTCCCATGCAATTGCATCCCCCCCTTATTTTGACTCTAGTTCTTCCTTTCCCTGCCCCTCCCTAACCTCCCCCCCAACCCTGTAGTGTGTCTCTGATTTATAGTTGCTTGTTGATTTTGATTATTACTTTGCATTGATTAGTCTTTTTTCCTGGTCTCTTATTTAGGTTTTCTAAATTCCTGCTACGAGTGAGACCATCCGGTATTTTTCTTTTTCTTTCTGACTTATTTCGCTGAGCATGATCCCTTCTAGCTCCATCCATGTTGCTGCAAACTGCATGTGTTTATCTTTTTGATTGCTGAGTAATATTCCATTGTGTATATGTAGCACATCTTCTTGATCCAGTCATCTATTTTTGGGCATTTGGGTTGTTTCCATATCTTAGCCATTGTAAATAGTGCTGCTATAAACAAAGGTGTGCAGGTGCCCTTTGGAATTACTGTTTCTGTGTCATTTGGGTAAATACCTAGGAGTGGAATTGCTGGATCATATGGAAGCGCTATGTTTAGTAGGTCAAGAAATCTCCACACAGCTCTCCATAGTGGTTGGACCAGTTTGCACACCCACTAGCAGCATGGCACAGTTATTAAAACTAAGAAATTAACATGGGATAATACTAAGGTACAAGTTTTATTTGGGTTTCACTAATTTTCTCCACAAATGTCAATGTCCTTTTTCTGTTCCAGGATTAAAATCCAGGACACCATACTGCATCTAGTCCTTTGATCTGTGAGTCTCTTGATGTTTCCATTTGTGTTTTTTATGATTTTGACAATTTTGAAGAATATAGAATGTTTTTTTGGTTTCTTTAAAGCTAATAAATCATTGGTACATGACAACACTTGGCATGTATGAGGGCTGTCTTTCTTTTCCCACAGGAGCTACAGCTTCAAGATTTCAGTTATTTTTATTCTCTTGACTTTGGTGACTGAGAGTCTTTATAAAGATTCATTTGCTGTTAAAAGTCTTTTGGTTTACCCTTAAGGACTTTTACTTTCAGCTAGCATCTAGATTTACAACAATATTTATCAGAGTTCAGCAAACTAAAGCCCACTGTCCAAATTCAGTCTGGCTATGAAAATAAAGTTTTTTTAAGACACTGTTGGGCCCACTCATTTACCTGTAGTCTACAGCTGCTTTTATCTACAATTTCAGTGTTTATTAGCTGCAATTGTGACTGTATGTTATGTTCCACAAACTCTAAAATACTCTTTGTCCCTTTACATAAAAGTTTTGCTGACCCCTAGTATAACTGAGTGCAAAGAACCATGGTCTGTGGAAATAAATTGGCATATTATTATTAATTGGGACAATGTCATTAAACTACAGCTGAGTCTTGATCCTGCTTTTAGTATTAGGTGACTTCAGATGAAATGTTTTACATTCTTGAACCTCAGTTTTCCTCATCTCTAATAGGGGAACACCACCATCTACTTTTGCAGGTTAAATCAACGTATGCAAACAACTTCCCACAGTGCACAGAATA
Source organism: Talpa europaea (assembly GCF_964194135.1). Taxonomy (NCBI): domain Eukaryota; kingdom Metazoa; phylum Chordata; class Mammalia; order Eulipotyphla; family Talpidae; genus Talpa; species Talpa europaea. The sequence continues at coordinate 68,144,284 of NC_140080.1, forward strand.
TGGTAGACTCTCAATGCATAGACTATTATTATTATTACCTTTATTCACAATAAGAACACTTTAATTCTTATAATTTAGTTTCACATTGCCTTTCACATTCCTCATATTTTTACAGTGATTCTATCTCCTCTCACTATACTTTATAAACCCAAACCACTACTTCTAAGCATTATCTGTCCTCCTGAACTAAAAAACTGTTCAAGTTTTTTCTGGACTGTGTTATCCCAGAATAAAATTTAATGTCAGAACAGGACCTAGAATATCATTAGTTATATCCCAAAGGAAGTGAACATATTGGAATGATTCAAAGTATATCATTTTAGGGTAGTCTAGTCTCCAAAATGTTCAGATGCATTGCTATACTTACTTTTTATTGGAACTTTGTAAAAAACTTGGCAGTTTGTTCATTTGGATCAGGATGGAGACAGGGATGTTGAGAGGAGGGGTCTCAGGAGAGTTGAGAAACACATAAACACACACACACACACACACACACACTCACCATGTTATTCACAAAACAAAACATTTCCAGTTAACACAGAGGAAGCCAACAGTGCTTCTCAAATGTGAAGGACAAAGCATGTCTTTTTAAAGCTGTTTAAACAAATATGTACTTTATTTTTTCCTCATTTACCTTTATAAACATATACTTTCCAGAATGAAGTACAGGTCTTGTGAGTAATGTCCACCAACTGAACTGATGGAGAATGACCACGCAGATTGTTAGACACTAGGCGGGCAATTCATGCACAGATTAAACAGATCAAAATTATCCTTACAAAATGTCATTCTCTGGGCATATTCAACAGTTATGTCTACATTTTCGTGTATGTGTGTACTTCTAAAGGAAGTACTCCTACTCCCATACATAAAAATGCACAACATATGTGCGTACAATCTGTAATTCCACGCTCCCAACTCTGATGTCATCATCAATGCCAGCAATTAGCTCTGCATAAATTATGAGACTAACGTACCAACCAACCTTGTGGTCACTGTCAGTGACAGATGATGGATCTCATAAATAAATGTTCTTCCTTTGGCAGTTGAGCCAAACAGTCTCCTCTGGTTTCTCCAGATGTGATTTATTTGCATAATTTCTTTCCTTTTTAATTTTTTTTAACAGCAAAAGAAACAATGCGTCCTGTCTAAGTACCGTGGTATGCACGCCTGGTTAACATTTCCAGTTTCAATGTTTCCTGAGAGGAAGTAATTCGAAGTGTGTTATCTAAACAAGTCTAATAGGTCTAATCCAGGAAACTATCAGGGTTTTACTGTTCATAATACCATTCAGAATTAATACCCCGTGGTCAAGCAACATTTTATAACACTGATATAAAATTTTACACACACACACACACACACACACACACTCACTCTAACGGTTCTGGCAAAGATAATCTGTTTCTTAAAGATCAAACACATAACAGAATTTAAAATTTCAACTCTTGAAAAAAAATCAGGATTGACTTGATCAATATATAAATCAAATATACAATATTTGATTCTAGATCATGTTGTCACAAATGTTGATTTTTACAAGTTTTTCCTTTGGGAAAAGGCAGAGGATAAGAAATAAAGGACACGAAGAGTTAAGATAGATGTCAATCCTGAGTGCTTTTTTTAAAAAACAAGAAAAAGGGCAAGGATGACCAGCATGGTGGCAGTGATTTAATGTGTGATGGTGCAGCAGAGGGATTGCCAACTGGTAGTTTTTCAGAGGAGGTCCCAAAACCTCAGATGACAAAAAAAGCACTGGGCTGTCTTCAAACACTGAAGACAATGGTACCCAATTTAATTCAGAATGAACTTTGAAAATAAATGACATGTGACTCATTCTAAGGAAAACATGCAATTTTTAAAAATAAAAACTGACTACCTTTAAATCCATTCAGTTCATTTTAAACATTCATTTTCACATCTGACAAAATTCATGTTACAGAGCAATCAATAATTTTTGGTCTCTCTGGAGTACAGTCAAGAACAAAGCAGAGAGCTAAAAACCTCTGAGCAGCCAAAGAGCTGTGATGCTGTTCATGTTAGTGCTCACTGAAAAACCAGGAAGGACCTTGAGAATTGGTGCATTTATGCCTGTCTGATCAAAACACCATCTAACTGGTTACCAGTTTCCAGCCCATAGCAGAATAGAGCAGAAATTAAAACTGGAAACAGGGACTGTTAAGGCAGGTATTCTAACACAAGAGGTAACAAACAAGCTGAAATGAGACTGCAACACACCAAGGTTGTAAGATTTTTCTCCACATAAAGGTGACATGCATCTCTGGAGACAAGGATAAGCTTTCATTTTTTTCAAGTACTCTTTTCAAGATGGCAGAAGAGTATGATACATTTTAAGAAACTGAAAGGAAATTATAGAGATTTTGGATAGAACTTTTGTTAAAATTTGGTCACCTCGAAAGCTGGCTACCAAGAATTACTCATGTTCAAAAGGCTCCAGAGAAAAGGTAGAAAATGACCTCTATTCATTTTGAGATGTCACAGAAAAAAAAAAAATGAACATCTCTGACATTATTATAAACTCACAACAGGAGGAGGAGATTCCTTTTCTGAAATGTCAAGTTAGAAACTACAAATGGTATTTTAAAGCAGGAATGATTGAACTATACTCTTAATAATAACAACAACAATCTCCCTCAAGAACATAAAGGTTTTAGCACCATGTCCGGTCACTTTCCAGGATGGCCGATACAAGCAGAAGAAAATGTACTAGCAAGCTGTGTTGATCTCTTAAAAGACAAACACAGCTAAAAGATGGCAGTGAGTAAAACAATTAGGGTGAACAGAATCTCAAGCAAACACATCACCATTAGTGCGTTTAAGATCTGTCTATAGCTGTTCTGTTAAAATGAATAAAGTAAGATACATTTAAGATGAACATAAGCTATCAAACTGATTGGCAAAAGGGGAGAAAACTTCATCTTCTTTAGTATGGAAGTTTTAAAAAGGGGTTACTAATATGTTAATATAAAAAACACATGGAGTGCCTCAAATCTGTGACTTGGGGGCAAAACAGCTGATTTTCAGTAGCTTGGAAAAATCCAAAGTTCACCATCTAGGGGTATGCATCCAATTAAATTTTAGAACTAATGCTCACTTAATTCAGTGATGCCTTTCAGCCTTTTCAGTGTATCTTTAACACTGCTTCCTGGGACAATGCAACAATCCAATGCAAGTTTTGTTTCTTGTGAATACTGGTTAATACTTAAAAAAATTTCCTGTCCATACTTCACAGTGGCTTCTTTCAAGGGGTTCATTTGGGCAGATGCTATCTAATTAGAAACTCACTAATGCTGATGGAAAAGATCAAGTTAACTTGTAGGATTTTATATTTTAAATACTGGTATTATAACCTGGCATGAAATAAGATCTAGAAGTCTGCACATCTCACATTCAAAAAAGCTGCCAAGTCCTGTACTTCAGACCATGAGCATTTCGGAAATACAAAGGGCAGAAGGATTTGGGTAGGTAGTAATTACTGAACTCGTTCATTTAGATTTTTTAAAAAGAAAATGAATGGTGCAAGCTAGTGTGTCAATGTGAAAAGAAATTCTGATTGAAATCATGGGTCTAGTATCAACTCCACAAAAGGACTGTAAGGGAGCAGAAAGATGAGTGGATGGAATTAGGAGACCTGCCTTTGCTGCTAAGTTTTGGGGCTACAAATGAATCAGTGAATTCAGTTAACTCCTATATCTTAGCTTTCTTATTTGTTAAAAGATGGGGTAGGAACAGCCAACATGTAAAGGCCTTTCCAGATATAAAGTTTGATGATTAAAAAAACTAGAAGCCTGTAAACTTCTGGGCCCTGCTATATTATTTATAGTATTTTATGATTTTACTCTTGGTCATATTTCTCAGTATAGGCAAAGTCAATTGTCCCACAAATTCTCAGATTATTAGCTGTTTTTTTTCTTACTCAAAAAAGACAAACCTGAAATTCTTCTTCCCACCCAATATGGCAGTTAGACACTATCCCCTGCCAAAAGCAGGTGCTACTGATTCCCTAGTAATCAGGAACTACTGATATGCAGGTGATAGGACTGTCACTTCAGCTCCCCTCCCAGATCTCATGGTGATGGCTCTTAAGAGGTCTGTGCAGACAGAAGTGTTGACTGGGAGCTGCATCTGACAATAATCTCCCAGCTCCTGAGAAGACACTTTCCCCAGCTGAGACAATGCAAACTTGTTATTTTGCCTCTGGGGAAATGTCTGTGGGAACAGCTGAAAGCATGGACCTCACTAGCTAGAATCAAAATAGCAATGTTATAGCATCCAGATTAGGGTATTGGGCTCCCTCAGACTGGAGAGCAGTCATTTTAATGTAGAAAGCCTTTGGGTGGCAGCAGTGAAGACAGGATGCCTCTTCCCCACTCAAAGAGCTACAAATCACCCCAAGCCAAATCGAAGGCAGCCTTTTTTTCTCTCCACAACTGTCACAGTAAAGACAGAGTTTAAATAAAGAATTAATTTGTTAGTCATTATTTTGATGACAGGAAAGACGTGTGGGAAGATTTCTCATCATCTCTGGGTGGGGTCTGCAAGGCTAGAAGAACATTTCAAAATAATTCACTAGGCATTAGTGATAAGACTTCAAAAAAAGTACTTGAGGTGAAGGGCTATTTTGTTATAACGATAAAAACAAATAGCTACATGTGCTGAGTTCTGAATATTGAAGCACTGGGTATAAAATACTAAATGAAAAGTAAGTGAAAATAGTGTGTGGTGGAAAATTTAAGAATGTGAAACTTAATTTAGTATGATTTTATGTTCTGAATCAGGGATTGGCAAACTTTTTCTTATAAGGCCAGAGAGTAATAATTTTAAGCTTTATGGGCCATATGGTCTCTGATGTAGCTACTTAAGTCTACTGTTGTATTGTGGAGGTAGCCACAGACAGCACTTCAGTGCATGTGCGTGTTCATGTGTATGTGTGCGCGCATGCGGGAGTGCAGAGGGCTGTGTTCCAACAAAACTTTATTTACAAAAATAGGTGGCTTGCTCAAGGGTTGCAATTTACCAACCCCTGTATGCAGGTATTTTGCAAGGCCCTTTACTGTACTATATTTAATTGTCATGATTTATACTTGTTTATTTATTGTCTACCTTTGCAATTGACTATGATCTCCAAGCAGGCAGATATTTGCATATTTATTATTTAACCACAAAGCCCAGAATAGCACAGAACATATAGTAGGTGCTCAAATATATTTGCTGTATTTAAAAATAAGCTGCATTATTTTTTCATTCTTTTCCTCCTCAGAGGAGTAAATAGGCACACCATTTCCTTATTCCACTTAATCAAATACACACTGCATATGTCTACATGCACACACTTGTAACCAATTTTTAGACCACGACTTCCAATATTTTTGTTTTTATGATAATGTAATAGTATCTAGACATCTTCCCCCAAATCTCCTTAGTTCATTTATTTACCTGGTTCTTTATTCACTAGGCACATAGACTTTTGTGTATTTATGCAAATTTCCCAAGGGGCCCTTATTAATTCTTCTTTGAATAGAATTGAAAGAATAGAATGATGTTTTACTCATTAGAATAAGTTGGATGTGGTAACATCTTAAAACTGTATAAGTGAAAGACTGGAGGTATTAAATATTTACGCACGTAAAGCATAGGGACTCAATTCAGATCCATTCAAGGGGCTACATGGATGCTGTAAATTTGTAACCTAAGCATCCATCTGTATCTTGGAAACCCAATTTTTTTTTGGTCTTAAATAAAATCAAAGTAAAACACACATACCATGAGATCTACCATCTTGCCCATCTTTGAGTGTACAAGTCACTACACTCACACTGTTGCACTGAAATTTTAAGTGACATTTCTACTACATACATTTTAATCAACAGGGTTAATTATGGTATCAGAATCTATTGGTTTCACTATTATTTTTTAATTATTACTGCTTTAATATAAATTCACAAAAATAGCTCCTGGAGGCATCTTTTAAAAATCTTTTAGATGAACAAAGTGTCACAGAAGATTATTAGATTTGAATACTTGAAATCTTAAAACTAATACAAAAAGTTTTATGCTTGATCTCTCATTAGTTATCAGTAAATAAACTTTTTTTCACAAAATAGTTTTAAAGTATTAACTTACCTTTCTAAACATTTTTTTTTTCATTTAGGTAATTCTAAAAATAAGCTTCAAGTAGAGATTTAAATCATATCAAGACACTAATAAAAATATGATTTGATTAACTTCTGACCAATGAATCTTGCTAAGTTTGAAAATGAACATATTCTCACAAATCTTCAACATAAATGAATACAAGTTGTCTTGATGACTCATAAGCTGGACAAATGAAGGAATTAAAATTGTACAAATTTTGGAATATAAGCTTAATTTGGTTAGCAAAGAATTCCACAAAATAAAAAAAAAAACCCTCATCCATTTTAACAGTAAAACTAGAAAAAGGGGAATAGAGCAGCTGTATTTTCCACTAGAAAAAGAATGACTTAGCCTAACCAATTGAATGAGCAAAGCATCCCTCCAGTGAGGAGGTTGTCTTGGGCATGTCTCTCCTTCCAGAAAAGTGTGGGTGGAGTGACTCACTCCTCAGGACACTGTTGTATTTTTGGGTTAAGTTACCATGCAGTCTGCTTTTCATACAGAATGGATTTCCAAGAAACAGGGATCTTGAAATATTCAGAGAAGGGTGACTTAGATTTTCTTTCACTATGAACATTTTCTACAACATTGTAGTGTAATTGTGGGTGTTGCTGAAGAAAAACACTATGGATTTGCAGGCATCAGACTGAGCCTTGCTGGTGGCACTGCTGGCCTGGTTAGCCCCTCTTCACAGCAAGGCCAGCTGAAGGAGGCTGCTCAACATGTAGAAGGGGATGGAACTGCCTCATGAAGAATGTCAGACAAACACAGCACAGTAAATGTCAGTTTTTCTCTGATGAGCAAGAATCAATAAATACTTACTGGGTAACAATCTAGAAATCAATTTTCCTAAGCAAACGGATACAGACAGCCTACAAAGAATGAAAAGAATATACGTGATGTCAGGACATGCTCTGGAAGGTACTCCCTTTCTTTAAGTGTTCAGTATTAGTTCATCACATGCCTTTTGCTTGCTCTAAGGGACTAACCAGCTGCATAGAAAAACTGGCCAAAAAACCATCACATATTAGGGAATAAAGTGTGTCCCATACCCCAACCCTCCCCCCAACAACTTTTGATCTTCCTTGATTGTCATTCTAGCAGAAGAGAATGTGAATTAAGCACAGTAACCTGTCAGGGAGTCAGGTCAACAATAGCACATGCTGTTCTTAAAAAGACCAATTTTGGCCCTGACCCTAACCCATTAGGAAGATCGAACACTCCTATGAGGCACAGAAAGGCATTTACTGTGTACACAATGACCTGAAAGTTAAATGATTTTAGTGAAGATAAATATTTGGTTCTTCCAGAGTTACCTTCACGTTGAATGTTATTTCCTCCATGACGTATACACGCTCAGGAAATGCTTTCGCCACCTCCTCCACACTGTTGAAATATTGCACTGGCTCCTTTATATCTCGGTCTTGTTCCAGCAGCTTGAATTGCCCTAAAATACATATTAAATGGAAGAGATGTGAGCGGTTGACGCTGGACAGCTGTCGCCGTGGTGACAGCATCCCTTTCCTCACCCCCACTCTTCTTTGTTAAAGACTTCTGATCATGACCATTTGTTAAAAAGTTACCACAGCAGAGGTTTTCTTTTTCTTTTTTAAAAGATTTATTTATTTATTTGTTTGTTTATATAAGCATTGGGTACAGTCAGAAGTGCGGGAGGGTGAGAGAATTCACCAGAGTCAGAGCAGAGAGCAAAAGCAGGCAGACTGACGAGGTACACTGCTGAGGAGGGCAGCGGGCGGCAGGATCGAACTCTCGCCCGGCGGTCAGGGATCGAACCAGCGCTGCGGAGGCTGCGGGCAGCTTTGCAACCCAGCGCTCAACCGCTGCGCCACCGGGGAGGCCCAGCAGAGGTTTTCTTAAGCTAGACTGTACATTTAAATTCAGCTTAAAAATGAAAACAAACATGTATTTTTTGGGTCCACACTCACAGTTTATTATCAGAGGTCCACAACCAAACAGAATGGATGCTTTCTTGTTATTTGATATCAAAGTGAAAGTTTATTCCGTTCTAAATGTTTGCTTTTGTTTTTGACAGCAAGTCACCTTGTCATTTAGTTGTGAGAAAGCCCACCCATATTACATTCTACCATGGCTGAGTGGCATGGAGGAACAACATTTTTTAGTTAGTTTTTAAATTTTTTACAAATAGAATACAATCCTGGAACTTTGGCTTTCACAACATTGATATCTTTGATTCTTACAATATGTGGGCAATGCTGAGGGCTCCCGAGTTGCTGTAATTTGTGATGTGCTACAGTACAGCGGGAAGCCTGAGCACAGACAGGCTGGCGGGGGTGGGAGGTGAGTGAGCCCCTCAGCATCTGGAGAAACATGTGGCTCCCTTCTTTCCTTTTTACTGCGTTGTATGAAATTCATGGGAGTAGAATATATGATCTTGGTATTCATAACTTGGGGGATTTGTGAAGAACTTTGAACATATTCCTAAAAATGTCAAGGATCTTGTATGTTGTTACAACATCTTTGATATTTATAATACCCCTGCCACACTCTAGAGGAATCATTTTCAGTTTAGAATAAAAGACCATATGTAATCAAGTCTAAGCTGTCATTTTCTGAATGCTGTTTATAATAGAACACTTGAAAACCTTGAAAAGGAACTAGAGCTAGCATGCAGCAATCTCTGCAAGTCTATGGGGCATGAGGAAGAAATAGGGAAACTTTCATTTATACTCTCTATAGATCTACTAGGTAGAGGCATTATTCTAAATGCTGGAGAAAAACAGCCCAGATAAAAATCTTCATTCTCCTGAAGCTTATATGGTAGAAGACAGATGATAAACACAGCAAATGAAGATGTAACATGTTAGAAGGAGAGAAATTCTATTACATAAAAGGACAGAGTGAGCAGGACTCAGAGTGCAGGGTAGTCAGGATAAGTCTGACCGGGGAGCAACCTCTGGTGTGGATAGGAGCTGAGTTCTTAGAATTCTTTTTTTTTTTTCTTTTTCCTCTTCTTTTCTTTTTTAAAATTTTATATATTTTTTATATCACTTTTCATTTTTGTACAATGTATGCATTTTCATCTTGGTTAAAGTCCCTGTAAAATTCCCACCACCCTTGTTTTCTTTTTCTTTTTTCTTTTTATTATTATTTTTTAATTTTTTAACATCATTGTTCATTTTTAAACAATATTTGCTTCCCCCCACCCCCTCAGGTGTAGTCCCCATAGAGTTTCCTTCACCAGTGCACCCGTGCACCATCACCTCAGTCCCCTGTGCTTCTCCCACCCTCCCTCCGATCCCTCTCCCACCTCTTCCCCTGCAGGACGTCTCTGATTCATAATTCTGTCTTTGCTTTGTTGTTTTGTACTGTTACTATTTTTTTTACATTGATGTCTTATTTGGTTCCCCTACATTCCTGCTATAAGTGAAATCATCTGATATTTTTCTTTTTCCTTCTGGCTTATTTCACTGAGCATAATTCCTTCTAGCTCCATCCATGTTGCTGCGAATGGCATGAGTTTATCTTTTTTGATTGCTGAGTAATATTCCATTGTGTATATATACCACATTGTCTTGATCCAGTCATCTATTTTTGGGCATTTGGGTTCTTAGAATTCTGAACACAGGTGATCGCCTATACAAAGCCCTCAGGTGTGTCGGGGGTTCTGTGGAGCATGTTGTCCATGTGGCTGGAGTAGGTGAGTAAAAGGGGAGAGGAGAGACAAAGAAAGTCAGAGAAATAACAAGAGGTCATATTATGCATGAATTTTAAAAACTGCAGCTCTTCATCTAAGTGGGATGGGGGTCACGGCAGGTGTGAGTGGAGAAAAGGTGATATGACCAAGTCACAGAAGGAGCACTCTGGGTGCCACCCTGAGAAAGGGCAGTAAAGGTACAAGGCACTGAGGCAGAGACACCAGTTAGGAGGCTCCACAATAACCCACGTTTGTGATGGCAGGGGTTTGGAAGAGGTGATGAAGCATTAGGAGAATGGTCTGAGCAGCTGAAAGGGAGTTGCCATTAACTGAGATGTGCAGGTTTGGAGGTTGGGGATCAGGAGTTTGGTCTGGGGTGTCTATTAAACATACAGATGGTGATATCCCAGGAGCTCTGGGATGGATATATAAACTGGAGGTCAAAAGAGTGATCTGGCTAGAAATAATAAGTCTGGGAGTTATCAGCATATAGCTATTTAGAGGCATGCCACTTTCATGACAATGACCAGGTCTTCAGCATAGGCAGAGAAGAAATTTAAGGAGTCTTAGGAGCCTGAGGAGACTGAGAGTCTTAGGAGACTGAGAAAGACTGGTCAGGGGAGTAGGAATAACAAGGTGTGTTCTAGAAACCAAGTGACCTAACTGTTTTGAATGAGAGTGGTGTCAAATGCCCCCATAGGACTGTGAAATGCAGTCTCAGAATGTTGGACTCAACAACTTGTATTAATTGTGGATTTTGAAATGAGCATGGAATACCTAGGTCTGAATGAACTGATTTAAAAGAGACTGAGGATGGAGACTGGGGATATCAAGAATGGACACCAGTTCATGTACTGGGGAGTTTTGCTATAAAGGGGGGAAGAGATTGAAATGGAAGAAGGAGACATGGGATCTGGGGAGTGTTCTTATTTTTTTGTGATGATGATGGGAGCAGTGACAGCCTGTTTGGAGGGTGGTGGGAATGATCAACAGAGAGGGACACAGTGATGATGGCAGGAATTCCCAGAGCATATCCTTGAGTAGGCAGAAGGGATACTGGAGCAGAGGCTGCCCTTGGGGAGTTCTGAGATGAGCTCAGTAGCAGCTGGTGGAAGTTCCCTTTTATTGCTTCACTTTTTCCAGCAAAGTGGGAAGACTGCAGTTGACAGAGAAAGCATGAGAAAGAGAGAGAAGATTATGAAACATCCAATGAGAGTGAATAACCTATACCTTGGAAGTTCCCATTTGAAGTTCATGACCATGTATTAAAAGTGAAATGAGAGTATGATTGTGTTTTGTTTTCCAATATACAATGTAGAGGGCGGAGATTTCTATTCAGCAGGATTGTGAACTGCTATGTGAGTACGAGATGTGAAAAAGAAGTGAAGGAATCAGGAGGTGTGCAAGGGGCTTCGGCTGGGAAAAGAAGGTCCCAAGATGTTGAGAGAGAAGGAAGAGGATGAAAAAAGTAGTGGGATTAGTGGGTGGCAGGTTCTGCTAGAGATGATTTCTATACCCTTGAGGCAATGAGCTCAAGAGCCAGGCAGAGGGCTGGGGTCAGAGTGGCCAATGGTGTGAGCATGGGCGGTAACTTACTGGAACCTGCAAGGCGGAGGACAGAAGTACCGCTGGAGAGAATGGCAGTGAGCCACGACTGAAAATTATGGAGCAATGAGGGTGGAATCCCAGCTCTGGGTAGTGGGTAATACAGTCTGATGACAAGAGATTTAAAGCTTAGAGATTTTGGGGTGCAGTGTGGTAGAAAGGGTGACAGCAAAGAGGTCACTTATACCCTCTCAGTATGGGGGACCAAAAAAATTAGGGCTACCACCTTCGAGGGCTGCAAGGAAGCATTGCTCACCGGGCATACACACGTTTGCATTCAATAAGGTAAAAGTAACTTCAAGAAGAGTTTAATGATATAGGGGTTTTGCTGGTGATGGTCCTTGAGAGTTTTCAGGAATTAAGGAGGCAGGTGATGAGGACGCAGTTGAGGAAGTGCCTAGATGTGAAGTAATCTCTGATGTATCATTAGACGTATGTAGGGATATGAATAATGCACTTGAAAATACAGTAGAAATATATGCACTGAAATACTTTTCACAAAAATTTTCTTTAAAAAAATCCCAAAGATTATGGCAATTTTAGTGCTTCTTACTTAAACAAGTTCTGTCACAAAACAAATTAAACTTTTCATTTGTCTACCTGGTCTATGCATATGGTCTTAATAATTATGGTGTACCTATAAATTTTATACTCTGCTCATTCCTATATGATTTTTAATATTTCCCCAGATGACTTATAATGCTTGTGTAGTGTTTCATAATGGTTATTCAACTATTTTTCTATTCTTACATGAGTTAGGTGGTTGCCTAATTTAAGTGCAAACTGCCACTTACAGCTTTTATGATAAGGACAAATTACTAATCCTCCTGAGCCTGTTTCTTTTCCTGTAAAATGGGGACTATTCACAGAGCTTTGAGGATGAACTGACAGAGGCATTTAAAGCACAAAACCAGGTAGCAACTCTCAACTCCCCTTCTCCTTCTAGAGATGCACATTTTCTTTTCTCTTTTTGGCTCATGTTTTTGGATTACACTTTCTAGAGAGGGATTATTAAGCCAAAGGGAATCACACAATTCTTTGATTTTAATATGCCTGACACCATTTCTTTCTAAAATGCCTAAATCAATTTCTATTTCTATCAGTAGCCAATGTTAATCCTAGCTGGACCACAATCTGCCAGTATTGTGTATTTACTACATTAGAGAATTCAGAGGCATTGAATAGCCTCTCTTTCTGTATTAATCTACATTTCTTTGAAGATCATGAAAACATTTGAATTTTTTGTGCAACTGTATAAATACATAATATATTTGATAGAGTCTAAATTTGGCTTAACTTTTGGAGACATGTAAGAGCCTACGGGTTATTCGCATTTGTACATTTACACCTTATTCACAACTAAACTCAGAGAAAGACAATGCTTCACATACAATATGTATGTAATAAATGTTTACTAAATGAAAGACAAAATTACTTTGGTCTTGGTATTGACAAGCAATAAAGCAACCCACTAGTTAACTGCAGGTCTCAAAGTAATAAATAAAAGGTCAATTACATTACTATAGAGAGGTTGGCTGGTTTGCAAACATCAAATGAATGTTTTCACTTGGAGAAAGAAAACAATGGCAGGCATATTACTAGCTTATTTAAAAATCTTTATCAGAATACTGTATCCAGCCTCAAGAAATACTTTTCAGGGACTAACCCAAGCAAAGAATAACTAGATAAAGAGTTGGAACAGTGACCTTTTAGCATTAGAATATGAAATACAAGGGGACATAGGCAGTCATTCAAATTTATAGGTCCAACCAGAACCATCTGCCAGAGATGGTGGATATGTGCCAACATTCCAATTATCTGTAATTATGATTTATATTTTCTAATTTTTAGAAGAGTAAGAAAAGAATTGTAGATTTGGAATGCGAACACATTTCAAGCAATCATTAAACCAGCTATAGCTCACAAAGCCTGCAAATGATATTATTTTTTCATGAGTATGAAATGGCTTTATTTATTTTCAATTTGGATAATTTAGAAAAATTTTCCTGAGACATGGGGAAATGTGTGTATGTGCCAAGCTCGCATTTAGTTAGTGGTCTGCAAATGTTCAGTCCTTTGAGCTAAGGGATCACCTGAGAGCTACATGCATATGCTAAATGCCATTTTGTTCCTTCAGAAATGCATTCATAGACCAAGGGTGTGTCACTGCACCCTGCCAGTTCTGCAATAAATGAGACATTCTCCTCTGGACTAGCACTGTTGAGCATACACGCAATGCAAGCAACAGAGGCAATGACAAATTTTCTAAGAGTCACTTAAATGAAGTAAAAGAGAAATTAATTTTCATGTTTTATTTAAATCATTAATCTAAGGGGCCTCCCAGGTGGCGCAGCGGTTGAGCGCTGGGTTGCGAAGCTGCCCGCAGCCTCTGCGGCGCCGGTTCGATCCCCGGCTGCTCCCCGACCACCGGAGGAGGGTCCCACATGGCGCGCAGACCTCTCCTGCCGCCCGCTGCTCCCCTCAGCAGTGTACTTCGGTCCTTCTGCCTGCTCTGCTCCCCGCTCTGGCTCTAGTGAATTCTCTCACCCTCCCGCGCTTCTGACTATACCCAGTGCATGTATAAACAAAACAAACAAACAAACAAACAAATAAATAAAATAAAACATGCCTCTATTAAAAAAAAAATTAAAAAAAAAATCATTAATCTAAGGGCCTTCCTGATGGCCTAGGGGTTAATTCTCAGGGCTACCACTGCAACAGCCTGAGTTGGATTCCCGGCCAGGGAGCTAACCCACATGGCAGCGCAGACCTCTCTTGTCTCACCCGCTGCTTCCTTTAGCAATGTATTTCAGTAGATCCACCTGTTCTGCTCCTCAGTCATCCTCTGGTCCTCTGTGCCTCTCGCCTACACCCCAGTTCTTCTATGCAAAAATAAAATCTTAAAAAAAAAAAAAACAAACTACTAATCTAAATTCAATGTAAGACTCATTCAAGAGACATTTTATATTCATTTTTTTGCATGAAGTCTATTAAATCTTGTGTTTGGTTTACCTACCTAAGCACACAATAGCCACACATGGCTAGTGGCTGCCATACTAGCCAGGACAGATCCAGAACATCTGTGTTCCTTAAAACTGTGATTGCAGATACTGTTCTTGTCTTTAAATAAAGATCAGGTGACAGAGTCCTTTTAAGGGAAAAAATGTCTCTCTCTTCTAAACAGGATAAGAAATAAACAGGATATGAAATAAAAGCTTTAGAACTCTTACACTTTCTTTTTCTTGCTTTGCTGATATTTTGGTTCAAATAAGAAAACTTGGGTTTCTTGATATAACTACCTCTATCCCGTAAACACCATTTTCCTTCTCTCCCAATTTGGGGACTTGTTCTTTATGCATTCCTTAGATCTTTTTCTACTGTATCTGTGATTTTGGCATGTGAACCAAATGAAGGAAGAGATTTAGTATGCTGTAGCATTAAATTGAGCTGTCTGAACCCTAAACTTCTAGTCCCACCTGTGTTTGTCATTTCATTGGACAAGACGTCAGAATCATATGGACACAGGATACACATGGGAGCACTTATAAGGAATATTCTGAGAAGATAAACATACATCATACATGCAGGGTAAAGAAAATGTCAGGCTTTTCTGCCCTTCCGCCATCAGGATAGATGATGGATCCTTGTCCTTAATGCATGCCTGATGGCGGGCACCTGGAATAGGGTGTGGGCCTAGGTAGATGGGATTCAGCTGAGCTGAGACTGTGCTTTTTAAGGGCGGCGTCACGGGGACGCCAGCAGCAGCAGCAGAAGCCGAAAGAGAAGAAGCCCGAAGCAGAAGCAGAGAACGCCAGAGAGCCCAGATAGAGTGAAGATTTGCTGGGGGCTGGGAGGACTGCCAGCCTCCCAGCACCCCTGCCTGCCATATGCCTGGTGAACCCCAATAAAAGACCTGCAAAAACTCACTAAGGACTCTGACTCCTCCTTTACCGGGTCTGCATGGGATCAGAAAACCTGCCCTGTGGTCCTTCCTGCCTTTACAATACACCAACGAGGAATATTCTGAAAAAATTAACACACACCAATGAAAGAATAAGAACAGTAGCAGCTAAGGTCTGAACACATTATACTTCAAAAAATAGATTCCTTTTGGTCAATCTTTTTACTATTATATATCAGTGAGCTGCTCTCTGTTTTCCATACATTTCTTCAGACTGTCCTGGAAGATTTTAGTTGGCATGGGTTTTTTTGTATATACTATTATTATTTCAAACATGTTGTCTTATGTTTAATTATCTAAAACCAAATAATTATTTTACATTTTTTAGACACTACAAATGTCTTTAAAGTATAAATATGTCAAATGACTTGATGTTTTAAACATTGGGTCACAGTATACATGTGGCTTCCGATTGCAGGGGTTGGCAAACCTGTTCTGTAAATATTTTAGGCTTTCTGGGCTAAATGGTCTCTGCCACAAGTACTCAACTGGGAATGTATCTCGAAAGCAGCCACAGACAACATGTAAACGATTGAGAGCAGCAATGTTCCAATCAAATTCTATTTACAAAAACAGGCAACAGGTCAGATTTGGCCTTCGGTAACATGGTTTGCTGACCTTCTGTTCTGCTGGAAGAAGTTGGAAGCATAGATCGGGAAAGAGGCAAGAAGACAGGATATTAGAGATGGAAATGGCCAGTCCTTAAAGCACAAAAACACCAAATGGTTGTATGAGTCTCATGTAAGTTACCTGAAACCACATCCTAAGCTGACCCAGGTTTATCCAATGACAGGTTTTCCCTTTTTTTTAAAAAAAAAAATTATACAAGAACTGGGGTGCAGTCAGAGGCACGGGAGGGTGACAGAATTCACCAGAGACAGAGTGGGGAGCAGAACAGACAGAGGACCGAAGACACTGCTGAGGGGAGCAGCAGGCGAGGCAGAAGTGGTCTGCCGTGCCACGTGGGTTTCTCCCTGGCGGGCCTGGAATGGAACCGGCACTGCAGAGGCTGCGGACAGCTTCACAGCGCTGCGCTCAACCCGCTGCGCCACCGGGGAGGCCCCAATGACAGGTTTTCCTATAAATAGGATTCTAAACTCAAGAATTTAAAGATGTAAAAGTGGGGCCTCCCCGGTGGCGCAGCGGTAGAGCGCTGGGTTGCGAAGCTGCCGCCGGTTCAATCCCCGGCTGCTCCCCGGCCACCGGAGGAGGGTCCCACATGGTGCGCAGACCTCTCCTGCCGCCCGCTGCTCCCCTCAGCAGTGTACTTCGGTCCTTCTGCCTGCTCTGCTCCCCGCTCTGGCTCTGGTGAATTCTCTCACCCTCCCGCGCCTCTGACTGTACCCAGTGCATGTATAAACAAAAACAAAAAAACAAACAAGCAAACAAATAAAGAAAAACATGCCTCTATAAAAAAAAAAAAAAGATGTAAAAGTGAACCTCATTAGAATAATGCAAATGACCAACAAACAAATGCCTACATTCCTCCTTGTATCTTATAAGACCAAATATCTATTTACAGTTACTTGGCTTCTCTTTTATAAAAGAGACTGAGATTCTCAAATGAGTCAACCTGAAGAACTCTGAAAGATGATGAGCTACTGTGTTCCTATGTTTTCTGTTGATGGCGACAGCTTGGAAGTCGAAACTTTGGTTCAAGTCAAACCATGGAGACAATCTACAGTTAAGAGCCAATTCCCTGCCGAAATGTGAAATCAATTTACATTACACATATTCCCACAACCCCCACATGGAGGAACTAATTTTTTAACAGACCATTTCATGAATAACAGAGTCTTTGTGCCACCAAATAAAAACATTTGGAGTTGGTGGAAACATCTGTTCTGAGATGTTACTGTCAAACTCCATTCCTGCAGAGGGAGGAAACTTCATTGTCTTACAACAGCTTTGATGATTTCATAAAATGTCTCTATTGTGAGAGCTCTTCCATCTGCAGGATCCCAAAACTCCCAGGACTACTTCACCACCAAATGACAAGTTCACTGATTACAGTTTAAATAAATTAAAGGAAATATTCAAAAGGTAAAGATTGGTACTGTACTGTACTGCTCTCAAGATGCGCTTCTAAAGCTGTATCACATAATCAATATGTTCACAAGAAATAGCAGAAAATTACATTTTCTGGGTGTTGTGTCCCTCGAGATAATCACCGTGATTTACCTCAAAATGAAGGAGGCATTAAGCACAGTGAAGCAGTCTGAGTCCTTTCCTATCTGAGGCATCTAAGTTTCAAGCACCTGTGCCATGCTGAAGGGTTATGTTACAACACACTCCTTTTTACTTAGAGAAAAAAGTCACTTGTCAGTAATGAAAAATGGAAAAATGTTTGCTAATTAAGAAGATAGCAACAATGCTGAGATGCACAGAAATAACAGGGAGAGCTAGAGGTGGTTAAATTCAGTTGTTTTTGTTCTTGGCTGGGAAGTTACGGTCAGAAGTCAGTAAGAAGCACATTCTGGGTCATTGGAAAGATGACGCTTCCCTGGTCTCCATCAATTGTAGTAAAAGGCACAACATGTGGCAAAGCTTCTGATTCAGCTTCTGTGACTGTTTGCCATCCATTCAGCACAGTGGCCAGCTTTATGTATAAATAAAAAGAAACAGAATGAGAGCTGAGGCCTCCAGTTCCTCTGTGGGCCTACTACTGAAGTGAACAACATTCTACTGCTGTTTCCCTCACTGCTGGGAGCAGAAAAACATACAAACCAGTACAAAATGATAAAATAGAAAAGAAAGCAATATCAAGAATGGCACCAGAACATCAAAGCAACCTAAGTGAGGTGAACATGAGTAAAATGGTTAAGAAGAAGGAACTCCAGAATGCTGAGAACACCAGAATGCTGTGTTATTCTGTGTGGTGCCCCTAGTGCCGTACCCTACATGGCATGAAGAAGGTGCTTATTAAATAGTGAATGAATGAATGAATGAATGAATTCTTCCCGACATTAAGAGATAGGCCATCATCATTAAGTTAGATGGTTTTAAGTCAGTTGTGCAAATGAAATACTTTTCAAATGGTTCAGATAACTGGACCACTGAACATTTCCATGCGTGATGAGAAGAGCAATTCTCAAGTGTTAGAAATAATAAACAAGTTGCCACTATCCAAAAAGTATATGAACCTGGGCAGAAATCTACACCTACACTCAAGATTTAACTTCAAAAATACTCTTATGTATGTGTGCAGGCTGGAGTTTCCATAGACTTGAAATATAAAAGTTAAGGTTGCCAAGTAAAAGACGTTATTTTGAACTGTACCAACCAATACATGGCCTCTTTACAAAGTTTTATAAATGTTCACTTCCACCTACAAAGGGTTGAAAACATATTTACCTAAACCCTGCACTCATATTGCTGATGTTGATGAGTTTTTTAAAGTGATATGAAGAGTTTTAAAGGTTATTTAATATATGTAATCACCAAAAATTCAAGTAGCACATGAGGTTATAAAAGTCTCCTTCTTGTTCTTATTCCCTGATTTCCTTCCTGGGGCAATGCTAGCATTCTCTTATACATCGAACCAGAGATTATATCTGACACAATCTATCTGCACACACGATGCCATTCTTTTCAAAGCAAAAGGCAGCATTCTGTACAGTTCTTTAATCATTCCATAAAAAATGGTTTCATTCTTTTTATGAGTAGCACAGTATTCTCCTTGTGCAAATACCATAACTGATTTGACCAGTTCCCTATTGATGAGCATTCGGATTTATTCCAATCTTCTGTAACTACAGTGATATTAAAGTCAGTTTCCCTTTACTGTAGGCTTTGTTTTAATTGCATGTACCTTGGTGGGAAACACCTAAACGTGAAATTCCTGGGCCAAAGGCTAACTACATTTATATTTTTGATAGGTGTTGCCAAACTAATTTTTATAGATTATTCCCACTTATATCCCACTAACAATGTGTTTCCTCATACACATTTCCTAACACTCTACTGTCAAACTTTTAAAAATTATCATTACCAATCTGATAGGTGAGAAACAGTATCACATTGGCATATTAATTGCATTTTTCTTATTATAAAGGTGAATGTGATTTTTTATGATAATTAAGTAACTTACAGGCCACATTTTGTTCATTTTCATTACCAAATTTAGAAATATCTGCTTAAACATAATTAAAAAAATAAGAACACAAACTTGAAATACTACAGAATAGCATTTCCTATTTTGAAACTAATTTCCTACAGCACCTCTAGTCAGTGACTCAAATATTTTCTGGAAAGGAGGAACAGAAGTGGAACTGGGGGAAAAGAAAGAAAGGTAAAGGACAAATCTGAGTACAAAGGGTCAAAATATAACAACAGATAATGAATCAAAGCCAAAGAAAAGAAAGAAATCATCAACCAAAAAAATAATGAATTTCATCATAAACCATAGGTGGGTGTTTATTTCCCCATTTGAGATTATACAAAACAAGTAAGTGATCAGATCATCACTTTCAATTCTGGAACTCCATCCTTGACCTTAATTAGACTGATACTCAAAACAGAATCATTCTAGGAAATATGCTCAAGCCAGTCAAGCTATTTGACACCATGCAAATGGTTTCTGTATTCTTTGAAATGCGTAAAGTACATTTTTCATTGCAGCTAAAAGGTCTGTTGCTTCTTCAGAAATATCAGGAATTTTCAGGAGCACAAATATTGTAAACATGATGGAATGTTAAAAGGTCTTGGATTTGAACATAGTTGTTAATATGTTATGGTAGAAATATCAGGGTCATCTTTTCTATATTCTTTTCCCCTAAACCTTGTTCTTTCTTTCCTTGAAATCTCTGTCCTTGGCATTCACTGCTACCATTCTGGTTTTGATCATATCACTTCATTAAGGCATTGTTGTTTCAGATTTCAAACCCATCTCTATTTCTGCCCTTCCATTATTACTTTACTCATCTTAAAACACAACCTAAATGGATTTCATCTACTCAGAGACCTAAGTGTTCAGTATGAACTTGTAAAATAAATGAATAAAAAAATGAACACTTAGGGCCTCCCTGGTGGCGCAGGCGGTTGAGCGCCGCACTGTGAAGCTGTCTGCAGCCTCTGTAGTGCAGATTTGATCCCGGCCCACCGGCAAGAATCCCACGTGGCGAAGCAGACCTCTCCTGTCTTGCCCGCTGCTCCCCTCAGCAGTGTATTTTGTCAGTCTGCCTGTTCTGTTCCCCGCTCTGTCTCTGGTGAATCCTCTCACCCTCCCGTGCATCTGGCCTGTACCCTGGTTCTTGTATAAATAAATAGATCTTTTTTAAAAAAAGAACATTTAATAGCTATTCAATTCATAACTCAAGTCCAGGTTATTCTGCCTCAGTTTTCATGTTCCTCTGTGATTTGGCTCCTTTTAGCTTCTGCAAATGTTTCCCTGATGCCTGTGCAATCAATACTTGTTCTTCCCCTTTGCCTTGGATTTTGTTCTTTGCTCAGTCTGTGCAAAATTTTGATCCTTTCAGTGACATAAGTTCTTTGCATGACATCTCCTCCTCTCTTATTTTACTTCTCCCACTCTCAAGTCTCCTGAGGGAGCTCTTCTTTCTTCTAGACTCCAACAACCACCAATAAGCTGACTACAATGCACCAACCTTCCCTGCAGACAAATCACTCCTGAATTCCACATCAGTTTACCCAGTGTCTGGTATATATCTCCAATGGATCTCAAAATCGACATGTGTGAAGCCGAACTCATCTTTTTTACTTCTTGAACCAAGCAACCACTCGAGTCAGAACACCAGGCAGTCATCCTGACTCCCCACCTTCCCCCAACCTCTCATATCCAACTGTATTCAATTCTATTCCCTTTCCTAACATGACCAATTCCCTATCTCGTGACTGCTGCAGATTCCCAAGCATATCACTATTCACCTTGGCCAATTTTCCTAGTTGTTTTGCCTTCCATTCCAGGAAACTGTCCATAAAAGACAGTTCCATTCCAGGAAACTATCTTTTGCACTATTGCTTAAAATTAAAATATAACCATATTTTAAATGAGAATAATTTGCTGAGGATTTATTTATAACTGGATAATTGATAATGGTATGATGGGCTGCAGGCTATGGATAGTATCAGAATAGATGGTGTCAGTCCTCTAAGGCCTGTGAGGTCTAGGAACTTGGGGAGGGACTTGTTACTAAAAGGAGAAAGTTATATAAATAAGTTCATCTTGAGAAAAGGAGGCCCATCAGTACCCTGGTGATCTTTCAAGGGAGGAAGTTAGGAGAATAAAAACCGTGACCTTACCCTGCCCATTTTCTGCTAGGGCTATTTATCTACTGGGTGAACTTAACTGGAAAGCAAAGGACATGGGAGTCTGCTGACTCAACCCTACATGTCAGCATATGAGGTAGAACAGTGTGGCGGAAGTAGAGAACAGACCGATGAAATTTAGGAGATTAAAAAAACGTGGGTGGCTTTCCACCTCCTAAGAAACTTAACTACTTAGTGAATACACATATCCTCCAAGCCCCTTGCTTTCTTCTTCTTATGCTAAAACCCGCCTGGATCCATCCATGGGGAACTATACCTCTTCTCATACAAATTCACAATCTGGAATTTCCCTCCTGTTTATAGATCTAACATAACTATTAGGAGCAAATTCATTAAAGACTTACACTGTTGACAATTCTCTGGACATATTCTGAGCTCCTTCTAATTCTATTTCTGGAATGCCAAATATATTCAAAATAAACAATGTTGTAAAATAGGATGGTAGTTCTTGCCTGACTCTGAAAGTCAGAATATGTTAAATGCAAGCACTGACTAAGGATTAGAGAAGAGAATCACCTATCAAATGGCCAGCTTCTTCTTTTTAATTTATATCTTTTACGTCATTGTGTATTCCCTGTAAAATTCCCACCACCAGTTCACCTGTGAACCATCACCATAGTCCCTTGTGCTCTTCTCTTTCCTATTTTGATCCCTTTTCCTTCCCCTCCCTTGTAGAATGTCTCTGATTTATGATTGCCTACTAATTTTATGCTTTTATTATTATTATTGTTATTTTTTTCCTGATCCCTTATTTGATTCCCCTATATTCCTCTTGTAAGTGAAACCATTCGATATTTTTCTTTTTCCTTCTGGCTTATTTCACTAAGCATGATCCCATCTAGCTCCATTCATGTTGCTGCGAATGCATAAGTTTATCTTTATGGCTAGCTTCTTAAGGAAGAGACTAGATCAGATGTGTAAAGACAAAATGGAAAAGAAAGAGGAGCCTGAAGCCCTTAACAAGTAGTTAACTTATTTTCATTCTAAAGGCCACACACACATGACCTCACTCAACTATCCATGGAGGTAGCAACGCAGAGATTAGAGATTGTACCTGCGAGAAAACTGAAGCGAGCAGAGATTAAGGAATATGCTTTTGGTCACAGCAAACTCAGGATCATAACATATATTAGGGCCCCAAGTCTACTTTTATTGTACTGCTCCCCCCAAAATGCCAATACCTCTTTGCTTAGAATGAGGTCAAGAGGGTAAGGGCTGGGCTATGCCTTGTTGTTATATAAAAAAAAAAATACACAAGGGCCTCCCCTGTTGGCACAGCAGTTGGGCGCTGGGCTGCAAGACTGCCCGCGGCCTCTGCAATGCCGGTTTCATCCCCAGCCACTGGCGAGGGTCCCACATGGCACGCAGACCTCTCCTGTCACGCCCGCCACTCCCCTCAGCAGTGTATTTCGTCAGTCTGCCTGTTCTGTTCTCCCCCTGGCTCTGGTGAATTCTCTCACCCTCCCGGGCTTCTGACTGTACTCAGTGCTTATATAAATAAATAAATAAATATTTAAAAAAAAAGAAAAAAACACAAAAAAGTTAATGTGGAGAAGGGTCATTTGCCCATATATATATATATATATATATATATATATATATATATATATATAAATGAGTTCATCTTTGATGAAGTGTAAAGGACTATTTAGATTGTTATGTTTAATCCCCAAAATGATCCTGGCAATTGGTTGAATGATAAAAATGTATCTTCATTTAAGCGTGATTCGGGGTAGTATATGATGTCAAGAATTTATCAATTCTGTGGAACCGAACTCAGCTACCCTTTTCAGTTGGTGGAACCAGCATTATAGGTGAAGGCCGGGTAAGCAACTGAATTCAGAACCAGAGGCTACATTCAAAAATCTACATAAAAAAGAAGAACCAACAGCTGAGGTTCTAACATGTAAAAAAACAATTTTGTTTGAAACAGTTTCCTTCTGGAGAATAGAAAATGATCTATTTATCTACATAAAAAGTTAAGAATGGCAAAAAAATTTTATTTCTAAGATTTTATATCACGTATTTTGAAAGGTCAAGGGTGAATAGAAAATGGGGGCAGAGAGGAGAAAAAGAGAAGGCAGATATGAAACACAGATAAAACAGAGTAAATAGGACATAGAAATCTACACAAGAAGACAAATTATATGCAGATAAACACAATGTTAACCCAGAGAGCAGATTAGAAGACCACAGCAAAGCAGATGGGCAAAGTATGGATATATACAACATAGACACAACACAAACTTTAAAACTGATGTCATTTTACAACTTCAGGCAAAAATAAAGGCTACTCTGTAAAATCATAGTTGATGGCTAGAAGTTCTCAATACTATGGTTCTTATGATGTGTGCTCCTCTCCTCTGCCTTATGGAAGTACTTAAAAAGGAAAACGAGAGCCAAATTGCACGTCCAAAATGTGGGGAGGCTGAGGAAAACTCAAGGACTTTAACATTCCACCATTATTTCTCTATTGAAACATGACCCCATTCTTGGCTTCTTATTTGCTCCCTTTTCCACAGTCCAACAGTAAACTCCCACACACCAGTGGGACCACAGACGAGAGACAATAATACAAGCAGCTGCTCAAGCTGTGGTTTTCATTAGGAAAAAAAGTGCCTTGATTATAAGGGATTTAGTTTTTAACCTTTGGGCCAAGACTGAAGTAATTAAAACTCCATGCACAGAATGTGAATAGTTTCTTGAAAGTATGAGTTAGGGCTCACTCAGGATAGTCAGAGGGGGATGGGTAAGAGTACAAATTTTAACATCCACTTTGTCTCAGTGTAAGGACTTGGATGTGGAAAAACTAGCAAAGACACAAAATAAAATATATGATATGGTTCTATATTGTATTGCTGTAAAGTTGAGAGATATATTTTCACCAGATTTTTTAGCTATAAAAAGCAAGGCAATCAAGTCATAAAAACACACAGAAAAAACTTGAATACCTACTACCAAGTCAAAGAAGCTAATCTGAGAAGGCTACATCCTGTGTGATTCCAATTATATAACATTCTGGAAAAGGCAAACTTAGAGAGTAAAAAGATTAGTGGTTTCTAAAGATTAGTAGGGAGGGCGTAAAGAAGGGATGACTAAGTAGAGCATGTCAGATTTTTAGGACAGTAAAAATACTGACACTATAATGGTAGATAAGCATCATTATACATTCTTCCAAACACATAGAATGTTTAATAGGAAGAGTGGATATTAATGTAAACTATGGTGTTTAGGTGATGATGATGTGTCAATGTACATTCATCCATGGTTGAAAATGCCCTCTTTGGAGCTCTTTGGAGGGGGAAGCTGATCGTGAGGGAAACAATGCATGAATGAGGGCCAGGGAGTACCTAGATTATCTCTGTATTTCATCTTAATATTGCAGTGAACATAAAATTGCTCTAAAATAATAAATTCACTAAAACAACAAGGCAACTCCCTAAAGGTGTACATTTGGTACAAGAGCAGCGCTGAGGTATGACCATATCCCCAGAGCCAGGCACATTCTGTTTCTGCGACTCAGTGATTCCCAATTCGGCATGTGCTCGGAGGTTATCACGTGGCCTCTACATCACACAGAAACTACTTTTGGAGTTGAAATCCTGTCTTTCCCTCCTCTTGCAATTTGGACACCTCGGTTTGTCTACTACTTCTATAATACAAGGGCAATGATATCAATTATCAGATTAAAATTATATAAAGGGCTTAATACAGTAAGTAGCACATGAGAAGGGCTCAATGAACATATATCAGAAAGAAGTCAAAGGTCATGAATGAAAAGCACTGTAATTTTGCTACTATCCTGATATTCTTACTGGTTAAGAAAAAGATGTTATTCATCCAGGAAAAGACTGAAGATGAGAGACATCAAAAAGCAAATTTCATATAAAAAAGTATCACAACTGGTAGTCTGGTTCATTGGAAGAGAGAGAAATTGCAGAATGTGGTATTTCGGGTGGTGCACTACCCCCTGGTGAGATTCTGGTTCTGGGAAAGATAAAGAATGGCAGATAAAATGTGATCTTTTCTATGACAAGCTGTCTATTGAACCTTCTGCTCAGTGAAGAGCAATTCCAACCAAAATGTCACTTGCTTAAGATATAAGTAACATAGTTTGCCTACAATTTGTCTACAATAGACCAGAGTCCTATGCTTATTAGGAATCAGTCAAAACTGCAAGAAAGAAAGAAAGAAAGGAAGGAAGGGAGGGAGGGAGGGAGGGAGCGAGGAAGGGAGGGAGGGAGGAGGAGGGAGGGAGGGAGGGAGGGAGGGAGGGAGGAAGGAAGGAAGGAAGGAAGGAAGGAAGGAAGGAAGGAAGGAAGGAAGGAAGGAAGGAAGGAAGGAAAGAAAGAAAGAAAGAAAGAGAGAAAGAAAGAGAGAAAGAAAGAGAGAAAGAAAGAGAGAAAGAGAGAAAGAGAGAAAGAGAGAAAGAAAGAAAGAGAGAAAGAGAGAAAGAAAGAAAGAAAGAAAGAAAGAAAGAAAGAAAGAAAGAAAGAAAGAAAGAAAGAAAGAAAGAAAGAAAGAAACAAACAAACAAACAAACAAACAAACAAACAAACAAACTCTGGTAAAGTAAAAAGGCATACATGACAGAGAGGCCCTCATCCTTGTCAAAACTTCTGCTCTTAATTTTAAAAAAGGAGAAGCAGCAGCCATGCTTTGGCACTGTCTGTCAACCTGGAGCTCCATTTGTGCTCAAGTGTTCAGCATGTTTTCAAACAGTCAATACACACCTTTAACTATAAACCAGGGGCAGAAATGGCCCATCCACCCCCACACCAAAGAACTGTGCTCTCCCTTCCCTTTAGTCACTGCTGACAAAACGCCCCTGCCCTTCTGCTCCCTTCTTCCAATACTTGTTCACCCACTGCCTCCATTTCTATTCCCCACCAATCTGTCTTTCAGGTTTTGTCCCTATTCCATGTTAAACAGGCTGTGGTGCAGTGTAGGGCTGCACTCAGTAAAATATTCCATCCAATGAGGGCAGTTATGTAAACAGGGCTGCTTCTGGCAGGAAGGCCTGATGGGATAAACAAGGCTGGAGAGAAAAAGTACTCTAGAGGGGGTGACTTTGGGAGGGCACTGAGATACATTTCAAATAAAATACTCTTGTTTTTAATGTAAGATCAGGCTTTTCATAAACCTAATTCACTGGGGAGAATTTATTTATTTTTCCTGGTGCCTGGGGAAAATTTCAAAAGAACAATTAAGACTGAGTCAGCAACTCTGATTTCTAAAACTACTGAAAGGATTGACTTTTCATCTATTGGTTGTAGAATTTTATTTCTTCAAAAATAAAAATCCAAAACATTCAATGTGCCAGGGACATTAGAAGGCGACTTTAAAAATTTATAACATTTAAGGCTCTATACAGATGCTGAATGGAACTTATTGCTGGTCATCAAGTAAACAAGACAATCATCATAAAATTAAAGACTATCCTCATATTAATGTTTAGTGTTGATACAGAGGCTTAGCATCCTGTCTATTAATATTTGGCTTTAGGAAGGGTGAGGAACATGCAAAATTTAGTCTTCAAATAAGAGAAAGATGAGAAGGATTCATATCTGCAGAAAAAAAATGTAAAGGACAATTTTATAGTGTTTTACTCAGATTCAGAGTTTCATTTATTACATATGTATGTATTAGGTATTCACTCATTAGACACCTGTGGAGGTGCCAGATACTGTGTACATGGTGGCACAGGTGGTTGAGCGATGCGCTGTGAAGCTATCTGCAGCCTCTGCAGCTCCAGTTTGATCCCGGCCGACCAGCAAGGGGCCTACATGGCACGGCAGACCTCTCCTGTTGCGCCCGCTGCTCCCCTCAGCAGTGTATTTTGTCAGTCTGCCTGTTCTGTTCCCTGCTCTGTCTCTGGTGAATCCTCTCACCCTCTAGCGAATCTGGCCTGTACCCCGGTTCTTGTATAAATAAATAAATAATTCTTTAAAAAAATAACAATTCAGAAGTTCTCATTACAAGAAAAACAAAATTTTGTAACTTTGATGTTGGATGCTAACTCGACCTATTGTGATTATGCTGCAATATAGATAAATATCAAATCACTATGGTATATACCTGAAACTAATATAATGCTTTTTATCCATTATATCTCAATAAAATTAAGAGAATATTTATTTGCTCTACTTACTACTCTGTTCAAAGTAAGGGGCAAAAGTGTTAAGGATATTTCAGGCATTCAAATTACTGGGCAGGGACTCCCATGGTGGCGCAGGAGGTTGAGCGCCGTGCTATGAAGCTGTCCATAGCTTCTGCAGCATGGGTTTGATCCCGGCCGACTGGCGAGGGTCCCACAAGGCGCGGCAGACCTTTCCTGTTGGGCCCGCTGCTCCCCTCAGCAATGTATTCTGTCAGTCTGCCTATTCTGTTCCCCACTCTGTCTCTGGTGAATCCTCTCACCCTTCCGCACATCTGGCCTGTACCCTGGTTCTTGTATAAATAAATAAATAAATCTTTAAAAAAAAAAACAAACCTAATTACTGGGCAGAAAAACAGCTAGAACTCTCTCTTTTTCATTTATATACAGGTTTGAATTTTTCCAACGCCTACCCAATTTTTCACAAATGGATGTTGAGTATGTTTATCTTGCACACCGTATAAGTATTTCATAAATCAAAAATAATCAGATAGATGATAAACCGAATCACTGCAGGACAGAGTGGGAGAGAACCTTCATTTATGCTGGCTGACATGGTCAGCGCTTTCTGTAGGTAGACTAGACAATGTCAACAAGTAATAGTTTTTTACAGCAATTACACTTGATTCCCAAAAGTTGGAGCTGAAACTTTCCAAGGGCTGGGATAAGGGTGTGTTGGTATTTTTTCATGTTATTCTTACTAGTCATCGAGAGGCAGCTTGTTCTTCTTGTCTTCTGAGTCATTTCAACTTATACAAATACTTTTTTGGAATGAATAAAGTTAGAGAGGGTTAGGACAGTAGGAAAAAATCTTTATGTTATATGATAAAGATAACTGGCAAGACTGTCTAGTCTTTGGTCCTTGGTCACCGTAAGGAGAAAAACTAAAAATGAATCCATTGACACCACTGAAGGGAGGGAAAGACTTCAGAAGAGGAAACTATAAGGAAAAACAATGCCTACACTAAAATCAAGGATTTCTTAATTCAATGAAGGATATTATGGAAAAGATGAGAGGTGAGAGAATAGCTAATGTTTGCAAAGCCCTAAAATGGAAAGTCTACTCTCTGAACTATTCAATGAAATCCTGAAAGTAACCAAAAAAGACACAAGATAAATATAAAAAGACACAAGATAACAATATAAACTCACTATGATGACTAGCAAGTCAGTGAAGAAATGCTAAACAGTCAAATAAATGCAAATTAAGAGCTATTACTACACACATATTAAATTGCAAAATTGTAAGTTCCTGATGTGTGTAAAGCATCCTCTCGGGTGTGGCAGAGTCAGACTGGGCAGCCCTTCTCAAGAGTGATCTGGCACCAGTTAGTCATATTAACTACATATTTCTGAGACCCAGCAATCAGCAATCGCACTCTTGGGTACACATCCCAAAGAAAGGTTCACCTGTCACCAGAAAGGGGACTCCCCCATACAAGGATGTTCACTGCAGTGTGACTTTTGCTGCCCTGCCTTGGGAGACCATACAAACACACAGCAATGGGCCATATTTTTAAAATGTAGTAGATCTTTTAAACAGTGCCAGATGAAAAAAAATATGAGATTTAAAACACATGTAATGTGTGTAAAATTAAAGTATTTGCACACGAAACCACTGCAGTTTGTAAAGGCAAATCCAAAGAAAAAAGGCACAACAAGCAGACTAAGTGACTGCCTATAGCCAGGAAAGTAATGCACTATCAGAATAAAACAAAATAAAACAAAAACTTCCCCCACACATTTATTTCTAGAGAGAAAACTATGACTAGTACTTTTAACACTTATTGAATATATGAGAAAGGAAAGAGTAAAAGAAAAAAGGAAGGAGGGGAAATTTTTGACCTTCTTACAGGTCAAGCACAGGGTATGATGAACAAGTTAAAATATTCTTTCTTGAAACAATTCTAGCACTCTTCAAAATTCCACATAGGCCCACAGAGATATTCGCAGACATAACTACTTCTTAGCTTTTGAGCTAAATGGGATATACCTTAGAACCTAAGTAAGAATTTTATTTTAACTCACAAAAATTTTTTTCCTCTTTTTATCATTTCCACCACATTGATGTCTTAATGAAAACTCTAGGTTTTCTCCCCTCTTCAGTTCTATTACCATTCATTTTGGGATAACAAAAATCTAATTATTTCAGAATATTTCTCCTCTGCATTAAAGATCCCACAAAGTATGGTCTTGGAAGTTATAACTCTTGACCTGCTAAGCTGATCAAGATAAAATTACTAGTGATGAGGAAGTAGGTGAAAATGATTGGAACAGAATACATTGATATTTGACCAACATATGTTAATCTGTTATACATAACTGTGTAAAAAACACGAGTGCGAGGAAAAACAGTGCCCTATAATCTCGCTGTGGAAACAAAATATTAAAACATGAACTATGAGGTAAGAAAATACATCATTAAATTTTATTTTTTTAATTTTTATTATTTTTATTATTTATACAAGCACTGGGTACAGTCAGAAGCGCGGGAGGGTGAGAGAATTCACCAGAGCCAGAGCGGGGAGCAGAACAGGCAGACTGAGAAATACACTGCTGAGGGGAGCAGCGGGCGGCAGGAGAGGGCTGCGCGCCATGTGGGACCCTTGCCCAGCGGCCGGGGATCGAACTGGCGCTGCAGAGGCTGCAAGCAGCTTCACAACCCAGCACTCAACCGCTCACCACCGGGGAGGCCCTACATCATTAAATTTTAAAGGTGGAGCATAAACAAGTGGTTCTCAAACTAGTGTGCACCTGGAAGACTTGTTAAAACACCTCAGTCTCTGAGTCACTAGAGGTGGGGCCAAAGACCATGTGTTTTTAACAAGTTCTCAGGTGATGCAGCTACTGTCGAGCCCACTCTGAGAACTCCTGTAATAAACTTGTAAGAAAGTTGGCGTGAGCCATGGAGGATAGGCAGATCACACAGGCACGGTTGGGACAGAGCAGTGTCCCAACACTAGGGTGCTGGAGATACCCTGGAGGTTGGCTGGATTTGGGTAATTAGAGATGTGCAGGTGGAAGAGTGGGGGTGGGGGGTGGAAGTGCAGAGAATACCTGAGCACAGGTAGAGGGATGGGCAGGAGTGACAAGAAGCTGGAACAGCCTGATGAGCTTAGTGGCAGGAGGGAGGCAGGCGCATGGACTAGATAGACTGCCAGGCTGTGAGCAGAGGCTGGAAAACTGCTGTGCTGGTGGCTCTTCAGTGCATGGGATCTGCACTGTGACCAGCTGCTTCCCTGCACTTTCAAGTCCTCAGATCTAAAGTTGGGAGACAGCAGGGCTGAGAGCCGACACCAGACAATGGCTCTGATCTGC
Organism: Talpa europaea; assembly: GCF_964194135.1. NCBI lineage: Eukaryota > Metazoa > Chordata > Mammalia > Eulipotyphla > Talpidae > Talpa > Talpa europaea. The sequence continues at coordinate 68,175,445 of NC_140080.1, forward strand.
CTGACACACTTGAGCAGTGTTTCTCACAGTTCCAACTAAATAATAACTATAAAATGAGCTATTTGTAGGGTATTTCTCCCAGCCACAGGTGAGAGTTGGGGCCGTATATCCAGAGCTACCCATCACGGCTCTCTCATGAATACATGCTGAGGGAGCGAGCACTGGTGTGCAGGACTCAGACCCAGCTGGTCAGCTGGTTAGAGCACAACGAACTCTTCCCGGCCCCCTCTACTCCTCCTTTTAAAAAATTAGTTCCAGGGCCTCCCTTGTGGCGCAAGGGGTTAAGCACCGCACTATGAAGCAGTCAGCAGCCTCTGCAGCATGAGTTCAATCCCTGGCAGGACAGGGAGCAACCCACATGGTGAAACAGACCTCTCCTGTCTCACCCGCTGCTCCCCTTAGCAAGGCATTTCAGTCAGTCTGCCTGTTCTGTTCCCCACTCTGTCTCTGGTGAATCCTCTCACCCCCCACACCTCTGGCCTGTACCCCAGCTCTTGTATGCATAAATAAATAAATCTTAAAAAAAAAATTAGTTCCAAAGTCTATGCCAAGTCATGTAGTTAATTATCCCTCCTCCCCTGGGTAGAGTCAAAGGGGTATTGCACAGAAAAGGAACACCAGAACCAAGTCTCCTCTCCAAAAACGGAGGCACCCTCAAACACAAAGTCCCAAGGGAGGGGCCACCACAAGGCAACCTACATTGCTAATCCATTCACCCTTCCTAAGTCTGCAGTCAGTCCCTGAGGTTGGAGAGGAGCTGGGGAAAGAGTGACTCCTGTTCCCGCCTCCAGGGAGAGCACAGTTCTTCCGGTTGACCACTTTACAGGAAGTTTTGAGGACTAAAGAGTTTAGCAGTGGTTGGCACTTCATGCTTCATACATAGAAACTAAGCTCGTAATGCTGGTCCCTCACATGTGTGTCCTGGAAATCTGCTTGAGCTCATCCCCGGAACAGCCGTGTTGAGGAGAGCATGAGTGGGCAGTGTGGTGTTCAAGGACATGGATTGAAATGGCTGACAGAAAACAAGCGCAGCAGGAGGAAGATCCAGTTTAGGGGGTGAAAATTTATTCTTTTTAGAGAAGTTGAGACTGAGGTGAGATAAAGTGGAAATATATTCAGTAGGCAGCAAACTTTGGAACGGGAGAAGTCAAGTTTAAGAGTCAAACTTACAGGCAGTCATAGAGGAAACTGTGAGGGTCAGGTTTTTCTGATGAGATGGAAACAGGGCGTCATGGAGACAGGACAAAGACAAGACAGGCTGAGTGGAAAGTCAACACGACAGGGATGAATTGAAGGAGACAAAGAAAGTATGGAGAAGACGGATGGCAGCCAGGAGAGTGCAAAGGGAAATTTCAAGGAGGGCTCCTGCCAGGGTCTGCTGTCACACAGAATCAAGGAGCAGAAGTGGATGATGATGGTTCTAACAATTACAAGTCATTATGACTTCAGGAGGGCGTGCCTAAAGAGAAGACCAAGGCCCTATAGGCACTACTGTGACCCAGTTCTCAGAGTCTGAGCTCCATGAGTTCTTGAGTAGCTTACTTACATCACCTCTCAAGCTAGGTCTACACTCTAATAAAATGGAAACCTGGCTACTCGTTTTCACTCAAAAGAGTTCCAAATACTGCAGCCGTGAGAATTTTCCTGTGAAGGGGTATCCAGCTCACAGCAACAGATTTCATCCTCAGCATCATGAATAGCTCAAAAACTCTTCCTGGGCTGACAATGACTTAACTTTGCATTCAAAAAAAGTTTTGGTTTTTTTTTTTTTTTTTGATTGTGGAAATTATCTCTAAATGCCCATCATTCATGGGGCCGGGGGAGCTGTTGTATTTTGGAGAAAAAACTCAGATCTCAGCACAGAGGGTGTGCAACTCATAGACAAGTGAAGTCTGTTTCTATTCCACCTAAGCATGAAAGCCATACCCTGTAGGGCTTGGGAGGATGATTGAGGCAGGATTCATGCGGGATGCTAAGGACCACATTGTGTACTGAGTAGTTAAGGACACTGTGGAATTACAGTCAGAATGAAGCAGGTGCCTGGAAAAAGTGAAGGCAAAAACCTACCCAAACTGGAAAAATGCCAACCATTTCAAACCCCAACCTAATTCAGCCACTTTTTGCATCAGAAAAATCTGTAGGAGAAGAGAAAGCTTTATAGATGTGTATTCAATCAAACCCCAAGGGGCACAAATTTCCAAGGTGGCGCTAAGAGATGAGAAAGCCGGGAGGTATATTTAGATTCCAGTGGGAACAACTTTCAGAGAGATGGCACCCTGATGTCAGAATTGTTATTTCTGTAGAAATAAAATCTGCTGTCAAGATTTTATTTACCAAAACTTCTCACCTTAAGGGAAAAATAAAGAGAAAAGTGCAAATACTCAAATAGTCACATCTTGGGAGGAGGATGGAAAAGTGAAAGCAAGAACGGTTTTGGTATTTTTCTAGCCCAATTGACCTAGGCAGAGGAAAATTCCAACTTACTCAGGTAGAAGAGTTTCCCGTAATTGGGGTTCCACGTAGGAAGAGGGAGACAAAGGAGGCAAAAGATGGAGTAGTTTCAGATGGCTGTCTGGATCTGTCGTAACTGATTACTTGTATTTTCTCTAGTTTTGGGGGGCTCTTATCAAAGTTAATGTGACAAAAATGTAGGATCCTCCAATCCCAGTCTTCCTCTATGTAACACTTCTCTTAGGTTAAACAGGAGGACATGATTCCCATTACATGATCACTTCTCTGACCTGTCTCAGTGAAAATTCTGTACTTCCCATTTCCTTTCTCTTGGTAGAAGTGGGAAACAGGTAATGGGATCTATCAGGGGAGCTACAGAAATATCAGTTACTTGGGCCTCCCTGGTGGCGCAACGTGTTAAGATACAACCTATGAAGCTTTCCGCAGCCACTGTAGCATGAGTTTGATCCCCAGCTGGGGAGCTACCCACATGGTGCAGCAGACCTCTCCTGACTCACCCGCTGCTCCCCTCAGCAGTGTATTTCATCAGTCTGCCCGTTCTGTTTCCCGCTCTGTCTCTGGTGAATCCTCTCATCCCCCACCTCTGGCCTGCACCCCAGTTCTTGTATGCATAAATAAAATAAATCTTTAAAAAAACAAAAGAAATATCAGTGACCTGCAAAAGACAGAAAGAGTGACTGATATCACCCTATGTTTGCTGGCCAATGCCTACTCAGACTGGGGAGCTTTTAGGAGTGCTTTCCGCCTACTCCTTCCTTCCTCTTTAAATATAGCCACCTCCCCCTACTGCCAATTTTCAAATTGGCACAATGATTAATGACCCAGGCAAGAACTTAATTTCCTGTCCAGTAGTACAAGGCTGATTTTCAATAAAAGAACTCACTCAAGACAACTATTTCCTCTCCACAGCTTCTAATCTTTTATTCAATTGTGGGCATTCTTCCCTCTCAGTGTGAAAGCAGAATCAATTTTTGAACTTCCATTTGGTGAATATTCCAAAGAATCACAGAATACTAAAGCTGGAAGGGACCTTAAAGGCTATGTAATTCAACCTCCTCTTTTCTTACAATTCAAGCAGGACCTCAGCTGAAGGCTTGGACTCACATCTTCTGTGTGTACATGGTCAAGCGGCAAGTGAAGAGGGAATTACTATCATTAATGGACACAGCTTGGGTCCTCGCTGGTCTCATTACAGAGTTACCTTTAATGAAACAGTCTATTTTAAATTGGGAACTAATCACCATGGGGGAATATTTCTGCAATTATGGGCTCAGGCAAAACACAAACAAAACAAGTGTCAGTGAAACCCCTCAGATACAGCAGCACAATTACCATGTTCAATTACCTCAGGACTCCTTAAATACCCATTGCAGATGTAATGACTTGTCCCCATTTGAACTACATGTATCCATCTTGTATTTATTTCTCAGAAATGCTTGATAGATAACTCTACTGCTTTCTGTGAAATTAATTCTGACAAGCAGAGGTTCTGAAACAAGATGCTAATGACTGCATAATATGGTACCTTCTTTAGATGCATGATTTCCCAGAGACAATTCTGGTTACAATGCAGGAAATGCTCTCTGGGTTGTTGCCTAAATTATCTGAAATTCTCAAGTAAAATTTGCAAATGATAAGGAAGGGGTTGGGCTGATGGTGGGTTGAGGGACGGCAGAGTGACCGCAGCAGCAACAGAGCGTGTTGTAAGCAGTGAACGTTAACACTGGCAGAGAGAATAATGGACATGAAGTTAAAAGCCCCCAGTGCACATCCACTCTACTTATGAGCTGTGAGCCCTTCCCCAAGTACTTTTTCTTTAGAGGCTCAGTCTCTTCATTTGTAAATTAGCAATAATTAAGACCTGCTAGAATGCTGTAAAAATCATACTAATCTCTATGTATGAAAGCAGCAATCACAGTACCTAGTGAATTCTGGTGCTCTATAAATACTCACTGAATTTGAATATCAACAAATGTTATGTATGTGATCTTCTTTGCTGAAACATTTTGACTGCCATAAAATGTAAGGTTAGGGACTGACAGCATTTTATCATGAAGGGTATTAGCATATAGCAAAAATAGTAAGTCAAATTTGTATTGGCTCTGACCAATTCCCCACTCAAATGCTCTGATGAACTAAAAATCAAATGAGTAACAAATGGCTGTACAGCTTAACCATATCAATCTGAACACTGTAATGGAGTGTTGCATTGGCAACACCACACTGATCACGAAACAGGAGTTGTGGAGCAGGCTGCACAATGCAGGATGCTGCTGAAGAGCAAGATCCTGGCCTTTTTACTTTTAGAATAATCATACCGCATCAGTTGTAAGGGGAAGGAGGAAAAAAGGAAAAGGGAAAGGGAGTAACTAGAAAATGCGCTATCATCTATAGTGTCAGGGATTGTGAGACTGCTCTCCAGGCACTTCTCATCTGTTTGATGACTCAGTATTGTAATTGAGATCAAGCCCTAGTTCCCCTGCCATGGTTTCAATCTTATCAACAAGGTGTTCCACTGATCAGCTTCTGGGGTCCCTTATTATACATCAGACCTCGGCCTCCATGGGCGTTCCTGGTCATACCAGATGATGCATAGCCTTCCCAGAGTGATCCAGTTTTGTGCTCTTGATTGATTTGAGAGGCACACTGCAGGTTGGGCTCCTGTATCTAACTGACCAGGCCATTCTGATCTTGCTTATGAATTAGAAATGTAGGTGACAAAATGGTGGCCAAACAGGCTGTTTAGAATTAGCAGACCCACAATGAAGCACATTTTGAACTAGAAAAAGCACGCTTCAGCCCAGATGGGTTTTATGCAGCAGCACCGAAACCCTGGATACATTATTTAACTTCCCGAAACTTACCTAACTATAAAATGAGAACCATATCAACAACTTCACAGGTGTCATGGGGGTTAAATATTATTAGCAGGTGTATATAATATAGTCAGCATGAATCAGTTCCCTACTTTGAGTATAGTGAAAATTGTAGTTGCTAAATATAGGCAGTCCAGAGTCCTTAGGTGAATGCCCTTCCTCTGTTTTCACTTCTTCCATGAAATACTGTCACCAGCTGTACTAGTTACTGCAAATGTTGTAAGTCTGGTTATGAAAATCCAAAAAGATTAACTAGGGAGAATTTCAAAACAGTAAAGTATTAGATATCATCTATATTCAAAGCAAAAGATATTGTATATTGGTATTTTCTTGGGAAAAGCAATCCCTGGAAAATGCATTTTGTTTTCAATGACCTGGTTTTAATTTCAAAAAGTTAAAAAAAAAATTGGGACTAACAAAGCCACAATTTCGTTATGCAAGACCGAATGGAGCTTTGGCTATAAACTTAAACTTCATCCAAGCAAATCAAGGCAGATAATGCACACAGGGAAGAATTTTAAAAAGTTACAATATGTATTTAAGTATGGCTGATTAATAGATATTTTTGCACTGCAATTCTATATCTGGTATACAAGCTTGAGAGTGGAGCTCAGGATCCTTCTGTAGCTCTGTGTGTTACTTCTCTGCTCATCCAAAGAAGGGTGATTGCTGCCTGAGGATCACCACTTCCCACCTACATTAGTCATAGGAAAGAACTTTGCTTTCATGACCTTCAAGATTTAGATGATCTAAGGTAGAATGTTACATTTTCAAAATTAAAGCCTTGACCACACTTAATGTGATAATGAATAAAACTACAAACTCTCCAAATGGCCAATAACTGGAGAGCCAGGAGATATTTCCAAAGACTATATAGCACGTCACAGAAAGACATTATTTTCTATTGAAATTTGTGCTCCAAGTTTTCCCAGCCTAAATTAGTGGGTGGTTCACTCAACCATTACCCAGAGAACTAAGCAGTCTGCCACTCATAAGTTGGACAGCAGTTCTACCCCGGCTCTCTCAGAGACAGTATTTTGAACTTCCTTGGTTGAATGCAAAACACATTAGCTAACTAACCAAACAAACTGGAAGGAGGCATAACACAAGCCCTAAACTGGCAGACTGGATGACTGTGAAAACACCCTTAAATGCTAAGGGGCAGCAAGGAGGGTGACAGTGTGAAGGAGTTGGTTTCTTTAAAGTTTCAATCCTTATTTGTGTCCACAAATATAGTCACCAAAAATGCAGAACCAGAAAGGAATGGATGGCAAACCTAAATTCCTCTACCTTGAAAAACCTACAACTCAGAGGTTCAAGTGAAGCATATAATCTGGCAAAATTTTTTATTTCTCTTATCTTGAATTCAGGTAGGAGTTCTACTATAAATATTCATTCTCCCATTCATTCACATCCATTCTCTCTCCCCCTTTCTCCACCTTTAGAAACAAGGCATTTGGGGTGGGTATGGTTGCACAGAAAACTTCAATTGAAAGTGAGAAGACCTAGAAACTCCAAGCCTTCACTTAACAACCATTATTCTGAAATGGAACTTAATGTTGTTCAGTCTCAGTTTCTTCAATGCAAAATGGACAAGAACCAAGGAATTCCAACTTCTGCGTGTGAGTGCATGTCCTCTGCTTTACAAAGGCAATACAAACTGAGAAACAAAACAAGAACCCCCTGATACTTACACACCTCTAAGGCAACAGTAACAAAAGCCTCTGCTAGATTCTCAACAATTCGAATGTTTTGGGCACTATGTATTTAGGTTTTTCATGATCAGACTAAATCTGAATTTTACACAGAAACTGTCTTTTAGAAGCCTGCAACATACCAGAAAAAGGCAGCTTACTAGACGTGATGGCTAATTTTGTTTCAATTTGGCTCAAGCATGGTTTCCAGATATTGGCTAAAGACAAGTCTAGATGTTTTTGTGAAAGTATTTTTTGTGCATGGGATTAACATTTAAATCAGTAGACTGAGAAAAACAGATTGCCCTCATGGGTGGGTCTCATCCAATCAGTAGAAGGTCTTAAAAAAAATAAGACTGAGGTTCCCGAGGTCTCCAGACTGCTGGCATACCCTGCATAGTTTAGACTTGCCAGCCTCTATAACTGCAAGTGTCAATTCCTTAAAATCACTCACTGAACCAACCAATCAATCACCCTCCCCCCACTGTGTGTATTTATATATTGATATGTATGTGAGTATATGTAAATATGTATGTAGACACACTTGCCCCCATTGGTTCTATTGCTTTATCTGGAGAAAGCTAATACATAGGGTTTCCCCCTTTTTAATTTTCTTTAACACTAAACCACGAATACTTATTTCATATTGTCCTTTGCCTCCACTGCAATGGCTGAGGTGAATGCTAATGCTGTGGCCCATGATGAATGTCTGAAGAAACACATCCACATTGATTCCTGCATTCACCTGTTATACAAGAACATCATTCTAGAGCTGCAGGGAGATGTGTGAGCAGAAATGACCCTTCTGTATGGAAGAGCTAATCTATATGCCTCTAAGACAAACTTCTGAAATAAAAAGCTTGAGTTGTCTTTTGGGGGGCAAATAAAACTTACATCTTCACCTATACCCCAAATTAGCATTTTAAAAATACAGCTGTGTAAATTAGGCAAAATAGGCAAAAGAACTGAAATTCCTGTGGACTGATGAAATCTTCTTTACAGAAGATCAGGCACTTGGGCAGGGCCTATGGGAAGGCAGCTACCTGGACTATGCCATCTACACCATCAGCATCCATTTCATACAAACCTAGCCACCTAATCTCTCTCGAGTCTAGTCCACCTTATTTAGCCTCCAATTATAACAATTCCTGAGGATGCCTCACAAGCATTTAGCATACACAAAACTCATTTCATAGCATTTCTCTTTAAATCTAATCTTTATTCTCTATTTCTTAACTTCTCAAATGAAAGCTAGAAAACAAGAACCTCGAAGTCATCTTCATCATAACCATATAAGGTTCCACTCTGTCTAGTCTATCACACAGTACCATTGGCTCATCCACCAGATTATTTCTGGAAGTTCTTCTCTCTGCTCCATCCACACTGCCTAAGTTCTGGCTCTTGACAATTTCAACTCTGCCCCAACTGGCTCCATAGTCCATCCATCCATCAAACACCCTGGTATTGGGATGACTGCTCTAAAATGCACTCTAATCCTATAATCAGAGCTAGATAAAATCCTTTACCAGCTCCTCAAAATGATTTAGATACAAATCAAAATCCTTGGCAGAAATGACAATATCCTTCAAAATGTAGCAGCTCCCCTCCTCTCCGGCATCACTTCTGCAGTCCTCATCAAGCTTGTGTATTTCCTCTGCACTCTCCTGGATTCTCAGTTCTATGAAATACTCTTTTCTGTCTCAGTTTGGCAAACTACTCTGCTAGGCACTGGGACAGAATGGTGAAAGACATGGAAAGTTGTGGTATCTTAGTGATTTTGGTAGATGAGGTGTCAGTTATTAAACACTATTTAAGAAATCTATAAGGGACGGGTGGATAAAAACAGGGTGGGCAAAGAACACAGTGGACTACAGTGGAGGGCTCTGGGTGCTTTGGTGGTGGGTGTGCAACAGTGAATACACCTGAGCGGGGAGAGCCTATACTTTCAAAATGCTAACAACGATGAAAACCAATGCTACTTCAATAAAAAAAAAATTAAAAATACAACTACAACAAAGAAATCTATGACCACAATTAGGATAAATGCTATAGAGAAAAAGTGCTATGAGGCCAGGGGATCTGACCTTGTCTAGGGGGCCCAGGAAAGAGGACTTTCTGAGGAGGTCACTCTGACCTAAGACTTGAAAGATGAACAGAACTGAGTTTTTTGTATGGGGTAAGATAAAGGTTCAATTTCCTTATTTTGCATGTGGTTAGTCTATTTTCCTAGCAACATTTGCTAAAGAGACTATTCTTTCTCCAGTGGTCCTCTTAGGCTCTTGTCTGAGCTCAACCGACTGTGTATGTGGAGAGTTTATTTTGAGGTTCTCTACTGTTCCACTGGTCCATTTTTAGAGTGGTCCCATATTGTTTTGATTACTGTAGCCTTTTTTTCATAGACTTTTTAAAATTTTATATATTTTACATCATTTTTCATTTTTGTACAATGTATGTGCTTTTTTTTTTAAAAAAAGATTTATTTATTTATGCATACAAGAACTGGGCTACAGGCCAGAAGTGTTGGGGGGGGCGGCGAAAGGATTCACTAGAGACAGAGTGGGGAGCAGAACAGGCAGACTGACTGAAATACACTGCTGAGGGGAGCAGCAGGCGAGACAGGCGAGGTCTGCTGAGCCATGTGGATAGCAATCTGGTCAGCTGGGATTGATAGCTTCATAGGGCTGTGCTTAACCCCTTGCACCACCAGGAGGCCAGTAGCCTTAAATGTATTTTGAAATCAGAAACTCTGATGTGCCCCAGCTTTGTTCTTCTTTCTTAAGACTGATTTGGCTACCGGCTTCAAGTAGAACAAAAAATAAGGAGACTTTTAAGAAGTCTCATGACAGGGCTTCCCCGGTGGCGCAGCGGTTGAGCGTGGGGTTGCGAAGCTGCCTGCAGTCTCTGCAGTGCCGGTTCGATCCCCGGCTGCTCCCCGGCCACTGAAGGAGGGTCCCACATGGCGCACAGACCTCTCCTGCCGCCCGCTGCTCCCCTCAGCAGTGTACTTCGGTCCTTCTGCCTGTTCTGCATCCTGCTCTGACTCTGGTGAATTCTCTCACCCTCCTGCGCTTCTGACTGTACCCAGTGCTTGTATGAATAAATAAATAAATAAATCTTAAAAAAAAAAATTGAAAAAAAAAAAGAAGTCTCATGACAATCTTGATAGAGCAATGCTAATTTGAATCCATGCATATTTTAGAAATTTTTGCAAGAGTACTTTTAAAGCAAGGTAATTAAAAGAAAACAAAATCAAACCTGTACTTCAGATAATTTCATATATTCTGGATTACCATATTTAGTATAACAAATGATCATTTCCCTAACATGCATTTACATTATTTTCATGGGAAACACTGGTGATCCTCCTTAGTGCTATTTAAATCCAGCTCAGCAGTCAGAATGTACATCTAAGTGCTTGCAACAACCACTCCCCAAAAAACTTTGGAGGGCACAAGTCCAGGATACTCACAGTCACCTCCCATCCACTCCAGCTCTTTTGCCTAAGGCCTAAACACAGAGGGCTGTAGCCTGGTTCTCCTCCATTCTGAGTTCTGGGACAGGAGTGTTTCTTCAATCCCCTCCTGGGCACAGCTGTAGTCTATAGATCTCCCCCACTGCTTCTGCCAAGGCTCAGATCTCCAGGGATCTGTGTGTGTCCTGTTCTGGTCTCTCACCCTGCTTGGGAGGAAGTTTTGGAAATGCCTGGCTTGGTAACTGGCATTAATATCACCTCTACATTACAGTCACTCATTATGTCGCCTCCCCCGTCCCACCTCCAGACCATATCTGCCAGGCTGCTTCTTTTGGATTTCACTTTTTTTTTTCGAACCCAGATATCCAAATGGCCTTAGATTGTATAGGCTACATTCCTGCTGAAACTTGGTCCTGCACTGGTGGTTTCTTCACAGAAATTATCAATAATATGTCTAGTCATGCTAGATGGGAAAAAAGTAATGGCTCACTATGCTGAATAAATGACAATTTATTATGTCTAGAAATGCCTAATTACTTGAATGGAATTTTTCAATTATATTACATGAGTGAAAATATTAAGCTTAGGGTTTCTGATTTTCAAAGTAAAAAACCATTTTCAAAATAAAACATGATCAAATGACAAAAGGCATGTATATGCTTCATACATAAATGTATAATAATAAAGTGACAGTTCAGAGAGTTAATCACCAGTCTACAACAAAATAGTCTAGTCTGTAACTAAATTAGACAAATAAAATGTATGAGCAAATCAAATGTATGCATGGATACAGCTAACTCCTTTTAGCTAGAGGACAGATTAATTACCAAGTCATTGTATTTGTGAAAAGGTTAAAATGACTACAAATTAAGTGAAATGTCTACATACTAGAAGCCCATTGCTAGGAATCCAGTATTACTACCATAGCAGCAAAAGCCCTCTCCAGCCATCAAATTTCATCTAATTGTTGAACTCTAAACCAACACTAAAATTTGGCAAAAGTTTTAAATGATAATTGGAAATATAATCCAATGATAAATTAGTATGAGAAAAAATTATGATATGAAAAGAGGTAAATGCCATTTGAATCATATACCGAGCTCCTCAAGTAGAATGAAAGAATAGGAAAACTTTTAAGAAGTCTTGTCACTAAAATCTTGATAAAACAATGTTAATTTGGTTAAAATGGTAATGAGCACAGGAAATGCTAATTTCTGGTTAAATTTGCTCAAAGAAGCAAAATCTTATTTGACTCTGAGGATGAAAATAATGATGATTATTTGATGATTTCTGGCCAGCATGCATATAGCCTACTTGATTGAAATGATTGGGAGACAAGATGAGCAGGGACATGGAGTTAGGAGATGACAGGACTGTTGACATAGGTAGTCAGAGGAAGGATCCAGCTCAAAGCAGCAGTTGTTTAATCATCTCAAGAGTCTAACCATTGTACATGCTTCACTCTAAAACTCTCTTAAGGTCTACTTTATACTACACGCTGGGCTGGCTTTATTTTAACTCTGACTTGTGTTAAAATCTAGGAGTCCTAACATAAATTGCCATGTTTATCAGGAGTTGAACATAACAAAACCAATATATCACTTAATATAAAAATAACTGAAAAAGCAGCAAAGTCATGCAAAGTATAGGCTTTTAAAGGTAATGGTTAGATACAGACACCTCACATAAAATAAAATGATTAACCTTAACTGGCTTACATCGACCAACAGAAACTTCCAATACAATTAGATCATCCATTTATGAGAGTTCCTTTAAGAATTTTGCAAACATTTCATCAATATAAATCAAATCCCCTAATAAAGTGATAGATAGTTATAGGTAACCTGCTATATGAAAAATGTATACAAGCCCAAGTTGATGTTTCTTTTGTTTCAGGCCATATATAAGAATAAAATCTCAATACAACTAAAGGATTTGGGCTCTCCTTTGGTGCAAGGAAAACAAATGGCTTATTGTTCTTATGCTTTAATGCGTTAATGTTACGGCAATCAGAAAAATAACCCGATTGCTACTTTGGTTTGTTTCAGCTGTTCAAAAAGTGAAGAAACATGGAATCATTGGATCTGGAAGAACCTAATACCATCTGATTCAAGAACTTTTAATAACGCTCCTCAAACACAAATCTTAATACCAGAAGAATGTTTATAAAACAGAGTTGAACTGCAGGGGAGAAAAAAAGCCTTGCAGAAGGCAGCAGATCTGAAAAGAACTTTCCACAAAAGGGAAGGAGGTCGTCACTGGGGTTAAAGAGAAGGGAGGAGATTCAGTGTCTGAGCCATCTCGGTTCAATTCAGTCTCAGTCTTGGCTTTGTTCATACTCCATTTCTGTTTGGTAATAGAACTGGGATAAGTTCGAATATAAACCTGCCCTGACAGATCCAGGTTTTAGGTCTTAAGTGATAGAAATATACATTGTGTCCCTTAACTGCTAGCTGTGCACATGAAGCTATAAGAAATAAATGATTTTTAGACAGCTAAGGATGAAAGGAGCGAGTTGAGAGAATGAAAGATTAAAGTTTAGTGACAAGAACATAAGAAACAAACAACATAATACAACTCGGGTATATGGAAGAAGAACTACTCTGCAGCAGAGGGCATTACTCCCTGTCCTTGCAGAGAGAGGATCCTCAGTACCCAGCCAGCTGCTTCTGACAAAAGAACAAAAGGAAGCTTATACTGGCTACTAAGGAGACAAAAGAAATATTAAATGGAATCAAATTTAGAAAAACAATCATTTCGAAGGTGAACTGAAGAAAGCGTACTCATTAGATAGTAGAAAATGAGTTTGGGTCAATCTGGGAAGACTTCTTGGGAAAAAGGCAATCTTTCTTCAGGAGACATCATAGGATATACAAAACAAACAACAGCAACAACTTTAACTCAAAATCACAAAAAAATTAAATCAATGTCATTTAAAATTATATTTTGTACAATGTACAAAAGTGGAAAAAGGGGTTAGTAGGGTATATAAGGCGTTGTCTTTCCACAGAAAGACAATAGTAGTTAACATGAACACACAATAATTGTGTGGTTCACCAGCTACTTATCCTGACTATCCTTTTATGCCAGGTAGCCTAAAGCAGTTCACTAATTTTGATACCCCACTGTCATGAATGACTTTCAGGGAAGGTAAGATCTGAAGTCTGACATGACTGAATTTCAGGTCCCTCTCTAGTTCTTACAAGTTTCACTCTGGAAATTCTGGGGAACGTGAAGAGGAGTTCTAAGACAGGAATGAAACAGTGGTTGAGGCCTCCTAGCTAATTTGAAAACTACTTTTGGAATCTGCAATTATTTCTTAAAATAGAGATTTAAAATTCTCTGTATTCAAACTAATTTTCATTTGCCTAGTTTAAAACTGTTTTGCAACTTTTATAAAAAGCCACAAGAGAATGTTCTAGAAATTATCAAAAGGATATATTATGCCCCTCGATGAGAACAAAGGGCACAGGGACTGGATTTTGCTATAATTAACAATACTTGTCTTAGTTTTGGCTAGTGTATCTGTTTCAAGAATTTGCATTATTTTGAATGAATCAGCACTTGGAGATTTAAAACTATTTATACTTCACATTATCATGAGAAAAGGCAATGTCCAACATCAGCCTAAAAAATAAATCAGCACAATTTAAACATTAGTATTAAAGAAAATCTTCCTTTTCCACATTATAAATAGTAATTTATCAACTAATGAGATCTTAAAAAAATCAAATATATTTACAATATGACTGAGATTTTATTTTTTAGGTTAATCAGTTAATTGATAGATAGTAACTGTAAGAAATCCATGTAAACACACTTATCTGACTACATATAGAAAGAATACTGAGCATAAATATATTTTTTAGAAGTTATCAAATTTAGTCCAATTTTCTGAGGTTGTTCAGAATCATTCAGTTAGGACTTAACTGCAAAATTTTACTCAGACTCTCTGTTCAAAGATCATTTCAGAAAACATTCTATGTATTTCTTTGCATTACATGGGATGACTAGATCAAATATGACAGATATAAAATAGAAAAGGTTTAATTTTAAACTTTCATTGTCTGAAAGTCCATGAATTTGAACTATAAACACAATATTTGAAGGACTGAACTCCTCATGGTCTTTATAACTCCTTCATAAATGATAAAGTCCATTAAGTTTATAAGGACAGGTATATGCAAAGTCAAACTATTCCTGCCATTCCTCTAAACAATCTTCAAAACAGTCATCAGGTTTTTCTAAAGTTTATGGTTTACAGCCAAAAATTATTTATTAAAAATTAAAAATAATTATCAACAGCATGGTGGTTTCTAACTAGGTAGCCAGGAACTAAGAAGTGATACAAGACATCTGAGAATCCTGCACACTGAATAAACATCTCATACCTATAGGTATTTCTGTCAAAAACTAAGTGTGCTATATTTCTTTGTAAAAGTTTAAAAATCAATAGAGCAATACTTATAAATAATACATTATAAATATAGATATAAAATAAAATGTATATTTGCTGATTGAGGGAATAATAAATTAATAAAAATTCAATTTAGTAGACTACCAAATCTTGCTGATTTCACTACCTGATAAGTCCTTAGTCATCTCCTTAATCAACAAATAGAAAATGTATTATGTGGGCTTGTAAACTGTCATGCGGTTAAAAATGAATCCTTGATTTTTAAAAGGTAGCATAAAGTACTAAAAACAAGGCATGCTTTTTTAATCCTACCCTCCAACTTCAATGAGCTCTAAAAGGACTTTTGCTGGAGTCCAGGGAATGTGGAACACAGCATGAGAAATTTGAACATTCTTGGTAAACTGACATCATCACGACAGCTTTGGCAGGGTGCCAAGCGTCTGAAGCAGAACCCAGTCTTGTTTATGAAGTAGGAAAGTGAAACTTGGGCTTTCTGATTTACACCTTGGCCACAAGGAGACAGAGTTAAAAGAAAGGGAACACTTTTTATGTAGGCAACTGGTGAGTTATAGCGAAAAAATGCAAAGAGGAGAAAAGAAAGTTACTTGAAAAGTTAAAAAACTGCCCCCCTCTTTCAGAATGAGTCATTCAGACAGAGTCTCTCTCTTCTCTAAATATATAAAACATGGAGACACAAAAAAGTCTATTTATGTCAGTAATCTGACCACTTTATAGTTTGGAAATGTATAGTTTAGAAAGTAATAACAGCTTAACCTCAAAAGAACTTCTATTATAATACAGTGATTAAGATTTTCAGCTATTATTAGTAGATTCTGGCCCCAACTCCTTTAAAAATAGTCAAGGTCTTCTAAATCTTCTAAGATATTAAATACAGACCCAAAGGCAATCAAATTAGGTAAAATAAAGAAGAAGCATTTCTACTCAAAGCTGTAAATGTGAATATTTCCGACTATGTGGTCTAGCAGATAATGCTTCAAACTAAATACAAGACCCCTTCTTTCTAGGAAATTTGAAAATAGCTTTTCAAAGTTTATGTGTCAAGTCTTATAGGCTATGAATCATTTTTTAAGCTCTTATTTGGAAGTTTGCCATTCATTATTTAGCAAATTATAAATTGAAGAGTTTCATTTTTGCTTTATGTAATAAGAAGACAATGTGAGTTATAAAATCATCAAAGCTCAGGCTGTGGACACAAGCCAAGGGCTAGCCTTCTGGTTTCAAGGTACATATGAACCCCACTGGTCAAGGCTTCAGATTTCTCTTCTGCATGAAGTTTTACGGTCTATCAGGAATGTAAAGCAGGATGTTTTAATAATATTAGACAAATGCTCATTTCATTATAAATGAACTACATTTTTGAATGATATGCCTACTTTTACTGAAAAGAAAGCAAACAGTAAAATGGTGAGGAAGTTGACACATTCATCCATAAACCTGTCCCTTCACCTACTTTATTAGTCATATGGTTACACTTCTGATACTTCTTTATTTTTAATATTTATGCTGCACTTTTGCATTTCCTTACATCATTAAAAAAGTTTAAAGTCATCAATGATGCTATTTTGAAGTAACCAGGAAGTAATTTTCATTCACTTGAGTTAAGCTAGAAAGGACACCCATGTACCATATGAAATGCATCTGAGTGCCTTAGTCACATATCTTTTTAAATCACAATTACAGATTCACTTTCTTGGCTCTCCAGTGGTTTTTAAAAGGTTATCTTTACATTTATTACTCATTAATCTGGCTCAAATTTACCAGTAGGGACGATTTATGTAAAACTATTGATGCAAGCATGAGAATGATGATAACTGTTCTTGGCCTTAACTCAGATATAAATAATGCATTAATAAAGCTTCAGACACTTTCCATGAAAAGCTTTAAAGTGTGGATTAAAGGGTCTGCATGACATGGATTTCAAACAATTCAACCAAGTGCCTGAATACACATTTCATTCAGTTGAGTTTAGCCAAGAAAAGTATGGAGATAATTAATTCAAGGATGACCTTAGACATTCCAAGTCTAGAAACCTGACTAATAAAATTATTCTAAGTAATCTCTTGAAAAATGGAAATGCAAGTATTTCTAAAGCCATACCATCTCAATTTTTCAGACCTCTTACTTGACAAAAAAAAAAAAAATCACTAACACACCAAATTTTGCTTGGCATAACTGAGACCACAGCTTAAGTCTGAGCAGCTATTCTACATTAAAATTCTCAGGACATTCTTTGAAAAGATGGATTAAAATATTAGTTTCCATGCTGTAAAGAAATGCCTGTGAAAAGGACTTTTCTTCAGTGTAGGTACACAGCTGTTAATATGTAGATTTATGGAATGATATGTATCTGCAATACATGTTTTTCTGTGCAAATCCATTATGTCTAAAATGCCCAATTTTAAAATGGAAATACAAATGAAAATGACAAAAAAAATGCCTTAAGAGCTAAAAATTCTCAGTGTTAAAACCTTCTTTTCCCTCGACCCCCACCCCAAAAAAAGCCCTTTTGAGCAGCTGCAGGATACACCCTTACCAGAAAACAGGCAGGCACTAACTTATGAACATACGGTATTCCAAAAGTTCATTTATTAGTCAGTTCTTCAAAACTTGAACATTTTCTCAGGGAAACAAGATAACAATTTCGGATTAAGCGGCCACATCTGCACACAAAACCTGATTTGTAACAGTAACACTGAGACACCAAGGAGTTCACTGGGAAAATGTATCCAGTGGGGTAGTGTGGACCCATTTTCCTGCACTGCCACCAGTGGGGAGTCCTATCCTGTGTGAGCCCAAAATTCTTTCACTGCCAGGCACTGCTGGGGGACTCCTGGGGTGTATGCTCCAGAGGGCAGGTCTGAGGGGTGGTCTCAAAGAGATTCATAGTTTCAGGAGGTGTGCTGCAAAACTGGGGTTTAAGGATGACAAAACTGGGGTTTAAGGATGAATGGGTACATGGTGGGAGATAGTGTAGGGTAAGGACAGGAGATGCAGTGGAAAGGGTGCTAGAGAGAAGAGGGGGCAGGGCCTAAGAGTAAGTGAGGACTGATGAGAGCCAAGTTTATTTCTCTACTGCTTTCTGTGGTTCTACCTTCTCTTTCCCCAGGATCAAATTAAAAAGGCCAATCTGTGAATACCTGTGATTAGGAGGGAAGAAAAGAATCTTTTTTTTAAAATAAATTTTATTTTTATATTCCCCATACAATTGTAACCCCCTTATTTTGACCCCAATCCCTCCCCTCCCCGCTCCCCACCCCCCATAGAGTGTCTCTGGTTCATAGTTGTTTGTTGATTTTGATTTTCACTTTCTTATAGTTATTCATTTTCCTGGTCTCTTATTTAAGTTTTCTAGATTCCTGCTATGAGAGAGACCATCCAGTATTTTTCTTTTTCTTTCTGGCTTATTTTGCTGGGCATGATCCCTTCCAGCGCCATCCATGTTGCTGCAAATTGCATGTGTTTATCTTTTTTGAATGCTGAGTAATATTCCATGGTGAATATGTACCACATCTTCTTGATCCAGTCATCTATTTTTGGGCATTTGGGTTGTTTCCAAAGCTTAGCTATTGTAAACAGTGCTGCTATAAACATAGGGGTGCAGGTGTTCTTTGGAATTGATGTTTCTGTGTCCTTTGGGTAAATACCTAGGAGTGGAATTGCCGGATCATATGGAAGCTCTATGTTTAGTAGGTCAAGAAGTCTCCACACAGCTCTCCACAGTGGTTGGACCAGTTTGCACTCCCACCAACAGAGCAGGAGAGTTCCTTTTTCTCCACATCCTCGCCAACATTTGTTGTTGCTAGTTTTTTCAATATGTGCCATTCTCACTGGTGTAAGATGGTATCTCATGGTAGTTTTGATTTGCATTTCCCTGATTACAAGTGATGTTGAACATTTTTTCATATGCCTGTTGGCCATTTGCATTTCCTCTTCAGAGAAGTTTCTTTTTAGCTCTTCTGCCCATTTTTTGACTGGATTATTTTCTTTGCTGTTGTCGAGTCTCATCAGCTCTTTGCAGATTTTTGTGATCAGTCCTTTATCATTAGTGTTGTGTGCAAAAATGTTCTCCCAGTCGGTGGGGTTTCTCTTTGTTTTTGTTATTGTCTCTTTTGCTGTGCAGAAGCTCTTTAATTTGATGTAGTCCCAGCTGTTTATCTTTGCCTTCACTATCACTGCTTTGGGTGATGTGTCTGTAAAGATGTCTTTGATGTGCAAATCACGTAGTGTTTCACCTATATTTCCTTCTATATATTTTATGGTTTCAGGTCTTATGTCTAGTTCCTTAATCCATTTTGAGTTGATTTTTGTGTATGGTGTGATTTTTGTGTATTAGTGGTCAAGCTTCATTCTTTTGCATGTAGCGACCTAGTTTTCCCAGCACCATTTATTGAACAAACTTTCTTTGCCCCAATGCATAGTCTTTGCTCCTTTGTCAAAGATTAGTTGACCATAAATCTGTGGGTTTATTTCTGGATTTTCTATTCGATTCCATTGGTCTGTATGTCTGTTCTTGTTTCAATACCATGCAGTTTTGATGGTTATGGCTTTGTAGTATAGTTTGAAGTCTGGGAGTATGATGCCTCCATTCCCTTCTTTTTTTTTCAGGAGAGCTTTGGTTATTTGGGGTTTTTGGTGATTCCATATGAATTTCATCAATAATTGTTCTATTTCTTTGAAGAATGACATTGAAATTTTGATTGGAATAGCATTGAATCTGTATATTGCTTTTGGTAGGATGGCCATTTTAATAACATTTATTCTTCCAATCCATGAGTAGGGGACGTCTTTCCATTGGGAAGAAAAGAATCTTAATGAAAAAAATCATCTGGAAGGAGGGCCTCGCTGGTGGCACATGGGTTAAAGTCCCAGTGCTATCAAATTATCGCCAACCACTGCGGCATGAGTTCAATCCCTGGCCAGGGAGCTGACCCACATGGCGCAGCAGACCTCTCTAGTCTTGACCACTGCCCCCTTCGGCAATGTATTTCAGTCAATCCACCTGTTATATTCTCCATTCTGTCTCTGGTGAATCCTCTCACCCCACACCTCCCCCTGCACTTCTAGCCTAGACCCCATTTCTTCTATGCATAAATAAAAATAAATCTTTAAAAAATTAAAAAAATATATAATCTGGAAGGATTGGGTTGGAAAGGAAAGGCCCATCTTGGAGGCTACAGAAAACTCTCCAGCTAAGGTTGTGAGATAGTTGCCAATTATAAATTGAGAATGCAAAGGGACATAGACTATAAACAAAAGAGTTCAATTAATTTTATAATAAGAGACCAACTGACACATATCTTTCAACTAAATTTCCTTATCTCATCCAGTTCATCTGTTGATTTTGGTAAACTACTGAGTTTTAAAATGATCAGTTGTTAATATAGAAATAAGTTAGATTGATTTTCTGCTGGAATAAGACCTACGTGCACTGACTTTTCATTTACATTAAAATTTGTAAATGTCTCCATATAAAGAAATATAAAAAGTTCTAGTCAGATGTGTCAAGCACCCTCCTCCCCCAAACAAATACCTTCAGAAGGCCTATTTTGTGCCAAGTATTTTCTCAGTGCAGGGGATACAGCAGGATTAGGTCATCAGCCCGAATGCTCCTTTTCTTTCTTGGTAACAATACTGCCACATAAAGGAAATTATCTTTGCAATTTCTAGTCTTTAAAACACCCCTACTCATTTACATAATAGCTATTTCATTAGTATGTGGCCAACTTTTGACCTTGGCTCAATTATGAGAATAAAAGAATTTAGGGGCCTCCCTGGTGGTGCAAGGGGTTAAGATGCTGCACTATGAAGCTATCTGCTGCAGTATGAAGTTATCAGCAGCCACTGCAGCACGAGTTCAATCTCTGGCCAGGGAGGTGACCCACATGGTGCAGCAGACCTCTCCTGTCTCACCCGCTGCTTCCCTCAGCAGTGTATTTCAGTCAATCTGTCTGTTCTGTTCCCCACTCTGTCTCTGGTGAATCCCTCACCACCCCCCCACACACACACACCTCTGGCCTGTACCCTAGTTCTTGTATGCATAAATAAATAAATCTTTAAAAAAAGAATATATCACACTGCTAAGTCCTCAAAAAACTGACACAATGTACTAAATTTCTTTTTTTTTCTTTTTTTAAGATTTATTTATTTATGCATACAAGAGCTGGGGTACTGGCCAGAGGTGTGTGGGGGTGTGTGTGTGAGAGGATTCACCAGAGACAGAGTGGGGAACAGAGGCAGACTGACTGAAATACACTGCTGAGGGGAGCAGCGGGTGAGTCAGGAGAGGTCTGCTGCACCATGTGGGTAGCTCCCTGGCTGGATTTCGAACTCGTGCTTTAGTGGCTGTGGATAGCTTCATAGATTGCATCTTAACACCTTGTGCCACCAGGGAGGCACTGTACTGAATTTCTTGTTTTCACTACATCAGAACTTTCTTTATAGGCATTAAGGCTTTAACTTCTGATTTACATTAGATAAGAGTACATTAAAAATAGCACAAAGTTTACCAATAGAGTAAGCATTAAGAAGACACAGATGAGTCATGGAAGAAAATGACTAATTAAGTTGACTACACTGAAATCATACCACTTTCAGCAGGTGGATTGTAAGGTGCCTTCTGACAGGCAACAAGTCTATGGTGTCCTATGGACACACTGGCCAAAGCAACCTGGACCTTTATGATCTAGGACTGTTGAGAGGGCTCAGGGTAGAGATAAAATAGAGAAGAAGGGGAAGTAGTTGAACAAAAGTATGAAAGACAGAGGAGAAGCCAGGAGGACCCAAATCCTCAAAAGTCAAAAACCAAAGTTTTGTCCTTAGAAAGATTATAAAGCCTTTAATTAATAATCTGATTAGTGTGAAATGAATAATTACAAAAAAAGATGTTCTATATGACCTATGTTTAAAAAAATGATTATAGTGAAGCCAAAGGAACCACTGATAAAATACCTGAAGTAAAAATCATCTTGACAATGTGACAAATACATTAGCATTATAAGATTTCAGTAAAAGTGAAAAGACTAATTTAGTACCAGAAGTTGTGCCTTTTCTTGTCCATATGTATGCTTAATGTCCTCTATATTGAAATTCCTATTAGTAGTAAAAATATATTTAACAATTTAAGCAGAATAAAATTAGGGAAGGATTATATATAAAAGGGTTTCATAGATTTTGTGTGTACTTCTAAATATTAATAGCTTAGAAAGTATTAAGAAAAATCATTACAGTACACAGAGTTGCCAAGTTTAAGACAAAAGCATTATAAAATACATTCTATTTCAGTGCCTGATAGAGTGCCAGGTGCTTGGCATACAGGTTGATAACTATTTATTTCATGACTGACTGAATGAATATTAACACAAAAGACATAGTTATGGCAAGAAGAATCTCAGTTTTCATCTGAGACAGTTCAAAATAAACTTTTCATTGCCACCAGCACTACCTTATACATGAAAACTTGTTTCTTTTTTATCTACAATGCAAATTTAAAACCTTAATAATATATTGTAGGTAGGAGAGAAACAAGCTTTAATTCTCTCTAAATTGCCATAAAAGCAGGATTGACATCTCAGAATGGACTAGAAAAGAACTCAAAGACACCGAAGTGCAAGGCCCACAACTCACTGGTTAAACTTGGCCCAGAGAGCTTAAATCATGTGCCTGAAGTCAAACAGCAATCAGAAATTAGAATTCTGGTCTAATGGCTTCCCTCTCCAGGATTTTACCGTATTTAGACAGAAGAAGTACTGTATTTGCCTAGCAATAAATTTACCAGAGATCAATGGACCCTGTTCCAGAAAACTCCACCAACAAAATTGCCTTTTATGAAATATTGAAAGATTGAAAACTGGGCATCAGAGATATAAGAAAAAAGTTCTTATGAGAAGACATATTGAAGACCTCATACTATATTCTAAGTTTTTTCCAAGATATTTTGCAGCTCTACAACTTAGTATATCTACACCTAATTCTCTTGAACAAGAAGCCACGATGAAAGAAAGAATGCTACCGACAATTGTATCTTTGAGTAAAGAAAATTTTCTCATTTTGCATTTTTTAAATTAATGTTAGATATGGCTATTTTACCAGGATTTCTGTTTACAATAATTATTTACAAGTCTTACCTTAAAAACACAAGAACAAAAAGTGGTCAAAATTACTACCTCTAAACTGATGTGTTCAGAACTTTATGCTCAACCTTTCAGTCACTGATTGAAAAATTCAATGAACATATTAGAAATTTATTACTTATGAATTTTAAAATCTTGACAATTAAAAATAAGTGATTTCATTCTACTATTTATAAATATGAATGGATTAAAGACTTTTCCCCTAGTATCTTCACACTCCTATGTTTGATTTAAATTCACAGCAAGAACAAAGAACAGTGTGTTAACAGGTGAAAAAAAAATCTACAAATGGGAGATTTTTAAGCAAACAGAAGTAATCAAAAGGTCATAAACTTACCAAACTGAATATGATTAGGCCCACATAATCATTGAAAAAAAGAACACTCAGTACAGTGAACAGGAAAATTCCACACATACTTAATATTAGAGAAGGCTTATTTTAGAAAATGAATATACCTCTATGTGCTCTTGGTTGCTATGAGCAACATTTTTACAACCACATTCTATTGCCTGAATCAGGTCATGATTACCTTTTACAAAGACTGTGTCATTCTAGAGAAGTACTTACTCTTTCATTCAGGATTTCTAAGGAAACGGCTTTCATCTTAGGGAACTAAACATCTGGCTTCTGGGTTTGTTTTATGGAGCAAAATGGGAAAAGAATGAATCACCAAGAAGCAGGTCAGGTTAGTAATTTTTTCCTATTTCAAAAAAAGTTACTGGTCTCCAAAATCTTTTCCTTGAGAAGATGAGTAATTTAAAATGTACTGATGGTTACATACCAGGGATTTTCGAATATGTCTAATGAACATTCACACTAATCTCCCAGGTTTACTTCCTAAGCTTTTTCTTAATATAACCTGTTTAACTTTATAATTCCACAAAGTGAAAATGCCCAGGAAGAAAATCATGCAAGTTCTTCTGTTCTATTTTCTGTTTTTCCATCACAAAGACAATTTTTTTTACTCCTTTCTTTGATCATTGAAACTCTTCTAATTATTGTTTTCCTATTTAATGAGCAGCTAGTTTAATTATTTATTATTCTGTTCCTCTACTAATTCTTCAACCATGTAATAATAGTAATAATAATAATAATAATAATAATAATAATAGCTATTCCTACACCACCAAATAATTGAGAATTCATTATATGTCAAAGACTATACAGGTGTTTTAAACATGCCTTTCACTGTGGCTCACTGAATTAAGTCATTTGGTCCAGGCCACAGGGTTAACACAGAGCAAAACCAGGATTTTTAAAAAAGATTTATATTTTATTTATTTATGCATACAAGAATTGGGTATAGGACAGAGGTGTGGAGGGTGAGAGGATTCACCAGAGACAGAGTGGGGAGAAGACCAGGCAGATCTACTGAAAGACACTGCTGAGGGGAGCAGTGGGCAAAACAGGAAAGATCTGCTGTGCTGTGTGGGTAGCTCCCTGCCTGGGGATGGAACTCAAGCCACAGTGGCTGTTGCAGTGGCTGGTGATAGCTTGACAGTACCCAGACTTTAACCCCTGACCACCAGGGAGGCCCCAAAACCAGGATTTAAACCCAAATTTATCTAAGTCAAAAGCCTCCATTATACTGTGAAAACTTCCTCCTAAGATAACCATCATTAAGATATTTGAAGATCCAAGACTTAGGGTTTTGCTGTTGAAATTTCACTTCCTCCCCCAACATATCAATGGCTTCCCATTTTATGCATAATTTTTAAATGAGAATCCTAATGGAGTTCTTGTTTCTGGCTATGGAGCTCCTTCCTGCTTTTGCAGTTTGGTCCTATGCATCTCAGCTCAGGACTGGATTCTCCTTGGATTCCTTTCATACAGGAGCTTGTTCTTGCTTCAAGTCCTTTGCACTCTGTTCCCTGAGCTGACATTGCTCCTTCTCCAGACTCACCCTTCAGGTTGCAGTCTACACATCATTTCTTCAAAAAAGTTTTCCCTGGAGTCAACCTAAATTAGCTCTTCCTTTTCACTTCGTAAGACACATTGAACTTTCCATTTACA
Source organism: Talpa europaea (assembly GCF_964194135.1). Lineage (NCBI taxonomy): Eukaryota > Metazoa > Chordata > Mammalia > Eulipotyphla > Talpidae > Talpa > Talpa europaea. The sequence continues at coordinate 68,200,540 of NC_140080.1, forward strand.
GCCTTTATCTCAATGTGTAGTGACTAGCATCTCTCCCTCTCTGGACTGGTAGGGGCTGACTTTACCTTGTTTAACCTTGCATTTCTGGTGTCTAGCTCAGGCATGTGACCTAACAGGTATCAAAAAGAGCTACCTCACATTGGGAAAAAGAAAGGTCTGCAAGGATTCCAGCAGTTTGACCTAGCACTTGGCTCAGTGCCTTAAAGTCAATTTACTAAACAAACAGGAAAACTCATTTTATGGTGACCGGCCACTATCTCTTAGATGGCACGGTGTGCACCCTCCCTTTGCACACATGACACAACTTAGCCCCAGCACCCAGTGAATGCCATTCAGCCTGCCCCCTCACATGGTGGCATGTCACTGACAAGGAGGATACAGATGTGCAGCACATGTGGCAGGTTCACTCATTAGCCCATGTAGAGATAGAGACCCTTTCTGAGAGTGCACCCAACTTGTGTGCTTTCCCAAACCAGCCTTCACAGTCACACGGGTGGAACAATGGGACTGTCACGTGGCAACCAGCCAGGAGATGAGCCCTGCCTGCTCAGGGTGTTACAGCACGTCAAGCAATACCTTCAAGTTAGCACAAGGGACCTGATTCTAGTTCTCTTCGTGCAATCCTTCTGTGAAGAGGATGCTTTCACACCTTAAGGTCATCACCAAACCCTCCCCTCCCTCCAAATGGTGTTGCATGCCTCATGCTTGGATTTCCACTTCTCTGGCATAGGACATTGACATGCTGTCCTAGAAAAACCACTGAACTCAGCACTTAGTTCAGAATCTAAAAAAAAGCAGGGGCTTGGGCAGGAAGGGATGAGCAGACAGAGCACAGAAGACGGTGAAAGCAGCAGCAAAACTACTCTGCATGACACTATTTTGATGGCTGCATGCCCTCACAAAGCTGCCTAAAATCCATAAAATATGCAACATTACCATAGACAGAAAACACTTGTATCCTCCCTTCCAAAATGAACGTTTTAGACCTAATCCCCAAGGTGATGCTGTTAGGAGATAGGGCCTTGGGATGTAAGTAGGTCACCAGGGTGGAGCCCTGATGAATGGGATTAGTGCTCACAGAAGAGGCCCCAGAGAGCTCCCTCCTCCTTCAGGCATGTGGGGATCCAGGCTGCTACCTTAATCTTTGGTTCCCTGGCTTCCAGAATGATAATAAATTAATTTGTGGTATTTACAAACCACTGAGTCTATGATATTCTGTTAGAGCAGCCAGAGGACTAAGGCACACCAAGAATGAACCCTAATATATCACTACAGGCTCAACAATTGTAACAACAGTGACGATGTTGGTAATGGAGTCTGTGCATGTATTGGGGCTGGGAATATATGGAAATCTATATCTCAATTTTGATATGCATCTAAAACTGCTCTAAAAAATAAAGTCTATTAAAAGACAACTTCTGTGTCAAATGTCTTCTTTAAAAGGGCAAAGAATTAATAAAGATGACAGAAGACTTCTAGGGTGTCATGTAATTCATGACTTCAAACTGCTCTGCGAGGAATGTCAGTTTATGGCAACCTTTGTGGCAGAGCAATGTCTGGGTGAAAACAACAGGCCACCAGAAGGTCAGGGTCAAAGGAAATAGTAGCCCTGCAGTGAGGCCAGAATTAAAACAATGTAACTATTAGAATCAGCTCTGGCTACATAAATTGAGGGCTCAGTGCAAAACAAAATGTGGGCCCCTTATTCAAAAATTATTAGGAATTTGAAAACAGTGATAGCAGGGCATTAAAGCAAACAGGAGGCTTCTGTCAATTGCCTGGACTGTGAGCCCAGGAAGTGACACTAGCCACACCCCTAGGTGCCCAGCTATGCATGCCTTCAGTTCACATCCCTCGTACTGTGACATGGAGATGGCATTTTAAAACTGCAGGTGGTGGACTCTGTTCAAAAAATTTGCTCGCTGCTTAAATTTTTTAACCAAAATAAGACATGCATCATTTCAACAAGTCAGATTATTGACATACAATGAACACAGGTGTGCAGTAGCCTCTGCTCCCCCTCCCAAGCTGATTCCTGCTCCCCAGGGATACATTTTTTTATTATTTTATTTTATATATTTTTACATTATTTTTCATTTTTGTGCAATGTATGCATTTTCATCTCAGTTATAGTCCCCATGAAATTCCCACCACCCATTCACCCATGAACCATCACCATAGTCCCTTGTGTTCGTCCCACCCCTGTTTTGATCCTTCTCCCTTCTCTCCCCTTCAGAATGTCTCTGGTTTTCAGCTGCCTGTTGCTTTTGATTTTTACTTTTATAATTACTTTTTTTCCCTGATCCCTTATTTGGATCCATTGTTAACTCTTTGAGCAGTTTCTTTTGATATTTATCTTCATGTTTGAGAATGACCAGTATAGATCACTTATTGATTTCCTGTTATCTAGCACACCACTATTAATGCCTACACCACACTGCATCTCCCCACTCCAATCCTGCCAATTTGGTTCCATGACAGTTTGGGGATTATAATTGATACTCAGTGTTTATATTATACAGTTCTCAGTGGAGCCAAATGGATTACATTTCTTTTCCTGTACAGCATTTACTTCTTCTCCCCAGGGTGAATAACCACCTTACAGAGTTGTTTTGCTTTTTACATAACTATCACCAATTCTTGTTCATCCAAACCATAAAAATTCCCTCCATATGATCCAACATATGAAGTAATGTATAGGCTCTCTTTTTTAAACCAGTGATGCTGATTCATGGAGTCCTTTTCTGGATCACCTATTATTGAAATCTGAAATCTGATGGAGACATTCTCTATTTTGTTTCTTTTCCTTTCTACATTGAATCCTTGTCCTGCAGGAAATTTTACTTTCTGGTAAAGTCCATCATATTTAGCAATCCAATCATTCCACTGAATTTCCTTATTTCTGCAATATTATTAATTTCCAAAAGAAGGGTTTGCTTATTCTGTTTCTTTTTTTAAAAAATTTTTTTTTAATTTAGTAAATATCCTCTATTCTCTGGTGTCTTTCAGGCAACTAAGGGACTTTTTTTCTATTACTGGATAGCATTTCTGCCAGGATTCTTTTTTTCTTTTCTTTTGCATAGGAGAATAGGGATGTAGGCCAGAGGTTGCAGGGGTGAGTACAGTGACAGGACTTACTAGAGACAGAGTGGGGAGCACAACAGGCAGGTTTATTGAAATATACTGTGATGGGGAGTAGCAGGCAAGACAGGAGAGGTCTGCTGCGCTGTATGTGGGTCAGCTCCCTGGAGGGGGATCAAACTCAGGCTGTAGTGGTGATAACACTGAGACTCAACCCCTAAGCCACCAGGTAGGTCCTCTGCAAGGATTCTTTTTTTGGTTTGTGATTTGTTTTTGACAATCATGTTACAGATTTCCCTCACAAGCAGGATGTCTCTTGGTTTTTAATTCTTATTTAAGAGGGAGGCACTAAAACTCAGATGGCAAGGGTTTGTTGACTGGTTAATTTCATATAAGGTGATCAGCTGAGGAGCCTACTATTTCATCAGGGGATGCTCAAATGTTAGTATCTACAGAAGCTTTATGGGGAATCACTTTTCCACAATAGAATCATCCTGCTTGGAGAAGTTATACCTGGCCAGCAAATGCCCCAAAACTAAGCCTTGGACGGTTTTGAGAATAAAACCGGTATTCTGACTTCCACAAAATTCCTCTTTTTAGTACCATCATATCCTCACTATGTCTCCATTCCAGCCAAAAATTCAACTGATGGATGAAATTTCCACAATTTATGTTACAGATTGTTAATATCTTTTATTCTCTATCATCTCCTCTCCTCTTTATTTTTAAGAGTCTATTACAATTATTTGTTCCTTCACTTAATTTTCCTAATTTGGGGGAGACAGCAAATACTAAACTCTTCTGCTGAATCTGCATGTTTAAATAGAGTTCTCCCTTTGCAACAGTCTTTAAATAGAAATACTGTTATTATGGCAGCATTTCCATTTAGATGGAAATATATTTGTACTTACCAGTCTTTCTAAGATTCTCACAAATGACAGACTATGGATCTTTATCTAATTGTTAGATTGTACCATACAACCATAAGAAAACAAAGCACAGTCCTGTCAGTTATTCTTTCTTTTTTTTTTTTTTTAAGATTTATTTATTTTTTCGGGGGTCTCCCCGGTGGCGCAGCGGTTGCGCGCTGGGTTGCGAAGCTGCCCGCAGCCTCTGCAGCGCAGGTTCGATCCCCGGCTGCTCCACGGCCACCGGAGGAGGATCCCACATGGCGCGCAGACCTCTCCTGCCGCCCGCTGCTCCCCTCAGCAGTGTCCTTCGGTCCTTCTGCCTGCTCTGCTCCCCGCTCTGGCTCTGGTGAATTCTCTCACCCTCCCACGCTTCTGACTGTACCCAGTGCTTGTAGAAATAAATAAATAAATCTTTAAAAAAAAAAAAAAGATTTATTTATTTTTGGGCCTCCCTGGTGGCGCAGTGGCTGAGCGCTGGGTTGCGAAGCTGCCCGCAGCCTCTGCAGCGCCGGTTCGATCCCCGGCTGCTCCCCGGCCACCGAAGGAGGGTCCCACATGGCGCGCAGACCTCTCCTGCCGCCCGCTGCTCCCCTCAGCAGTGAACTCCGGTCCTTCTGCCTGTTCTGCTCCCCACTCTGGCTCTGGTGAATTCTCTCACCCTCCCGCGCTTCTGACTGTACCCAGTGCTTGTATAAATAAATAAATAAATAAATCTTTTAAAAAAAAAAAGATTTATTTATTTTTATACAAGAGCTGGAGTACAGGCCAGAGGCGTGGGAGGGTGAGAGGATTCACCAGAGACAGAGTGGGGAACAGAACAAGCAGACGACCAAAATACACTGCTGAGGGGAACATTGGGCACAACAGGCAAGGTCTGCCACACCATGTGGGAATTCCTTGGCCGGACCGGAATTGAACCCGCACTGGAGAGGCTGCGCACAGCTTCACAGCACTGCACTCAAGCAGCTGTGCCACTGGGGAGGCCCCTGTCAGTTATTCTTAAGCAGATGAGTTCTTTCCTACCTGTCATCACTGCCATCATTTCATTACCCCACTCCAGAGATGATCTACTTCAGGAATCACCAAGAGATAATCCTGAAATTTCAAGGAGGCGCCTTCATCTGCTTTCTTTCACTAACCATATACATTTGGTCTGACTTACTCATTTTGTGTTGGCACACACTTAAGGATGCTGGCTATGTATAATGTTAGAGCCGGTCAAGCATAGCGAGGAAGGCAAGTCTGTTGCAAAAACCAATGAAAAATGTAACATTTCAAAATTAAATTAAAATATTTTTTGAGGGCCTCCCTGATGGCACAAGGGATTAAGTACCATACTATGAAGCAATCCCCAGTCTCTGCAGCACGAGTTCAATCCCTGGCCAGACAAGGAGCTACCCACATGGCGCAGCAGACCTCTCCTGACTCACCCACTGCTCCCCTCAGCACTGTACTTCGGTCAATCTGCCTGTTCTGTTCCCCACTGTCTCTGGTGAATCCTCTCACTCCCTGCATCTCTGGCTTGTACCCCAGCTCTTGTATGCATAAATAAATAAATCTTAAAAAATTTTTTTTTTGACATTTGTTTCCCCTCAATGAAAGTAAGAGGGAAGGATCAACGAAAATATTACTTGTGAACCACTGGATCTTATTAACTTTAATAGTATGATTAACCACAATTTCATCTGGGTACATAAGCCAACTCTCTAAGTTTTAATTTTAGATAGAAAATTATTTTCAAACAAAAGTGTTCGGAAAATTGACATTCTTCCCTGGAGGCCCTCCTGCCACTCATCCCCCCCCTCAAAAAAAAAAAAAAACTAACAAGAACTGGAATTAAGATATTTTATTAAAGACTTTACATCGATTATTTTATAATTTCCCAATACCTGTTTAAGTCAATTATTTTAGAAAGGTTTGTAAACTGTTTGTTCCTATTTCCTAACAGTTTACAAAATCTACTATGTTTACCTCATTTAAAGTCAACATCGAGATGTTAAATTGATAGGTAGAAACTAGAATGGAATCACTCTCCTCTGAACCCATTCATTCAAAAATCTCTTGAACACATATGTGCCAGGTTAACAATTAAAATTATAGTGTGTAGCTTTACATCTGTATATATCTCCATTTTAAGTATAATCATCTATATGTTTGCTTTAAAATTACTATTTCTTTTTTTTTTAAAGATTTATTTATTTGGGCCTCCCCGGTGGTACAGCGGTTGAGCACTGGGTTGCGAAGCTGCCTGCAGCCTCTGCGACGCCGGTTCGATCCCCGGCTGCTCCCCGACCACCGGAGGAGGGTCCCACATGGCGCGCAGCCCTCTCCTGCCACCCACTGCTCCCATCAGCAGTGTACTTCGGTCCTTCTGCCTGCTCTGCTCCCCTCTCTGGCTCTGGTGAATTCTCTCACCCTCCCGCGCTTCTGACTGTACCCAGTGCTTGTATAAATAAATAAAAATAAATCTTTTTTAAAAAAGATTTATTTATTTATGCATACAAGAGCTGGGGTACAGGCCAGAGGTGTGGGGGGGTGAGAGGATTCACCAGAGACAAAGCGGGGAACAGGACAGGCAGATTGACTGAAATACACTGCTGAGGGAAGCAGCGGTCAAGACAGGAAAGGTCTGCTGCACCATGTGGGTATCTCCCTGGCTGGGGATCGAACTTGTGCTGCAGTGGCTGCGGTAGCTTTATAGGTTGTGTCTTAACCCCTTGCACAACTAGGGAGGCCCTAAAATTACTATTTCTAAGCAATGATACAAACACAAAACATTATAAACCATTTTTCCACCATAGAGCTACTAGAAACAACACAGTTCATCTGGCGGGAGGAAGGGGGGCAGAAGACACAGAGAGGTATAATTCTCAGACATACAAATCCTCAATATTGGAACTAAATAGCTGTGATTTTCAGTATCACCTATACCCGATATTCCAGCTCCAAGAATTTCTATTACTGGATACAATATCTCATTCACTCATCTGCATCAGTCTTCATGATTCCCAGTTCCTTTCCATTTACCCTTAGGATACTCAGAGAGTGTATGTCTCTGAATACGTAATTTTCTAGAGTAAGAGCTTTTCATATCCTTTGTAAGGACTTTTTAAGAATTTTAGTAGGTTTGGGCCTCCCCGGTGGCGCTGCGATTGAGCGCTGGGTTGCGAAGCTGCCCGCAGCCTCTGCAGCGCCGGTTCCATCCCCGGCTGCTCCCCAGCCACCAGCGGAGGGTCCCACATGGCGCGCAGACCTCTCCTGCCGCCCGCTGCTCCCCTCAGCAGTGTACTTTGGTCCTTCTGCCTGCTCTGCTCCCCTCTCTGGCTCTGGTGAATTCTCTCACCCTCCCGCGCTTCTGACTGTACCCAGTGCATGTATAAACAAAACAAACAAACAAACAAACAAACAAATAAATAAACATGCCTCTATAAAATAAATAAATAAAATTAAAAAAAAAAGAATTTTAGTAGGTTGATGATCTAACATCTACTGTAGTTTTAAATTAAATGTAATTTAAATTATAGATATTTGAAATTTTAATAATGTTCTTCAGTTGTTAAATATATGTAGCTAATGGATAATGGATAAATGGAATGGGTAATCTCACTTTTTCATCTATCAGTTGAAAAGGTAAATTACAGAAAAGGGAGAAATTACTGGGAAGCATGAAAACTTTAATTATAAAGCAACTGAAATATGCAAATTTATTTTGTTAATGAAATTATAAGTAGATTAGTGTTTAATGGGAGAAAACTCTTAACAGCATGTGAAACATCAAAGAGAAAATCCAACCATCTATTTATACTTCAATCTGCCTTTTCTGGTTCAATTTCAAAAATGTAAAATTCAAGGTATCTGAATTATCAAAACAAAAGAATTGGCACCACTTATCAAAGAAGAGATGTTTATCAGCAGCTTGTATTAATAAACAGTAATATCCTACTAATTATAGTTACCTATTTGTGTACTGCTCTGTAAAACTATAAACCAGAATCTATGTTGAATCATTTAATATTGACTAACTCTTCCATGGAATCCTATGACAAATATATCATTTATATGCCATTATATTTGGATACATATGGACAAATTTGCTTAAATTAGGGTGAAGTTGAACTGTCACTTGTAAGTACTGTCTTCAAGCTTTGTTAATACGGAATGGGGGGATATATTGGTTTTGAGTCCAAATTGATGGTCTGTCTTAACCAAAACAGAAATATTCCTGAAAAACTGGATTACCACAATTATCCCCATGGTTGTTACAAAAGTACACCTATGTTTCTTAAAGGAAAAAAATGTCAAATAAAAAACATCTCACTAACACAGTAAACTTCTAAAACTATTACTCTAAGGAAATAAAAAACAACAGTCTAGCCATTAACTTTAATCCTTGACTCCATCCTTTACAGATCAATGTCATTTTTGGACATTATCTTGCCATTGTTTCTATATAAAATTAATATGATATCACAACTGTAGTTAACGATCTTGGTTAGAATGATCAATGACTATAATTCATTAATGGTAGGTAAAATGGGGATTAATAAATGCTCTTTAGATTTTCTGAGTCAATAAGATTTTTAACTCCTAGTGGAAGATATCTTTTTTTTCCCCCACACACTGAAAGCCTAATTTCTGTTCTCCTCCCTAACAAATCAGATTTAATTTATTTACTTTTTTATTGAGGTAACAATGGTTTACAACATTGTGTTTTGGAAGTATAGTTTCTCCCCCTTTTAGATAATGTTACAATTTCACACCCACCACCAAAACACCCATAGTCCACCATAATAGTCCATTGGGCTTCTTCCCCAATTTGTTCTCAACCCTCTCTCTTCCCCAGCCCCAATAGTATCAGTTCTAGAGTCAGTTTTCTGAGGTATATTGTTAGTTTTGTTTCTCTATATTCTTACAGACCTCAGTAAAATATCCAAGAATTGTGCCAATAGACCTCAGTAAAATATCCAAGAATTGTGCCAATTTTCAAACACAAAGGTTAGAAAAGATGTAATGAGTTAGTTCAAACCCCTATTCCACCGTCCCCCACTCTAGGAATACTTGAACATTCTGAACTTTCAAAAGAGGCAAAGTCTTAACAGTACATGGATTTTTTTTTACTCATTATCACCTAGAGGGAAGCTGTTTTGAAGAGGCTCAGGTGATCTGGAACTTTCTGAAGTAGCACAGATATTTTTGCCAGACTTGACTTTAAGGTATACTCTGGTCACAGTTATCTTTCTGGCACTATAGAAAAAATAGTTTCAGTATCTCACTTCCCTAAGTATTCATCCCTGTCCTTCCCTCCGGCACACAGAGCATGCAACAGAGTAACAATGTGTTAGAAAAGCAAAATCCAAAAGCAATAAGAGTATTTATTGACTTCATGAGTCTGGCGTGCTAGTATCAGCAAAATACTTAATATCTTGTGAACACAGTAATTTTAGTAAAGCAAATATATAAAATTCCCTCATCTAGTTATATGACTAAAATACTGAATATTATTAATTATTACTTTTTAAAGATTTACATATTCATGTATACAAGAGCTGGGGTACAGGCCAGAGGTTTGAGGGGTGAGAGGATTCACCAGAGACCGAGTGGGGAAGAGAACAGACAGACTGACTGAAATACACGGCTGAGAGGAGCAGCGGGCACCATGTGGGTATCTCCCTGCCTGCTGCACAGGCTGTGGATTGCTTCATAGTGCTGTGCTTAACCCCTTGTGCCCAAGGGAAGCCCCATGAATTTTATTTTATATGACAAATGTTAGCAGCAGTTTTTACACATTTAGAAAAAAAGAACACCATGAAATGAAGATAATCAGATCAAAAATTTTAAATATGAGAATATGCCATGGCAAACAGTACTTCTTATAACCTTAAACTATAACAGTAAATAAGTTCCTTTCAGCCAAGCTTATGATTTCCTTGTGCACCTAAGACCAGTAGTGTTTGGAATAGAATAGTCCCCAACAAATGATTACTATATGAATAAATTTACAAGGTTATGGTAAGCGCCACCCCAAATGAAGACAAAAAAAAGTCTTCAAGGTATACTACATTATATATATATATATATATATAGTGTATAAATGTATATACACTATACACAAATATATATAATAAATATATATATATTTATAGTTCAGAACCTGTAAATTATAGAGAAACACTCTTGTTGGCTGAGATCCATCCATTCAAAAAGCTAAAGGGTTGGAAGACCAGAAAACTGTGACAGTGCAGTTTTTAATCATCTTCCTCATCTACTTTTATAAGAAAGTCCAACCACTACTTCATATTATGAGATAAACTCAAAATAGTTAAAGCCATTAACTAAAAATAAGTGCTAGAGTCATCTGGCAACTATGCAATAAAGAAGAGTGATTTAAGCTACATTATGCTTCCGGCTAGCTGGGAGGTCTACATACCAAAACCGGGTTGGCAGTTTAGTTGTTGAGAAAGTCCTACAAATATTCTAGAAAAACCAGTAGTGGAATTTAGGTCCTCAGGAAAACAGCTTTTATCATCAACAGGTGAAATGTAAGGTTAGGAGATCAAGCATTAAATTAGGGTCATGCACTTCACACTCCATGCATACCTGAGCACTAAGAGTTCTTTATTTAAAACAACAACATCAACTACCTAGAACACTGATCAGTAGGTACTGTACCAGCTGAGATGGGCAAGAGCACGCTTTTCCTTACTATTAAATTCAGGTGTATACTCTTGTTTAAGACAAACAGCATATTTTGAATCTAAGATTCAGACTATGCCTTTTTCTTCTCCAAAGATATTTGGTTTTATAACCTCTACGGATAACTCAAATTCCACTGATTTATAGAAAATACATTGCTTGACAAAATAAGCAGAAAACAATCTCCCAGTACGTTGCTCACTGCCAAAGTTTATACTTCATGGTTCTTTGCTTGGTTTTATTTATGGAGCATTTCCAAGCTAGGCACTCTCCCAGGTTTCAGAGATAGCCATCTCCATCCTAAGCTAGCTTGGGAGACAAAGTGGAAGGCTTCAGAGTGTGCTCCTTCACAGGAAGGACCTCTGAGAGCACAGGGGAGTCAGATCAGGTTTTACGCAGGAGGTGACCATAATTTGGGGCTTGAGGGATGGATAGGAGTATTCTTAGCAGATCAGGCAGAGTCAAAATACTGTAACATGTTTGAAATTTTTACCTCTAATCTAAACCCAGCAAATCCACTGCTTCATTTTTTAAAAGGTTTTTTTTTAAAAGAGCAGTTGTAGGTTGACAGCAAAATTGAGAAGAACTGAGACTTTCCATGAACCTCTTGTCCCCACACATACACAACTACCCTCACTATCAACATCCCCACTAAGGCGGTTCATTAGATATAATTGATGAACCTACATTGACACATCATTACCCTAAGTTTACTTTGGGTCTCTTGGTGATACCATTCATTCTATGGACAGGACAGATATATGATGATATGTTCTACTATTATCATACAGAGTAATTTTACTTCCTGTCATCCTCTTCCTCCACGGGGGGGGGGGGGGGGGGATGCTCACCAAGTAGCTGCCAGTGAATACCAATGATCAAAACTGAACTATTTATTGTTTCAAGACATAAGCAAACTTTCATGAACCTGCAGATCTTACATCTGTCAGCAATGTATCACAGTTCATTATAGCCAACTAATACTCAGAACATCAGGAGAAATGCTCACAGCAGAACTAAAAGAGAGGCCTTAACATTTCTTCAGGTTGGGAAAAATACCATTTTCCTTTTCTACTCTAAATCACTGCTCCCACTGCCTTATTGATAAACTTTATAAATTGCAGGATCTCTATCTTTTGTATATTAAGGTCATAAAGTCTCCACAGACCCTGGTGCTAAGTACCAAGTGGTTAAATTATTAATTTTAATGAATGGAAGTGGATCTATAAGGCCCCTTCATAATCTAGCCCTACTTACTTTTCGAGCTCACTACTGGCTACTCTTTGTCATTGTTTCACATACTCTCTCCTCTTCTCCTCCCCCAATGTCCCTCCCACTGTCTCTCCTTCTCACATGCATGCACAAAAACTGATGCCTCTTTTCAAAAAGCCTGCATTTTGATCAGGAAATCTGAGAAACCTAGTTTCCTGACAGTAAAACTGTGAAATTAAATAAACAAGATTCTTTGTCTAGCATTTACATTTAAACAAAGCTAAGCAAGAAAAATCTACTTCAGGAATTCAACATAAAATGCAATGGTTGTTCTTTCTGCAGGTAGACAATTGGTCTGCATTTGATCTGAACGGTACACCTATACCACTGTTCCAACTGAAAGCGGATCAGAACTGTCTAGGCAGTCGAATGTCGCTCTTACTGGACTGCCTTTTCCACAAAGGAGCTCTAAGAATGACTCCATTCTGGCACAACTGCATTATCAGACATTCTGAAAAGGAGAGAAAGGCAAAGAAACTAATTCTGAGTGTATATTTATGTTTCAGGGCCCAAGTGCTTCTTTAAAATTTATACAATGACTTTTCACATCTTGACTTCCCCAATTATGGCTTTAAACAATGATCCAAATTGCTCAAACTGTGCATATGCTCAATAAAATTTTTTCTGTGTTTTAGAGCAGAGTTAGAAGTCTGCTTTGCAGAGAATTTTTTTTTTTTTTTTGGTGGGACCCTCACCAGCGGCCGGGAACGAACCGGCGCTGCAGAGGCTGCGGGCAGCCTTGCAACCCAGCACTCAAACGCTGTGCCACCAGGGGAGGCCCTTGCAGAGAATATTTTTAAAGGCCCACTAACTTTTCAATCTAAAACTCTTTCCTTCTACTTGCTGAAAGTAGAAAATTTGTCAAAAGAGAAAAATTGTTGATGATGTTGCTTGTTCAGATTAAAATATAAAATATAAAAAATAAAATATAAAAATATATTTTATCTATATATCAAGACCTACAGAATCTTCTAAAAATGAAAGAATAACTTTATGATTGATAATAAACAATACTGTTAGTTGAAAATATCAGTACTTTTTTGGTGTGGGTTGGAGGAGGTATCATTCAAAGTAAAAAGCTTTTATTTAGTTTCTTCCTAATAATCTATCTAAACTGAAGTAAAGGGCATCTTGTAAATAAAGAAGAAAATCATCTATAACTTCAGTGAATTCTTCTAACATCACTCTGACACAATCAGCACCACTCTGGCATCTTTCCCCACACATGGATCTGTTCATATCACCTGGAGAATAACTAGCAGGAGACTGTAGCCATAGCCTGGCCACTAGTCCTGGGTCTGCTAATAATTGCTTAAGTATCTTTCATATCTTTTCACTGTGAGATTTGGGGGGAAAAACAAGAGAAACCCTTCCCTTTGCTTTTCCTATAAACATCATCAGAAAGTACTTAAGACAAAATTTTATCTATATTGGTTTTGATGAAGAAAATTATAGAAAGTTTCCACTATCTGTTAGCTTAACCATAACTTCATAGTGGTTTTAAAGTAATGTGACTGCATATTTTATATCCATAGGCTTATAAAAATATTAATTTCTACCACAGGCACAATTCCCAAAGTTTACAATCATGTTATGTGAAATTATTTAAACCAACATTCCTCAACTGATATGCCAATTTTTTTTGATTCCCAATTTACTATTTTCCTAGTATTTAAATTTTCAGAAGGAATTAAATGTTGCATGGTGCATCACACAAGGTAACTTTATTTATTTATTTATTTTTAAAGATTTGTTTATTTATGCATACAAGAACTGGGGTACAGGCCAGAGGTACAGGGAGTGAGAGGATTCACCAGAGACAGAGTGGGGAGCAGAACAAGCAGATCCATTGAAATACAATGCTGAGGGGAACAGCAGGTGAGACAGGAGAGATCTGCTGCATCATATTGGTTACCTCCCTGGCTGGGGATTGAACTCATGCTGCAGTGGCTTTGGATTGCTTCACAGTGCTATGCTTAGGCCATTGAGCCACGAGAAAGCCCCACACAAGGGAAGTTTAAACACTGAGTATGCCACTTAATTCTCCTTCACCTTTGTGGCTTAGGTTGATCATCAGTGACAGAAGCTGAGGAAATACTATTATGCTGAAACTGTCTGCTGTTCACAGTCCATATTCTTGTTCTTATCAGTAATTCAAATTACATAAACCATCATTAACCTAAAGATTTATTGTCTTACTACATGCCAGATCCTCTGATAGACACAGAGATATAAAGGAAAACCTGTATTTGGCCTCGAATGACTCAGGGTCCACTGGAGCAAAAGACAATTATAATGTGCACAAGCAATGTTAGAGACAGCGTATTACAGAACACCAGGGAAGCACAAAAAAAGCTTCCCAAATGACAATGACTAAGCCAAATAATTTTAGGTGGAGGAGAGCATGCAAAGGAAGGTCGCTGGCGGTTAATACTGCACAGATATGAACTACACCAAATGTTGCAGAAATGTACTCTGAGTACCTAGATCAGAGAGCACCTCCATGCAGCATCTTGACTTTCTCTTGTTGGGGAACCATAAAAGGATTTAAAGTGAAGGTGTTAGGTGGGTAGATTAAAATATTGCATATTTTAAATACTGATGACCTTTCTGGTTTCTATGTGGCCAGCAAATTTTAGGAGAATTAATCTGGAGGCAGTTAAAGGCCAGTAATTGAAAAATGAAGAGGACTGAAATTAGGCCAGGAGGATTTTTTTTTTTTCCAAAGAACACATTAAGTCAGAAGGAGAAAGACCAATACCGGTATCACTTATATGTGGAATACAGAGAAATGAAACAGTCAGATAAAAGCCAAGTCAATAATAAACCCTAGGAACCTGACTGTAGAATTTAGGCTACCAAAGAGGGGAGGGGGAAGGGAAGAGCAGGATGTGGAGGGGACCAAGGGACTATGGTGGAGGACTGTGGGTGCACTGGTAGTGGGTATGGTATGGTAGGACCTGAAGGATGTGACCCTGTATTTCTAAATCATACAACACTATAAATCAGTGTTGCCTTAAACACACACTATTTGATATGCATATGATATGCACAGAAGATAGAATCAGTAGACTTTTAATCACAGGATGTGGGGGAGGAAGTCAGGCGAGGTCTGCAGATTTCTGGCTGAGGTGGTGAAGCCACCAAACAGGACGCAGGAAGAAACACAGTTTAAGGGCAGGTGGTAAGTTTAGAGTGAGCAGTGTTGAGGTGAGTGGGTTACTTCTGAAGTCAGAGCTCACAGAGGGAGAGGACAAGGCAAGGCTGGCCAGTACTTGGGGTGGCAATGAGCTCAAAGGGGCTGGTGACACAGAGGGAGCCTGGAAAGGAACCAGGAGCACATGGCAGCCTAGAGGTTCAGAATGTCAGGAAAACACAAATAATATTCTCAAATGTTGTAGAAATGAGCTTTTAGTCCTAGGGAAAGACTAAAAGACGTCCATTAGATATAGAAAATAGACATACTAAGTATTTTAGTAACACTGATTTCAGTAATGAGAACAAAAGTCAGACCACAATGAAGCAAATGGAAGGGAGTAGGGGTGTCAGAGGTAGAAACAGAGGTAGAAACAGGGTGCAAGGCAGGGTTTTGAGTTTTTGGGTTTTTTTTATGTCAGTTGGAATTGGGCCTTCCTGGTGGCTCAGGAGGTTAAGACACAACCTATGAAGCTGTCCACAGCCATTGCAGCACGAGTTCAATCCCAGGCCAGGGAACTACCCACATGGCGCAGACCCTCCTGTCTTGCCCACTGCTCCCCTCAGCAGTGTATTTCAGTCAGTCTGCCTGTTCTGCTCCCCACTCTGTCTCTGGTGAATCCTCTCACCCCCCACACCTCTGGTCTGTACCTGAGTTCTTATATGCATAAATAAATTTTAAAAAATCTTTTAAAAAAAAAGTCAGTTGAAATCTCAATACCGAGAGAGCCGACATCAATATTGTGGTGACCATCCTTTCATACATTCCTTTGTGTGCACACACACACAAATGCACAGACACAAAGAACAGCATTCACTGTTGATAAGATTATGTGCTAATAAATCATGTAATATTTTTATACCGAAATCACCCTTTAAGTGATCAGAATTGCACACATACACATAAAAGGGAGCAACATGTACGTATAGATCTTTCTTCCAACTCAACCCCAAGACCTGTACGTGACATACATTACCCTTTGGCAAATCTCTGCTACTTCTGAGAAAGTTCACATAGACTAGTCAGCCTAGGAAACAGACACACCCAATCCTATTGATTTTTAGAAGGTGGAGAACAATTACCCACTTGGAATGTTTCCAGGGCATGAAACATACACTCTTATGAGTAGAGCCCTAGCAGCTCTACCTCTGAGGACAAATAAGCTGCTAACAAGGGGGCACTGACAACATACACCCAGAGTGGCACCCAGTGAGTCATCAGAGAGGGGCAAGTTGCACCCTGTGGAGCTCCCACACCTGTCTTCCATGACAAAGAATATAACACACAAAGCTCTCTAGCGTGGTGTTGCAATGTCAACAGAGCTGGGAATACTGGTTCAACTGGCCTAGTCAGTGGAATGGCCACTGGGTTTGGCTTGGGTTCACACTACCACAAAATGGGGCAGGAGGTCAGAATAGTAACGTAGAAAACATGGCCCACATGGACTTTGGGAGAAGAGAGCAGAACATGGGTCATCCTTGCAAGAAGTGGTGCTGTGTCATTTTCTCACAGAGGAGCACAGCTTTCAAGGGGCTTT
This sequence comes from Talpa europaea, assembly GCF_964194135.1. Taxonomy (NCBI): domain Eukaryota; kingdom Metazoa; phylum Chordata; class Mammalia; order Eulipotyphla; family Talpidae; genus Talpa; species Talpa europaea. Next base: position 68,217,230 of record NC_140080.1, read on the forward strand.
ACTCCAGTCATAGGACTTTCCCCTCTTAAACTCAATCCCTCCTCTCACTGCTCTCAGGCCAGCTTCTCTTCCATGTAAGACGTTATCCCAGCAGTTATCAGAAGGGACATGTCTGATAAGGCTTTTGTGTATTAATCACTCTTCCTACATGCACACACAGCAGAAAGACTGACTGGCTGACTTATTTTCAGTAGAATGACCTTAACACATTAATGCTATATCTCTGTATACAGTAGATAATATATCTAATTTTTTTTTTAACTAGAAAATGAAAAACAAAACAACCAAACAATCTAGTTGGAAGGAACATACAAAACTGCTCTATCAACTTGGAAGATAATCCTGTTTCTTGATTGTAATATCAAAACAACTCTTTCTGGATATGATTTTTTTTTTTAAAAAGATTTATATTTATTTATTTACTTATACATACAAGAACTGGGTTGCAGGCCAGAGGTGTGGGGAGTGAGTGGATTCACCAGAGACAGTGGGAGCAAAACAGGTGGATTGACTGAAATACACTGCTGAGGGGAGCAGCGGGCAAGTCAGGAGAGGCCTGCTGTGCCATGTGTGTCAGCTCCCTGGCCGGCGATCAGACTTGTGCTGCAGTGGCTACCAATAGCTTGATAGTGCTGAGACTTAACCCCTTGTACCACCAGGGAGGCCCATCTTTCTGGATATGTTTTAATAAAAGTATACATTAACTACTGAGGTAAAACTAGGTTTCAATTCAGGGGAGGAGAGATCTTTTTCTACCACAAGTACAAAGTTAAGGGAATCCTGAGATAGAGCAGACAAGACTGTGCAGAACTCAAAGTCCAAAGCCTTCCACGGACAGACGAGGTGTTCTTCAGGAGGATGGAGCAAATGTCTGAAGGGCACTTCTGGTTCTCTTCAGCTCAGTTCCCCAGGGAGGAAAACACACAGGTGTTGATGTCCCTCACACATGTCCACTTATAGAAACAAGTGGAAAATGGTCTAGCATGTAGAGGACTTTTCTCTTTGGGGAATAACTTTTGGGTAATAACTGGATAGCATCTTCTCCTTTGCTTGACTTATACAAAGAAAACAATGTATGTTTTCTCTTCCTTCATGTGTCCCCAAGAAGACTCTGGCAATAAACAGTGAAAACAAGTGAATTTTTCAGGTCTTCAGGGTATATCTTTACAAGCAAGGTCACCTGAAAACAAGACATCTGGAAGATACCAAAGGAAAACAGCTGTCACACAATATGCTCCATCTGTCCACAAGAAGACCACTAAGGCTGGTCACTATGTGCCCCCTTTTCATTCCTCAGAGACACATGAACCTGGCAATTTTCCACCATTTATTATAAAGTGGAACAGATTTACTGTAACTGGTGTTCATTTATTGGAAGTCATAATTATTCCATCTTCAGGACTTTATAGAACTACAGATAAGAATTCCTGGCAAAAAGAACCCATTAAAATCTACCCTAAGTATACTATGCAAACAGTGTTCACTGTGGATGGAGAATGTGCTTACAGATTTCATTCTGTCAATAATGATGTGGAGTTTTGTTGCTTAAAACTTAGTGATTTCAGCAGATCTTATACACAATAGTGGTAAGACACAGCTGAGTTCTCAGATATGAAGTGTTTCTACTTCCAGTGAACACGAGTCCAGTGTTCATTGGCTTGAAGACATGGTACATTTACTCTAAGCACAAAGACACTGCACTTTTTCCTCAAGAAGGTGCTAAGTTTTGAAGAACCAGTAAAATTTAGATCTACTAAGAGTAATGCTTTACAAAAGCATTATAGTTTATAAAGCTTCCATATTAAATGCATTTAATATTCACAAACATTATCACCATTTAAAAATGTGGCATTCAAAAAGGATAAAAACATTTTTTTGTAGTTAGTGATGTGAACTGCAGAGGCAAACACTAGAATCTATGACTTCTGACTCCAAGTCTAAAACTCATTCCACCCTCCACAACTACCCCAGAGTTGGCGATTGTACACCTGGAAGGTGATTCAAAATACAGACAGGACTGTAGGCCACAAGCTGTACCTTTTCTCACAAGTTCATCTTGAGTTTGGAAAACTTCCATATATTACTCATTCATATCAGTTAAACTGAGTGAAGAATTGTTTCAGAATCTGAATCCATTCAAAACTTGCCAACTGGAACAATCTCTTCCTTGAATTAGGTCTCCTGTAGATACAGCACTGTCTTACTAGGTATCCTGCACACAGCCAAACTGCGAATTGCTGGATTAAAGGCAATGGCTGGATGTTAGATCCAGTGTTTGAAATTAACCCTGATAGTGAATAGAGATTAAAAAAAGACAATGAGGGGAAGGGATCTCTTAATAGTGGGAGGTACATCCATAGAAACATAAAGATAGCCAGGACCTGTTCTATTTACACATCTGAAAGCCAAGAGCTTAAAGAGTCATTGGGGGCTCTTATTTACTGGGACCGTTGGTGGGCACTGGTGGCCATGTCCACCCTGGCCAAACCATTTATAAAACCAGCCCTCCAAAAAAATTGTTTGCCTTTTGTACCTGCAACTACCAAGTAGTCAGAAAACATGAAAATGTTGCAATGCAGGAGATTCCTAGGAGACTCTGGGAGTGGCCAAGGGGTACAGTGACAGCAGTTGCAAAGGAAGGATTCACAGCAGGGAGTTTTGAATTAAACCCATGGCTGATCTGGTACTTTTGATCTTGTGCTTGGTGAAATGGGGTGCAGGACTCTGCCAAATTCTGCATCTCAGATTTGTGGAAGGTGACTTTTTTGTGGGACTCAAATTTATTGTTTTTACTGTGCCTCAGATGATGCCACTGGTAGTGGACTGGAACTCAAACTTAAGGATGATGATAGTCACTGCATGCTGGTCCCTTCCTGCATTAGGCCCTGGCACCAGTCACCAGGAAGGGATGGATACCATGGGGAACTTCCAGAGAGAGTGACAGGAGATCCCCAGAACCCATGCCTTGCCAGTAGGTCATTCAAATATAAACTTCATTGAGTGTAAAAAAATAAAAATAAAAAAGACAAAGGTATATACCTGGCTTTTCAGTCTATTTACATTTATGTTTTGAAAGTGAGCAATAGATTTTTGTCAATTCATTGCAGTTCCTCAGTACTGATTTCACATCAAGAGCAAGAACTGCACAAATGCCAGTGTATGTGTACTCACATGTGACTGCTAGGTTCCTTCTTTTTTAACAGGGGGTCTGTATGTACTTAGTTGAAATGGAAAAAAAGGTCTGATCTTATGAAAATTATTTCATCATACCTCACCATGTTCAGACAAATGGCTGAATTAAAAATGTGCTACAAACTAATGAGAATATCTCTAAATAGATTTTATTCAGATGTAATGAAGATTTTTCCATGTACAGGAAGAGTAACATCTTATATATTAAAATGAATCTGTACATAACATTTAACATGTTTTCACATGCCAACAAAGAATGGCTTGTCTTACTGGATAATGGATGTGTTGACATCTCAAAGCTTACTGTCTTCATTTAAATCAAGCAAAGCACTTTACAAAGGAAACAAAAAATGTATTCTGGATGCTGCTCTGTGTGACTTTGCAAAAATTACATTTTCCACTTGGTTATGTCTGATAGAATAGACACATTATTTTTTATTATCTAATCTTATATCTGACCTAAAATTTTGATGCTAATTTTTATTTTTGGTTCAACTATTTGCTTGGATTTTCTAATGAAACAATCACATACTTTTCCTTTCCAATGTTTGAAACCTCATTTCCTTTTTGTCTTACTGTATCAATTACAAAATGACAGCAGCAGAGAACGCTTACCTGGTACTCATGTATGTGTACCAGACATGCCAAGTGCTCTTCTTAAGAATGTCATTTCAGCCTTAGCATAGCATACAAGATAGGTACTATTATCTCCATTTTATAAGTGATGAAATTGAGGCACAGAAAGGTTAGGCAAAACATAAAAGATCACATTACCCCCACAGGGTTAAGCCAGGCAAACAAACCTCTCTATACCATCATTTTGGTATAGTATACTCCAGCTGGGGAGAAAAATTCAAGTTGTTAGGGCACTGCTATGGACTGAACATTTGTGTCATCCTCCCTGCCCCACCCTAATATTCACATCTCAAAATCCTAATGCCTAATATGATGGTATTAGAAGGTGGGGCTTTTGGGAGGTGCTTAGGTCATGAGGTGGAGTCCTCATGAAGTAGATGTGAGTTCTTATAAGAGAGACCCTACAGAGTTCCCTACCCCTTCCCACGTGTGAGGACACAGGAAGTAGTCAGCTGTCTGCAACCCAGAAGAAAACCTTCACCAGAACCCAGCCACATCAGCACCCTAATCTGGGATTTCCAGTCTCCAGAAGTATAGACATAGAAATAACTGTAGAAATTTCTGCTGTCTAAAGTTATCCAGTGTGTGTTATTTTGGTATGGTGGCTTGAATGAATTAAGAAAGCCACAGAAGGGAAGAGATGCAAAGTAGGAACCCTTGTATTCTTCTTGACTCTATATTGTTGCTAAGTTTGTTTTGCTTTTCTATTAGGAAGGAGGCAATGAACTTGAACCTGCCAGGAATCACAGAACTGACTCAAACCACAACCTCAACGCTAGGCCAGTCAAGGTGGTACTGCTGGGCTGGTCAAGCGTGCAGATGGTGGTTTGGAGATGCCTGGACACCAGCGGGGCTAGTGACACGGTCCTGCTACGCAGCAACATTCTTGGCAGTTGCCACATGGGAATGACAGAAGCAGAATATCAAAGCCAAGGCAGTTGGTTAGTGGTTCCGACAACAGGTCAAAAGTGTCATCTAATTTTCCTTCTACCTCACCAAAAAGACTACTCACTTATTGTGTAACAGTGTGAGTGTGTGTCTATTTGGGAGGAAAGCAGGGCTGAGGTAAAGTTATATATGCCAGGAATTCAGTAGTTCAGTTGAAATATCTTTGTTCCATAGTTGTATCCTCTGTTAATCCAGACAAAGGAGGTTTTGCTTGAACAAAAAGACTGCTCTCTCCTCAGCCCAAGTCTGCCTTGGGGGCACACAGAGGGCCTTTCTGCCAAGTGCTCCCCTGGGAGGGAGGAGGATCCAAAGTCCTCAAATGGGTGAGCTTTTCATGCTGGATGAGTTCTTGTTAAGACCCTACCTATGTACACTGACAAGGAGCAAGGGAAGCAGAAAGAACGATTACAGTCTCATTCAAAATGCTTTCTGATAGTTGAATCTTCATGATTCACTTATTCTGCCCATAAGAGACTCTGGAGTAATCTCAGGAACAAAGAAATGCATTATTTGCTGTTTTCACCTTACTTATGCAAATGGGTCACCCCCATCTGCTGCCAAAGGGTTATCTTTTAAAACAAACATATCATGTAAGTGAGTTCATTGCTCACACAATATAATCCAAATCCAGAAAGCTAATAAGGTGATCGGACCACTGTGGCAGGCTGCAGGGTGAGAACCCAGTCTTCGCAGCTAGACAGCTCTGGGATTTAATCTCCACTTCATTCCTATTATCCTTGGTATCCTGGCTAATATCCCAAAGCCTTGGTTTCCTCATCTAGAAAAGAAGAGTTTCTATGATTATATGAGATCACGGCTCTGTGATACACTGGCCCAGTGATCACACAGTAGGCCTTTGGTGCCTCTGCTCCCTCCTGGCCAGCTGCCCCCACCCTCTGTGCCACTGCCTGGCACATATTGGGTATTCAATTATTCATTCAATCCTGCTTATCTCCATGGACCCACAGCAGTACTGTTTCAGTACATTCTCTCCTTCCCAGATTCAGACTCTCTATACAGCTGCCGAAACTTAAAAAATAAATGTTGTTAAAGGGTTAGATGGGAAAACAATTAGTAACAGAAGAGAAACAGTGACATACTTCTATTTCAGGGATGAAGGCTAAGGAGGGGAGATCCCAGATCTTGACCTCACATGGATACAATATGTTAAATTCTTAATTTCAGCAGCATTTTAAGAACCACATGCTGTGTAGATATGATGTACATGCAATCTGAAGCAGACCAGCTTTTACAGAGTTGTTTGGATCTTGTAAAATCTGCTTATTCAAGGCATTTATAGATATTATACTTTTATACACGCAACAGAGAGAGAGAGAGAGAGAGAGAGAGAGAAAGAGACAGAGAGACAGACAGACAGAGACAGAGAGAAGAGCCAGCATAGCTCTGGAAGATAAACAAAACTTTGCAACTAAAAGGAAAGTTCCTTTGCTGCCCCCAGAATTTTTCTCCCATGACACACCCAGTTGCTATCAGTCTCATGCAGGATGTGTGGAAAGTCTGTCAACTCACAAACTGTTTAACTTTTCTTTATTTTTTCAATCGGGGCAGTAGCTTGCTGTTTTAGAAATCAACTCATGCTGATTTTCTAGACAGTGTCTGTCTGACAGCCTCTGTGCAAAAAAAAAAAAAAAAAGTGAGAATTTTTGATAACGCAGCATAAAATAGAACTGATTGCCAATAATAAAGACAACAACGATAATGACAAATAACAGGATTTCTCCATCTTGGTTCCACTGGTCTTTTTGGCTGGATAACGCTTTGTTGTGGTGGCTGTTCTGTGCATCTTGGCTATTCAGCAGCATCCTTAGTTTCTACCCATCAGATAATAGCAGCAGCGCCTTCTCTTGGTTGCAACAATCAAAATGTCTCTAGACATTGCCAAGTGTCCCCAGGATGTGGAGATGGGCGCAACGGACACAAAAGAATGAAACCAACTAGTTTGCTCAAATTTGGCTGAGAATCACTGGTTTGTGTTAAAGAAAACCACCATTCTTTTTCTTAAATAAGGAAGTAAAGGAATTAAGAATTGTGACAAATTCCATTAACACATGTTTTGATGACAGTGAGTCAATCTACAAAAATGCCCCTTCTCCTTTAGAGAGGAATATTTTTTATCACAGTATTGAAAATACATGAATATTTAATTCATCCAACTTTCTTAAATTTTGATATAAAGAACAAAGAATTCCTACTGGATGCAGGGAATAAGCAGGTGCCAAATACAGGCAAAGCCATCAAATGTTTATGGTATCAAGCTTTTAGATCCTCCAATCCCTTAGTCCAAATACATTTTTCTGTAGAACATCTATCTCTGATATGCCTGGCAGGCTAAAGAATTAAAAGGATAAGAGTATTCCTACCAACCTAGAAGCCTAGTATCTGACACAGTGGGAAATCTTTTACTTCCTTATTCTATTTATTTTTATGAAGAACTTTAAAAGATTCTATTTTGTTGACATTCATTAAAATTTATTTTATTTTTAAGCAAAAAAGAAAATGCAAGAAGCAAATTAAAACCATTTGGAAAAACTACGCACAAGCCAACGCCTATATCTAGAAGGTGAAAATAAAAAGTTTGCTTCCTTAAAAATGGGTAAGAAAAAAATCTCAGAATTTTCTTTCTCTTTTTTCCCTGTATCTAGATATGAACTTCTACCTCATCAGCATTTCCTCTAGTCTAGCTCAGATATCCCTTATCTTCCATCAGGTGTATTTCAACAACTTTCTATCGGGTTTCTCTCACCTTTCTCATTTTCATTCCAGACCAGTGGGGGAGGTGACGGGGTGGCGGTGTCATGTATTCTGTTTAAAATGAAGATGATGTGAGGGACCCCACCACATCCCCAAGGCAGACTGCATGTCCGTTATTCATCCTACAATTCAAATTCCTTCACCATTTATTTCAAGTTGACTTCTAAACCTTGCTTCCAAAATATTCTTTCCCCCTCTATTCCACAAGCCACTGAAGTGAGCTTCACACTATGGCTGGCCTACAATGGAAACCTTAGTTCAAGCGGGTCCTCTGCCATTTCTTCCCCTGTTCACTTGCGGGCTCAGGCCTCCCACTCCCAGACAGAACTGATCTGACCTTAACGACAGCTTGTGTGCACCTCTACTAGAGCACTCATAATCCCTACTGTCCATGGAGGCTTAGAGCTGTACCTGCTGCTTCAAGGGACTATGGAGATGAGACTTGCTCTCAGGTATCTGTGTAAACCTACCAAAAAATATTTGTCCTGTCAAGATGAATCAATTTCAGTTCAGTCAAAAATACCGGTGAGCCCTTAAACTGCTTAAGCTTGTGCAAGATTCTAGGAGAGAACAGATCATTCTCAAGGAGCCCGTCTCCTATAAAAGACTAATACCAAGACTTGAACAGTCTTGGAAACACAGAAGGAAGAGGAAGGAACTTATCTATGTACATGGTGTGGAAAGTCAGGCAAATCTTCTTGAGGGAGGTGGTGTCTGAGGTGGGATTTCACAATGGGGTGGTAACTACTGTCTGAGCCAAGCATGCAGTAAGGGGGGCAGGCGGGCTCTAACCCAGGAACAAGAGCAGTACTCTGGGCCAAGTGGAACTGTGCTACTGTTAGGCGAGAAGGACCCTGGCATCAGGTAAGAGTCAGCACTTGTGTGAGGAACACCTCTGAAAAGTCCTGACCTGTGGTAAAATAACAGAACTATACTTGAGAAAAAACAACTGATGACAGCTCAGCAGACTGCCTGAAGGAGGGAAGGTGGCACCTGGGTCTTTGGAGCAAGTTAGACACAGAAGGAGAGGTCGAAGGGGGGTTACTTCAGCAGGGATTGTGGAGGTAGCATCATCAAGGCTTGGCACGTGACTATTTGAGGGGCACAAGTCTGTCAAAGAGGAGGGGGCACAAGGCAGGTGTGGTATTAAAATTCCCACCCAAGGTGACTAGCTTCATTGCTAGAGGTGAAAAAGCCAGGATGATAAAATGGTGTGAAAGGTTGTCAGGAAAAACACAACTGCCACTGAGTATTAAAGTCCTGGAATACAAAAGATAGGAGGGAAGAAGCAGATTATTTTAAATGTGTATGTGCTCACTACATTTCCTTTACCTGCAATGATTATAAATACCCATTAAATAAAAGGTCTGCTTTTGTTTATCCTGCTTTTGTTTATCACTTGTTGGCTTACCTCACCAGTAGGGATAAACCCCATGCTCTGTAAACCAGTTCTAACAAGTTGGAGGCCCTGGTAATGCACGCTGACTAAAATCACACTCAGAAGAATTTAAATCCTCTCTCCTCCTGCCCTAAATGTCAGAGGGGTTCACCTGGCACAGGGAGGTGGCTGTTTTCTGTGAGGACACCTGACGAGTAACTTCCCAGATGGGCAAGCAGTGTAACAGAAGATCCGCACAGGACTTCTCTGGAGAGTGAGTCATAAAGGTAAGTAGTTCCAATTCTAAGAAATGCAGGAAAGCGACTTCAGGAAGTGTTACCAGCACTGCAATCAGTTTGGGAACACATTATGCAGTCTATTTTCCGCAAGAAAAAAAGCTCAAAGCAAGTCCTCAAAACTGAAAGGGAACCTTTTAAAAGGCCACACTCCTTCTGAGAGGTACGGATCCAATATGGAAATCAAATTATGAAGTGAGACAAGCCCATCCCACCCAAGCTATAAACACTCCATTAACAGTGTGGTTACAGGCAGCTTGTTCAAACTTTCCACCTGATGTTAATCACATTATCTCATAGGTTAAGTTGTACTTGAACTGGAGTTATCCTTTCAAGCACCAACTTTCCAGTGAGTACGACATACAAACAGAAGAGAGCTAGAAGCAAGTGGCTGAGGAGTATTGAAGCCTCAAATGCCATCACCATTTTGTGGCAGAGTTTTTATTTGCTTTATTTTTTTGATCCTAGATTTTGTTTGTAGATTCAGAATATGATTTGCAAGGATTCAGAGAGCAAATAGGTTCAAATGTGGAAATAGCATCGAGGGATTCTCAAATTTTTATTAAAGTTATTTAACTGAAGTTTATAGATCAGGAAGAGCTACGGAGTAGGGCACCAAACAGCTGTCTCTGTTTCCTCTGTATATGCTCATCTCGTCCCTTTCTGAATCTCCCATCTCTTATTTTAAGAAACTAATAAAAGAATTTTCCTTTCTTTCTAATCTCTCATACACACCTCTTTCCCCATTACACTTAAATCACTGCCAGCGCTTGGCTGGGTCTCTGGAAAGCAGCCACTGCAGCGAGACATCATATCTCCCTTGAGAGCAATCGGCAGGATGGTTCACCCACGCTACGAAGACAGAATCATTTCTTTCTGACAACCTTTTACTAGGTTGTCTCCACAAAGGTTGTCTCTGACAACCTTTTACTAGGTTGTCTCCACAAACACTTAACACTGGACAAAGTAACCCAGTAAAAGGTGGACTGTCAACTGTCACCCCTACAGATATTACTTAAGGATATAAAGTCAAGGATTGAGACCGACTGGTCTTGGTCAGGATACTACTGAAGACTTCTACCTACAACACAACTAACTTTGCTGCTGTGTGCTATGTCACAAAATTTTTTTCCATTTCACTACAAAACTATTTCAAACTTAAAATTAAGGTAATGGAAATGCAAAGTAGCCTTTACCTAGAATTAACAGCTGGCCATATCTTTATCTACTTATGTTTGCTTCTGTGGGGTATTTTATAAATTATAATCACATCTGGCCCTTAAATAATACAGTAGGTGTTTTGAAAAAATTAGGATATTTCCTTGTGTAACTATAATACTAGTATCACAAATAACAAAAATATTTGCCAATATCCTATCATGAAAAACCTTCAATTCTTATTTCCTTGGGTTGTTATTCTTAAGCATTTAGAAGTGAGACTAGAAAGCTATACCAAAGGTTGGTGCCAACACTTCAGTCATTTTTTTCTATAAAAGGTAGAGGCTTACATAATTTCTTTATCCTTGTTTTTGATGCCAAACTCAGAGTTCTTTGCTTCTTTGCGAAAGAATCCAGCAAAGAGGCTGCTGGTCAAGCATCCAGATAAGGATTTTTTTAGTTATGGTTGAATAGAGGGAAAAAGAGAGATTTCCAGCCTGGTTCTCCAAAGAGGAGGGGTGAGTCTATCAGGACAGGGCCAGAGAACAGTGTCATGGTGTGTTTTGGGATGGACTACAATGGGCAGGTAGCATATCTGATTAGCATCTTAAGTCTCTAGCCAGGAGTGTGCATTTTAACATGCTAATAAAACCTAGTCTACTTTGGTCAGGAATTTTTCTAACTGTGCATATAGGATACTTAGCCCTTCCCCCCAATCCACCCACCCAACCTCCTCCTCCACGAAATTGTCAGGACTTAGCACTTTCTGTCCAGGTATGGTGCCTTTGCTCAGTCTGGTGGGCCAAGTGGTTTAAGCATAGGTAATGACTGGACACTCATTTGGTCCATCTGTTCCCACAGGAAGTTGGGCAATGCTCGAACATTCTACTGCTGGCAACTTAGTTCACCTGGGCTATCTCATTATGAGTTAAAATTTTGTGACAGCTATATCTCTGTAGTGGCAGGAACGGGCACAGTGCAGGTTTTCTTATCCCATGCAGACCGGGTAAAGGAGGTGTCAGAGCCCTCAGGGGTTTTGCAGGTCTTTTATTGGGGCTCACCAGGCATATGGCAGGCAGGGGTGCTGGGGGGCCGGGAGGCTGGCAGCCACCCAGCCCCCAGCAGGTCTTCATTCTGGGCTCTCCGGCCTTCTCTCAGCTTCTGCTTCTCTTGTTTCTCTCTTGGCTTCTGCTGGCATCCCTGTGACGCCGCCCTTAAACGCACAGTCTCAGCCCAAGTGAATCCCATCTACCTATGCCCACACCCTATTCCAGGTGCCCGCCATCAGGCATGCATTCAGGACCACAAGGATCCTTCATCTATCCTGATGGCGGGAGGGCAGAAAAGCCTGACATTTTTCCTTACTCTACAATCTCCTTTACACCTGACAACAAATAATGTTACAGCAGCTGCCAAAAACTATAACATCAAGTAAAAAAAGTAGGAAGGAGAGAGAAATATATGGCAGAGAGAATTTCCCAGACACCAGGCTACTATTACATGACTTAATTATTTTCACCCTCTTTTCTCTTCTGAACCATTCCCCATAGTCTAGGAAAGGTTCTTTGGACACCATTATTCTTTAAATAGCCTCTCACATCTATGTACTCTCACTGGAATTTTCTTTAAAACATCTTTGAAAAAAAATTGTTGATCTTTGCTTGCTGTCACACCTACCAACTCATTTTAACCTGTCTGCAATCTAATTTTCCTTCTTTTTATTCACTGAAAGTCCCCATTAGAAGATGATCGACTTTCTCAGTCACACTTAAAAGACCCTTTCCCCAAGCCCCCAGCCCTAGCCAGAATCTACACATTGCCTTCTCCATCCCAAGGGGCTCTCCAGGAGGCTCTTCCTGTCTTTGTTTTCTTCCTGGTAATTTACTCAGAGAAAGGAATGTCACCTGGATGCAAAAGACTTATAAATCTGGAAAAGGTAAAGACAGATCTCTACTGAAGTTTTCCCTAGAGTCAGACTACAAATAGGGAGCTATGTGGAAAAAGGAGGGAAAAAAATACAATCTTTATTACTGTCTAATTCTAAAGGATCTCTCATCTCTAGGATCGTTATGTTTTTCACATGGAAAATGTCTTCTTGCACTTAACAGACAGTGGTGAGGGAAGCAGGCTCTGGAGTCACATATCCCGAGTCAAATCATACTTATTAGCTATGTAATATTACAAGATACTTAATATCGCTAAACCTCAGTTTATGTTTGTGCAAAATGCAGAAAATAATAGAATCCATCTCCATTGGTTTGCTGTGAAAAACATGAAAGTAAAATGCTGAGCTAACAAAGAATCTAGAAAATATTAAACAATGAGTAAATTTTAGTTATTGCTAACTATGATCTAAACATTCAATTATGAAAAGTGGTTCTTATTAGCTAACATTTATTACTGGCAAAACTGGCTGGGATAATATTCCTTGGCATACTACATTCATTCTTGGTACTTTCAAAAAGAAAGTTTGGTTACTTTCCATTTTATCACATCAGCTTTGCCCCATGTAATAGGAAAAAGTACACAAAGTGTTGTTCAACACTAGTCATTACTTTTGTAAATGGATGATTCATGCTAATTAAACTTGCAACCCAGGAGAATAAAATTAGCTTGTTTCGACATTTCCTTTTGTTCAGTAATTACAATTCAAGGTTATGTTAGATACCACATTACTATAATTTTGCCCGAGAGACAGACACTGCACATCCTGCATTTTTAAAAAAAGGCACTGCTGATACAAATCCAGGTGCTTGCTGAATAAGGAACTTGCAGACTTTATAAGCAAGTCTTATCTACCTTGTGCTCCACTGTCACTTATTTCTGTACATATTACAGCTAGGAGGGGAAGTACTGAGATCATTTTAGCTTGCTATGGATTCACCGAATTTGCAGGAAGATGACAGTTAAAAATAGATGTCAAACGTGGCTACAGTTTATTTCAGATGCTTATGTTCAGCTTATGAACAGCAATCTGTTCACCTATGATGACCACAAGCATGGCAACAAATGATTTAAATTCTCATAAACCCATTCAGAATTCCGCTATTTCTCAAATTGGTGGAACTTGGGTCTACAGACACCTCACATTCTGACCATTTGGTTTCTCAATACTGTCTTTTTTGGGGTGGTTTTCATAAGAGAGGTGAGAATGAGGAAATGGCATTTATTTAGTTCTCATCTGTGCCAAGTAGTGTTGAGTCATTTACACGAGCCAGATCTCAGAGAACTCTCATGACATTCTTGAAGGTAAATCTCGATTTCCTCGATGGGAAACTTGGAGCTTAGGATTGGTAAATAAAAATCCACAGGCAATCGCATATCTAGCCTGAAGGAAACATGCCAAATTATGAATACTAAATTAGGTTTAAGGCTGTAGAAGGGTCAACATGAATAAGGGGACCTGAGTCCCCAGCTTCAGTGGTAAATAAGTTGAGTGGGCTTAAGTGACAACCCTGAGACAAAAGATATCTCATGAATGGAAATGTGAACTGTAAAATGGAAAATCATCTATCTTTAGACACTCTTAGCTATAATTCATTTGTATCAGGTTTTTTTTTTAAATTTTCAAAACGGATTTTGTTAGTTTGTTTAATAAGTCAAGATATGGGGGCAGGCACAAGGTGAAATAGCAGCGGCTATTTCAGGCAGACAATAATTTAGATGGTGTAAGAATGCAGAATGAAAAAAAGTCTGAGATCAAACTGTATGTTCTTTAGGAAATCTTTGCACTTGGAAAGCAATGGGAAGTTAAAAGAAGTTCAGATAAGACTTATTTGTGGTGTCTTTTGAATAAAACTGTGTGAAAGTAACAATCACTCTTCTAAACACTGCCAATTTTTTTTTGAGTGGTTTCTCCACTGTTAGCAAAATATGTGATGCTGACTGAACACATTCTCTTGGATTCAATTGTTTGTTATGCTAAGAAAATGCCTTTTATACAAAAATGAAAAACTTACTTTGTCAGAATGAGGGAAGTCTTTATTTTTTTCTCCAAAGCACATGTAGTAATTTCAGAATTCAGAAAAGGGAAATTCTTCTTATTAAGATATCATAGTGCTATTTGATGAATCACAAGGTTTAATTTAGTTTTATGAAGTTATTTCTTTCACATGAGGAATTTCATTAAAAATCTCTGATGGTGAAAATGGGAAAGGCACTCAAATTGTGCTATCCTAAAAATGCTCAATTTTACTACTTTCTAGAATATATATGAATAGAGCTGTGTATGGCTACCTGGGCTGTGAACTGCACAAGGAACACCATTTACACAAACTGCAAAATGAGGCCATTGCCTGGAACAGGACCACTGCCTTGTCTGAAAGTACATTCTGACTGAAAAGAATGGTTGCCACCTATTATAGAAAATAAGGACATAATTGAAAAGGGAGTGCCAGTGCATGTTATAGAGCTACATGAGCCATCTTGTACCCAAATGGCTATTTTTGGAAAAATTTGAGCATCAAAATAAATTAAAACACACACAATAAAGTGAGAATCCATAAGTCCATACTAATAATAGGTAAGTAAAAAGATAAGCAGAAAAATAATTAACAAATATAAGGATAAATGGAATCAAGTTAGAAATGCACCATTTTACCACTTATTAGTAAAAACTTAGACAGAAATCATCAAGAATGGCTCATAACAGGGGGAGAAGAATTAGAGAAAAAGAATAGGATTATTAAAGAATCTCAAATTGTCTCCCTTCAAATTTTTCAGTAATCACGAAGTAAATTAAACAGCAGAGAGATCAAAACCCTAACCAACAAATCAAAGTCAATGTCACCAACCAGGGTCAAAGGGGTATCGTGACTACAATGTGCCTGCAAATGTGATCCCTAAGCAGGACATATCACATAGACAGCAATCCAGAAAGAATGCAAAACTAGATCTAATCTAAGGAGACTGCAAAACTAGAATTGAGAGCTATTCTAGAAAACAACTTGTCTATTTTCTTCAAATTGTTTACATCAGGAAGCATAAGGAAGGTTGAGCATTTGTCCTAAATCAAAGGAAACTAAAGAGACATGATAATGAAATACAATAAGTGGTCCTAGACTGGATACTGTCCTGAGGAAAATATGCATTAAAGGACATTATGGGAACAACTGAAAAAACTGGAACATGAGCTGTAGATTAGATAATAGTATTAAATGTCTCTTGAACTTGTTAACAGTACTGTAGTTACATAAGAGGACATCCTTGTTCTTAGGAAATACATAATGAAGCACTAGGGGGGATATATGCCGACCACTTCAAATGACCCAGAAAAAATAAATTATGTGTGTGTATCTATGTGTATAGAAAAAAGAGAGGGAGAGAGAATGATAAAATAAACATGGCAAAGGGATGTTAAAAATAGGTGAAACTGAGTAAATGGCATAAGGAATATATTATCCTATTGGGTTTAAAAGAAGTTAAAACAGCAACAACACCAAAAATGGCAGTCAAAACAATGTTGAGGGAACTCAGTTGTTCAGCCTGCTTTAATGAACAGAAAAGTAATTCAACTTATAATTAGTACAAGATAACAGTGTTAAATCTTTAGAAACATTTTGTTGCTTCATTATCATAATCATCACCATGAACATTTATGGAGCACTTTCTAAATGGTAAGCACTCTGGAAGGTGTTTTACTTGTATTGCTTCTTTTAATCTTTACAACTACCTTAAGAGAAAGGTACTATAACTAACCCCATTTAATAGATGAGGAATCTTAAGGTATAGGAAGATTAAGCTAACTGACCCAAAGTAATACAGACAGAAACATCAGAACCAAGAATCCAATTAGGTGGCTTACAAAGCTGGTGAGTTTCATTCTATGGTAAACTTATTTAATTATTGCTTATTAATTTTCCTCAAAGAATAAGGAAAGAATCTCAACTCGGGTGATTCTGACAAATCAGTAAAATATGCATGGATAATGGTTTCTTCTACTAATTAAAACTGGAGCACTAACAACCCAGAAAGACAATATTTTTGGTCTCCACAGTTTACACTTTCTTTCTTCCACAGATTGAGCTTGTTAATAAATATGTTGTTGAAATACTTTGAAATTAATCTTATCACTGAGAAACACTCTATAGATAAATGCACAGAGGAGAAGAGATTGTAAAATTATGAGAACTCCTTAAAGAAAATCTGTGCAAAACAATGTATTTTATAAACATACAAATATGTATATATATCTTTGTCCAAGTAAGTGTTGTTGTTAAAAATAACTATTTGGAAAGTTGTCATAATAGTTGTTGAATAAAATGATGAAATACTTTTTCATCCTAATATTTATTATTTGAGATACAAAAAAAGAGAAATTAATCTTATCAAATCTCTCAGAAACTAGAGATATGTGGCCTTTGATATGGACTGAATATGTCCTCCCTAAATCAGATGTGGAAGTGTAATTCCTAATGTGCTGGTATTTGGAGAGGGCTTTAGAAGATTTCTAGGTCATGAGGATGGAACCCTCATGAATGGGGTTAGTGCCCTTCTAAGAAGGGACAGGAGAGAGATGATCACTCACTTTCCCTCTGCACCACATGAGGACACAGCAAAAGGATGATCTGCAAACTGAAAGTGGGCCCTTACCATACACTGGATCTTCCCAGGCCCCAGAAATGTGCAAAATAATTTCCTATTGTTTATGATCCACCCATTTTATGGTATTTTGTTACAGCAGCCTGAACTAAGACAGCCGTGTTTTAAGTTTTCCTTCCTTCCTTTAATATATTTTTTCCTCCTTTCATGTAAAGTGATGTGTTCCAAATGTCCATGGTTCCTTTCAGTGTTAGCATTTCAATTATACCTTAAAAAAAAAAAAAGTATCCGAAAGGTGACTGGTTACCTAGCTAAGTGTACTATCATCTTCCTTGCAGATACATAGTAACTTGTTGCACATGCCCTACCTTTCTTCCCTACCTTTCTTTTATTGAATGGCTATCAATAAAATAAGTAATACATAAAATAAATGAAATATATTTAAGACATTCCACTTTTACAAGTACTTGTAGGTATTTGGGGAAAATGTATCTAACATTGTGAATATCCATTCCAGAACAAAGGGTTCCTAACCTTTGTTGCCTAATTCAACCATAGGAGGAGCTTTTAAAATCCTGATGCCAAAACCACACTCAGAACCAATTACTCCAGAATCTCGAGAAGAGCCCTGGGTATCTGTCATTGTTAAAGGTCCCAGGTGAGTCTTATGTGTAGCCAGGTTTGAGATCCCTAGATGGAGCATTTATAGCCTTAAAGAATTATAACTTGTGTGTACACATCAAAAAGATTCACAGAGGTCTTGTAGAATTGGTCTTACCGGTTACAGAGTATACACTTCAATCGGCAAAGGAAGTATATATGTGCAACAGGAAAAGGTAACAGAATGAAGACTGAGGACATGTGCCAAATGAATATGATACCCTGTCAGTATATTGGAGCCCCCATGGGGACAGCACTCTCCAGATGCAATGAAAGAGCAAGGCTGAGAAAGGCAACTCCATAGGGTGCATTGCGTACATGGAGAAACCTCCAATATGTCCAGGAAACAGGGTAGTGACTAATTTAGCTGAGGTGGAAGGTTCACCTTTGGTCTACGTTAGTGTAGTAGATCAAAACCAGTCTCCTGGAGGAGCTTAAGCAACAAGTCAGAATCCAGTGGTAGTTTGGAGACTCTAAAGATATTTGAGTAAATGATCAAAGGAAAGCATTCCTTTGGGAAAAATGACTTGACCGAGCCATTCATGATGGGTTTGGGGGAAAAGTCTATTAATGGAAGAACACAGCAGATTAGGTAAAATCATATATATGAAGAAGTACAATCTTTTAAATTGCTTTTCAGTTTTCTATAAAAGAGAGGAACCAGAATAGCATGTATCTCATCTATTGTAGGAACACCTTGCAGGAGACAAGATATGTGTCTATGTATGTATGTATATGTATGTTTGTGTATGTGCTTCATTCTCTGCCCCTTTGGCCTGGTTTCTAATCTCACATTTGTAATACTTTTCTGCAGCTTTATGTTCCTTCTTTTTCCAATAAGTCTTCTCCAACAACTAGGAAATATAATTCTAGAGGACAAAGTTTTAAGTCATGGAAATTCTTTCTTGTGTATATACACACACACACACACACACACACACACACACACACACACACATGAGCTCTGAGAAGCTAAGTGCTCCTTAGGCCACATCAGCAATTGACTCATAGGAATGAAAATGGGTTAGAACCATTCATTCAACAAATACTGGACACATATCATTTGCTGCTATTCAAACAGTGGTAATACAGCAAGGTCCCTTTTCCAAACAAACAACTCTCTGGGCATTACAGAGGTTCCACTTAAAAATCCAGAGCTATGCAATTTATGTTAATTGACTAAAATGCCTTGCTTCAGATTTTCAAAAAATTAATAGTAATAGAGAAAAAGCCAAGACCCCTTAAATAATGAACTATAGGTATCAGAAGAAAATATAGGAAGTATAATTAAAAAAACAAACTGCATCTGTAACCTATTATTGAAAATGTATTCAAGTTACTAGATATATCCTAAGCTGGAAAAGGGCTGCGCATAGAATGCATTTAATAGAAACTAATTAAATGGCATTGTTGAACCTAATGGAGTTGACTGAAGTGAGAAGGCAACTATTACCCTACTTTAACAAAGCAGTGAGGTGACTTCAGCTGCCTGTGTTCCAGATGCTTTATTGCAAAGAGGCACATGTTTAGGTATCTGAACTGCCAATCTAAAACTTTTAAAAGCAGGTCACAATGCTCATGTGTAAATTGGTATCTTATGAAATCATGATATCAAAGTCACTGACAAAAGCAATGTTCAAGAGACCCTAGTACACAGAGGTTGGGTACACATGTTGACTGTCTTTCCAAAACAGCAGAGATATGTTTTCTTTTTGCAAATTTTTCAGTCTATAATTATTTCAAAAGAATCTGCATTTTAGTACATGCATTAATTAGAAATACCTATGACAAAACAAAACTGAGCTTTCACTAATAAAATTACCGCACAAAAGTGTTGGATTCTTTTTTCTCCAAGTCATGATACACTCCAGTTTATAGATAATTCCTTCCTTCCTCTGTCTTTTCTTGCCCCGAGAGGAGTTTTACCTGCATAATGTACCGGAATCTCTATCTTTGGCCCAATGACATAGTGCCCCTCCTCCAAGCTATGGGCAGTGATGGTGGTCCACTGACGGCATGAATGGATCAGAAGGTAGTCATTTTCCCGGAGCCCTTCTATGCATTCTCCTAGAAAATATGATTTTACATAAAAAACTTAGAATTAGGATGTGCTTATTCCATTCTCTGCAATAAAACTTAATTAGTTAAAACTTCACTAATACAGAAATTGAGAGTTCATTCCAAGATGAGTTCAATTTTGAATCAGTAATAAAATGCGCTCCCATACCAGCTTGACAATTACACACAGGAGTCCATAAAAATGTCTCCCACTTATTTGCAAAGAGATTCTCAAAAACCAGACTCCCAAAGACATTCTCAAAGAACTAAAGGGTTCTATTTTACTAATAAAACAGTTATTAAATGCGGACAATACACTAGGCACTACTCAGATTCTACACATATACATTTCAAGTTATCAAACACTGTAAGATAGGTGTTGCTCCTTCTTAACAGGTGAGAATGTTAAGTGATATGTCTAAGTCCACAGATTCAATAAGCAAAAAAGTGGGGGTTCAAGCCTAGGTCAGACTAAATCCAAAGCTTCTGCTCTTAATCACAACAATACAACTAGCAAAACCAAATAATAAACATTTCTCTGTTGAAATAGTACTTGAAATTAAATACCTATATCTCCTTTTAAATTCAATGTTCTGCCAGTTCTCTCTGGCCTCCTACCAAACCTACCAATCAATTAAAAATAATGAAGTTTTATAACATACAAATGAAATGTTTTTCATTTTAATATTTTCTGAAGTACCTTTTTAGCATTTGAACCGGTGACAAACTATTTCTAAAAAGAAATCCATTTCCTGAAACTTTAAAGATGGCTTTTTAAAATGTTGAAATAATCTAACCATTAATCCTGGTTTAATAACTTTAAATACTCATTAAAAAAATACCTGAGCAGGTTAATTCCTTTATACAGAAAACAATTAGCCTTCCTTATTTTTGATGTGTATTATCTTACAGTATACAAAAGGGGATAGTGATTGAACTATGTTTTGAAATGGCATTTACAGATCCCTCAAAAATTTTTAAGTGTTTCAGTATTTTTTCAATAAAAAAGTAGAGGAGGCTGTAATGATCAACTTGGTTTTACAATCATAAACCATACAATTTGTCTTCAAACAATAAAGCATGAATCTTTAAAAAGACTTAATGCAAAAATAAATTTATATCTTTGTTGCAGGAGATACTGAAATTGGGGGGTGGTGCAAGGAACAGGATGTAAGAAAAAGAAACAGGCCTGAGGTGTAGGTCCTCTAGCAGGGTAAAGGTCCAATTAACCAGGGAGGATTTTTCAAACCAGATTCCCAGGCCCTTCACTTTGGAAGGACCAAGTTCATAAAAACATATCTCAGTGAGGCCGCTGGTACTCATGAACCCTTTACATCCCTCAAGCATGTTAAGGCAGGAAAGAAAAATCTAGACCCACTATCTCATACTCCTCCAAACTCTCTCCCAGGAAGCAGAGGGTAGTTAAGAAAAGGGCACTTGCACAGCAGGCGGGCATTAAGAGCAAGGGTGTTAGAATCCAGTGGATTTAGTCTATAAAAGCTCTGCTCCTGCCATGTGTGGTCCTGGGCTGGAAGCTTCTTTTTTTTACCCAAGGGATGGAGCCACAACACTTCTGCTTGACAGAGTAGTTGTGAAGCCATGGTAATACCAAGGGAAAATGTGTAGTGCCAATGTCTACACAGCCAGGGAAGATGTCTGGCATATCATATTAGGAATGATTAAGAAATTTAAGCTATTAATTCTATTGTAAGCTTAACCTTGTAAAAACACAGTTTAGGTCATATTATCCTTTTACAGGTGAGGAAATGACCTACAGAGCAGTCAAGAAGCTTGCCCAGAGTTGGGTAGCCATGGACTTTGGGATTTCTCTCTACAGCATCCCCTTGCTATTTCAGCACCACACTGGTCTTTGCTTTCAAAATTATCAACAGTAATCCAAAAAACAGGGAGAACTTGACTTTGTATTACAAGTTTCACTCGTTTACTCGATGAATGACAAGCATTGTTCCCAACATCTGGAAAAGACATCAGTGAACAAAACAAAGATTCCTGGCCTGGAATGCTTACTATTCAACAGGAGGAAGATAGTCACACATTAACAAGAAATGAATGATTAAATTATGAATTAGAAAGTAAAAGGTCAACGGGGAGCAAAAGTGCAATTAAAGTCCTCGCTTAAGGTCAAGATATAAGGTCCAAGATCTTAAGATTACAGGCGCTTGGAAACTGTTTTAACTTTAAAAAGAAATATGAGAAACCAAGTTATCATAGGCTAATTTATATAAACAAGAGTTAAATTCCTACAGCATATTTTTGGTCATAAAAGCGTCACCAAACTTCTAAATAAACACCCAAAACACTTCTAATATGAACCGATCCTTTGTATTCATTCATTCATTCATTTTCCCACCTGCTTATCATAGTAGTGGGTAACAGAGGCTATAGCCTATCACAGCACCTCAGGGTTCAGGAGGGACCCAGTCCTGGCCAGGATGGCCTTCCATTGCAGGGTGCACTTACACACACACCCACACTCACACTGACTGGCACAACTGAAACACGCCAAAGACTCTAACATGTACAGGTTTGCGATGTTTGAGCAAACATCAGTACCTGGAGGAAAGCCAAGCAAGTGACTTCAATCATGAATTGATTCTTTTCCTTGACAAGGTTATAACAAAAAGATGCTGAATGAAATGATGTTATTTGAGGACCTGCTGTAAAGGGTAAGATCACTGAGCAGAAATACAGAGCAGTACACAAATGTGTCATGTTCCGATATTCCTTATTCATTTATGCAACATTACTCCCTATTTAGACTGCTTTTTAAACGACTTTTATTGAGCTATAGTTGATAGACTATACAGATTGAATGTGTAAAATTGAAGGTCAACAAACACTTAGCATTTTTATGTACAAAACATTGGGGGAGTGGGCAAAAAAAAAATTACAAAGACAACTTGGTTCCTGCATCCAAAAGTTGACAATCTCACTGGTGAGATGTGTACATACATAATTTAATGTAAGACATGTGTGTCTATGCAAGAGGAATAAGAAATCTTGAGTAGAGAAGGAGACTTTAGCAAAAAAGATCAAGAAAATGTTAACAGGAATATATAGCATTTCAGCTGGTCCTTCCTTGATGGATGACTTGGGTTCAGATAGAAGGCGACAATGGGGAGCCGCTGAAGGGTTTTGGATAAGAGAATGGCCAAAGCATGCTTTAGGAAAACTAATCTGGCAGTACTATAAAAGAGGGATTGGAGAGCAGAGAAACCTGAGCCATGGGGTAAATGCAGAAAACTCAAGAGGGAAAACACACAGACAAGAAGAAAAACGTTTTCTGCACTAAATTGTTATATCATAAAAACTGTTTTAATTTTATTCCACAGTGGGTTCTAAAAAGGCAGCCAAGAAACAACTGCAGTCAAGTTAATCAAAATAAAATTTAATGTTAAATCCAACTGCTAGCTGATGTAGTAAACACTCTATATCAAGAGGATTTAGAATGATTTTCAAAGCCATAAAGTAGAAGAAACCCATGCTTATTTTTGAGCTTATGCCTTATTTATTTTTTTTAAACAACTAAACCAAGTGCCTGCTTTAGGCAAAATAGGTTCCACAAAAATTGTCTAGAAATAAAACAATATAATCACTTAAAATATCCTAGGGTAAACCACTAACAGAGACACTACATTAAATGAATTCCTAACAATTTCTGTGATATAATTGTTCTGTTGCTCAACTACTCTGTATAGTCTATTAAAACTTACATATTTAGTTCAAAATACAGTAACAAGAATTTAAAAGAACTGTGAACTAAATCCCAAAATAAGGAAATGTTATCCTGACATTTCCCTATATGTAGCATGCCTCCAGGATATGCTTTATTTGGCTGGTTTTACCTTAACCCCTTCAACATTAAGTTTTACACACCTGTTAAGATCATTTTTAATGCTAGGATAACTAGACTCTATAAATCCTTCCAAGTAAATTTCCTCTAAAAAAAAAAAAAAAGCACTTTAACATTTAAAAGAAATATAACCTGGACATCACAGATTCTACTCCTTTGGCTGCTGGGCGAATATCATCTCCTGATTCACTTTTCTCTCTCTCATTACCTTCAGTTTTTTCCCCCTTTACATTAGCTGTAGCTATAGACATTTCTTAAGAGTTCATGTTACACGATATTCACCTTTTCTCACTCCTTTAAATCTTTCATACGTCTCAAGGTCTCAATTAATTACAGATAAATCCTAAAGCCATTCTACCATTTTTTTACTTCTATTCTGAACTCCTTATTTGGATTTTATCTTCTACACATTTTCACCTGATGTAGAATGGATGAGCCATTTATTCAAGTATCACACATTCATTCAACACACACTCATAAGGACCAGCTATGTTCTAGGACCTGACCATACAGTAATGAAGCAAGTGTATGGTCTCGTGGAGCTGAGCTCCTGGATAGATTTTCGATCTCATTTTTTACTCTTCCAATTTGTTTAAATATTGCTGCAAATTTAGTATTTAAGAATACAGCACTGCTCATCTTATTCTTCTGCTGACTTCTGCCTTCAGGAATTCCCATGCATACAGAAGGAGGTCTGTTTCCTTGACCCCCTCAAGGTCCCCAAGATTTGTTTCAAAAGCCAGCTAACCTTACATCCCCCACTTCAGACATCAGAGCCCAAAGAACCCATTCTCTATCTCACGGCACACTAGCCACACTCACACACCCGCCAAACTCACATACCCAAGCCCTCTTTTTCATTCTTCCTTTAACCTGAGCCTTTCTCTCCTAACCTCTATTCACTCACTATTCATCCTATTCATTCTTGAAAGGCCAGTTCCAGTGCCACCTTCACAAATGTTTTCATAGTAGGTATTTTAATAATTTTCACTTAATTTGCTTTGTTTATGTTCTGATCTGAATCTATAAATTTCTTTCAGAGCTCTGGGCACAAGCAACTTAGAATGACTTTTTAAAATTTATATGTATTCAAATGCCATTATAAAAAATAACAACACTGTTGTTATTTTATTTGGTTTTTTCCTTTTAGAATTGGTCTACACATTCATCAAGTTTGAGAAATTTGGTTATACAGATTAAGAAACAAAGATATTCAACTACTGTTAGATGAGCTCCTCTCTAAATCATATTGGCTTAACAGTAGTATACTCACTTCTCATGGTTTTGCTTTGCTTTTTTGAATTTTCTAATATAATATTTTCATTTATTTTGAATTATTACCCCCATGGAATCTTATTTTTTATGCTGCTTATAACTTTAAGCTGTGAGCAAACTATAGAACATTACAATTAAATATATCTGAATTAGTATATAACTACAGTGCCTTTATATATGTCACATATGTGTCTGAATCAGTTTAAGTAGCTATATAACATCTGTTCTAGTAGAATCTAAAACCCAACATAAAAAAAAATATGTGCCATTCTCACTGGTGTGAGATGGTATCTCATTGTAGTTTTGATTTGCATTTCTCTGATTGCAAGTGATGTTGAACATTTTTTCATATGCCTGTTGGCCATTTGTATTTCCTCTTCGGAGAAATTTCTTTTTAGCTCTTCTGACCATTTTTTGACAAATGTTGGCGAGGATGTGAAGAAAAAAGGAACTCTCCTGCACTGCTGGTGGGAGTGCAAACTGGTCCAACCACTATGGAAAGTGGAGATCCCTCAACCTACAAAAGATAGAGCTCCCATATGATCCAGCAATTCCACTCCTAGGTATTACCCAAAGGACACAGAAACATCAATTCCAAAGAGCACCTGCACCCCTATGTTTATAGCAGCACTATTTACAATAGCTAAGCTTTGGAAACAACCCAAATGCCCAAAAATAGATGACTGGATCAAGAAGATGTGGTACGTATACACCATTACTCAGCATTCAAAAAAGATAAACACATGCAATTTGCAGCAACATGGATGGCGCTGGAAGGGATCATGCCCAGCGAAATAAGCCAGAAAGAAAAAGAAAAATACCGGATGGTCTCACTCATAGCAGGAATCTAGAAAACTTAAATAAGGGACCAGGAAAAAGAATAACTATAAGAAAGAAAAAATCAAAATCAACAAACAACTATGAACCAGAGACACACTATGGGGGTGGGGGTGGGGAAAGGTGGGATTGGGGTTAAAATAAGGGGGTTGCAATTGTATGGGGAATATAAAAATAAAATTAAAAAAAAAACCAAGATATTGTTTTCTTATTTTTAAGCATGATATGAAGTATGAGTGTACTCAGATGGTAGATGAATTTTCTGTAAGGTTGGGCTAAATCCAGAAAACAATACTGACACATACCAATGTGGGGTTTGGGTTTTGTCATGCTCATGTCTCACAGAGAAATGTGTAATTTTATACAATTCTCTTAGGTTGCATTGTGATTTTGGCAGATAATATATGAGAATGATTTTGATTTCTACATATGTGCCTTTGTGCATGGTATTGCACGACAGAGTAATAGTTCAGTTAACAGCGTGGGGCTGTATCTCCACAGCAGGCTTGCACTTGCAGTACTTTCAACTCCAACTTTCCATTTGCATATCAAAAATATCACCTTCTTTTATTGATGTACTTTTCTTTTCAAGTTGTGCTTTTATCCCCAATTAGCTAGGCTTTTTCTTAGCACACTGATAGAGCCTGCCTGTAGAGGTTCCTCACAGTAGACTGACTAATAAGGTCCCACTGAAATAACCTGATTTGTTAATATTTGTGTAACAAAAATCAGTTTACTGAATGTGGCACTATTTTTATCTGTTATGGATAGAAACTGTCCCATAGCTAAATCAGCCAACAATGGATAAATTAATATATGTATGACATCTATGTTGTTACTTACTACAACTCTAACTTCACAGTTATGCACTGTTTTATTTTACCCATGTTAAAAGGAAAGCTGGTGAAGTAATAACATCGTACCTACTTCCTCTTTGTAAATAAATAGTGTTGCCTAATTTTAATTTTTTAATTATGTGTTTACTTGACATTACAATCTTTCCATACAGACAGGAAATTTATAGCTAGTTAAATACTCAACCAATACATTTCTCTTAAACTTTTTTAACTATCACCAATGACCTGAGCTGATTAGCAGACCCTCTCGTCCATCTATCCTTGTGGCTAAATAGTGCCAAGCCACTGAGTTCTGGCCAATGGTGTATGAGCAGAAATGACATTTCCCATTTCCTGTCCTGGCCTTACCCACGAAAACCGCCCACTGGCCATCCTCTACACTCTTTCCTTAGCCAAGGGCTAAATATCAAATCCCAGGAAGATCCTGGAACAAGCTAAAGAGAACACAGCGGCCAGCAGTCTGGGTTCCTAAATTAATACAGAGCTGAACAAGCCACTTGCCCCTACTCTGACCACACTTTGTGCTGTTATGTGA
Organism: Talpa europaea; assembly: GCF_964194135.1. NCBI lineage: Eukaryota > Metazoa > Chordata > Mammalia > Eulipotyphla > Talpidae > Talpa > Talpa europaea. The sequence continues at coordinate 68,244,246 of NC_140080.1, forward strand.
AAAAATACTCTTCCAGTATGATATTATGCCAGTGAAGTATTAATTTTCCTTTTGTTTGAGTAGCTAAGACTACCTTAACTAAAAACGTCTAGATGTTGGGAGTGGGGTATGCAGACAGAGGAAGGATTAGGGTCAAAATAAGGGGGGGGTGCAATTATATGGGGAATATAACCAAAATGAAAATGCATACATTGTGCAAAAATGAAAAATGTTGTATGAATTATATAAAATAAAATATTAAAAAAAGTCTAGATGTATATATACCCTTCAACACCAACTGAGTCTCCTGATTATAAAGATCACAAAGACTTTGTTATAGAGGTTATTCTTTCTAATAAGTACTCTTCATAAATACAAACTTAACTGAATTTTCAAAGATAGCTAAGATTAAAATTTTCTTCCCTCATTCTTTGTTACTTACCATCCCATAAACTGGGAATAGCATCCTCAGGTATTTTTAGTGTACGAGGTTCTAGTTATTTGTCTCTCAAACAAGGAAGAAATATTTACTGGGAGACTAGAACGTGGCACGAGGATACTTTCTCTTTGTCCCAAAGGACTAAGGACAATCCAAATAACATGGTGAGTAAAGAAAGGGAAATTGGGGCAGGGGGTGGTGAAGGAGAAGAGATGTCAGAGCAAATTGCTTTAAGACAGTGAAAGAATAATCATGAAGACATTAAATTAAATTAAAATATCGTCTGCAATAAAAAATAACAGTAAGATGTTCCAAAAAATGAATTATTATCAGGGCCAGAAAATCCAGAAAGAAATAATTAGCAACTAACATAATTAAAAAAGGAAAAAAATTTAAAGCAATCAGAAAGAATGTTGCTACAAGGAATTACTACAGCACTGGCAATAATTTTGAAATCAATGAAAACTGGAAAAGAAAGCTCTAGGAATAAGAAATTGCACTGAGCCTAATGGCTGAGGTATTACAAGGAAGTAGGAATGAAGAGAAAGGATTAGACAAAGTTATCTGAAAACACTTGATGATAAGAACTTCTCAAAAAGACAAAGCTTCTGGCACAGGCTCCATGGAAAAATGTGTGTTCCAAATCTGGGCAAGCACAATGAATGAGTTTAGTATTGTAGAAGTCGCCTTCAACAGTCCCCATTCCACATGTCAGACAATATAAGGAGCTTCCAACCATGGACATGCCCTGGCATTTCCACATGCATCTGCTTCAACGGGACAGTACATTTCTAGGTGCTGTCATATTGTAAACAAGCCCTATCTTATGGTACAGAGAAAGAGCTCTGAAAAAAAAAAATCAACCATAGACAACTACAACTTAAGTTGGGCTATTGTCATTTCTAATAACTTCTAAGAATGAGAACCCACCCACTGTCTCAAATCCTACCCTCAACCCCTTCCATTTCAAGAGCTGATCATTCCCTAGGTGGGAGGGAAGGAACCTGCAGCCCCAAGGAAAACAGGGTTCTGGGGTTCCCCTGGTGGTGCAGTGGGTTGAGCGCAGCGCTGTGAAGCTGTCCACAGCCTCTGCAGCACTGGTTTGATCCCGGTTGGCCTAGGAACAACCCACATGGCGAACAGACCTCTCCTATCTCGCCAGCTGCTCCCCTCAGCAGTGTATTTCGTCAGTCTGCCTGTTCTGTTCCCTGCTCTGTCTCTGGTGGATCCTCTCACCCTCCTGCACATCTGGCCAGTACCCTGGCTCTTGTATAAATAAATAAATCTTTAAAAAAAAAAAAAAAGGAAAACAAGGTTCTGATCTTGGGCTGCACGTTCACTGGAATCATTTTGTAAAAACTTCAATGGTGGGGGTGAGGGGTGGGGGTGGGGAGGGGAGGCTGGACTATTCTTTCTTCGCTGAATTGTCTTGTCCCTTGGGGAAAAACAACCATAAGTATAAAGGGATATTTCCCATATCCCAGTACTATTTCCATTGTTCTATATGTCTATGCTAATGCCAGTACCACAGTGTCTTTATAGGAATTTTATAAGTTTTGAAATTGAGACATGTGAGTCTTCCAATTTTGTTCTCCTTTTCAAGATTGTTGTTGTTTTTCCTGCCCCCGGGGTCCCTTGTATTTCTATATGAATTTTAGAATCAGCTTGTCAATTTTTGCAAAAAAAAGAAGTGTGTGGTGAATGAGGACAAGCTGGGGTTTTTGAAAGTGTGTTCAATCTGTAGATCATTTTGGGGAAGTCTGTCACCTTAATACTAACTCCTCTGATCTATGATCATGCAAGGGGGATTCTTTTCCATTTATTTAGATCTTTAATTATTTCAGTGATATTTTCTAGTTTCCAGTGTGCAAGTTTACACTTCTTTTAGTAAATTTATTTCTAAGTATTTTATTTTGGATGATATAAAGATATAAACAAAATTATCTTCATTTCATTTTTGAAGAGTTCATTGCTAATATTGAGAAATACAACTGATTTTTGCATATTGATCTTATATCCGGAATTCTCATTCCATTTCTTAGTTCTACTAGTTTAGTTTTCCTTCCTTCCTGCCTGCCTGCCTGCCTGCCTGCCTGCCTGCCTGCCTGCCTTTTCTTTGAGTTTCCTTAGAATTCTCCATATACAAACTCATGTCATTTGGGAATACAGATAGTTTTATTTTTCCTTTCCAATCTGGATGCCATAGCTTTTCTTCTTGCCTAATACTCCTGGTTAGAGTCTCTAGTACAGTACTGAACATAAGTAGCAACCAAGATGTATCTTTGGAAGGACGTGCCACTCCTTCTTTCCCCCTTGATTCCTCCTGATAAAGTGTGCAGGTTAAGTATAGAGGTTAACTAATTACTCAGGAGTTAAGCATGTACAGACATTGAAAAATTTTCTGTGATCCTGTCCATTCCTTTCCCTCTCCCCATCCCCACCCGCCCCCCAGTCAAAAGAGTAAAGCCATCTTCATAGGTCCCATTTCTGGACTCAGGAATCTATTGTCAACAGGTAAAAAAAGTCATTTCACATCCACAGTTGACCAAAGACTCAGATAAAGACTTAACAATAGTACTATCCAGCCTTTGCAGCTCTGCAGTGTATTCTTTAGGAAGTAAAGAATTAAATATTGTGCTGCCTTTCTACAGTATCAGCATATCTGTAGGTTAGGGTAACTTAGAAGTAAGCTTACTAAAAAAATTTACATTCTTAAAGTCAATGACTTACTTCCTACCTACATAAAGTTAAATTCAAACTTGTGTTTATTGACACAGCTCTCACAAAAGTAAAATCATGGGGTTGCTTCCCAGGTTCCAAAACTCACTTTGTTTATCTAATAAACTCTTGGCTTAACTACCAGTGAGACTTTATTTCCAGCTAACAGCCAGAATTCAACCCATGATATAGCAACAACTGAGAAGAAACCTGGGTCTCTAGGATTTTGGGAAATATATCAATCTGGACTTTTTCTTTGGGTCTCTGTAATTTACAGCCAAATCCAAGTCTAAACTAATACAGGAGTATGAAATAAAAGTAAGAATTGCCCCACCTAGGTTATTCAATAAAAATATGAATAGAGTAAGCATTAAGACAGCAAAGAACACTTACTTTTTGTTAACTTTAAAATTATTTTTACTTCAAAATAATTCCACAGATTTTATAGGAAACAGTAGTCATCAATATTATGTTTCTGATATAATGATGCATCTGAACTGGTTTGTGAAGGTAAAAGCTGTACTACTTTTAATAATTCAAATTTACTTCACAAAGACCAGCCTATTACTCTAAAATCACTAATAATATTTTGTTTTACATTTAATTGAATTCTTTACTTGTACCTAACTACAAGTAAGAGTTATATGTTAACTCACACTTTGAATGGTTAAATTTGTAAGTATTACATAAGCTTTGGTTCTAAGTTATTTGTTAAACTAAGTCAGGAAACATCTCTCTAAATGAGATGGAAAAGTAATCTTAAGGTAAACAGAAAAATAGTGTTTTTATATTAATCACCAAAATAATCGTGATACATATAGAATAACTTTCCTGGGATTTACCAAAAACAAGAAAATTTATCCATCTACCTCAGCAATATCACATGATGAGCACCAGAGAATGTGAAAAAGTCATTTCATAGCCTGCAAGGTGTGTGTCCATTTGACCCTCACCAAGAACAAAGACCCAATAATTAACCCCCTTTTTCCTCTTATATCTCTATGTCCATGAACATAGAAATTCTAGTGTAACCTGTAATTATAAACTCCTTGTTATCTGAAAATGTTTAGGAATATAAAAGCAAGCAACTTAATTATTTGGAGCAGAATCTGGAATAATTATGCAAACCTAATCAGGAAGGTCTTTTTCCTTTGGAGCCCCAGAAAATATTCTATCTAAACATCTGCCACCATCGCAGGTTATTTCTAAAAGTTATTTCCAGTTCTTTTATTGACTAAAGTATCAAACGTTTAGAAAGATAAAAGCTAAGGAAGAATTTAAATTCCTGCAACAACCATCCTGTGAGTGCACAGGCATGAAACTAGCAGAAACGCACCACTCTCCAACTAGATCATCAGCTCTTCAGGCCGACATCATCTGTCTTTGAGCCCTGTCTGCATTCCACGTGAGACTAGAGGGCCCGGAGTGTATGTATAATAAATGCCTTCTGAATAAACAATCTTGAGTAGAAATTGGTGAGCATTCACATCAAATACGTTTAAGTATAAATTAAGCACTCAACAATTAAGCCCCTCCAAAAAAAAGCAGGGTATTCAGAAAAGACAATTATGTCAAGCCTCCTTTCCATTGATCGCTTCCTACCCTAAACAAACACACACAAATCCACATTGTTTAAGATTCCTTTTTTTAGATGAATATTTAAAGGCCCACAGACTATAATCTTGGATTCTAAGCAAGTGAGAGTTGTTGTGTTTTTACACTTTATGGTTAACTGTGAAATCCAACAAGGAGAAGGAAATAGAGATTAATACAGACAAAGCATTAAGTGGTCATGAAGCCAAAGAAACTCGTGGTGAAATCTAAGCAAAAAGGAATGTATGAGACAAAAGAGAAAGATGTTTTAAAAGGAGACTGAGATTAGGGATATATTATTACCTCTTTTTAAATGACCCTTGAACAAAGGACTCCTTTCTCAATAGTAGATTTACCAGGAATAATAGATTCTTGCTATATGAAACAGAAGTATACCTACTTAAGTCAAATCTGACATTTTATGCTCTGAAATACTGAACTGTACCTACTATTTAAAAGATAAGAATTCTCTTCTGGGTGATTTTTAGAAAAACAGGTGAGCAACTGTAGTATAGGTATTTCTACAAAGATTCAGAATATAAGCAATCTCTTAGTATTGAGCCTTGCACATAACATGGAATCACATTTCTGGCAAGTGAGAGAGGGGCCTGGGATTTAATACAGGAAAATTATTGTTTGGTATACTTTTGAAAAGCTACTAATGTTTCCAGTATCAACACACACACACACACACACACACACACACACACGATTTTCATATTCTCTGCAGGGTTAAAAAAAATGTAAAAACCAAATAACGCCTGAAAAGTTTTTATTTTTCCAGGTGGGTTGCCCTGAAGGCAGAAGCTAGACAAAGACACACAAAAGTTCAACATGACAGAATACCTTATTAAAATACCGGAAATAAGCAGTCAAAAACTTTCTAAAAAAAATCTGATCACCAAATTTTTATAGATAGATCTATAAAGATACAGAAGGTTTAAAAGAAATTTAAAAAAATGTCTCTGATAATTAGGGTACAACTTCTTAATATGGAACTGGAAAAAATAACCACCCATTCTTTCTAAACCCATTATCTTAAAAAAAAAAACAAAGACACAAAAACCAGACAGACAAGACATTATCAATTAAACTGATACTCTGCTTAGTTACATCTCCTAACTAACTATATTGCTTACAGATCAATTATTAGTACAATTTTCTGAGACAAAATGTAACAAGAAACAAAATCCCTGACATTTAATCCTCTGTAAACAGGACCATTTCCTAAGTGTGTAATCTGAGACCTGGACTACTTATGATGTGAGGGAAGGCAAGATATCATTGTAAGAATTCTCAAATGTATTATGAGCACTTTAAAAAAATCTATTTTAATGAACCAAAATTATGCTAGCAATTATGGATAAAGGTCACTATTTGCAAAGTTTAAATTGCATTAAATTTAAGTAACATTTTAAAAGTTTGCACAGACCATAACAATATAGCTCAGCCTGACTCAGTAAATATGGAGCTCGCCCCTCCAAAGACTCATCAAGTGAGTCACCTTGTGAACGTAAACCAATGATTCACGGAACCTAAGTTTTCCCAAATAAATAGATAGATAGTTGGAGTCTAGTTAAGCATATACAAATATATTAGTCTCTTCTTTTTTCAGAGAAGGGACAATCTAATTAGTTTACCGGAATAATGTGGATACAGTGAAAAACAAATAAGGACAACTTTCCACTTCATTCCATTTCCTTTCCAAAGTCTAAGAAATAAATCATTTCACATATTAGCCAACAGATTAGTGTCCAGAAGATTATTCTATTAACTTAATAGTGAAAGAATATTTTCTTCCATTTCGCTATTTTCCCTTAAATTTAAGAGAAATACTAGATAGAAGGTCTAGATAAAGCCAAGGAGACTGAAATAAAACAACATATACTAGAACTAACAATAATCACACACATATAATAAAACTAACAACCTGCACTGTTTCCCCCCAAGTGACACAGTTTCTTCTTGGCATGCGTACAGACCGCACTGGTGACACCTCGCTGTCCATGACAGGTCCACTGCTCCCTGTTGCTGTGTACTGTAAACACCCGGCAGCCCATCCCACACATCTCTTCCTGTTCTAGGTCTCAACCCCACCTCTGCTATGGTACAGTCACATGCTGCTCTTCTGCCTGTGTTCTACATGTGAAATGGGAAAAACAGATCACTTCTATGGATAATGTGAGAAATATCCTCTATTGCACGATTGTAACAATGCCAAGAATCACATCAGCAAAGGGAAAAGTAACAGAAAACTTGATTTTCAAATCGTCTTAAGCATGTTGATACTTTAACTATAGAGATATGGAAAGGTAAGGCTTTTGGCTCCCCCTGCGCACCACCCCCCACCCCCACAGGCTGGAACGCATACGACGACACATCACAAGATCATAGAAGCAATTACAACTGGGTTCAGGGTTTTAAGAGAAAAGGGGGAAAGAAATAGGATTCACCTTAATTCAGTGCAATAGTGGCTACAAAGACAACATATGGGAAAAGTGTAAGCTTGAGAGAAGCTATCACTGCCACTCTGAAGATTAATGATCAGCATTGCTAGAACAGGAGCAAGAGACATTGTGCTGTGTACTGCTGTTGGCTGGCTGGGCTCAGCTGGAGTTTGGGGGCCTCTGCTAAATTCATTCTTGTTGGTAGAATGCAGCTACAGTTGTAAGACTCAAGTCATCGCTGGCTATTGACCAGAGACAACGCTAGACCCCTAAAGGCCACTCTCAGGTCCTCCTCCCAGGGCTTCCTCCCTGTTTGAGTGATGGAGACCTGTCTGATGTTGAATTCCTCTCATGCTTTGAATACCTCTGACCTCCTCTTATGTGACTGGCCTAAAGAACTCTCCATTTCAAATTGCTTACCTGATTGTATTGGGCTCACCAATGCTAAAGTCAACTGATCAGGGACTTTAATTACATCCACACAATCCCCTTTGCCATGTAACATAATCTGCTATAAAACCCAGGAATAGAAATCAAGGGGGCCATCTTAGAATCCTTACTGCTACAGATGGTAATACAGGATGGAAACCAAGTTATTCCATATAGAGCAGATACAGAACTTAAGCCAAGAGTATTATAGGTAAACTTTGTGTTTGTATAGTAACTTCCCAAGACACTTTACAGGTAAAAGCAATCGAGAATCAATTTGTACTTTGAAATATTAGGATATAAAAACAATTGTTTTTTCGTTCAAGGTGAGTGGAAGAGCCAAATAAGAGTGTAACTTTTGTTTTTATTTGTAGTATCTCAAGTAAGCCAAAAGAACACAGTTCATTTAGACTCTAGAGACAAAAAGACTCTTAACAATCAGATCAATTTAATCAATGAATGAATGCAGCTAAAACTTATCAGTCTATAAGAATAAAGTTTTAAATAACTTTCAGCAATTTCTCTTGGTTTCTTTAAAGTTAACTGAGCAAAATTCCCACATCTTTAAAAAGTTTCAAAGTTATTGCTCTACATATGTTGCTTAGGCCTCAAGACTTCTTTGCTATGTCTCTTTGACAGCAGTTTTCAACTCTAGGTTGGAGAAGCTGAAAAGAAAATGCTGGCGCTGACATGGGGGTGTGTGCACTTGCATTCACGTGAACTCCTATGCATCGCTGTGTCTGGGGTCTGTGAGGCAGTCTCTCTAAGGTCTCTGCTCCTCTGCACTTGCTTTGAATAGGATAGGCTACACCCTTTCTTCATGTGGTAAAACCTCTCTTGGTGAGGTCTTGGCTGTGGCATCCCCTCTATTTTCCAGCCTACAGATGGAGCAGATTCCTTCTCTTGCTCACTTGGCAGGCTGTACACATCTCTCCCAGGGTCCTCGTAATTGTAGTGACCTTTCATATTTGTGTGTCTGCCTTCCGCTCTAGACTGGGAGAGCGAGGCTTTAGCTGCCCAAATATTTGATACTGATGCTCAATTTACATTTGCTGAATGAATTCCCATGCAATTGGCATTCTGCTGTCAGTTTCCATTCTTCAAAGTCAGAATGAGAATCTCACCATGTGACAGTCCTTGGTATAAGAAAGGTTTTCTCAGAATCACCACCAAGTGATTTTATTACCACACAGGATTTTAGAACAAGAAGGAAAAGCCAAGAACCCAAAGGCCAATTGCCTTCACTTTATAATTGAGGAAATGTATAAAAGGTCCCTAACCAGTTAGTGAGAGCAGAAGACTAGAACCCAACTTCCTGCTTCCTGGTCTTAAACAACTTTATCCCATTATGCCAAAAGAAAAGGAAAATTAAATCATCTATACCATAAATGAGATACTCAGGTTTCATGGAAGTACCTATGCAGTCCACAAAATTTTATATCTTAGTGTAACCTCAAAGCAAATTCAGTGCAGGTGAACACCAGGAGGCATAGAAAGACAGACAGCTGGTTCTGAAGTCTGAGTTCAGAGTGTGAATCCAAGCTCCACAAGGCTGTATGATCCCAGTTAAGTCATAATAATCTCAGAGGCAATTTTCTACTTGAAATATGAAGGATAACGAACTATAGAAATGATCCCTGAAATGTGAAGGACAGTACCTCTTTCCTAAACTGTTATGAGGATTAAAATGAGGTTGAGGGCCTCCCCTGGTGGCTCAGGCAGTTGAGTGCCACACTGTGAAGCTGTCCGCAGCCTCTGCAGCACTGGTTCGATCCCAGCCGGCCGGCGAGGGTCCCACATGGTGCAGCAGACCTCTCCTGTCACACCTGCTACTCCCCTAAGCAATGCATTTCGTCAACCTGCCTGTTCTGTTCCCCCCTCTGTCTCTGGTGAATCCTCTCACTCTCCCACGCATCTTGCTTGTACCCCGGTTCTTGTATAAAACAAATAAATCTTTTTTAAAATAAATAAATAAATAAATAAAATAACATGAGGTTGATGTGGGCCTTCTGTGAATCACAAATGCTACAAAACTACCATAACAAAATATAAAGTTAGATACTAGTTTGTACTATACTTTTTGTGGGTTTTTTTGCACAGTAAGTTAGTCACGAGTTACTTGTTCTGTTTCTCTCCCTCTGTTTCTCTCTGACTCTGTCACTTGCTCTGCTCATTAGAATATACTAAATCCTGAAGAAGGAAAGTAGATGTCATTTGAATATACAAAAATTCAGGTTCCCCTTAGGTTCTATTGCCCATAACAAAATATACACAAACAATAAATGTGAAGAAGAAATAAAAAAAAAAAAACCATCCCTTTTATTATCGAAACAAAAAAAATCAAATATTTGGGAATAAATCTAACAAAAGAGGTAAAGGACCTATACAAAGAAAACTATAAAACACTGTTAAAAGAAATAGAAGAAGACACAAAGAAATGGAAAGACATTCCCTGCTCATGGATTGGAAGAATAAACATTATTAAAATGGCCATCCTACCAAAAGCAATATACAGATTCAATGCTATTCCAATCAAAATTTCAATGTCATTCTTCAAAGAAATAGAACAATTATTGATGAAATTCATATGGAATCACCAAAAACCCTGAATAGCCAAAGCTCTCCTGAAAAAAAAAGGAGGGAATGGAGGCATCACACTCCCAGACTTCAAACTCTACTACAAAGCCATAATCATCAAAACTGCATGGTATTGGAACAAGAACAGACATACAGACCAATGGAATCAAATAGAAAATCCAGAAATAAACCCACAGATTTATGGTCAACTAATCTTTGACAAAGGAGCAAAGACTATGCATTGGAGCAAAGAAAGTTTGTTCAATAAATGGTGCTGGGAAAACTGGGTCGCTACATGCAAAAGAATGAAGCTTGACCACTGCCTCACACCATACACAAAAATCAACTCAAAATGGATTAAAGAACTAGACATAAGACCTGAAACCATAAAATACATAGAAGGAAATATAGGCGAAACACTACGTGATATTCACATCAAAGACATCTTTACTGACACATCACCCAAAGCAGTGATAGTGAAGGCAAAGATAAACAGCTGGGACTACATCAAATTAAAGAGCTTCTGCACAGCAAAAGAGACAATAACAAAAACAAAGAGAAACCCCACCAACTGGGAGAACATTTTTGCACCCAACACTAATGATAAAGGACTGATCACAAAAATCTGCAAAGAGCTGATGAGACTCAACAACAACAAAGAAAATAATCCAATCAAAAAATGGGCAGAAGAGCTAAAAAGAAACTTCTCTGAAGAGGAAATGCAAATGGCCAACAGGCATATGAAAAAATGTTCAACATCACTTGTAATCAGGGAAATGCAAATCAAAAATATAAATTCTCTTTAAAATAAAGATCACGGGCCTCCCCTGGTGGCGCAGTGGTTGAGCACTGGGCTGCATGCGAGTCTGCCTGCAGCCTCTGCAGCGCAGGTTCAGTCCCTGGCCGCCAGGCAAGAGTCACACAAGGCGAGACAGACCTCTCCTGCCACGCCCACTGCTCCCCTCAGCAGTGTACTTCGGTCCTTCTGCCTGTTCTGCTCCCCACTCTGGCTCAGGTGAATTCTCTCGCCCTCCCGCACTTCTGACTGTACCCGGTGCTTGTATAAATAAATAAATAAATAAATAAATAAATCTTAAAAAAAAAGATCACAAGTATATTATCAGCCTACAACAGTATATAATGCAATCTGCTGCATATACCCACATATTCAGCAAACTACAGGTCCACACTAGCTCAATGTCAGAGAAGAACACAATCTTCAAGATGCAAGGGACATTAGGGGCATCTAATCCTATTTTTCCTTTAAAGCAAACTTAAGTGAGAAGCCCAACCAGGAAAAAAGAAATCACAAGTTAAATTACATTATTTTATACTTCAAGCCACCATTGTTTCCTAGGTAGTACTAGACTATGGATTAAAGATGTCTATTAGGAATAGAGCTACATTTGAATGTCCCATGGAAGTACTTTCAAATGCTAAAACTTATGATAAAACCTGAGCTACCTAGTTTGTGGCACTAAAATATAAATAAAAGTGTAAGAAATTTTTGATAGTTATTTTTCCCTTTGGTCATGAAACCAACTAACCTTTATTATATTATTAGTACACCCAGATATATAAACTAAGATAAGATACTCCGATAAGTCAAAAAAAGGGAAATAATTACGAATGTGTCCCAAATCTGTGTTGCATGAATTTGATTGACATAAATCAATTTACTTGGGCCTCATATAGTTCAAACCAACGATGCATTCTGAGACTATCTGGATTCTGAAAGAACATTCATTATACGGAGAAACAGTACATATTTGGTACCAGATAAAATAATTTTCTTTCAAAATATTCATTCGTATTGAATAAACTTTTTAAAATAACGGTTTAAGTATATGGATTTATATTGCTATCAACTTACACAGAAATAGAACTTGTAAACATCAGATGTTTTACCCACTTTCCTTTGTGAAACATCCTTATAACATTCTCTTAATTCAGCATGTTGTCAAATAGTACTTATTAAGCACTATTCTCAGTAAATGAAACAGAACAGTCCCTTGTTCTATGTTGTAATTTGGCACAGACAACATCCACACAGGCCAGCCTTCCAAAGGGTATATCAGAACTGTTCTAAAGAAAGATCACAACAGTAAGCCCAAGAAAAAGGCACTTAAAATTCTGTACCAGTCCCAATTTAGTGTTTGTGATTGAGTAAAGTATCAACAGTACCATCACTGGGCTCCTCCCCGCCACTATTTTTACCCCTATGGGTTGGCATACACTAATTAGTTAGCACTCACTTATATATTCCACCATGAATGTGCTTAGGATTCGCTATATATTTAGCTTTTCTAACACTTTAACTCAGAAGTTGCTACTTTTTAATTTTTTTAAAAAGAAACTTTTTCATATATAATGATTTTATTTGGAGATTTTTCCTATTAACAACTTCCCTAGGGTAAGGAAAAAATTTTCCTAGGAAAAAAGTTTCTATTTTTAAATATAATTCACTACTGTTTGGGGTAAACAGATTCCAGGTATACTGATAAACACTGAGGGGAGAAAGCTACGTCAGTAGTCTGCTCACTGATCAGGTGTAAGAAAGTATTAGGAGCTGCAAGAATTCATTTTGTGCTCTGTACTACCTTATATAATCTGGAGCAGAGAAAGAAGGAAGTTGGAGAAGCAGAAGAGAGACGAAAATGCATGTAAAATACAAGACTAGAAATACTAGAAATACTAGAGAGTGTAAGATAAAGTACTACTTTGGCAGCCAATACCTTTGAGTCCCAGAAGTTTGGTGAAGAAACGTGGCTGACTTGGTGAGAACACAGCAGTCAAAGGCCCAGCACTGTCTCTTCCAGTCAAACCTATATAGTCTGTCTAGGCGTCATGGTTTGCTCTCTTTTGCAAGAAGTACTTCTTTTTATCTAACCTCACTTCTCTTGAACCATTTCCCTTCCTTCCAGCTTTTAGTAATAAAGCAAGCCAAGGCTCAGAATTCTTCTCCTGACAACCCTTCTCCTATCTGAAGACAGTTATTAAGTGGCCTCTTGAGTTTCTCTTCAAACTGAGGATTCACATCCTCTTTACCTCACGGGCCTTGTTTTTTATAGTCTTTTTTTTTTTTTCTTTGTATTGCCCCTCTTTGGATCCTTTCCAATTTCTTTAATTCTAGAGTCCAAAAAAGGAAATACAATGTTCTACTAAAGGACTGGCCAACAATGGGCAAAGCAGATTATTTTATTAATCCTAAAAACTGTATCCTTTGATAATAAAATGTGAATCACAAGAGCTAAGGTGAAATATACGTATGAGAACAATCTGGCTCCAACCTAGACTTCACTTAATTTGTAAATAGGTTTCTTTCAGTTTCTATCTTCTACTTCATGTCAGTCTGAGTCTTCAAATGTATCACTATTTTCTTTTTTCTATAGAAATTCCTGTTCTAACATCACTTAGAGCTGTCACAATTTAATACTCAATTTAATTTTACCTTAATTGACAGTAAGCTTGACATTTATTTCATGAATTTACATCTCTCAAGTTTGTATAACCCTCATTGCTCCAACTTCCCATGAAGCTTCTGGGAGCTCCAAGTTTGGAAAGTCACATGTAATCACTGCAAAGAAACAAAGTAGGTATCAAATGAAACTAGGATAGGAGCTTTTCAGTGGTGAAGTTGTGTTTTGAAAGAAATACATTCTCTAGTAAAAATTAATATTAGCTATCATTTAGGGAACAGCAATTGTTTTCCAGGAACTATATTAAGTATTGCTTTTAGTGGTTAGTAGTTCTATGAGTTTTTCCCTCAAGTTTATAGCTCAGAAAAACTGAATCTGAAAGAAATGAAATAATTAGCCCATAGTCATTCTCTTAGTAAATAAAGGAGCTGGAGAAAGAAGCATGGGTGCCGGCCCCCTGCAGTTGAATGTGGAAATGGAGAGTTCAGTTCTCAGTTGGGGACAATGCTGGGATGTGAGGGGGCAGCAGTCCGCATGTGACACTCCTACCATGAGGCATGAGAGGAACAGCTGATAGAGCAACACGTTTGCTACCAAAAACTGCGCATGAAACTCCCTATTCCAAAGGACAGCATTATTATATTGTCTTGTCGCAAAAATTAAAATCAGGCACATGGAGATAAGTGACACTCTGTCTTTAAATTAAGCACTTAACCTTAGAGAGGAAAAACTGGCATTCAACTCACTTAAACAACCGAAATGACTCACAAATATTTCCGATTTTCCTTCCAACCATAAAAAATGTGACCTTTCAAAAATACCACATCATTTACTGATATACTGAAGCTATATTTTCTAAATTTGAAAGTTAAATTTCTTAGGTCACAAAAAGTTCCAACACACAACATCATGAGGAAAGGAAAGGAAAGGGTCCAGTGCAATTTAAGTAGACTGCAGGAAAGAATATGACTATATATGGAGGAAAAGTGTATCATGAAGAGTTCTAAAAATGGTGACATATTATGTAAGAGGAAAGAGAAGTCATCCTTTTTGAAAAACATAGTGCCATGAGAAATGCGGGGATCTTTGAAATATATAGCAGCCACCTGGGGGAAAATTATTAGAACAGTCAGATAGCTAGTGAATGAAAATGGTTAGACAACCTATTAAAGTTTGATAAATTGTATAACCTTCCTAAAGGTCACACACTGTTAGAGGCTTTAATTATAATAAGCTGGCAAATTTACAGATGGCACTTTAATAGACAACTTCTGGGGAATTGTGTCTAACCCTTTGCCATTAAATGTCACTCTCTCCCCACAGAAGAAGAACCCCAGAAACAACATTCAGGCAATAAGCCCAACTTCTGGGAAACAGTGGATTATTTCAAGGTGGACATGTGATCCAAGATGAGCCAATCTGACCGTCTTTCATATTTTATATTTCTTTTTATTTATTTATATATTTATGCATATAAGAACTGGGGTACAGGCCAGAGGTATGGGGATTGAGAAAATTGACCAGACACAGAGTGGGGAACAGAACAGGTGGATTGACTGCCATACACAGCTAAGGGGAGCAGTGGGTGAGACAGAAGAGGTCTGCTGCAAGGAATCTAAAAAACTTAAATAAGGGACCAGGAAAAAGAATAACTATAAGAAAGAAAATATCAAAATCAACAAACAACTATGAATCAGAGACACTCTATGGGGACTGGGGGGTGGGGAAAGGAAGGCTTGGGGTCAAAATAAGGGGGTTGTAATTGTAAGGGGAACATAAAAATAAAATTTAAATTAAAAAAAAAAAAGAAGAGGTCTGCTGCACCATGTGGGTCACCTCCCTGGTTGGGGATCAAACTCAAACTGCAGTGGTTGAGGATAGCTTCATAGTGCTGTGCTTAAACCCCTTGTGCCAACAGGGAAGCCCCCATATTTTCAATTTTTTAAAAAAGATTAATTTATTTATGCATACAAGAGCTGGGGTACAGGCCAGAGATGTGGGAGGGTGAGAGGATTCATCAGTGACAGAGTGGGGAACAGAACAGTCAGATTGACTGAAATACACTGTTGAGGGGCGTAGCGGGCGAGATAGGAGAGGTCTGCTGAGCCATGTGGGTTGCTCCCTGGCCAGCGGGGGATTGAACTCATGCTGCAGTGGCTGCAGATTGCTTCATAGTGAAGTGCTTAACCCCTTGCACCACCAGGGAGGCCCCAATATTTTCAATTTCTTGTTTAAGTCCTTGCCTGTGTTCTTGTCCTTGAATTCCAAGACACACTTGTCTTTTTTGATTAACAGTTTGTTTTTGCCATTTGCAAAGCACTAGCCAAAGTTTATATTTTCAAAAAGGAATTATAGGATGAATTGTATTTGTGTACTGTCACTTCCCACCAAAAGATAACCTTTTAAAAATGAAGACTGCAGGTCCTCCCCTGGTGGTGCAGTGGTTGAGCGCTGGGTTGTGAGGTTGCGAGGCTGCCCGCAGCCTCTACAGTGCCAGTTCGATCCCCAGTCACCGGCGAGGGTCCCACAAAAAAAAAAAAAAATGAAGACTGCAATGACCATTTCCTTTTATTAGTGGAAGGAAAAAAGGACAAGGTCAATTTTTAAGATTTCTAGCTTTCTGCTCATATTGCCATTTGCTACCACCAGTAAAGAATAAAGGGAAATGTCCCATTTCAAACTTGCATTCACTGCTGGGTTTCTGTATACTAATAACACTCAAGTTAATTAAAACTATGTATCATTCTATCCCAGCTATTAGAAATTTATCCCTCCTAGGTCTCCCCAGTGGCATTCTAAAACATTTCAGTAACTTTCATGCCAATGATATACCACTTAGCATTATTTCTTTCATGAGAATCAAATCTGAAAAGTTCAAAAACAACTTTAGCATTCTGGATAATAATATCCACCTCCTGATCACTGTCACAGCACCCACTGTCACAGTACCCATGAACCAAGCTTAAGAAACCTTTCCTCCTAACCAAACAAATCCTTTCTTCAAAAGTAAGTACAGTCACCTCAAAAGGAGAAACTGCCTGTCATTCTGAATTCTGATGCTGATTTTGGACCTCACAACTCAGTACTGTGAAGTTCTAAAGTGAATTCAAACTGTGAAGATAGGAGTTGAAAGAAGGCAGAGAGTCCTTCAGCTTGCCAGCTGTGTTTCGTCTTTGGTTCTTGATAACATGTTAATCTATGTTGATAAAAAAAAAAACCCTTTCCTTCTTTAAGAAAAAGCACTGATCAGCTAGAGGTGTTCTTTAACTTTAAACAAATAGCCTTTCTAGTTCACCTCTTCCTGGTACAGGAATTGCTGATGATCTAAAAGATGCATGTAAAAGAAGCAAAAAACAGATATATACTTTGCTACTTTCTATACTACCAAGATTGACCAACCTGGGGCCTCCCCGGTGGCGCAGCGGTTGAGCGCTGGGTTGCGAGGCTGCCCGCAGCCTCTGCAGCGCCTGTTTGATCCCCAGCCGCCAGGCAAGGGTTCCACATGGCACGCAGACCTCTCCTGCCGCCTGCTGTTCCCCTCAGCAGTGTACTTCATCAGTCTGCCTATTCTGCTCTCCCCTCTGGCTCTGGTGAATTCTCTCCTGAGCTTACTACTGTACCCAGTGCTTGTATAAACAAACAAACAAACAAATAAATAAATAAATCTTTTAGGGAAAGGAAAAAAAAGATTGACCAACATGTTCAAAAAAGTCCAGAAATCACGGTTTGTCATTGATAATCGAATAACATGAAATCAAAGATATGATATAGTAATAGCTTGGTTTCAAACACCATGTCATAGTATCATATCTTCATTGGAATTCTGAAGCACATCAAGTATCATATGAAATGTTTCAAAGCTTTGCCTTTTTCCTGTTAACAAGTATATTATAGGTCAAATGACATGGCATAATCACCAATCAAGTCCTTGAATACTATTTACATACCAGCACTAGAGTAATGTGATGAGAACAGACAGCAGTTGTTGCTGAGTGGGATCAAAGAAAGAGGTGGTAAGTGGAAGGATCAATTAACATTGAAGTACAACTTCAAGTACTTTCAGACCCAGAAAACAGATCAAAGGCATTCATATCAGAGTGTGCTGGGGTTCAGGCTATCCTAAAAATGTAAAATCCAGCCTTTATAATATGTCTTTCCAAATAAATCTACTGTATTATAAATGAATGACACACATAAATACACTGAGAATGATGGAAGGAGCTGACCCTAGAAGCCATGGAAAATTTTTGACTTGATATGGAATGTTTAAGAGAATAAGATGTGTCCATAGTACTGTACTCTAGTTGCTAAATTTATATTTCACAGCAGCGTGGACTCAGAAACAGCCCCACCTCATCCCCATCCTCCACCCCCCACATGGAGTTGAACAAATAAGCAAATACACTAACATATTGAAAATAAGGGAGCCTCAGCCTGGCTGGCACTCTCAGAGGATCAAGGCCTTTTCAAGATTCTTTTCAGATTCCAAATAAGGTAGAGTAAGAAATGCCACTCCGTCTCTTCAGTGAATGATATTATAAACTCTAGAGAGACTGTAGGGAGAAGCATCCTAAAGACTTTGAAAAATAAGTACTTGCAGGCAGAGTGGGAAAGGGGTGAAGAAAACACCAGAGGCTTCAAGCAGCCCAATGGCAGAGAAGCAGTTTAGCAGGTCCCTGAAACCACAGGAGGGGAATTTCTGACCAGTGAAGGGGTGATACCAAGAGCTTGCGGCAAATCGCTGTTGCTTTTCTGCCTCTCTGTCCATTGATGTGACTGAAGAGAGTAGAGGGTAGAGAGGAAAATTAAGCTTTGAAATTTTGGTTAGAGGACGGGGAAGAGGACCCCTAGGAACCAGAAAGAGCCAGAAAACTTACAGAGGAAAGACAGTTCAAGAGAAGAAGTCTATTAAGTGATGCATGAACTCCAGAGTTCTCTACCAAGATAGGCATGCCTGGATCTGACCTTGAAGAACCTGCCAAAGGTCCCAAGAACAGTACTGCAGCCCAGACCACCACCTAGATCCAGACTTGCTACTGGTGGGGTGCATGGATTTCACATCCCATTAGTGCTGCAAAGGCTACAAAAACCAAACTGACACTGGAACCACAACCCACACAAGCAGATCGAAACTTAGGTCCTGAACCCAACCTGCCGTATGCCTGCTAACAGAACACAAAACAAACAACTTTCTGCTTAAAATTTAAACAAGACCCTGAGTTTCATGCCATATTTAAAACTGAAATTGCTTGGCATACAAACAACCAGGAATTCTAAGGAATTAATAAATGTAGAAGGGATGAGGGGAAAAAGAAAATCACCATTAGGACATGCCAGTAGCACTACAGAAGGTACAATTCAGAGGCATGCTAAAACAAGAGGAAAAGAGTTTAGGAGAAACAAGATATATGCATCATCTCAAGCGTCTCTCCTCCAAATATTTATTAACTACAAAGAGAACCATAGTAACTCCATAGTGGAGAAACTTGGAAGAAACCACCATTCATGGGCCTTCCTGGTGGCACAAGGGGTTAAGACGCAGTCTGTGAAGCTCTCTGCAGCCACTGCAGCACGAGTTCAATTCCCCCCGCTGGCCAGGGAGCTACCTACATGGCCCAGCAGATCTCTCCTGACTTGCCAACTGCTCCCCTCAGCAGTGTACTTTGATCAATCTGCCTGTTCTGTTCCCCACTCTGTCTCTAGTGAATCCTCTTACCCTCCACATCTCTGGCCTTGTATGCACCCCAGCTCTTGTATGCATAAATAAATGAATCTTATTTTAATTTTTTTTAATAGAGGCATGTTTTATTTATTTATTTATTTGTTTGTTTGTTTGTTTATACATGCACTGGGTACAGTCAGAAGCTCGGGAGGGTGAGAGAATTCACCAGAGCCAGAGCGGGGAGCAGAGCAGGCAGAAGGACCGAAGTACACTGTTGAGGGGAGCAGCGGGCGGCAGGAGAGGTCTGCGCACCATGTGGAACCCTTCTCCGGTGGCCGGGGAGCAGCCGGGGATCGAACCGGTGCCGCAGAGGCCGCGGGCAGCTTCGCAACCCAGCGCTCAACCGCTGCGCCACCGGGGAGGTCCATAAATAAATGAATCTTAAAGAAAAAAAAAAAAAAGAAACCACCATACCCAAGTGATGAAGGTTAGCATTACCTGTAGTAAAACAAATGGACATGTATCCCTGATATAAGCACTGGACAGAGAACCCCTCCTCTGAGTATCCTATCCTTCCCTATAATGTACAACCCCAACCTAAGCCAGAGAAAAGATCGGCAAACTCAACTTGAGGAACATTCTACAAAATAAATGACCAGTACTTTTCAAAAGTCTCCAAATCATGAAAGACAAGGAACAACTGAGGAACTGTCTTGAATTAGTGAGTCCTAGGGAGATGAGATGACGGGATGTGAGATGCTGGATTAAATCTTGGGAAGGAAAGAGGATTGTAGGAATAAAACTGATGAAATTCAAATAAGGTCTACAGTTTAAATAGTAATATTGAAGTAATACTAATTTTGTGGTTTGATGATTACATTTTGGTTATTAGGGAAAGATGTGTAAGGATAAATGGGAAGTTTGTGTACTCATTCTTATAAGTCTAAAATTATTTCAAAACACAAAGTTAAAAACAACCCAAAAGTTTTATTTCTAATATTTATTATTAAGTTGGCTGTCTGAATACTGGATCATTTTTAGAAGCATTATACAATGGTAAGGTTTACAGGACATCTACAAAAGTCTATTTAACCAATAATGGGATTTTTTTTATAATGGGAGAGATCAATGTAGTTATAATGGCAGTGATAAAAAAAAGAATGACATCAAATAAAAATTAGGTTTCTTAGAAAAGTTATAGGAGGAAAAGCAGTATATTATATTTAGGACTGCTAAATTTGAGGGGAAAAATGTTGCTATAGGTGTAAAATTTCATGGAATAGCTGAAGAGTTACTGTGCCTAATTCCACAAATGGACTCGAAAGGGGAGAGCAGTGAAGAATATTTACATCTGAATTCCTAAAGTGAGCTTCTCATGTATGATCTTAGCTAATTTTTATTACCTTGTGAGAGGTAATAAAAAAAATTGTCACTGAGGTCCCATGGCTAGCTAAGGGGTAGAACTGAGTTTCAATTGCAGGTCTGCATCTAAGGAAAAATGAGAGTAATTTTAAGGGCAAAACTTCAGAGGCTGACAAGAGTGACAGTTGCCAAAGGGAATGACCATGAGACTAAAGATGACAGAACTAATTATGTCCTTAAATGATAAAGGTGCTGGTGGAAGAGGTTTTATTTATTTATTTATTTATAAAGATTATTTATTTACTTATACAAGCACTGGGTATAGTCAGAAGCGCAGGAGGGTGAGAGAATTCACCAGAGCCAGAGGAGGGAGCCGAACAGGCAGACTGACGAAATACACTGTTGAGGGGAGCAGCAGGCAGCAGGAGAGGTCTGCGCGCCATGTGGGACCCTCACCAGCAGCCAGGGATCAAACCAGCACTGCAGAGGCTACGGGCAGCTTCGCAGCCCAGTGCTCAACCGCTGCGCCACCAGGGGAGGCCCAGAAGAGGTTTTAGATTCATGTTCTCCACACAAAAATTTCAGGGTTGAGGGTTTGGAGGGGATGTGGGAGATACAGTCCAGAATCAGCCCGTGGACAAAGCTTTGAAGATAACACAGAACACAGAGTCACTATAGCTTCACCTTAATGCAAGTAGCATAACTCTGCTTCTTTACTTAGGGGGTGTATGTGTGTGTGTGTAAAACTTTTAGTTTTAAATTCAATGATACTCAAGTAAGAAAAATAACTATGACAACAAACAGCACATAAATTATTTGTTTCTTTCTAACTCAAAAGAAACACTTCAAATTAAAGGCTGGAACATAAATGCTGAGTAAAAGTTTTACAAATTAAAAACAAGGTCTATTTTTGTAACTAAATATTCATAACCTTTATCCAACTAATGAACCCCTCTAAGCATTTAAAGTCAGGTATCATTTCTGTAACTTCAAACAGCTTCATTATTAGGACTGCTTAAATGTACAGTCATATTCATTCCAACAGTTTCCCTTGAATTTTATTTTAAAATTAAAGTATAGCAGAATAGTGTAAAGAAAAAAAAATCTGATTAAATATTTTCAGATTTCAATTTTCTTAAATATTTAAGACTGATAAAATCTCAGATGTGAGAGGTCTGTTTACAATTTACAACTGAGAGACTGAGAGGGCAGAAATTTTGAAAACAGAGAAACAGATTTGAATCCTAGTTCTTTCACTTACTAGCCTTGAAACCTTAAGACATCTTTTGAGCCAAGAGATGCAAAACCTACTTTAAAGTTTATCGTGGAATTTAATGAGAAATACCCCATCTATCTCCCAACTCTGCATCTACACACAGTAAGTCTTTAATATATGGGCTGAAAAAAAGTAACCGTATCACATGGTTCTTCATTTCACACATGGATGTTAAACCACTATAATGATGTATGATCATTAAAATGACAAAAGTGACAGCTGGGCCACAAACAAGTTTAACCAACCAAAGCAATGTGTTATAGAGTTAAAACAGCTCCAGACAGAGGCAGGAGACATGGATTTTAGCTCTATTTCGACTACTAATCAGCCATGACCACAAGCAGGGTACATAACCTCTTGTGTTTGCCTCCTTCTGGTGCCGTTTCCATCATGTAAAGGGAGGAGGGTGTCTGGGTGTTTCCTTCTAACTTCAAAGTTCTGACAGTCCAGAATGCCATATACTTACTGTAATGGGAGCCCAAGAAAGAGTTGAATGTGAAAACTGTAAAAGATTAAAAACTGACCGGCATGATTCTATATGGAAAGGAAGGAGAAAGCAATTCGCCAGTTTACACCATTTTCCAGACTATCCCCAACCTCTCTGAAGTCTTAAAACTCCACAACCAGAGATGCCAGTACAAACTGATTTTCTACAGTGCAAACTGATTTTCTTACAGTAGAGAGTAAGCGCCGTGGATGGTGAACATCAAGGCTGATGATTTTACTAGGAAACGAGCTGATAAACTAAATGCCCCTGAAAAGCAAGGCCATTCCCAACTCTGAAGCTGGGGGGAAAGAATTACCCACCGATAGATAGCAAACGAGAAAGATTTCTAACTTGAGAAATAGAGAGAACGATACTGTAGTTACTGGATCTACTTCTTTCTTCAAAGTTCAATACAAATAATTCAAACAGGTTTTAAAGAATGTTTCAGTTTTGAATTATTTGGAAATGTGCTTCAGTTCAGTTTCTGTGCTCTTCTTATTCTTAAATGAGGCACGTTGAGCTCACCTTTATGCAGTGTTTATTTGCTTTGGGATGTTTGATCTGAAAACAATTGCACTGGTCACTTTAAAATGGTAAAGTCGAAAGATCAAAAGAACCAAAATCCAGGAGAGGCAAGAGTGACCTCTGGACTGACCAGTCCTCACACCACTGCATCCCCACATCCAGGGCCTGTGACCCTCCACCCCCGCACTCAAGAGACAGGCCAACAGGGAGACTTTAGGAGGTCAAGTCAAGGTGAAAGATGAACTACAGAGAAAATCCACAAGATTATCTGCTAAACCTATTCTTCCAAAGCCACAGCCCACACCTTAAAAAACCCTGGAAAACAGAACAAATGTAAAGCAAATGCTGGCAAGGACAGGCTAACCGTGTAGAAAACAGAGATGTCAAAACAGACCAGGCACAGAAAGCTGAAGGTGTGCTAAATGCCAACTGAAATGTGTGCATTTGGAGAACTGTGTACTCCTGGTGACCATACAGCTTGAAATAAGATTTTTTTATCAAGTTTTATGAAAATGCAGGATTTTGTTTTAGTTTGTTATGTTGTTAGCACACAGAACACTTCATTGTTGTTTTTTGTGTAAAGGCATATGTCACAGAATGTCTCTGAAATTGGATTGATGTGGAGGGAAAAACCTTTCCCTTCTAGTTGAGAGAGTCCCTCTTGGTTCTCAGGAGGAAGAATTGCTTGAAATTGACACACAGTGGCCACCTTGGCACGTATGGTGTGGAAAAACTGAAAATTGTTATGTTCTCTTCTCCCTCTTCAACTTCAACATAGACTTAACTAACTCCCTTAAATCCAGAAAGACCTGTTGAGACCTGACTGTATTTCAGGCAATCTGGACTTTCCTGCATCACCTCTGAGATGGCATCCCTCAAGAGAGCAACGCCTCCTTTTTAAGACTTGGTTCTTTGGTGGATAAATCTGCATTTCACTTCATTTCTGAAAGTCAAAGTCAGCTTATGAAAAGTTGTTAAACAACATGCTAAACGTGAAATATCAACCCTAGCTCTACACTTTCCTTGTTCAAATGGTTTATAACCATTTTCTGATTTGGGTAGTCCACGGAAGAGGGGAGTTTGAAAGTTGTTGTATACTGGTTAATGATTGTGTGTCTGCCCATATCCTGCCTGAAAATACCATAATTGTTTATGAAAAGTACCTTTAATAAAGCTGGATACAGTTTGGCTTGTGGGGGCAGGGGGTTGGAAGGCAATAATCAAAAGCCAACACTCTTGAAAGCCTAGAATAAAAACAATTTATTAAACAAACTACTACTCCCACCCACAGTATAAGGAACTAGACATGTGTATAGTCCATATCCCCTCCATTTCTATATTCTTTCTTACTTCAAAAGGAATGAACTTCAGCTGTTCTTTCTACTCTCAGCAAAAAAATAAGGGAGAAGGTCTATAATGTACAACCAAATAAGAGACAAAAATAAACACGCTTTATCTGGCAGAGAAAATCTGTTTGTTCTGGTTTAAACCTGGCCTCACATGTAAGCAAGTAGTCTCAGGATGGTCAGCAGCCCTGTTAATTGAGAGCTTCAGTGCATGAACTTCCTGCACAGGGTCTTGCTCAGCCATCACTCACTGCCTGGCTCCCGTGATGACAGCTAGCACTCCTGTGCCTGAGGGGCAGCCGAACACGTTATCAGACTCTTCCCCTCAGTGAGCTGAATCACAGTAGAGATAGGGGGTTCAGAAACAATGACAGTTTTCCATTCTTTGCAGGCCCTGCAAAAAAGAGCATCAAAAGCAAAGACCCACCAAATCCTCATCCAGGTAAAGGAAACTGAAATAGGAAAATACTGATTTTGGCCAATTAAGTTTTTAATAGAACTTGTCTTTAATCTACAGGCAAGTACCTAACTTCTGAATTTCATCTGTAAATGAAAATTCTAACAATATTGTCCAAGGTTGCTTTCAAGATCTCGATGGCTGCCAATAAAGATTTTAAAGTAATTACCGCTGAAATGCATTCAGCTTTTCAAGGCAACTACTTTGGAAGCAGAGTGTCCCTCCCCAACAAGAGTTTCAGGGTTGGAAGATGGAAAGAGAAGCAGAACAGCTTTGATTTCTGTACCCCTCTGTCCCCCATCTTCCCCCCCACCTACAGCCCTCAGTAAGAGTAGCTCATTTCCGAAAGGATACTCTGTGGAATAGCAGTGGCAGGTATATTATTGTTCTGAAAGAGCCTTTAACTGATCCCAGATTCCACCCTCATCCCTCAGTTTTCCTGACTGAGCAGGCACCATTTTTGCTGCCTAAAAACTTAAGCTACAAGATTGCAGAAAATCTCACAGTAGCTCTGTAAATACTAGTATTGTCATTTGAGAGACAAGAAAGCAAGTTTTGAACGTTTCTCAGGCACTGGAAGTTAGGTCTACAGAATTTAAAAAACCACTTCACTGTATAGATACAACTCCTGTTATTTAACATGAGGAGTTGTAGAGAAGTAGAAGAACATGGAGAAGGTAGAACAGTATGAGAACAAAGACTTGGTTCTGCCCCAGGTGGATAAGCATTGATTCACAGATCAAAAACTCAAGGCTGCTTTGAGTTCACGCTTGATTAGGTAAATTTACTTCTAACACATAGATGCTTCAGATTTTGCCAGTCCTAGGAAACATCTCCAACAGAAGAGCACTCAGTGGATTTATAATCCTATGGGTTGGGCCTTACCTTGAGGGCTTTTAGGACCAAAAGATGTTGAGGAAGCAGTTAAAAGACTTTGGTCTCAAAGTTATAAAATCACCAAGCTATCTTTAATAAAGCAAAAAAAGATGACAACAACGTTCAAAGGTGAGGTTATTTGGTGGAAGAATTCTTGAGGTCAGTGGTTGAGACAGTTGAGTGAAGGCAATGTTGGGTGAAGAAGCTTAGTACCCACTGTTTCCAATCAATTCCCTGCAGACTCCATGAGCCACCAATCTTCATGTCACACACCAGAAAAACACATACACACACACACACACACACACACACTCACACCTTTATCACCACAGGGTACCCACTGTTAGGTTCCTCCATGTAAAGGCAGGAATGGACACAGGGCAGGTTTTCTGATCTAGCAGACCAGGTAAAGGAGGAGTCAGTGGCTTTTTGCAGGTCTTTTATTCAGATTTACCAGGCACATGGCAGGCAGGGGTGCTAGGGGGCCAAGAGGCTGGCAGTCCTCCAAGCCCCCAGCAAGTCTTCACTCTATCTGGGTTCCTTGGTGTTCTCTGCTTCTCTCTCGGCCTCTGCTGCTCATTTCTTGGCTTCTCTTTTGGCTTCTGCTGGCGTCCCCATGATGCCACCCTTAAAAGCCCAGTCTTAGCCCAGGTGAATCCCATCTACCTATGCCCACACCCTATTCCAGGTGCCCGCCATCAGGCAAGCATTCAGGACCGCAAGGATCCATCATCTATCCTGATGGCAGGAGAGCAGAAAAGCCTGATACCTTTTACCTTACCCTATACTCCAATAGGAAAGCAGACCCTCATAGCCAGTAATGGACCCTTTTGTGCCAACAAGCACAGGGCAGGTTCCGTTTGGATTCAGGTAGATGGATAAAGAGAGTCCCGGAGTCCTCAGTGGATTTTTCAGATTTTAATGATGTCTCAGGGAACCAGGTACCCAGGCACACCAGGCAGGGAGGCTGGCATGCCAGGAGTCAGGCATGGGCTAGGCAAGGGGTCTGGCAAATAGGCAGGCAACTGACCCTCTCAGTCCCCCAAGAATCTCTCATCATTTGGTGGTCTCGCCTCTTCTGCAGTCACACCAATCATTTGGTGGTCTTGCCACTTCTGCAGTCATACTGCTCGTCCTCTTGCTGCTGCTACCATGCTTTTATCCAAGCCTCTAGGCATAGATGTGCACACTATCACATGAGTGCACACCCACACTCCAGGGGTCCACAATCAGGCACACGTGCCCAGTGCCCAAGCTCCTGAGCGCCTTCTGCATTAACACAATTAAGGATGCAGGTGATAGCCACAGAGGCTAATTGTAGGGTAAATGAGCATCAGGCTTTTCTGCCCTCCTGCCATTGGGATTGATGTTGGATCCCTGTGGTCCTGAATGCATGCCTGATGGCGGGCACCTGGACTGGGGTGTGGGCATACATAGGTGGGTACACCTGGGCTGAGAGACTGGGCTTATAAAGGTAGCATCATGAAAACAGAACCACAAGAAAGAGAACAGCGGGAGAGTAGAACAGAACAACCAGAAAAGGAGCAAAAAGAGAAGCAGAAGAGAGAGAACAAGACTGCAACAGTACACTGGAAAGCCCAGGAAGAGTGAAGATTCGCTGGGGGCTAGGAGGCCTGTCCATCTCCTGGTGCCCTGGCACCCCTGCCTGCCGTGTACCTGGTAAAATGACAATAAAAGCCTGAAAAGCCACTGAGGGCTCCAGGACTCTCCTTCTTTACCCATCTGCTCGGATCATAGAGCTCCTGCTCTGTGCCCATCCTGCCGCTTCAAGTATATAAGGTAATATTTTAAAAGTTCTATAGAAATTAACTTTTTGAGATGAAGAAAATGTGGTACAGAGAAGGGAAGTAATTTGTTTAAGATAACACAGCTTTGCAGATGGTTATTATGGGGTTCTGGCACCTCTTTACATCATGGTATTTTTAGCTTTAGATTCCAGGACTATTAATATTTCCTAGTTCAAATTCTCAGAATTGAATTAACCAATTTGTGGTGCATAATACTGTGAATAGTACATTACCTCTATTTTTGTTATCATTATTAACAATTAGCACAAGCATATTCAAGTGATAAAATGATGAGGCCCACTAATGGAGGAGTAAAACTTAGTTAGACATAGATTTTCATTCTTGGGTCCAGATAAACAACAAACTAAGTGTGAAATAAATTAGTGTATTTCTGACTTTACGTTGAGTTGAATTCTCCAGCGTTATTTTTTCACTGAGTCACAGATGTACATGTTTTTGAACATAATACGGCTCTTTGTGTTATCGAGAACATTTCTGATACAGCACTTCTTAGTTGCTCTACCTGTGTCTTCATGATCTTATTCTAAACTACACGTCCCAATGGGTATGTACCAGAAATGAGGTTTCATCACAACTACCACCTGACAGGTAATGATTATAAGATGCAGTCTAATGTTAGAGATTTATCATAAAATCATAAAAGTATTTTGATATCAGAGGAAGAAACAAATCCAAAGCTGGGCCTCCCTGGTGGCGCAGGGGTTAAGACGCAACCTATGAAGCAATCCGCAGTCTCTGCAGCACAAGTTTGATTCCTGGCCGGCCAGAGAGAAACCCACATGGCGGGACAGACCTCTCCTGTCTTGCCTGCTGCTCCCCTCAGCAGTGTACTTTGGTCCCTCTGTCTGACTGTTCTGTTCCCCGCTCTGTCTTGGGTGAATCCTCTCACTCCCCGCATCTCTGGCCTGTACCCCAATTCTTGTATAAAAATAAATAAATCTTCAAAAAAAAAAAAATCCAAAGCTTCCCCCCCCCACCCAAATGCAAAGATGTTAATGAGGAAAGCAGCTACCTGTTGTACTCAAGGATGTAACAACTTTCTTCCATGATCATGTTCTCTAACAATGACAGCTCACCCACACACAAGCAATTTGTAACCACACAGAGGCCTTCCCTTAGATCCAGAAACAAAAACAGCCCCCACTGCAGCTTTATTTCTCCATTTCTGTCATCAGATCTGAATCTGAAAGGGTTCCTTCTTCGAACACAAGCCAAGCCACATGCAAATCTCCCCATACACAGCCCACTTTTCTGACCCCGTTGAGAAAGAAAAGTGCTCTTAAAGTCATCTGGAAAGACAATGTGCCAATATTTTTGCTTGCATTCCAAAATACAGCAAACTTCCTGTCCCTCTGCAGCCCACCAAGTTTCTTGGAAAGGTCACTAATGCACTCCAAGCAGTTCACAAGTAGCCCCAGAATGCAACTCCTACAGCGGAACGCTGCTTCTATCCATATTTTAGGCAGGTGCAAACAGCACTTTCTGCAGGAGAAACCCTCTGACGTGGCTATAGGTAGCTTCTCCAAATATCTGAACTGCTACAGGAAAATCATTATTGATCAATTAAAAATAAAAATCAGTATTGAAAATTTGTTATTCTATTTAATAATGTCCTAAGTAAACTATTTTATGGCTGTACTGCCTACTACACTTTACAGCACAACTATGACACTTTGGATTAGATAATTCTCAATTTTATATTCATTATCATAAAAGTGTGAAACTAAGCTGTTTATAGCAAAATAAACCTGAAAATCTAAAACTACCAAAATGACAACTAAAAAAGAGAAGCAATTTATGTGGATTCAGTACAGAAATTCCATTGCAGCTTTTTAGTCAATATATGATATTTCAGAGTAGCTGAGGTTCTTTGAAATGTAAAGTATATTGTAAAAGACATCTACTCCTTTTAATTTAAAACATGCTATTTGAAGCCAGAAAGAAAAAGAAAAATACCGGATGGTCTCACTCATAGCAAGAATCGAGAAAACTTAAATAAGGGACCAGAAAAAAGAATAACTATAAGAAAGAAAATATCAAAATCAACAAACAACTATGAACCAGAGACACTCTATGAGGGGTGGGGAGCGGGGAAAGGAGGGATTGGGGTCAAAATAGAGGGGTTTTAATTGTATGGGGAATATAAAAGTAAAATTTAAATATAAAAATAAAACATGCTATTTGCAAAAAGAGAAAGGTTTACTGATTGCTGAACTAAGCACATTAATGAACTAAAAAATCCTCTTTTAGTAAAAAAAAAAAATATGACTTTTTGTAAGAAAACTTTGACACATCCTATTTGAATAGAATAGACTGTAAAGTGTCCCAAACTCAAGTATGGATGTAAATTTTCAGCGCTTGCACACATGGGATGTGGCAGTTTCCAAGTCACCTGCATGTCTTAAGCTTTTGCTCTCTACTCAGTAGCTTTGTTCATTGTGCAGATAAGAGGCTGATGGGAAGAGAGATGCTTTTATTGAAAGATCTCAAACAAATGTTCTCAGAAAATGAAGATATTGTTCTAGAACAGAGACCAACTGTTCAGGTTAACAGAGCTAGAGTCTTCAGCACTACACTGACTTGTACTTGCTACTGTAAGAGAGAACATGTATATTCTTCACCTCACAATAGCATTAGGTTAAAAAAAAAAGGACTGAAATTAATCACTTTATGTCAGTTAGAGTCCCCCTAATGACCAAACATAAGACACAGAGGAGTGAAAAATGAATTTTTCTTATAAACTTTTTGTGCCATTTCATGTGGATGAAAACATTAGAAATACTTTAAAGAGCTGAGAAACAGCAATAAACCATCATTAAAAAGTAATGTACACAAAAATAAACTCAAAATGGATCAAAGGTCCAACTGTAAGAGCTAAAACTATAAAACTCTTAGAAGAAAACACAGGAATAAATCTTTGTGAGCTTGGAATGTGTGACAAAATAAACAGATATGCTGGACATCACTGAAATTTAAAACTTCCGTGTTTCAAAGGATATGATTAAGAAAGTGAAAAGAAAATTTTTGCAAAACATAACTGATAAAGGAAATGTATTTAGAACATACAAGGAACTCTTGCAATTCAACAAAAACACAAAACAATTTTTAAAAAATGAACAAAGAATATGAATATACATTTCTCACAAAAAATACACAAATGGCCAACACCACATGAAAAGATGCTCAATTCAACTAGTAAATACGTTACCACTTCATAGTCTAGAATGGCTATAATCACAAAGATAGTACAGATGTGCAGAAAATGGGACCTTTACACATTGTTGGTGGGAATGTAAAATGAGAAATTTGGAAGAGTCTGACAGTTCCTTAAATGATTAAACAGTTACCATATGACCCAACAATTTAACTCCTGTGTGTGTGTATCTAAGAGAAATGAAACCATGTCCACACAAAACCTTGTACGCGAATGTTCATATCAACAGTATTTGTAAAAGCCAAAAGTAGAAACAACCTAAATGTTTCCTGATGGTGGATAAATAAAATTTGATAGATCCATACAATGGAATATTACTCAGCCATAGAAATGGGCAAAGTACTGATAGGTGCTAAAACACAGACGAACTTTGAAAACATGATGCTATATGAAAGAAACCAGTCACAGAAGTCCGCAGATAGTATAATTCCATTTATGCAAAATACGTAGGATAGGTAAATCCATATGGACAGGTAGAGTGATAGTATCCAGGGGCTACAGGGAAAGGGAGAACAGGTGCAAGGTTTCTGAGATCAGACAATAATGAGAGTTGTATAGCTCCACAAATATACTAAAAACCACTAAGGTGTACACTGTAAAAGAGTGAATTTTATGATTTATAAATTATTGCTCAATTTTTTAAAAAGTCATTTACTCTGCAAATAGCTTGGGGCTCAGAGGTAGGGGTCTCAATCCTGTCTGTTCATGCCCCCAGGCTTGCTAAATGCCAGTGGTTCTTTGAATCTTAGTTTTAAGTATGTCAAGTGGTTGGCCTTGACTGTGGGCTAGCAGGGCCTCTCTGGCTCCAGTGAGGTGATTCTACAATCATGTCAAACATTGAAACACAGCAACAATCACATTGTATATTTGGAAATCACCAGAAATTTCATATTCTATCCTGGGTAGGGTCTAGTCATCACAAGAAGAATAATCATCAAGAAATTCTACTACTTTTCCAAAAACAAAAGTTTACTTTTCAGAGTAAAACCAGCTGGATCAAGTCATCCCTGTGCCCAGGTGCTCAGTCACCCAACAGGACCATATCCCAACCCAGTTTTTTTTGCAATCTGCCCAATGAAATAACCTTTAGCATTTACAAGAGGGATGCTATATATCCCTTTTCCTAGATGGACTGGTGAAGAAAATTCAATACTGGATGTCCATGTTCTTTTAAACATCAACGATTAATAGAAGGAAATAGGTGTTTCAGAGATAAGGAAAAGAGAATAAGGTGTCTTCAGTTGGCTAATTCCTACCTGTCCTTCAACATTCAGCACAGGCCAAACTTTCTCCTGGAAGTTTATCCTGCTTCCTTTCCAACCCCAGTCTGGATCTCCTGACTGCATGAGATGCCAGGACACCTGTGCACATCTGAGGGGAACACCTACACCTGAATGTCCCACAAACAACACATGCTCAGCATGTCAATCCTTGATCTCATCATCCACTCTCCCCAAAGCTACTTTCACTTCTCATTTTGGAGAAGGGCATTGCCATCTATAATATATGGACTAATAGATGTAGGTGGGAAAATCTGTACATATTACAAAATAGGTGAAGTACAGAATTTTTTTAAAGAAGACAGCTTTCACTCAGGATCACATACACACAAAGGCCAAAGATCTATGCCTATCTTTCTGAGCATCTTTCAGGAACAAACAAGAATCTGTTCAAACTCTCCAAAAGCAGCAAACCTAAGAGCTACCTCTAAAAATAGCTTATTTTATGCTCAGAAATGAGTAAAAAAAGCAGAAAGTATTAACGAAGACTGTTCTCAATCAAATGGGGTATAAATTCCCCCCAGGCACCATTCACATCATTATTTGGGCAAAAGAGGGAAAATGAATAGTATAAATAAAGTCTTGTCAAAAAATCAAAACTATTGCATATGGTAACATTTAGAATTCATGAATAATTTTTTTGCCTTTTACTATAAGCCAGAAACTTGCTGATGAAAGATAGCTAACTCCCGCCGAAAGACTGAGGCTAAAGACTTCCAGTTTAAATAGCCAAAATTCAATGTGTAAATATGGTTTCGTTTGTTTTGTGGAATTCTAATGCACAATTAATCATCTTACTATAGCATAACAAATTATTTCCACTTCCTAAAAATAGTTTAAAATCCCTATAGTAAATGCCAAACATTTAATTAGCATATATATAATCCCAGAATCAAACCATATGGTGTTTAACTAGATTCATTTTTCTAGAAGAAGAAAATCATAAGACCATAGTAACATGAAAGAAATTACTCTCACAAATTATCATTTCAGTAGCAGAACCATGCTATCCCAAGAAATGTAACGTTGAGGTAAAATGCATGTTGTTCATCAAAAGAATTGCTCTAAATTTTAAATGATGCTCTTCCTCAAGGGTACTACAACTTTGCAATTAATTTAAATTAAAAGATAGGGAGACTGAAAGAATGACACACAACACTGTGCGGGACAAATCTCTAATGACATAAGTACAGGAATAATTATTTTTTTAAAATAGTGTTCATTATCAATACACAGTAAATGATTACCAAAATATTCTCTCCATTTCTCAGATAGCAATTTCCCTTAGTATATAGAGATGTAGCATATATGTATACATTATAGTACATCTATAATTTATATATATATATTAAATAATAAAATTGTTCACCATTATTATAGGCTTCCAGGTTCTCTACTATAATAAAAATCTTATGTTTAGAAACCAAAAGTATCATGCTCTTCATTTTCATGTTATTTCTTTCTGAGTATCACATATCACTAGACTAGGAGGGAGGTATCATCCCCTTCACCTATAAGTAAGATGCCCATGTAATGTATTGTCCAAACCAAACAGTGAAAGAGGGCAATATTAATAGTCACCCTAGGACATGAGGTGCAAACTGGGACTTTCCCAGGCAAACCAGAATCCGGATTTTTCCCTATCAGGAAAAAGTTCAGCAAAGTTCCTTAGTTTTCAAATTCGTACCAGAGTCAAGAGGGAATTAGGGTTGAATTTCATGTCAGACTAAGATGCAAAATAATAAATTTCCCAAAAAAACAACAAACCTGGAAGAAATAAAAGAATGTAGTACAAGAGCTTCTCTATTTCATATTTTGCTAGAATTGTGAGCTCATCAAACTGACTTGTACAAGGCTTCTTGAGTAGTTAATATGGCCTACACCAATCCTTTCTCAAATATCCTGCAATTCCTGAAATTATGCTAGGTAAATAGATGCAGGTGTTAAATTTTCAAGAGACAGGACAAATGAGACTGAGTGAAGGGGGGAAAGAGAAAAATCTAGCCCTGCAAGTATTAGAGGCACAACCTTCCAGCAGTAAGTGGACAGCAGCATCTTATTTAGGGACATTTACTGTATGCAGCATCCCAGCAGGCCCAAGTGCACAGCCATCAATGGCCCTGATTGTACTATATAAACAGAGAGCACTAAGTTCATGCAACTTTGCTGCCTTTAAAACGATATATGGTGTTCCCATTACAATCATGCACAAACAGCAGTTATAAATGTTTCACACAGATTATCAGCATCCGCTACCACCTAATTTACGCTCAGTAGGAAGCTGTGAGTGGGTTTCTGATCACTCATTTACATTTACTACGCAAATTATTCCCTCATGCTTTAAGCCAAAGAATCTGAATACTTATTATCAAATTTAAAACAAGCTTGCTTTCTGGTTGAAATTTAATATGTATAACTAATATCAGTTGATTTAGTTGTGTATCAAAGCATTCCCCTCTATTTTCTATAAAATTCACTATTTTTAAATTTTACTTTGGCATATTTAAAGCTTATTAAAACCATTCATCAAATAAATTCCTAAGTCATCAGCCTGCTGATATTATGATAGATGTAGTATAAAAATTCCTTGGCTTTATAGGGAATTAAAATTTTTAAAAGTGGAAATATACAGACACATTAATGCAACTTTATCTCTTACTATCTATCTTTTCTTATATGTCAATGAAGTGGTGAAGTCTAGAAAACTACCAATTAATAAAGAATAATTCCCTCTTAGGATGGGTATAGAATCAGTTCTCTTTCTTAAATGTCCCAAATCCAGTTGTAAACAGTGATATGATCATAGTACTAAAATTTGGAGTACTAAAGGGCAATTGTCTTGAGGGCACGGTCTTATATGTTCCTCCCATTGATTTTTTTACATATCACAGTGTGAATGTTCCCAAAATCCTATTTTTACTTCTTTTGACCATTCTTTTTTTTTTAAAAACTTCTTTTTCTTTTTCCCTTTTTTTTAAGATTTATTTATTTATTTATACAAGCACTGGGTACGGTCAGAAGCCCGGGAGGGTGAGAGAACCCACCAGAGCAGAGCAGGGAGCAGAGCAGGCAGAAGGACCGAAGTACACTGCTGAGGGGAGCAGCGGGCGGCAGGAGAGGTCTGTGCGCCATGTGGGATCCTCCTCCGGTGGCCGGGGAGCGGCCGGGGATGGAACTGGCACTGCAGAGGCCGAGGGCAGCTTCGCAACCCAGCGCTCAACCGCTGCGCCACTGGGGAGGCCCCTTTTGACCATTCTTAGTCACACTAATGAAAGAAGAAACTATGGATAACCCAAGAGATCACATTATTTAGAAGTTACATTGCTGAAATTCATTATGTGTGATTATTAAGGTGGTTTTGCTCTCCCCAGTCTATGCTATGTAATGTTACATTAAATAATTTAGTTTGTATTGACTTAGTCAACTCTGAGAGGGCATTGGAAAGCCTGGTCTGTGTTAAAACTGCCATTTCACAAATAGATAAGGACACCAATAGTAAAGAATCACTGTATTTTATTCTCGCAGGGCTTTAGAATGAATCTACCATTCATTTAGTTTAACCAGAGTACACAAAACTAGTTCATATCCACATTAGTTCTGAAGAACCCAGATGCCTCTACTTTCATCTATGTAAATAAACAACACTTATTTCAGAGAAAACTGGTGAGAACAGATGGCTTTGGACAAGAGCTGGCAAGCTCCTGTCAAGTGCCAACGAGTAAAAGTTTTAGGGTTTGTGGGCCATCCAATCTGTGTTGCAACTTCTCAGCTCTGCTGCTGGAGCACAGAAACAGCCACAGACAATACATGTACTTGCACATGCAGCAACCAGATCTGGACCAAGGGCCCAGTTGACCAGTCTCTGACTTAAGTAAACTGATTGCTACTTGGTTGCAGGGGTGGGAACTCAAGTAAGTGAAATCAGATTATGTGAACAGCACATGTTTCTATTTCTAAGAAGTTTTTCTAACATTTTTCCACTCTAGCCACTGCCACATACCCTCCCTCCCTCAGTGCTCCTACCCCAATAAAACCCCAACCTGTGAAAGGTGACTAGTAAACTGAAGTTCTGAAGGTAAAATAATGAAATAATAGAGGGGGGTGTGCCTTTCCACTACTCATGACATGGGTGTCTGTGCTGGGCTATGTGGCGAGTTGTTGTCGAAGTACTCCACAGAGACAGAACACACTTACTGGTAGTTCTGAAGCCTGGACTCTGGGTGAGGGTGGGGCAATCAACACTTTGAAATGATGTGAAAACCTGTGTTTATGCACATGTCTATTTGCAGCCTTCATTAGCTCTCCAAATAGTGAAGCAAAAATCACTACAAAGGCTCTAATCAATACACACTTGATAAAATCCCCAGTATGGGGGTGAGTGTGTGTGCGTGTGTGTGTGTGTGTGTGTGTGTGTATCATAGAGGGGAATTTGGGAACAAATATTTTAAAAGCTAACAAGGAAAAAGAAACAATTCTTATTCTGCTTTCACATGTCACTTTCCACACCAAGTCTTTTTTGTTGGAGTGGTTGGGTAGGAAGAAAAAAAAAATTTAAAACAAAACCCACCCCAGTTAGTAATTCCTGGTGTCTAGTCTAGTCCCAATCCTGTTAACAGTTCTGTGAGGGTCTTGTGTTTCTCTTTATTTACTGCTTTTAGTGTGACCAGACTTGCCCTAGGTACATTGTGTATCAGTGGCTCAATTTTTAATGAAGAGGATCAACAAAATATTCTTTCATTCTGTAATTGCATAAAATGGGTGGGGAAAAAAATCTTTGATGGTCTGAGAAAGGGGAGAGGAAGGCGAGAGGAGTGGCTACAGGAACTCCAGAACCGCCTGGCTATGGCTGCGCCACTCCTCAGGCGGTGACCTTGACTGAATCGTTTCCTTTTTCTTAGTCTCTGTTGCAGGTAGCCTTATATCAGCTATTCTGAGAATTAAATGTACATAAAATTTGTACAACAGTCAACACTATCATTAGTCCTCAATAAATATAAATTGTAATTACCATCCAGGAGTAATCAACAATGATGTTGCTTGTTTGGAAAATACAGAACCACTACTTTTAATAGTTTCGTGTGTCCATGGCATCTTCCTTTTTTTAATCTTTTAATCACTTCCAGTTTAGTGCTATCAAAGAAGTTCAATGAATACTTGATTACCTTAATTTTGAAGATCAGGATTATCTTTTTTATCATTACTATTAATTGTAATTCTGCACAATTTCCTTCAAAGACATAATGGTGACATGTATGAAACTAGGTTTGTTTTCATTTTCCTGATAAATCCATGATCTTGAAGGGAGGAGAGTTCACTTTGGGTAATCACATATGTCTAAAAGTGAAAATTTAGCTATAAATTTCAAAAGTGAAAAGTTTAAACAGTAATTTAGTTGTAGATGGAGGTTGGGCAGGCAAGCACACAAGAACCTTTTAGAGAGAATGGAGAATAGGAAAGGCATGGTTTCTTAAGTATGTACACTGGTCAATGGGGAAAAAGTGTTATTAACTACTTTACTCTGCCAGTAATTGTAGCTATAAAAAGAATACCATTAAAGCAAGGTTAAGACATATCTTTCTGTCTGAGGCACATCCAGTCAGAAAATTTTATAAGGTATTCTAATTTTCTGAGTACTCAGCAATCTTAGTAGCAATCAACTTATAACTGATCTTCAATTCAAACTACAGTGGCTATCCTCTGCAATACTTTTCTTCCCTGCTAGATCAGAAAATTGGCTTAAATCCTACTGCAAAATGTAAAGGCACCTTTAAATTACTAAATGCAAGTCAGCTGGACCAAAGACACTGCTGAGGGTAGCAGTGGGAGAGGCAGGCCACATGGTCTGCCGCGCCATGTGGGAATCTCCCTGGCTGGCCAGGAATCAAACTCGCACCACAGAGGCTGCAGACAGCTTCACAGCGCTGTGCTCAACCCGCTGCGCCACAGGGGTGCTTTTGGTCTGTCTGCCTGTTCCGTTTCCTGCTCTGTCTCTGGTGAATCCTCTCACACGCCCCTGCCTCTGGCCCGCACCCCAGCTATTGTAGAAATAAAAAATAAATCTTTAAAAAAATTTTTTTTAAAAATGCAAGTCAGCAAATTTGGAGAGTCTAAACACTAAATTCTGTTTAACTGATTAATTCTACCCCGAGGCCAACAGTTACTTAAAATTATTTAAAAGTTGTAACAAGTTACTAAAAAATACATTCTGTGTGGGTTGCAATATTTGTAGCCCCAAACTTGTAATCTTGAGCTTTTACTATCATTAGCATGAGTTCTGTTTCTTCCCCATCAACATGGCTTGTTTTGTGACCATTATACTGAAATCTTCCAATACTATTTCTCTAAGCTCTGTAATCACTCAAGATGCCAGCCCAGATTTCCAATTCTTTTTGAATTGAATTTCACTTAAATAAATATCTCAGGTTCAACACTGACTTCTACACTGACAATAGTCACCAGTCAGATTCCTGGCATGTGGAATCTAATCTGTCTCTTCAAAGTTCAGTGTGGGACTAACCACTAACAATGACACAAGAGAGACGTGAGGTACCCAGACTTTTGGGCAAAAAGCTTTCAGGGGCAGTGCATGATCTACCATATTCTCTCTCCTGCCTTGACTCATGTGCAAGCTTTAATAAACCTGGGCCTATAGACTTGGATACTGCAGGGAGGAGGAGGAGGTAGAGCAAAGCCTCCAGCCAACTCATGATTAACATGCACCACAGGGGAGAAATAAACCTCTGCTGTCTAAAACCACTGACGTTTTGGAGTTGTTACCATAGCCTAACCTCGCCTACCCCAACACATGCACCCACCTGCAATCTGAATCTCCATCTGTATTCTTATCTCTGATAAGGGGTTAGCTCCAAATCTATCTCAGGACCAAATGTTCCCCTCTTCCTCAGATCCAATTACTAGCTCTAGAAATCTAATCTTCAAAATATTTCCAATTCACCCTCTCTATTATATTCCCATGGATCTAATTTTGCCTACAGAAGTTTTCTCCTTAGCTACAAACCTACAGCTTCCAAATATTGTCTTTCTAACTCAAAATTTTTCCTGCTCTGAAGGATCTTCCAAAATGACACGAGAACAGTCCTAAAAACCACATCTCATTGCAGCCATCCCCAGGTTTGAGGCCTGTTAACATCTTCCCACTGTTCAGATAACATTTGCGGAGCACTTTGTACGCACGCAGTGTGCTGAGCCCAGGCACAGGTGAGTGATTTGTCTACACTCTGATGATCTTCAGTGGTGATGTGGTAACACAGCCAGTTGTAGAATGCATTACTCAATTCTAGTATTTAGTAAAATACCAAAGTTTGTGAGGTAAGTTACTCTTACAATATAAACTGGCTGGACTGGATTCAAATTTCTCTATGAAAACTTGACTTACTCATTCTACAAGGCAGAGAGAGAGAGAGAGAGAGAGAGAGAGAGAGAGAGAGAGAGAGAGAGAGAGAGAGAGAGAGAGAGAGAGAGAGAGAAGGAAGGTTGGAGATTATCAGTAATTGGGTAATGAACTCTCTGCAGGGCCCAAGACTCCAAATTGAGTCTCAGTAGAGACTGCCACTGAATAACTTACAGGTTATCAAAGCACATCCTACTGTAACTTATTTTTATATTGGATTTCATCAAAATTTGGGACCTCAGTGGATTTTATTGTAATCTATTCTAACACCAAATGTGAACTTGTGTTCTGGAAGGGAAGAGGAGGGGTGAGGAAGGATGAGAGTCACTAGTTTAGCCACAGGATAAAGGTCAAGCTTCAACATGTCACAGCTCTTCAAAATCAGCTTCCAATTTGCCTTTGGGCTTCTTTTACTATCATCTCCCCTCATGCCTCTGCTCAGGGCAAAGTTCCTAACCTTTGTTAGGATGAGCATTTCTCCTCTTCTAAATCCAGCAAAGTTACTCACTCCTCAAGGACTAGCTCAGTAGTTGATTAACATTTTCTCTTAAACCTGCCTCAAGAGCACCTGGCAACTCTGGCTGGAAGCCCCTCTGGGAGGAAACACTTTTGCTGTAACCCTCTATGAAACTATCTCCTCATTGGTCCTAGAACATTAAAACCATCAGGACTACATAATTCACTTTTGGGTTCCTACACCTGGCACTGTGCCTATAAGAAAACAGGCAGGGTAGGGCCTCCCTGGTGGCGCAGCGGTTGAGCCCTGGGTTGCGAAGCTGCCCGCAGCCTCTGCAGCACCCGTTCGATCCCTGGCTGCTCCCCGGCCACCGGAGGAGGGTCCCACATGGCGCGCAGACCTCTCCTGCCACCTGCTGCTCCCCTCAGCAGTGTACTTCGGTCCTTCTGCCTGCTCTGCTCCCCACTCTGGCTCTGGTGAATTCTCTCACCCTCCCACGCTTCTGACTGTACCCAGTGCTTGTATAAATAAAACAAACAAATAAATAAATAAATAAATAAATCCTTTAAAAAAACAGGCAGGGTACCCACAGTTGTTAAAAGAACAGTCTTATGACACCACATCCCACAATCCCACTTCTCCATCAGCTTATTGATGGGTGTTAAGGTAAACTCTATTAAAATCCAGAAAAGGTTATATATTTATAACTTCAAATTTTTAAAAAAAATTGCCTGGTATTTTATTTAATTATAGGTTAGCAAAATGTGTGTGTTTACATGTATGTGTGTGCTCATGTGTAGCAGTAGTTTAGGGCTGCCATAATAAATTGCCACAAACTGAGTGGCTTAAAATAACAGACATGTAAGTCTCTCTCACAGTTCTACCAGCCAAAAGTCCAAAATCAAGCTGTTGCCAGGGCTGCACTTCCTTTGAAGGTCCGAGGGGATATTCTGTTCCCTGCCTCTTCCAGTTTCTGATGGTTTCAGGTAAATCTTGGCTCATGCTGTATCACTCCAATCTCTGCCTCCTCCTCTTATGTTTGTCTCATAAGTCTCCCTCTGCCTTTCTCTTCCAATGACAATTGGCAGTGGAATTAGAGCCCACTCTGGTAATCCAGAATGACCTCATCTCAAGACTGTCAATAACACGTGCAATATCCGTTTTCCAAATAAGGTAACAAACAGGTTCCAGGGATTTGGACATGGATCTATCCTTTTGGCAGCTACCATTCAACCCCGGAAGGGGAGGGGGAAAGAGAGGGTGGGCATATGGTGCCAAAGAAGATCCCTTAAACAAGGCTCAGTTTGGAAACTGTGCTGGGAACACACTGATGGACATGAGACACCATCCCTGCCCTCAGCAGCTACTAGATGATACAGAAATCAAGTTATTCTTTAAAGTTGGAAAATGTGGCATGAGGGAAAATTACACCATAATTGTATGTAACAAGGAATCTCATCTTAGCTGATGTTAAATGTTAAGTGTAATCCTGATCTTTTCTCAATGAGAGGTGAATGGGCCGGAGAATTTTTCAGTTTAGAAGAGATCCCAGCCCTTATTAGGACATTCACTAAAAGTTCCAGCTTCTTGTGCATGTTTTGCATTTGGAGTAATCTGACTCAGATATCACAGTTCGTGTAACTTAGGATCCCATCACGTGTAAAACAATCCTTATTTTATGGTCAAAAAAAAAAAAGTACTGATTAAACTATGTCATGGCATTAATTGTAAGATACATCTTGATTTCACAAATATTAAGATGTTCTCAGAATCAGTGAAATATATTCATTTCCATTTTGAAATAATACATTCTCACAACTAATCGTGACAAATTAGATAGTTTTTGATTAAAGAGTATAGCTAAGTCTCAATGCTCTACCAGCAAAAATGTTAAATCACTCAGTCTCAGGATATTTTTTACTTTCTTTCCATGAGGTGAATATATGTGAATATAATTAAGTCCTTAAAAAATAAAAATACTCATATATTAAGACACTTCTGGACTTGAGATAATCAGATAATTAAGAGATTAGGAAAGAACTTTAAAAACCTTGAGCTGAAGAAGTGGCTGCTAGAATTATCACTTCATTCCATGCCCAGACTGGATAAAAGGGCAGAAGGTGAAAAGTAGAGTATGTGCCCCATGTGTGCACCAGGGCAGAGCTTACAAATACTTAGGGATAAGCCAAGAACCCTGCATAACAGTCATCAGACAAGATTTCTGACCCATCTGATGGACCCACTGCACCCTGTGAAATGCAATGGAAAGAGAAGACAGGAAGCCTTGCTGTCAGAAGGCTTAGAAATAAAAAGTGAAGTGGTAAACTTTTAAATGTGTAGCTCCTCATGGAATGCAGTACTGAGCCTTTGTTGTAATTTTATACAAAGGGCATACTTACAGTAGAAAGTCTCACAGAACAATCTATGAGTTCTCTTCTCACACTTATTTATCCTGCTCATATGCAGATAGTCTGGCTCTTGGACACTGAGATACAAAGTCTTGTTGCTCTTTGTTTTCCTAAAAAAGGTTCAATTTTGGTCCCTGTGGTAAAATAATGAAGAGCCAGGGAGACACTGCCATCAAAGATTTTGGGGAAGGTAAGGAAAATGTAAGAAAAATTTACTTTAAATCTTTCAAATCGAACAGATGTGGGCCATTATAGGGTTTTTAATAATAAAGAGACATATCTGTAAGACTAGTGTGAGAATGTAAGACCCTCATCCAAAAAATAACGGCGCACTAAAACACACTTCCAATGAACTAAGTAGTCTAAAATTGAGTGCAACTTGAAAAGTACTTTTTACATCCTGAAAGACACATACTTTCTCTTACACACACACACACACACACAGAGAGAGAGAGAGAGAGAGAGAGAGAGAGAGAGAGAGAGAGAGAGAGAGAGAGAGAGCGAGCGCAGCTTAGTGAAGTATCATTTTAAAACAAATTCTTCCCTGGAGAAAACTTATTGCCAAAGCATCTGGACTGTGCTTCCAGAAAGCATTTAACAAGCCACTATCA
The DNA here is from genome assembly GCF_964194135.1 of Talpa europaea. NCBI lineage: Eukaryota > Metazoa > Chordata > Mammalia > Eulipotyphla > Talpidae > Talpa > Talpa europaea. The sequence goes on from NC_140080.1 coordinate 68,287,048, forward strand.
CTTCCCAGCCTCATCAGGATAGCACTGGTTTTGAAATGAATTAACATTTTCTTAAGAAAAACAAATCCTAGTCCTCTGCAGCCACTGGAAAACTAGATTTAAGTCAAGACCCGGGATTGTGCTAGCCACAACTCCTCTCCTTTGGGGAGCAAAGGGTTGTTTTCAGATTTCACTAATGTTCTGTGTTCTTAGATCCCAGCCTAAGCCATACCCTGTAAGAAAGGTGTGGCTAAAGAGTGTTTTTTCCATTTACTGTTAAAGGGCAAAATTAATTTGACAAAGATAGTTCAACTCAGTAAACACACTTCTGAATAAATGGGATGGCACAACAACAGTCTGGAAGAAAATAAAAATCTTACGTCATATGCAAAAATTAATTCCAGACGGATTAAAGACAAGACAATTTTTAAAATCTTCCTAAAATATCTAAGAGACCACATGTATGCTCTAGGGTTCAGGGAGAGCTTTCTTAGTCAAGAGTGAAAATACAGAAAAAGAGACTCATGGTCCATGTAAAAATTACAAATTCTTAAATGGATAAATATAAACAAAGTCAATAGACAAGATAAATGCAAATAAGAAAAACTATCTCCGGGCCTCCATCGTGGCGCAAGGGGTTAAGTCTCAGCACTATAAAGCAATCCGCAGCCACTGCAGCAAGAGCTTCATTAGGGAGCTGACCCATTTGGCACAGCAAACCTTTCTTGTCTTGCCCGGTGCTCCCCTCAGCAGTGTATTTCAGTGGATCTGTCTGTTCTGCTCCCCACTCTGTCTCTGGTGAATCTTCACGCCACCCCACCCCCTGCACCTCTGGCCTACACCCCAACTCTTCCACACATAAATATAATCTTTAAAAAAGAAAAAAATCTGTATAATATACAATAACATCTAGAAATTGGCGTAAGCCAACAACTGAAAAAACCAGTAAAAACTATGATTTCAACTCACAATAAAACAGTCTAAATGGTAAACATACTTATAAAAAAGGAGCTCAAAATCAGTGAAATACAAATTAGCAGTAAGGTCTAATTTTTTATCCATTAGGCTGGCTAATATTATACTTTATAATACCTAACACTGAATGGATTTGGAGAAGTAGAAGTCTCATACAATAATAAACGAAATGAGAATTATTACATATGCTTTGGGTAGTGTTTTGGCAACATCTATTAAAATAGTTCTATTTTTGTGAATTGGTTTTTTTTTAAAGATTTATTTTTATTTATTTATGCATACAAGAACTGGGGTATAGGCCAGAAGTGTGGGGGAGTGAGAGGATTCACCAGAGACAGTGGGGAGAAGAACAGATAAATTGACTGAAATACACTGCTGAGGGAAGCAGCAGGCGAGTGAGGAGAGGTCTGCTGCACCCTATGTGGGTTAGCTCCCTGGCCAGGGATTGAACTCAGGCAGTAGTGGTGATTGTGCTGAGACTTAATCCCTACACCACCACAGAGGCCCCTCAATTGGGTTTTGATAGAAGATATAAGACCCACTTTTCTTACATTTTTTTCTAGAAAGATTTAATTACCTCTGCATGTGAGATTAACACCAGGGAGACAACGCTATCAAAGATGATTAGGGAGAAGAAATGAAACATAGATAGAAATCATAGAGTTCTACAGAAACAATAAACAAATTAAAGGCACTGTGTACATACAGATTTAGTGAAGTTTAGTACACACAGGCCAATAACTAGACACAAGCTGAACACCAATCAATAGAAAGGTAAGTATTTCCACCCCATGCAATAATATGCAGCTATTAAAAAAGAATGAATTTATATTATAGCAGACAATTCAGAGTCCCATGAGTAATATAAGACCAAAAAGTATGTATAACATAATCCCATTTCTATAGTGACAGAATTCTGCATGTATATTTATATATTTAATGTCAAAGTAGGATTACAGGGAAAATAGGAAGGATATGCACTGAACTAGTAAAGTGAATATGTGGGCAGGAATGGTTGGGTTGGAGGAACAGGGGTAGATGTGACAGGAAAAAAAAAGTAGTAAAATATCATGTTCATGTACAGTTGTAAACAGTTACCTGTGAATAAAAAATGAACAAAACAATATTTCCCAGATGTGGATAGGGATGTTATCTCATGGTGGGATTTCAGATTATCATTACTTTTGAAAAATGTTTATGTATTCACTCTTCAAAATGGATAAGAGAAATTAAGTTTTATTTCATTGTGACAATTTAAAAAACTAGATAGATGATAAATGGTATTTTTTAAAATTTTTTTATTTCCCTTTCCTTTGTCTCTAAGGCTCTGTTTTTTTAACATGAAACTCATCTGATAACTAGCACACTGTGTTCAATTACACACAAATATTCAGATATCTACTCAACTGAGTCAAGAGATAAAAAGTGAAGACAGGAAGCTGTAAGGTACATTCACAAACTACCTGATCCACTGAAGTTTCTGACACTCTTCTGGTGCCAAGAGATTTTCTTAAAGTCATGTTGTACTTCACTTTCAGCAAGTGTCACTGCAACTTTCTGATAAATACAACAATTTGTAGAGTCCTCAGGTGACAAACAGGCATAGGATATGTATTTTATTACCATCAACCACTGCTATACATAGACAGAATACCATGTTTTCTTCTTTTAGTCATTACACTGAAGATAACAGGTGTAGATATGCAAGATAAGAAATGAAATGACAAACTATAATGTTCATTTCTCCCTTGTCCCGAAGTTATATGTGAATCTCAATTATTTATATTCTGGAATCATGACTCAGACCCTATGGTGCATCAGACTCTCAAGATACAGTAGTCCATCTCTCACATGAGAGAAAATATGAACTGGCACAGAAAATTATATCCAAAATGTAGAACTTTAGGTTTCCTTGTGGATCACATGTAAAAAAGAAGTATTCTTATAAATATGTCAACTTATTCTTAGTCTTTAAAACCAAATAGTGAGAAACCAGTTTGTCAACTTTGTTTTCTGAAATGCACAGGAACTTATCAACAATGAAGATCTGTGGGCAACTCTTCATGACTTGAACTCAAATATATTTATAGTTGTAAATAAACACACCATGGTTTTAGCAGATTTTCATGAGATTATTTTATTTCATACAAGGAAAAGGATTCTTTCTCTCAGAGGACTGGCCACAAAGCTACAGTAAATATATAACAATTAAATTCAATATCAAGGTTAATAAAAGTAAACTAATCACAATTATTTAATTTCAGAAACAAATAATGCCTATTTATGAGTAACAGTCAAAGAAAAATGGAAAGTAAGTTTAAACTGTGATCACCCCAAAGAAACCTGGAGACTATTTATAAACATTCTACAGAAAACTAAGAAAGGACATCAGGATTTTATTTTTTAATAAAGGGGCTTTGAAAAAAACTACCAAAAACTTAAACAGATGACTCAAAAATTCACAAAAGAAATATGATTAAAAACACTGAAGCTGAGGGGCCTCCCTGGTGGCGCAAGTGGTTAAGACACAACCTATGAAGCTATCCGCAGCCACTGCAGCATGAGTTCGATCCCCAGCCAGGGAACTACCGATATGGCGCAGCAGACCTCTCCTGCCTCATCCAGTGAATCCTCTCACCCTCCTACGCCTCTGGCCTGTGCCCCAGTTCTTGTTAAATAAAAACAAATCTAAAAAAAAATAAAGCTAATCAAAAAAAAAAAACACTGAAGCTATTCTACTAGTAATACAAGAAATATAAATTAGAAAAAGTAGCAATTTTTTAATTATCTAAATTAGCAAAGGCTAAGAAACACTATGATACTCAATGTACAAAGTGATGGGCTTACTCATCCACTGCAAATGGTACAAATTTTCCTGTACCCAATTCTGCAATAAATATCAACAATCTAAAAATAATAAATTTTGAATAACAATTCGATCTCCAGCAACCCTAAATAACATACACTCAAAACAACTAAATGTCTAACAGCTAGAAATTGGTAAAATAAACAATAGTACATTGGTAATAACAGAATCCCAATTAGTCATTTTCAAAGAATCCCATTTAATCTGTACAAAGAATATTATTTTTTAAAGATTTATTTATGTACACAAGAGCTGGGGCACAGGTCAGAGGTGCAGGGGGTGGGGGTGGGGGGCTGAGAAGATTCACCAGAGACAGAGTGGGGAACAGAACAGGCAGACTGACTGAAATACACTGCTTTTTAGGGGAGCAGTGGGTGAGACAGGAGAGGTCTGCTGCACTATGTGGGTAACTTCCTGGCAGGCCGGTCAGGGAATCAAACTTGTGCTACAGCGACTGCTTGTAGTGCTGTCTTTAACCCCTGTGCCACCAGGGAGGCCCTACAAAGAATATTTTTAATGAAAGAAAATGCTCATGGTCTAACTGTAAATTTTCAAGTAATATTTTATATATAATTCAGTCCCACTTTTAGATATAGTCTGCATTTATACACATGCCTGAATAATAGGAATATCATAACAATGATTATGTAACAGTTTATATAACTTCTGGAATTAAAAATGATACATTTTAGCATTTTGGTCTATATCATCTCAATTCTCTATGTTAATATTTGGGGGAAAATAGTACATATATATCAAAAGGAATAGAGCAGGGGGAAAAAAGCTCCTTGAAAAAAACTAGACAACTATGTCCATTGTGTTTATCAGATCAGAGAAAAAAATCTGAAAAGTATGCAAGCCATAAAAGAACATGAGGACTCCCTTATTAACAATAATTTCTTACAAGTAAACAATTTTTCATGGCTTACTTTTAAAATAAGTAAATCTTCTTAAATAGAACTAATTTTAGGGGGCCTCCCTATTGGTGCAGGGGGTTAAGATGCAGCACTATGAAGCTATCCGCAGCCACTGCAACACAAGTTCGATCCCCAGCCAGGGAGGAGACCCACATGGCGCAGCAGACCTCTCCAGACTCACCCGCTGCTCCCCTCAGCAGTGTATTTCAGTAGTACTGCCTGTTCTGTTCCCCACTTGGTCTCTGGTGAATCCTCTCACCTCTCGCCTGTACCCCAGTTCTTGTATGCATAAATAAATAAATATTTTTAAAAAATAGAAACAATTTTAGGTTTTAGCTCAAGCTCAAGCATGAAAAGAAAAAAGGAAGTCGGGGTAAGAAGTTCATACTGTTTTAGAAAGAACTTGCAGACAAGGAAATGTCAAGGAATTAGGATCCAATGCCTGGTTATTTTAATATGTTTTGAGTAGAAGAAAAAAAGGTGAAGGTACCAAAGTAAAAATCTGAATGGCAGAGGGAGCTAGGTGCTTCCCAATACCCAAAGACCCTACAATAAGCACCCTTGGGCACTGTGTCCAGCTAAAGACTTCAGTTCCTTGTCTTCTTGCCCATATTGGAATGTATTAAGTCTTGGCCAATGAAATGTAAGTGAAGTCAGTATCACACTAGTAGTAAGATAAAGCCTTCTGCCTTTCCTGCTGTCAGTGATACAGACAAACTAGAGTTCCAGCAGTCATCAAGGACCATGATGTGAAAATGACCTGCTACAGATGACAGAGGAGAAAGAACAGGAAGGCGCCTGTGCCTTTGATTGGTTCTGCCTATATCAGCCCTAGACCATTGCACCCTTAGACTTCTCTTACATGAAAAAGAAAGAAATCTCCATGTTGTACAAGCCACTAGTTCCCCCTTGTTGTGAACAACTGAAATAAACCTTAACTGATGTACCTGGCCATGAGGAGCTTGTGAAAATTACTTCTGATGCTGTCTACTTCCTCTTAACCAACCAAAAGATGAGCTCAAAATAAACAGGAAAAAAATAACAGGAGAATATCTTAATAAAGTTTCATGTTACTTATTTATTTTTAAGTAGGTAATTTGAACCTTCTAGACCTAATTAAGTCGTTTTTAACTTGGGTTTGGTGCTCGATTGATTTTGTGGGCCAGTGGTCTATGGCAAAAATGCATCCCGTGTTATTTTAAATGTTAAATTGAAACAAACTAAAATTGAAGATCTCAGAGCTGTAAGTTACTGAGAAACAAGAATCACAAAGGAATACATATTAGTTCTTTGACTGCAACCATTTTTTACTTGCCCATTGATGCTAAAGAGAGAAGGGCAAGTGAACACCAGTCACTGAATGTAAGTGAGGTCTGCACAGTTGGAAGTCCTGGAGTTATTCAAGTGAGCCTCCTCAGGCTATTCCTTAGTCTTTTTTTTGAACAAATAACCGAATCTGACATAACCAGAGCTTCCTAATTACCTACAAGGTAACATATATGTTTATAAATAAAAAAACAATTATTTACTCTTTTCAGTTACTTCTAGTTATTTGACTATTCCCTTAAGAGAAAAATACTGTCAATGTGAACTAATTATCAAGAGCAGATTTTTATTTCTAACATTTAAAAATCTGGTATTGAGAAAAACTGTCATAAAAAAAGAGGCTGACCAAGAAAAATTTTCTCTAGTTAGTAGAGAAAAACAACAGGACATAATTTAGTTTCAACATTCACGGAGATAAATAAGCACTGTTCACACAGTTACATTCCCCTCTAACGATAACCAGGTGTAATCATAACTTATGGTAACATGTTAAGGATTAACCCGAATAGCAAATATCTTTATAAGATTTCATATTGGACTTTAAATTCAGTAAATTGGTATTTGTTAAACAACCATTAAAGCCATCAAAGCCCAAGTGGTATTTACACACTTCAAATTGAGTTGAAGAATTAGCAATCAATTAAAATGACTTGACCTATAATTATAATTAATCCACAAAACTGGGAAAGGACTCAGAACATTGTTTTGTTATTCTTCTTTTACCACTATGTAATATTCCTACAAAGGCATAAAAGGAAACTCATTGTCTGGGATTAAGACACTATGGTTTCAAGTCAATCTTAAAGCTATTCTAAGAACATGACAACTGTACCAAATTAACAGTTGTAGTTTTGTCACACTGCTAAAACCTAGTGGCTTGCTTTGCTAAGCAGTAAAATCCCTGCTGCCCTGAGATGAGACAGTGGAGACAGCCAATCAGACCTCTTCTTTATTGTAGTGAGGGTTGACTAGTCCCACAGATTGAAGGCACTGTAGGTAGGCCATGTAAGATTAAAAATTCAGTGGCATAATTACATATAATATGTAAAGAAGGCATCTTATATTCAATATAAAAGAACTAGCAAGGAGGTGGAACATCTAAAAATGAGTTGTCATTTCTAGAAATAACTTATTTAAAATATTGATAACTAAAGAACCTAAGAATCAGCATTACATAACTCAAGATGGTTTTCCTGTTGCTAATTTTAGGACCCACCACCTTAGTTTCCATTTACATATTTAAGAATATAAAATCTATCTCATTTGAAATAAAAGTGAAATTCTATTTCACACTTGCAAAAGTCATAGGTAGCCTTAAAATGTTGATATTTGGGACCTTTAAATGTTTAATGCTGATATTTGCTCATTCATTTATTAAATGCCTGTCAATTGCCTCCGAAATGCCAGGCATTGCCCTAAAAGTTGGGAAATAGTGAAAATACTTGTACATTCCTTTATCCTAAAATCAGGTTAAAATTCTTGTGAAACTGGGATTAAGGGGGAGGCTGAGTGGTAGGGAAGCATCTTCGTGTGGAAATATCTTCTAAAAGAAGACTTCATCCCATGAGAATTAAAATATTTCAGCAGATATTTTCTATTTTGTCAAGTATAATAAAATAATGTGTAAACCAGCAATCAGTTATTTTTCAAGTTGCATATAATAAATGTTTTAGGATTGATAGTCCTGCTGAAGACAAAAAGGAGTTACTGAATCTTCCTAGAACCACAGCTTACTACAGTAAAAAGACAGATACCTCAGGAATCTCAAACAAAAATAAATGAGTTTACAAGCTGGTCTCCAAGAACTTGCTATTTCAATAAGACAGACAAATGAGTGAAAGAGACTAAAATACTCCCTCTTTAAACGACAATGCAGTCAATCACAATGGTCAAAACAGTTTTCCTTTTATAGATGAACCAAGGGTCTTAAGACGTTTACTGGCCATATGGATACTCACTTATCACTTCCAAGACAGCACCGAAGGGAGCTATGCCCAAATGCTGTCTTGTAGGACTAAATGTTCAAGCATGGTATACTGCCCTTAACAAAGTCCTCTCCTTTTTTAATTTTCTTCACTTTTTAGCATGGCAAATAAGAAGTGATAGCTAGAGAAAGTAAAAGTATATAAAATATGCAAAAGACTTCCTTCATCCCCCACTTTGTGTATAACATTAAACTAAGCACTTCTTTCCTGCAAATATTTATATAACTATAGATGCTCAGAAAATCACTATCAATTGAGTAAAAGCAAAGAATGAATACGTGCTTTAAAAAGACTGAAGTATCTTGGAAGCATTTGGTCAGACTCACAAACTGATTCTTGATTAAATTAGTTTATTTCCTAACTTCCTGCTCTGGACTTTCCCAAATACAATCTTGGGTTAGTCAGTTTATAACACTTTCTTGCTGATAAAGACCTTTTGTCATTTTTTATAACCTGTAGATTACTAGGAATAGTAACTCAAAAGGAAATAGACTAAAATCACCCAGGACATTTCCCTCAGTTTCTTTATCTGACAAGGATAATAAAATCTATTATTCAGTGGACTTCTGTTGCCTAAATGAAATGATATACTCTGAAACTTCCCCCTCAAATGGTCTGCACCTCCACTTTATATGCAATCTTATATATGCATATTGTTTTGCAACACACATGTATTTCAAATATATTATTGCATTTAATTATCACAGGAAGTAGATTTTGAGGACAGAGGTTTTTGTCTGATTTGTTCAGTGACATTGTCCCAACACCTATAACAGGGCTTGGCACTTAGTAGGGGCTTAATCAATATTAGGTGATTGAATAAACAAATTCATTAATAACTATGAAATTGGGCAAGTGTAAAATAAACTATTGCACAAGAAAACTATAAATCAGGAGTTAAAAGACTTGACCTGGCCAAGATCACTTGACCACGGAATAGTAACATCTGCATGGAACAGAGGTCTCTAGGATCCAAGTCCAGCATCCTTTAAAGTACTATTTTTCTCACCTGAAGCTAACATGTCCTTCTATAGGACAGAATACAAGAGGAAATTAAGCCAGATGGGTACACATATCTGTATGGAGTAAGACACACAAAGACAGACATAGACACACACACACACAGATTTAGAGCTACTAATATGTAAATTATATAAATACATAACCGATCATGGAATAAATTTTAAGACTTTGTTAGTTTCAAAGACAAAACATGAATCTAGAACCATCTTTGATATTTGCCAAGAGTCATTTGGAATATCACAATCACTTGAGGGCCCATATTTCTGCTCCTTCATTCATCCAGACACTTAAAAAGTTAGAGAAGCACCTCAGCACAAAGCAAGGACCAAAATTCTCAAGTCCCAACAAGCCTGGGGTTTAGAATCAGCTGATTCTGCCACACAGGTAGCAAGGAGGGAGCTGCTGATCCAGCTCTGCAGTTGCCCTAAGTCCTATCTTTTTTCTCTCCTTATCCAATGTTATGAAGATTTGATCTTCCTTTTTCCTAAGGGGTTCACCAGCATAGCTCTAGGGAATCTGTTTCCAGATACACAATTTCCAAATGTTCTTGTCTAAAAACTGATCCATGTGGGAACATGACTGAATGAGCGACACCATCCAGTGCTGAATGAAAGCTGTCCTTCAACCACTTCTTCACAAGCTCTCCTTTACAAAGGAAAAAAGTCCTAAAAGTAAACTTTGTAAGTTGAAGGATGGTAACTAGTAACCAGACTTACATGGTGATGATTTCACAATGTATACAAACATTAAATCATTATCTTGTATACCTGAAACTAATATTTTGTATGCCAATTACACCAAAAACATTTTTTTTTAGGAAATGCATTTTCATTATCTTCCCAAATCTTTTTAAGCTGCATTACCCTAGGGTATAAAGACCTCAGGGCAATTAACAAAAGAACAAATAAAAATGCTAATGCATATTGAGGAGTGACAGTCTCCATCATCTGATAACAGCTTTTCTAGGTCAGGTAATTTCCAATTTTTGTTTTAAACAACCTGAAATATTTACATATGAAGAGCTTTAAATGTCAAAAGAAATACAAAAGACTTCCAATGTATATACTTTTAAAATTTTTCTTTTTTTATAGTAAGCACGACAGAGTGATCAATAAGACACTTCCTGGCATAAAAACATGTTAGAATTGAAATAGAATTCTATAGGGGAAGAAAATGGAAATAGGAAGATAAGAGGAAAGATATGAAAATTTTAACAGCTGAAGAATTTGTGTATTTTTTTAAATGATACTGTGATCAAATATAGATTCTACTAGTTTTTTAAATGATGTAACAATTTAATTTAAAGGACTGGCATTTGCAATATGCTGAAAAATGACGTCTTTTGCAATGATTTAAACTTAAGAAGAAAAGTTTCAGCAATCAGATTAAAAATGTGCTTAGGTTACAGAATCTTTCGGGAGTATATAATCTTTTAGAAGCTACAGGAGCAAAAAAGTCTGAAGAACGTTCCTCTAGACCAAGTCTTCTGAGCCTTCCAAAATATTGAAAAAAGAGAATTAACAATTTTCCATCTACCCAGTTTTGAGTGAGAATGGGCTGACAATGGGGTAGGGGTTAGCACACTCTCTGTCCTCTTCTGGACCATAAACACATTTGTTGATATTGGTTCTATAGCCAACAATTGCTAAGAATGATGATCAGCTTAAATATCTGATCTTAATAGCACTGTTGACTGGGGTAAGATCTTGGTTGCAGAGATCTCTTTCACTTCTGAGAATCTCTAGAATATTGAGTTCCCTAGAATGATTTATGGGGCAATACCCATAAAGGTTCTCTACTTTTGTATTTATCTTGCTGTATATACAATGACAAATTTCACCTCTAGGGATGTAAGATTGAATGCATATATCTGACTGGAATTTCATGAGTGACATACATAATGCAAAAAACTGGAGAATTCTTTACTTACTGTGTATTTATTATTTTAAGTATGGCAAAAATACTTGAAATCTCAGCAGACACATCTATGAATCCTAAGTCCCCACTTTTTTCCTTCTTTCTCTGATTCTTACTTTCTTCTTCCCTGATGCCCCTTACCTCTTCTCTTTTCAACTACTCCTCTGGGAAGTGAAAAGCCGTCTAAATATGATGGATGAGGCCGGCACTTAATTCGGTGTCTACACTGTTTTAAAAATATTGACTTTCCGGTCCTCAAGCTCTGAGAGAGACAGTGGAGCTATTTAGAGCAGACGGTAGACCCACTCTAAACCTACTCCAATTTAGTCTGGGGAGCAAGACAATCTGAGATAACAGGTCTGTCTTTATAGAGACAGAAAGTCGCGGACAATCCGATCTATTAAGTATGTCACAAGATTTCCCTGAATCTCAGGTTCTCAAAGTCCTTAAGAGGGAGTTGCTGAGAGTTTGAGATACTACATACCATGCACCTAGAAATATACTAGCACATAGTAGGCATTCAAAAACAACAGTTATGAAATCTGTTGTTTAATAATCTTCAATGATTTTTTAAAATTAGCCAACAGGGGCCTCCCTAGTGGCACAAAGGGTTAGGTCTCAGCACTATGAAGCTATAGCAAGCCTATCGGATACACTATCCCCTCCCTGATCCGGCCAGGGAGGTAACCCACATGGAGCAGCAGACCTTCCTGTCTTGCCCACTGCTTCCCTCAGCAGTGTATTTCAGTAGATCTGGCTGTTCTGCTCCCCACTGTCTCTGGTGACACGCCGCAACTCTGGCCTAACCCCAGTTCTTGTATGCATAAATAAAAATAAATCTTAAAAAAAAAATTAGCCAACAGTTTTCTCGGCATGTCAACTAGTGGCATGTTTTTCAATTTCTTTCTAGTCTCTTAAAACAAATGATTTGGAAAATGACTACCTTTCATGTCTAAGTACAGGGTGTACATGTATAAAACGTACCTGCTGTACTAAAATCGGGAAAAAAATACACACAGGAAGAGGATGGCACAAAACTTTAGATTTCACATATAGCACTTATAAATATGGCAGCATGTACTTAACATGTTGTAACCACTGCTGTGAAACATGATTAAAAATAAGTGCGGGTTCTATGACTGACTCTGTTAAAGTCCTCCCAAATTAAATTAGCAAAGTACATACATTTCCCCCCCCTCCATCCCTGTCAAATTAGCAAAGATTTGAGCTGGGTTATTTTTCTTTTTTTTAAGATATTCAATATTGTAAGGCTGTGTGGGGGAAGAATGGTACTCCCAAAATTCTCCTGTGAGTTATCACTTTTAATCTCTAATGCAATTTGACAGGGGATGCCAAGGACTTGAAAAGGATGCAGCAAGGCAAGTATATAACCCAAACAAATAATTTATTGATACATACAAACATTTTCATTACATCACAACTTGAATTACCAGATGCTGAAGCAGCATGATATCCACCACCCAAGACTAGATTTTAATGTATAGCCCTCTCAAGGAATATTATGCAGCTATTAAGAAATGTTTAAATAAGATGGGACAGCTAAATGAAAGAAGGTATGAGGCAGTGTTTAGCAATGATTCCAAATTGTGTGTGCCACTGTAACCCTCAACTGTAATAAAAAGAGAAACTTACAAAAATGAACTGAAATTACACATAGTGAATAAAATTCATTCCACAGCTTGAAAGGACACAGTGTTAAGACTTGCTACCCACGTCCTAATTGTAAAAAGAAGTGTGGGATGAGTACACTGCTGATTCAGATCCTTTTTATGAATGGCGGGAATAAGAACATGGGTAAAAAAGCTAAAAGTAACATCTGCAACTAATATTCAGCCTATTTAAACTTTCAGCTTAATGAAGCTCTTGGGTGACGTTTATACTACATGGCAGCAGTGCTTTCTACCTAGCTAAGAAGTTTTAGGAGAGTGTGCAGAAGTGTGCAAAGGTCGGGAAAAGGACCTTTTATTTTTATGGGGTTATAAGGACTCAAAACCTTCCAAAATACACAATTGTGCATAGTTTAAACAGAAAATGACACTATGAACACAAACACACAGATTTAGATCTATAGATATTTAAAACACAAAACAGTTTCTCATCCCCAGTCTAAGCAAAAGTACCACCTGTCTCTGCCTGAATTCATCTACACATCGTTACTAGTTTGAACACTCCTAGCTTATTCCCAATGCCCACCAGTACCATCACCAGCCAGCCATGGCTAGCACGAATGCCAAGACTGCTCTCCAGCTTTCGTGACCTTTTCTGCATTTATTTTTCACATTAGTACTTAAATTGTCTAATCTAACCCCACAGATAAGAAATAGGCAAACAGTGTCTTTGGACATTTATATAGCTCATGTTACACACTCTTGTACTCCAGAAGAGGAGGAACCCAAGTCCTTGGGACATGAAATGCCATCTTTCTACTCCGTGCTCTGGGGATTGGCCTGTGTGGCCACAGCTCTATCTGCCTGCCTGCCTGCCAGCCAGCCAGCCTGGGCCCAGGTGCTTCCAAGTCTGCAGCCCCAAACCAGAGCAGATTTCTGAAAACAGCGTGAAATAGCAGGAAGCCAAAATCAACTGAAGTTACTGTGAGAGCACAAGAGAAGACAAAGCACACCTAGATTGCCACCTTACATGTCAACTTTCAAACTATTTGAATCTACTTTTTTGCAGTAGTCACACTGCAGAATATACAGCTGGGGCGGGCGGAGGGTGTTTGGTTGGTTTCTGCTGGTCAGTTTCAGGAAGTAAAAAACATCTCTTGAGTTCTGACCTCAGGTCCAAGTCAACGTCGGTTTTGGGGACTTAAATTTTTGTCCAAGCTGGAAATGCACTAAGCTAATCATTAATCTTAAGCACACCATCACCTCGGCTGAAAACATTTTCTACACACAGCCCTCAATTACTTTCAGTTCGGTTAAACAAAACAGACAAGCTGTAATAAAAGGTCTCTGAGAAATGTGATCCCTTTCATTGGTCACCCAGGAGCTTTTCCTCCTAAATCTGCTGCTTATGGGGGGAGGAGGGGGTCTGAAAGAGGGCGGGGGAGCGCATCCAAGAAAGAGATGCCACCCAAAGCACAATTATTTTCGTAAGAAAGTTGCCTAAGATAACTCTTCAGGGTTTCCCAGGTTGAGTAATTCCTGCAGGCGAGTGGGGAGGGACAGCTCGCCTCCCGGATTACGATCTGCAGAGGTTTCCCCTATGTTGATTTTTTTTGAAGCGTCCTTTTTAATTACACTGCAAGCGCTTTGATTTCCACATCTCTGGCTGCTGCTGGGGGCAGTGGGAGCAGCGCGCCAGGGCTGCGGCAGCCGCTCCAGCCAACTCCAGCGCTGGGGGGTGAGGGGGGGGGGCGCAGCCCACTCCCCAGCGGGTCCCACCCTCCCGGGCACCCGCACCCGGGCCGCGGACCGCGTCCTCCTGCCCTGAGCCGGCCGCCCGGCCGGGACTCACCGCTGTCCAGCCGCGCGATCTGGGGCAGCCGGTAAGTGCTGACCAGCAGGTCGAGCGGCACGGCCACGGAGCTCCACTTCACATCCTTGAGGCTGCAGCCCAGCGAGGACGCCGGGTCCATCTTCCCCGGCTCCTCCTGCCCGGCGCTCCCGCCGCCGCGCCCTCGCGCTCGCGGTCAGGGGCGCGCGGGAGACGCCGGGCACTGCGGGCGCGGGCAGCCGGGGGGCGCGGCGGCCGAGGCGCCGGGAGGGAGCGCGGGAGGGGGCAGCGCCCGGCTCAGCTGCCGCGGCGGGGCATAGCCGGGGCACCCCGCGCGCCCTCAAGCCCGGGGGGGACTCGCGGCAGCCCCGCGGCGGCGGGCGGCGGCGACCCGGCTGGCTGCGGCGGCTCCCGCTCCGCCTCCTCCTGTGGCCGCGGGTCTGCAGCTGCGGCGGCCGCCCGCTCGCCGCCTCCTGCTCTCACCCCTCCTCCCCTCCGCCTCGAGCGAGTGAGGAGGAGCCGCGGGTCTGAGGAGCGCCATAGCAGCGCTCCCAGCACTGAGTAATCAACAAGGTGCGAGCAACGCCTGCGCAGCTCCGGAGACGCCGCCCCCGCGCCCCGGCGCCGCCTCCCGCCTCCCGCCTCCCGCCCGGCCCCGCCGCGCGCCGCCCCGCGGGCTCCCCGGCGTCAGCTGCCCGGCCTCGGCCGCGGGCGCCGGCCCCGCGCGCGCCGCAAGCTTTAGCTCTCGCTCCCCCGTCCGACCGCTCGGGCGCCCTGCAGCCTCGCTCCGCGCCCCGAGCGCCAGACTCCAGCCCGGCGCCGCGCCGGGCCCTGCCTGGCCCCCCAGTGAGCTAGGGAGTCTCTCTTACTCGTTGTGCTGGGTGCCCCCTCACCACTCCCCACCCTGGCCCCGAGTTCCTAACACCGGGGGCGCCCTGAAAAGACCTGTTGCGTGCTCACCCCTTGAGAATGCCGCAGGGTAGTGTTTTCAGGCAGGCATGGAGAGCTCCTGGACCCCTCCAGGCTCCCACCCCGCACCCCAAGTTATGCTCACCCGTCTAGATTTTGGCTGCCAGGAAGAAGAAGCACCAAGAAGCAGAAAGGTGGTTTATGATCAGTGCCCTCTTAGGGGAAGGTGGCCATTGGTTTGGTGCCTTTATTGCATGAACGAACCGCTGGAGACTGATGTTGGCACCAGATAATGTGAAGAGCCCCATGTTGGGCGCCCAAATGATGGGGTATTTGGAGTTGCGTGGTAATTTGGGTTCACTCTGGGAAAGGTTTCGCCAGATCTCCCCTTTCCGGGGCACGCTGCAAGTTCCCCTGGTGAGATTCTCCATAAGACAGAGATGTTAGTTATATATAAAGAACAGGTTTATTAGGGAAAGGGACAGAAGAGTAACGGACACTTGCATAGACACAAGCGGGCAGAAAGAGCTGCCCCCAAAGGGAGAGGTTTGCTGAGAGAGGCCTGCATGGTTGCAGGCGGGCGGCCTTAAGAGCTGCCTCTGCTGAGGGAGGTCAGCGAAGAGAAGTCCTGGCATGGTGCAGATCATGGGCAGCCAGAAAGCTGCTGGCCTGCAGAGGGAGAGAGCTGGTAAGAAGAGGCACTTGCATAGTCACAGGTGGGCAGAAGGGAGTGCTGCCTGGAGCCTATGTGGAGACTGCATTGATAGAGTCCTTTTCTCTTTGGGGGGGTCACTCCTCCATGGAGTGGCCTGCTTGGTGCTGATGTTGGGTAACAGGCAAAACTCAAGAGACCAGAGATTCCAGGGTGGGCCCAATCTCCCTATCTTTACCCTCAGGCCTGTGCTCCCCTCTCTATAGCATCAGATCCTGCTTGGTCTTATGCCTGGCATAAGGCACTGGTGCCTAAGGGTCACGACCTCTACAGCTAGGTTAATAGTCATGTTATTCCCCTCAACCCCCACCTCCTTGTGTGAGTCAGGTTTTGGTCTTGGGGCACCTCCTTTCCAGTCTTTCTATTCTTGCCCTCCATCAGAGGCCACAGGAAAGAGGTCACGACCAGCCACCATAGGCACACCAAGGGAAAGAGCAAATTCGGTTACTAGGAGCCTACTGGGCCAACTGTTTATACATGCTTTTCTCACCCAATTCTCTTTCAATCTTAAAGGCCAGGGTAACTGCCTTTTTCTAGATACACATACCAAGACGTCATTAGGTGGTTTGGTAAGAGTACACGACTTGCAGCTGGCCATGCCAGGATTCAAACACCCAGCTTGCTTTCCCATGACACCTCTTTCTCTGCTCCCCAATATGAGCATGGCCTGCTCGCTGCAAACAGAGCTCAGAATGTAAAGATGGCTGTGAGTCTTCTATTTCTTTAGGAAAAGCCAGGACAAAAGTCCTAAGTGTACTAATCTTTTTTTTTTTTTTTGGGCATTGTTTTACTCTACGAGAGATGAGTGGTTGTCAGGTGATAGGGTTGCCTATCAAATCTTTTTATTTTTCAACAGGTATTCATTGTTGTGTGCATGCTACAGCCCAAGCAGCGCCTTGCTTGCCACTCTCCCCCCCCAGCACCCCCTCCCCATTCTCAGAGAGATTTGAAAACATCAGCTGCCTTGCAAGGGACTGACTTAGGTCTGTGCCAATGAATAAGCCCCTCCATTAGCATTTGAAGGAAAATATGAGATTCTTCTACACCCACCTAACTTGTCCTCATTTTGAAATATTGGGGGGGGGGGTAGTTTTCAAAAAATTCTCTGACTGAAGGTTTTCACCCTGTCATTTGTGTTAATTTTTTTTTTTTTATTGAACAAGTCTTGAAAAAGGTGGGAAGTGTTTTAGTATATACTCAGAATCAATGGTCCATAAAATTCTGAGACTTGCTCTCATATAAAGAACAATTTTATAAAACCATAAGGAGCTAAGTGCCAGCTAAGAATTTTTCTATCTAAATAATTAATCACTTCTGGAAATAAAGTTCAGACTCCAAAGATGATAAAGGAAACATTTAAGAATGGGCAGGGTTCAGGGTTCCTTCAACCAGTAAGTAGATCCTAAAACCTTAATATATAAATTGATTTTTTAAAAAATAACTTTCTGCTACTATTATATCCTCTTTAAAAGCTTCAGGGTGTAGAAGTCATTTCCTCACACACACAAAAAAAGGTGACTTATGACCTAAAGACAAGATAAAAAGTTAAAAGATTAATGCAATCAGAATTTTTTTATCAATAAAGTACTTGCATTATATTTGCTCATATTGCTTACCTTGCAGTAAAGGTTTCATTTCAATCTTGAGTATTAAAGGGAAGAAATTTTAATGAGCTACAAATCTTGTGTAAGTCTCATGTCCTGGCAGGATGCACATAGAGATCTTATTTGTGAGAGAGAATTTGGATAAAGTGTTAAAAAAAAATTGCAGAGAAGGGTAATCTTTTAGGTTGGCTGATCTGCCCTGCCAAACACTGCACCATAAGGAGGTATGTGGTTTTAAGATTGTTGGACCAGTGCACACCATACATATATAAAGGCAGTAACAACTGGATGTAGTGGCAAAACTTACAGGGAAATTACAGAATTTTGCAATTTATGAAAAGGTAATGTTATAGGGCAGCCCCACGCAGGTGAGGACCCACACAGCCAGGCAACCCGTTCAATATCAGGGCTGCCCTATAACAGTAACATCGAGGACATTATCTATAAAGCAAAATTTCATTTCCTGGCACCTTATTCCTACTGGGCACCTTTTATTTAAAAAAAAAATATTTTAAAAATTTTTTTTTAAATTTATTTTTGCATAGATCTGGGGTGAAAGGCCTGAGGTGCAGGGGGGCAGGGGTGAGAGTAATCACCAGAGACAGAGTGGGGACCAGAACAAGCAGATTTACTGAAATATACTGGTAAATATACTGGTATTTTCAGTAAATATACTAATTTACTGAAATATACTGGTAAATATACATGAGAGGTCTGCAGGTGCTGTATGTGTATTAGCTCCTTGGCCAGGGAGCGAACTCAAGCCACAGTGGTGATAGAGCTGAGACTTAACCCTTAGGCCACTAAGGAGGCCCTTGGGTGTTTTTTAATTGAAATTTGAGGGAAGTAGCATATCACAGCCGATTCAGCATATCACAAATGATTCAGAGTGACATGACTTGGGTTTAATTAGTGCCTCAGCTCCTACTTTAGATTTTGACAACTTGCTGCTTCCTACTCCAAAAAATAAGGATAATTTCTATGGGCTGAATATTCATGACCCCTTAAAATTGGTGTATTGGAACTTAATCTCCAATGTGGGGAAATGCTTAGATCAACGAACTAGGATGCAGGTTCTCACCAGATATGGAATCTTCCAGTGCGTGGACCTTAGACTTCCAGTCTCCAGAACTGTGAGAAATTTCTGTTATTTATTAAGCTACCCAGTCTTGGATTTCTGTTATAGCAACCACCAAAGACTAAGACAATAATAAAAGTTTTCACCTCATAGGGCTGATATGGAAATTCAGTATATGTTCGACTTTAGAATAGTACCTGAGACATAGGAAGTGCTATGGAAGTATTTATTATTAAAAGAAATATTGACTTTGAGAAATGGAACTGTGAGGCTGTAATTAGATTTTGAAAAAATAGTTCTATCTGGCAAGGAGTAGAGAAACATTCCACAAATGGGAAACACAGCTAGCTGCCTGTTCCCAGCTGTGGGACTTCAGTCCCCAAATCTAGAGTGTGAGGGGTTAAGTTATTCCACAGTGAGCCAGTCCCAGCAGATCCTGGCTATGACCATAATGCCTCTCCAGATGCTGATAAGCCCAGGGGTGAATGAGACAAATGATTCTATAGCACTCATATGAGAGACACTGCACTAAATGTGAAACTACTGCTTATACATAAATAACTTGTTAATTCTCTGTGTTATCAGCTGTGCAAGATAAAAATATTACATGTTGGTTTTCCTCATATCAGAGTGTCCTAGATCACGTAATATGCTAGTGGTCAAGTGTGATATCAAAGTTCATAGCCCCAGTGGTTTTCTTGGTCTCTAAGCTCTTTTTCCTTTCATTTAATTCCTGTGCTGATCCCAGAGTTGACATAAAAGTCATTGCTACCTACAACCTTGTATGGTGCCTGTGTCCTCATTGTGGAATAAATTATAAAGGCATCTACATGTTATCAAAGGTTCTACCCTCATGTGGCTGAGTCCACCTCTCCAGACTCAATTTGGTTGGCTATCTGACACTATAGAAACTACAATGAGTACCTTCTTGTGCATGGCCTTGAAAAGGTGGTTCTCTCCACTTAGAATGCTTTTCTGCCTTTTGTTTCCTGCAAAACACTGACTCTGGTTCCCGCTACTTGCATTCTGTGAAAGGCTATGTCTTTTCCAAGAAACTGACCATTCCTTTTCCCGTCACCTTTGTAGCTGGCAATACCTTTTATTTGTGCCAATTGTACTATGACTTATTACCTGTTTTATGTTAGCTTTCCCTATTAGACACCAATTAACCATGACCACCAAAAGTATATTGTATTTAATTTTATTTCTCTGGCTCCCATGATCATATCTGGCACATAGAAAGCGCTCAATTAATGTTTGTTGAGTTGAATAACAGATGGGCTGAGATATCCTATCACTCTATATTATTTTATAGGTCACTGCATCTCTCAATTACAAACAATTGCACATTCATCAAGTCTGAGAACTTTCAAGATTTGAAGATTTTAATCTTATACAACAAGGTCTACTTTGATTTTGGTCCCTAATTCTTTTCATTCACCCAAGATGCTGAATTTCATTGGAATCAAAATTTGCAATTTGTGTCTGAATTGAAAATATACTTCTAGACTGTCAGTTTCAACACTTATTAAAACTATCAGCATGTTAACTTATTGTTTATTTGTGTCTCCCTCACTTTACCCTCAGACAGGCTTGCTCTATTATCTTTGCATCCTCAGTATCTTGTGCAAAGTTATCACCCTCTCTCAATTGGCTGACTGACTGAAAGATAGATAGATAGATAGATAGATATCAGACTGACTGACAGACTGGTATTTATCAGAGAGAAATCAAGAAAGAATGGATAAATGAAATACCATAAGGAAGCAAATTCCATATAGACACTTTCAGGAAGAATTTAAAAACAGTTAGAAATTGTCATCTCTTCCTTTCTTGCTTTTGATATAGGATATGCTGTTCATCAGTAGATCATCAGATAATGTAGATAATACAATGCCAGCATAGAAATGTTAAGGAAAAATATCCCAAGTTCCAAACTGTATTTCATGAAGCATGTTTGCTTTTCAAAATACACAATATACATGTCACATTGCAACCCAGTACAAACATACTCACATAACCAAAGCTAGTTTTACAAAAATGATACTGTTTTGTGTAATTTTCATGCAGACCAAATTCTGATCTTTCATTCTTTTTTTTTTTAATTATTGTCCTTTTTTTTAAGATTTATTTATTTATGCAGACAACAGCTGGGTACAGGCCAAAGATGTGGGGTGAAGGTGAGAGGATTCACCAGAAACAGAGCGGGGAACAGAACAGGCAGACGGGCCGAAGTACACTGCTGAGGGGAACAGCGGCGAGACAGGAGAGGTCTGCTGTGCCATGTGAGTTGCTCCCTGTCCAGCCAGGGATCAAACTCGTGCTGCAGAGGCTGCGGATTGCTTCATAGTGTGATGTTTAACTCCTTGCGCCACCAGGGCGGCCCTGATCTTTTATTCTTTTATGTTTAACTTGAATCATGACCCACTAATTTTATTTCCCAGTCCATAACACAAACTACAATGTTAAAACCACTATTTTAAATAATAGTTCCTTTGTGCATTGTGTTTATAATTCATCATAACGTAGAACATTATGACTAAAGTTGTAGAAACTTCTAAAATTCAAGAATAATTAGGAATAAAAATTGTAGAAGCTAGGCCTCCCTGGTGGTGCAAGGGGTTAAGACACAACCTATGAAGCTATCTGCAGCCACTGCAGCATGAGTTCGAGCCCCACCCAGGGAGTTACCCTCATGACACAGCAGACCTCTCCTGAATCACACACTGCTCCCCTCAGCAGTGTATTTCTGTCAATCTGCCTGTTCTGTTCCCCACTCTGTCTCTGGTGAATCCTCTCACCCCCTGCATCTCTGGCCTGTGCCCCAGTTCTTGTATGCATAAATAAACAAATCTTTTTAAAAAATTGTAGAAGCTTCTGAATTTTAAGATTAATCAGAAATAAAAAGGCAATAAATTAGTTATTGAATTTGCTAAAGTCATCATCATATGTGTGTCTCTGTGTGTGTGTGTTTGTGGTGCATGTGTGTGTAACTTCAGAGGTTTGGGTTTGTAAAAAAGCTATTTCTCTGTGGATGGTGTTTTTCCTCCAAACCAAGTATAATACCTCAATTTGAGAAATTGTTGGTAATGAGGAGGGTCTTGGGTCTGGCGTGTCTTTGTGAATTATGTGCCAGGTTTTCAAAGGAATGGTTAAGTGAGTCATCAAGTAGTTATACAGTCCTGCAGTTTCAAAAAATCATTTACTAAAATAGAGCACAATGACTAACTAATCATTAATTACTCGTTTTGTATATGTTAATAAATTGTTTTTAATGATACATCTCAAGTGTTAAAGAAATAGTCTACTTACCTTATGAGGTAGATAAACTAAGTTTCTTTCCACCTAGAAAAGTCTGTGGTTTATGACATAATATAGAATTTTTCTTAATAAATATTCCTATGTAATGGGACAAAACACAGGTAGAAAACCTTTCATCTTCTTTTCATTAATGCCAAAAATCATCAGAGGATTTATACAGGTTTTCTGTTGGCACTCTGATGTTTTGGCGCTTCAAAGGAGTTTCGTGTCAGAGGTAGTTACAGATAGCTTCCATTTTAAGCCTCTCCCTAGAAAGATAATGAGATTTTAGCTCTCTGCTGACAAATCCTCTGAAGAAAGACCATCATATATATATATTTCTGCCCCTCTTTCATGGTGAGCAGTGAAAAGAGAAAGACAGCAAGACTGTTGTTATGTCGGGTATCTCCCAGAACTGACTAGACTAAAACTATATAATTAGGCTGATATTTTAAAATATACGAACAAAAATTAAGACGTAATGAAAAAAGAATATAGTTAACAATTCGCTCTCATCCCAGCAGCAGAGTAAGGCTGAACCTGCTGCTCTCCATGCCTCTCTTCTGCTCTCAGCCCTCTGCCCTACTCAGTCCGCCAGCATGATGGGACAGGCTTGTCTTTTGCCAGTAACTGTGTGGCAGCCCTTGATGAAACAATCAGGGCAAAAGGGAGCTGACAGCTGGAGGAAGATCTTCAAAGATAAGGTCAAGGCCTTCTTCAAGGGCACCTGGTTCAACACACTTCACTGTGACATGGCAGGGCGGAGGGGCATCTTCGTGCTAGTCCCCTGAAGGCCAGCTAAATGTGCCTCAGTCACAGAGATGCTTAACCTTCAGAATTCCAGTTGTCTTTGTTCTGGCCAGATAATGCATTAGAGGCCTGCAGAATACTCTGGAAAATGGCTCATTGTGATCACAACCATTAACACTTGATTTCATGTGTCCATTGTGCAGGAGGGAGACAGTGTCTCCAAGCTTCTCACAGGCAAGGTAGCTACAGTCCATGCACCTAGAGGCTATGCTTGTAGGCACTGAACTTTGTTTAAATGTTTAAAAGAATCATGTCTCCATTTGTAGGTAAGCCCTATTGTCTTATGCACAGCTGAATATTTGCAATTATGTTCCATGCTGGGCATTCTGCTGCAAAACAATAAATACAGTTCATGGGGAAAAAACAAAATCCCTCGTGTGACTACGAATGGGCAAGAACATTTAATATTACATGCATAAACCTGAATAAAGCATTATTCCTAAATTTAGTAAGGACATCTAGAAGAATAAGAATAAGAAAGAAGAATAAGAAAAAAGGACATCTAGAAGAATAAGAAAAAAAAAATTGAGGACGTCTGGAGAGGTCAAAATTAACAAGAAAATTATCAGACAAAATACCGGAGTACAGTAAGAGGCAGAGAATGTCAAGATAAAAAAAACATCAGGGAGGGCCTCCCTGGTGACGCAGCGGTTGAGCATTGGGTTGCGAAGCTGCCCCCAGACTCTGCAGCGCCGGTTCGATCCCCGGCTGCTCCCCGGCCTCCCGAGGAAGGTCCCACATGGCGCGCAGACCTCCCCTGGTGCCCGCTGCTCCCCTCATCAGTGTCCTTCGGTCCTTCTGCCTGCTCTGTTCCCCGCTCTGGCTCTGGTGAATTCTCTCACCCTCCTGCACTTCTGACTGTACCCAGTGCTTGTATAAATAAACAAACAAATAAATAAATCTTAAAAAAAAACCAAAAAAATCAGGGAATATACACATGTTTATGAAGATAATTCTTTCATGCTTTTGTTCTAGATCCACCTTTAGATTTCCTTCACAAAATGATCCTAAGCTTGTAATTTTCCCATTTATTGACTTTGTTATTACAGATTATAAATGCATTTAAATTTTTTTGGCATCGCTATTGAATCTATCTAACTTAAGTTGATCTGCTCTTCAAAATAAACATTTAGGTAGTCATTAGGGAACCATGGAGGGAAAAGACTGTTGAGTTCTACTTTCTTTAAACCATGCAAGTTAGTATAGTGGAAGGTGGTACTATTAGAATAATTACACAAACCCTCCAGGTCTCATCAGATGTTCTGAATCTGTACTTATGAAAACCTTCCCATTCCTTCCCAAATTCCCATCCAATTCTATTTTGAAATATATTTTTCTTGTTAGTTTTGTATCACAGATGATTGAAGAATCCTTATTTGTTTCACTACTTCATTTATAGCAACAACTTCAAGTCCTACCCACCACTTTCCAAATATATTATTATACATTATCTCTTCTCTGTATTTTCTTCTCCCTTTCCTACCACATACTTCAGATGTACACCTGAATTTGTTACCATCAGTCTTTTTCAAGAACTCATCAAACTGGGGAGAGGGTACAAGAATATATGAAGGGAATATGGGTGCTCTGGTGTGGGCAGGGTGAGGTGATGCACTTCTGAGAAGGTCTGAACATTATTCTAAGAATCATATACGGTGATGTAAAACAATGTTATCTCAAATAAATTATTTAAAAAATTGTAAAAACTCAAGTTCTATATGTCATAATTTTGGGAGTATATATAAATTGGAAATAATTCACTGAAAAGAATAATAAGAAGACAAAGATAATAAACAAGGAGGAGGAGGAGGAGGAGAATGGGTAAGCAGAGCTATTCAATATAAATATAAACTGTGCTCTTTATATAATCTGTGTTAAAATGTTTTTTATTTACCACTTAGAAAGAGGCTATATATACCTACTTGAAAATATTGGCTATGTTCCAGTTATCTCTTACATGTCTATCTTATTAAGAGTTTAGCAGGAGCGGAAGAAAATATTTTGGGAGCAGTCAATTCTATCTTATTATTGATAGGTTTAACATAGTAACTAATACCCTTTCAAAAGAGCACATTATTATACTCTGTCTATTTTTCCATTCATTAAAATTTTAAATGTGCTTTGATTAAGTTGCTATATAAGCGTTCATAAATCATCTATTCTTCATTCATTCTTCTATCCTATACATCCACCCATTCAATAAATATTTATTGAATACTTTTGTGCCAGGCATTCTTCAGGCCAATAAGGATAGAAAGATGAGTTCTTGCTCTCAAGTGTCTTAATCCAGTGGGAGAGCCAGAAACAGTAAATAAATGTAATTGCAATCCAGTGTGGTAAGTGTTAGAGATATGTGTGGTATTTTGGGACTACAAAGGGAACCTCTTATGTGACAAGGAATTGCATAGAATATCATATGTCCCTTTGAAGAGATTACCAAATAGAGAAGCATGCAACAGAACAAATTGCCATGTCAAGACAAGACATGGGGAGGGGACTAGGAAGTGAACACTAGGTAAGAGGAACAATGTGAGAAATAACATAAAGGTAAAAAGCCATATATTGTATGGGAGGAACTATAATCTGGTTTTGCTGTGCCTTGTGATCTGAGATAGGGAGTAACTGTGATCAGAATGGAGAGTTAGGCAGAATTCAGATCATGGAGAGATGCATCTTTCCATGGACTTTATCTTAAGGGCCCTGTGATGGATAAACTATGGTTCGTGTTAGGAGCTACCAGGGAGAGGTTTGAGTAGGGAATTTGTTAGTCAGATTTGAATTGTGAAAAGAGTATTTTGGACGGACTATACAAGATAGATTTGAAGTGGTTAAGACTAAAGAGACAGGATAAGTAGGTGGCACTAGGAGAAGCTGGTGAAAGTCAAGGTTGAAATAGGACAGTGTATTCCCAGGGGTGTAAATAAGGGAATAGAGATAAGATATTTACTAAGGAAGTAGAATCCTCAGAACTTGTTTATTAACTCACTTCATAAGGTGAAGCAACTCTTCAAAAATGATCACAAATCCAAACAAATCTAATTGTAGAATCTAGTCTGGCAGGCATATCGTTAGTACACAGTACACAGTACTTTGGTTAGTACTCCACCAAACATGTGGAGGCAGTAAAAACCTTGAAATAAGAATAATGATGCTGAACCATCAAGTCAATTCACTGTAGAGCACAGTGGCAATAAAGTCACTTTGAAAGGGCGGGACAACTCCCAGGTCAAAGTGGTCTTTATATAAATGCAGTATCAGCATTTAACAGATTCTAGCAGTATAGTTTATCTCAGACTGATGGGATTAAACTTTCTTTGCTCTGATATCATGTTGCCTAGCAATGAGTAATACTTGTAGATTTCTTGTTGCGGCCTGGGAATGATTATTTCCTTAATAATTAGGGAGCGGAAGAAACTATTGAATATGTCAAGGAAGAGAAAGAGTGGGCTCAGTTTTGGACATGTTAAATTTGATATGAAGTAGACAATTGGAAATAAAGAGCCTGGAACTTGGGAAGAAATTAGAAACAGAGATGCAGATTTGGTAGCTGAAGTCATAGAAATAGATAAAATTGCCCAAGAAAAGACATGGATTGCAAAGTGAGATCATCATAGAATCTGGGCCATTCCAACAAGGGTAGTATCCTGTAGACAATACTGAGAAACAATGAGGAGAGAAATAGGAATGGAATTATAATTTTTTTATACTTTTGTCCCCTATATGAGCCCCTTCCCTCAACTTTCTTTCTGAAATAATCTTTTGGTAAGAATTAAATTTTGTCCTCTATAGTATTTTGTGAATCTGTTACACAATTTTAACATTTTATGGTTATCTTTTTTATGTCCTTATGAAATAGTAAATTTCTTATGCCACTGTCAAGATCTACAAAGGTCTAATTTATCTAAAATGCTAACAAGTTAGGCTACCGCAGTTTCATAGATGCTGGTGGCATTTATTACTCGTAGCACATTGGGTAGCGTAACTTGATGTTCACATCAGTTCTGTTTGGAGTTTCCATGTAGTTAATCACAATGGTTCAGATGGATGCTTTACTCATAGTGAAGAATTATGTGCTTGTGTATGCCTGAGAAATGCTAAGATCAGAGGACCAAATCTTTACTAAGTAAACCTGCCCTACCTTTCCTCAGAGAAATATGTAATTTTTATTAGGCTGGACATTATAGAGACTTCCCTCTGCTCCCAAAGGAGACATTATCTCTATAGCCTAAGGCCACCCACTGTACAAGATGATCCGTAAATAAAACCTGTCAATTCCTCTGCTCACAAGAGGTGCAGAAACCTAGAGACCTACGGAGAATTGTCCTCTTATAGGCACACTTAGTATCTTGTATATCTTTATCTATCCCTTCATCTTCCAGGTTGTTTGTTGAAATAATAATTTAGAAATAACATAAACAGCAGAGATAGTTTAGAAGATGTTTCCAAGAATTACTTATTATTCTAGTATAAGTTAATTATTATACTAAATTATAATCTAATTATTATACTTTTAATTTCTGCTACATCCTATTTAGATAAACAGTTCCATTGTGACTATTACCTTCTTTAGAGTGATGTTTATTAATCAGGTTTGCTTGTTAAAGTCTAAAACAGAGCCTAGAACATAATAATAGATACAGACTTGTTAAAAAAAAAACCAAGTATATGGAAAACCACATAGACCCAATTGATGCAGAACTAAGAAATAAACTGCCCTTCAGCCCTCTACCACCCTTGGTAAAAATGCTAGCAGTTTGCAATACTCTAAAAACCATGTGAAGAATGAAGTTGAAAACACCAATTTTTGCTAAATCCTAGTAACTTGGTAAGTAATCCCTACACAAATCATTTCTTTTTTAAATCAAGGGTATTCTAGGTGTCAAGGATATGATAAAATGGGCTTTTTCATATTTTGGTCAAAATGTACATCAGTATAATTTTTATTTATACAATTGACTGTTTTCAATGAAACCTAAATAACAAGCAATTCAATTTTGGAAAAACTGTCCTAAATAAATTAGCTACAGAAAAGAAGTATTATATATAAATATATTAAAGTCAGAAATGTATTTATAGTAGCATAAAATTAGAACATCCCTATTGAATTTATGAAGGAATGCTACCATGAATATCTGTAAAAAACGTGAAAAAACGTTACCAAGTTTTCCTCCTTGAAGATCTTTAAAAAGAATATATTATCACTATTCCTAGATACTTTTTATATTGGTACCACATGTTTTTCCCAAGGTCTTTCCATTTTATTTTGCTAAGTTATATGACCTGTACCTCTCTACAAGGAAAGATAATAAAGGTTTCAATTTCTTCTCATTTATTTGGGGTTTGATCTTTTTGTACA
The DNA here is from genome assembly GCF_964194135.1 of Talpa europaea. Lineage (NCBI taxonomy): Eukaryota > Metazoa > Chordata > Mammalia > Eulipotyphla > Talpidae > Talpa > Talpa europaea. Next base: position 68,315,264 of record NC_140080.1, read on the forward strand.
ATGATACTCAGCTGGAAGAAGGAATCAAAGTCTCTGGGATAATGCATATTCAATATTAGGTATTAGACATTTATATTTTTAATAGTGGAGGAAGTTACTAACTTCAAAATTGTATCAAAGTTTAGAAAGTTCTTCTTTAAACTTTAATTTAAATTAAAATCCAAGATTATTTGTATTTACTCAAACACTGAGGAAATCAAACTGGAGCTTATTAGGTTATATCCCATTATTCTGCCCAAAAAAGTGCCACCAAATCAGATTTAAAAGTGCCATTAAATCAGGAAGTGGGATGCAGAAGACAGGAAAGCTTATTTCATGTAAAAATATAAAATCCTCATGAAATATACTTATTGCTTTCAGAATTTTGTTAAATTAAGTGTTTCTATTAGATTTGTGCAATGCCAAGAAACAAATCCCATAGCTGGAGGGAATATGCATAATTTAATAAATATTTGACCATTTCATATTAGTCATAATTCCATCTAGAAAAATGGGCCAATAATAAGAGTTCTTTTTATTAATAAATCTCATTGATACCAAGATGTATATTATATATTTCATTTGCTTTTATTTGAAGCATGAGCTCTTGGGTCTCATTGATACACATGTGATAGCCAGTGCCTCTGACTTTTAGGCACTTTTAGGCACTCAGTAGCAGGGTTTTCTGTTTTCTTTCCATTTATATGGTCAATGTATCAAATGGAAATTGCCAAAGGAAATAGAATTATATCTTCTGGGGTGAATCTATCTCAAGCTCCCTGGGAAGTAAAGATGAGAATATCCTCTGTAGTGCTTTTCTCACTAACATGATAGAAAAAGTAAAGGCTAGGGCAGGAGCTGAGAGAATACCTGAAAATGGCAAAATAAAAGGGCAGATGAAGGTGAAACAAAGGAGATGGGGCACTGTGGGGTGCCTGAGAAAGGCCTACTGGAAATGACAGCTGTAGAAATGGAAAAGAACTATGCTACTTAGGGGCCTGGGATGAATGAAGAGTAAAAAGAAAACCTCAAGGTAGCAAGGGGAGAGGGATTTGTGAGAAGAGCAGAGGGAGGAAGGGACAAGGTGAAGAAAAATCACAAGGTAAAACCATATTTGAGCTGATAAATTTTCTTTTCTTTTCCTGGCATGAAAGTAAGTATAAGAATGCAAAATTTTCCTATGTTCTGAGAAATCCAATATTGGTTTCTGAGACCGGCCCCCCCGAGCCCCCCCCCCACCAAATTTATTTCAATCATCTGTAATATACATCTGGAATATTGCTTTAAAGATCTATAGAAGTTAACGTAAACTGACAAATATTCCATTTTAATCAAGTACAAACATTTCACATTTTCCCTTTTGTAGCAAATGGAAACTTCCTAGTGCAACAATAGGGGCTACTTTTTATAGCATGTGGCAGCACAGAGAAAGATAGGGTTAGCATTTTGTTATAAAACACTATTCCCTAGATACTGTAAAAGTCATCTTAAAAACATTGTTTTATAGTTTTTATTTTAACACAGTGAAATTCCTGAAATGCAATTTATTTAGCATTTGATAAAGTAACACACCAAACAGCTACCATTTCCCCTAAGTAGTTCTTTTGTTGCCAGATAATATTCCTATCTATCAATCTACATTTGTGTCTCCATTGCCCTCAAGAGACACCATTCTATTTTCTTAATATTGCTATTACAAGCAAGTTTTTTTAATGGTAGTTTAAGGAGAGACCCTCACATTTTTGTTTTGTTTTATATTTTTGCACACATTCAAGAAAGGAATGAATTCATATAATGTTATTGTCACTAAGTGTATTTATTTAGCTAAGTATCCTACTCTAAAAAGACATTGTAAAGTAACCTTCATCTGCAACATGTTCAACTTACTGCTATTATAAGACTCCTGAGAATTTTATTTGAACATCTTGCAAAGAATTGCTTAGTAGCAGTTTTTGTCATTTTATTTTATTATTTTTTTAAAGATTTATTTATATATGCGTACAATAGCTGGGGTGTGGGCCAGAGGTGCAAAGAGGTGAAAGGGTTCACCAGAGACAGAGTAGGGGCACGACAGGCAAATCTACAGAAATACACTGCTGAGGGGACCAGTGGGTGCACCATGTGGGTAGCTGCACCATGTGGGTAGCTGCACCAGTGCTGCACCATGTGGGTAGCTCCCTGGCTGGCTGGGAATCAAACTCATGCTGCAGAGGCTGCAGATAGCTTCAAAGGTTGCGTCTTAACCCCTTGTGCCACCAGGGAGGCCCGCTTATCATTAATTTCTAATATTTTAAACTACTACATATTTAATTGCATGAACAGTCAACAGTTTCCCCCATTGGTTGACATTTTAGGTTGTCTCATATTCTGGGGTGGCTATTATTAGTTTTGTCTTCTTATGTTAAAAATATGTTCTTCAGCAGTTTGTCCTCTTTCTAACTACTAACATAGATCAATTGTTTTTTTTTTCTCCTTTATTCTTTTTTTTAAAAAAAGTTTTATTTATTTATGCATACAAGAATTGGTGTGCAGGCCAGAGGTTGGGGGTAAGAAGATTCACCAGAGACAAAGAGGGGAGCAGAAGAGGCAGAACTACTGAAATATACTGCTAAGAGGAGCAGCAGGAGAGACAGGAGAGGTCTGCAGCACCATGTGAGATAGCTCACTGGCCAGGGATTGAACTTGTACTGCAGTGGTTGGTGATAGCTTGACAGTGCTGAATTTAACCCCTGCATCACCAGGAAGGCCCTCTTTTATTCTTGATAAATCTTGCTACCAACATGAATTTGTTAGTTGCTGTCATTATGTTGAAAGTACCAGTTTTTTAATTTGATTTGTTTTTCTTTGTATTTTATTAGTTTCTGATAATTGCTTTACGTTCACTCTAAGTTTATCCTACTCTTTTTCTAATTAGTTGATTTCTTAACTCATTTATTTTAAATCTTTGTTTAAATGAATATATCTAGAGATTCTAAATTCCTCTCTAAGATTTGGTTTGGCTTCATCCCACACATTTGATGTATAGTACTTAATTATCTTTGGTTCTAGATATTTTGTAATTTTATTGTGAGTCAAACTGATTATTTTATTGAGCTAACATTGGTTTACAGAGCTGTATATGATTCAGAGGTACAAAATCACACCTCTTCAGATGTACGTTACTACATCACACCTCAAGAATGTATTTCTAAGCATCTGGAGGCTTTTTTTGTTATGTTTCAATTATTGCTTTCTAATTTTGTTGATTTGTAGTAAAGAAATGTGTTTCGTAGATAATTCTTCAAAATTTCAAAAAAGCCTTGGACTTCTTTTGTGATTAGTGACAAATTTATATGCGTCTCATGCATACTTCTAGTGTATTTTCTGTTTGTTTAGTACAGATTGTTATTCCTATATCCGTTTGTGAAAGGTTATTGTTGAAAATATTTTCTATCCTCTTTTCTTTGTGTTTGCTTGATATCTCTGCTTCTAATGGAGAGTTGTTAAAAACACCTACTAATGTGATTGTAGCTTTGTCAATAACTACTGGCAACTCACTGTTTTGTTTTGTCACTAAGCTTATAAGGGTTTATAGTTATCATACATTTTTGGTGGCTTGTTCGTTTTACTCTTATGTTACCTGTCTATATCTCTACTTGTCTTACTCTATTTTCTGGGACATTTATATCCTATACAAGTTTTCTTTCAGGCAGTATTGTCAAATATATCTTTTTCTATTATTTTCCCTTGAATATTTCCGAGTCATTCTATTGTAGGGATACCTCTTAAAAAGAAGGATTTTCAAGCACTGCATCTGGTCTGAGAAACAGGAGTGCTGTCTTATTGTGGAAGTGTGCCAGGTCTACTTAAGGCATTCTAATTTGTTTATTGCTTTAATCTCCTTTGTCTCTTTGGTATAAAATTTCTTGATGAGAAATACAAGATGCCTCTTTCCAACAGTTACAAGGAAACAGAGACTTAAGTTTACACAGTAGCATGTCAATATGGCCAAAGCAGGCAATAAATCTAACACTTAATTTTGTTTGGTTTTCTTGTGTGCCTGCAGAAATTAGGATAGAAATGATTCTTCAGGTACACTAAGGACAGCCTAATAAATTCTACTTTGCTTTCTATTAATATCCCCTTAAGTTTTCATAGAAAATAAATCTTGGGAAGGAATTTTACCATAATCTATGTGGATAGATTATTTCGTGTTCTCCCTAAATTGTAAACTCTTCAAAGGCTGATGTATCTCATGCAAGTTTGTGTATCTAGTGCATATCATTGAAGTTCAAAAGCTGACTTGAAATCTTTATTTTATGGAGGGAGGAAAATAAAACCCCAAAATGGAAATTTACAAGGTTTTTTTTTTTCTTTGTGACATAAATAATTGTGAAATAATGGTATTGTACTCTACTCATAATTTAAATAATCTAAATAATATATGCTACTCTATCACTGATCTGAGTTATAGCATCAATGACCACTTTTGCAAATATGACCAAGTATATTATTATTTTTTTAAAAAGTAGGTTTTAGAATAAATATGCAAAGCATCCTCCTTTATCATTCACTATGATGTAAACTCATTGAAAGAATTGCCATCCCTTTTCATGTTTGTGTCCCTAGTATGTTCTAACAATGGCTGGCACACAGTAGGCTGTCAATAAATGTTTGAAAGCATAGGTGGATGGATGTCATGCAGATCAATATTATGTAATCTTACCTACACTGACGTCTGCAAATTCATATATTTTCTTTCCTTTAACTTCAAATAAATATTGAAATTCTTCCATTTCTGCAAAAGATTTCTGACATCCCAAAGAAAGAATTAATCATTCCCTTCTCTGCATTCTTGCTTTATCCATTCTAAGGTAGCACTTTTTATATGTCATTGCTGGTAGCTATTTACACATTTGTCCCCATTCTAACTTATGGGGGATTGTTTCTTAATCACTTTAATATCTGTTTTGCAGCTAGTGCATGGTATATAATAGGAGGTTCAGCAAATCTTTCTTCAGTAGGGTTTTAAAAAACAAAAATTAAGTTCCAATCCTGTTTAACATTTACTCTGATTTATATGCTCCATGCAAGGAAATTTAAGGAAGTGCTCACAATAATCTTATGAAATATGTATGACATGTGAGAAAAGTAAGGCAGAGAGGTTAAGTTAATCATTCTAGGCCATCAGTAGTAGAAAAAGTAGGACTAACCCACGTGCTCCTTTTACCTAACCTCCCTTCTAGCAGTTTACTCTCAGAACCAAGCTGAGCTCATTATGAAGTCTATACTTGCTTTATTTCACTCATCAAGGGCCTCTGAAAGCATATCACATTGAAGAGAATATTATTTGTCACTAGAGTTTTTGTTTGACTCATACATTTTACTTCAGAATGTACTTAACAATGTTGTTTTTTATATTTTGAGATGTTCGCTTCTAGGAGAGTGTTTCCCTCCAAGGATTCAAACACCTAAAAAGCAGTGATGATTCCCTATCAGTTGTCTAGAGCATTCCTTGATGTGATGTTTGGGATACAAATGTGTATTCCATGTGTATGATCTGAGAATTGAAAGCAAATAACAGACGGTGAAAGACTATGATTATGATGATAAAGAATGTTCTTCACTTTTTTTTTTTTTTTTGGTTTTGGATGCAAACACACCTGCACTTCAATCTTTGTTCTAATTCCTTACTAGCTGAATGATCTTGGGCAGATTACCTAATCTTCCCAGGTCACAGTTTTCTCAACTATAAAACAAGACTGCACATATATTTCTTATGGGTTTAATAAGATAATAACTATCCTATAAATGGTAACCATTGTTGTTATTATTATCCCCAGAAAAAACATGTTATCCCAAAATAATCAGTAAGTTCGATTTGTCTATATGGGTTAAATGTCTGAGCAAATACTTAGTTATTTACTACCACTATTGGTCTTGGGGCTACTCTGAAGCCAATATACAAAGACAGTTGGGTTGAGACATCCCCAGGTAGAAATTAAAGAGAATACAACTGTTATTTCCTTCTATTCCTGTGCAGCAGTTTATAGGGCATTAAAGTAGGATGTGACATAAATTTTATAGAGATCGTATGCATTAAATATATATACTTTTACACCCTATCTAGAATTACAGCACCATCAATTACGAGCATTACCTGTCAGTCACTATTACTGGTGTTCTCTCTATAAACAAGCTCAAAAGTCCTGTGGTGATCTATTAGAGGTTTTCTGTATCCTTCCCCTCCCCCTCTTTCTGGTCCTTTTAAGGCTCTTATGAGCAAACCGTTGATCATGACTAAAAGCAGTTAAGTGCTTTCTTTGTTGGTGCTTAGCAGTTTCTCTGGAAGTCAGCAGACAATAATGTAGCCCTTAATACAGACTCAGGCCAAATTTAGTGACTGGGGGTGGGAGGACAGTAAGGGGGTGAGGAATGTGTATGATATAAAGGAAAGGAATCATAACACTTCAAGAAGATGAATGAAGACAAACATTTTCAAGGTAACCTTAAGACACATGACTGGGAATGTTTTCCTTTACAATTTCCTTTAAAAGTTACTTCTGAAGCTTCAGTCCTGTAGGAATAATTTCTGAATGAAATGGAATGAGCTAGATGCTTAAATGTCAGGAATAGTAATTTTTAAGTTACTTATATGTGACACTTTGTAAGATGATAGAAAAATTTCTATAAATCCTGAGATTAAAAAAAAGTAAGTTCTTTATTAACACCGTCAATGTTCAGTGCAAGAAAAAATACCTTCAGTAAAGGACACCTGAATTTTATTGGTATCCGGTTAAAATGGGATCACTTGTGTAGTGTGCTTGCCTTTTTTTCTTTTCTTTTCTTCTTTTTTTTTTCTTTTTTTGGTGGGACCCTCGCTGGTGGCCGGGGAACGAACCAGCGCTGCAGAGGCTGCAGGCAGCCTCACAGCCCAGCACTCAACCGCTGCGCCACCAGGGGAGGCCCTGCCTTTTTTTCTTAAGGATCATCCACTTTGACATCATAATCACCACTGAAGTTTAAGGGTAAGTTCTAAGGAGATACATTGGATCTCTTCCTGGATCAGAGTTACATGTTTTCCCCCAGCACCCTAGTAAAATGATGTTACTGATTCTATTAATAATTTAACTTTGGGGTGTAGAATTACACAATTGGAACACAAAGAGTATATTATACCAATGTTATTATTTTTTAAATAAAGACAGTCAATCTTAACTGTCAAAGATGAGGTAAACACAGTTATCACAATAAAATAATGGGGCAGAAGAGTTGCTAGTGTTTTTAACTATAGGGATTTGTACAATGGCTAATTGATCAGGAGGTATCTCTCGAAATGAAATTAATATGCAGTTTGTTTGACAAATTAATATGCAGTTTGTTTGACAAACTTAGAAAATTCTAAGACTATTAAAAATCTACCTGACTCACTGTTGTAGATATTTATAGCCACTTGTCAAATTCCTACACCCATGGTAATTCATGCACCCAGTGGCCTGAGAGGGGGGCAGTTTCCTTTAAGAGATGAACCCTGCTATAATGGTCCTAAGCCTTATGCAGAGGGCCTTGCATCCATGATGTTCAGAATATTTATTAGGGGTAAATACCTCTACAAAGGAAAAGTTATATGCTTGCCAAATGGTAAGGAAGAAATTTTTGTGAAAGTTCAAGGGCTTACAATATCAGTGCAGTTTATAGGGAACCAGTGATCTGAATCATATTGGCACATCCGTGCTGAGATGAGAGAGAAGTTGTATCTTAATCACTCATTATGTGTGGGGTCCTCTTTGGTTTTTGAGCCAAAATTAAGCATCCTTTTAGCAACCCACTTACTATATAACTCAGTAAGCTGAGAGTTTTTAGTAGGATCAGAAATAGGAAAGATCTTTGGAACAGTTCAGGCTACAATTTAGGCCATTTTGCAATGTGGACCTGTGAGCAGATGAAATCAAGGTAGTGCTCTATCTGTCATCAGCAGATAGAGATAGTACAGCATCTGGCAAGCCCCAGGGGGGACTCACAGTAAACACCAGAGAGTCTTGGAATAAGGCAATGTAATATTCTGCCAACAACTATTCATTAGAAAAGAAGATCTTGACTGGATTGCTGATCTTGGAACAGACTGAATTCTTGACCATTGGCTATCCAAATTGCCAAACTTGTGCTTTCTGATTCACTGAACCATAAAATTGGATGTGCACAGTGCATTCCATTATGAAATGGAAGAAGTATATAACAGGGGTCAGCAAATTTTATCTATAAATGGCCAGATAGTTAATATTTTAGATTTTGCAGGCCATATGCTTTCTTTTTTCTTTTTTTTTTTTTGCACTTATCTCTGTTGCTAGAGCTCAAAAGTGGTCATGACCAATACATAAATGAATGAATGTGACTGTGTTCCAATCAAGCTTTATTTATTGACACTGAAATTTGAATTTTGTATCATTGTGTCATGATATCTTATTCCTGTTTTGATTTTATTCAACAATTAAAAATGTTGTCTTTATTTTAAAAACAATTAATAACCATTCTTAGCTTAATCCAGAAGCGTGCAGATATAAGAGGCACAGGTGCTGCCCAAGCAGAGATTGTGACTCAGGCTCCAGTGATGCCTGCTCATACTCTTTATCATTCACTCCTCCAACTCTCTCCATGATGCACTAACACAAGAGAAAAAGAGGTGGGCTCAGTCCATCGCTGAATCTGCATGAGATGCCCGCAACAGGAAAAAAATGGTCTTTGCTCCGCACCCCACTGCCAGTGTGCTCAGACTGAAGCATAACATGTAGTTGCTCACTTTGTGTGGGAGGACAACTTGCTCAAGAAGTGATTCTACATTCACTTAACAGCAATTAATAATAGTTTTTTACAAGCAGGAACTTGAAAGATCCCTACTGGAATATTGATTACGTTGTAAAATCTGGAAAGATATGTGCCTGGATTTTTTGAAATACATAGAGTGTGAAGATATTTGTGTCCCATGCAGATGTCCATCAGAGACCATTCATTGTCAAAGAGGCAGATAAGCAGCAGAGAAGATGACTCATTCTGTCAATGTCAGTGTCTTTCTCCACATACCCCAGTACAACCTTAATAGGCTGGGTGGTAGGGAGAGTGCTGTGCACAGGCTCACTGAGTAAGTCTAACCCCTATCAAGTTGTTCTGACTACTGCCATTGCAGAGTGGTGCAGACTTTATCAGATTGTGGTTTCTGGACTTGTCCTTTAATAGTTAAAAATAGACAAAAGAATGACAAGAGATGACACAGTGGATTCACCAGTGTATTTAATATCAGAAATTGAGACTGGAGCTTCCTTTGGTTGAGTTTGTGGGAGTCCACTGTCATCTGTGATGGTCTGTCCAGTTTTTCCAAGGGTCAGACTGGTCACATAAATGGAGGTATAATAGTCGTACTAATCCTTTCCCATTCTCCCAGTGTGTGGTATTATTTTCAGGCTACTCTTGACAAGGGTTAGGAAATAAATAGGAAGCAAAGAGTGTCTCCTGATCTTTTTAGCCTTCTTATGCGACTGAACTGATAGGGGCATGGGGAGGGGTTGTAACTATTGGAGAGAGAGCTGTCAAATGTCAAGGTGGTCAATTAAGGAGCCAAACTGAAGGTGTCAATTGAGCCTTAATTTACTTACTGTGATTCTATAAACAAAGGACTAAACAGCAAAGGGTGATGGCTCCCCTGTGTTCCATTTGCCCCATGGAATGGCATCGGGCAAGGGTCAGATGAATCAATGAAGAAAAGGAGATTGTCTCACTGCTGAGTCAGCTGGAATTGAAAAGGTTCCTTAGAACAAAGTCTCCTAGGGCTGGGGGAGAGGGGAGAAAAAAGGGCAGTGGTTCAGAGTAGGAAAAGTGCTGAATACTTCAGCATGAAGAAAAGTGTTCAGCGCCCCTTAATAAGGGTATTTTTGCAGAGACAAGAGAGTTGAGACACCTGAGTCAACTGACAGCTGTCCCGACAAAGGGGCTTCTGGATGGAGGCTCCTAGGGTAGAGGTACAGATTTGCAAAGAGCAAGTCTGATCCAAGGAGAAGAGGGGATACGGAGGGGCCAAAATGGTGAATTGTGCTGGGTATTTTCTGGCTGTTCCTCCAGATCCACTTTCCACATTTTCCCATCCTACTCTTTGCTCCTGGGGACAGTTCTGTATGGGCAACATCAAGATTCCCTTCTGCCTTCTGTTTTTTTATTGGGATTGACCAATGAGGAGACCAGGCAGGAAATGGAGGGAGAGAAGAGAGGGTGAAGGTTTTTTTATTCTTTCAACTTTTTCCTTTCAGATTTACCTTTGGTTGACTATGATCTTTGGCCCCATGCTATAGTTTTTCTCAAGGTCATCGTTCCTCTGAAGGTGGTTCCTTTCCACAATACTCCCCTTTGGGTTTCTAGTGACTGCTTTCTCCTCTCATCCACCAGGCCCAAGGGTGGTAACAACGACCATGATACTGACCCCTGGGGACTGAACCACCGTTATATTTTCCTACTCCCTGCCCAAGACTTTGTAAATAGTACTTTTACTGAACTTGCTTTGAATTGTCTTAAAGAGTGTATGCCTTCTGTTGCATGTTACAACTCTAATTCATAACCCTCCTCCCCTTCTTTAAAAAATTATTGAGTCTGGTGTTCTCAGATCTAAACACTTTGGAGTTATACCTTTTTTTTAAAAAAAAAAGATTTATTTATTTATGCATCCAAGAACTAGGGTGTAAGCCAGAGGTGTGGGGGCTAAGGGGATTCCCCAGAGACAGAGTGGGGAGCAGAACAGGGGTGTCTACTGAGATACACTGCTGAGGGGAGCAGCGAGTGAGACATATGGGTCAGCTCCCTGGCCAGGGATCAAACTGGTACTGCAGTGGTTGGTGATAGCTTGATAGTGCTGTCTTTAACCCCTGTACCACCAGGGAGGCTCTGGAGTTATACCTTAATAGTGATTAGTTAACAGTGAATATTTCAAGTTGATATTGTATAACTATTGTGTATCATTTACTAAGTTGCTACTGGCTCACTCCCTTTAATCAAGCTACTATACTACTCTAGGTGATATTTCTGGAGTAATTGTAGCAAAACCCTTTTGTCCCTAGAATCCCTAGTGGCCCTCTGTCACCACAGAATGAGAGCTACATTCCTTGGCATACTGCCTCTAGACCACTCACCAGACTATTCTGACATCGCTTTTCCCACACATTCTACCTTCCAGCCACTCTGAACTTAACAGTTTCTCCATAGAAGATTCTCAACACAAACATAAGCTGGCTCTTCTCTCTAATTTGCAAATATTTCTCTTCTTTCAAGGGTTGGCTCAAACTTCCAGTTATAAAAATAGGTCATAGGGATGTAATGTATAGTATAGCAACTATAGTCATTAATATTGCAGTGCATACTTGAAAGTTGCCAAGAGACTAAATCTGACAAGTTAACTTTGTATGGTGATGGATGGTGACTGGACTGATATGGTGATCATTTTGCAATGTCTGCAAATATCATTATATTGTACACCTGGAACTAACATAATGTTATATGTCAAATTATACCTCAATAAAATTAAATTAAAAAAAGCCTCAGCTCAAGAGTCGTGTCTTTTGTGCAAACTTGTCTCAGCACACCCAGCACACTCCTCTTTGTCCCCATGGTATTATGGACAAATTTCATTTGAAAATTTAGCACATTGTTTTAAGAGAGTTTATTTGACTCCTCTCCATAAAATTAATAGTCTTTTGGGGCCTCCCCAGTGGCACAGAAGGTTGAGCACAGCGCTGTGGAGCTGTCCGCAGCCTCTGCAGCCCCAGTTTGATCCCCTGCCAGCCAGGGAGATACCCACATGGCGTGGCAGACCTCTCCTGTCTCTCCTGCTGCTCCCCTCTGCAGTGTTTTCAGTCCTTCTGCTCCCCACTCTGACCCTGGTGAATTCTCTCAACCTCCTGCACCTCTGGCCTGTACCCCAGCTATTGTATAAATAAATCTTTTAAAAAAATTAATAGTCTTTATGGGATAGAAATGTTACTTTTATATAAAACATAATGAGGATCTTGTAACCATCAGTTGAAGTACTTTAATATTAAAAAATGAACTGAGTTTTTCAGTGTCTATGTTCTACTTCTTCCTTGGGCTTCAGAGCAGCTGCTCTTTTTTCTATAACATCATTTTGAAGTAAAATCTTCCCTTCTCCCCTCTGATTCAGTCATTTCCTCTGAGTCTTAATTCTAAACTTCTTTTCCCTTTCAGTAAATCTCTCTCCTGAGAGGGAGCATATCTTCCTCTGAATTTCCAGATTGTCATTGCATGCTAAAGACCTAATAGTAACTTAATTATTCCTCTGATTCCAGCCAAACTCTAAAGAAATCTCTACAAAAATAAGTGACCAGGTTGGTGTTTGAAGCCACACACTAATTCTAATGTGCAAAAAAAATTTAGAAATTAAGTTTATTTGATTTTAGAATTTTATTAAGTGAAGCAAATAGACTTTTGCATATCATTGTGTATTTCCTGTATATTAATCTAGTCTGATGCTTTTAAAATGTTAAAACTGGAGGACCTCCTTGATAATGCAGAAGTTAAGTCTCAGTACTTTCAAGCTATTGCCAGCCACTGTGGCCTGAGTTCCATCCCAATCCAGGGACCTAACCCACATGGCACGTCAGACCTCTCCTGTCTCACCTGCTGCTCCCCTCAGAAGCTTATTTCAGTAAATCTGCCTGTTCTGCTCCTCACTCTGTCTCTGGTGAATCCTCTCACCTCCTGGCACCTCTGGCCTTGACCCTAGTTCTTATGTATATAAATAAATAAAAATAAATCTTTAAAAAAATCTTAAAACTGGAAGCAAAGTAAAAACTGACTTAAGCCAAAATAAAATTAGGTAGTTTAATTTGGTAATCTCTTCAATGAGAATACATAATGTAAAGGAACACCCACAAATAAGTTAAATTTTAATTCAGGTTTTAGTATGCAAGGGAGCTAGAGTTGAGGATTAAATGCTGCTCTGTGCCCCAGACTGTGCTCTGATTCTAAGCAGAAATTTTAAAAATTACTGCTGCAAAAAATTAGTATATTTTCTGTATCTTTTTTTATTAAAAAAAGTTATAAATAGGACCCTCCTCCCCCCAAAAGAAATATGTATACCATATACGAATAATTTCAAATAATTATTTTCCAAATTTCTCTTTCAGCAAGCTTCTGAGTACCTCCCTTGTGTTTCCAAGGGAAAGATTAGGAAAGAAGATAAACAGATGAGGGCCTCCCCTGGTGGCACAGTGGTTGAGCGCTGGGCTGCGAAGCTGCTCACAGCCTCTGCAGCACCGGCTTGATCCCTGGCCCCCGGCAAGGGTCCCACATGGTGCGCAGACCTCTCCTGCCTTGCCCACTGCTCCCCTCAGCAGTGTATTTCGTCAGTCTGCCTGTTCTGTTCCCTGATCTGGCTCTGGTGAATTCTCTCACCCTCCCGTGCTTCTGACGGTACCCAATGCTTGTATAAATAAATAAAGAAATCTTAAAAAAAAAAAGAAATCTTAAAAAAAAAAGAAGATAAACAGACTAGTCATGAGTTTGTAGGTTTTACCATAACATAAATTTGGCTATTAGTCTAAATACCTAATACCTGGGCCTCCCTGGTGGCGCAAAGGGTTAAGACACAATCTATGAAGCTATCCGTAGCCACTGCAGCACGAGTTCGATCCCTGCCAGCCAGGAAGCATCCCACAGGCACAGCAGACCTCTCCTGACTTGCACGCTGCTCCCCTCAACAGTGTATTTCAGTCGATCTTCCTGTTCTGTTTCCCACTCTCTCTGGTGAATCCTCTCACCCCCCCACACTTCTGGCCTGTACCCCAGTTTTTGTATGCATAAATAAACAAATCTTTAAAAAAATACAACCTGGCATTATATAAAAAAATAAATACCTAACACCTAAATTTGGATACACTCAAGTAAGAATGCATATTTACATTAACATCTTTTCTTTCCATGTAATTTGGAGAAATGAGGGGGACTGAATTGTTTGCTGGATTTCAGGTGGGGGTGAGGGGGAAGAAATGTCACTTTAATTTGCTGTGATCATTCAACAGGAATTCTAAGAACGCTGAAAGGATAACACATCTGATTCAACTATTCTCTTCCAAGTAATATTTAATTGCCTTCTGAACACCTTCCAACTTCAACTAATGTCAATTTTGTGTTACTAAATACATTACCTTAAAATAATTAGGAATGCTGCATTGTTCTCCATAACATGTGATTTGTTTTAGCAATCTTGGTTTGGAAGAGTCTTAAATAAGGAAACAGACTCAGAACGTATTTTCTCCTTATGATCTGTTTTCAATCACACATGCACACACACACACACACACACACACACACAAGGACTTAATTAGCATTAGATTCTTTTTGTCATTTGAGGATGCATAAGCCGTTAGTGGTAATGTAAGTTATGGTCCAAATGCCTTGGCATGATACATTGGCTCTGCATGTTCTAACTTCTACTTCATCTCTAGCCTTGTATCCCATACTCCAATTCCACTAAAATGACATTTTCCCCTCCACTGTGTGTTTGCTTTTTTGTGCTCTCTGCTAAATTGGTCCCCATCCATCTAATTGAGCCACACCTGTTCACATTTTTAGGCTCATAAAAACCTTTCGTCAGCTGGATATTCTCTAGCTTGCCCCTCTAGTTCTATTCCCCACCTTTGCCCACTCAGCTCTATACCCATGGGCTGATGCTGGAGGTCTCTTTCACTACCCTGCTCCCCAGAGCTTTGGCTGACAAATGAGTTGGTCAGTGGGAGGCTCCAGCAAAAGATTGAACAGGATGAGTGAGAAGTCTGAGTACTCATTTCTGTGTCTTTCATCCGGGCTGCAATGTGCTTGCCAGTGGTTTCACTCCTCCAACAAATGCCATAGCTCCCAAGGCTACATCTCTCGGTTAATACTGGAAACAAATATCCCTATACCTTCTGGAAACTAGGATTGGTAATTTCTTTTTCACTCTTATTTGTCATCGAGGGGCTTCGTCATCCCTGCTGTCCTTGACCTTGTCCACACCTCTGTAAATAGTCTTCATAAGCTCTGGTCATATAAGCCTTTGAGTGTGACTTCTTTTTCTTGGCATGACTTTATGACATGCCTTATGACATGGTATGCCCATAATATATCATACATGACATATCAGGTATCTTTATGACATGACAAACACATGAAGTGTTTGCTCTCACAGAACCCATTGCAGTTATTCCTACAACTTGACATGCTTAAGCCATCGTTTACATAAAATTTTATTTCCTTCCAGAGTCAGCAGAATCCCACTCTGCATCACTAAGGTGATACAGAACATATTTGGTGATACCCAGAACATATTTGGTCTTCAGTAAATATTTTTTAAATAAATTGGTGATCATTATGCATGGTTAGCATTACTATTATTGATAATAAGCTTTTTGAACATATTTATGTGTTAGTTTTCTTATATTATTTTACTTAACCATCATAGTAAAGCTATAAGAGGTGGTTAACATCTTCCTTTTACAAAGGAGTAGACTTGTACTAAGAATGAATAATTGGTTCAAATCACAACAAAAGAAAGGGCAAACCCATTCCAAAAACTGTTCTTTTAACCATTATGTTGTAAAGCCTAAATAGTGATGGGTTTATACGGAGATTCACAGGATTTAGCAGTAAGACCACTTTTGAGTGGTTGCCTGATATTTTCTAAGATGTTCCAATTCCCATCCTGACCCTTGTTTAGGGACAAACATCTGTGTTTTAAACATATTAACATGATTATTCAGACAACCATAAAATGCTAATTTTGTGGCAATATATGTAAAATTTGAAGGACTCAATAGATGCTCCACACAATTTATATATTTGACTTCTGATTCATTGAATCAATTATTTAATTTTTCCTTGGAAATGCATAATTTCTTTGCCACAGGGCATGGGGTGAAGTGGGATTCACAAAGGACCTGGAGGGTTTGGAAACCATCATAATCCAGTAGGAACAGATTTCAAACATGGAGTCACTATAGAAAACCACTCTTCAATCATGCCAGGATCTACCAAGACATTAGTGAACTTAAAAAACCTATTATTTCACCATTTGACACATGGTATCTGCACTTCCACCAAATGAAGGAGTCTAACAATTAAATGAAAGAATAGAAAAGTGTCATGGATGTCTTATTGAGGGATCATTTCCAGTGCAGATTTTCAATGTAAGAAAAAGAAAAATGAGATGTTTCTCAACTTTGAAGGATTTTAAAGTGTCCTGATTTTATTAGTACAAAGAAGGACTTTATCAAGAATTGAATAGAATTATCACGGGATAATCATTCAGATACATCTATTTTTCAAAAATGTGAGGCAATTGGACAATTATCATTTGTTTCCTCAATATATATTTTCTAGGACCTCCCTGGTGGTGCAGGTGGTTGAGCGCTGTGCTGTGAAGCTGTCTGTAGCCTCTGCAGCTCCAGTTCGATCCCTGCCAGTCTCAGAGCAACCCACATGGCGAGCAGACCTCTCCTGTCTCGCCCTCTGCTCCCCTCAGCAGTGTATTTCATCAGTCTGCCTGTTCTGTTCCCCACTCTGTCTCTGGTGAATCCTCTCGCCCTCCCGCGCATCTGGCCTATACCCCGGTTCTTGTATAAATAAAAAATAAATCTTAAAAAAAAAGATTTATTTATTCATACAAGAACTGGTGTATAGATTAGAGGCACGAGAGGGTGAGAGAATTCACCAGAGACATAGTGGGGAGCAGAACAGGCAGAAGGACCAAAGACACTGCTGAGGGTCGCAGTGGGCAAAGCAGGAGAGGTTTGCCGCGCCATGTAGGTTTCTCCCTGGCCGGCCGGGGTTCGAAACCACGCTGCAGAGGCTGCGGACAGCTTCACAGTGCTGCGCTCAACCCGCTGCGCCACTGGGAAGGCCCTGTTTCCTCAGGACCTTCTACCATAAGCATCTACCATAAGCAAGTTGTTCCTAAAGTTGAGAATCATCAGTGAACAATAAAAGATTCTACCATTGTAGATATTATACATTTCATGAAAATATATTCTATACATATGGACAACTAAAGGGAGGACTTTTCAGAATTAGCTTACCCTAAATTTTTACTTTCTATTTTTTAAGAATTTAAAAGAGCACAGAAGAAATCCGTACAAAATAGCTTAGTATTTATAGCTACCACATAACACATGCACATTGTTGGGCATACCTTATGTAAATTAACTAATCTAATCCTCACAAAAACCCTATGACACTAGTTTCACTCCCATTTTATACATAAGAAAACTGAGGCAGGGTGTGGGTTAAAAAAAGCCTTGCCCAACATCATCAACTTTGCCTCTAGCAGAGTTGGGGCTTGAATCCAGGTAATTTGCCATATTGCCTTTGTTCTAATCCACCAAAATATTCTGTTTTGTGATAACTAGTTTTCAGTAATAGACTTGTAGAAATTCTTATATGGACACGGATTTATAAATACATTCAGAAAATATTTTGCTCATTTCCCAAATCTCCCAAGTAAAATACTTCCAGGAGGGAAGAACTCACTTCTTCTAAACAAACCTGAATAGAAAACATGTCTGTGTAACTTGCTCTATCAAGTCCTGGTTCTATCTTGAAAACTCTATGGAAAAATATATTTTCTCCTTCATATACGAGCCTCTTCAACTACTACCTCACTCTCCTCTACTCCCAACACTTTGAATGACTTCTTTTCTCAGATGAAACAACTTTTTGCTCCACAGTTATCTATAAGTAAAAAAATAAAATAATTTGAATGATGAAAACTTTAGGTCATTTCTTTCAAAGTCATTTCTAGCGCTGCAATGAAAACAGAAAAAAGCAATATACAACCACAACAATAAATGAGGTATGCGATTTAATTCTAGACATTACAGGGAGGCTTAATGAAGCAGAGAAGAGGACTTCTGGAGAAGAGATTAAAGTCTGGAAAAGAAGTATACCTGTCTGGGGATTAAAAAACAAAACAATTTTAAAAAGTCGAAAAACCTAAAAATGTAGCTCATAAAAGTAACATCTGGGCTCCTAAAGTGATTTAAGGTCAGAAAATTTAGTTGAGAGTGAAATATTTGAATAAATTGTTGTCATAAAAATCAGTTGCATTGAAGAAATAATTTCCATGTGAGGAGCCAAGGACTAATTACTGGGGAAGTTGTAACAGAACTAGCTCTAGTTTGTAATTCAGATCCTCTAGAGAGTAGTTATTTCTGATAAAACAATAGGTGTGAAAACACATTAAAAAGTTTAAAATAACTAGATAGCAATTTCATTTTTATTTCATGTGAAATTTTAATTTAAGTGGAATAAAAGTATTGTTTTGCAACATACAACAGGGCTAATGAAATGTTAAGCCGTTTTGATTAGGGTGTAAAAGTTACTAGGAGAAAACTGAAATTATGGGTGGAAATGGGGCATATCCATGTATCTACATATTTGTCAATATCTGAAATATTTAAAAAATATGTTTTAATAAAAGCAACAAACCCCAACTCAATAACATAAGACACCCACCCTCCACCAGAAGAAAACTATCTAATGACCATCAGGTTCTTTCAAACTTGCTAAGCTTAAAAGTGTGTTGTAGCTTCTGAATTGAAGCACTGTTCTAATTAAACAAGGTTTTAATCTTTGATTGGATACTTTAAAAATAATCAAAATTTAATAAATAATTACTATGCTGGATTCTTTACTCACTAGTTTAGAGATGAGTAGGGGAACAAAATAATCTCTTCAGGTCCAGTTTGTTTTGTCTTGTTACATTACGTGTTTCTGAAATGGGTAAATAGGGGAATGGTGTCATTTAAATCCTGAGGTCTCCATGGTTTATGGAACTTTCTGAGCACAATGATGTCTTGTACTCCCAATTAACAGCAGCTAAACATAAAGTAATATGGTTGAAGCAGTACGCCATAGGTGAGTTTCATTATGCAGTTTCACACCAAGTTTTTCTCTTGCTCATGTAGCTACACACTCTTTCTTGGAAGTGCTTATAGAGAATAGTTCTCTCAGATCTTTGTGAAATTTACCCCTGTCTCTAACCAATCAGTCTGAACCCTTCTTATAACCACATCCATCAAACAATTATCAGTTTTTATTAAGATAATACACTATATGTTCACTAATATTATTTTATTAAAGATTGATTATGTGTTTTTTTGCCATGTAATTTTTTTAAAAAGATTTATTTATACAAGAACTGAAGTATAGTCAGAGGCGCAGGAGGGTGAGGGAATTCACCAGAGTCAGAGCGGGGAGCAAAATAGGCAGACAGGCCCAAGACACTGCTGAGGGGAGGAGCCTGCAAGGCAGGAGAAGTCTGCAACGCCATGTGGGATTCTCCCTGGCCTGCTGGGAATTGAACCAGCACTGCAGAGGTTGCGGAAAGCTTCACAGCATGGAGCTCAACCCACTGCACCACTGGGGAGGCCCTACCATGTAATATTTTTAAAATGTTGTTGTCGATCTCATTGTTCATCAGACTTCAACATTCTGAGGTTTTTGTTCCTAATCACATTATTTTCATAGACGTTGTTATATTATGTACACAATTTTAGAGAACATGAGGTTTTTCAGGAAATGTCTGTACCTTCTAATATGATATGTCTTTGAGTCTCAAGCCTATTTAGATTATGTTTTTGCTATCTATACAGTAAGTCTTACTAAGAAGTTTCAAATACATAGTAGTGAATTATCAACTGTTAGATAGTAAATCTCTAAAAAAGAGAAATTTTGTCATAAAAATAGAGTTTCAGAGCCAATATAAACCAAATTATTGGAGTGCAAATGTAACATTGCTTTGACATGGAATCATTGTTTTGATATTCATGTCCACAGCATAAATACTATGTGGTTGATATATATATGTGTGTGTGTAGATATATACATGTATATATATATATATATATATATACACATATACAGTATTATGTATATATGTGGACATAGTATTTATATATACGCACATAGTATTATGTATACTATGTGGACATAGTATTTATATATACACACATGTATACATATACATATACATATACACACACACATATGGAAGTTATAATAAAGTACTTCAGGTTTGTGTGACTTCAAAATCTTAAGCAGAAAACATGTTCATTTATGTAAAATTAATCATGCCTTTTTACAAGCAAGACTTTTAAAAAAGATACTCACACACTTATTAAAGCATTAGACTATCTATGACATAGTATTTTATAAGCAACTGAATTTATAGTTCTTAGCTAATTCTTGCTTTTTAATGGAAAAAAATCCTAATTTTTTCAAGGAAGCATGGTAGTAAATACAACATATGTACTATTAACAAACTTAATTTAAGGTATTTTGAGTTCTTAGAAAAGAAAATAAAGGTTGTGATTAAAGTAAATTTGTAGACTTTAGGAACTATGGAAGAATGCATTAGTAAAATGTAATTAACTAGTTATTTCACAATTGCCTTCCTTAAGCCTGTTTTGTCATCTGTCAAATGAGTATGATGATAATAGCTACCTAAAGCATTGTTGGGAGTAATAAATGAGAAATATTGTAAATTTAGGACAACCAAGTCTGGGCCATACTAAATCTTCTATTAAAAGTTGGCAGTTATTCTTACTGATAGTTAAAAATCTCACTGTTTGGACAGAGGGGCTTTAACTGGTGCTGCCATTTTAATGTTTAAATCATATATTATATATATTTTTGCTACTACTGGTATCACTATTTCTGAATTTTCTCCCTGAAAATGACTAGAGTAAAAGGTAAAATCAATAATAAGGTACTGAACACCCTCTCCAGGTAAGGTAATGAGCTAAGTGTTAAGGTGGATGCAGAGCAATGTAAGACATCAACCCTACAATCAAAAGTTTACAATCTAATCTGACAAAGAAGACATAGGAAAGTAGGTTTAGCTTTCCCGCTATGCAATATTTACTTACATAATACTTTAATTCACGAGACAGTTTTTACCCTTTCTCCACAAAAAATTAACCTTATTTTAAGAAAGGACCAGTTCGTGGGCCTCCCCAGTGGCACAGCGGTTGAGCGCAGGGTTGCAAAGCTGCCCGTGGCCTCTGCAGCACCTGTTCGATCCCCAGCTGCTCCCCGGCCACAGGAGGAGGGTCCCACATGGCACGCGGACCTCTCCTGCCACCCGCTGCTCCCCTCAGCAGTGTACTTCAGTCCTTCTGCCTGCTCTGCTCCCCGCTCTGGCTCTGGTAAATTCTCTCAACCTCCCGCGCTTCTGACTGTACCCAGTGCTTGTATGTATAAATAAATAAATAAATAAATAAATATTTTACCAAAAAAAAAAGAAAGGGCCAGTTCGTGACTTGTTTAAGTGGATACCAGTTTATATAAATATTTTACCTACTGCAGAGACCCCTAAGTCTCAATGATTTAGCAAATCTTAGATAAGAAGATAAAAGCAGGTTTAGAAGCTATGGTCTGTCAATGCAACATATTAAGTAGCAGAAAAGTCCTCAAGTCATAGAAAACATCAAGCAAATAAGATTTTATGAGTACTGATTCTCTTTCACCTTCATCATTGCAAAACTTTGAGTAAGTTTTACTAATTTTAATCTCTTTTGGCTCCAATTCATCTTACACAGTTAATTAAAATAGATATTTTTCTTTTCTGCAAGATCATGAAGTAACTTTGTTCATTGTTAGAATTTTATCAGACTTAAGATCTTTAAGTTTATAATCACTGCATTTTATTAAATGCTATAAACCATTCCTACAGCTCACCCATTTTTCCCTATACTTCAATAAATTTAAGCTCAGTGCATTGATTCTAAATTAAAAAGAGCTATTAGAAATAGACAAACAGAAGGAAAGAACAAAAGGATGGAAAGAAGGAAAGAAGAAAGAAAAAAAATCTCAGCAGCACGAGTGAAGTCCTGTGAACTGGCAAGACATTCATGCACTTAGGAAATGATAGTAAGTTCTAAAGCCAAGTGTAGTAGCTCTAAAAATCCAGCAGCCACTCCACCAGTTTCATGTCTCTGCTCCACATACTTATAATCTCTGGATCTGTTCTCTAACAACTCTTTATATTATTAGTTTAAATGAAATTCATGTTGCTCTTTTCCATAGTGCTTTTAAAACTATGGTTGGTGGTGAATATGTTTGCATGCCTACACCAGAGAGTGTTAGAGTGAGGTATGGTGACCTTGGGAGCCTTAATCATCATTTCAGGGAGTCTTACTTTTTTTTAAAGATTTATTTATTTATGCATACAAGAACTGGGGTGAGAGGATTCACCAGAGACAGAGTGGAGAACAGAACAGGCACACAGACTGAAATACACTGCTGAGGGGAGCAGCAGGCGAGACAGGAGAGGTCTGCTGTGTCATGTGGCTCCCTGGCTGGCTGGATATTGAACTCCTGTTACAGAGGCTGCAGATAACTTCAGAGTGCTGTGCTTAACACCTTGTGCCACAGGGAGGCCCTCAGGGAGTCTTAATCACAGAACGGTTCATAGTTTAATACTGACTTAATTTTTGAGGCCCAAAATGAGGGATTAGGCCCCACTTACATCCTTTAGTTCTACCCTTAAAAGAAGCACTTGTCCTGGGACATTCATTTTTTTTTTCCCCCTAACATGGACAAAAAGGAATCTCAGGATAAAATTTATTTCCCCAAGCAACCTAATATGTAAATAACAAGATGGAAAAACAATTCTGAATATGAGCATTTGGACAATCCTATCCTAGATATTGAGGTTATTGTATACCTTCCAAAGACACATGTAGTGATAAGGTATGTGTGATCTTGGCTATTTGAAGTTTACAATTTGGTAAAGAGCTCTGTTTTCTATTACTTAAAGGATATTATTTTCCTTTATCAAGTAAAGAGGAAAAGAGATATGTTTGTGTTTCTTAAAGAGATTCTTTTCCAACCTTCTAGCCAGGGGTCCAAGTGGAAAAACTACTTTGACAATCTTCACTTGACCTCTGCAATATAGAATGCGTCCTTTTTATGGTACAACTTAGTTCTTTTTATTTCTTTGCAATCCATGTATGGCCCATCTCCTTTCTCCTGCTACAGTTCTTGCTTTTTAATTAGGTTAGTGCATGCTAATGCACAACTGATTGTAGGGGAATATTTTACATTTTATTTTAACTGCAATAAAATAGTCTTGTGCTAAATATTTGCAAAGGTCAAAATTTTTACAAAAGAAAGACAATTCTATAGAGAATGCGGGTACATATTGAGTAACTTTTCACAACTAGATCTTGGAAGATACTTGGTAAGTGTGTGGAATGATTGAATCAGTGAACACACATTGAAGCTCTCTTACAATAATGTCAATTGATTCAGTTAAACATTTGTTGTATGCATCCACAAGTACAGTGTAAGAGAGAAAAAGATAATAGGATATGTTTGCTCTCAAATACCTCAAGTCCAGAGGAGAAGACCTATTACTATTAAGTGACTTTAATATAATATGGTGATAAGATGAATGTGGTATACGTAAACACTCAAGGCAAAAAATTGGGGGTTACCTAACTCAGACTCCAGAGATCAGTGATGCTTCAAAAATGGATTAATTCATAATTTATTTGTTTACTACATGAGTAACAAAAGAATTTATGCCAATTTAAGAATGCTGAGGCAGAGAGAAAGCAAGAATAAAAACAGAGAGTTAAGCAATAAAGGAAGCATTAGTGAGAAGGAAGGAGTGGGACGGGAAAACCTGGAGGGCAAAAGGCCACTGAGGACCTCGAAGGGACTGAAAGCCCATTTCATTGGTCCAGGATGGAAATGCAAGGGTATTGGCAAGAAAGGGACAGACAGAACTTTTCTTTTATTCTTCCTCAATAGAACATGGACACCTGCAGTTGATCTTAAGGGTAGCAGTTGAATCCACTGAGATCACCGAAGAAGAAGCAATATTCAAAGGAAGTGTTAGTGAAACACTTGGATTCTCAAGGGGTAAAGAGTCTTTCTCTTTTCTAGGTACTGCTTTCCCCAGGTAGAAGCCATACCTGAATAAGATCAAAGAGCTCATAGAAAGCTCCTTACCCAGGAGGAGAGCACTCTGTCAAGATTGTTTGCCTTTTGGATTGTCTTACTCTGATGGTTGCTTTCTGCTTGCTGCCATCAGTCTGGTGATTCTCATACTTGAGTACAACAAAAAACACCTAAGCAGAAATGGCTCCCTAAAGTGTGGCAATCTGGGTGGAATTTTTACAAGCCTGTTCAAATTCTGTACAAATAAATCCTCTTCCATGGTATGTTATTTATTTATTTATTTATTTGGGTAACATTGGTTTACAACACTGTAATTCAAAGGCAGAGGATCCCACCTCTTCAGATGGGTTTTACCACACCACACCCACCACCAAGGCTGGGGGTCCAGCCTCCTCCAGAGTCCATTGAGACCCCTTCCCCTCTTTACTGTCCTCCCTCACCCTCCCTGTCTTATAGCCTCAATTCCACAGTTAGATTTCTGGGTTTGTTATTTGTTTTTCTGATCCTTTGTTTCTCTATTTATAAATGAAACCATCCAGTGTTTGTTTTTCCCCTTCTGACTTATTTTGCTTAGTATTGGCCTCTCTGTTTCCATTCATTTCATTGCAAATAGCAAGAGCTTATTTTTTTTTTTAATAGCTGAGTAGAATATCTTTTTTCTATAGCGGAGTAGTATTCCATTGTGTATATATAACCTCATTTTTCTAATCCACTTTTGTGTTCTTGGACATGTAGCTGGCCATTAACATAGATGTGTATATATTTCTTCAAATTAGTATTTTTTGCTTGTTTCAGGTAGATGTCCAGGAGTAGAATTTGTGGGTCATATTTTAGATCTACTTTAATATTTTGAGAAACCTGTGCAGACTGAGTTCATCGTAGCTATTTGCATTTTCTCTTTTTGCATTCTAGTTGAGGGCTGGAGGTTGGTCAGGGAGCGGGGTGGGTGTGTACCCAGGCTTTCTGAAACATGTGGTTTAAGAATGCCCTGCTGAAAAGGCCATATGCATTTTGTCTGGAGGTGCTGCTCTCTCCCTCTCTGTGCAGTAAATCAGGTGGCAGAATTTGGGCTAGTTCCAGGCCCAGGCTTTGACTGAATCCTCAAGGCAGGCACATGAAAAGCCACTGGACAGATTGAGCTCACTGTGGCCACTGGTAGTTTCTTTTTATTCGTCTCATGCATAAGCTGAAAGTCACCTGGGGTGGAAGAGCAGGTAGCCTCTCTAACTACCCAGGGTTAATACAGACAATCTTGGGAGCCCAGAGATTGTATCTTGGACAGACAAGTGGCTCTCCTCACTGCTAAAACCAGTCACCAGACACCTGGGTGTCCTTCATTGGACAGTGGAACTGACTATACTCTTATCGAGAAGTGTATGCTCTCTTTCTTGGGCCAGGAAAAGATAAAGCCGTGGGAATGGGTGTAGGAAGGGCAGGTGACCCTCCTGCTGAATTGGCAGCACTCCTGACTTAATATTTATCAGTCTTTTCAATCCTTTCTGTGTTTTCTGGCTCTCCCCCTTGCTAAGACACTGGTCCTTATCTCCCAAGCTCCATTCCAGATAAGGCTGCTTCCTTCAGGTGCCTTCCTTGGTGTCTCTGAAAGAAATGATGACTCAGGATTTTGTCTGTATGTCATTTTTCCCAAAGTTCCGACTCCTCTGTGGTCCTTTCAAACTGGAGTGTGTTAAAAGAGAATATTCATTGTGTCTGAATTAGTGCCTGTTTTGTTGAGCTAAGATAACTCAGCTGGATTTTTTTTTGATGTATACATACACACATATGCATATATAATATATTTGTAGTATATATATGTGTGTGTGTGTGTGTGTGTGTGTGTGTAAATTGTAGAGGGTTTTCCTGTGCATTTGTAGGGTGCTATAGATGCCAGTTGTACGTACCTTTCATGACTTAGGAGAACTGGCCAACATTGATGTTGTTGAGAACTACCAATGCAGACTTGAAACTCAAGGTCTCATCACATCTCATCAAATTTAATATGTGTGATAGTGATCAAGTTTCCTAGTCAATTTCAGTTTTCACTTAGGTTTATTAGTTTTATCTTAGGTTTCATTAGTTTTTTGAAGAGAGGGACCTGTGGTTAACATCCATAAGAGTTTAACTAATTTTAGCAACTTCTAGAGAACTTTAAGTTCTCTAGCTATTTGTGTAGTGGACCGACATTAAGTGTAGGGGATGGAAGCAATGAAGGAACTTGAGAAGGGAAGGAGATAAATTGACCAGGGTGGCTTTAGAGCTTGTCATCTTAACTATGAGGACAAATGCTGGTGTTTGTAGAGGGCAAATGAATTGTGGAAGTGGAGCTTGGTCCTCAAAGGCCATTTTTTGTTTCTGTGCCATTGTCAAAACATTGTCAGAGTAATCTCTATGTACTTAAGTGGTGGTACCCCCAAGGTGTGGGGTCATCCATGCTTCTCATATATTGGTTTGGTCAGGAATACAAATAATAGACTATAGACCTTCCTCAGTACCACTGTGCATTATCCACAAAGAAGCGGGGCATCTCTAGCTTGAACTGAGAAGATCCAGCTTGCCTATCAGAACTTGAGTGATTTGCTGACAACAGCCCTGGCACAAATAGTTTTCAACAGCAGTTATTTTACTGAGCTGAACTTTCTTAACATATCAGTTCATTACTCTTAAGTACAAATACGTAGTCTTAGTGAAGTAACGGGGCATAGCCTGTATTGGATTTTGATAGTTCTGGCATTTAGTTCAGCAGTGGCTTGACCCAGAGTTAATTAGTCTGACAATTCCTGCTGGCTGTTTAATCAAAATACTGCAACTTTCAACTTCATCAGTAATTTAGTTCATTTGTCTTTATTATGGTTCCATGATTATTTCTGGTTGGAAGACTACTATTTTTTTTATAATTGTAATATTAGTGATAAATGCCAATAATAATGTTTGTGTAAAGATATTCATTAGTATGTCTACAACTATATTATGGACTTAAAAGTAAATTTCTTCGGAGGAAAGGAAATGGTAACTGTTTCTCTAACTTCTATGTTTTGGGAATGTAAATTACCCTTAATGATAAGAAATCATTCAAACCAAGGTGAGAAAACACAATTTCTTCCTCAAAATAATTTTGGTATTTTTGAAAATTGTACAAATAACTATAAGAAGTATAAGATTTTTTAAAAAAGAAATTCCTCTGCAATCTACCTCTTTAACAAATTTGTCACTTATATTTTTCACGTTTTTTCCAATCTTGTTTGCATGCATAACCAATTTTATATAGTTGCAATTACAGTGTAGATTCAATTTTGTATTCTGCTTTTTTCACTTAACATTATTCTTCCATAATAATTTAAAGAGAGTTTTATTTACGGTTATTTCAAATGTAGAGAATATAATTTTCTAAACTGTACTTAAGGGTTCAATTTAAATATTTTAATGGCCAACCCAAATCATCAAATGTATTCTAGATAAGGGTGCGTTATAGTTAATGCTTAACATTGCAGGAAGCAACTTGCATATACATTAGATTAAAGTCAAATGTTATGTGCAAGTGGAAATGAGAACATTAAAGCCTGGTTGTCTTTATGTAGTTGGAAATTTTTCTTCAGTTAGATGTACTTCTTGAATTGGTTGGTCTGGCTGCTAAATCTTCATGCCCTGAACTAATTCAGCCAGTTGTAAAATTGTACCTTTCTGCAGATGACTTAACACGTGCACCTCATTTATACTTGAACTTGCTATGATTCAGATAGTATTATCCTAAATGATGTTAAGAAATCGTTCATTTTCTGTGTCAGCGAAAAATGAGGAAAGGCCAACTACATTTCGCCTGAAGAGAGTCATGTCAGAACTGACATCTTGGCAGATACAAAAATGCAAGTAAGATATTTTAACAGGGCATACTAAAACTAATGAACTGAGGACCAATATACACTCTACATTGTATTAAAGTGGCATTTACTGAATTTACAAATGTTAAAAGACATGCTTTATTAGTTGCTGTAGGAGTCCAGTTTCATTTTAGTTTATCAGTTAAAAAAATAAATTTGCTCCCCTTTTGTGTGATTTTTTTAACCCTTATTCTAGAATGTGGTTTGAGAAGATGAATTTAAAAAATTAAAATTAAGATTAAAAATTAAATTACTAAAAGGGAGGTTGGTTATTTACCTAGCATCTCAACATTTATTAAAGAGGAAGAATCTGAACAGCGAATTTTTGCTTAACAAAGTAAACAGACTAGTGAGGTCTTTTACATGCAGTATAGTGCTTAATATAAAAAGCTAATATGATACTTGGGCATTTTAAATTATCGAGTTATTCGCAAGAGCTTGAAAAAACTATTTCCAGTCAATTCACTATCTACTAGACCCTTATTAAATTATGATGTTCAATTTTAACTTCTCTATTTTCAGGGCATTTTTTTGTAACCTAGAGAATTTAAAAAAGAACAGAAGAATTGATGAAGAATTTAACTTTTCAATTGGAATGTTAAATCTGATTGGATTGTTTTCCCTGGATGACAAACTAAGATGTTTAGTTATTATTCTCTTCAGATGTATTGGATACTATAATGGTCAACAAGAACAACTGCAATTCGTCACCTCAATTTTACTTGGAATATCTGTTCTCAAAGTAGAGCCCCCAACCCAGCAGCATCAGCAACATTGGGGTGTCGGTGAGATGCCTCAGGACCCACCGCTAACTGGCTGTATCAAAAGCTCTGTAGAGGAAGCCGAGCAATTGGTTTTAACAAACCTCCCAGATGATTCTGCTGCACACTAAAGTTTGAGAATGGATATTTTATGTCATTTAGGGAAAAGAACAGATATTAAACATGAGGATACATTTGAAAAAGAAAGAAAAGGATTAATGAGTTTGCTTTGACTTCAAGAAGAGCATTTCTAAGTGTTGTGGTTATTTTGTACCAGTATATTACAAGGCGCCTCAGACTTTCTAATTGTGTAGACACTTAGACGACAAATCAAGAATTGCTTTCTTGAGTCAGACTCCTTGTGTAGTCAAACAAGATTGCTCTGTGTTCTGTTTAGTCACATGGGCAGACAGACAAGTTAGCTCTTGAGACTGCTTCAAGTGGAAGGGGTGCACTTCCCAAATAGCTTAATTAGCTCCATCATCACGTTATTGAAACACTGAAAAATTTGCATATCACTTTGTCAAGTATTCTTAACTCCCTCCCACAAGATGCCCTGAGGAGGAGCTACATAATTTGCATTCACTTGTTTTGGGAGAACAAGAAGTATTCAGACTGGAGTTGTGAAGTTGAATCAGTCCTTTAAGTCTTCCCCTTTTTTTGATCCTGTGAAATAACTTATAGACGAGCTTTGACAATGAAAAAGATTCTCACTCAAATGTAAAATGAAAAATGTAAAACATTATTCACCTCTTTCTTAATTTTTTTCCCCAAGAGGAGAAAGATGATTTTTCCTCCACTGGCTTCCCTGGGGCCCCCAAGTTTGTTCTTGAAAATGGCTTAAGCCTTTTCTGTAGCTACATCTCTGTTCTTGATATTGTAAAATGAGCACAACGGGGCAAGTATTAGGCATTTCCATCCTTTATATTGGGCCTACTGGTGGGAAACACCTGGAGGATAAGAATCACATGTACTTCTCTAAATTTTCAATATTTTGGTGTCTGGTCAGGGCCAGGAGTACTGTATCCAGAAACTCAGTGAAGTGTATCTGTAAACAAGTTCAGTACAAGGAGCTTGACAGGAGTCAGGGGTCAGGGATTGCTCTGTCCATACACTTTAAATGTAGTCTGCTCTCCAGCCCGGATTCTCCTCCCTGCTTTATTTTGCCCCCACAGCAGTGACCACTTTCTAATATTCCGTACCATTTACTTAGTTTATTTTTATTTTCCTCAACCCACCAAGAGAAGAGAGATGTTTGCTTATTTCGTTCACTCCTGGGTTTTCCCAAAAGAACACATAAAACAGTGCTAGTTTTCTTACTTTGATCACATCTGCAAAGTCATTTTTGCTAAGCAAGGAACTATATTCACAAGCTTCTGGGGATTGTACATGGTCATTTAGGGGAACCCTTATTCTGCCTTCCATAGTGTTCATCAGGTAGAATAAAATAGCCAGCAGCACATGTCTTAAGAATGAGGACTTCAGAATGTCAAAGCAATTGCTTGAGGAGAAACTAACAGCAGCAATTACTGAGAGCTTGACAGAAGGAAAGTCTTTAAGATCTATTAAAAATCCATTAGAAAATGAAACATTCTTATGTGGTCAGTAATAAAAAAGATACTTATATCTATTATATTTATGGTGACTGAAACTACGGGGCAAGGGTCAGTTCTATGGGCAGGTGAGAAGGGAAGTTCCATTTCTGGGACACAGTAGCTGGGACTGAGGGATGCAGGGATGATCCCTCTAATCTAAAATACCTCTGTTGGCAACAAAAGTGAGCTCTTTATCTGAACATGTTTATCTTTCAAGTGGAGAAACATCTAGACAGAGTCGATTCTAATGGAGACCTGAGTCAATTTTTGCTTCAACATAATTTATATGTGAAATTCAGTTAAAATATATTTGATTGATTGCCTTGAAGAAGTATAGCCACAAACAGGAAAGTCTGAGGTACTATTTTTTTTTTTTTTTTTTTATAAATTTTATTGTTATATTCCCCATACAATTGCAGCCCCCCATTCTGACCCCAATCCCTCCCCTCCCGCCCCCGCCCCCCTAAAAGTGTCTCTGGTTCATAGTTTTTTGTTGATTTTGATTTTCACTTTCTTATAGTTATTCATTTTCCTGGTCCCTTATTTAAGTTTTCTAGATTCCTGCTATGAGTGAGACCATCCGGTATTTTTCTTTTTCTTTTTGGCTTATTTCGCTGAGCATGATCCCTTCCAGCGCCATCCATGTTGCAGCAAATTGCATGTGTTTATCTTTTTTGAATGCTGAGTAATATTCCATGGTATATATGTACCACATCTTCTGAGGTACTATTTACTAACAGTAGGAACCTTAGTTTTCTGTAAAATCCAGTTAATTATGCTTGCATCATAGATTTATTGTATGAATTAAAAGATATAATGCATCTAAAACACTTAGAAAGCTTGGAACACAGTTAATTGTTCAGTAAGTGATAGCTGCACTTATTAATGTGTTATCTTCATTATTACGTTTTACAAGTCCAGTCTTCTTTGAGGAAGGTAAATGAGAGGTGTATTGACTTCCGTTGCTTTGTTGTTGGCAATGGATTTCAAAGGCTGGACAATGCAAAAAAATTTTACTTAGTAGTACCTTGGGCAACTATATTTTTCTTCCCAACCTCCCAACTC
Organism: Talpa europaea; assembly: GCF_964194135.1. Classification (NCBI taxonomy): domain Eukaryota; kingdom Metazoa; phylum Chordata; class Mammalia; order Eulipotyphla; family Talpidae; genus Talpa; species Talpa europaea. Next base: position 68,346,509 of record NC_140080.1, read on the forward strand.
TCAATGGGAATTGAGGAAATAAGAAAGATGTTCTCCTTGAGTAGGGAGGGCAAAGATTCAGAAATGGAGGTGTGGGTTGACACACTTGAGTAACTGTATTCCTTCACAATTTTGTTGAGTATCAGGGTAGTGTCCACTAGTCTGTGAATGAGTCCATGTCAGGCATTGTCTTTGCATAGTGTCTGCCAAAGGCTTAGTGCTCAATCAATGTGTATTGATATAAATCAGAGACAACCTGCAGGGGAGGAGGGAGAGGAATCAGAGGGAGGGAGGGAGGAGCACAGGGGACTGAGGTGATGGTGCACGGGTGCATTGGTGAAGGAAACTCTATGGGGACTACACCTGGAGTGGGGGACGAAGCAAACATTGTTTAAAAATGAACAATGGGGCCTCTCTGGTGGCGCAGCAGTTGAGTGCTGGGTTGCGAAGCTGCCTGCAGCCTCTGCAACCCTGGTTCGATCCCCGGCTGCTCCCCAGCCACAGGAGGAGGGTCCCACATGGCGCACGGACCTCTCCTGCCGCCCACTGCTCCCCTCAGCAGTGTGCTTCTGTCCTCTGCCTGCTCTGCTCCCCGCTCTGGCTCCGGTGAATTCTCATACCCTCCCATGCTTCTGACTGTACCCAGTGCTTGTATAAATAAATAAACAAACAAACAAACAAATAAATAAATAAATCTTTTAAAAAAATGAACAATGATGTAAAAAAAATATTAAATAAATAAATATTTAAATTAATTAATGAAATGAATATTGAATGAATGAATTTTGTCCTCTCCTGGTGAACCCTCACTGTATTCTTAGGCTATAGATTCAGTATGGCTAAACTGAAATTTGGGGTGAATACAACTTCTGTTTTTGAGTCTTTGAGATTAAACATCACAGTTCATGGTATTCTCTGACTGAAGTCTTTTCCATGGCCTTCAGGGTAAAATCTGTGACTCTGCTATTCTCCCTTGATTTACACACTTCCTTTATATTATTAGATTCACTTCTTACTACTTTAGAAACAACTGTTAACTTTCTTTTTTTTTTTTTTAAAGATTTATTTATTTTTATACAAGAGGTGGGATATGGGCCAGAGGCATGGGAGGGTGAGAGGATTCACCAGAGACTGAGCAGGGAGCAGAACAGGCAGATGACAAAAATACACTGCTAAGGGGAGCAGTGGGCATGACAGGAGAGGTCTGACACACCATGTGGGAATCTTCCTGGCTGGCCTGGAATTGAACCTGTGCTGCAGAGGCTGCGGACATCTCCATAGCACTGCCCTCAACCTGCTGCACCACTGGGGAGGTCCCAACAACTATTAACTTTGTATGCTAGACTAAGTTCTTTGAAGACAAGGATGATATTTTATTCATCTTTGTATTTCCAAACCCCACTGCAAAGTCTGGAAAAGAGTAGGCAATTAATACATAGTTGCTTACTTAATGGAAATGAATGATTAACAGTTTCAGTAGAGATTAGACTTGGCACACTTTTAGACTATCATGTTGACAGGATCATTATTCTGGATAATAAAATCTACAGAACTAGATGAAGTAGATGACTGAGCCATCACCATGTCTCAGAATTAGAAAAGTTAATGTCTTTGTTGGCAATGGTGACCAGGGCGATAAGCAGCGGGAGTGAGCTTTAAAATAAGAGGCAGGGGAAAATATGAGGGTCAAAATAAGGATAAGGAGTATAGAGGATATTCCTTCCCCAAGGACTGTCAAAGAACATACACTGGGAAAAAGGTAACAGAGTGAGCATGAAAGAGAATCTTCAAATCATCTATATATTTCTCAAAATAAAAGCTTCTATACTTTTACCTCTTTCTTGTTTTAAAGAAAGATGTGCTCCTTTTTCATATTGAAGATGATTTCTCCTCATGTAGTGTTTTTTTTTTTTAATAGAGGCATGTTTTACTTATTTATTTGTTCGTGTTTTTTTTTGTTTGTTTGTTTTTGTTTATACATGCACTGGGCACAGTCAGAAGTGCGGGAGGGTGAGAGAATTCACCAGAGCCAGAGTGGGGAGCAGAGCAGGCAGAAGGACCGAAGTACACTGCTGAGGGGAGCAGCAGGCGGCAGGAGAGGTCTGCGCGCCATGTGGGACCCTCCTCTGGTGGCCGGGGAGCAGCCGGGGATCGAACCAGCGCTGCAGAGGCCGCGGGCAGCTTCGCAACCCAGCGCTCAACCGCTGCACCACCGGGGAGGCCCTCTCCTCATGTGGTGTTAATCTTGTTCTCTCATGTGTTCTTCCATTGATCACTTGCCTTCTCTCTTCCACTTCAGTCTTCTTTTCTATTCTTGCTCCTTCTGCTTCCAACAAGTATACAAATGTCTTAAGCTAAAATTAGCCCTCCCTTTGATCTTTGCTGGGCTTCTTTCTTAATTTTTTGTTTCTTCTTTATTGTTAATCAGTAACCAGGTGTCCATATTACTGCCTGTTTTTCTTCACCACATACCCAATTTGGTGTGATTGTTGTGCTGAAACTTTCTAGCCACCATCAAAGTCTTTAGTCACAAAATACATTGTAATTTCATAGCCTTCAATCTACTAAATCTCTCAAGCATTTGATGCTACACACTTTTTTCCAAAATAGGACCATCAGCATTTCTGTCTAGTAATAATGTACTATATTAATTAGATAATTAAACAAATAAATATTGGGTATTAGGGCTCAGCACCATCCTAAGGAGAAAAAATGGTGTGAGAAAAATGACTGTGTCTTTGATCCTGGTGGAGGTTAGTTCAATTCAGAAGCAAGAAGTAAATTGATCACACAGGTGACTTAGCTTTTCAGTTGTAGAAGAGGCCACCAAGGAATCCCCGATAGAGATGTTATCATCAAGGTGGTTAGGCAAGACTTCTTCTGTGGAGTTGAGTGCTGAGGGGTTGAAGGAATTTACCAAGCCATGGGAAAAATGAAAGTGTATTTAAGCAAAGGAAGCCTGAAAAAAACCCTGGTGACTGGAGAGCAGCTGAATGTGCCTAAGTGAGTGAGAAGGGGGATGCACCAGGAGCCAGGTTGACAGGACTTCATAAACCATGTTGGGGAGTGAAGCAATGGGAAGCTATCAATGAATTTTCAGCAGATGGATGGCAAAATCAGATCCATGTTTTGAAAGATGGCTTGGCTGGACAAGGGTATAATATATGAGGGTGGTGGAATACACAGGCTTAATTGCCAGTTGTGAGGCTGCTACACAGAGCAGGCAAGAGAGAGCCTTATAATTTTGCTGTTTCTGGTTGCTTGTACCAGAGAAGTGGTGGCAAAGGATAAAATAAAGCAATTGATATAGCAGTGCTCAGTACACCAAGATGATCAAGAAAAACTAATGTTCCTTATATTTTTGGTAAATATCTTAAACATACCAAGAGATGGCAAATGTGCACTTTTTGTGACTTAACTGCATTCATTCCCCTATCCTGGACTTTTCCCTTCCCCGCCATCAGATTTGCTTCCCTCAGCATGCTCCTCTGTCCTTATCTCTCTCTCTCGCAGAATCTGTTGCACTGCATTTTCTGGTTTGCTTCATTGTATCCTTAAATAAACTATATGGACAATGTGTTATATGAGTGGGTCTCAAACTTAATGTGCACAGGAATTGCCTGGAGGTTTTGTTAAAATTCGTACCCTCACTTACTAGGTGTGAGTGGGTTTAAAATGGTCATGCTCAGCGAAATAAGCCAGAAAGAAAAAGGAAAATACGGGATGGTCTCACTCATAGCAGGAATATAGAAAACTTACATAAGGGACCAGGAAAAAGAATAACTACAAGAAAGAAAAATATCAAAATCAACAAACAACTATGAACCAGAGACACCCTATGGGGGGTGGGGGGTGCAGGGAAAGGAGGGATTGGGGTCGAAATAAGGGGGTTGCGATTGTATGGGGAGTATAAAAATAAAATTGAAAAAAAAAGACTCGTTTCTAAGATGACTTAGGTGATGCCAAAATGCTGGACAAGGGGGGATCACTCTGGGCAGAAAAGTCTTTATACAAACTTTTATCCCCAGTGCTTAGTAGCATCAGTCCATAACAAATTCTTGAAAATGTCTATTGAATGAACAGTCTACTTTTCAAATTCATCTGCCAATATTTTCTGCCATGTGCCTAAATCTCAAATCACTGTGCTAGTATCACCCTACAATTTCAGTTTCCCATGTCCAGTTTCTTGCTCCCCATGTTCCTCTCATCTGGAGAGTTTAGTTTCACTTCAAGTTTCACCAGTTCATCTCAATAACCATATCCTCTATGGCTTTCTCAATTATCTCCACAGAGAAGTAATTTTTCTCCCTCTTGATCTAATTTCGCTTCTTTTAATAGAAAAAAAATGGCAATAGCTGGTCTTTCTTCTTTTACTTAGTGTTATGTTCACTTGCATTCAAATTTTGCTCTTAAAGCTATCCTTAAATGCAAAACCTCCTTAGGGGGAGGACACCTAACTCTTTTATTTTATTCTTTAATTATTCTGTAAGTAATAGTATCCAGAATGTATTCATAGAATGAATGAATCAGTAAAGGTAGATGAATCAGTCAAGGCAAAGTTTATGAAAGAGAGAGGACAGATTCCCTTATTGAATTCTCATATGTGGGACAGCTCAGGGCATCATTTAACTATCACATGTATATTTTAGTGTCTACATAAGTCAGTATGTGAGTGGGCAATTTAGGTAGAGACTAGTGAGTGACACATTTTCCGATGGTGTGGAGGGTTTTGCTATTTGAATATTTAAAGTGTGAAGGTGGCTCAAGGTACGGTCACACCTTTGTCCTCCTGGTTGTTCCTCTTCCTACTCAAGAGATAAAATCACCCTGAATCATTTTGACACCTGTTTATGTGAAAATACTGTATGCAAATGTAAAAACAAGTGTTCCAGAGGATGATTAAGTCTTTAATCGCTGTCATATTAACTGAAGGTCAGGAAACTTGGGAGTCTCCTGAGTAAAGTGACTTTGTTTCTTGGCATATACATACTACATTCCAAAATAAAGTAACACAAATTAAATACAAATTCAATATTAGAACACAGCAACCTACATATTATACATAAATCAAGAGGTATGTTTTGAATTAACAAAGAATTCTATCTAACCTGATTTTTATTTTGCTTTTTAAATAAAAGATTGGCAGTCCAATTTTGAAAGGGAAAATAGTCAAACTGACTAATAACTATATTTATTAAAAAAATAGGCTACCGTTGGTCTATTTGAGAGACACAGATAGTTGTTGATACCTAAGCAAAATAAGGTATTGTTATCTTCAGTAGATCAAATGGTATTTTTCTTTTCTTTCTTTTTTTTTTTAAGATTTTATTTATTTATACAAGAACCGGGATACAGGCTAGATGTGAGGGAGGGTGAGAGAATTCACAGAGACAGAGCGGGGAGCAGAACAGGCAGACGGACCAAAGACACTGCTGAGGGGAGCAGCAGGTGAGGCAGGAGAGGTCTACTGCACCATGTGGGTATCTCCCTGGCCAGCCGGGAATTGAACCCGTGCTGCAGAGGCTGCGGACAGCTTCACAGCTAGGCACTCAACCCACTGCATCACCAGGAAGGCCCTCAAATGGTATTTTTCAACTCTTTTTTAAATTATTAATTTGTCTGCCATTCATTTTTATAAGTGACAGGTAAATTTTCTCAAGGTGAGATTTATCAAAATTTCTGAATTAGTGGGATCTAACCTGTAGGGTTTTCCATTTTCATTCATCAACTACCTTTTCCAGATTGTTTTTTTTAGTTCAAATTACTTAGCAGGGCCTCCCTGGTGGCACAGCAGTTGAGCGCTGGGCTGCGAAGCTGCCCGCAGCCTCTGCAGCACCGGTTCAATCCCAGGCCACTGGGAAAGGGTTCCACATGGTGCGCAGACCTCTCCTGCTGCCCGCTGCTCCCCTCTGCAGTGTATTTCGTCAGTCTGCCTGTTCTGTTCCCCACTCTGGCTCTGGTCAAGTCTCTCACGCTCCCACGCTTCTGACTGTACCCAGTGCGTGTATAAATAAATAAATATAAAAAAACCATATAAAAATTTACTTAGCAGATGAACTAGATGAAATCAGATATATATGCAAATAATGTAATTTATAAAAACATGATAAGACTTTTTTTTTTGCTTTAACTCCAGAGAGAATATTTAAAGAGAAACTGAGAATGTGTGAATAATAAGATCATTTTATGTTTCTTTAAATTAAAGAGTATCGGGCCTCCCTGGTGGCGCAGCGGTTGAGCACTGGGTTGCAAAGCTGCCCGCAGCCTCTGCAGCACCGGTTCAATCCCCGGCTGCTCCCCAGCCACCGGAGGAGGGTCCCACATGGCACACAGACCTCTCCTGCCACCCGCTGCTCCCCTCAGCAGTGTACTTCGGTCCTTCTGCCTGCTCTGCTCCCCGCTCTAGCTCTGGTGAATTCTCTCACCCTCCTGCGCTTCTGACTGTACCCAGTGCTTGTATAAATAAATAAAAATAAATCTTTAAAAAAAAATTAAAGAGTATTTACTTCATCTCCATTAGGACAAAAAAAAAGTTGAGTCATAGCAATCAAGACTCATCAATGTTTTTAAAAATACATCTATCAAAACATTAAACTGAGCAGGGCTCGAAACATTGGGAGATGTTGAAGATGCAGCAGGGAGGCAGCTGGATGGGTGGAAAGGTGAGGAAGATTTATGTTGGGTCAAACCAACTAGGGTGCTGGGATAGAGTTTCTTCTCAGAGAGCTATTTTTGGAACCCAGGTAAGTCCTTTTTTTGCTATTCCTCATTTCCTTGCTCACTCCCTCTTCAATTGCCCTTAATTTTGATGAGCTGCTATTTAATAAATTATCCTGATAAGGATCTTTCCTATTTCTTGGCACAATTTTGCCTGCAGGTTTGTTTGTTCCCTGCATTCTCTCCCCTGCACCACTCCCTCCTGCTTTCCACCCACCACTTCCTGCCCTCATTTCTCTTTGCTGGCAACCTTAGTCCTCCCAGCTCTTTCTCCCCACACCACTGTCCATTCTCACAGACTGGCTGGCTGTGCTCTTCTCTGCAGCCTCAGATATGGGTGGGACGTTGAACGATCATAGAAGTGACAGGTGTTGCTGTGTGCTTGACTCCTTGTCAATAATGTGCCCCTCGACTTCCCACATGAACCCAAAGATCTGTTCTTTCAGAGGGCATGTGTATTTTATTTTTTATTGAAGAAACCCTTTCATTATAATATTATATAATAAGTTTCAGGGTATATTATTGTGTATATTTTAAATCAGACCAACCAAATGCTGCTATCACCAAAAAAGAAAAATTAGCATCTTCATTCTGATGCAACTTTAGGAGGGTTTAATCCTAGAGATGAACGTGTCTTTTTATTGGTTCGTCTTTTCCTTACTCTCCTTCTTCCTGACATCTCTTGCCCTCTGTAGATGTTGTTGGAAGTCTTTATAAACTTTATAATTTGACTTTCAAAGTCTAGTTTTCAAGGAGGTAAATAAATAAATAAATAGTTTGTTTATTATTCTGTCATTATTGCTTTATCATCATGGCATGAAATACTGAATAATGAGGATGCAAACACCCATTTTATAGGCTTATTGCAATCTTCCTGTATAATTAATATCTATCATTAGATGAAAGTCATATCATTTGCAATTTGATGCAGCTTCCTTTAGAATTTCTTGATGACTTGAAGGTAGTTTATTTGCTAGTGCACCTGTTGCTAGTAATCAGGTTTTATTAGATAAATAGGCATTTAGTCCTTCGCACACTCGCCTTCACTACTCATCTTCTCAAAGGGCCACTTGCAGTGGTGAAAGCAACCTTTATTATAGCTCCTCTGCATAATAAGGCTGTCTCTCCTGCCTTCTGGCTTCTTGCCTCCCACCAGAAGGAAATATTGCCTCTGTCTCACTATAAGGACATTCAGGCTAGATGGCCTTGTTATAAAGTACAGAAGTTGGAAGCGTATAAATCTGACACATCTCCATAAAAAGAACTTGTCTCAGACTAGGCTCAGGGAATTCTGCTTGAGCTCTGTGTTTTATCCTATTCCTGGAAGCATGAGCTGTTGCTGACATTAAAAACAGCTTCTTATAATAGTTTCTTATTTTGTCCCTTAATTGCCTTGACAAAACCAGAGAGAATTAGCTTACACATTCATGGCGTTTACCTTCACTACAAAGGAACCTGCTCTTTTCCTTTGTCTCAGGGTCTGAGGTGGCAGAGCTTGTTGCTCATCTCATATGTCATGGAGACTGTCCCTTGAATCCCGGTGCTCTCAGGGACACTTGTCATTGCTCGTCGTGAGTGAGGCATCTGTGAGCAGACACGGAGTCCCGGGCAGATCCATCACCGCTACTGAGCTGGCGATTCCAGTGTCACGCTCTTCTGATGGCAGGTCAATGACCCTGGCCGTGAGCATGAAGGATGGTTCATTCCTTCATTTAGCAGAGCTCTCCCCTGACCCAGAACACTGAGGATGAGTAAGCTCATCCCCTGACTCAGAAGGCCCAGATACTAAAAACCTTCCCTCCACCCACATAGTTCATTGCACAATTTTCTTATTCACACAACTCCATAACCTTCTTCCTTTTCCTCTGAAGCTGCAAGGTTTTACTAGTACAACAGTTAAGAGGAATGAGACAATGTGATAATGAACACTTCTCTGAATGTCAATTAATTTGTATGAATGTAGAGAAGACAGAAGTTCCAATAACCAGTCCTTGTTTAGGATAGTTTCTTTTCCTTTTCCCCTCTCTTTTTAAAATCGTATTTTGTACCTTGTATACCTAAGGATATTTATGTATCATTTTTGTTAGAAAGGAAATTCTCTAGAAGTGTTTCTGGGGGAGATAGTTCATTAAGTGGTTAATAATGCTAAAGCTAGACTGTCTTAATTTTTTAACACTAAGCAGACTTGAGGACACATTACTTCTTTTTTTTTTTAAAAAAAGAGATTTATTTTATTTATTTATGCATACAAGAACTGGGATCTAGGCCAGAGGTGTGGGGGATTCATCAGTGACAGAGTGGGGAACAGAAAGGCGGATCTACTGAAATATACTGCTGAGGGGAGAAGCTAGTGAGATAGGAGAGGTCTGCTGCTCCATGTGGGTTAGCTCCTTGGTGAGGGGTCAAATTCATGCTACAGTGGCTGGTGATAGCTTGATAGCACTGAGACTTTAACCCCTGTGCCACCAGGGAGGCCCAGACATGTTCCTTCTTTAGACTAAATCTCCCCTTCTATAAGATCAGGATGAATCGTGATACACACTTCATAAAGTTGGTTTGGTGAGTGAATCTATGGAGAACAATGCTGAAGGATTCAAAGAAAACAAAAATTTTGGAGACACATGGGGTTAAATTCTAGATTTGTTTCCAGCAAATTACATAATGGAGGTAAACATTTAGCTTCTTTAAACCTCAGATTTCCACACCCCCCCCCCACTTGCCTCATAAAAATGGGGATAACTATTCCTCCTGGAATAAGATTTGGCAAGAATGTCATGAAATAGTGTCTATAGCACACGTGTTATATCATCATGGATGCTTGATAAATATTAGTTTTCTTGTATTAAATTGTTAGAGACAACAACTGATTTTTAGATAAAAATAACTTTAAAGCTCCCTTCTGTCATTTAACAACAATGTGACCTCAGCTTGGTCAAATCATATCCATTTTTGAGCTTGAGTTTCCTCATCTATAAAATGATCAGATCACTGTGAAAATTAAGTGAAAATACGAAACACTTTATATTTCTATTTAGTTCATGGCTCATAGTACGAGTTCTCTCATCTCCTTCTTCTGGACTGCTTTCAGCCAAATATTAAAAAACAAACAAACAAAAAACCTAACATCTTCTCCCTGGTGGCCTAGGAGTTAAGTGTCAGAGCTACAACTGGGACAGTCCACTGCGGTGGACTGAGTTCGATCCCTGGCCAGGGAGCTGACCCACATGGCACAGCAGACTTCTTCTGTCTCACCTGCTGCTCCCCTTAGCAATGAGTTTCAGTAGATCTGCCTGTGCTGCTCCCCCCTCTGTCTCTGGTGAATCCTCTGACCACCTACACCTCTGGCCTACACCCCAGTTCTTGTATGCATAAATAAATAAAAATAAATCTTTAAAAAAAAAAACACTACCAAAAATAAATAGCAGTAACAACATTTCAAATTTAGATAATAGGAGAAAGTTAGATAAAAAGGACTAACACTTCCTATCTCAGATTAAGGAATATTAGCCAAACAATATAGCCATAGATCTTGAGGTCCATAGTAAAAAAAAAAAAAAAAAAAAAAAAAAACCAACAAACTTACAAATGTGCAGGTGAGAATTAAAGAATATAACTTAGAATTGAAAGTACCTTTTTGTAAACTTTCAAGAAGAATCTAGGGACAGTTGCTGGTTTGACTTACGTAAATTTCAGTCAAAAAACAACTAGCATCTCTTGTCATGGGTGCAAGACACTGCAGAGAAACCCAAACTTTAGCAACAGGAGACATCTTTTTAAACTTAAAAGGGCATCAAGCAGCCCCACCTCTCCTTGGTATACCTTGGTACTGAAAATTTTCCACTTTACGTGGAACTTGAGACTTTATCTTGAAATCCTGCATATGAGGCCCTATTCTTTTATAAAACCTTACAAGAAATTATAGTGTGAGCTTGCACAGCTGGTGACTGTTAGCAAACAAACCAAACCAAAGAAAGCAGGCCAACATAAATGCGCACTAGAAAACAGACGGTGTGAGTGCTCTCTCGCCAAAAGAAATCCAGTAAATCCAAAGCAAGGGGTTTGAGGGACTGAGATTAATTCTATTAAACTCCTACGGTTTCTCATTTGAACTTAATGAATAAAACATAAGCAAGAAAGACCCTCTTGGTCAGACAAAATCAAACTAATAACAAACCCTAGAAATCTGACTGCAGAATTGAGGTTACCAGAGGGCAGGGGTAGGAGGAGAGAAACTGAGAGACCACGTAATCCTCAGTGGGATTACAGTGGAGTACCACAGGTAGGGGGTGGGTTGTGGCAACATGCAACTAAAGGGTGTGAGCCTATACCTCTTAATCATACACAGTGTTGTAAACCAATGTTATTTCAATTAGAAAAGAAAAATCACTACATGCATTCTGGTTTCTTACACTAAGGTTCTAAATATTTTTGATAACTATTACATAGTTTCTTCCAGAGTTACGGATCAAGCCCATTGGTATTTACTTCACTCTGCTGTATTTTTTTTTTAAGATTTTTTTTTACTTTTATGCATATAAGAGCTGGGGTACAGGCCAGAGGCGTGTGTGTGTGTGTGTGTGAGAGAGAGAGAGAGAGAGAGAGAGAGAGAGAGAGAGAGAGAGAGAGAGAGAGAGGATTCACCAGAGTAGGGGACAGAACAGGCAAATTGACTTAAATACACTGCTGAGGGGAGAAGCGGGTGAGTCAGGAGAGATCTGCTGCGCCTTGTGGGTTTCTCCCTGGCCGGGGATCGAACTCATGCTTGCAGTGGCTGTGGTTAGCTTCATAGGTTGTGTCTTAACCCCTTGAGCCACCAGGGAGGCCCTATGCTGCATTCTTTATTAAAAAGGTGGTGCAGTGGTTAAAGTCTCAGTGCTATCCAGCTATCATTAGCCACTGCAGCAACCAGTGAGCAGGCCCACATGGCACAGCAGACCTCTCTTGTCCCGCCCACTCTTCCCCTCAGCAGTTTATTTCAGTAGATATTCCTGTTCTGCTCCCCACTCTGTCTCTGGTAGATCCTCTCACCCCCCCCACACACCTCTGGCCTACATCCCAGTTCTTGTATGCATAAATAAATAAAATAGATCTTTAAAAAAATGAAATCTTCAAATTGTCCTATTGTAGAGAAAAAAGTTTGGAAAACTTTTTTACTTTGTGCTGTGATCTGTACTTGTGATGGTATTTTGCAAGAGTAAAAATACCATCACTACCATCATGTCAGGTAGTGATAGACATATCTTAAATAAAAGTGTGATTGTTTACATGATAAAAATACACTCATTTTTGAAAATGTAGTATGGAAGGAAATGAAAAATCCTTTAAAGTCTCACCATCTAGTCTATTATTGTTAACATTTGGTTTATACTCTATCAGCATGCTTTTTGGAGTCTGGGAAAAGCCACTTATTTATTTATTTCTAGTTATAATCATACTAATTATACATTTTTTTTTTTTGAATTTACCACCTTCTTTTATTTTAGTACATAAAATTATTTTCATCAAAGCCCATAAAATCTTAACATAATGTGTCTTTTCTATTAATTTTCCTATTTCTTTTTTTTTTTTTTTTTATAAATTTTATTGTTATATTCCCCATACAATTGCAGCCCCCCATTCTGACCCCAATCCCTCCCCTCCCGCCCCCGCCCCCCTAAAAGTGTCTCTGGTTCATAGTTTTTTGTTGATTTTGATTTTCACTTTCTTATAGTTATTCATTTTCCTGGTCCCTTATTTAAGTTTTCTAGATTCCTGCTATGAGTGAGACCATCTGGTATTTTTCTTTTTCTTTTTGGCTTATTTCGCTGAGCATGATCCCTTCCAGCGCCATCCATGTTGCAGCAAATTGCATGTGTTTATCTTTTTTGAATGCTGAGTAATATTCCATGGTATATATGTACCACATCTTCTTGATCCAGTCATCTATTTTTGGGCATTTGGGTTGTTTCCAAAGCTTAGCTATTGTAAACAGTGCTGCTATAAACATAGGGGTGCAGGTGTTCTTTGGAATTGATGTTTCTGTGTCCTTTGGGTACATACCTAGGAGTGGAATTGCTGGGTCATATGGAAGCTCTATGTTTAGTAGGTCCAGAAATCTCCACACAGCTTTCCACAGTGGTTGGACCAGTTTGCACTCCCACCAACAGTGCAGAAGAGTTCCTTTTTCTCCACACCCTCGCCAACATTTGTTGTTGCTAGTTTTTTTAATATGTGCCATTCTCACTGGTGTAAGATGGTATCTCATGGTAGTTTTGATTTGCATTTCCCTGATGACAAGTGATGTTGAACATTTTTTCATATGCCTGTTGGCCATTTGCATTTCCTCTTCAGAGAAGTTTCTTTTAAGCTCTTCTGCCCATTTTTTGACTGGATTATTTTCTTTGTTGTTGTTGAGTCTCATCAGCTCTTTGCAGATTTTTGTGATCAGTCCTTTATCATTAGTGTTGGGTGCAAAAATGTTCTCCCAGTTGGTGGGGTTTCTCTTTGTTTTTGTTATTGTCTCTTTTGCTGTGCAAAAGCTCTTTAATTTGATATAGTCCCAGCTGTTTATCTTTGCCTTCACTATCACTGCTTTGGGTGATGTGTCTGTAAAGATGTCTTTGATGTGCAAATCACGTAGTGTTTCGCCTATATTTCCTTCTATATATTTTATGGTTTCAGGTCTTATGTCTAGTTCTTTAATCCATTTTGAGTTGATTTTTGTGTATGGTGTGAGGTGGTGGTCAAGCTTCATTCTTTTGCATGTAGCGACCCAGTTTTCCCAGCACCATTTATTGAACAAACTTTCTTTGCTCCAATGCATAGTCTTTGCTCCTTTGTCAAAGATTAGTTGACCATAAATCTGTGAGTTTATTTCTGGATTTTCTATTCGATTCCATTGGTCTGTATGTCTGTTCTTGTTCCAATACCATGCAGTTTTGATGATTATGGCTTTGTAGTATAGTTTGAAGTCTGGGAGTCTGATGCCTCCATTCCCTTCTTTTTTTTTCAGGAGAGCTTTGGCTATTCGGGGTTTTTTGTGATTCCATATGAATTTCATCAATAATTGTTCTATTTCTTTGAAGAATGACATTGAAATTTTGATTGGAATAGCATTGAATCTGTATATTGCTTTTGGAAGGATGGCCATTTTAATAATGTTTATTCTTCCAATCCATGAGCAGGGGATGTCTCTCCATTTCTTTGTGTCTTCTTCTATTTCTTTTAACAGTGTTTTATAGTTTTCTTTGTATAGGTCCTTTACCTCTTTTGTTAGATTTATTCCCAAATATTTGATTTTTTTTGTTTCAATAACAAAAGGGATGGTCTTTTTGATTTCTTCTTCTTCAGATTTATTGTTTGTGTATAGGAAGGCTACTGACTTTTGCGTGTTGATTTTGTATCCTGCCACTTTACTGAACTGATTGATGAGTTGAATTAGCTTTTCTGTGGAGTTTTTGGGGTTCTCTATGTATAATATCATATCGTCTGCAAATAGTGATAGTTTGACTTCTTCTTTTCCTATTTGGATTCCTTGGATGTCTTTCTCTTGTCTTATTGCTCTGGCTAGGACTTCCAGTATTATATTGAAAAGCAATGGTGAGAGTGGACATCCTTGTCTTGTTCCAGATCTTAATGGAATTGCTTTCAGCTTTTCACCATTGAGAATGATACTGGCTGTTGGCTTGTCATAGATGGCCTTTATGATGTTGAGGTATGTTCCTTGTATCCCAAGAATTTCAAGGGCTTTTATCATGAATGGGTGTTGCACTTTGTCGAAAGCTTTCTCAGCATCTATTGATATTATCATATGGTTTTTATATTTCTTTTTGTTGATGTGTTGGATAACGTTGTTTGATTTTCGGATGTTAAACCATCCTTGTGCCCCTGGAATGAATCCAACTTGGTCGTGGTGAATTATCTTATGGATACATTGTTGGATTCTGATAGCTAAAATTTTATTGAGGATTTTTGCATCAGTGTTCATTAGGGAGATTGGCCTGTAGTTTTCCTTTTTTGTGTTGTCCTTGTTCGGTTTTGGTATTAGTGTAATGTTGGCTTCATAGAACGTGTTTGGTATTGTCCCTTCCTTCTCAATTTTTTGGAAGAGTTTGTGAAGGATAGGCACTAATTCGTCTCTGAATGTTTGGTAGAATTCATTTGTAAATCCATCAGGTCCTGGGCTTTTGTTTTTGGGGAGGTTTTTGATTACCATTTCAATTTCGCTAATTGTAATTGGTCTGTTTAGGTGTTCTATTTCTTCTTTATCTAGCTTTGGGTGATTGTAGAGTTGTAGGAATTTGTCCATCTCCTCTAGATTGTTAAACTTGTTTCCATATAACTGTTCATAGTAGTTACTGATTATTCTTTTGATTTCTGCTGTGTCCGTTGTGATTTCTCCTCTTTCATTGATGATCCTGTTTATTTGTGCTTTCTCCCTTTTTTCCTTTGTGAGCCTGGCTAGGGGTTTGTCTATTTTATTGATTTTTTCAAAGAACCAGCTCTTGGTTTCATTGATCTTTTGGATTGTTTTTTTAGTTTCAATTTCATTTATTTCTGCTTTGGTTTTTATTATTTCTTTTCTTCTACTGGTTTTGGGTTTTTTTTGTTGTTCTTTTTCTAGATCTTTGAGCTTCGAGATTAGGTTGTTTCTTTGCGTTCTTTCTTGTTTCTTGATGTGAGCTTCTATTGCTATATATTTTCCTCTTATTACTGCTTTTGCTGCATCCCATACATTTAGGATATTGGTGTCCTCCTTGTCGTTCAATTCAAAAAATTTTTTAATTTCTTCTTTGATCTCCTCATTAGTCCAATGGTCTTCCAGTAGTGTGGTTTTTAATCTCCATGAGGTAGGAAAGTTCCTTGCCTTCTTTTTATGGTTTATTTCTAGTTTGATGCCTTCATGGTCAGAAAAGATGGTTGATATGATTTCAATCTTGGTGTATCTGTTGATGTTTGTCTTGTGCCCCAGTATGTGATCGATCCTGGAGAATGATCCGTGTGCGCTTGAGAAAAATGTGTACTCCGTTTTTTGGGGGTTTAGTGTTCTATAGATGTCTGTTAAGCCCAATTGCTCTAGGTCTTTATTTAGAGCTTTGGTTTCTTTACTTATTTTTTGTCTTGTTGATCTATCCATTGTTGATAGTGGTGTGTTGAAGTCTCCCACTACGTATGTGTTTTCTCTGATGTCTGTTTTCAGAGAGGACAACAGTTGTCTGATATATTTTGGTGCTCCTTCGTTTGGTGAGTATATGTTAATGAGTGTTATTTCTTCTTGAAGTATTGTCCCCTTGATCATAATGTAGTGACCATTGGGGTCTCTTTTTATCTTTTTGAGTTTGAAATCTGTTTTATCTGATATAAGTATAGCTGTTCCTGCTTTCTTTTTTGGTCCATTTGCTTGTAGGATTGTTTTCCATCCTTTAACTTTGAGCCTATTTTTATCTTTTGTAGCTAAATGTGTTTCCTGGAGACAGCAAAAGGTTGGGTTTTGTTTCTTAATCCAGGCTGCAACTCTGTGTCTTTTTATTGAAGAGTTTAGTCCATTTACATTTAGAGTTAATATTGATATGTTAACATCTGTATTTGCCATTGTGTTTGTCTTTCCTTTGATTTTATTTATTTATTCTTTTAATAACTTTTTTTTTTTTGGCCTTCTTCATTGTTATTCGTCGCTCTGAGGTTCTGGCTTTAGGACTCCTTGTAGTATTTTTTGAAGTGGGGGTTTAGTTGCAATGAAATTCCGGAGTTTCTGTTTGTCTGGGAAGGTCCATATTCTTTCTTCAAAGAGGAAGGAGAGCTTTGCGGGATAGAGTATTCTTGGTTGGCATCTGTTTTCTTGGAGTCTGTTGACTATGTCCCTCCACTCTCTCCTTGCCCGTAGTGTTTCTTCGGAGAAGTCTGATGTCAGCCTGATTGGTTTTCCTTTGAATGTTATCTGTTTCTTCCCTCTTGCCAGCTTCATTATTTTTTCCTTGTCCTGGATTCTTGGGAGCTTTACTATTATGTGTCTTGCTGTATTTTTCCTTTCGTCGTGGAAGTTTGGTGTTCTTCTTGCTTCTTGTATATCAATTTTCAGCTCCTTCTTCACATTTGGGAAGTTCTCTTCAATTATCTCTTTGAATATTTTCTCTGTTCCTACATCTCTCTCCTCTCCTTCTGGTATTCCTATAACTCTTATATTTCCTTTCCTCATGGAGTCAGATAGTTCCCGAAGTCTTTCTTCGTTCTTTTTCCTTCGTACTTCTCTTTCCTTTTCTGTTTTGGTTCTTTTTATTTCTGTGTCTTCAAGATTACTTATTCGTTCTTCCATTTCATCTATTCTGCTTTCATTGCTTTTCCCAGAATTCTTTAGTTCTTCCATTAATTCTTTGATCTCCTGCATTTCTTTTACTTCCCTCTTTAGGGACTCAATTTCTTTCTTCTGACCATTGTTTTCCCTCTCTAGGGACTCAATTGCATTCTTCTGATCGTTGATTATTTTTCCCTTATCATTGTTTTCCTTTATGACTTCTGTCAGTTTTTTAATCACGGCAATTTTAAATTCTCTTTCTGGAAGGCTCAGAAATTCTTCCAAGTTATTGTCATTGCAATCTGGGGGCTGGCTTTCTTTTTGTGGTGTGCTTTTTCTCTGGAGAGTTGCTAGGTTGCGTGTGGTTCTTCTCCTCCCTACTGTCTGTTTTCTAATTTGCCGTATGCGTTGGGACACTGTGTTGTTGGGACTTGCCGGCATCTTGGGTGGGCTTCTCTGTTCCCCTCTGGTTCTTCCAGGAGTCATCTGTCAGTTTCAAGCAGCCTTTACTGGAGAAAGGTCCCTGTTCTAAAATGCCGATGTGGGGACACACTCCCCTGTGCGCCTGGTCTGCCCCGGCGATGGGTTCCTGCTCCCCTCTGGGCTTGGACTGCAGGCCAGAGGGGGTCTGGCGTGGGCGAACTTCCCCCGCTCACCTCTGGCTCCTGAGGAAGCCTTCTGCAGGTAGTCTTTACTGAAGAAATGTCCCTGTTCTAAAATGGTGATGTGGGACACACTCCCTGCGCTTCTGGTCTCAGGCACACTCTTCTGCGCACCTGGTCTGCCCCGGCTGTGGGTGCTTGCTCTCCCTGTGGGCTCAGACTACTTGTTCAGAAGGGGCCCGGTGTGGGCTAACTCCCCAGCTGGCCACTAGCTCCTTCAGGAGCCTGTGCTGGGGTCAAGTCGCTAGGTGGCACCAGAGATCTCTCCTAGAGCCCTTGGGGAGCTGATTTTCCACCCCGTGGGACAGGGAGCAGAGCGGGGATGGTAGGGTACACCTCAACGGCTTTGGGGTGCTGTGTCTGCCTTGTGCCCCACCGTCGTGGGGAACCCACGCCCCTAATTTCGTGCCCCGGGTCTCAGTTCCAAAGCCCTCAGTTCCAGGACGCGGGCTGTAGCCCAGATCAGTGGCGCGGGAATGGCGCCTTTTGAATCCCGCTCCCCTGCCTGGGCGCCTTGTTCCTGCTCACTCAGGGAGGGCCTCCGCCCGGGTCTCAGTTCCAAAGCCCTCAGTTCCAGGACGCGGGCTGTAGCCCAGATCAGTGGCGCGGGAATGGCGCCTTTTGAATCCCGCTCCCCTGCCTGGGCACCTTGTTCCTGCTCACTCAGGGAGGGCCTCCGCTGTCTCCCCGCAAGCCTAGGTCGCAGGCGCAGGGCCCTGGGCAGCTGCAATCCGAGCGCCGCTTTTGCGCAAGCTTACCGGGCGGCCGGGGCTGTGTGCTGGTGCTGGTCTCCTCCTGGGGGGCGGGGCTCTCTTTAATGGCGGCTGGAGCTCACCTCCGCGGCGGATCCTGCAGGGTTCGCCTCAGCTCCCGTTCACGGGGTGTGGTGGCTGAAATAGTTCCTTTCCACTCACAGTCCCGCTTGCTGCATCCGTTTTTCTTGTTGGGCGTTTTGGTTTGTTGTTTCCCTCGTCTCTGCAGGTCGGAGAGTGCCGCCTCTGTGGGCGGGGGTGGGGAGCAGGGTTCTGCGCTTCCCTCCCTTCTCGTCCTCTTTTATGGCAACTTTCTTCTTCGGGCAGTTTGCTGGAGTCGTTCGTTTATCTTCCGTGTCCCAGTTCTCACTGGGACCTGCCGCTTTTCCTCCCTATTAACTTTTTTTAATGGGAGATCTTACTCGCAGCGTCTCCTCGCCGCCATGTTGCTCCCTAATTATACATTTTGACTCTATTTTTATTATATGTAATTCACCAGATGATAAATTCTTCACAAAGATTTTGATGACTGCTTTTTTTTTTTTTCAATTTGGATAATTCTTTAATTTCCTTTGTATCCCCTATCTCTTGCACACCCCTCTTGCACATTCTTTACTTTTCCATAGCTATGTTCCTCATACATTTGCTTTATGCAGAATACCAAGCATGGGGGGGAAGAGGCCTCTGAAAAAAAAGGGACCATTTTCAATCAAATAGCATAGAACAAATATCACTATTAAGACTGAGTCTACTATTACTATTTCATTCTGTAATAGCTAAAATGTAAACAGTTTTACTTTATTAAAATGTTTTTACCTTAATTAAACATTTTCATTACAAGCAAAAGTCAAACTAGCTAGAGAAAGCTTTTTTCTCTACCTAGGGTTAAACTCCTTGGAACATTTGCTCAACCTCCAGACTTTTAAAAACGCATATACAAACACATAGGTGTACATTTTGTTTTTTAATAACATGAGA
This sequence comes from Talpa europaea, assembly GCF_964194135.1. Lineage (NCBI taxonomy): Eukaryota > Metazoa > Chordata > Mammalia > Eulipotyphla > Talpidae > Talpa > Talpa europaea. The sequence continues at coordinate 68,365,867 of NC_140080.1, forward strand.
TCATTCTAGACACAGTGTTTTGCAACTTAATATTTTTACCTTCTATATCATAGGCTTCTTTCCATTCAGTTTATTTAGCTCTACCTCATGCTCCCTTGACAAGTTTATACTTCATTATATGAGTGAACCAGAATTTATTTAACCGTTTTCTGACTAATGGACATTTGACTCATCTGTTTCTTTTTGAAATATTAAATACCACTGTAGTTGACATCCTTGCAGATGTAGCTTCGACCACTTGTGTTTCTAAAAGGAACATTCCAGAAATAAAATGTCTGAGTCAAAAGTTATAGATAATTTTCTTCTGTAGGAAGGTGACAAATCACTGCCTTATAAAGTTCAATCGTGGCATCCCACTGACAATGAGTAAGAGTGGCTACTTTCCCACAGTCTTGTCTTCTGAAAAGGTGGGCATTGCTTAGTCTGAGGCAAGCCCTCTTGAGATACAATTTCCTATTACTTGGTATATCTCTGTAGGCTCACCCTCTGTCTGTTATATACCAAGTGAAAAATGATTTAGGGAAAGGCAGGAGAGGAGAGGAGAGGAAGACAACAAATTGAGGGAGGGTGTGGATGAAGAAAATGTGGTCACCATTCCGCCTGGCATTGTAAGTAGTTTGTCATCACTAGCTTGTAAGTAGATTAATTGTAATGTCTTGCCTTGTGGACACTTTTTCCCCCTAAATATATATATTGTGATAAAATACACAACATAAATTTTTAAGTGTACAATTCAGAAATATTAAGTATATTCATATTGTCATGCAACCATCACCATGGTCCAGAATTCTTTCACCTTGCAAAATTGAAACTTTATACACATTAAACAGTAACTCGCCATTCCCCCTTTAAATACCATTCTTTCTTTCTCTGTTTCACTGCTCTACACCTATAGTATACCACTATATTTCATATAAATGGATTTATACAGTGTTTATCTTTTTCTGACTGGCTGATTTCACTTAGCATGATGCCCTCAAGCTTCTTTCAGGCAGTAGTATATGTTGCAATTTCCTTCTTTCAAAACCAATATAAATGCCATTCCTTTGTATGTTTATACCACCTTTTGCTAATCTCTCATCCAATGATGCTTGGATTGCTTCTACATTTTGGCTATTATGAATAATGTGGTTAAGAACATGGGTATACAGGTATCTCTTGTGGACCCATTTTCAAATCTTCCAACTCTATACCCAGAAGTGGAATTCTGGGATCATATGTTAAATCACATTGCATGACAATGTGAATGCACTTTTTTTGAGAAACAGTCATACTGGTCATAGCATCAGTTTCTTTTGACATCCCCATCAATAGTATACAAGTGCACCAATATCTCCACATCCTCAATGAACACTTGTCATTGTTAAATTTTTTTATAGTAGCCATTTTAATGGATGTGATATGGTTCTGGATGCTTTTACAGGAGGCCCACTGAGGTCTCCACAGGCGTCAACTCAGAGATGGTCATAGGAGCAACATTCCAGCTACCTGGGACTGAAGGCCTGCCTTTAATATGATTGGGAGGTGGGTAGAGGAAGGGGTGAGAGAGTGAGATCTCTAACTCAACTACTCAACTGCACCAACTACTAACTACCTAACGTGAAATAGAAAGAATGTGAATAAATATCCAGGGAAGAGAAACAGCCCTTTTCTGCTGCTCCCTGGAAACACTCTCATGGTGCCATCTTTGTACTCAGCCTGACGAAATCCAGTGCTTATTTGGGTGACTTAGTTTCATTTTTTTCTTTCCCTTTCAACTATGGGATTCCCAAGGGCAGGGGCCAGGTCTGCCTGGTTCACTGATGTTCCCCTAGCACAGTTGTTAGCACAAAACTCAATAGTGTACATACAAGAGCATACCTCTGGTTTCCTTTTTGAAGGATATCCTAAGGACCTGTATAGTGGGATAGAAACTGTCATAACAATAACACTTAAAATTTTTTTGAGCGGTTATAGGTTCACAGTAAAACTGAGTGGAAAACAAAGAGTTCCAATATGCCTTCCATTCCTGCATACACACACACACACACACACACACAGCATTCCCCACCATCATCATCCTGCTCCAAAGGGGTACATTTGCTACAATTGAAGAAACTATGTTGATATGTTGTTTCATGTAAATATGGGTGATACTTTAGGGCTCACTCTTGGCGTAGTGCATTCTCTGGATTGAACTAAAGTACAGTATTGTGTATCTAGCCATTATAGTCTTCCATAATGTCATTTCATTGTTCTAAAACCAATGACACCATTTAGTAATTTAAAAAAGCTCTTTGGTATTGGCATTCACTATTGATTAAAGGTTTGAGAAGAAGAGAAGAATATGTTTGATGTAAGCCAAGGGCTTACATAAACACAGGATGCCAGGAATTGTGGGACCTAAGGCACTCCAAACCTGACCCTAGGTGGGTGTTCATGAGTGATATTGTGCAGAGGCAACTACAGGGACAGCAGCACAGAGAACCGGGCCCTCCAGGAACCAAGGTCACTTTGGCAATGGAATTTTGATTATAAGTCAAGGGTCACGGGGCTTGAGGAACCTGGTGAGTATTTTATCTTTCAATGTGGACAAAGACAGGCAGTAGGAAGAAGGCCAAGTTCTGAAATGGCATCTGGAAGCCAAGAATTTCTTGTAAGTATGGGCTGAAGTGGCCATCTAAGCCTCTTAATTAGGGGATTTAATCCTCCAGCAGGTGAAAAGGACCCAGGGCTTTTTCCATAGAGCACTGTGCCAAATTCTAAGGTTAAGCACAGTGCAGAGGTTATTAGCTTCTGCCAGCATAAGAATGAGCTGAAATTAATGTGAGGGAATTAAAATCAAGGTTAGGTTAAATAATTTAATTTTAGATTAAGAAATAAATAAAAACAGTTTAAGGGAATCGGGAAGCTATAATAAAATGTGCACCTAAGTAACTCTTGTTTCAAAGAGTGTGTGTGTGTGTTTGTGTGTATGTAAAACTGTTAAATGCACAGGCAGAGTGATTCATGTTTAATCTGTAGAAACTGTTAGTTTAGTGAGGTTATAATGCCATGGAAAGAAGCACACTGGAAACAACTCCGTGCTCAGCAATAAGTTAATTTTCTACCCTGATGTGAAGAACTGTGACCTTGGGTCCCCTAAGCAGCACCACCACCACCTGGTGGCCCTTGATGACGCTGCAGGTCCACCGCCTCAGAGGAAGCCTTGAACTTCCGAGGAGCACTTCTTGCAAATGCAAATTCTTAAAATAAAATAGTTTTTCGTGGGTGCAGTACTGCCAAAGATCTAATATTTCCCAAGGATCTGCTTTACGACAGCAACTACTTCAGGGGCTCTGTGTCTTTCATTTTTCCTGCAGCCCTCTATCCCTCTATCAGACATAACAAAATAACCATTTTGCAGCTGAGGATAATGAAGCATAGCAAGATTCCAAGACTTGCCCAAAGTCAGAGAACTAGGCATGCTGGACCTGTGGGTTGAAATCAGATGTACTGAACAAGGGGATATGCTCTTTCCAATATGTACTGTCTGAATTTTGCATAACAAGTGGTAGTGAGATACTTGATGATTTTTTAGGTGGTGATCTAGAATGTAGACCCACTACATTCATTCGTAGGGTTGGTTTGTTCATTTGGGGAACATTTAAGAATAAATATTTGAACATAGCAGATCAAGATACTGTTGGACTTGAATCCTTAGTTTTGGAAAACTGGATGAGGTTTTTTCCTGCAGTGGTCTGTGTGCCCAAGAAAAATAAAATAAGTCTACCAGGACATCAAAGTTTACAATTTAAGATTTATTTACCAAGTATTAACCTGTGCACTCCTTTATTCTGTCAATATTACAAGTAAGTTGTACATGATTTCTGCCTGCAAATAACTTATAAGGGTAGTTACAAATACGTAATATCACACTTTTATACTTTTCTTCTAACACAAAACTAAATAATTTCTTGGAAACAAAGGGAAATAATGAGGAATTAAAAAGTGATCCATGGCCTCCTTGGTGGCTCAAGGGGTTAAGCACCACACTATGAAGCAATCCACAGCCTCTGCAGCATGAGCTCGATCCCCAGGCCAGCCAGGGAGAAACCCACATGGAGCAGCAGACCTCTCCTGTCTCACCCGCTGCTCCCCTCTGCAGTGTATGTCAGTCAGTCTGCCTGTTCAGCTCCCCACTCTGTCTCTGGAGAATCCTCTCACCCCCACATCTCTGGCCTGTACCCCAGTTCTTGTTTGCATAAATAAATAAATCTTAAAAAAAAGTGATACTAGATCTTAGACCTGACCTTGACCTTATTTCTACCTTAGAGAGTTATCATCCCCAATTTTTTCTTCCTCTTGTTCAACGTTCTCTCTCTACCCATTCTTTCCTGATGACTCTACTTTTCTTATCACTTCAACCACCATCCACTTTAATAATTTTCTAACTGATATCTAGACATTCCCCCCACATTCTGGACTCTACATTGTCAATGGTCTTTTATATATTTAAGACAGCATGCTCTAAATTCTTCCATTCTCAATTTCAGATAAAGTCATTATCATTCACCTAGTTCTTTAAGCCAGAAATCTGGACATCATTTTAAATTTCTCTTGCTCTTTAATTTTCTCAATCAGTTGGTTTCAAGGCCCAGAAGACACTTGATAAACATTTGGTAAGTCTGTCCCTTTCAAAATTCCCACCGTGTATTCTAAGCACTTGTGATCTTTTACCCAAAATCCTATAACAGCACTCCTTCCTTTACCTCAGTCTCCTTCCTCTGCCAGAGGACCTTTCTAAAATACAATTTGATGTTTTTATTCCAAGTTGAGAAATCTTTTGATTGGCTCACCCCTCGTGGCCTGGTTCAGAGCAGTGACCTGGGGACCTGAACGCCTTGGTGGGAACCCCAGTTCTGTCCTTGACAGGCTTACACCATGAAAGATTAGTGAGTTATTTAATCTCTCTGTGTTAGTTTCCTACTTGTACATTGGGGGTCATGGTAGAATTTATTGCATAGGATTTTATTGCTAGAGTGAAATGAATTGATATTCATATCACACTTAACACAGTATCTGGTACAAAGCAATCTCAGTGGAAGAGAAGTGTTTTGTTAATTAAACAAGGTTCCGATGTGTTATTATAGCAATAAAACTTGCAGTGACCTGTCTGGTTTGTGTCCACTTTCCTAGTTGCATTAATTTCCCTTCATACACTAAATTCTTATTTTTAAATAAAATTTCATTCATTTATCAGTCATTTGCATAATATCATTTGGGGGATATGATATGTGCACAGGTTCACCAAAACTTCCACATGCACTTGGATTCTAAACATTGAACTGAAAACTCAGTTCACTAGGCTGTTGCACATTCTAGAACTTTTGCTTAAGATTCCTTCCACCACCATCTCTTGAATACTCCTACTCATGCTATAAAGTTCATTCAGGGTTACCTCCTCCATGAAAACTGAAAAATAGTAAAATTCTCTGTACTTTCTGAAGCTGTGTGCACAGTCACTCAACATCTGTCATATGTCATAACTTAGTGTGCAAGAATATCTACCCTGCTAGTGTGTTGGGACCATTAAGTATGGGGACATTTTTAAAAAATTTTTTAAAGATTTATTTATGTATTTATACAAGAACTGGGGTACAGGCCAGAGATGTGGAGGGTGAGAGGATTCACCAGAGACAGACCGGGGAGCAGAACAAGCAGACTGACTGAAAACATTGCTGAGGGGAGCAGCAGGTGAGACAGGAGAGGTCTGCTGCGCCATGTGAGTATCTCCCTGGAAGGCCAGGGATCGAACTCGTGCTGCAAAGGCTGTGGATAGTTTCATAGTGCTGTGCTTAACCCCTTGTGCTACGAGGGAAGCCCAAGGGGACTTGTTTTATATTATTTGCTTTTTGTATCTTCAGCTCTTCCTGAAGTTTCAGACCCAGCTATGTTCTATATACATGTTTGTTATTGTTATTTTCCTTACTATATTATTATAGTTAAAAGGGATTTAAAACACCTAATGCAAGCTCTTTGTAGTGAATATATAGAAACTGAGAACAGGGAGGAAAATGTTACCTAAGGCCTTATTGCAGAAAGTCGCAACTGTGAGATCAAACTGGTTTCTTGTCTTTATTAATGCTTCTTCTCTACATTACTCTGTGAAGCTACTGTTACTCCACATGCTACAGGTCTGCAGAGTTGTGAACCCAATGGCCTCTACATACGCTGTCAGCTTAATACACTTGCAGGAATTTCAGCTAATTCTGAGAGGAGACACACACTCCACCTGGTGGCAATTTACCTGAACTGCAAGTACCTCTTCCCATGGCTACTTTGTCCTTTGGTGACCATTCTTAGGTTTTTACTGGTTCCTTTTTTTGCATATCTTTTTTGTGCTTCTCTTCTTTGCCTCTTAAGGAAACATCAAGGTTTCTATGGGTTCTTGTTCTACACACTTTCTTTGCTGGTGGTATTTATCAATTCTTGAGTTTCAAATTATCTACCTCCTAAGGACCCCCAAGTCATCTCCAATGAGACCCTCTCTCCTGGGCGCCATAAGCATTTGGGCAGTTTGGGCTCTGCCCACCTATGGGAAGACATTTTCATTGTAATCCATGCAACTGACACCACTGGCGACTGGTAGTACAATATGCAGTAACCTTTCTTAAGTATCTCACACATGCATGACCCTGTGACCATCTGCTCACACTCCACCTTAATCTTTTTGCTGTAGTTCATGCTTCAGGCCTCCTGGCCTGCGTCACTGCCACAGGCTTCTCACTAGCTTCCTGACCGGTTTTGCCCGTCTTAAATTTATTCCCAGCACTGCTGCCAGAATGAACTTTCTAAGGTAGGGATTTGATAGTGTTGTTTTTTTGTTGAAAATCTTACAATCGCTTTCCATTGCCCAGGGGTTGAGTATAAATCCCTTAATGGGTCTCACAAAGGCCTGCAAGACTGGACCTTGATTTCTCTCCCAGTCCTCTTCTTCTCCTTTGGCCTCCTCCCCCTTCACTCTATTTAGTAGTTCGACAAGAAAAATGTGATCACCTTCAACTCTAGAGCCTTGGGTGTTCACTATTTTTCTTCCTCCTTTCTCCCCAATGAACATTGTTGGTCTTTTGGGGCTCAAATGAGCCATCACCTCCTTCAGGAAGCCCTCCTTGGTCTCCCAAAACTAGGCTAGGTGCTTTTCTATTTTTCCAGAGGATAAAATTGTCCTCACTACAAATCCTTTAACTTGAAATTTTGTTGTCCTTTTCCCCACTTCCCACATTAGATATATCTTCTTTAAGGCCAGGACTATTTGCTGTTCACAGTATCTATCTTGGCACCCAGTTGGTGGTCAGTACTTTTTTTTTTGAAGTGATTAAATAAATAAAAAGATGAGTAAGCCTCACAAGTAAATCTCTTGCAAATCCAAATCTTGAATGATGGTGAACACTAGTAGTTTTATCAGAAGGCATAAAGTATGCAGGCTGAGATCTTTTTCCAGGGAGGTGGCAGGAACCCATGTGTGGCAGACTGGCCTGCACCATGTATTGTGGCCTATAAAATATATAAAATATAGATTAACTTTAAGGGTGGGAAATCCCTCACATGGAAATATTTTTTTCTTTGTGTACACCCAAAATTCTTACGTAGAAAGTTCCATCTTTTAACTTAAAAATTAACTTTCAATTTTACTGGAACAAATGCTGCCTCCACACCCACACCTTGAAAACAATGAATTATACTCAAAAGTAAGTTAGTCTTAAATATTCTACAAAGAGGCAGTAACAACAGGGACATGTCTGAAGTTACTGGGTATGTGACAGGGAAAGGGATGTCATTTCAAAATTAGTTCAAAACTAAGAGGCCAAAGCAATAGACACCAGGTTTGAATATTTCATGATTTTGTGTGGATTGGCCTTTGTGCTTGGATCATTGAAAATCCATCCGCTCCTTGGCTCCTAGACAAATCAATTCTCCTGATACCCAAGAGGAAAAAAAATAGAATAAGTTAGTTAGAGTGCTTAAAATGGTATAATTCTTGGTGTAAAAATAGTATGGAAATAGAGAATAAATTTAAAGCTCTCAAAAACTGTCACTGTTAAAATGACAGTTTAGAATGACATGCCAAAAAGCAAATTTAAAATTCTAATTAAAATTAATTTTAAGGATTTTAGAAATAGAATGTAAATTAAAAGGCCAAAGATTTTTTTTCCTTTGTCAAATGTTAAGTTCAGATTATCATTGCAAATAGTCTCCATGGAGTTACTTTCAAATTTGTGTTTTATAAAAAACAATTCTTAAAATCAGTGGTCTATATAAACAATGGAGTTTTAGATATTGCAACTTGATTGCTTCCACATTCCTAAAACAATTCTGCAAACTCAAAAGACCATCTTGCACTATCGGCAAAGCCATGTCATGCCTTGTCCTTTATAATAGAACTTCAGTCTACTATAGACCGCATGAAAGATGGACTTGCTTAGGGTAAAATTTATAATTTTTATTTATTTTTATTTTTTAAAATTTTATTTATTTATGCATATAAGAACAGGGGCACAGGCCAGAGGTGCGAGGGGGGCAGTGAGAGGATTCACCAGAGACAGAGTGGGGAACAGAACAGGCAGACTGACTGAAATATACTGCTGAGGGGAGCAGCGGGCAAGTCAGGAGAGGTCTGCTGTGCCATGTGGGTATCTCCCTGGCAGGGGATTGAACTCGTACTGCAGTGGCTGCAGTTAGCTTCATAGGTTGTGTCTTAACCCCTTGTGCCAGGGAGGCCCATAAAAGTTATAATTTTTAATATCACCTTTTTATTAATTCTAGTCCAAAGCACAGGGAGGCATATCTCACTTGTGTAAAATAAGAAAGAGAGAAATATATGTATGTATGGATGTCATCTGTAAATGCCTTTGGTTAAATAAGACAATTGATTTGAAGCCAGTACATCAGAAAGGGCCTTTGTGTGGCCCAGGGATGGAAAGGAATATGTAACCATCAATGTCCATTATAGATGGTCTCCTTTCTCTCCTTCTTCACCTCTTTCTCTCTCTCCTCCCTTCCCCTTCTTCTTCCTCTCTCTCTCTCCATCCCTTTCTTTTTCTCACTGAAGGAGATCAGTGATAAATGAAAGTACATGTGGTGATGGGAGAAGAATGAAGTTATACTAGATGTTAGAAATAATATGGTGGAGGGTCTTCCCTGGTGGCGCAAGGGGTTAAGACACAGCACTGTGAAGCTGTCCGTAGCCACTGCAGCACAAGTTTGATCCCAGGCCAGGGAGATACCCACATGGCACAGCAGACCTCTCCTGCCTTGCCCGCTGCTGCCCTCAGCAGTGTATTTCAGTAGATCCTCCTATTCTGTTCCACGCTCTGTCTCTGGTGAATCCTCTCACTCACCCCCACTGCCGCACCTCTGGCCTGCACCCAGCTCTTGTATGCATAAGTAAATAAATCTTAAAAAAAAAAGAAGAAAGAATGTGGTGGAGATGCAATGAGCTAAGTTAATTAAGTGGAATAAAGAAGCCCAAATTAAGAATGACCAGAGAGAAATGGGGAAAAAAAAGATTTGAGGCAATGATAATTTTAAGTTTGAAAAAACTGATTTTGGGAAGAATTTAAAATAAAAAAAAAAAGTAAAATGATCTTTCTGGTTGTCATGTACTTAAATTACTGTAATATTTAGAGTTCAGTAGAAACAGAGGTTAGCATATATTCATTGGCCAACATAAATGATTCACATAACAAAGTCAGTAAAGAATTATGATCGGAACTTTAATACTTTAATCTACTGTCAACCAGACAGATGTATGAAGTAAAGCTTGCAATGAGGAAAAGTAGACTATTAAAAACAGATGGAAATAAGGACTATTACATGTTCCTTGATGTGCAATGTTCTTAAAAACAACAGCAACAATAATATGAAACTGTAGCAAACTATTCAAGTTATATCAACCCACTAATTTTATTTTATTTTTTTAAGATTTATTTATTTATGCATACAAGAGCTGGGGTACAGGCCAGAGGTGCTGGGGTTGGAGGGAGGGAGTGAGAGGATTCACCAGAGAGAGTGGGTAACAAAACAGGCAGACTCACTGAAATACTTTGCTGAGGGGAGGAGTGGGTGAGACAGGAGAGGTCTGCTGCGCCATGTGGGTTGCTCCCTGGCTGGCTGGGGGATCAAATTAGTGCTACAAAGGCTGCGGATTGCTTCATAGTGCGATGCTTAACTCCTTGCGCCACCAGGGAGCCCCAACCCACTTATTTTAACTTGAACAAGTCTTTTCACTGTGAAAGTAAAATGCTGTTGTGTCATTTAAAATAAATTCTTTTTTTTTAAGATTTATTTATTTATTTATACAAGAATCAGGGTACAGACCAGATGTGCGGGAGGGTGAGAGGATTCATGAGAGACAGAGCAGGGAACAGAACAGGCAGACTGATGAAATACACTGCTGAGGGGAGCAGTGGGCGAGACAGGAGAGGTCTGCGGCGCCATGGGGAACCCTCACCGGTCTGCTGGAATAGAACCGGCGCTGCAAGGCTGTCATCAGCTTCACAGTGCAGCGCTCAACCACCTGCACCACCAGGGGAGGCCTCAAATAAATTCTTGACAATAAAATGATGCTTAGAAGTTGGTTATAGGCAGACATCAATCTTGAGCCATGTATTGATAGTACATAATTACCCAGAGAAATGGACACATCGATGGAAAAATATGTTTTGAAAGCATTACATTTTGTAAAAAGCATCATCCCATCAGGTCTGGGGTTGAAGAATGAGTCACTTCTGCAAACAGGGAGGTGCTTGTGACTTAGCATTTTACTTCTTGGGCAAGGGCTTTACTCAAAATAGCCCTGCAGATTTAGCAAAATTGGCACCTTCTCTTTAGAACAGTGAAACTGCAGGATTCCTGAGAAAACTGGGCACAGTTGATGCTTAAGCTTTTCATCAATGAGTGTTGTGAAAGGCAAGAATAAAATAATTTTGAATTAAAATGACATCAAAAGTTATTAATGACCCAAATGCAGACATGGATGGATGTTATGGATGGAACCTAGCTGCTAGCCAGGTTCAAAATTGCCTGAATGTTTGGAGAATGAATGTAAAATACTAGGGGATTTAGAACTCATCCCTGTCCCTTTGCCTCCCTGATACCATGCTCCTTCCTGTACCGCCCGCCTTCCACAGTTTTAAGACTATTGGAAAGATTCATCAGTCTTGGGGCCTCCCCTGGTGGCGCAGTGGTTGAGCGCTGGGCTGTGAAGCTGCGTGCAGGTTCAATCCCTGGCCGGAGGTGAGGGTCCCACATGGCGGGCAGACCTCTCCTGCCTACCGCTGCTCCCCTCAGCAGTGTATTTCTCAGTCTGCCTGTTGTGTTCTCCACTCTAGCTCTGGTGAATTCTTTCACCCTCCCGCGCTTCTGACTGTACCAAGTGCTGTATAAGAAAAAAAAAAGATTCGTCAGTCTTCACCTTCCTCCCAACATTAGTCAGATAAAAGCAATGCCCTGATCATAATATTCATGTCACCAAAATAACTATTCTACCAGGTGTCAGATTCAAAATTTCTGTCTTCTTTGATACCTTCCTTGATCTCATTTTTCATGTTTTATAAAATAGCCGTGCCTTGAGGTTCCTTTTGAAAATGTCTGAGCTTTGTCTTTACTTTTCTAAGTCTAAAGCCACACCAACCTGAGATCTAATTATCTCACACTTAGAATGATCTTCCTGGAGGCACTGTGCTTCCACATGAAAACTATGCCCATACACCTGCACGACTATGTTTATGGCAGCACTATTTACAATAGCTAAGCTATGGAAACAACCCAAATGCCCCAAAATAGACGACTGGGTCAAGAAGATGTGGTACATATACACAATGGAATATTACTCAGCAATCAAAAAAGATAAACACATGCAGTTTGAAGCAACGTAGATGGAGCTAGAAGGGATCATGCTTAGTGAAATAAGTCAGAAAAGAAAAAGAAAAATACCGAATGGTCTCACTCATAGCAGGAATTTATTTTATTTTATTTTTTTTATAAATTTTATTTTTATATTCCCCATACAATTGCAACCCCCTTATTTGACCCCAATCCCTCCCTTCCCCGCCCCCCATAGAGTGTCTCTGGTTCATAATTGTTTGTTGATTTTGATTTTCACTTTCTTATAGCTATTCATTTTCCTGGTCCCTTATTTAAGTTTTCTAGATTCCTGCTAGGAAAAAGACTAATTAATACAAAGTAAAAATCAAATCAACAAGCAACTATAAAACAGAGACACACTATGGGGTGGGGAGGGCCAGGGAGAGAGAGGCAGGGGCTGTGAGAGGAAGGACTAGAGTCAAAATAAGGGGGGGTGCAATTGTATGGGGAATATAACCATAATGAAAATGCATACATTGTGCAAAGATGAAAAATGATGTAAGAATTATATAAAATAAAATATTAAAAAAACTATGCCCATAGATTTGAAGTGTTTGCATTACCTTTGGTGATAAGACGGTCTAAATGCTAAGAATTTTTAATGCATTAAGTTAGCTATAAATTATTGGTTGCATTGAGCTGATCAAAATAATATATACATATAATTTTGATAATTATTAAATATAAATTAATTGAAAACGCATCTGCTATTGAGATAGATGAAGCTGCCTTGCTCCCAAACAAGTTTATGAATCTGCAGATGAATGCCATTTATCAGTAGAACATGGCAGAGCTCAACTTTAAGTTTTTCTCCCTCCAGTAATCCTTTCTCTCTCCTTCCTTCCCTCCTCTACCTTGATTTCTCTCCCTTTCTTTCTGAATCTGGATATAGGTACTGAGAAAATTTGCTGACAGAGGTTGGTGGAAATAGAAGATATTTTGATATAGGATTATCACTTAGTTATTTGAAGTTTTTCAGTTTCAAAAGAATATAGTAATCTGTAGCTACAACTATTTTTAATATTTTAGCAGCTGATAACTTCATAATAACCACTTAATTTTGTAAAAGGCAAGAATTGGAAACTATCTAGTTTGCAAAATAATTTAATTTCTCAATATTCAAGAAATGTATTGAAAGGACTGCATCAGCCATTATTTCTATTATACTTTAACTTAGAAGTCCCTTGTTTATGGAGCTAAAAATGACGTGAAATTGGTGTAAAAATAACTCCACAGAATTGGATTTTTGTCTGAGTTTTCCCATTATTTCTGAACACAGATTTTATATATATATATATATATCCATACATATATATGTGTGTGTGTATGTGTGTGTGTGTGTGTGTGTGTGTGTATATATATAATGTAAAATTTCAGTATCTAGGAAGTTATCTCAAAGTCTCTGGAGCTATAATACTTGAGAATTATTATAAATAAATCATTTCTAACTTTATTTCATGATGAAAATAATTTTTGTAACTACATTAGACAGAATTGAAATAGATTTAAAATTTCAAAAAAAAGGAACCAATTCTAATTAATGGTTTGTTTTTTAGAATTTAAGATTTTATGTCCTACAATGCACTTTGGAATCATTTTCTCTCACACCTGCATATAAGAATATAATCTGTCCTTAGGACAACAGCTTTGCATTTTTGCAAAAATTGACATGAAAAACTACATGGCTGCAATTGTAGGTTTACAAGTGATGTATTAAATTAAAAGATGCATTAATTAAGAAATAAATATTATTGCTAAGTGCATATTTATGGTGAAATCTATAAAATAATTTTTAAATTTTAATTGCAAGTCTAAAAGTACATGAAATAAGTGAACATAGATGTAGTTGCAAATGCAAGCATGTGAGAGATTTGTGCCCAAGGTATAAATGAATGTGTAATTACATCATGACATGTTTTGGCAAAGGTTGATGAAAATGTTTCTTCTGTCTAAGTGAATAACATAAAAAAATATAACACATTAACTTATTACCCATATTTCCTTTTACTCAGAGATTTACCATCATTCTATAGACATAATCATGGAAATCCTTACCTCTTCTCTGGAATTATATAAATAGCATCTGAGATACATTGTCTTTGGTTTCCTCCACTAGCAGAGTCTGAGACAAGGTCTCACATGCAGGTTGCTTATTTTCACAAGTCTTCACAAGGAATAGAAGTGGGGGACAGGAAGGGTGAGAGAAGGAAGGAGGGTAAGTCAATCCAGGCTATGTTGTAGAGTTGGGTCACCACTAAGTGCAACTTTTTTTTTTTCCCAAAGTTTTATTTATTTATATATACAAGAACTGGGGTATGGGCCAGAGGTGTTGGGGGTGAGAAGATTCACCAGAGACAGGGTGGGGAGCAGAACAGGGAGATTGCCTGAAATACACTGCTGAGGGGAGCAATGGATGAGTCAGGAGAGGTCTGAAGGGCCATGTGGGTAGCTCCCTGGCTGGGGATGGGACTCGTGCTGCAGTGGCTGTGAACAGCTTTATAGGTTGTGTCCTAACCCCTGAGGTTAGGCCTAGGGAGGCCCCACTAAAGGCAACTTCTGCTCAGTCCTGCTCAAGACCCTTTGGAATCATGTGAAATAGGCCTCAATATTGTCTGCCCGAGGATACATTAAAAAAGCATTTATCCTTCTGGCTCTTGCTCCTACTGATCAAGAGTCACCTCCTGGCATATTAAATCTTCTCCCTTCCAAGTTAGTGCACGTGTCACATATGGGTGTTCTATTTGGCAACAGCAGAGAGGCCCTGGGGTGGAAAATGAGAGCTATGGGTTTCCATCAGTGTGTGTAACTGCTTCGTTAGTGTGTGATGGGCCAGGAGGATGGGATCTGGGCTAACAAGTGTCTGATTGATATTTTGACACTAAATGCTGCTACTACTAAGAATGGTGAAAATGACAGAGGCTGGATTTGCAACAAATTGTGCCTCCTACCATACTATTGGTTTTGCTTTGTTTTACAAATACTTACTGTTCTGAGATATTTAGATAAACCTGGGGATCTTGCCAAGTGTCACCTTGATGGAATAAGGTGGCACACAGGCAATTCTTACTTACATTCTCTGCTTTGCTTTCCCAGCACCCTTCCTCGGACGTGTTTCATCCTTTGGCACTAATTTGGAGTTGGGAAAGGTGAGACCATTGAAAGAAAATTGTCTTCACTTCTTCCCCCTTCTATGTATAATGAATAAGATGATGTTCTAAGGATGCCTCACCTAAACCAATATTTGGAGTTTTTGTGTTCTTTGGCACCCAGAAGTTTTCACACCATATTTCCACTACAATAGGTGCAAGGTAAGATTTTCAATACAGAATTGGAAACCCTGCAGCAGGGTTACTGTGAAAGGGAGTCTGGAAAGGAGAGCTTCCAGAACCTTCCCCAGGTTCTCAGGCAGCTCAGTTTTAGGAAAAAACACAAGTGGAAGTTGAGGATATGAAAACTGATTTTCTTATAATTTTCTATATCTGCTACACCTCAGAGTGTTCATTTTCCTCAAGGATTCTCTCGCTTTGGAGGGATGTCTGAGGAACAGTCAGCATCACCTGCTTTCCTTGCGCTTTAGACCCTGTGAGCCGCAGCCAGAGAGGTCTATTTACTCCCTTGCCCGCAATGAGCTCTCATGGGAAGTCAGGCTGGGGAGATTTCTGGAGTATGGAGGTTATTTTCTTTACAAATCTTAGTATTTTGGAACTGGGTGAATGCGTCAAAGCAGATCCCTTGTCTTCCTGTTCAACACTGTGGCATTTGAAAATTTATTCAATAGATTCTTTCTTAGAACTTGCTTCTTAAAAAATCATGGGAGGTTATTCACCAAAGTAATGAAACTGAAATGGTCTTTGTCAGCAGGAGAATGTAACTAGATGTGCCTGCCTCTTTTATATCCATTGGAAGCATTTCCTCTGATCCTCAAAATATATTATTGCATTTTGGATGACATTACAAGATAAGCCTTTAGTCACGGAATCCTAGTAGGGGGGAAAAACGTAGTTTTGGTTATTTTCTTTATTATTGTTGTTAAAATGTGAATCATGTCCTTCAGTTGATGAATTCTCATTGAAGCTTCAATGGAAGGGGAAAATGAAATAACATAAATGATAGCTATAATTAATTTTATACTAAACTTCCTTGATGAAATTAATATTGTCAGATGGAAATGTAATTTAAGCAAAATATGCTTATATGCTCTTGTAAGCTGAGTTACACATTTGGACTTTAAGAAAAAAATCACTCTTGCATTTCATAGAACCGCTTACAAAATGATTTAGCTTAATTGTTTGTACAGCTTTCTAGACATTATAGCTCTTTAACAGAAATAAGGGCACATAATATGAAGGGGCGAAAGACAAAGGGTCATTTTAAATATGCTCCTAGTATTTTGGAAAAAAAAAAAAAAGACCTAATAATACAGGACACTTCCAATGGACAAAGAAACTAGTTTTTAACATATATGTTAATAAAGTCTAGCAGTAGTTTTGTATATGCAAATAGGAAAAATTCTGGCAACTGAAAGCAACTTAAACTACAATGTGTTGACTCATTAAGTAAACTTCAAAGCATATTGACTTAAAAGGTCAGCAAATGTTAGTGAAAATATGCAATATTCATTGCATGCCTGAATTCTTTGTCTTTATAGGACATTTCAGGTGATTTTTGTAACTGGTTAGGAAAAATAAAAATAAGAAATTCCAAGACAAGTCACTGATAAAATTTTTCATGCTCTCAAAAAAAAAAAAAAAAATCCACTCCCTGTAGACAGTCAGTACAAATTTATTAAATTAGTTAATTAAAGAATGAAGGACTCATTCATGGGAATACACAAACTCCAATTGATGTGCTAGAAGAGAGGGTGGGTTACTGGTAAAGTCAGCATTCTGTGCACTGACATGGAGGAGAAAATACAAAAATGATCTACTTTTCTTCCTCCAGAATAAGTTGAATCTACACAGCTCTTTAAATACAAGGTATATTTGGGCCTCCCCGGTGGCGCAGCGGTTGAGCGCTTGGTTACGAAGCTGCCCGCAGCCTCTGCGGCGCCAGTTCGATCCCCGGCTGTTCACCGGCCACCTGAGGAGGGTCCCGCATGGCACGCAGACCTCTCCTGCCTCCTGCTGCTCCCCTCAGCAGTGTACTTCGGTCCTTCTGCCTGCTCTGCTCCCCACTCTGGCTCTGGTGAATTCTCTCACCCTCCTGCGCTTCTGACTGTACCCAGTGCTTGTATAAATAAATAAATAAATAAGTAAATCTTAAAATAAATAAATAAATAAATAAATACAAGGTATATTTATGAGAATGGAAAGACCTCATAGGTGAGGCTACCCCATGTCTGGGCTGTAGATCTTAATCTTGACCATTATAAGCTGTGCTTCCTACTACTCCACCCTTGAATATTGCAGAGTAGATGTGTCAAGCAATACTTGGTCCTTATCTTCCTTTTATGTCCATATAGGCTGGCTGTTAAATCTCAGTAAAAGACAGTAGGAAGAAAAAGAAACTAGCGCCTGTCTACCTGATGTGGCAAGTACTGTGTAGCTACATTCTGTGTGTGGACTTAGGTTTTTTCAAACCATCTTGAGAAGTATTCATTTATACACGAAGAAAATAAAGCTCAGACAGATCACACAATTAAAACTGAGTGGAATTAAGATATTTAATCCAGGTTTTATATCATCTCTATTGCAATGACTTCATCTTTTTTTTTTTTTTTTTGGCTACAGGTCTTTGTCTTCTAACCCTGCAGCATCTCAATGTTTCTAATTCATGATGTTCCAAACCTCATTCATTATTTCCCTTTTCAGACCTGCTTCTTTCTTGCACCCAGTTTCCAAAATATAAATCTCACCTCTCACTCCATCTTCTTGTCCATTATGTGTAAACACTTTAAATTTTGTCAGTTTCATAGTAAATGTACATTGAATCAAGTCCCTCTGTGTCTTAGATAAAGCATCTAGGTGGCAACTTGTAATCTGAAAAGATTCAATAATCAAAAGATTGTTGAAAAAACGAGGTAAGTAACTCCGTGTTGCCCTCTGCCCCATAAATTCAATGAGCTTTACTGTAGCTAACTAAAGGCCATACTACCCAGTAAGGACATCTTTGTTGCCAAGCAGAGATGCCCATGACAGGGTATTTAAGAAAAGATAACCTAATTTTATTACAGGCACTATTGGGGTGACTTAAGGCAAGCACTATCTGCCTAAAGCATTATTTTTCAAAATGGAATTTGGCTGAAACATGTATCTGAGAATCTTCTTATGGGCACTTTCCTGGGCCCTGTACCAATCTCACTAGTCTTACTGTGCAAGAGGACACAGCCTCTCAAGATATTTTAAACATGAAGAAATTTAACACAGAGATTTAAGTGCCTGTGAAATCACTTAAGGAAGTACAGGAGTAGACTATAGTCTGGGTCCTCAGAATGATATAGAATGACCTAGTAGGAGAGCTACTGCTTTTGAGGCTGCTGCAGGAAATGAGTTCAACCACTCATCATTATAGGTATGACTCCGGTTTGAGAAGTTACTGCTGCCTCCATGATCACTACTGTGATGGCTGCTTTTCATCCAAGAAGCTGGAAGGTGGATCCCATGAGCCAAGTATCAGAAAACCAGAAACAAAAATTCACTATTGCACCAGCTGCCAACACAGCTGCATATCAACACCAGGAAGCTGGAATGTTTCTGCAGGAAAAGTGTTTCTATAACTGTACTTGCAAACAGAGGAAGCCTAGATGGGCAGGAAAATGGCCTCTGATTCACTCTGACTCCTATCTTGTTTAAGTCTCTTTAATAAGCAGAGCCTCATTTATATGCAAAACGTTAGTGGTATTTAGGTTTCCAACAGATCCAACTAGAAGGAGGCTGGAAAGGGAGTTGAGAAGGCTGATCAACAGTACCCCCTAAATTGGTTGTTTCAGAGGGGTCTTTTTTTTTTTCTTACAGCTTTCTCTACAGTATGTGTGTAGTAGAAAATTGATACATAAAAGTATGTCTTAACATACTGTGTTGTAATTTGTCTATTTTTTCTTCAAAATACGTCTTAAAGATCTTTTTTTGTCTGTATGTGTAGCTGAAAGTAATAATTAGTATTTCTTTTTTTAAAAATGTCTGACATGTGCACATAGATTGCTTTTGTTTGTGTTAGAACTAAATTTGCTGCAGTAACATCCTCGTATCTACTTCTTGGTGCACATGTGTGAGTGATTTTATCACCTAGATTCTGAGAATTCAAAGCTATCTCAATTATCTAGCATTGTCTAAACAATACTCAACATTTTATTAGAGAGTGTTAAATTTCAAGAAAAAAATATTGTACCAAAGTTATCTTCCTGTTAGTAGTTAAGGAAGTTCTTGTTTTGAGTATATCCTTGCCAATACTGGATATTAATGTTTTGTCTGTCACTCTGGTAAGAGAAAAATAATATTCCATTGTTTAATTTGCATTTTTTGAGTATAACTGATGTTATCTCATTTTGTGTTTTTTTATATTTATAATTCTGAATTGCCTGTTGTTATGATTTACCCAATCAAAAAATTTTGTCATTTTTGTGTTTATTTAAATTTATTCATGCTTTCAATATTTCTCTTCTGTCACTTATCTTGTAACTTTCTCTTAGGATATCCATTTTAATTTTGCACATAAATTTTACATTTTTATTATCTGTCCATCTTTCTCTCCATATTTTATATATTTTGAGTTGCTTCCCTCTCTATTTTTTATCTAGGTATTTTGTTTTTCTTCTGTTAAGAAATATTTGTAGTGATTGCTAAATCTGATTTAGTCCACAGGTTGCAAAATTGTGAGATGTAACTAGAAAAGGAGGAGAATTCTTTTGGAGAAAATTACTCTAAATGCAGAAGGATAGGTACAGATAAAATATAATAATGTATTGAAAAAAATACATTGAAAATGCTGGCTTATTTTATTTGCTGCCCTTAGAAAGTGTGACATTTCCTTGCATTCTCTAAATAAGCCCCTCTTACTTTCTCGATGCAGCATGAGAAAATTTATGTTCCATGTAACAAAAAGAGCCTGTACCACAACAAATGAAGGACATTTTCTAAAGCTTGGCAGAAAAGACTCATCAAGATTCTAGATCTTTGGGGAGAAGGATCTGAATCCACACTGACTCTATTACTTTTGAAGGGAGACTAGAAACTTGGACAATGAAGGGTATTGTAAATAGGTAGTGGAAATATGAACAATCTTCCTAAAAATAACAGGAAGATGAAAGCCAGGCTGTGTGAAAGATGGCAGAAAAGGCAGAAATGATGGAAAAAGGCAAAAATGACGGAATAGAGACTGAATCTGGATCAGCCATGTAGCTAAGTTGTTTAAAAATAAAATTTGTTTGGTGATAAACACAAGCAGAGCATATTGACATTAGAAAAAAAGTTCCATTTTTATTTAACATTGTCATATTCAAACTAATGAAATGTAGTCAGTGCCTACATTTTCTGTTTTCCAGAGTGTTATGGGATAATAAAGAAGGACAAGATTCAGATCCACCTAAAGAAAACTTGAAATATTTAACTCAGAAGCCATATACAGAGAAAGTGTAATATTAAAAAAAAAAAGTTCTGTTGACTTTTGAAAACAATTTCATTATCTGCCCCTTTTCCCCTTTTATAGTGTGATAGCAGCTGGTGTAATTTCACTTCTGATTCTGTTTATTGGGATTTTCTTTCTTCCTTTCTTCTTAAACCTACTTATATGCTTGTGGATTTTGTTTATCTTTTCAAAGAACCAGCTTCGGTTTCACTGACCTTTTGGATTGTAATTTTGTTTTCCATTTTATGATAAACTTCATTAGCTCACTGTGTGTCCTTGGATAAGTCACCTTTTTGGACTTTAGTTCCTTCATATATTCATTTTTGGGTGTTGGGAAGGGTGGGGCGAATATAGGAGGGCAGTTGCTTGAGATGATTTCTAGTGTTGCCCAGCTATAACATTTGATAAATTTCTAAGACAAGGAGCAAATTTAATTTTTCTTTGACATGGAGGGCTCTTACACAAGGACACAACGCACCTTTAATACAGCTTTCATAAGGACAGAATTAAAGGAAATAGAGTGAACAAAACCTCCCTTGATTTAGATTAGAGATTAGGAAGACTTTTCAGACTGGGAATATTTATTGGTGTGAATAACGAGGAAGAAAGCACATTCTGATGGGCTAGATTTGTATCTTGCTCTCTCTCTGTGGACAAGTAGGAACCTGAACTTGAAGATGAAGTTTCCAGAAAGTGAGGGAGAGAGTGTGGGAAGTATCAGGTGGGGAGAGGGGTGAAGAGATTAATGACCTTTATCT
Organism: Talpa europaea; assembly: GCF_964194135.1. Lineage (NCBI taxonomy): Eukaryota > Metazoa > Chordata > Mammalia > Eulipotyphla > Talpidae > Talpa > Talpa europaea. The sequence continues at coordinate 68,387,073 of NC_140080.1, forward strand.
ACTAGTCCCACAGTGCTATATATTATTCAACTTGTGGTCACAGGATTCATGGAATTAACTCTCCTTAAAGTGTAGGGCATGGGCCTCCCTGGTGGCGCAAGGGGTTAAGATGCAACCTATGAAGCTATCAGCAGCCACTGCAGCATGAGTTCCATCCCCGGCCAGGGAGCTGACCCACATGGCGCAGCACACTTCTCCTGCCTCGCCTGCTGCTCCCCTCAGCAGTGTTTTCGGTCAGTCTGCCTGTTCTGCTCCCTACTCTGTCTCTGGTGAATCCTCTTACCCTCCATACCTCTTGCTTGTACCCAGTTCTTGTATGCATAAATAAATAAATCTTTTTTAAAAAAAGTGTATGGCACACTGGGTGTCTACCAGTGAGTCCCCACAACTATCAATGTGCTCTGCGTTTGGCCCAAGAGGTGGGTTAAAGAAGGATTTAATGAGTTTAATAGAATAGGTCTAAGCATCATGATTTCCTGTTAGTTTTTATTATTATGATGAAAAACATAGCAACATTCTAGAGAATGATAATGTAAAAGTGGTCAATCTGGGGGCTAACAAAACAAAACAATCCCTCCCCTACCCCCTCCGAATTCCAAAATAAAACCAGCAGAGCATCTGGAGCGGTGACACCACAGGAAAAATAATCATTCTGCTGACAAGGAGGACCTGGCAGCGCTGTGATCCTCAGCATTACAGGCTGTGCTGCCAGCCCTTTGGGAAAGGAACCCCATTCCCTTATTATGATGGCAATTTTGTCTGCTATATTTAGATCAGATAACCGCTTTGATGTTGATCTTCTATACGACATTTATTTTATTTTATTTTATTTTCTTCTGTTTCCATGCTCAAATTCCTTTGAAATCAGCCTCATTAAGCTTCAGCTTTTTAAAAAATTACACACACACACACACACACACACACGTATGTATTTTGCATAATGGAATTTTTATAAAAATTATTTCATTACATAGCAAGACATTCTGATATTCACCTATGGTTTATTATTTTGCTTGCAGCCAATTTGATTTCAGTTTGGAACTACTGTCACCCCACTAGGGGGCCACTGTGCCATAATCAGAGCCTCTGGCTGCTCTCCCAGCAGAGTTCTAGAAAGACGGGCACAAGCTTTAGAAAGGATAATGCATGACTGTGATCTTATTGAAGTACAGGTCTCTTTGTTCAGATGCTGGGGCAGATTGTATTGTCAGGAAAAGTGAGGCATTAAAACAAAACAAAAACAAAACAAGTCTGCTTTTTAAAATGATGCCAGACACTTGAGAGCAGCATCCAACTTGCTTTCTGTCAGAACCGGAGAGGAAATTTCAGGAAAAGATAGTATGTCTAGGCCATGTATGTGAGACACTTGTGAAAAATTATTCAGGGCTTTTAGGATTGCCACCCCATATTCTCTCCCCATTTTAATTTATCTGATCCAGTATTAACAGATTAATCTTCTAAAAGACCACGAAGTCTCAACATAATTTCCTATTTCAGGAATCATCAATGATTCCACATTATCTAGACAAAAACTTCCTATCTTTTAGAGTGATAATGTTACTGAGTGTCATCTCCATAAAAAGGGTAGGTTCCAAGATCCCTCCCCCACCTCATGAAGGGTGGTGGGGTTGCTGGAGAAGAGTAGAAGGGTCTTAGGAGACTTGAAGGAGGCAGATAGAGCAGAGACATGTGAAGAAGTCTGGCTTATTTCTTGGCTTTGGAACTTGCACCAGGTATTTTGGGGGACATGGAAGGAGACACATGGATTTGAGACATATAGAGACACTTGGAAAAGACACATGGTGAGAGACCCATGGGGAGGCTGACAATAGCAGCCCTTACCTTGATTTGTATTTTGATTTTGCTCCTTTCCTTCCAGACTTGCAATGGTAATAGAGGAAATCTAGTTTAAATACCTATTCTTTCTGGATGTGGAGCAGAAATTCAGGAAGGTTCTGGAACTTCTCTAGTAACACACAGTTATAGCTAGGTCTTGAACTTTCTTCTGATGACAGAACATGCCATCCTTTTTCTGTGTTGAAACTGCCCACCTCTCATTCTTATTTCATGTGATTCTGATAGACTCCAAATGCTGGTATATGGCCAAAATCTAGTCAGTCAGAGTGCTTCATCTTCCTGTTGGTTCAGGAATGGGCTTATGAGCCACACCGGTCAATGAATGTCATGCTGGAATTTTGCTGAAGTCAATGGAAAAGAAAAGTTCTATTATGTTCAATAGGAGAACATAGTCTGGAGGTTCTTGGTCCCTGACAACAAACAGAAAGGAAGCAAAGAGTAAGAGAGGGAAATATTTTGTTCAGCCAGATAAATTCTTTTTTATCTCTCCATTGCATGAGGCAGTGAATTCTCATTTTACTTAGATGATTTGAATTTCTTTTCCATGTACTAATATGAAGAACTCTAATTTATACACCATGTATTGTGATTCAAGTCATATTATAAAAATGTTTAACATTTTTATTGGTATGAAAATTTTCAGTTTTGCAAGAAGACACAACACAGCAATATATTTTAATTGTCTATCAAACATAACTTTGGAAGAACAGAGTAGTTTCTATTTCTTCAAACTCTCTGGGCAAATGAAGAATTCACCATTGTTTCATTCTTATATGGTTTTCTATTGTACATATTATGTGATTGATTTCTTCTGTTCATATGCCCACCTCACATTAGATTGTATACTTATTGAGGACAAGGGGTGTGTATCTTCAATTTTGTGTCTCTAGTTATCACTAAAAGAGTATTGATAATGTGCAATACCAAGAAAGTGCTTACCCATTGTGCCAGCACAGTTTCATAGGTTTTATTTACTCAAAAAAACAAACTAGGAGGTGAGTAACATTTATAAATGCAAAAATGGCACCAATATTCATAACTCATCAGTGGTGGAACTTGGATTCAAGCCTACACAGTATCAATTAAATAGCATACTTGATTTATAATACTGCTCAACAAATATTTGTTCAATGAAAGAATAAGTAACTTGCATTGGAATTGGAAACATTTGTGATGCCTGCTTTAAATTTAAGGAAACTGAGTCAGCATTGAGAGGATCTAGAGCTGGCATCTCTTGACTCTTACTGGGGCATTTTTTCCATTAGTGCATGCATACCTGTGGATCAAAATAAGGAAGTATTTTTAATCTGAATTTCTGGGTAAGATTTTGGGGTCATTTTATATTTTCACAAGACCATCCTCTACATTAAAACATTTTAACTATTTTTCCACTTAATAAAGAAAAATAATAGTGAGCTAAAATACAAAAAAATCAGCTAAAATACAAAAAGAATTCTAAGCATTTTCCCAGAGAATGAAGAAAAGAATTAATGTGGTTGAGGGACTGTCAGTTCTCCATAAATATAGCAGGTGGCATTACTTATGTTGACATATATCATGTTAATAACTTGAAAACACAAGTTAAACTGACTATAAACTATTTTATTTGTAATTTAGAAAGCCTAGAATAAGGGGCACTAAGACAAAGATAGGCCATGTTCTCCATGAAAGAATCCTGGAAACTGAAAAATAAGGTCTTTTAACATTTTGTGATATAACTGTTTTTCTTGGCTTAAGCGTAGGTTTTAAAAAATGGTGCTCATTGTTTTGCTTCTAGTTCTTTTATGCATGGACAGCCGTGCTGATGATGCATTCAGTTTAGGAGAATTTTCCAATTGAAAAAGTGCTGTGGAGAAGTTTAAGCGCCATGAATCACCCAAACCTCATCTAAGTCTCGTGAAGGCAAAGGCTGTGAAACGCAGTCACAGAGAGAAGACATATTGTAGTTGTGCTGCCTGATTCAACTAAATAGAAAAATACTTTGTAAAGACTTGAGAATTTCAGGCATCTGACAGAGTGGTAAGGATAAATGTCAGATGCTGTCAGAAAGGCAAAAATGAGTGACCTGCCTCTCACCAGCCTCCTCCCCTTCTTCCGCTCAGAGGGGTAGACCTGGAACACCAGTCTCCCTCCTACGTAAAATACAAACCTACTCTCTCTCAGCTATACTTAGGCAAGCGCTACAAATGCATTGAGCATTCTCCTCCCCCTTATTTCCTAATGACTTTTGACATCCAAAATGGTTTTGATCAGGTGAGTAAGTGAATACATTTTTCCAGTGTGAAAGAAGTAGATTTTCACAATAATACTTATTATAGCAGCAACAGTAAATACCAGCTCTTCAGCCACTGACTTATTCTTATCTGCCCAGGTAAGACGAGGAACATTGAGGATTGGAGTTTTTCTTGTCTGCCTGCCCTTTAAACTAGCATTTAATGAGGAAGACAGTACATAGTTTACTATTTCTCAATGATCAGAACATAGCAAAACTGCCTAATGCCTAAGACCTCTTATTCACAACTTTACTAGCTCTTAATATCTACTTAAAAAATATTCTTTTGGGGCACTTTGAAGCCTTTTTTTGCTTATGTCTCTGAGTCCCAGCAATTTTGATGGAAATTTTCAAATCAGGGAAATATATAAATTGTGTGGAAGCATTGATGGCTTCTTGACCTCTGTAACTCTTCATTTTATTTATGCATACAAAACTGGGGTGCAGGCCAGAGGTGTGGGAGGGTGAGAGGATTTACCAGAGACAGAGTGGGGAGCAGAACAGGCAGATCTACTGAAATACACTGCTGAGGGGAGCAGTGGGTGAGGCAGGAGTGGTCTGCTGTGCCATGTGGATTAGCTCCCTGACTGGGTATGGAACTTGTTGCAGTGACTGGCAATAGCTTCCTAGTGCTGAAACTTAGCCTCTTGCACCACCAGGGAGGCCCTGACCTCTTTAACTCTTGATGCAGAAGATCACAGTGAAAGGCTTTACTTGTCTGCCTGATTTTCTCTGCATCCACTCTCTCTCCAGCTTAAAGAAGGAAAATGTGGATAATGTGGTTTATTTTGTAGGTGACTTGAGGACAGATTTATAGTCACTTAAATTTTTTTTTATTGAGGTAACTTGGTGTACAACATTGTATATGATTTAGAGGTATAGGATTACCTCAATTCATGCTCTGTTTCCACATCACACCCATCCTCAAGGCATGGAAAGTCCTCCACATAATCCATTGTGTGGTCACTTTTTAAATATATTTTTTAAAGATTTATTTATTTATGCATAAAAGAGCTGGGGTACAGATCAGAGGTGTGGGGGGTGAGAGGATTCACCAGAGACAGAGTGGGGCACAGAAAAGGCAGAATGACTGAAATACATGGCTAAGGGGAGCAGTGGGCGAGTCAGGAGAGGTCTACTGTGCCATGTGGGTAGCTCCCTGGCTGGCCAGTAATTGAACTTGTGCTGCAGTGGCTGCGGATTGCTGCATAGTTTGCGTCTTAACCCTTGTACCACCAGGGAGGCCCCACTTTTATTTTTATTAACAATTTTTTTTGCCCTCCAGGTAAACTTAAAAATGTGATTTGGGGTAAACTTCTCCACAGTTCCCAGTGTATCCCACAGAATTTAACTGGTACTTCTCTGTGTATATTCTGAACACCAGATTACTAGGCACCTCAAACTGTGGGTTCTTTAATCCCAACATTCAGTACAGTCTTCTGTTGAGTCAACATATTTTGGGACTGAGCAGCCAATGAGTGGAGGCTATCATACTTTGCATTCCTCTATTTGACAAGCACTAACTCATCTATTTTGTTTACTCTATAGGGACTCTATTGTTTGCCGTTAACAACCATTCTTTTATTATTGTTTCTTAATTCATAGCAAGTAATTTGAGAATTTCACAAATAAAAATACTATTACTGTAGAGATTAAAGTAGGTATAAGCTCAAATGCAAGTTTAACTGACTATAGGCAGTCATTGGCTAGGTAAATATGACCTTAAATCTACTTAGGTAACTTGGCTACCTACATCTATTTAGGAACACTTTAAATAGTTCTTTAGAGGAGTACAGAGATATCTAAACATTGACCAACAAACCTCTAGTTGAGTAGTGGCTGTAGACTATGCTAATAAACAACAAAAATGATGTTGGCACTTTTCTCCATCAGTTCTCTGTTAATTCTCTTAATTCTTCCATTTTCTAGCATGCATCTTCTGTACTAATGGTGGTAGGGCTATACTACATACTGAAGTACAGATGTACTACCACCTACAAGTTCATTTTTCCTTTGCCAAAAAAACAAATCACTACTGTTTTGGGATTGCATTACCAGTATGCCCCAACTGTGAACTAATTTAAGTAGCGATGGTCTGATTACACATCAAAGTGACTAATGCTACTCAGTTTTATCTATGCCAACTATGTCTTCCAAGATAAAACTTCCTTCATGTTCCTGTTCCTATTATATAGAGCTGGACCTAAAGTGTGTCCTTAATACATGTTATTGAGGACCTCCCCGTTGGATTGAGTGCAGTGTTGTGAAACTGTCCACAGCCTCTGCAGTGCAGGTTTGACTCCTGGCCAGCCAGGGAGATACCCACATGGCACGGCAGACCTCTTCTGTCTAGCCTGCTGCTCCTCTCAGCAGTGTCTTCAGTCCATCTTCCTGTTCTGCTCCCCTCACTGTCTCTGGTGAATCCTCTAACCCTCCTGTGCTTCTGTACAGACCCTAGTTCTTGTATAAAATAAACTTAAAAAAAAAATACCTTCTGGATATGCTTTTAAAAAAATACATGCTATTGAACAACAGCATGCTTCTAAGTTGCTGTATGTGCAAACAAGATGCACATTTTCCTTTGAGGGCTTGTTTTTTAAAACAATAATGTAAGCTTAATAGATTATGAATTGAGGGTCAAGAATGACGCACTTAAAAGGGAAGGAGCAAAAAGAGATAGAAGAACTGAAGCTTGCCTGGAAATCCATAGTGGGATAACTAGGACAAGTTACATCAAAGGGCATACTTTAACTCTCAGTTGTGCCATTTTCTATAGTCGGTGGTGCCCTGCAGGATGATTTCCAAAGTGTGTGTGTGTGTGTGTGTGTGTGTGTGTGCACGCACAGGCTTGCCCACATCTACTTGTGTCTGAAAATTCAACTCAATTTTGACACTGTCTACCTGGAAATAGCATCAGGGGTCTCAAGACTGTCCTCTACTTCAGACATCCCGCTGAGAGCCCCAGGCAAACATATGCTTCCAACCAACAAGCTGTAAATGAGAGGTCCCCATGACCCCCTCCTCAGACTTCAGGAGCCCATAGCAAGCACATAGCAAGCTGTGCTTCCAACTGACTGTCTATAAATCAGAGGTTCCCAGGACACCTTCCTCATGTTCAATTTATTTGCTAGTACCATCCACAAAACTCAGGAAACCCATTTACTCACTAGATCATTGATTGATGCAAAGGATACTGAAGAATATTAAAGGATAGGGATCAACAGCCATTTGGAAGAGATGAATAGAGAGAAGCACAGGGAGAGACACAGAACTTCTATGCCTTCTCCAAGCATGCCACTCTCCTGCAAATTTCATGTTCATCAATCCAGAAGTTCTCTGAAACCCCATCCTTTTGGACTTTTGTGGATGCTTCGTTGACAGGTATGCCTAACTAAATCATTGCCCATTGACAATTGAACTAATTGTCAGTTTTCTCTCCTCCTTCAGGGGCCTGGGGATTGGGCTATAAATTCCACCCTCTATTCTTAGTTTCTGTGGCAACCAGTGCCCATTCTCAGCTTTTTCCAAAAATCACCTTCATTAACATAGCAAAAGACACCTTTAACACTCACAATGCTTAGGAAATTCCAAGGGTAGGGTAACTTGAGACTGGAACCTTGGTTGAAGACCAAATAGGTATGAGAAATATTCTTTGGTTTCAGAATGACCGTATACATATAAATATATATATTTTCTCTGATCTACCACAATATCGCAGTTATTAATAAACAGAGAGGCCTGATAATCTGCTTCCTCTGTAAAGCCCTCAATTTCACCTTTGGGAACTCTTCTCACGGTGCTGTTGCTAGCATAAAACAAATGAAAAACAAATGAAATGATGTCATTGGCTCCATGCGCAAGATGTAAAGTACACTAACAAGCAAGGTGGCTTTTATGACAGTTATTATTGAAATGTTTCACTCTGATTCTTATCATGTCCTGAGAGAGATCCTTTGTATTTCTAATAAGAACTTTAAAAAATGTAAAGGTGATTTCCATCCATAATTTTCCCTACTCCTTCTCACTAATATGTACTCCTTTCCCCTTCTAACTCTAAAAAAAGTGACACCCACACGAACCTGTTTGCTTTCTCTGATAAAAGGTGAACTATGTGCAGCACTGGGAGCACTAGATTTCCATCCTTCACAGTAGTTCTATTCTGTGATGAATTGGTGACCACTGAACCATTGCTCCTAGGGGAAATACAGGACCAGTTTCCTGTGAACCTCTGGTCACAGCATTTTTGTCAACCTTGTTTTATATGTGTTTTTGTTAGACACCTTATTTAATATATATTGTTGGTTCATTAACATTGAACTCATGGCCAACAGCACTATATAATTCATTCCTGAATGAAGCTTCTCTAACACATGTATTTCTTCTGGAAGGCACATCATGTACACTTAGGAACACTGGACAGCACTATGCTTAAGGGCCATTTTAAGCAGTGCAATCACTGGAAGAAGTGCACAAAAATGCAAAGATGTGACACATATATGAGAGGTGGAAGAAGAAGCAGAGCATTACCTTGTTTAGGTTTAACCTCAGCTAAGAATGGCCATGTTGTATTATTTCTTAATTTTTCACCACTCTGCATGTGTCCAATAAATGACCACAAAAATGTGAATTCTATTATTGGGGTACAAATAAATTTTAGCAAGCAGGCAAATTTGCAAGTATGAATGCACAAATTACAAAAATAAGCTGTATCACTGGAGGGCACATTTAGGATTTACAGGTAGAAATCAAAGGAGAGCAGTTTTCAGGTTACTTTGTAGGTGCCTGGGATAAGAAAAAAATGTTATCTATTCCTGGCTCTGTTCCCTTGCAGGATGGGGAATGCTGAGGTCTGAGACAGCTGAAAAGATGAGATAATTAGCTCAAATTAGCTGTCTTGGAGAAAGAGGGATGGTAGTAACCTAAAGGCAGCCTTTACTTCATTATAAACTAAATATTACTCCCAGGGGTGGAGACAACATTATAATGAAACATGTGACCTGTACACAGGTATGTAAAGGAAAGGTGCATGCAGGAAGTACTCCCCACCCATGTTCCTACATGAGGAGCATGGAAACACCCCTGACCCCAAAGCCTAATAGCATCATCAGGTCTCAAATCAGAGGAAAAAAGTGCTTTGGAACATGAGCTCCCCTTTCTCCTTTGCCAGATTAGATAATAGGAATATTGCCCTGCTTTATATATTTATTTAGGCAGATAGCATCTTGCTTCATTGAACACATTATTGAACTGATCAATACAATTGCAGTAACCACTATATACAAACAGGAGATTGGAGGAGCTTTTCTAGGTCCCTTTCTCCTTGTCAGAGTCTCAGTGACCTCTATCTTGGCCTGGACCCCTCCTCATGGAAAGGTGCTTCCTTGCCTGTAGTTCTGTGGGCCTCTGCCTGGTCAGCCAAGAACTTCTTGCAAGCCATGTCTGCCTTCAGCTTGTGCTTATGTCCATGTGAATCCACTTGCTTTTGTGCACATCCCCTTCACTTTCAGGTATAGGTTGTGATACCTGTGGCTGTCAAAATTCTTATACTCATGGCATCTTCTGAGCAGCTGGTGCAGAATCCTCATCCTCCTCATGCAGGTTCTCTTCTCAGGCAATGGGGCGCTGGCAGTATCCTGTCACTTACCTGTGCCCAGTTGCCTGGGCTTCTGGCAGCTGAGGTGTTTTCTGGGACACTCACAGGCTTCCGGATGCTCAGTTGATCTTTTTTCACATCCACATCTGCTGATATGGCGCTGGTGATGTCATTGATGTCATTGGTCTCGCTTGGATCCATCCAGACCTTCTTTTTCCCATGACGGAGGACACTGTTGGGAGCCTCTTTTGAAGCCTGAGTATAGTGAAGTTTGCAGTTGCTGTGCCAAAAGGTCTCTCTTCTTTATTGAACCTGGTTGTTGGTTTTCAATCAGCAGGTAAATGGATGATCTTTAGGAGGTTGTCCAACGAGAGAGCAGACTTGCCAGTGCATACCTGTCACTGCACAGGGGGCTGACTTGGGGACAGAATCTCAGTCCTGAGAGCAGAATACAAGCTCCGAGATCAATGATGACTGAGAGAACAATAGAAAACGCCAAATACAGTTATCATCATTACTGATCATTTCTAAAGTCAATCTCCATTCTCTGATACCCCAAATGGAATTTAAATCAGGCCAATATCTAATATTAAAAATAAAAAGCAGGGCTCTTTTAAGACAATGTGTGTGTAAGTGTCCTTTATTCTTGTGAGCTGTCAAATGTTAGAAGCCACAAACAGCACTTAGTAGATTATAGAACAGTGATGAGGAAAATGCTAAGAGGCAAGGAAAGGTCACTGAACTGGAAGAATAAGTTCTTCAGTAAATCATCAGAACATAAAGGATAGAAAATCTCTGGGAGGAAGTCACTTTCAGAAATCCCTAACCAAAGCAGGAAGAGAGGTTTCATCTCCATGAAGGATTGAAGTATTCAGAAATCTATGTTAATAGAAAACAATTTGTGTCCCTTTTGCTTATCAATAAAAAAACAAAATGACATTCTCTCCCCTAAAGAAAATGGAATGTTAGTAATCAAGCACTTTAAGGTCCCACAGAAAAATTGCTTGCTTAGGTTTAAAATGCTTTTTCAGACACTGGGTTAGGGAGGTGAAACCACAACCACCTTTAAATATCTTTTTTCCTCCTGTTCCTGCAAAGAAGCAAGGAAATTCCAGAACATTCAACTGAGAACTAGACTTCCTTTTTTTTTTTTTTTTTTTTTTTTAAGTAGAGACAAATAAGGTAGCAATAAATTCCCTCCTTTTTGTACCATTCTGACTTGATTTCGTGCATTGCAAGGTGGAAGGACTCCAGTGGGGCACATTCCCATTCACTTCTGCTGGGATTTTATAGATTCTGAAACAGTAGGAAAATGGCCCATACTCACTCATGAAGTCGGACGGGGTTCCTGATTCCTCCACCTCTCTTTTCTATTCATATCTCCCTATGGACAGCTGGCAGTCATGTAGGTTCTGTGAGGTTCCAATTATTTATTGGTAGATTTTTAAGACTCTGTATGTAGAGAGTGCCAAGACACCCCAGCTCCCCACTACGCAGAGGCCTGGAACATGTTCTTTCCAGGCCCCAACCTTTATTTCCTGTTTTCGATGCTCCCAGAGCATTCATTTCAGCTTCTAGTCAATGCTTTGCCTTAACATTCTGTTCATTTCTGAAAGTTTAATTTTCTTTTTCTTGCTTTCAAGCATAGGCATGCATTAAGGAGAAAAAATATTCTTTTTTAAAATTTTTTTATACAAGAACTGGGGTACAGGCCAGAGGCATGGTAGGGTAAGAGAATTCACCAGAGATAGAGCAGGAAGTAGAACAGGCAGATGGACTGAAAACACTGTTGAGGGGAGCAGCGGGCAAGACAGGAGAGGTCTGCCACGCCATGTGGGTATCTCCCTGGCCGGCCGGGGATCGAACTTTTGCTGTAGAGGCTGTGGATAGCTTCATAGTGCTGCACCACCGGGGATGCTCAAGGAGAAAAAATATTCTCTGTCTAGAATTTTTATATATTTAGGATAGAGTCTGACTGGGAGGGCTTCCTCCAACTGTCCCATCTGCCATAATCCACAGAAGTCAGCAAACAGTACCCCCAGCTCAAATTCTTAATTTTGAAAAATGTTCAACTAAGTTGAACAAATAGTTTAGTGACATTTTTTTAAAGATTTATTTATTTATACAATAGCTGGGGTACAGGCCAGATGCACGGGAGGGTGATTCACCAGAGACAGAGCGGGGAACAGAACACGCAGACTGAGTGAAATACACTGCTGAGGGGAGCAGAGGGCGAGACAGGAGAGGTCTGCTATGCCATGTGGGATTCTTGCTGGCTGGCCGGGATCGAACCTGTGCTGCAGAGGCTGCAGACAGCTTCACAGTGCGGTGCTCAACCGCCTGTGCCACCAGGGAGGCCCCAGTTTAGTGACTATTCATATACCCTTAACCTCTATCCCTGATTGTTAAAACATCTCCCTCTTTGCTCATTCTCTGTATTTATATTTGCTGAACTATTTGGAAGTCAGTCTAGATATCACACCACAACTCATAAATGCTTCTATTCAGCGTACATCTACTGCAAAGGACATTCTTCTTCATTACCTCAATACTATTACCACCACAAAAAATTGACATTAATTCTATGAAATCTAATATATAGTCCATCTTCTTATGTCTCCAATTACCCCAAGATACCTTTTGTAGCAATTTAAAAAGAAATGTAAGATCCAGTTAAAGCCCACACACACATTGCAGTTAATTGTTGTGCCATTAGTCTAGCTAAGTCTCCAAAACAATCCCCCATCTTTTTATTTTTCATGGCATTGCTTTTTATTGAAAAGTTCAGTCTACTTGTTGTATGTTGTACATTCTGATTTTTTTATGATTATATCTTCATGATGACATATTTCATTGTTATAAAATATTTATACAGAATTCATCATTTTAACTGCTTGTGATTTACCCTGGTAACTTCACTGGCATGAAACACTTTCACCTTGTGGTGCAGCTGTCCCTACCATCCATATGCAGAACTTTTTCTCATCCCAAACTGAAATTCTGTGTCCATTAAGCAATAACTTCTCAATATCTCCTGTCCCAGTCATAGTAACAATCATTTTATTTTCTGTCTCTATGAATTTGACTACTCTAGCTACTTAATGCAAACGGCAAGTCACACTATTTGACCTCTGGTTTTGACTTCATTTAGCATAACATCCTCAAGGTTCATCCACAGTGAAGGATGTGTCAGAACTGCATTCTTATTAAAAGCTGAATAATATTCCATTATGTGTATATTCCGCATGCTGTTAACCCATTTATCTATCGATAGACATTTGTGTTGCTTCTACCTTTGGGCTATTTTGAATAGTGCTGCTAGAAATATTGGCCTGCAAGTATGTTTGAGTCACCGCTTAAATTTTCATGTTTAGAGTTATATATTTTGGTCATTGGTGGTGCATAAGTGAAGTTGCACTACTTATGAAATATAATATCTGTTTCATCTTCATATTTTTATCCTTTTTCCTTATATTGAAAAATCTGTATTCCTACTAACATTAATGAATTTTGTTGTTTTATCCTACAATATACATAAAACAACTAGATAATTGTAATTCCAATGTTACTCTAACAAACCCACTAAGTAGGACATAAGGTTGCTTTGTAGTTCTTTGTCCTTGACTAAATCCCACAAAATTTTGAACACTAATTTGAGCACTAAGTTAAAAAATTACTTTAGTTTTTTCCCTAAGATTATTTTACTTAAAATCAATTTGATTTAGTTTCCTTTGTTTTTGCTTGTATTGTTATTTAGCGTGTACTTTTTGTTTCTTTTTAATTTTAGTTTTTGAATATGTAAAATATTTACATAATTAAAAACTTAAAATAATATAAAAAGATCTACTTACTCTGATTGCTTGACCTGAAACCTCTTGTCCCCCACATTCATTACAGGTCATCAAATTTATTAGTTTCTGATTTATAATTGTTTTTCTTGGCAAAAAAATTTAAATTTTTATATATTCTTATTTTCCATTTTACATCTTACCTTTTAAACTTAAAATATATCCTGGCAAATCACTCCATAATCAGTTCATAGAAATTATATATTTTCAAAATATTTGATGTTTGAAATATGAATATTACTGTAACAGGGTGGTCCCCAGGAAAGGGGGAGGTTCTAGGTTCCCTGCCCCACCCAAAGGAGAGTGTAGCTGAGCAGGGAGAGAAGAAGCTGCAGAGGAGACTGAGGAAGGAAGGAAGCAGGATGGAGATCCAGACGGAGACCTGGAGGAGGCACATGGAGCCTAGAGACACATGAAGAAACTGCGCTTGCCTTTTGGTCGTGGACTGGGTGACACAGATGTGGGTGAGACCCGTGGGGAGGTGACCATGGCAGCTTTTATCTTGATTTTGATTTTGCTCTTTTCCTTCCAGGCTTGTCTGGTTGTTTCTGGCCCTTTTCTGTGGGTCCCCACTGGAAGATGCTTTAGACTTGTGGCAGGCTTTGGGGCTTTGCTCTGGGCCAATCCCATTTGGATGGAGTTTTACCCATGAGGGGACAGGTAACATTGGGTGCTTGATTTAGAAACTAGATTCTTTGCCTTTTCTGTATTGTTTCCTAGTTGTATTAAAATTCCTTCCCATTAAAGTCTCACGCTTTGTGTTGATGTGGCGGATGGCAGAACCCATTAAGAATAGGCAGGTTTGCAGGGTTTGGGCTGCCCCTCTCCCTGCCCTGTAACAATACCACTTGGGGACTTAAAGCAAAACAAACAAACAAACAAACAAAAAATGAAAAACAGTCATATCCAAACACCTTGAATTTAAACTCTGAGGTGTTTTTGTTTATTCTCTGCTCTGTTCCATAAAAAATTTTGAGCAGATAACATAATGGGATAACTTTTAAGAGAAAGGTAGTATCTCTTAAGCTATGGGATATCTTGTGTTGGTTAAAACTTATTTCAAAGCAGTGCATTTTACATAGTTTGGTTTCATTATTTTATCAAGTGCTAAGTTTTTTCTTCAAAATGCTTAGGAAAATTTCTCACAAGAACTTGTAGTCTAGTATGGGTCATTTTGGTATGTAACTTATGTCTTAGGAGTATCTATTCCTCAGTGCTGAAATCTTTTCTTTTGTCATGAACTCCAGACCGGTCTCAAAACTCTTTTTATGGCTGACTTGCCCACTCTGGGGACTCTGCAGGCACAATTGCTTCACAAGAGTTTCTCAAAGTAGGAGATCTCCTGGGAAAACTTGATACTGCTCACAGTTGGTGTGGTTAGAAAAGTGGTAGTAAAACTTATATAGAATCAGTGTTGGATGTGTTTGCTTTGTTTCAACTTTCAAAGAAAAAGGACCAGATCTTACCAGTAGGGTGCAAAGTATGTCAATTAACAGGGATATACTAATTTATGCAGCTATTTTTTTTAACTCATGCACAGGGCAAGGAAATGTATGAAAAGACCTATAACTGCAATTTTGGTTAAATTTGACAAGACATTGAAAATCAAGGCTATTTCATCAATTGGTAAAAACTTTCTTTCAGTAGATGTGTATAAATAAATATATTCAGTAGTTTGACAGCGATGATCAGGTATATTCTTACTAGTAGCTATTGTATATGATGATTAATATAAACTTCTATTTGCTTCATAATTTTTCAGATTTTACACTTTGGTCCTTTCCTATACTAGTATATTTTGGCCTTACATCCTCTTTGGAACTAAAATCCACAGCACCATATTTTAGTTGTGGAAATTCCTTCAATTGCAGTCAAAATAAGGATACTTATTTGATAGAAGTTTAAGCTAACCTATAAAGCAGTGCTGTGTGTGTTTGTGTTTAGTCAACAGTAGAAGAGTTAATAATAATGACAACTTTTATTTAACTCTGCGTTAAGTGTTTTATATTCATTTCATTTAATCTCAGGTTTAGCCTCAGATGAACAAACAGGTTTAGAGAAGTGAAATAACTGGTCCAAGAAACTGGACATATTAGCATAGCTCATAAGAGTTTATGGAGATTGCAAATGCCTAAAGACAACACCCAAAGGACCGAGGCAGGTCAAGTTGATATATTCTTTAGAATGGCCATTCTCTACCGTTTACCATTATACAGTTCAAAGGATAATTGATTCTCAGATGTTTATATGTAAATATAGCTGGATCCAAAGAGCAAACTGTAGGAGACCCAATCTCAATCAATTTATAATACAGTTCGGTTTTTCTGATCATGAATGCACGAAGAGGCCAGTGAAATGACCCCATTTATGGGAAAGCAATGAACAAAAAGCAGAGGTGATTCTCCATCTTTCTTTACTAGAAAAATTTTCTAAGGTGAATCACTAATATGTTCTAGGCAGGATGGAATCATTTCCCCTATTATGGTTATGTTTGTTCCTATTACATTTGAGTTTCATCACCCAAGTTATTGTGTTAATTGTTTATTTCAGCCCCTCATCCTTTTATGTTGTGCCATTATTTTCTGAAATAATCAATGTATAAGAACTAGAAACTAGCCCCTAATACAATGTAAGGGACACACATAAGAAAGATGTTTTCATCAGGCTGGAGCCTGAAATCATGGTTGGAATTGTCTTGTAACGTCCAAGCCTGTTTCACTAGGAATGGTCAAATCATACTCATTGTTCTTATCCCATCTATCAACACTTTCCCCTTTGTACACTTGGGGTTAGTAATGCCTGACCAGTACAAATTGGCCAAAATAGGTTTTACAAGGTAATCATACAGCTCTGCTATAGGGACCCCTTGCAAGCCCCAGAAGAGTAACTTTTTGGAGTTAAACCCTCCAGTTTCCACATAGACACAGGCTTAGCAGTGCCACCTCCTCCCACTCCCCCCCCCCTACCGCATGAAATCCATAAAAAGGCATGATTAGCCACTTTGTCTGCACAATGGGAACTCCAGACCTTCTCTTTTTCTGGCCACTTCAGTCTCACAAACCCCATTCACCTTTTCAACCCATAGACTATTTATTACTGGGCAGAGAGGCAGGTTTGAGCCAGTTCCTGTCTTCATACTCATAAGGTCTTTACTAAAAAGTTCCTATTCCTGTTGTGAAAGCTGTTGTTATAAGGCAATCTATTATCCATGAACAGAGCGCCTGTGCTAGGTCTGATTATAGCATGTGCTTGTGGAAGGGAAAGATGGATTCAATAGTTGATAGCAGGTGCTGACCTCAAATAGAAAGCAATTAGCTATTCCACCAACAAAATGGGTTTATTCTACAACAACAAAAAGGCAATTTAGAAAGTGTTGTCTAATGACAAGATACATGTGGTTCACTAGAACCAAAACCAGCATTAGTTACCTTAAGAGAAAACAAAAAGTAGATTCACTGAGTGATTTGGGTGGAACTCAGACAGCAGCAGGAAGCAGACTATAATCCTCCTTTTACTTTTCATCATTTCATGAGTTCAAGGATAGAAGTGCAGTTTCTTTTGGGAAGTGGGCGAGAGATGAGCTATCAAATGAAAGTCAGGTCCTAGTTGAAGAGGAACTGAGAAGATGGTGAGGCTGTGAGGAATGGGTCTCAGCCATAGGGGAACCAAGCAGACTTACAGCAAATCTTGGGAATTTTGGAATCAGAAACCCAGTTACTGGCTCACAAGGTGCTGGAAGGACAAGAAGTTAGCCTACGTTCATGTAGATTACAGTATTGCGTTAAAATGTGCCAAATCCCCAAGATAAAAATAACATGTCTCCAGAGTCCAGGGCATATTGGAGCGTGCAATTTTTGGGTGAAGGAGCTCAGCAATATAGCAGGCAAGATGAGGGGATCAGGGAATCAGGAAGCGCATAACCAGAAGAAAGAATTTATGGTTGGGGAAGGGATGCGAGGCAGCTCCTCTGGCCTACAGCCTCTGGAATCTGAAATCAGCACTTCCTGAACTCAGAAGGGAGATTCAGGCCCATTGCCCTTTGTATTTCTAACAATAGGACCACAGTCTTTTGTATTTATCATGTGATCATTCTGAAGTTTCAGAGAGAGAAAACTGGAGATTTTGCTATAAAGATTCCTAAGGGGAATCAAGAAAGACATAGTATAGGTCTGGGGACAATTCACTGAAGTACTCCTAGCTGCAAAAACCAAAAGAAACACAGCTGGAATCATTTTATGAATTGCAGGCAAATTGTAAGATTGAATTCAGTCAAGATAATTGGCTTTTAAGTATGTCCTTTTCTCTTTCTCCTATTTGATATTATTAACATGAAGTCTTTTCAAATGTCAATAATTTAAATGTAATTTAATTTCTTTAATGAAATTGTTTAATAATTTGAGAATATAAGAATAGCTTTCGAGCAGCGGCATCAGCAGCAGGGGAGGGTGATGGCAGGGGAGCACTCAGCCTTGGAGGGGAAGGAAGGTGCCTTCAAACTCTCTAGGGTGACACTGGCTGATGCCAGTGGAGTCCCTTTGAAAGACCTTCTGTTTCAAGTTCTCCCAGCTGAACGCAGGAGGATTGCATGCCAAATGCCATCAAGAAATGTAAAGTGTATTAAAATAAGCAGCGATCCAATAGTATTGGATACAGTTTCTCCATATACCAAATTCCAGGATATAAGTAAAGTTGGAATCTGGAAAACAGATTGGACTATCACAGTTCCATGGTCTAGATCTTAAAGACCTTCACATTAATTTTTTTCCTGAACACAGGATCATATTCAACTCTGCATTATGTCTTCTTTTTTTTTAAATTTTTGAGCACATCTCTGAATTTCTCTGTAAGGTAATTTACAGAGTAAAACTTTTGGAACCTCACTCCAAATAGAGCCATTTATGTCACTATATAAAGTCATCTTGTGATTGTGAATGAGGCCATGTTGGCATATATTGTACATTTAATCTTTAGTAGTGGGACTTGCTAACAAGTACTGAACTTGATTTTTTATTTTCTATCTCACTCCCTGCTTTTATGAGTAAATTGTATTTAAGTAAATATTATAAGAAATATGGCAAAATTAGAATGAATAGGAATGTGGTTTTTATAATTCATGTAATATCATATACATGTTACACATGTTATAACATTTTCTATAGTTGACTCTTCTTAGAGTTTGGAACTCCCTCTTATAATGGGGAATTCTGTGATATCTTGAGGATGTTTCCTTCAATACCCACAGCTATAGTGATGACAGAAATAATGATAATAATCTTTAAGTGCTTACTCTGTTTCAGACATTGTATAAAATACTTTACACAAATTAGGTATTATCTTACTTATTTGTACAAAACCCTCAGAAATGCTTCTTGTTATTATCTCCATCTTGTACTTTAGGAAACAGACTGAGAAGTTGGTAATGTGCCCAGAGTGTTGGTTGGCCACCATTGGGTGCTAACTACATGGTCTCCCTCAGGGCTGGTGGCTCTAGTCATTGTTGGGAGAGAATTCTCCAAGGATCTCTTGTATTTCAATCTGTCTGTGAATGGAGGAATTGACTGCCTTATTCTGAATTAGCTTTTTAAGGTATTATAATGAACAGCCTTAGCACAGTATCTCCCTGTAAAACAAATGGCAGGTTTGTTTATTATCCCCGCATAATAAAAATAATGTCTCTCTCTTATGCAAAGATTAAGCAGTCTTACTATTCATTATAGAATGTTCAGTATCTCTAAGCTCAGGATTCCTCCTATAATACAACCCACTCTGTGTTTACACATCATCTGCCTCCTGTGGCATCACCTTGTGAGAACTGAGCTGGAGTAACCGGTATAAATGCTGATTCTTTGGCTACTGCTATTGCTGCCAGTAATAAAATCTTTTGACTCTGACCCAGGATTCTCATGTCTTTTTCTATGAAAATGGGGTCGACTAACTTGTTAGCTTACAAGTAGGGTAAAATCTCAGACCCTTCATAATTTTTGACTGCCATTATATGGAGAGCTTATGATTCTCTTGTGCAAAGGGATGTTTGAAGACGCCTAAATCAATTTCATCTGTGTCTTAAACACCCTCTTACTGAACTTTTAACTTTCAAAACTTACTGACTGGCCAGAACCAGTTTCCAGCTAGCCTCAGTCTTCTACGAGAACTGTGCAAAGAAAATTACTTTACCTAGTAACCAAGGCCAATGTGAATTAAAAGCAATGAACTCTAAGGATTAATATCTATAACCACTCTTAGTTCTTGGTAAGCAGTTTTTGCAGTCCTCTTGAATCCTAGTGCAAGTTAGGGAGAATTAGGCAGCCTGAAGGACAGTGCAGGTGGGGGTCTCTGGAGAGTTAAGGAAGACTCCACAGATAAAGGCAACAAGAGGAAAGTAACTAATTCCACTGGGAATAATAAACATCCCAGGACCAAGGACAACATTGTTAACGCTGGCCTTGGTTTCCCTCAGGTGATAAAGGGAGGTGGAATTTGGGGAAACAGAGAGTGGTTTAATTTGTGGACAAATTAGGAGGGCAGCAGACTCATGCCTGGTAGACCACCATCCTCCCCTTTGTCAGAGTGCAGGCATATTTATGCAAGGGGGAGATGAGAAGGAGTCAGCACTGAGACCGGTGGGCGCCAGCCTGTTTTTCTTCAATAGCTGATGTTTAACTTTCTCTTCCCTAAAATGCAGGGGTACTCATCTGGGAGACTGGGCCATAAAGATAAATCTATCAAACAAGGGGATGATGCTCATTTGGGAGACTACAAACCTGTTGGATAAGGAATGTAAAAATCCTCTGCTCAGTAGCAGGTTCAGTGAGACATCCGAGAACTAACCAATCACAAAGAGACTGGTGGAGCTTTAGAATAATGAGGGAAAGAAGGTCTATATTCCCTGAGACACGACTCCACTTTGGCTTCCTTGCCCCTCCCTGGCCTGGTTTCCTGGCCTGGGAGTCCCACTTTATTTCTGTTCTTTTTCTCCTCAATAAACTTTTTCTTTCTCTAAACAAACCTGCCTCTTCTCATTAGCTTGCCTGAGAGTCTGCGAAGTTCCTGCTGCGGCTTCGTGAGACACCAACCCGTGGGGGTCTAGTGGCTGGGACTCAGCCCTGCCCCTGCAGCCTGGGATCTGTTCCTGGCTGGGAGACTAGGCCTGACAATTCTGGTATCACTCTTCTCCTCTCCCTTTTTGTCCTTCAAAAACCCCTTAAATAAAGATTCCAGCAGGACACAGTTTGAACTGTTACCTGAAATTACGCTCCCCAATACATAAACTGAGATCCCAAATAAAAGCCACTATTTTATTTTAGCCTCCTCATGTTTTTCTTTATAGATAATCTCATCTAGTACTCAAAAGATACATGCTTTTCTAGCAGAAAGCTAGATGCCTTCCAATGATCCAGATATCTTCAATTTAGGAAACACATAAAAAGTTTAAGTGAGAATCAGATTCTATTTGGGAAACCTAGAAGTGTAGTGTTGCTTAAGAACATCTTGAAGCACAACTTCCTATTTAAGTTTGCAAAATAGAAGGATTGCCTTAGTTGATACTCTTAAGGGATGCAGACTCATTTTGATGGGTAAAATAAAAACAGAAAAAAACCCCTCAATCTTGTTTTTCTGTTATTTTAGAGCTTGATGGGGACTTATCAACAGCAAAATATATGGAGTGTGAAGTACTAGATTTCAGGAAAAGAGCCATTCTGGAATAAAGAACATTTGCTTGAGAAAATCTTAGACATTTATTGGAAGAACTATGCTTTCAGTTTGTTCAGAAAAAGTGGTCATTAGAATATGCAAATGACAAGAATTGTGTTTAAATAAAATGACTGTGTCACAGTGCTGCACTCCCCAGGGTCTGAGCGGTCCGGACACAAGGCATAGCCCTCAAGATTTCTTTCTGCTATAATTACAGAAAGCGTTTCAGAGTTATACAAGCATAACCTTGACCTGTAGACCACTAAGGAACATGGTTCAGTATCACGAGGGTGTGTTAATGGCATGGCTTTACACTCCAGCGAGGAAGATTCCCACATGGCATGGCAGACCTCTCCTGTCGCGCCCACTGCTCCCAGCCGCTCCCCTCAGCAGTGTATTTCGGTCCTTCTGCCTGTTCTGCTCCTGGCTCTGTCTCTGGTGAATTCTTTCACCCAGCCACGCCTCTGGCCTGTACCCCAGCTAGTGTATAAATAAAAAATAAATCTTTAAAAAAACCCCAAAATTAGCAACCAACTGACTCACAAGGAGTGACCCCTCCCAAACAGAAGAAAACTGTATCAGTTCAGTGTCTGCACAAGCTCAGGGCAGCAATCCATCTGCCCACCTGTGCCTATGCAGGTGCTTTTCATCAACTCGCTCCCTCTGCAGGGCAGCAGCTTCCTGCCTGCCCATGACCTGCCGGGGCTTCTCCTCACTGACCTCCCTCAACAGAGGCAGCTCTCCTCAAGGCTGCCTGCCTGCAACCATGCAGGCCTCTCTAGCAAACCTATCCCTTTGGAGCAGCTCTTCCTGCACGCTTGTGTCTATGAAAGTGTCCTTTATTCTTCTGTCCCTTTCCCTAATAAACCTGTTTTTTAAAAATATAACTAACGTTTCTGTCTCATGGAGAAATTCACCTGGGCAACTCACAGCATGCTGCTGAAAAGGGAACTCTTGTGAAACTTTTCCCAGAGGGAACCCAAGGACCCTGAACTCCAAACCTACTGACTTCAAAAACCACAATACCAAAGAGAGAGAGAGAGAGAGAGAGAGAGAAGGGGGGGGGGATATGCCAAGTTTTACTTTTTAGATATTTTATCTTTTATAAAAGAGTTATCTTCTTACAGATTTACTTGAATAAAAGCATCTTCAATGTCAAAATAAATAAATAAATAAAATGACCATGAAGGCTGCATTTTCAGAGTTGGGGGGTGAAAGAATTTGGGTCTTCAGTAATTTTCCATAGACTTTTAGGAATGTTTACCTAAGTTGTGTGCAAGAGACATACACTTGAATAGTTGGACCCAAAGGTTTTATTCAAACTATTTAAGCATACTAAAATAAAAAAAACCAAAATTTTCATGCATCCATCTAATCTCTCCCCAAATTTTTTGCTGAGAAACTCAGTCACAGGGCTAACTCAAGACACTGTATGAAAAAAAAAAAAAATAGCCAAGATATATAGGCTCCCAGTCAGAGACTAGTTAGTGAAGCATTAGAGTACAGATTTCAAATATGGGTGGATTTCCTTCTATTCAATTTTGCAATTGAATTAATCATAATGGATGCAGAGAACTAGTTGGTAGCAGCTTTTGAATAATGGCATTATTGGCTGCAGCTGGGCCAATCCTGCCTCATTCACGGTACACTTCCACAGGCTGGTAGTTCTCCACTTTAGTAAGCATCAGAAATCCCCTGGGGGGGGCTTGCTGTTTCAGACACACCTAGCTTGATCAGTTTGGACTGGCATGGGCCTGAGAATTTGCATTTCTAAGTTCCCTAATGATGCTCTTCCTGGATCTAAACCTTCTCTGTAGACTAAGCAGGGCCTGTGGCCTGAGAATGGAGCTTATTAAAGAGGTAAATCTCCAGGCTATTTTTCTATATTTGCCTTAGGGGAGACAAAACTCTTTGCTTTTCAGAAGAAATCGCTTTCCACTTCAGGCTGATTTTTGTTTTCTGTTGTATCCCTGTTTTACATAAGTCCAAGTGAAATCCTTCCATGATACACTGAGTTCAGTTGCAGCCCTTCCTTTTTCCTGTGTTTCTGGCATCATCTTTCTTCCTTCACATGTGAAGCAATAGATATTAATTTTAGTTGATTTTTCTGGGCAAAGTAAATGCACATTATGCATTCTTCTAAACTGCAAACAGGTGACCATTTAAAATTCTTTCTGGAAAGGGAAGTAGTCAATTTTCTTATGCTCTTTGTCTCTATCTTTCAAATTATTAAGTGTTGTTATCTACAAATTGCTTATCTTTTAAGCTCAAGACCCTTTCTAGATTTGTAATTTTAGTTAATGCTTTTTACATAATAATTGTGTTTTACTTGGGCATTTTACATTTTTCTCATCATATTGTTTATTCATCTCAGTGAAATGATATTCATCACATTTGGAATTCGTTATATGCAGTTCTGTAAATTATTAATGTGAACAGTGACCACTGCTGGAAAGCCTGGGAGGACAAACAGGGTTTATTCTTTTGGTTGATTGACAGGTATGTAGTGGCTGTGTAGGGTCTTGGATTAAGAAGCATTTTGAGTGCATCTGAGCTCCATGGGGAAGAATGTTATAATTATGTCTATGCTGGGCCCCGTAGGGAAGCACAGCTGCATGTGAGTCCCATACTGATAGAAGCTGGCCCATTGTTTCAATTTCATCTGTAAGTAGAATAGATGAAGCAATTGTATATGAAAATGTCAAAATTATTGAAGCACTGATAGAGGAATAAGAGGAACCTCTATTTTTCTGACTTCTATTTTCCTGTATTATAAAATAGTACAATAATATCTGTTTGGTAGATGACATGGTTAAGATAGAAAATAGCTTCAAAAACAAAGATATTGCAAGGAAAAAAGAATATTGGAGAAACTGACTGGAACACAGTGTGGTTAGGAGGCAAGAGAGTCAGTGGATGTCAAAGTCTACCTTTTCACTTACTAATCCTAGTTCTTAATCTCACCGAGTTTTAATTTCCTAACTAGTATTTTAGTAATAAAATATCTACTTTGAGGAGTTTTGACAATAAAATACATGTAAAGAGCATGGTTCATATAGGTATTCAATAAAGGAGACCATTATAAATGCATTGCTGGTATTTAGGATGGGAAAACTGGAAGAACTGTTGTTAAAAATATTTGAAAATGAATGAGGATAAATATACCCTGAGTGATAAATGAATTAGGGCTAAAGGATAAAAATTACACAAGAGAGAATCATATTGAATACAGGGAAGACTCTTCAAAGAAGCAAATGTAAGCAAGCAATGGAATGGGCTTCAGTGCGAGACAGCGTCACCTAACTCAGAAAACACAGAGAGGCTGCACGGTTTTGGCCAGGTTGTGTGCACTGATTTCCGCTGTAGATGGGAGTTTGGAGGCTATGATAAAGTCCTCCAATTCAGTGATGCTGTGATTTCATGCCAGTGACTTTTGCAAAATCTGCCACTTGGTTCCTACTTTACATGATCCCCAGTGATGACTCTGGGATCCCAAAGGGTTTAGATTTCCATAAGGACTCATGGGATTTGAGAGTTTGCCATACAGAAAATTCATCAAACTCAGTGTTTTAAAACCAACCAAGAAACAAAACAGCAATAGATTACCATTTCTTTTCTTTATTTTAAACAGGGAGTTGGTGTTTCACTTGCCCAAGGGCTCAAGTGCTGAACAGACCCATTGAGACATTCCTAAGGGAGACACTATCAACAGGAGGACCTTCTGAAAAAGCACATGTAGACCTGGCAATTGAGTCAGGCAGCCCTAGGAAGAAGTGCTTTACTGTGGCTGGAGGTTTCTGGTACAGTGATCAGCAGTGAAATGATTAACAGTGTTGGCATTTAAGTGATCATAATTAGGTTTCAAAGTTAACAGCCCATTGAGATAAATAGTGGAGGCTCACACCTCTCTCAGTGCTATTGTTTATCAGACTGTCAAGTTGCAGATTCAGGAAGACAACATTAATGTGGCTTTGGACACTAATTGCCCAAAGCCAAGTTACATCCACCTGGGAGGGTCCTCAGGGTATTTGTTCAACTAAAATGTCAGAGAATACGCAGTGCTGGGATTCTGCATTGCCTAACAGCGTATACCACCGCACTGGTATTTTAATGCCTAGAAGATAAATGTAATGGGGATATGTTGTAATGTTTGGAGTCTCCTGGCTTAATAATGTATCTGCCTCAGTTTCCCCTCCCAAATAGCAATGAAACTGCTCACTTGGACAAAATGGTTTCTGAGAGGAATAAAAACGTAAATTATTTAAACAGCAACAACAAAAACCTCTTTGCTCATATGAATTAGATTTTATAACCCATATTATTGTCCTAAAGGAGTTATATGCACATTTTGTCAATAAAAGAACATTGAGAGCATAATTAAATTAATTTTCATAGAATCCTGAATTATTTGTTCACAATTAAGTTTACACGCATGATTGCATGCTGCCTGATGCTCAATAAGGGTGGAGATTGTACAGTTTCAGTTTGCAAAGTATTGATTTTCTTTTTCAAAAGGCATTCAATAATTAAAGACAGCAAAAACAGGGAAAAAGAACCCCTAAGCCTTAGGAAAGAATATGCTGCAACATTTTAGTTACTGTTGTCTTTTCATGACACACTTTTCTTAAAAGAATGAAGTCACTAGTATTTTGTTAATATCAACATGAAATAGTTATTGAATATCTTTAAAAAAGGACACCATAAATAAACTTAAGGAAAACTGAATTGCAGAACTCCCCATTTCTTACCAGGTCATCTTCAGCAGAGTTTTCTTTTTATTTGCTTTTTTCCTATTCTTCTCTTTGACAGGTTAGAGAATGAATCACCACTTTCTCTGTAACGAGACAAAAAGTCAGAAGAAAAGGAAAGAGGAGAGGAAAAGAAGCGCAGGAGCAAGAATGTAGGGAAGAGATGAAAAGCAAATAAACTGGAGAATAAGGAGGTATTATCAGATATTTTGGGTGCTGGGATCATTGTTTTCTTACATCTCAGAAATAGATATTTAGTTTCTACTTATTTGAAAGAGCTCTGTCTTGGGAAAATTTTCATGAAAATGATTATATCAAAAAGAAGTGGCTCTAGTTTTTCTGAAAGGATGGGAAACATTTTTATTTCTTACTGTGGAGTTTTCCAACCGATGCCTGATGTTCTGATGCTTATCATTAGATGCTGTTTCTATAGATATCTGAATCAGGGTGGGCTGTAGGCTTGACCCAGTCAATGGAGTCCATTATCAAGGGGAGAATCATGTTTTATTATTATGCAAACAGAATAGGCTATGTTGGGGCAGACCTTTTATTAAGGGCAAAAGCAGAATGTATGGCAGACACTTTAAAATACATTAATCTTCGTTTTTTGTTAGAAGATAGTAACAGCCTCTGGGTAATTATACTAATAATTTTCATATCACACATTCAAAAATAATTCATATTTTTCAAAATGCTTCTATAGTACTTTTGGGTCCTACTGAGCCCTATGAACTTCTTGTCATTTGAATGCATGTCAGTGTCAAGGATAGAAAGAATGTGTATGTGGGCCTCCCCCGTGGCGCAGCGGTTGAGCGCTGGGTTGCGAAGCTGCCCGCAGCCTCTGTAGTGCTGGTTTGATCCGCGGCCGCCAGGCGAGGGTCCCACATGGTGCGCAGACCTCTCCTACCGCCCGCTGCTTCCCTCAGCAGTGTACTTCGTCAGTCTGCCTGTTCTGTTCCCCGCTTTGGCTCTGGTGAATTCTCTCACCCTCCCGCGCTTCTGACTGTACCCAGTGCTTGTATAAATAAATAAATCAATCTTTAAAAAATAAAATAGAATAATTAAAAAAAAAGTGTGTATGTGAGGTTAGAGGAACATGGAGTAACTCAGGCTGTTTTCCCCTTTGGGAGGTCTTCCAGAGATTCAACAAGCTCAGCAAACTCAGCAGAGAGCCTTTAACCTTGATAGAATCTGGCATGCATGGAAAAATGTATCAGTTGTGAAGCTATGAGCACACAATTGTCCCTGTGCCAGCTTTGTTCTTGCACATTGTAGAAGTAGAAAGGAGAAAGTGTGTATCTTGCTGCCGCCGCCACCATTTGTGTATTTAGCCTCCTGTTGCAGCAATAAAGACTTGTTTCTGCTCCCCACATATGGGCTTTGTGACCTGGTTTCTCATCTGCCACCATCAAAAAAGGGCAAGCTTATAGCTGAAGCCCTGCAGTATACCCATAATGTGAAACACAATGGGATGGTCAATTTTATGTGTCAACTTGCTTAGGCTATAGACAGTTATTCAAACACTAATCTGGAGTTGCTGTGACTTAATTCCTCACCAACCCCTCTCTTCATAGGTGAGTCTCCTCTTTCCCCGGGTCCTGTGTGCCTATTTCTATTGTATCACTTCTTACCTGGTTGTCTTCCACCTTGATGAAGAGTTGTTAGCATCAGAGGTCAAGTCTATCTTCTCCAGATACCAGCATAAGTGGCACTGATATTTATTGAATAAACATCTGTCAACATTTTTCTGAGACTATATGGTGACTCATTCCCTTCCTCCAAAGTTTTACAGAAAAGGCACATGTAAGGGCCAGGAATTGGACACAGTGCAGGTTTTCTGATCCCATGCAGACCGGGTAAAGGAGGAGTCAGAGTCCTCAGTAGTTTTGCAGGTTTTTTATTGGGGTTCACCAGGCATATGGCAGGCAGGGGTCCTGGCTGGGGGGCTGGCAGTCTGGCAGGCCTCCCAGCCCCCAGCAAGTCTTCACTCTATCTGGGCTCTCTAGCGTTCGTTCTGCTGCTTCTCGGCTTCTCTTTCGGCTTCTCTTTCGGCTTCGGCTTCGGCTTCGGCTTCGGCTTCGGCTTCGGCTTCGGCTTCGGCTTCGGCTTCGGCTTCGGCTTCGGCTTCGGCTTCGGCTTCGGCTGCTGCTGGCGTCCCTGTGACACCGCCCTTAAAAGCACAGTCTTAGCTCAGCTGAATCCCATCTACCTATGCCCACACCCTATCCCAGGTGCCCGCCATCAGGCATGCATTCAGGACAAGGATCCATCATCTATCCTGATGGCGGGAGGGCAGAAAAACCTGATATTTTCTTTACCCTACAGCACACATAAAATAAATGAGAATTTAAGAACTCTTAAAGTTAAGAAAAAATAAGATAAAAGTTGCTAGGATTCATGGGTAGCTTAAATTTTCTTTTATCCAATGAAGTTGCTGTTTAAGTTTCTCCTTTTGAATGAAGGAAAACATGCCAGGTTTGCATGGAATGCAGCTCACACACTGCTGTGCTTTCTCGGTATTTAGCTTTCTCTTTCCTTCTCCCCACCACCCTAAAGCAAATGCTGAATTTTAATTTTGTGATTTCATATCTAAATTTTAGCCATAGTCCTTTCACATATATGAATATATAAATCCTCCCTTCCCCCAAAAGTAACACCAAAGCTTAAAACAAGCTTTATGTAAATTTGCCTTCTCAACTTTATGCACCTGAGTTAAATGAGGCTCATAAGAACGGCTGCAATTCGGTTAATGGTTTCCTCCTGACACAGAATTTTAATTTGGAATTGTATTTCTGAAAAGGTGGTACAGTTTAGGAGACTGATAATTTAGGAGTCCATTTAAATGGATACCTTTTCTATTACGATAGTAGGAGGGCCTCCTCTGGGGTATTAACTCGGCCAAAAGTTCATCAAGGTCAGGGAGCAACAAATGTCCTTGACATGGAAAAGTTCTGTTTGGAAATGTGAAAAGTGTTTAGAGCTCCAGTTGTTGTTTTTTAATGCTGTTAGGGACAGAATGCTAATTAGTCAAATTAACTAAGTGGCTGAGTCATGCTGTAACCCATCTCCAAAAAAGAAGTGCCCATTTTGAGAAGTTAAATGCGGCCATAAAGGCAGCCAACCATACCACTCTTGAAAGATGAGAGAGTACCAGTGAGGCTGGTAACCTAGCAAGTGAATTAAGTTTCCGGTTTGTGTTGACTGCATCCATCCATTTATCATCCGTCTATCTTTCTATCTATCTGTCTATCTATCTTCCATAAAGGGAGCAGTTTCATAGCTAGGGCCTACTCTAATAAGCACTTACATAAACCTGCAGCAAATTTATGTTTCTAAAATCTTTAATCAGATCATTTTATTCTTTTTTTAAAAAAAGATTTATTTATTTATTTATACAAGAACTGGGGTACAGGGCAGATGTGCAGGAGGGTGAGAGGATTTACCAGAGACAGAGCGGGGAACAGAACAGGCAGACTGATGAAATACACTGCTGAGGGGAGCAGCGGGTGTGACAGGAGAGGTCTGCGTGCCATGTGGGACCCTCGTCGGCCGGCTGGAATTGAAACGGCACTGCAGAGGCTATGGACAGCTTCACAGCGCAGAGCTCAACTGCCTGCGCCACCAGGGGAGGCCCCAGATCAATTTATTCTTTAAGGAAAATCCATTAACAACTTTCATTTGAAACAAAACTTCTAGAATTTAATAAACTATTTTCCTGAAGACTGTGTTTTTTGGCATCATTTTAGAGGGATTAGGATGGTGGAGGCAGGTTCTGAGGCAGGGCTGGGTCTGGGAGATGGGAATTTCAAGGTTCAGTCATACTTCCTTGGGAAGGTGTAGGGTAAAGAAAATGTCAGGCTTTTCTGCCCTTCTGCCATCAGGATAGATGATGGATCCTTGTCCTGAATGCATGCCTGATGGCGGGCACCTGGAATAGGGTGTGGGCATAGGTAGATGGGATTCAGCTGAGTTAAGACTGTGCTTCTAAGGGCGGCATCACGGGGACGCCAGCAGCAGCAGCAGCAGCAGCAGTAGAAGCCGAAAGAGAAGCCGAGAAAGTAGCATTAGAAGCCGAAATCACCCGAGAGCCCAGATAGAGTGAGGATTTGCTGGGGGCTGGGAGGCCTGCCAGCCTCCCGGCCCCCCCAGCACCCCTGCCTGCCATATGCCTGGTGAACCCCAATAAAAGACCTGCAAAAAACCACTGAGGACTCTGACTCCTCCTTTACCCGGTCTGCATGGGATCAGAAAACCTGCACTGTATCCAGGTCCTGCCATTACAGAAGGGTATCTTCGCTAGGATTTCCTAGGCTTACTTCAGAAGGATGTAGCTTTCAAACCACTTACTTATTCTACAGTCTTTCTGCACCCCACCCTTTCTCTCAGTTGTTTGAGTAGTTTACCCAAATATAAGGTCATTAGCTAGAATTCCTTTTGGAGATGCTGGTCCAACCCTGAAGTAAATGTTTGTTCTCCACAATTGAGACTGTTTGTTTTTCTATTTCTCCTATCCCTAGCACATAGGTCTGTTAAAAGGATTCCCAGCAGTTATTCATGCCTGTAGACTAGAAAAAAAATACATTGGAGAACTTGTAAAGGTCTAGTTTTGATAGGAAGACCAAAGCATTAGGTGCTGGCAATTCCCCTGTCTACACTGACAAGGAATACTGAGAACAAATGACTTTTGCTTAGGATGAGCTAGGTTAAGGGTGTTACTGAACCCCCTAAGGTAAGGATATGTTTGGTGACAGAAAAACAAAAATTCAGAAACCGGGTTCAGTTTCATAGATCAGGAACTTTATTGGCTGGAAAAAAAATGGGGAGAGGAGAACGTATGTTTAAAAGCCCCTTTTCTCTAATCCTTGAAGGAGGTTTCCTTTTATTTGGGAGGACTGTGTCACAATGCAGGGTGGGGTCCCTGTGGTCACATGTAGGAGATTTCCTTTTTACCCGGCACTGGGGCACATTCCCTGTTTTGTAAACTGCGTTCAGTCACCATCTTGGGAATAACAGTTTGGGTTGTTCAGTTCTGTGCTCTCCCATTTTACCCGTAAAAGAGCACAGTTTGGTGCAGATGCTGCTATCCGGCAAAGGGTCTGAAAGCTGACACAAGACCAGAACCGCTCACCAGTCCTGGGTGGCCAACCCAGGGCATTTCTGCCCCTCTGGGGGCAGAAAATCACATGTAAATCATTCCCTATTTGAGTTCCGAAATGCCTCCTCAGTAACCTCCTCAGTAAATGCCTCCCTCTCTCCAGTAACCTCCTCACTCAGGATATCAGGGGTGAGGGTTCTGGCTTCTGTACTGCCCAGGTGTTATCCACTCCTGCCGGTACAGTATTTGGATATCAGGGGCAGAGTTTGGTTCCTCATCCTGGTGGGCTATTATTTTTTCCCAGCCAAGGGAGCTGTGAAATTCTGAGGGTCTGAGTCTGTGTAGAGGGTCTGAATCTGCGTAGAGGGTCTGAATCTGTGTAGAGGGTCTGAGTCTGTGGATTCAGCCGCCATGTATCCTTCTGACCACTTGGTTAGAAGGATATTATTAAATATTTTTCTTGCCCCCCATCCACATCTTTAAACCCCTCTTGGGAAAGGAATTACTTTCATTTTATAAAAAGCAAGTAAGAGAAGAAAAACTGATGGAGCTGGGACTAGTTTTTGTGAGTGTGAGATGGTGATGTGCACTATAGGAAGGTGTCTGAATGAAGGAGAACCCAGTGGATAGTGTGAGTGGGGTGGCCATTGTCCTTGCATTGACCCCTCTATTCCCTGAGCTGCCTCAAGTTTCCTCCATAGGAAGAAAAAAAATGTCTAGAAAGATGAGCCTATCCTTGCTCTGATACAATTGTGGACTGAAAATTAAACTAAACAAATTTGGTGTACTATACTGTATACTTTATATTATGTACAATTTGTATTTCACTGTAGAGTTAACTGGGGTTAACACTACATAGTTAACATACTGAGTAAGGGAATTCTATTCTCGGATTTTGGAAAGATCATTTTAGTTTACAGTCAGCAGATTAAAGATGCTGAGGCAGGAAGCATCACAGGAGAGAGACCAGTGGGGAAGGGGTTGATGTCACGCTGGTCAGGGGTCTCTGACCACAGTGCCCACTGTCTTCAAAGGGTGATGACTGCCCCAGCAGCACAGACACCCCCTGGGAAATTGTTAGAAATGCAAATCCGTAGGACCTGCCTGAATAGAGTATCCAAATCTCTGGGGATGGGTTGAGGGTACTTTACATATGTTGTCTAGTAAATTCTTATGCACATTCAAGTTTGGGGATACTGTGATGAGAGACCCATAGGGAACAGCTACATTTTCCTTTGGCCACATGTAGGTGAATGTGTATCCATTTCTGCATTCCTGTTCCAGAGATGTGTACTCTTCAGGGTTAACTTTCCATCCTAGCTCAACAATCCTAATGCCTTTCAGCCATCAGAGTTCCACTTGGAAAACCACAACTTCCAGGGAATAAATCAGACCACCTGGAAATAGTGGAGTCTCTTGACTTGAAGGGATTGTTCATCAGCTTCGATTCATCAGAGGATCTGTTCTGCATAGTAATAATAATCATTTTGATGACAACCAGCA
The DNA here is from genome assembly GCF_964194135.1 of Talpa europaea. Lineage (NCBI taxonomy): Eukaryota > Metazoa > Chordata > Mammalia > Eulipotyphla > Talpidae > Talpa > Talpa europaea. The sequence continues at coordinate 68,419,681 of NC_140080.1, forward strand.
TTTGTGTAAGGGGGAATGGATGATGGCCGGGGATGGAGGTCTTAAGTGTTGAACAGCAATAACTCTTCTTTCTTTGTCTTTGTGGGCTAGGATAGTACTAATCATTCTCTTCCTTCCTCTCTTCCTTCCAGGGTTCTGCCTAGGCAGACAAAAAGCAGCAGCAAATTCATGGGGGTGATTTCAGGGACACCACAAAAACTTGTAGGAAAGCCTCATATCCTGCCTTCTTGATTGGTCACTCTGAAATTCAATTACTTTCTTTTGTTCTTTTAACCTTAGTTACTTAAAATATGAATTTCCTCTAAGTGGGTTGTGATTTAAGAGTACCCTTCAGTAAATTTGAGGAAAACCCCAGGTATGTTTATCTCTACCTTAAAATATACCCATGCTACGTGCTGGAAGGGATCATGCTCAGCGAAATAAGCCAAAAAGAAAAAGAAAACTACCGGATGGTCTCACTCATAGCAGGAATCTAGAAAACTTAAATAAGGGACCAGGAAAATGAATATAAGAAAGTGAAAATCAAAATCAACAAAAAACTATGAACCAGAGACACTTTTAGGGGGGCGGGGGCGGGAGGGGAGGGATTAGGGTCAGAATGGGGGGGCTGCAATTGTATGGGGAATATAAAAATAAAATTTATTATTAAAAAAATATACCCATGCTAGCACCAAAGTTACATATGTTATACTAATGGAAAAATAACAATGAAAACCTAAATGTATATAGATTGCACATTTTCTCCAATCCTTAATGGATTGGGTGACACATCCTGCTTCCTGTATTTCTGCTCTACAACTAAAGGAAAAAATTGGAGCAATTCATGAAAGGGCTTTAAATGGTCAGCCAATCCCCTGAAATTTTATGCAGAATCATTGAATATTTTCTGGAGAGATGTGCCTAGAACATTCTTAGAAAGGAATTTAATAATCACAGTTAAAGGAAAGAAGGGTCTACACACACGTTTTTGCATGGAGTGAGGATGGGGGAGAAAGACATGAATGAAAGAAATGAAGTTATTTAATGAGCAGCTACTATAAATTTGACACTGTCTTTGCTTCTCTCATTTGATTATCACAAGTCTTGCTGAAGTAAGAATTTCTATCTCTGTTTTACACAGTGACTTAGGGAAATTAGATGATTTGTTCAGTTTTACTCCATAGATTTGGGATTTGAGCAGTGAACAGAATGGACACTTGGAATTAAAGGGCTTCAAGAGGGAGATTGGAGCCTTCAGAGAGACATAGTTATTCTTCTGGTCTCAGAGGATGAGGATGTGCTTCCCTTACCCAAGGCCACCCTCTCCACTTATGCTGTTAATGCTTCATTCTCCTTCCTTGTCTGGGGTCATATCCATCACTAACCCCCTTCTGTTTTATACCTTCAGTTTCTTCCACTGATTTGAAGCAGAACTCACCCATGATTTGAAGCAGAACTCACTTGCAACAGGAGAGGTAATGTGGAGCATCGAATGTGTAACTCAAATCAAAGCATAACCTTTCTAGGCAATTCTCCCCACTCTGTTACATTCTCTCCTCCCAAATCAAGAAGTATTCTTTATCCTTTCATATGACATATTTATCACTCCCTATTATAACCTGACACACTTTTTTTCTCTTATGCTGCCTCTCTCAACTCCCCCTTCCCCAACTCTATTCTAGCTCTGGTGTAGAAGCACATTTGATTAAACCACATATTACTTAGTAAGATAACAAGATTCTCCCTCAGATGCCATGAGGCTCTGGAGTAGCATGTTATTTTGTCTCCCTGTGCCTGACATAGTGCTGGAACAAAGCATGCTAACACATTTGGTGAAGGACTGTCTGGATTCCATTGTCCGAAATCATAAATCAAACTCTGCACTTTATGGGGTGAACAAATATCCTGGGTGCCCAGGGCTAAGGGGTTTCATAGGATGGGGAATATTTAGTGATAAAATTGGACCCATTTGATCACCCTCTTCCTTAACATATGCCACACCCAATGTGGTATGCTTCCAAACTTTCCCAAGCTCAACTTACATTACCTCCTCCCAAATACACTATGTTTCAAAAAAGGAAAGAAGACATGAACTTTAGGTTCCTGAGGATGAACCACTTGCCAAACCTGTAAAGAGAATGTAGGATCTCTAGCTGAATATGGTGAGAAGATGGGGTGCTATTTTAGGTACACCTGATTCAATTTACAGCCTGAGATCATGTAAGTGGAGCTGTGCCAGACATACAGAATTGGATATATTCGGATGGAGGGGATTGTGTGGAGTGATTAGGAAGCACTAATGAAGTGCAGGAATTCTCCAAGTGTGATCCTTGGACCAGCAGCATCACCCTTATCTGGACCATTGTTAGAAATGAAAAATCTCAGGCCTCACCCAGACCTACTGAATCAGACATTCTGGGATGTGCTCATCAATCTCTTTCAACAAGTTGCTTGAGGAATTGTGATGTGTGTACATATTTGAGAGTCACTGGTGAAATGAGCACCAAGTAGGATCAGAAAACCTGGATTGCTGTGCAAATTGTCATGAATTGTCAGCGACATGGTGGGATCTGAGCTTCTTTACTGAGTTAGCTGAGGGTGTTGGAATGGATGAGCACTGAAGTGTTGTCCTCTCTATAGAAGCTCCTTCATCATAAATACCCAAGAGCACATTCATGAAACATTCCTAAATGTAAAGGCAAGAATACAACTCCACGGTGCCATAGTTGGTCAGAGTTGCATTCATTCTGATTAGGGTACTAGAGGCCAACGACTTCCTCCAAATGTCTCTAAACTTCCTTGTAGTCATCCACATGCAACCATTATCCTACAACCTCAGCCTATGCCAAAATCTTTATTTAATGAACAGTTTGATCATCTACCCACTCCATGTCTATTTCCATTCTAAACTAGAGGGATCTTGTGAACTGATGTAAGCCAATTGATAATCCACATTAAGCTCTTTGGGGAAGATGTTGTAGTTTCTAATAGTTGAAAGTTGGTGATGGTGATAGATTTCTTGGATTGGAACAACCTTGACACCAGGTTTAGTGACAGCAAGTCACAGATCCAATTTTGCTTCGCATACCAACATTTTCGGTCAGGAGACACCAAAGGAGTGATATAACCTGTTCTACAAGCTTGGTAAAGTCCTAACTCCTGTTGCCTCTGAGGACTCTAGCAGCTCCTTGCATGGATGGTTCACAAGAAGAAAAGAGACAGTAATTTAACAGCAGGACTCAACTCACATCCCAGCCAGATTCAGACAAACTGAATCCTCAGAGTCAGCAGCTGGGTGCAGGACAATTTCCGAGTTCAACCACAGGATATAGACTCCCAGATTCCCGCACCCTGCCCGTGTGTGAGTGGAAATGCCAGCACAATATTCGGTTAATATACACATCTGGATCACCACTCATTTCACCATGAAAAATCACTTCTCACATCTATTACTCTAGCAAAGAAAGTCTCTGCAGTTGACCAGCCATAAAGATAGCTGAAATGTGGTTAGAGCCTCATGTGGAGGGTGAAGCTTCCATTAGAGTCTTTCAAATTCTTTTTTTTTTAAAGATTTATTTATTTATGCATACAAGAGCTGGATGTAGGCCAGAGGTGTGGGAGGGTGAGGGGATTCACCAGAGACAGTGGGGAGCAGAACAGGTGGATCCACTGAAATACACTGCTGAGGGAGGTCGTGGGGGAGACAGGAGAGGTCTGCTGCACCATGTGAGTCCGCTCCCTGTCCAGGGATCAAACTTGTGCTGCAGAGGCTGCAGATTGCTTCACAGTGCTGAGACTTAAGCCCTTGTGCCACCAGGGAGGCCCCAAATCTTTCAAATTCTAACCACCCCTGGAAAGAGTATTCTCAATCAGGCCACTGACCTCCCTCCCTCCAGTGAGGTGAAAACTACCTAGCAGACACTAAGGGAATATTTTTAAATGAATCATAGGTAGCATGCCAGGGAAATGCAAAGAAAGATAATTTAAATTTCAGGCAGTTCTTTCTGCCTGCTTGTGTCTATGCAATTATCCTTTACTCTTCTCTCCCTTTTTAATAAACCTATTTGAATATATATATAAAGAAAGATAATATAATAAATTTCATAATATATGAAAGTGCTGTATTTTTAGGTCAGAAATTTCTGATTGAAGGTTGGTAATTTCCTACAATTCATTGAAAACTTTTCATTCCCGAGCATCTCTGAACACATTGTGCTATACCTTAATTTTTTCATCCCATCTCTTTTTCTATATGCTATCGTCCCAGCTTAGATATCCCCTTTTGCTGGGAACAATGGACTTCCCAAATATACCTAGTGTCTTGCTAGGACAACTTAAAACATCTGTGCTGTTTTCTAAGCACTACATTCTAACCATCCTGTTCATTTCTTTATCATGGTTTCCAGATTGTGAGCTCCTTGAGAACTGGGCCTGGACCTTCCTAATTACCAGGACAGAGCAGAAGGCCACAAATAGTACCTCATGCGTCTTGTACCCTTGAGAACTCTCCTTAAGAGGTTGAATGAACTTATGTGAGGAAAAGTCCCCACTAGACAAACAAGGCACTTACAATGAGGTGCTAAATGTTGAGATATGGTCTGTATGTGCCCATAAGCTATAAGGGATTTAAAAAAAAAAAAATGAAGGTGAGGATGATAGAAAGCCAATAAAAGACACTTTGGAGGTGGGGATATGAATTCTGGCCCTAAGTTTCTCAGTCCTAGGAGACTAGGAGGGGCCACAGGCTACGCTGACCAGCTCACTGGGCTGGGTCTGGACCTGCTTGTGTAGGACATTGGGACTCTGATTAACCTCAGAGAATGCTCCGGGCATCCCGAGATCTGTGCAAGGGCAACAGAGAGCTGGGGAAGGAATAACAAAGCAGTTACACCAATTAAAATAGAAATGATATCATCTGGGATCACTCAACCAATTAGCATACAATTTGGTGTAATAAGAAATCAGGGAGAGGGAGAGAGAGAATGAGAACAAGAACACATGGGCCTACCAAGAATAAGAGAGGAAGCAAAAGAGCGAAACTGCTAGATTTCAACATTGGGTAGATCTCTCCCATTTGCCAGCAAGAATTGCACCCAAGAAGGAAGGTAACTGCGCTCCTGCCATTTTGGAGTCCAGCATATTATCGATTGTAGATTTTGACATCTCACTTAGACCTGTGCCAGTTTGATTTTAGGAAGAGTGTACATTATTTACATGAAAACAAATATGAGCATTAGGAGGCATTTTTCCCTTGCGTGCAATTCCTGCTAAAGAATTTACATTCTTCTAATTTGCTGCTTTACTGCACCACTTAGTATCCGCCTGAGATGAGCACAATGTCCTCAGTTAGGAAGGTGCTGAGGAAATTTACCCTTTTGCACTGAATCACTTGCTCTCCTCCTTGAAGCCACCAAAGCCTTACTCACTGGAAATTCCCCTTTTTAAGCATCTGTTTTGATTTGGAGGTCTGCTGACCCCCAAATCAGGATGCAGGCTTGAAAGATGTTTGCTTTTAACATTTAATTCTGAGTGCACTGATGAAGTATTTCTACTCTGATTGAAAATGGCCTTTTTAATAACAAATGCAGAGGCATGTGTTTTATTTACAATACAATTGATGAATTCTTTTTTAGAATGGGAATTCTGATGTATTTTCACCACACACAAACATGAATACCATATGGTGAGCTACTTCCTGCAGAGTTAAGATAAACATCATGAATAGCATTAATGTAAAGCACATGTATTAGTGGTATTCACCCGACCAGCTCAATATACTTAGAGCCTGAAACTGTCTTAGGAAACCAAACATTGAACTTCTGTGCTGTGAGGTGACTGGTGTGTTTTCTTCTAGTGAAGGGGAGGTAAATTTAGAATCAGGTTTTAACCACACAGGAATACTAATACCCATGCTTTTGCTTTTTCTGCAGTTAGTTTTAGGTCAACTTTGAAGGTGGATTTGATGTGATTGTGCAATTCTGTCCCTCACAAATTCTATTAAAATGGAAAGAAATACAGAAACCATTGAAGGTGTTTGAGGCATTGCATGAAGCATTTGCAGCTGCACTTATTGTACTTCACCTCAAAGAGGGAGTCATCATTTATGAAGACTTTTGGTGCTTACTGAGGACAAATTACAGAGGTCAAACTGATCTTCACGAGGGTAGCACATTGAGGAACCAGCTGGAATCATGTTGATGGAGACCCATCTTTGCAGGCATGCAAAATTATGAATGTTATTTTCTAATATTAGTAGGAATAGTAAACTTCTTTGCTGTATCATTTTTGCTCAATGTTTTATTGCGTAATGTAGCTTGGTCAGATTATTATAATCAATGGGGACTGTATATATTACTGTAATTTAGATTTTTAAAAATTTGAAGTCTTTTCCAAAGGGTTTGTTCTTTCGCTGTGTCTATTTCTGCTGCTTAAATCCCCCACAGATGCAAGGAGATGGGAATAGGATGCTCCTCACTCTCCACTGTCTCTCCCTCCCTGCCTTCTTATTTATTGAGTCTCTACTATGTGCCAGATGTTGTACTAGCTGCTTTCCACTGTTCCTGCATTGGCACAGCTTCTGGTTTGAATTCCACCTCTTCTATTTTTGTGCCACTGTTGCCCATAGGGAGGAGGACCTCCCCCGCTTTCTGTTTTTGCCACCTGCTCCCACTTTCCTTTCTCCACACCAAGATCTTCCAATGTTTTGGTGACATTAAAATTCATGTTAGATTGGACAGGAGGGAGGTTGGCGTGGTGAGTAAAACAGGTAAAGTGGTCAATTGTATGATTATGGATATGACTTAAATTTTAGTGGATGATCATGATGTAGGGCATACACATGTTGAATTATAATGATTTATACCTAAAACTTACAGGTTGTAAGCCAATTTACATCTGTAAAGCAGGAATGGACACAGTGCAGGTTTTCTGATCCAGCAGACCGGGTTAAGGAGGAGTCCTGGAGCCCTCAGTGGTTTTTGCAGGTTTTTATTGGGATTACCAGGTACACAGCAGGCAGGGGTGCTGGGGGGCCAGTAGGCTGGCAGGCCTCCCAGCCCCCAGCAAGTCTTCATTCTATCTGGGCTCTCACGTTCTCTCTGCTTCTCTTCTCTTGCTTCTCTCTCGGCTTCTATTGTGGCTTTTGCTGGCGTCCCCCTGACACTGCCCTTAAAAGCCCAGTCTCAGTCCAGGTGAATCCCATCTACCTGTGCCCACAACCTATTCCAGGTGCCCGCCATCAGGCATGCATTCAGGACCGCAAGGATCCATCATCTATCCTGATGGCGGGAGGGCAGAAAAGCCTGACATTTTTCCTTACCCTACAACATCAATAAAAGTTTATTTAAAAATTCGTGTTAATGTAGAAAAAGATTACCCTATTTTACTATGACCTAGTGTCAGACAGCAATTAGTGTCCCCAGTTCTAAACCAGCCCTTTTATAATACATTCTGACTGATGATGCCAGCTGGGAACTCTGCAAACCACGTGTCTGCCAGTAGGGGGAGCTAGGCAGAAAAACTATAAAGCTAAAAAGGAAGCACACATGTGCTACTCTCTACCTGGTTGCAAAACCTTGGCAGCTCCCTTCCTGCCCACAGTAGCATCTGAATCCAGCTGGTAGCCTTTCCATTTGATCACATTGCACTTCAATCCAGAGATAGTGACCCCAGTTGGGACTGCCCCCCCCTTGAGTTCTGGGTCCCACTCCCATCTCTAAGTTTCTAAGTATTAATAATTCCAACCTCTTCCTTTTGTTCACTCAGGCATGGCACTTGAGTTAATGATTCCTCTCCTAGTTAATGACTTTTTTGAATATTAAATTCTTTTTAGAGTTGTTACCTATTAAAACCTGTTATTTATTTTAGAATCAAACGCAGTTATAGGATGTCCTTTAATAGTGATTTTACTAGGTTATCTTAAAGCCAATGGGATAATTTTAATTTTTCAAGTAAATTTATTGTATAAAAGCTTTCTTTTTACAACTCAACTCTTTTTATAACTCAAATATAAGAAGAACCTGTTAAATTTTAGTCATGTTTTTCCCCTTTAGAACTTACATTTTGCATGACTGAAACTTTTACCCTTTGATCAACACTTCACAGCACTTTGTATTTCCTTTTCCCCCAACCCTGACAACCTCCATTCTACTCGCTGCTTCTTTATGTTGGACTATTTTAGATTTCTCGTATAATTGATAATTATGCAGCATTTGTCTTCTATTTAAATAATTGGCATAGTTTCTGTGAAAAAAAACCCATGTTGATAAGTGTGGCTATGAGTTACTGATTGTTAATGCTGGGTTAAAGGTATATTGGGGATCATTATATTATTTTTCTACTTTTATACAGCTTGAAATTTTTCATAATGAAAGTTAAAACAATCCATGTTGATGATACTACCAAAATCCTGGTCTTACAGTTTTTGAAAATAATCTTCACCTCCATTTCAGCTACCATGGGCTAGACCACATGTTGGATTTCATTCTCACTCAGACTATTTCTCCCCCACCACTTAAGACCAGGAAGTCTTCTTATCTGGACTTAATCTCCACTTTACAGGCTACTACCCCCCCACCCCTGCTGAATTTCAAACTGTTGAAACCTGGGGAATGTCACAATTTGTGGGTCCTCACCTGTCTACTTATAAGCTGCAAGGCAAAACTCAAACACAGAGGGTAACAACAAGGTTTATTTAGATGGGGGAAGTTAGGAGAGATTAAAAAAAAAAAAGGAGAACTTTTCCAAGGCCACAAAAGGCTGTCCATCCTACCCCAAATAATATCCGCAGTGTCTAGTGGTCCAACCCAACAGCTGCTTGAGAAAGATGGCATTGTCCCTTCGATGAGAGCCTAGAGCTGGTGGCACACCGATAAGTGGTAGAAGAGGACTGAACTTAGGGTGGCAGTTGGAGGTCATCATTGGTGGTGCTGCTGAGGCAGTGCTGAGGCAGCACCACAGCAGCCAGCAGCAGCAACTTGAGGCTGGACTGGGCAGCACCAGAGGCAACAGCAACAGGAAATAGTTCTAGAGGTGGTGTGGGCACAGGACAGTGATGTTGATCAGAGGGGGGTACCAAAAGATCAGACAATGGCAGAAAGCTCTTAGAGGCACTGGACACAGGTCAGCGGGCAGTGTCAGGGATCAGACAGCAGCGGACAGCTATTAGGAGTTCTGGGCACAGGCCAGCACTACCACTCAGGAGATGGTGCTGATCATGCTGAAGGCCCGAGTGGCAGTCGACTATTTGAAGTGGTAAATCTGAAATCAGAAGTGAAGTTCTTCACAGGTTAGAGCCCCAGGCGAGAGTGTCTGAATCTGTCTGCTCGCCCGTCTTTTACGGCTCTCAGGGTCCCTGTGCACCTCTTCTTGCTCCCAACTCACTGTATCAGAGAGTGTTGGAGCAGTACTGCTCTGTGTCTGACACAGTGGGTGCTTCATGTGCCCACCCTCTGTGGTTCAGCACTATCCCCCAACCCACTTGGGGTCCCATTTCGCTCTCTTCTCAAGGGGAATGAGAATTTCTCTCCAACAACAGAATTGTTCAAAGCCCGCTGACCATTCTTGGGAAGTTGGGTTTATATTTTTTATGTTATAGTGAGTTTGCCAGTTATACAGTCTCAGCCGAGGTCAACTGCAGGGCTTACTGATAAAGAGAATTGCAGGTTGAAGTCATGACCTGTTGCCCATTGGCTGCGTGAGATTGTAGACACATTACATAACACTTCTGTATCTTTTTATATGTGCATTAAAAACACAGCGAGGTGGTACATCCAGATGATGGAATATTATTCCTTACTAAAAGGAAACGAGCTATCAGTCTTTGAAAATATATGGAGGAAACCTAAATGCATATGAGCAAGTCAAAAACGTAATCTGAATATATTACATCCTGTTTGATTCCAATTATATGACATTTGGGAAATGACAAAACTGTGGTGATGGTAAAAAAGATCAGTGATTACCCAGGGCTGGGACAGGGTATGGGAGGGATGAATAGATGGACTTTGTGCATTTTTCAGGCGGTTAAAATAATCCAGTGGACTGTGGTGGAAGACTGTGGTTCCCTTAGTGGTGGGTGATGTGATAATATACATCTGACATAACCCTATACTTTTAAATCCTATATAATGTTGTAAACCAATGTTACCTCAAATAAAAAACAACTGCATACCATACTGTGATGAACATATGCCATTCATCCAAACCCACAGAATATATAACACCAAAGTGCACCCTAATATAAGCTATGGACTTCAGCATTGATGTGTCAATTATAACAAATGTACCACTTAGGAAGGGGATGTTAATAATGGGGGAGGCTGTGTCTATGTGTGGAGGGGATGGATGGGAAATTTCTGTATCTTTCATTGAATTTTGTTGTGAGCCAAAAACTGATGTAAAAATTAAAATCTTAATTAAACAAACACAACCAGCATTTATACAGTGCTTACAAAGAGCCAAGTAACTCACTAAGAGCTTTATTTGAGTTCATAATAGAAACAGCACCCTGTTTGATCCCTATTTGGGATATTTATATTGTAGAGGGAGATTTGGGCCTTAGAAACACGGAATACTTTGTACAAGGTCACAGTGTTGGTGAACCGTTAAGCTGAATGCAAGTCCAGGGCTGCCTGTTTCTCCAGATCCAGATTCCCTAGCGCTCTGCCATCCTTGGGGTTCTTGTGATAGCCCAGTGAGTAACAGAGTGTTGATAAATGAATAAGGCCTGTGTAAACGCTAGTTAACATAATTTGCAGCAGAGACAAATGTCCAGGATTCCTGGCACAGAACCGGCTGTGAGTCTGGTATAGACAGAGTGTCTACACCACACCTGCATAGACCTGACCGCTATGCTGGGAGGCGCAGAATTACAGGATTCTGCCTGTTCTTTTGATTGGCTACTTGAAAGTGGGTGGAGAGAAACCAGATCAGCAACCACAAGGTGCATGAGGTCCTTACAACCAAGGTCTCAAAATGCTCACTGAGTCTTAGTCCATGCATTTCCATCATCTCTGCAAGCAGCACAACACACAAAATCCATCCTCTTTTGACACCTGGTGATACAGAAGTAGAAAGAGTTGAAATCATTTTCGTAAGGTCACAGACTTCATCATTGTTGAGAGCAAGGACTAGGAGCTTAAACATCTCTTTACTCTAAATTCAGAATTTTATCTAGCAGCTGCGTCTGCCTAAAAAGCTGGTGTTTCAGTTCTTTTATGCTAAGTTCCATTTCAGCATTTCTTCTGATGTATGGCCCAAATTCTGCTTCAGTGGGTCTTGCTCAAAACTCATTTCTTTGGTGAACCATCCTCTAATCTCATATGACCACAGGCTCTCCTTGGACCAAAGCTCCCGGACATGGCCTTTGAAAAATGACATCATAATCCTAAAAAGAAATGAAGGAAATTGAAACCAATCTTTGCGACACACTATTTTTATTTGGTTGCTTGTGCTATTTAGATGAAGAGGGTAGTGGATAGGGACAATATCTTTCCCATGTTTTATAGCATGCTGAATAACTTCTCATAGTATAATAAATGTTTCACAGGCCAATGAAAAATTCCAAAGCACATGACCTACTGGGGATGTTGTAAAATTATTCATGGCTGACACTGATGAGAGGAGCAGAGTTTTTACCCTAAGGGTAAAGAAAAGACATTGTGACATCCAGAGGAGCCAGGAGTTATTCGTGGGAAAACCAGATGTAAAGGGAATTTCAATAAAACTTGTTTCTAGAATGAATGTTAATAAGGCATATATAAATGTAATAATAACAATGTGCTAATTTATGCTACTCTATGACAAAATCAAAAGTAGCCTCTGGTTATTTATCATATGATGCACTAATTTTTTTTTTACATCTCAAAATGTGATTCATTAAGCAGACAATTTCTGAAACTGTTATCCAAAGATACAAAATTCAGACTTTCCCAGCTCTTCCTTTGAGTCATACGATGATTTTTTTTTATTATTTTTTAAATTTTATATATTTTTTACATCTTCTTTATTTTTGCACAATGTATGCATTTTCATCTTGGTTATAGTCCCCATATAATTCCCAGCCCCCCTTGTTTTGATCCTACTCCCTCCTCTGCCCCTCCCCTGCTGTAGTGTGTCTCTGGTTTATAGTTGCTTGTTGATTTTGATTTTTACTTTACTATAATTATTCTTTTTCCTGGTCCATTATTTAGGTTTTCTAAATTCCTGCTATGAGTGAGACCATCCAGTATTTTTTTTTTTTTTCTGGCTTATTTTGCTGAGCATGATCCCTTTCAGCTCCATCCATGTTGCTGCAAATGGCATGAGTTTATCTTTGATTGCTGAGTAATATTCCATGGTGTATATGTACCACATCTTCTTGATCCAGTCATCTATTTTTGGGCATTTGGGTTGTTTCCATAGCTTAGCTATTGTAAATAGTGCTGCTATAAACTTAGGGGTTCAGGTGCCCTTTTGAATTAATATTTCTGTGTCCTTTGGGTAAATACCTAGGAATGGAATTGCTAGATCATATGGAAGCTCCATCTTTAGCAGATTGAGGAATCTCCACACAGCTTTCCATAGTGGTTGGACCAGTTTGTACTCCTACCAGCAGTGCAGGAGAGTTCCTTTTTCTCCACATGCTTGCCAACATTTGTTGTTGATGCACTAATTTTAATTTAGATCTTAAAAGAGGAAATGTCTCATTGTTGATAGAATGAGGAATCATGTGTAAGAGAGAACATACATATTTTAAATACTATATATGTAAACCATTATTCCTCATTATGGAATCATTTCTGATGTTCGAACAGGTGAATGGGCTTTGTGGAATTATTGGAAAATAAAAATGCAAAGATATTGGACAAATGAAATTTGAAACTGAAAAAAACACCATGTGACAGTTACACAGAGTGTTAGAGAAATTATTACCTGGAACAAGAGGTAGGGGAATAGATTATCTAGAATAAGAGGGAAGAGGAGAAAATACTTTAGTACCAATAATCATTTTTGAACATCTGTTTCTTTAATTTATCTGTTATAAACTCCTGATATAAATTTTCATTATAAATGAAACCATGTATAATAGAAACTATAACAGTTCAAACATAACTAGAAGAAAGTAAATACAAAGAAATTTTGGAATCAGTGAAGGAGTAGGTTCATAGAACCACAGGGAGCACAGGCTGTGAGAGGCTCAAGTCCAGGTCAGTGGTCAAGGTTGGTAGCAGCTGGGTGGGAGCAGCATTACTTGGAGTAGGGTATGTTAAGCAAGAACAAGGTAGGAGTATGGGATCTAATAGTTAACTTAATAAAAGCAGAGTTTTAGGTGCTATAATGATGGTGATAGTGATGATGATTTTTTTTTTTTAGTACAAATTAGGTAGCAAGTATGTATTTTACATGCATTTACATGTATCAAAGCATTTTATCTTTATGTGAACATTATGATAGATGAAAGTAACTATAAGATGCTATATAGGGGCCTCCCTGGTGGTGCAAGGGGTTAAGATGCAACCTATGAAGCTATCCGCAGACTTTGCAGCACGAGTTGGAACCCCAGCCAGGGAGCAACACATATGGTGCAGCAGACCTCTCCTGGCTTGCCCGCTGCTCCCCTCAGCGGTGTACTTTGGTCAATCTGCCTGTTCTGTTCCCCACTCTGTCTCCGATGAATCCTCTCACACCACCCCCCACACCTCTGGCCTGTACCCCAGTTCTTATATGCATTAATACATCTTTTTTAAAAAAGATGCTATATAATCACACAGAGGCATATACAGCCCAGTCTAGGAGGATTATTTCCGGTTATCAGGAGAAGGTGAATGTCCTAGATGAAAGAGGAGGTGAGATAAAGTATGAGAGGGGAAGGCAGTAGACAGAGAAGTACTTTCAAGGGCACATCAGTATGGTAGAAGGATGCAGCTGATTCCTTCTCCTCCAGACTCCAGTCCTACTCATCGGGGTTATGAATGACATAATCCTTGGCAAGAGAGTCATCCTATACATAATCATAAAATTTAAGTTTCCCTTCCACAATCTGGTTTTATTATTTGTGGTAAACATTTTTCTTGTTCTTGTTCTTGTCACCAATATATCTGGTCCTCTTCCATTCACATAGAAGATTAAATTTCCCTTACCCTCAAAACATAGTCATGGCATTTGCTTCCACCAATGACATGTGAGCAGAAGTAAACTGGATGAAGGCACATAAACAGTGTGCTTTCTCCATCCTGCTCTCTGTTCTATGGACCCAGGAGGTCATGTGTTCCAGACTTGAGGGTAGAAATTCTGTCGGCCATTCATCGGTGGCTCGCTTCACAGGTGCCCTTGCTAGTCAGTGTCTGAGAGATACTGCTGAGAGTTACCTTGACCTAACAGCAAATTTTGAGTGAGAAATAAATTTCTGTTCAAAGTGATAAAATTTTGGAGAGTAGAGTTTATAATTGCAACGTAACTGTCTATTCTGTTTGCATTATTTCAGTTTAAAACCTCACTAGTTTTAGATTTGCATATTATTTTTGTATCCTTGGCTCACTCTTACCATAAAGTATTGTCTATGGGCTTTTAATGGCATTTACATTTCTGTTGGAATGAAATGACTTTTGAAAATAACACACTATTATTTACAAATCTTGTGGTGAATTTCAGATGAGAGTTTGAGTTAGAATATAAGAAATGTGTCTATTAAATCTTATGTGGGTAATATTCTGCAAGACATACTCAATATTATATTACCTTAAATGCTTTGATTTTTTTCTTTTTAGTGGCGTAATACATTCTAAAGTTTTCCTACAGTCACTAATCAAAATGAACTTAATTTTCAAGTAACATGACATTCCTATATTTATTGGGAATAAGCTTCTCAAAAATTATGGTTGTGGGTTAAATCCATATATACTTCTGAAACTATTTTTCTTTTTGAAGGGAGTATTTCCACTACATTGCTAGACCTCACAGCTTGCATTAATTAAAATATGCATTAATACACTTCACTGAAGTTGGAATTTCAATGTTAAACATTTTTGGATGGTATGAGAAGGTGGACTAAAAATTGCAAATTTGGACCAGTTTATTGCTTAGAATTCTATTGCCATTTTTGTTGCTAAAAGTAATTCAAAAGTAAAGTAAAAGCACTTTTATATAAAGTCAGATGGAACTATGTCATCAACAGACTGAATAATTCTGAAAGACTGAATGAAACTAAGGCAAAAATTTCCAATGAAATTCTTTTTACTATTGAATTTACAAAGGATAAGGAAATAGAATCTTTCCTGGGATGTTTTTATTTGGAGAGAGAGACAGAGAGACAGAGAGAGACAGAGAGAGAGGAGATATTAAGAATTTTCCCACAGAAAAGCTCCCTTATGACCAAAGAAAAAATACTGGTGATTTCATAATCTCTCTCTCTCTCTCTCTCTCTCTCTCTCTCTCTCTCTCTCTCTCTCTCTCTCTCCACATGCTATGTGATTAAACACAATGCTATGCTCTGCAGAAAGCTGTGGAAGCAAATGTTGACTTGACATCAATGGTACACTGATAGTAACTCATATTCATGATGGCTGAAAGAATAAATTTTGTTTTGATTTTGTCTATACTTTCTTCTTCTAGATCCTGTTACTTTTCTGTACTTCCTACTTTTCCCTGTTACTCTCTCAACCCCTTTCCCTCCTATTCCTCCCCTTACTTCTCTCCCCTGATAAGCTCTGCCTATATTCACGTTTGTGCTCTTTCTACCTCCTACCTTCTTGGGGGAAATAGGATGAGGCTTTTTTTTCACACTTCCCTTTGCAGAAGAAGCATACTTTCTCATCATCATTCCTAGCCCTTTGGCTTAGGATCTTTGGGGGGACATGTGATATTTTCCTAACAATTCTCATGCAGATTACATCATCCCATTACTTCACGAAGTCAGGCTCTGACCCAAGAGATAAAGAAAAAGGGGCATGAAAAGATCTACCAGTCTGGCAAGACCAGACAATTTTATGTAATGTATAGCTTGCTGCTATATACTAAGGTCTAAATTATATGGTAAAACAACTATAGATTAAAAACCATGCCTTAGAGACACTATGTACAAAATGAAGTGAGGAGTGACATACTTGAGAAAAGAATTATGCCATTTCCAGAAAAATTAAATCCTAAACCTCAAGATTAAGACTGTCCCATGTGTTCATCTTGAGTGTACTTGTTTTTCTTTCGGTCAGTTTTCCTGTTCTCAGTATCATCTGAGCGGTCACCGTTTGCAGGTAGTTTGCTAGCAGAGCCATTGTCAAAGTCAAGTGCAGAGACCGGATTGCCAAAGATGGGGATGATGGGTGGTCTCCCAAATTCTCCTCTAGTGTTCTTTCTAGTATATAATGTGGTTGTTACTGGTTTGGAACATAAGCAAAAGCTTTAGGTTTCCCCACAGATATGAGCGTGCACACGCGTGCACACACACACAGAGACAGCAATCTTTTATATACACATCTACATATTTCTTCATGGTATATATAAACTTATCTTTCTGATTCTTACACACACACACACACACACACACATTTCTGTTACCAGACCTTTCTATAGAAGGACATGAAGTCAGGAAGGACAGAGATAGGTGGTCCAGGATTATATTGAGGAAAATAGGTGGATAAAAAACTTGACTTGGACAGAAATTTTCTCTTTTTGTGCTGGTAGAAAGAGGTCTAAAGAGGACTATGTGATTGTTATTTTTTGTATTTCTTTTAAAAAATATTTATTTATTCATACAAGAACTGGGGTACAGGCCAGAGTTGCAGGGGGTGAGAGGATTCACCAAAGACAGAGTGGGGAGCAGAACAGGAAGACTGAGTGAAATACACTGCTGAGGGGAGCAGCGGGCAAGTCAAGAGAGGTCTGCTGCGCCATATGGATTGCTCCCTGGCAGGCTGGGGATCGAACTCATGCTGCAGTGGCTGCAGATAGCGTCATAGGTTGCATCTTAACCCCTTGCAACATCAGGGAGGCCTGACTATGTGATTATTGACAACATTTTTTATTACAAAACATGAACTTATTTACCTATTTTTAAAATCATAGGTACCTTAACTTATTTTTAACAACCTTTTTATTACAAAAGTAACACATGCTTTAGGAAAAAGTATAAATAAGCACATCTAAAACTTATATCAGGATTAGATTTGAACTAAAGGATCAGTATCATGCATTAAGAATAGCTACCCTGGGGAGGGATTGCTAGTATAGTAATTTCAATTTTATGGATCCTCCGGAGAGAACCAGGTAGTTGCTTTAAAAAATGCTGTTGAATTAGACCTGTGTAGGAGACAGCTTGAAAGTACTTGAAAAAGAAGGAAAAACAGAAAGGCCTGTGAACTATGAATAGGGTACTCTGATCATGTGCCAAGCCCTTTAAGAGGAAGTTTCCCTCTTCCCTGTGTGTTCTACTCTTGTTGATTAAGCAATCAAACTGGCATCAGACAGATTAGTAAAAGAACAAATTCAATTACATATGTATGGGAAATCTGCATGGATGTGTGTGAATTCCAAGCTAACAGGGCAAAATGGGGATATCTGTTCTGAGCTAAGGAATAGGATAGGGTCTTAGGGCTTCAGGGAGAGGGCAGGGAATGCACATGATGAGGACAGGGTGATTCACAAGATGAGGATCAGATGTTTATCCTGACATATATAGAGATTTCTCTAATAAAAAATGTTATTCCTGATTTAAAAAACATAATTCTAGGGCCTCCCCGGTGGCGCAGCGTTTGAGCGCTGGGTTGCGAAGCTGCCCGCAGCCTCTGCATTGCCGGTTCGATCCCCGGCTGCTCCCCGGCCACCAGAGGAGGGTCCCGCATGGCGCGCAGACCTCTCCTGCCGCCCGCTGCTCCCCTCAGCAGTGTACTTCAGTCCTTCTGCCTGCTCTGCTCCCCGCTCTGGCTCTGGTGAATTCTCTCACCCTCCCGCGCTTCTGACTGTACCCAGTGCTTGTATAAATAAATAAATAAATAAATCTTTAAAAAAAAATAAAAAAAAACACATAATTCTGGGTATATCCCCACTTTTCATTCTTTTATGTAGCTAAGAAGTAATAAAATGTTCTGAGGCTGCAGGACCTCAATTGGTCTCAGATCAAAATAATCCACATGCCAAAGTGATATGTATTAGGGAGCCCTGTTCTGGTTATCTTGGGGGTGGGGGTGGGGTGGGAGGTATTATCCTGCAGTTGCAAACTGGAAATTTGGAACTAGTACAGAGCACAATCTGGGTATGTGCAACCACATATAGCTCCACTGGCAACCAGTAAACTAGCAAAACTAGTAGACACTTAAAATGTTCAGTCTTCTTGTTTTGATAACTTTATAATGGCAAGAAAGGAAAAATATGCATAAAATGCCTGAAAGTCAGCAAAGTATCCAAGATGACTAAATTTAATTATTGTTATGTGTATTTGTGCATTTTATTGATGGGTCAATATTGTTTAAATAGGTAATACAAGAGTATATAATTCATAAATTACTATATATTTATGTCAAACTTTTGTGATTTCATTTCAGCAAAATCATTAGTTATATTATTGTCATCAAGGTTTTCATATAGTTGGTATTCTTTTTTTAAAATATTTATTTATTTATTTATACAAGCACTGGGTACAGTCAGAAGCGTGGGAAGGTGAGAGAATTCACCAGAGCTACAGCGGGGAACAGTACAGGCAGACTGATGAAATACACTGCTGAGGGGAGCAGTGGGTGGCAGGAGAGGTCTGCGCACCATGTGGGACACTCACCGGCAGGCGGGGATCGAACCGGCGCTGCAGAGGCTGTGGGCAGCTTCGCAGCCCAGCGCTCAACCGCTGCTCCACCAGGGGAGGCCCATATAGTTGGTATTCTATTGATAACAAAGATAAATTATTCAACCTTTGTAAATGCGTTGTGCTTCCTATGTAGTTTTTTTTTATTATTAATTTCAACTTGGAAATACTTCTCTGAGACAAAAGAAAATGGAATTATCAATAAAAATATTAAGACCATAATTTTTTTCTCATTTTGGGGAACTGATAATTAGAAAACAATAATTTATGTTAGATCATTGCAATATTTGAAAGTGATTATATAATTTGTGTTTATTTCCTATTTTTTTTAATCTATTGAAGGCATTTGTATGTCGTTAGGGGCAAAACTTAGAGTTGGGTGTTAAAAAAATTCATCGGCAGTCCATACTACCACCAAATTCCTAAACCTTTTGATAAATTCCTGATCTTAATTCAAGAGCTTTAAAGTTTTATTTAAATTACAAAATCTGTGGTTCCTAAAAATATACATTAGGCCACAGTGCTAAATTTACTTCTTTACCTGGGGACTAGAGTTACTATTGACTGTGGTTTTTCGGGTCATTACATACATTATTTCATTCAACTCTGACAACAAACTTTTGAAATAGAAATGACAATTCTCACTTGTAGAGGAAAAAATTGAAACTCAGAAGAGTAATCTATTGCAAGTCACAGATAAGTGGCAGGTCAATGAACGGAGTGTGTGCACTGCCTGTGCTCTTTCAGAATTTGTACATATCTGCCTCTCAAATGCAGACACTTCTGATGTGAAAAAAAAAATGTGTCTAGTATGTATATACCCGTGGTTCTCCAGCCAGAATCCACCTCCAAGATTCTCTAGGGTAGGGAAAGACACTGCTCTTAATGGTCCCTAACTTGACAGGGACGCGTATTAAGTTCTCTCGAAGATGCTCTTCTCTTCCTTTCCACACTGGAAGCAGGACTGGGCAGGCCCCTGTTCTATAGTAGGCTTGAAGCTTGAAGTAGGAGGTAGAGCTCTCAGTTTGCATTCAATCAGATGGCTCCAATTTCTGTGAGCATTTACAAGAAGGTTGTATTGCCCCAGCACTCTCTCTTCCTACAAATTCCTTCGAAGATCTTCCTCTAATTAATTTACAGTCTTTGCTTTCAAAAGTGCTTGAAAGTTATAGTCATGGAATCCTTCTTAGTCCTCGGGGGAGATGTCACTCACATACAGAAAATGTGATGTGGCAGGGGCCTCCCTGGTGATGCAGGGGTGGATTAAACCCTCAGCAATATGAAGTTATCACCAGCCACTGCGATCTGAGTTTGATCCCCTGCCAGGGAACTAACACACGGGGTGCAGCAGACCTGTCCTGTCTTGCCTGCTGCTCCCCTCAGCAGTGTATTTCAGTAGATCTGCCTGTTCTGCTTTCCACTCTGTCTCTGGTGAATCCTCTCTTCCCCCCAGCCCCGCACCTCTGGCCTACACCCCAGTTCTTGTATGCATAAATAAAATAAAAAATAAATATTAAAAATGTGATGTGGCAGACATGAAGAAGTGCTTCTCATCTCCTACACACTTGATCGACAGCCCCAACCGCAGTGCCCTGACTCTGTCTCTGTGCTTGTGTGAAAGCCCAGTTTTCAAGGGGCCGCTCCCTTGAAAGGGAGTGTGGTGGGTTCTAAGACATGTCTGTTTCTACCATGTGAAGAACTTTTCTGAAGGATGGATTTTTGGCCCCAGGACTTCCCATTGGCCTTTTCCAAACCTTAAAGTCTTGCTGCAGGTTGAGAATCTTCCTACCCACTCTTCCCTTCTCTCTTCTCCTTTACTTTGTAGATCTAAATTGCATCCCCAAAGTTCTTCCCCTCCCCAGAAACCTCTCCTTTTCCCTAATATACATTTCCCATAATATATTTCTTTCACCTGTCTTGGTGTTTGCTGCTCAGAGACACTAAATTACTATATATTGGCATTTAATACCCACTGTCTTTACTTTTGGGACTTAGTCAACAATATAATTTGACGCAAGAAGAAAAGTTGCATTTAGCATTCTGGTTCATAAGTATTCAAATTTTGGAATACTTCACTTAATGCCAGATATCTTATACCAAACATTTTTGGGGAAGGGAGCAGACCTGAATCAACAGAACATTTGAAGAAAAAGCACTTTCGTCTAGGGTCCTGGGAAAATTTTCCCTTGTTTCTAGTTGAGTTTACTTGTATAAATGGAAATCTGACCATAAAAGAAACAGGACAGTAATAGAAGAGGACTGACTCGGGACTCTGCGGTCAGTTATGTGGCTCCTGAATTTCTTTCTTTCTATTACTGATGATGGTCTTGAAAACAGCCTTCATTTCCCTGTTTTCTTCTTTCTTCATCTGAAAAAATGTAAAAGTGTTTCATTAAACCCAAGAGAAAAGTATTATCACACCCATTTTGTGGATGGTAAAACTAAGACTGAAAGAGAAAATTTAACTTGTTCATGTTAACCTTGCTAGGAAACAACAGAATCAAGATTTTGATAGAAGGGTCTGTGGCTACAGTCTTGTCTTCTTTTTTTTTTCTCCATCTATTTAAAACTACATCTAGAAATCTTTAAGGTGGTATTATTGTATTATTGATTAAATTTATGAATCTATATACTGGAAATTAAAAGACAATACTGTCTATATCCAAATTTTAACTGTACATGGATTTTGTCCTAGTCCTTATTGGCCAATTTTGGTTTATTTTTTTATTGGCTGCTTTACTGAGCCTCTTCAAATGTATTTGCTTTGCAGAGCTGCAGTGGATTAATCCTGAATAAGTAATTTGGATATGTTTTTATTCATTTCCATGGGAACCATCTATTTGGATTTTCATATATCAAGATCATAGAGATTTGTCCCAGTCCAATTGCAATCTTAGTTACAGCAGTGTCGGCTTACATATTAAGGGCATAGTTTTGCTCTGATGACCCTTCAGAAATCTGTAATTGGTGTGGAACACTGACGCTAACAGAATGTGTCTTACGAGGTCCTGTGAGTTAGGCTTCTGCAGATTAGTGAAATCTTTCTTGATGGAACAAGCCCTTTAGAATTTATTAATACTATCTGCCTCTCCCATTAACTACTCACTTCTCACACAACCCATTTGGTTTGCCTTTGCTGGCATTTTAAAGAGTCAGATCTGCATCTGAGAGTCAAATTGAATTCTGACATATATAGAAAATAACTGGTATATCGAGTCTAATAGATACTAGGCATATTCCTTGATTTTTTACCTCCCAAACAAAACTTTATTATTTTTTAAAAGAATTTCGAGATAAGCATACTTCCTTTATGTATTTCCTTTATACAGAAAAAGTCTCTATATTTTGTTCTCAGAATATGTAGCCTGCCTACAATAATACTTTACCTTCTGCTTCCCCACTCCAGATTTAGGACATTGTTGCCTATTATATTTCTTTTCTTCTAAACTATGCTTAGTATGTTTGTGTCAGGGTAGATGCTGGGGACATGCAGTACAGACATATGGAGACTATGAGCCATGTTTAAACAAACAATATTATGGAAGGCGGCCTAACCATCAAAGAACCATGTAAGGAATTGGGCCACAGATACAAATCCTAGGATATGTCTAAGATTGTCTATGATTGCCTAAGATTGTCTATTTGTCTGTCTGTGTCTGTCTACCTACTCTATTTACCTATTTATTTGTGATCTATTTTTATGGTTCCTTTTTTTCTTTAATGTCAAATAATTTTTTTTGTACAAAATCAATTCCTAAAATATTGATTAGTGATAACTAGCCTATAATGTGTGAAACAGTATGCGTACTATACAATATGTCACCAATTTAGAGGCTCTAGGGTTCTGATGCAGCAAGAAGTCATGCACATTTTGATGATTTGTTTATTCTGCTTTCCTGCGCAACCTAATGGTATTATTGCTACGTTGTCTTTCTTTTGGTATATTCTTTTATTTAAATTTTATCTTCTGTAAGTGCCATATAATGAGCTTTAAAAACAAATCTGATAATCTTATTCTTTCACTTGGTCCATTTTATTTAGTCCATTTATCTGTAATGAAATTAATGATGTATTTGGTTTTATTTTTCCCATCTTACCATTTGCTTTTAATTTGGTCTCTTATATTCTGTTTTCTCCTTTCTTGCTTTTTTTGGGATTAATTAAATATTTTCATTATTTCTTTTTTCTCCTATTCATTTGTTAATTTTATTACTTTTTAATTTTTTATGGTTATTATTAAGTGTTCATTCATTTAAAAATACATTATTGTGATTTAAGCAACACTGGTTTACAGCACAGTATATGATTCGGAGGAAAAGGACCACATCTCTTCAGATGCATGTTACTGCACCACACCAGGGCATCCACCATAGTCCTAAATGGTCATTTCAAATTTATTTTGTTATTTTAATGGTTAGACTAGAGATTATATCTCCTCCAATTACCACAAATTATTACTTTGACCTCATCTTTAGTATTGCTATAAATTTAGAACATTTGAACTCTACCACTCCTTCCTGCCTTTTGAATTATTCTTTTTATTCACATTTAGCTATACATTTCAAATTTCACAAGAATTTTCAGTTTTTATGGTCAATATTTATGTATAGTTACCTACAAATTTATCCTTTCCTGTTTTTCATTCCTTCTTTTTTCCCCCATAACCATTTGTGATCATTTTTTTATGTCTCAAAATCTTGCCTTGGTATTTCCTTTAGAATGGATACCCCACATTGCCTTTTGTTCATGTTAAAATTCGAGAGAATATTTTTGTGGGAAATGGAATTCTGAGTTGCCTTTTATTTTCTTTCAGTGCTTAAAAACGTTATAATGTCCTTTGGCTGCCATCATTTCTGTTGATAACTAAGTTGAAAGTATCCTTTGGAAATAATATGACTTTTTCCTCCAGTTATTTTTCAGATTCCTTGTCTTTGGTTTTCAGTATGATGTATTTATTATGTGATTGTCTTTATTCTGACTGGAGTTTATTGTACTTCTTGAATCTGTGGGTTGATAGATTTTTTTCAACCCTTTACAGGCCACCCTCCTTAGACTACTGCTTTCCTATCACCTCTTCCCTTCCTTTCTGTAACCATAATGACCATATATTAGACACTGTGAACATGTCTTGAGACTCTTTCTTTCTTTTTTATTTTTTTGTGTGAAACGAAGTTGTTTTTCTTTTTTTTTTTTCAATTTTCTTATAGTGTTGTTCATTTTTGTGCAATATTTGATTTCTTCCCTCAGGTGTATCCGCATAAATCTCCCATCATTATCTCACCCATGAACCATCACCATAGTCCTTTGTGCTCTTCCTTCACTGCTTTGACCCCCTCCCGCCTCCCTTCCCTCCTGTATGTCTCCAGTCTCTAATTTGCCTGCTAGATTTTTTTTTCTTTGACTCTTTGTTCGGTTTCCCTATATTCCCCCTATAAGTGAAAACATCTGATATCAAAAATCTTTCATTTTAACATAGTCTTTTTAATTTTTCTCTCTGTGCTTCCTTTTGGGTATATTCTGTTAATCTCTCTTCTAATTTCCCAATCCTGTGTGTATAGCTGTGTATAATATGCTGTTGACGCCATTCTAAGTTCTTAGTTTAAGATACTGCATTTTTTTTAAGTTTTAGAATAGCCATTTGATTCTTTTAAAAAAATACACATTCTACCTCTTTGATGAAATTCTCCATAATTTCACTTATTTTGTCTAGTTTTTCTGCACTTTGTTTAACATATTGATGACATTGCTTGTTAACTCAAAAAACTTGATCAGCAAGAGGTCTATTTCTAGTCTTTGTTTTATTATTTTGATTATAGATCATATGCTTATGCATTCTTTTTGTCGAATAATTTTTGACAAAATGCACTGTTTTGTGGCTACATATAATTTTATCTTTCTTTAGAGAAGGTTCCTTCCTTTAGTTTATGAAGATAGAATGAGGTGGGGATTATCCCAATTCAATCAGGGACTAAGCTCGACTGGGGCTCATTTCATCATTTTTTTTTTTTAAAGATTTATTTATTTATTTATTTATACAAGCACTGGGTACAGTCAGAAGCACGGGAGATGAGAGAATTCACCAGAGCCAGAGCGGGGAGCAGAGCAGGCAGAAGGACTGAAGTACACTGCTGAGGGGAGCGGGGGCGGCAGGAGAGGTCTGCGCGCCATGCAGGACCCTCCTCTGGTGGCTGGGGAGCAGCCAGGGATCAAACCGGTGCCACAGAGGCCGTGGGCAGCTTTGCAACCCAGCGCTCAACCGCTGCGCCACTGGGGAGGCCCTCATTTCATCATTTTTGTTTAACTTTGGTCTATCCCTAATCCTAGGGCAGACCCTCCCATGTTTTCATTTATTTTTTTAAAGATTTATTTATTTATGCATATAAGAACTAGTGTGCAGACCAGATGTATGGGGGTTGAGAGGATTCACCAGCGACAGAGTGGGGAACAGAATAGGCAGATAGACTGAAATACACTGCTGAGGGGAGCAGCTGAGGGGAGTCAGGAGAGGTCTGCTGCGCCATGTGGGTATCTCCCTGGCTGGGGTTTGAACTCGTGCTGCAGAGGCTGCGGATAGCTTCATAGGTTGTGTCTTAAACCCTTGTGTCAACAGGGAGGCCCCTTGTCATGTTTTTAGATTAAAGTATGGTCTTTTTCTCCTCAGCTCCAAAATCTGAAGAAGATTCAGCTCTTTCCTTTAGCCATTTTCAGCTTAATATTTACTCTTCTAATTCATTCAACAACTTGTATTTGAAAAATTTCCCTTCACCTGTCAAGTCTTTAATTGCCAGGAGATTAAGTTCCCAGGAGATTATTGGAAATCTTTTCTAGAATTCCAACAATTTCCTTTCAGGTAAAATTGGTTATGTATTTAGGTTTTTACTTTGTTACCCCAAGTCTTTTCAATAGCTAAACATTTGTGGTTTCTCTTTCCCACAGCATAGGTCTTCTTCCTGGGCCAAAGTTGATCAACTTGTGGCCAGCTCTCAAAAAATGCCCTCAGAGAAAAAAATTATTGGCCATCATTAGCTCATCTCTGAACAATGTTTCCCATTTTGGACTTTAATTCATTTAGTCATAATTGCCCTTATAGCTTTCTAAAACCTTAAAAAATATTTAAAAACAACTTACCTTTTACTAGTTTTCTCAATTGATGCCTTAGCTTGCTGTGGATTAGTTCATTTTATCTGAACATGAGAAGTCCTTTGCCTTACACTTATTCATTTTCTTCATCAATTATATCACCATTCAATACTCTAATCTGGAGAAAACTATGATATTATTTATCTAGCAGTTTTCCATAAGAAACTGGCATAGGTGTTATGTACTGCATTTTCTTTCTTTTTCTTTCTTTTTTTAAAAGATTTTTTATGTATTTATACAAGAACTGGGGTACAGTCAGAGGCTCAGGAGGGTGAGAGAATTCACCAGAGACAGAGTGGGGAGCAGAACAGGCAGACGGAGGTGCAGCAGGAGAGGTCTGCTGAGCCATGTGGGATTCTCACCCACTGGGATCAAACCCACGCTGCAGAGGCTGTGGACAGCTTCATAGCGTGGCGCTCAACCCACTGTGCCACCGGGGAGATCCTGTACTGCATTTTCAAGGATTAATTTATAAACATTAACTAAAGGCAAAATTTTCTTTCTGCCCATTCTTCTGAATTAACTTCTGTATTGACTTCATAAACTCCTTCTGCCTCTCTTTTCCTGATTCCCCTAAATGGACATAAACACTTCTTTTCTGAACTCCCACATCACCTTATTTATGTGTCTTTATTGCACACATACTTTCCATTAAAATTATTTACCTATATAGTTCACAAAGCATGTCATAAAGCTTTGTCCACGGTGGAACTATTAAATGAAAAACTGACAGCACATTATTGGGGATACTCTCTGGGATGACGAGATTCATTCTTACCATTTATGAAGAGATTCACCTAAGAGTCACTTAAGAATTCACATATCGTATTTGTGAGTATTTTCTGGTCTGGTGGTCAGAGCTACACTAGTACTATTCTGTTTGTTTACTGGCCAAGATTTTCATAGTAGGTAGGTTTTCATACAACTGAACAGTGGTTTTTGCACTCAAATTCTGACTTTAACAGATTAATGAAAGCATGGTTAAAATGTCAAAGGCATCTCACATACACAAAGGCTCTGTTATATTGGTAGCAGTCAGAATTGTCTTTGAGAATATCCATATACAACTTATATTTTCAAGACTAGAGCATAACATTTCTAAATCAGAAATGGCTGTGCTACTCCAGGGATTCTAATACCTCTAAAATCAAACATTATCAATTCTACACCAAGAAAAAGGATTAGTTAAAACAAGTCGTAAATAGATAATAAAACACAGCAATATAGGAAGATAAGCGATTGGTACTATGTGACCAGTATAGATAGTAAAGAGTCTTAAGAATTAGAGGAGATGATGACCATCCTAGGGATGGTCTAGCCAGATTCTTGAATTATATTTTCTCATCAGACACATAGCCTCAGGGGTTTGGGGCTTTAAAGTTTTTCTTTTCCTTTCTTTCTTGTGAGCTGGATTAACATGGCCAATCATGTTGGAAAAGAAATGAATAAATTCAATATGGCATACCATCCCAGCTGGTTTTAATAGTCTGAATTGCTTTAAAGAAAGACTTGTAAGACAAGTAAGGAACTTCCTGCCAAACTATATGAATGCCAACTGGCCTGAAGTGAGATCTTGGTGGCCTAAGTCCATTCACAAGAAAAGTACATTTTACCACAACTATCCTGGAAAAGCCTGGAGGTGGGGGGAGTTGCAGCATTTCTCATCAGAAATGTTAAATGAGGAAAAGGACCAGGGACAAACTGAATGAGCAATATCTCTGGAGAGCAAGAGCTTTTATGTATTTCAAAATGTTTGTTATGATGAAACAATATTAATATTTGGATAGAACATGAACTGTGGAGTGAAATTGGTAGGAGGGAATCAGAAGGAACACATAAGAATTCTGTTTGAAGACTGTATGCAACATCAGAACATAAATCAATTTACCAATGCTTGAATGTTCATTCAGCATACTATGAAATTATTAAAAATTACTATAAAGACCACCTAGTCATATGGAAACATGCTTTGAAATGCTAAAAACTTGAGATGTCAAGATACAAATTCAGTTGTATGAATGCAAAAATGGAAATGAAAAAGACTGGGAAGAATTTCGTCCCAAAAGATAAAGATTATAGTGTTGTTTGGTAGACTAAAGGTAGTTTTCTCCCCCGCCTACTTTCCAAAATTTCCATTGTTTGATTATATAATAATTAAAAAAATAGTATGGTTTTTCAATGGGTATTTCATGGTTTTATAATTTTTTCAGAGACATATTGCATATTATAACTACCCTCAAGGAAACTTGAATTGATTAAGTGGGTAACACATAAAATCTTACAAATAGTATCAAGCAAATAAAGCAAAAGAGACCTAGGAAGTCGGATGAAGTTGAAAAATACAACATAAGACTGCTGTGATCATGGAGACTTAATGAAGTCAGTGGACTTTGAACGGGACCTTGAAGGACAGGATTTTAATAGATAGTGTTGAACATGAAATGGCATTCTCTGTGGAGAAAACGCACAAGCAAAAGGGCAAAGATGGAAAAGCATAACTGTGTTTGTGGTAAAGCAAGGATTCATATTGCTCAATGAGCAGAGTAGTAAATAAAAATGACTTCAAAGTGAGGCTGAGGCTATATTTTAAAGTATCTTCTATGCCTGGCTATTCGTTGGACTTAGTCATTGTATCCTGAGCGAATGCGCATTTCACTTCAGAGTTTGCCAGGTACAGGGTTTCACATTCTTAATATGATTTTCATAATGCTGTTTCAAAGAAGAGATTATCACACCCTTTACAGATGACAAAAGTAAAGTTGGAGAAAAATGACCTTTTAAGGTCGTAGAGCAAATTCTATCTTTTCCTTCTGCCCATCCTTAGACTTTCTAGTGATCCATCCCCACCAACATACAGCATTTGTCACAATGTATCATAATTAATTGTTTACCTTCCCTCTGGCACATGTCATTCAATTATGGAAAAAGTAGCAAATCCACAAGGAATTCCTACATGACTGCAAATGATTAAGAAATTTCTTTGTGAGGAGGAGACTATGGTGGTTAGAGGATGGTTTTTAATTAAAACTTTAGTTTGAATCCTCATTCTGCTACCTGTCAGCATTTGTCTTTATCAAATAGTTTACCCTTCTGGTGTGTATCCTTACTTTCAACATAGGAATAATATTCACCTTCAAGGGTTGTTCAAAGGAGTAAATCAGGGAACATGCTTAAAATAACCAGTATAGGGTGGATCAAATGATCCTTCCTTTCATTGTGAGTTCAATCATCAATAACAGATTTTTGGAAGCATTAAGGCAAATTCTAACTGCAAGCACTCTAACTTGTAGGGACTTTGGATGGTTATCTAATTGCAACCATCAGCTATATGCCTCGGTTTCTCCTACTATCTCTCACAGTCCCAATTTCTTGCTAAGATTTTTAAAAAGAGAATACAATTAAATACAATTTTAGATAACTGAGATACTTAAATATGTGATTCACATATTATTTAGAAAATATAAATATACACATATTAATACATATGGTCCTTTTAATTATTTCTGCAAATATTTACTCATTAGATCTTGGATAAGTTATGCCTTATGGTAACACTCTTGCAGAGAGAAAAATCAGATTGAACTTACGATTTTTAACTCACAATATCTTTCCAGAAGCATTCTATGATTTTTAGCATTTCTCATATGGTATACCTTTGCTTATTGCCAGGACATTAAATAGATTTGTAAAATATATATGAAGAATAAAAATATTTAGGCATTTATATATTACAGACCTTCATCAATTATTGTAGGGATCTGTACGTATGTTCTATAAGTAGGAATATGAGAGACCATTGAATTAGTACATAAAGTTTTTATTATTTAAAGTTTTCCCCTTCAAGCAAGCTTCATTTACACATTCTAATACTGTACAAAATTTACATTCTCTGTGACGTATTTATTCACTTTTCACTTTCTAATAGTTTGTGTCTTTCTGAAATACAGAAAGCTTTACTTATAGTTCTCATAAATGCTTTTATTCATTTTGACTAAAAATAAAAAATAAATGAAGAACAAGTCTAAGGAAAGCAAATATCCTTGTATAAACTGTGACTTTCAGAAGAAATGGTGACAGTTGATGATAGAAGGTTCTGAAGCAGACCTTGTTCTCTTCATGATGTCAGCTGGGATTTTTCCACAAAGTACTGTAACTTTTCTTTCTTTCTATATATTCATATGATTTCAAGGAAAAAGAAATGAAAGTTGATTGCACTGGAGATATATATATATATTTATATATATATTTTTACAACGGATCCTTTGGATCTGAACATACAAATAAATACAAAAACAACAAAGATTGCACTTTACTGTAGAAACATCATTGGATTCCAGTACACCCATCCATCGCGACATGCTCCACAGTGAAAGCTTATCACCAAGGCATTTTAATCTGTGGCTTCCCCATGTTGTTGCTTTGAATGACACATTTGTTGAGGGATTCAATAGCATTTCTGGGTGATTAAAATATATTTTAGGCTTTTATTTACTCCTAACTGGAACAACTTCAGTTAGGCTCTGAAGAGCTTAAAACAACCAAACAATTAATCGAATTCACATTCCTGCCAGTTTTTTCTTTTGAGTGGCCACACTGTGCCTATCTCATGCTCTCCTGACCTCTGTCCCTAAATTCTTCATGTTCTTGAAGACAACCAGCAATTGCTCACTTCACTGAGCTCAGGCATCTCTGGTGATAACAAACAAATATGAGTTGGGGAAAAATGGGTAAGTCACGTGTGGTTCTAGAGTCTAATTTAGAGCCTTTTCTAGGGAGGAAGAGGGGAATGTATTTTGTTAGGAGCTATAATTTGCTCCTATGACTCTCTTAGATTTTATGTTTTAGGTACAGAGAGACAACCGGGATTGAAGATAAAAGAAACTGTTCTTTTTTTTGTCCCTGAATTTCTGAATGCATGCTCCTAGTTTTCATCACGGGCTGTTTGGGTCACAAGTGTTGTCCAACAGAATTTCTTCAATGCTGTATGACAAGCTTTGCCAGTTCTATGTTTTGAAGCAAATAACTCGTGTATTCACTTCTTATATAATGTCAAAAAATGAGAAAACAAGAGTCTCCAAGAAGTGAAGAGTGACATAGTGTATTTTGTTTTCCTCTTTCAGAGAAAGTTGAGAACAAAGAAATTATGAATCTCATTAGCCTAGAATCTACAGGACAGAAAGCAATTGCTACAAAAGCCAACATCTTTCTCTTCTCTGACTCCATGAGGTGATGTTAAGGGTAGGTCTACAAAATGCAGTTTTATAGTAACAAAAATTCTCCTCTTTAATCTTACATGGTTTTCTATAACTGTGTTGCCTATGGAGTCTGTGAAGTAGCCACAGATTAGGAATATAGGATCAAGTGGCAATTTCTGTAATGCAGTGTAAGTATCTTGGTGGGTCAGATTCTAAATCATTCATGAACACAATATCCCTGAAACTTCAACATAGATCACATGCAGGTAGACTACAATGCACAATACTGATCTGAGGTCTCTCTGGGGGCACTCTTTTGTATTTTATCTTTCTCCTTTTGAAAGTTAAGATCCATATGAGGAGTTTTGTAAAGCTGGGACAAGTTAAAACCAGTCTGAAATGGAAGAGTCTGTCACCACAGGAAGTTTGGTGTGATCCGAGTTACATACATAGCATCTGTTCAAGAACAGGTCTTTTTCTTTCAGAGTTAATTGTAAATCATCAGAAACCAAGGGTGGGTTTCGGCAGTCGTACCACTAGAATGCATTGTTCCTATTATAATAGTGATGTCACCTGTTACTGCTTCCTAGAATGTGATATTGTTCATTCCAGGGTTTCCTGGTGTTATTTGTTGTAAGGTACACAGGCGGGCAGGATGACCGTGGCACAGGCTGGGCCTGCCAGTGGTTCTGCTACATCTCCTTCGAGTTCTGTCCAGGTGCCTTTTTCTGGACAATAGCATATTGTAGATGACTTGTAGGCCCCCTGTAATGGCAGAGCAGGGAGCATTTAGGGAAGGATGCTTAGAAAAGTGCACTGATAATCTTAATTATCACATTTACATTGGAAAGAAAACATTCTCTGCTTCTGCTAAAAAAATGTCTAACAATGGCAGTGGATTTTAAGCTGTTTCATTTCCAAGGGGAAATTAGACATAGTCAAGATTTCAAAGTCTATTTTTGTGTGGGTGAGACTAATAATAAGATTCAAATCTCCAGGACATCCTAAAGGATCAGCAAATTCTTTAAAATAAGAAACCCAAAATTGGGAGTTACACAGATGGTTTAAGTTTAAAAAAGGAAAAAAAAATCACCTTAAATATACATACAGTTGAAGTAAATTGAATTTTCCATGATTTCTCTCTTTGTTTTTAATTTACTATTATAGAGAATCACAACTGGAATTCCAAATCAGCTTAAAACAAGCTGGAAATTGCCAACTTCTTCACATATTGATTTATTTTGAGGCACATTAAAAAAAAAACTATAATCTTGTTTTTTTTACAAATTGTAGGACTAGTGTTGTATAATGTTTCCCTTTCCAAATCAAAGCAAGTTTGTATTTTTCATAAGCATAAAACAAAACTCTCAACCAACTTAATAATCATTTTCTGAAAGTACATTCCTAGCAATTTATAACAGCAGACAAGAAATGTATGAATATCAAATATCTAGTTACATAGTAAGTACAAACTTGCTTCCATTGAGCTTAGCTAATAACTTTTTAAACCTGCCCCCAAACTTTATGTAATAACTTTGTCTGATGCAAAAGAAATGAAACCCCAAATGTAAATAACACCAACAAATATAAAAAGGGAAATATAAAGAGTCATCATTTAAAAAGTGAATTGATAGACCCTAAACCCTGTGTGTCTCCCGTTATACTGTAATTGTCCAAATAAATACTGCCACCTCCTCAGGTGTTCTTGACAAATAAACAAAAGAAAACTAACAAACAAATAAACAAAAGCCAAAAGAAATTAAAAAAATTAAAAAGTAGAACTTAATCTTTAACTTCCAGTTGATAGGAAATATGGAGACAGGATTATTTTAAGAGACACCACAAGTAAATAATTAGCCAATTTTGGAATGCTGAGTATTCCATAAGTTAATTGACTCTACTTTTGCAACAAGTCAGTGACATAGAACAAGTAGTCTGGTAAGGGTAATTTTACAGATTGCAAGACATATAGTAACCAAATACAAGTCAGATTCCTGACCTGAACATGTCAATTTGAAAAATAACTTTTTCTCAAGTCAATAAGAGAAATTTGAAAATTGATTTAGTATAAATTATTATTAATTGGGTAGGATATGATAATGATGGTATGTTTAGGTAAGTGAATAATTTTTTATATAAATGCTGAAGCATTAAGGATGTCCAGAATTTGCTTCAAATTGCCTCAGTCAAAATTTTTGAAAGGCTGGATAGGTGAAGTATGTATGCCCATGTTGATGGATGTTGAAGCTGGGTGATGCATTAATGAGAGTATACATTAATGCATCATTAATCTGTCTTTGTGTGTTTAGAAACTTTCATGATAAAGAGGGAGAAAAAGCGAGAAATAGTGTTCAATTATATAGTTGAACCAGAATTTGTGGATATTGAACAATTAACGGATATTGAACTATTATTATTTCATGCCTAGTGGTCAGAAACTTTTCAACCCTGCTACTCAAACAATTTCAACAGAACCTTTGTAAAATCACTTCTGCCTAACTTTCAGTTAAAAACACTGAATCACAAAAGCATGGAAGATAAGGGCAACAGAAACATATCATATTTTGTGATACAGTTGACAAGATAGCAAGCAACTCTACAGCAACCACAATGATTCTATTTTACATTTAGAATAGCCTCCTGCTTGTATATAAGCAGGATGCTCTTAAAAGGTACATGTGTGGGTGGTAACACATTTGGAGGGAAATAAAATGTATACACAAATGTAAAGGATAAGGATGAGGTCAATGTGAACACATACCATACTCCAGCTGTAGCCTCCCACAAGGTAAATGCTGTCATCAAGCACTGCACAGCCAGGACCACTTCGACCCTCCAAAATGGGAGTTTGGAGAATATTCCACTGGTCACCTTTTGGGTCATAACACTCCACAAGCATTACGTCAAGGTGGGAGAAACCTAAGTGACAAGAAAAAATGAAACCATAAGAGAATACACTTTTAGCTCCAAATTAAATTAAGTGCTTCTTTAAAAAAAAGTCTAGAGTCACAAAGTAGATAATAAATGTGTCTCTGAAGACACAAATCCCTAAATTTACTCATAAAAGTAGGAGACGTCAGAAATAGCAAGAAACCGATCAACTAACCAAAGAAACAAACCAAAAACCAAACCAGGTGTTTTAGATTAATTTAAAGCAAGAATGCCTGATTGGATGTCATTGGTAAAGTCTGATGGCATAGAGGTAAATGTCATTGAAAATGTCTTATGAAAATATTATTTTAAAAAGTTTGAAATAACCAAGTATTTTATAGAGTGCTGACTGTTAGTTATTTCATAAATACTTTATGTAGATGAACTCATTCAATCCCCTCAATCACCCTATGAGACATACCATTATATTCATTTTAGAGATGAGGAAACTGAGGAGCAGAGAGAGTTAATAACTGGAGTAAGTCACAGATAGTAAATAGATAGGCAGAGATTTTAACTCAGAGCTCATGTTCTTACAGACTAAACTACATTGCTTCTCTTAAAAATGTATTTGAATTTTTCAAACTATTTTAAATAATAAAAAATATTGTTCAGCATCTTTCACTTTTTTTTTTTTTTTTACTATGTTTAAGGCCACTACTTCTTAAGTAAAATAAATTTCATAGGTTTGGGAATGGAGCAATGTGCACACTACAACTCTGGCTGTGTTTCTTTCCTTTACCAATAAGATTATTGATAACTTTTAAAATATATATAGTTGGAATGATTGGGGGAAATCCTCAGTTTTAAAGTTCTAGTGGCATCAAATAGGATATGTGTACCTTTTCTGTGCCAAGGACATGTATTATATATGCTACTATCCTCACAACTACCAAGGAAAGGATAATTATTTTTTAAAAAAAATATTTATTTATGCATGTAAGAGCTGGGGTACAGGCCAGAGATACGGGGGGTGAGAGGATTCACCAGAGAGAGAGTGGGGAACAGAACAGGCAGACTGAAATTCACTGCTGAGAGGGGCAGCGAGCGAGACAGGAGAGATTAGCTTCACCATGTGGGTTACTCTCTGGCCGGCTGGGGATCGAACTCATGCTGCAGAGTCTGCGGATTGCTTCACAGTGTGCTGCTTAACCCCTTGCACCACCAGGGAGGCCCACCAAGGAAAGGATAATTATCTCTATAGACATGTGGTTAAATGTTTTGAGTAATATCACACCATTCTAAGTGCATAACTGGGAATAAATCCCAGACTTGGGCAGGCCCACATCCTTTCCTCTACACCATGAAGTCTTCCTCAATCACCCTAATTTTGATATGTGTTTGAGATTTCTCATTTAGATTCTCATTACCCAGGTCTTCTGCTCAAGTATAATCTTAAATATTAAAAGGGCCTAAAATATTTAAGCATTACTGTGCAAACGAATTTAGTAGAAATCATACTTTAGTATAGAACACTACAAAGTTAATATAAAGTATGTTGATATAAAGGAATGATTTGGTTGAAATGAAGACACACCACTGAAAGAAAAAGAATAACAAGGGAAGAGTTGAGTTGCACTGGAAAAGTAATCCTCTCCCATAAGGACAGCACTAAGTTTAGCAGCAGACATAGAGTAGGATATTGATATTTCTGATTGAATATGAATTTGGAAATATTTACAGAAAAATTATGCCTGTTCAGTCTTTATTATGTTTAGGGGTAAATATGTGCTAGGAAAAATAGAAAAAATTCTATGTCTAACCCACTGTTAAAATGGGTATATCGTTGAAAAGTAAATATACAATTGGGCCTGATATATCCTAGCCAGATGGCCTATTTCTTATTTAGTTCATTTTCAAGAATCATGGATGGTCAGAGCTAGAGATTTTAGAGTTCAATGAAACCACATTTTTCATTCTCAGATGAGGAAATTGTGGCCCAAAGTAGTTCAATAATGTTCTCAGTATCATAGGTCTCTTGCTTTCCTGTCAAGTTCAATGCTATATACATGCGTAAAAGTTATATGCATTCACAAAAACTACAAAAGGTTGTAGGGCCTCCCTGGTGACACAGGGGTTAAAGTCTCAATGCTATCAAGCTATCACCAGCCACTGTAGCATGAGTTTGCTCCCTGGCCAGGGAGCTAACCCACATGGCACAATTGACCTCTCCAGTCTGGCCTGCTGCTTCCCTCGGCACTGTATTTCAGCATATCTGCCTGCTTAGCTCCCCACTCTGTCTCTGGTGAATCTTTTCACACACACCCCCGCCCCCATCCCCGCACCTCTGGCCTACACCCTAGTTCTTGTATGCATAAATAAATAAAAAATAAAACTTAAAAAAACAACAACAAAATACTGAAAAAGGTTGTAGTCATATACACAAACAGGGAAGGAAAGGACTCAAAACATGACTCTAAATATACGTTGCTTCCAATAAGACTTTTCATTAACGAAAGAAAGTATAAAGAACTTGAAATCACAGGTGGTTTGATATTTGATTCTTAAAAGAAATTATTCAAAATGTATACATGATATTCTACTATTTTCTTTAAGAAAAATCTTAAACATTTTTATGCAGCTATTCTTAAAATTCTTAATGATTAGTACAAAAAACAATTTTTCTGGAAAAAAATCCATTACTATAACTTTGATGATAAGGAATAATTTAGTTTACCGAAGTCATTGTTACAATAAATTGTTTGTGCTTTTCAGTTATTAATGTCCTTGGTTTTTATTTTCTGTAGACATCATTATTCACTTCTTTAATGTGTGTGGTAACTTAAAAATAATCCCATCTGCAGAAGAGCCAAAATAAATGCTTGCCCCAGGGTTCGGCTAATTTACACAGGGTAGATTTTATTTGGTCAACATGTTTTTTACTTGGTTAACTATGATTATCTAATGAGAAACCCCTTTAGCAAGAAACAGGAGATGCAAAAGTTATTGTGATTTAAAAAAAAAGAAGACCTTTCAAATGATTTCCTCCAATTGCATACAAGCGATCATTCATTACAGCCAAAGTGTGGATGGCACGTTTTGTGTTCATATCTTGTTTTCTAGCCCAGACGTCCATCACGGGGTCATAGCAATATAGCCAAGGGACATATTCTCCATTGTGTACACCCCCTGTGAATTAAGCATATACATAAAAGTCAAGAAATGCCTTGGAACTGAACTTTGGAACGGAAAGTAGAGGAATGACTTGCCTGAAATGTATATCTTCCCATTGTGAACTGCTCCTGCGTGAGCTGCCAGAGGCTGTGGCAAAGAGGACACATAACGCCATTCGTTTGTTTCTAGATTGTAGCACTCCACACTGGACAAATAGCCGGTTTCATTCCTTCCACCAATAACATATAAATGTTTGTCCAACCGACATGCATAGAAACTGGCTCTTCTACAATGAAAACAACAATGTAAATCACAAAAGGAGCCCAGTCAGTGTGGAAAGGAGTACATCCTGGTTCAGAGAGGGTTGCTGACCTCTGGAAATGACAAACAGAGGAATCTGCTAAATCTGAGCCTTTTGCAGTGATTGCATGCATTTCCCATTTGGTTAACATTCTTTTATATTAGTGTAACAGGAAAGGAGATATTCAGCAACTCTTTGTGTGAGCTCCTTTTCACACATGTTCAAGTGCTCACTGCTGTTTGGGATATTTGGTACCTTGCAATGATATCACGGTAGTAAGACAAAGTGAAAAATGAGGTAGGTAATGTAACAATAATAAATTATCTTGACATTCACTTTCTTTATGGTCCTTCAAGGGTCATTGTTCCCAATTTATAAGAGAACTACATCATCAAAAAATTTCTTCAATTATCATTTTTTCTCTCCCCCCTGTATTACGGCAAATAGAGAAACTTTCTTGAACTGAAAATAATATTGAAATTACAGGAATTTTATCTTACATGGCTTTTGCTGTTAATTCTTGTAAAGTGAAAGATCTTTTTTGGTTTCTTTTCAAGAGAGGCTATTTATTAAATTATGCCAGTATACCAGGAAGGGCAAAAGATGCAAGCTGTGTTGAAAGGAACAGAAACAGGTCGACCAATTCTGAAATGCTGAGACCTGATTTAGAGTTTCAGTAGACGAGTGGAAAGTGGTGATCCAAGAGCTATTTTAAAGGCGTATGTAAGACTTGATAACAAGAACGAGGTCTGAGTAGAATCAATGAAAAGGATTAAAAAAATTTGCATTAGGGGCCTCCCCGGTGGCGCAGCAGTTGAGCGCTGGGTTGTGAAGCTGCCTGCAGCCTCTGAAGCGCCGGTTCAATCCCCGGCTGCTCCCCGGCCACCGGAGGAGGGTCCCACATGGCGCGCAGACCTCTCCTGCCGCCCGCTGCTCCCCTCAGCAGTGTACTTCGGTCCTTTTGCCTGCTCTGCTCCCCGCTCTGGCTCTGGTGAATTCTCTCACCCTCCCGTGCTTCTGACTGTACCCACTGCTTGTATAAATAAATAAATGAATAAATAAATAAATAAAAATAAATCTTTAAAAAAATTTGCATCAGGATGACTAGATTAAAAATCTTAAGCTTTGCTTTGTATTTCTCATCGATACTACTGGAATAATTTGCTTCATAAGGATAACATGTGGTCCAATACAGAGTAAGTAAAATTAAGTGGTAAATCTCTCAGAAAATATATTGTATATTTGATAAATAAACGGCTTTATAAAAGCTGATGCCAAGACTCATGGCCAACATGAATAGTAAGTGAAGTGTCCTAGAGGTCTTTTTTTTTTTTTAATCAGGTAAACCTATAATCAGTATAAACACAACTTGAAGATTTTCCCAAATTGTGTTTACAAAGTGCTGAAATCTCCAGGAAGCAGTAAAATAGTATCTTGATGAACAGCTTGGTGTCTGGAATCAGATTGCTTGACTGCGATATATTGGATGTGTGGCCTTTAACATGTTACTTGTAGCTTCTCAGTGTCAAATTCTTCACATGCCTCATAAAGATGATAATGGTACCTTTCTCCCAGGATTATTTGCAAATACTCATCTAAATATAAAAATTAGGTTAAAACAATTGCAAAATTAAGTAAATATAGATGGACAACTGGTTCCTTCCATTTCTCTAACTAGATTTCAATTGCTCTCTTATTGAATATCTTAGATCAAGATTATTGTAATACTGGTGCTTTATCTTCTCAGTAAAAATGTTTTACTGAAGAGACATGTTTACAAAATTCTACACTAAAGTAACAAACATATTTCTTTGCACCGCTGACACAAGGGTCCTTCAGTACCCCCCTTCCATATGACAGGTCTTGGAGTCTCTGAAACAATTAATCTACCAATTTCACTATGGGTTAACGTGATCAGTTCTTCTGTGCCTTATATTGTGGTCGAGAAAAGCAAGTCATGACAAATATAAAAGCACTATTCAATAAGTCTAGGTAATGAGGAAGACAAAGCTCTCCTTCTCTTTGGTAGTATATGCTTTTTTTTTATCTAGTCTGAGTTTCATTTTTTTCACTTTTTCTGATTTAGTTCCTTCCTTATTGTGACATTAGTTTAAAATCTGTCAGAACTATTTTTTTTTTTTTTTTTTTTTTTTAGCTAAGGCATTCTTAATTTAATGTTCCATGTGTATTCCTAACTTTATCCACACAGTGTCACTGTTAGGATCTAAATGGAAAAAAAAAAAATCAATAGGTTTCCCTTCCTGACTAAAATTGCATTTTT
The DNA here is from genome assembly GCF_964194135.1 of Talpa europaea. Classification (NCBI taxonomy): domain Eukaryota; kingdom Metazoa; phylum Chordata; class Mammalia; order Eulipotyphla; family Talpidae; genus Talpa; species Talpa europaea. Next base: position 68,459,391 of record NC_140080.1, read on the forward strand.
ATGTAGAAATGCCAGTAGTGAACATACTCTTTGCATGCCCAAAGAAGAATTCATGAAATGCACTATAGTACCCTCTTTCATGACAGAATCAATGCAGTCAAGGTGAACATTTATTTGCTCAGCCTAAAATTTTACTACCCCAGGGCCTCCCCTGGTGGCGCAGGTGGTTGAGTGCTGTGCTGTGATTCCGTCCATGGCCTCTGCAGCACCGGTTTGATCCCGGCCGGCGAGGGTCCCACATGGTGCAGCAGACCTCTCCTGTCTCGCCTGCTGCTCCCCTCAATGTATTTCTTCAGTCTGCCTGTTCTGCTCCCCGCTCCGTCTCTGGTGAATCCTCTTACCCTCCCACACATCTGGCCTGTACCCTGGTTCTTGTATAAATAAATCTTAAAAAAATAAATTTAAAATAAAATTACTACCCAGGTTTCTCTAAGGAATTTCCTTTTCCTCCTCCCCACAAGAAGCACATACTTGGTTCAGGTTATTTATTTATTTTTTTTTAAAGTAAGTCCAAGATTATTGAATATTTCTTAGTAGAATTACACTGTCTTCATTTCAAATTGTTTTACTACTTCCCCTTCCCTACTCCCAGAGGCAATAGTCAGTGTATTGAAATAAATTAAAAAAGACTATTAATAACTTCTACATACATACTTTGAACCCTGTGTCTTGTACAGATCTTTAAAGGTCATTTCAGACTCTTAGGGTAGTTAGTTTATATCTGAAAACATGAACTTCAACCACTATCACCTTATCTCAACTTGAATTTTTGACTTTTCTCATCAGGTTAAAAACAACAGATTTTGCAAACAGAATATTGTCTCGCATGGTTTCTTGTAAGGTTGCTAGAAACAAAATATTTAAATTTGGAAACATTTCTGATGCATTTGCTTCTAGCTCTTCACTTACTCTGTGAAAGAAATTGTTGCTGTTCTCCCAACTGCTTTTTCTTTTTAAAGTTTTCTTTTTAAAAAATTTTAAAGTCATCAAAGCATTTCTATTGAACTGAGTTTACATCTTTGCCTTCTTTTCCTTCTTAAAGAATCGAATCTTAAGTCTGACATCAAAACAGCTCATCAGCACTACATTTATATTTTCTTCTCATTTCTGCCAGTAAATTCATAGGTAGCAGGCAAGCAATTCAAAAGCTGACACTAGGTGGAGTGAGCCTAGAAGCTGAACTGGGCGGATGTTCTGCACTTTTTATTAAGCTCCTTTGGAAGTGCTGTTTAGGTGAGACATCCTAGGAATCTGGCCAGCCAGTTCTGTAAGGTAAAGTTACCCTAGCGGTGATTTGCAAAGTTTGTCTATTATTCTCAATCACTTTGATGACTTGTCAGCAGAATAATAACTTCTCAGCAGTTTGGTAGTCACTACCAGTTTGGCAGGGAGGAGGTAGGGAACTTCTGGTGAGGTGGATTCATCATCTAAGCAATGTAAAATAAATTAAATGTTTCGAGAAACTTCCATTCTAAAGTGTCATGTGTGTTTTATTTTATTTTCTTCTTCATTTACTCACCAATTAAAGCACGCTGGTAACTGATCATGCTTGCTGTTTTGAATAGAAGCTTGGCAATGACAGAAAAATGCCATTTTTAAGTTATGGATTGCTGCCTGGGTCAACCAACCCATAGGAGATATGGAGCTAGAAGATTGACTGGGCATTTGTGAGATCTGTTTTTTCCCATTCAGCTCTGTAAGGAGCTCTTTATTTGGTCTATCGAGTTGATTGTTCTAAATCTAAAAAAAACCTTCTTTTACTAGGGACCTGACATGATATACCATAATGACTTAGAAAGAAACGTTAAACAGTCCATCCTGTCAACGGTGGCTGCCGGGCGCCGACAGACCATGGCGGGCCTTTTTATCAGGTCAATGAGCTGCTAAAAATTGTCTAAGTAGGACCCTGCCATGATAGGCCGTAGTGCCTCAGAGGAAGTCATTATAGAATATCAAGTAAACAATACACATTTAAAAAAATTACTAATTAGGTTTTGCAGCCGTACTTCTCATCCTTAGGGGCTCTACAGTGAGATAATTGACCGCGACATGAGTTATGCCTCCCAAACCCAAGGCGTGAAGGTTAATTATCATGGTGTACAGCCCCCAGCAAAGGGGGCCACGGTGACAGGGAGCTGACATTTCAAACATGTTCCCAGTATTTATTTTTCAAAATTTTTTTAAATAAAACTTGTTGGAATGGTTTTGATTAAAGGGCAAAGTGATGCAGCTACAATAACAAGCACCAGGAAATAACTCCCTAAGAAATAAACAAGGTGACACATGAGGTGCATGGAAAACTGACACCAGCAGGGTTTCTGTCTATAAGGAGGCACGAAGGGAGGATTGAGAAGTTTGTCTGGTTATTAATTGATTCAGAATAATTTCTTGGGGTACCTTTGAACTAGACAGTGCTAAAAGCGTATATGGTCCTTACTGTCTATCATTCTACATCATTTTTAGTGTGCAGCTTTTAGTTTCCTGAGAGTTTTCATACCTTAACAGAGAATAAAAAGTTAGATACTTAACACCTTCACAACACAGAGTCATATTGTCTTGTTCTGATAAAGCATGTTTTAGAGTCCATGGTATTGTCTGAAAATTTCCTTTCAACCTGGAATTTATGATTAAGGATCTAATTTGAGCTCAGTGCAACTCAGTTGAATGTTCTTAAAAAAAAGCTTTTAAGGTCAAGGGTCATGAGGGAAGATAATCATTTCTTAAACAATTTAATCAAGAAGAAATAAGTTGCAGCTTATTTTTACTCTTAGAGGATTTGCTCAAGAGGATGTCAGAATATTATTAGAAAAGAACCAAGTGTTCAAGATTTAGTGTGTAAATTTGCATATGCAGATTAAGAAATGGCCTCAAGTGTAAATAACAGCCAGGAGAGAAAAAGTATGTATAAACATAGTAGCCACTTTGTCTTTTGTTGCTATCATGAGAGGACACTTTGTAAAACTATTTTTTTTTCAGTTAACAAATGATCTGGTTTTTAATGTATAATGAGAAGATATATGAGAAGGCAAATTAAAGGAACTGAGTTAGCAAGACTTTAATACTTCAATATTGACATTTCTGCATCCAAAATGCCTATCACTGTGATTTAAATATATTATCATTAAGAAGAGTGGGATCGTCAGTAAGATTTTAGTTCTGCTTGCTAAAAATCAAATGCAATGTGGTAAAGAAAGACAAACCATGCATTTTTTTTCCATTAGAACAAATAGTTGACTTATTTGTTTATTTTTCTCCATTGAATTAATGAGGTAGTTAATCCAAATCCACCAGGTCAGGTTTGGTGCTTTGCCTCATATGTCTTTTCCATGGCTCTGTCCAGCACACCTTATCATGGAAACCACTCAGCCCCCATGTTCCCTGTAAAGCAGTAACAATATTTCAGACACAAGCCCAACACTTACCTTTCTTGCATGGGTGGAAGTTGTATCCAGCTATTAAATCGGGGATCATATCGGCTGACAAAATTTGTACTGTGTTTTCCTGTAAATATATATTTGAGACACTTAAAACTTAGACTTCTTTCCTGTTTGTACATTTAATAGTTCTTTTTAAAATGTCTCTGTTCTCAGGTTCAGCAAACAGAAGAATTCAGTAGAATGACTATTTATTTCTCAAATGTATTTCTTCTTTTTTTTTTCTTTCTCTTTCCTCTGTCTTTTTTTAGGGGAGTGAGTTATAATAAAAATAAATTGACCATAATTATAGCAATTAGTTGTTAATCAAACCGGTTTCATCACAAAATTGGGGTAAACCTTTCTGGGTTTTCGTGTTATACTTTAGGAACATGAAATTATTACCTATAAATAAGCAGATCCAGAGACTACCTTGTAAGACATCTCTTGTTAAAGTTTTTTTTTTTTTTTAATGATCCAATAACTAGCAGTGGTGGAGTCTGCTATTATTCATGGAAATGACACAACCACTACAATAAGTTTGCAAGAGAAAGTCAGTTTTAGTCTATGCATATTGTGTAAGTTCTGTGCATGCATTTGGTGTAAGCACAGTTGCTGTGATGTGTTACAGGTACATTTGCTGAAATACGAGTCCTCTGAGCTGGTTAACCAGTTTATCCTCTCTGTTGAGCCTAAGAAGCACAGCAATGCCTCCAAGGTATTAAAATGATCTCATTTTCCATATAGATTGACACCAAAGCAAGAAATGGAAGCACAAGAGTGTACTCCATTTTCTGTGTAGCAGCTGGGATGACAATAACCTTTTTTTGTTTTTTTTTGTTTTCGATACAGCACCTGAGGCCTTAACTCTAAAAGTCTGATTTTGTTCAGACATGTGTCATTAAACTTACAGGTACCAAAATTCACCACTACAATAACTGATATGTGTGTACATGTGCTCACACAGGCATGTAGACAATATTATTATTAATCATACAATATATGTTGAGCACATATTCCATGTCTTATGTGTTCAAGGTTCTGAGAATATATGGGTAAACAAGAAAAACAAGTTCCTGTCCTTATAAATGAATAAACTAATAAACATTATCAAGTGGAGATGAATGCTATAAGGAAAAATAAGGTGGAGATTAATAGAGGGGAGGCCAGTTTAAGCAGGATGGTCACCCATTCACAGATGTCTTCTCAAGTTATTCAGGAATTTGCTGACTGAACCTGTGATGGTGAGCCCATGGCATATGGAATGTCCCCTAGCTGGCTACAAGTTAAAAACTATCAAGAATGTTGGGGTGACATAGAAGTCAGAGGGGTGTGAAGGTCAAGGGGTGGGCTAGTGTAGGGTTGTGTATTTGATATAAGAACTATAGGAAGCCACCTCACTGAGAAATGAGGAAAGTGGCACAATTTAGCCCTAACAAAGATCACACTGGTGCTGTGTGTAGACTCAACAGGGACCATTCTGAAGGCAGGAGAGTTACCCGGTGGCCATTGCAAAGCCAGGGCAAAGAGTTGATAGTGACTTGAAGGTGGTGCAGTGTGGTCAGGTTTGAGATTTATTTTATGGAAACAGTTATTAGAATTTTCTGATAGTGTGAGAAAAATGAATTAATTTAGGAAGGTGGCCAGATTTTTAGCCTTAGTAACTAGGTAAAAGGTTTTGCAATTGGCTGAGGTAAGGAAGACCAGGCAGGAATAGTGTGGGGGGCTAAGCGGAAATATCAAAAATTCTGTTTTGGACTGAAACTTCTTTGAAGCCTACAAGGTCTCAAAGTGGAAGTGTCTGGTAGTCCACTGGCTAAAGGAGGTGGCAAATGTACATTTTGGAGTAACTGGTCCAGGGATATTATTTAAAATCATCAATCAGGATGTCACCTGGTAGGGTAGGGTATGCAAATTGAATGGCTCTAGGGTAGATAAGGAAAAACTAGGAAAGGATAGGAATTGTTGGCGATGAAGATGGGAAAGGTATTTTGGAAGCCCCATCAAATAGTTTAAAAGGAGTACAACTGAGAATTGATCAGGATATTTGGCAACCTGGAGGTTGGTGATGGCCTTGACAAGCCTTACTTCATTAAACAGGTGGTGATGAAAGCCTGAGGGGGGGTGCTCCTCTGGACTACCTTAATGTGTAAGAGCAGGGGTGAGAGGATAGTCAACAATTTTTAGAACTTCTGACATTAAAGGATTATAGCTGGAGAGTCATGATTCTTAAATTCTTTTGGGAATTAACCTTGGAATCTATCAAGAATGGTGTTTTATTTCTATAGGAAATGATGGTAAATTTGAAAAAAAACTCAATTATAAGCCAATTCTTGACATAATCTTGCCTTGAGTTGAGTCTCCGTTGATGAAATCACAGTGTTTGGAGGGCATTCTCACTTCTGGCATTCTTAGCTTTCTGTATATGCCCAAACAAAACTTTATTAACAAACCTGGCCACATGAATCCTCCCATAGGATCCCTGGAACTCACGATCTTACATCAATGAAATCCCTTTAACCCTTAAATTCTCCTCGGAAGGGTGCCTTAAACTTCTTTTCTAATCACTGACCTCTGAGATTAACCTCTGAGTGTCCTATTTTCCCTGCTGCTCACTCTTATGAGGACTAGGTCCCCCCAGCTCCACCACACTGTTTCTATCACTGGAGGTGGGTAGCACTTCCAATTCTTCTACATTGTCACCCCCACATCCTTAAGAACCACTATTTTAAAATATGTCTTCAAATTATACTCCCTGTTGCCTTGCAATACCACCTACTACACTTGATCCTACTGCTTCTCACCTTTTTCATTTCTTTCTGACTCTTCCTCCACTTCTACATTTTTTGTGATGATATCCTTTCACCAGACACCATTGTTGACTATCACTCAGGTGACGTGTGAAATGGAAGAAGGGTGAAGTTTTCAGTCAGTGGTAGAGGAGAAATAACTGAGGGGGAAAGGAAGCCCCCTCCCCATGGCAGTTATTCTGGGAGCCAATCATCAGTAAGTGACAAAATGTAAATTGCTTCTCTGTAAATTGGGGCACTGACAGAATATATGCATATATATCATTAGAATATTATAATGCATTCCTCTCATTAATCATGTGAAAGGATTTAATAGGAGTTAGCATCTATAGCTGAGTAAAATTTAATATATGTGTCCTGCTTATGTTTCCAGTAACTAACATGTTTCATGATTTCAAAGTTTGGTCTTAATAATCAAGATAATAAATCAGTAAAATAACATTTGTGTTTAAGAGCATGTATTGAAATGTACAATGTTTCATTTCATTCAGGGACATGCATCCTCAGACACTGTTTTCATCAGACTTCATCTTTGGAACTGACACATACAAAACATTTGAACCCAAGGAGTTTTAATTTTGCTTCCTTTCCAGCAATGACATATAAATGTGTTATAGGTTACCATAGGATTGTTAGTATTCATAAGGTTTGATATTCTTTCTTTCTAATTGTATGACATAATATAATAGGAAAAGCCCGTATTTTTGAGAAGATGAATTCCTCCCTGGTTTTCTAATTAGGGAATGATAGAGTTCTTTGTGAGTAAACAAGAGCCACTTTCTGTTATAATATAATACTAATTTAACTTTACAAGGTCGGAGGCAAAGCAAAAGATTGTTGTTTAATATCTAAACAGATGCATATGTTTATGAAGGGGAACAGTGTAGCATAGTAGTTAAAGACTAGGGTGTTGGAGTCATGAGACCTATGATGGAATCAACTCATTCTCTGCAAGCTATGCATACTGACCAGTTATTTAATCTCTTCAGGCTTAGTGTCTTCGTAAAACAAGAGCCATCATGGAACAAGCCTCACTGGATGGTTGTGAGGATTGAATGAAACAAGGCAGGTGAGTGCTTAGCAAAATTCCTGGCAAAAAACCATCACTTTGTAAATATTAGTACTAATGCTATATAATTGATGAGATGGAAGAAAATTGAAGCTACTTGGAAAATGCTGAAAGGATGTGGTGTGTGTTCTGGTTCCCACACCCTTTCTGTTGTGAGTGTTGGTTGCTCATGGTCATGCAGCTCCCCCTGTGGGGAAGTGCCCTTCATGGCATAGGTTGCTTCACTCCAGCCCTGGTACCCCCAGCTCAGGGAAGATGGACTCATTGACTTGGGAGTACAACGCTGGCATGCTTGACTTCTCTGTTTGGAGACCTATTGGTCCAGATCTATATGAAACGACTTCACATGCCCAAGTCAGGGACAGAGCGACAGCCTTGCAGTGGGAACTCCTAAAGTTTTAACGAGGGGCCCACCGTAAAGAGAGTGAGTTATCAGGCCTACACTGTGGCAGAATATACAATTAAAATACAGGGACTGAAGTTTTACAGAATTTGTCTGGACTTCCTAGTGGCTAAAGCAGAGAGGAGACACACACTACATCACAGGGATCCCACTGTTTCCTGCGGTGCACAGTGCCTCAGCTCTGGGCCTTCACACGGAGCGCCGTGAGCTGTGTGACAGTGAAGGGTGGCCCCACAGCAGTGCGACGTGGTGCTCTCTGCAGTCTTTCTTCAGAGCATATTTGTTGAGGGTATGAAACCAAATTGCTTTTCTTTTCAGGGGTGGGAGGAGTAAAATCAGTGAAATCCAGCAGCATACTTATGCGAGCCTGGGTAATTCGAATATAAAATCTACATTTTTTAGAGAGGAAGGAATATGTCCTTTATACTGTCCCTAAGCCCCCCACCCAATCTTTTAGCTGTGTGTTTGAGAGAAGCTGAAGTAGGCGGTTACAGGTTAGTTTAGGAGGCCATAAATCTCAGGGGCAGGTTTTCTAGCTGTTGATTAAGTTCTGCTCATAGGAGTGGGAGAATCATAGTGTTTTGTGAAGTTGAGTCATTGCACCAAAATTGGTATTTTAACAGAGGCCTATTCCACCTGGCAGAGGGGTGGGCTGAGAGAGCACTGTCATTAGAAATAGGACTTTGCAGCAGTTTTTTTGGGTCAGGTGTTAGCTTTAATCCGGCCGTCAAAAAGAATGTTCTTCAGATTATTTGCTTGGACAAACCCGTTATCTGTGCACTGTGTTTACTTACAAATGCCCCATTCAGTTCAAACCATTTCAGAGACAGGATAAGTTCAACAGTGTGTGTGTGTGTGTGTGTGTGTGTGCCGGGGGTGGGGGTCGGTTTACAGCGGATTATATGTAAGCAGGATTCTTTGTTAACACATTGAATACATCTTTGCAAAGATAAATTAGAGGAGGGAAAAGAACCCTTTCACCCCTGTTCCAAACCTGTTTCTCACAAAGCCCAGGACTGTCCCTTTTCCAGCACTGAAAAGTAGCAAGCAACACAACTGCAGCTCTTGAGAAAGAATGTCCCCCCTCTTCAAAGAAATGTTCTTTCAGGGTGGCCTGGATTGTTTTCCTTTAGGATTTTCTAGAGTGAACAGATGTAACAATTTTCTATAATTTGCCTTGGTACAGATGCTGAAAGAGAGCATTCACAATAAAATATATGCAGTATATGTAATTTCAGCTGGATGTTCTGGGGTTTTAAAGTAAAAATGTGTACCTGCAAGCTGTTTTATGGTTTCTCAGTCCTAATGATCTCTGTTACACAGAAGGTTACAACTGTAACTCCTCCTTCATGTGCAAGCTTTCCAAAAATATCTTGATAATTTTGCATGTTCTGCAAGGCACAGTGTTCTCCCTGTGCTTGGCGTGGGAAGGGTATTAAAATATTTAACTTCTCTTTGCAATAAATTTGTGCTGTAATCACATCGACAGGGCAGGTGGTGGCCAATCTGTGGAAGGAGCCCTTGCAAAAGGCACAGCGACTGGAAAAGGTCTCCAATAATAAATGCTGCAGAGGAACTCCAGGAAAGGTTAGGTACAGCATGACGGCAGATAATGCTTATTTATTGAAACTTCATTATTAGACTGATAAAATGGGAGAAAAGTGATGGAGAAGGTGGTGAGAATTCTTAATAGCTGCAGCTTGCTACCTGCCTCTGGGGAGTCTGTACTTATGCTTGTGGCATTCCTCAGGGGATGGATGAGGAGAGGGCTGGGGCGTCACTGTGAATTCAAATCCCCAGACAGTCAATGAGTGAACGCTCTGCTGCCTACGTCCTCTGCTAGTGCGTGATTGACCCTCCTCCAATTGTCAGCCCAATTCGCTGACTACTTTATTGTCCCTGCTGCACAGAAATATATTCTCACAGTAATGACAAAATGGTCGGCTTCTGGTGCCTTGCACGATGCACACACTTGTTGCACATCTACTGTCAAGTTGCTCAATAGTTACCGTTAGGGTTCCACTGGTCCTCGCCACCCAACACGAACAGGAAGTTTTCCACCTCCACCACGCAGTGATGGGCACTGTTGTATGGCATAACTGGAAAGATTAAAAAAAAAAAAGGATGTATGAAATTTTTCCATCTTAGGACTTGATCCCTTGGCTCACTTGCTATTTGCTTTCACCAAAGTGTATAAAATGAGAGACAAGTCAGAAGGAAGAGACACTCGCGGGCAGCAGAGCGGGGCGCCCGTCTATCCACAGCGGCGCCTGCGGTGTGCTCACAGCCACTTCAATCCCAGCCCCTTCTGATGAATTTTGCATAATGTTATTCCACAAATTAGTCAAGAACAACCTGTCGTGCTGCTTTTGATGCTCAAGTTCTCCTCACCTGCCTGGTGATGGGGATCACGTTCCAAAACGATGACTGACACCCCCAAACGGTCAGGGCTGGGGGTTACTCCTTGGAAGAAATAACCCTGCCTACTCTTGGAGCTATGAAGATGTTCTGCCTAAACTTGGTTTGTTGGCAATCTTTCCAAAAACAGACTCGGGGTGCTGGGTAGCTTTCTATTCCACAGCAATGAGCAAGCTGAATTTCCATACAGTTTCAAGTTTTTAAATTAAGGTCCTGCTGATTTAATGCCTTCTCCAAATGTATACGCTTAATTTCCTGTACAATGTCATTAGCAGCACAATCACACATTTTCTATCTATCTGCTTAGGAGCTCTTCTGTAACGAAGATTAAAAACTGTCTGGAACATCACAAACATCCACTCCCTCGTCTCACCCTTCTCCATGCCCCAATGTGGTGGCAGTGAGGAGGGGGTGTTATTTAGAAACCCACTAATGCCAGAGTTCTCTGCGTGTGTTCTCATTTACATTTTCTTCTGGGAGACACATGGCCAGAACCGGAGCCCCCTGTCGCCCTGCGGGCAGTGCAATGTCAGTCGCTGTTATTGTACTATCATATGGTAAATGTAAACTTACCCGGCATTAGTTATCATATCACATGCAGTGGTTTGGGCCCAGTGACACCAGTAGGAAAAATGATGTCCTTGTTCAGCTCATCATATGGGCACCTTAAATCTAGGTGAGGACAAATGGGGAGGTGATGTGCATGTGCAGGCAGGGAACTTATTGCTTGACACGGATCAACAGAGCACTTAAGAAACCAGTGCAGTGGGAAATCAATATGAGTCAGGGCCAGCTCTTCCACTTTGTGGTCTTGTGCCAGCGCTGGGGGAGAGAGAGAAGAGTGAGAGAGACAGAGAACAGAGAGAGGGGGAGGGAGCCAGCGAGCGAGAGCGAGAGTGATAGAGAACACCTATCCAATACCCGAGTAATTTAGGATGCTATACATCTCTCATTTAATTTTGTTTTTATTATCTTTAATTTTCCACAGAATGTACTTATACTGGCTGAGACATGCAAATAAAACTAGTAAACAGGCACACTTTTGAAACCTATAACATCTTCTGAAAAAGCAAAACAGACCAAATCAGAACTTACAAAAGGATTTTAGGAGTTCTGATTATTTTATTATTCACTTATTTCTGTCACAATAGTCATTGTTTTATGTAGACTATAATCTACAATTTATACAATATTGATTTAAACTATTTAAGATACAATGTCAAATTAGACAATGTATGCACTTATTTATATGCTTCTGTCTACGTCTTACAGATAGAATTATTCGGTTTGCCCAGGGAATATTGAAGAGAATGATCCAGACTTTTTTTCTGTGCACACTGGGTTACTCCTTCCTCATATCTGTGAATCATGGAGTTTCCTTGGTCCTGTGTTCTCATCTGTCTATTTCATTGTTGCTCTTTAATTTAAGCATGGATTTAAATATCTTTATGTTGCTGGTGCCCCAATTTCTTTGCAGGCTGGCAAATGATATTCATTGTTTTTGAACTTATACCCACAAGGGAGAAGGCATTGGTATGTAAACCCTTGATTTGGGGGATAATGCAGAAATTGGCTGTGCAGTGGATTTGTGTGGTCCATCAGTTAGGTTAATTGACTAAGGGAGTCATCTCGGAAAAGTTCTTTTGCCCCTCAATCCTCAGTTATTTTTTTGGAAAAATGTTTTTAACCATACAGGTCCTGTATATGTCAGTTCTCAGAGTCTACTGGGGCAGAGTAAATGTTGGATTCACCGAACAACTAAGACTGTAGTCATCTTATTATCTTTAAACAACTCATCATTGTTTGGAGGATGACAATGGCTCCAAGAGGCCAACACCAATACCATGCCATGCATGCATTCTGTATATTGTGAACAGCCTGGTGCTGCTCCAGGTCACTGTCATGGCACCGGGTCAGCGTAACTTACAGCACTGTGGTCATTTGCATGTACCTGCTGATGGCAGGACAGAGGTCATGTAACTGTAAACAACTTACTTGATGCCATCCTTCCAATATTCGTTTTGAATTTTTGGTCAGTTTCATCCCCAAATCTTCTAAATAGTGAAAAATTATATTATCTTTTTTTTTAAACTGGAAGTCCAGCTTGGTAATAAAGCACAGTCTCTGAAAACACAGTACTTGTGTTTTGTTTCTGCCATTCACTTGTTCCCATTCATGCAAACAGATATTAAGTGATGGAAATAACACATGATTTATTCTTAAGTCTCTTCCTCATTTGATTACCCCTATTGTGCTTTATGCAAACAAATGAAAACTATTGCACTAAAATGACGATTGAAATCTTCAGAAAAAGAGCAGGTCATTGAAATTCTATAATAAAAGCTCCTTAATTTACCTCATTTATCTATATATTTTTACTCTTGTTTTAAAACCTACATGCTATATTTCTTGGTTGAGTATTTGAATTATAACTACACACAAACAACTATTTAAGAATTATTATTCTAAATGTAAAATGCTCTAATTTTATTAGGAAAAAAATCTATACTAAATCAATTGAAGTTCTGCAAAAGACCTAATTTCTTTGACTTCTGATTAAACCTGAAGGAAAGCAAAATAAATAGGGCAGGAAACAAAAGTAAATATCTGTTCTACATGGCAGTGGGTACTGCACTTATTTTCTTTTAAATATTCAGAAATACATGCTTTTCCCTTCGTACATTTCTGTCCAGGTGGACACTGGCCTCGCCCTCACAGGCAGGTAGTGGAGGAGAAGTTTGTACGCCACGTTCATATACCGCCTGGTGTGAGCTTTTAGCGTGTCAGTCAGTGAGTTAGAGGGAAAGGGTAAAGAGAAGCTAATCAGGATGAAATGAGATTAAAGGCTGTCTAATTTTACAGCAACTGTGATCCATCAGCCACTGTGAAAGTGACAGTGGAAATGAATGATGGAGACAGACAGGTGGGGCTGTACATTTCACTGATTTATCCTCAAATGCACTGGGCCTTATTTTATTGAGTGAACATGACCGCATTTATCATGACTGTCATCTAAACCCACTTCCCTCCATTTAAAAAGGTCACTTTACTCAGAAGAGGTAGGAGAGAGGCACTTTCAAATCAGATTTAAAATCTAATAACACGTGTTTATAAGGTCCTTTGTGAGAATTCTTAACTTCATGACACAAACTAGTTGTGCTAGAAGGGAAGTGGGGAAAGGCAGCAAATTGAAAAAGAAACCTTTGTTATCTAAGGAAACACCTTTATTTAGTCTCTAAATTTAAAGCAATTTGTACCATTGTGTCTTTCTCACATCAAACACCTGGACTTGTATTTGAGAAATTAAATCACTTACATCTAATATTTTTAATTAAGAAAGTTGAGAGCAGGTAATACTATTAAAAAAATACTTGGAAAGGATAGTAAGTCACAGTGTTTGCTTGGCAGAATGACTAATCATCACGCAATAAATAGACGTCAGCAATTGTTACAAACCGGATGTCTGCACAATTCACTTATATACCTGTTAATTGTTCTCTCATAATTTTAGGGGCATAAAAATCTCAGTTACACAGTCTTTTACCCCTTCTTTGTACTAGTGCAATAAAATGTCCTGGGATGTTATGCACAAAATTAGCTTTTGTGGAAATAAAAACAGAGTCAAACCCTCAGAATATTTTCACAAGAGTAATCATATTTGCCAAATATAAACATGCCAGGTAATGTGCAGGTGCTTTGTATATCCACCTGTACCTATATCTACATTTTTATAGATTAAATATACAATTATATTTATACATAGTCTCCCATGTTATATATCTGAAAATAGAACAACAGGTGTACTTTTTTTTTTCTGTTTTGCCATTCATTTGCTCCCATTCCCAAGCAAAAATTAAGTGAAGGAAATAATACATGATGTTGAAATACATTACAGACTGCAATCCATGACCAAATATACCTTCATTTTATTTTCCCGGATCTTTCACTTAATGCCACTAACTCCAAGGGAGGTGTTATTCATTAATTTTACCTCTATAAGAAATACTGAGGCCTTGAGAGTTTAAGTCACTTGTTGAAGGTCACACTCAGCAAATGAATGGCAGAGATAGAATCCAAACACAGGGATATCTGGATCCCACCCCACGCTCTTATCCATTTCACTCTACTGATTTTCAATAGGTATGTTCATCCAAGCAGCAAGTAATTACTGAGTACCTGTGTGTTCAATGATAGTGTTCCTGAATTTCTGTATAATATTTTTGTCCTGAATCATATTTAAAATGTTTATTATTTTCATACTTTAAGGAATACATGACTAAAGCAGGTGGACACACCTTAAATTTTTTTTCCATAAATCCAGATATTCAAAAAGTTGATTTTCTTAAAGTAGAGTCCATTTGTTTCACAAAGCCAGAAAAACATTGAGCAAATCAGCCTGTTAAGGATGGGTAGAGCCTATTGGCAGAGAGTTTTTATTTTTTTCCACAATGAGGGTATATTTCAATCTTGCAAGCCAATTCCAAGACTCCTGGGCACAGAGGCCCTTTTCCTGGTACATAAAATGTGCAGGAGGCTTGTTATATTAGTGAAAGACTTCTGCTAGGGACCACACTATTCTATTTCCTTCCATATTTTTTTATCTAAGGAATGTATACCTTTTCCAGCAGAAAGTACAAGTACCCTTTGCAACCACAAATGCTCAGAAATATCCAAGCAAAATTGGACAGGGCTACCCCAAAGTTATAGAATTGCCATATAAATTGTTATTGAATATTTATCATTTTGATGAAACATTTATGAGGGCCTTGATTTCTTTTTTGCCTAAAACATATAAACTTGCAAAATTGTCAAATATGACATACTTTCTAATTTTTTTTGCAAAAATAATTAATGGCGATGGTAAAAACTCAGCCTTATATAAAAGATGGATATACAGGACCAGTAATGTTTTCCTTCCCTTTCTAACACCAGTCTTTTAGTTTCCTACCGCAAAGTTTATTCCTATTAGTGTTTTCTTGAATTTTCTTTCCAGAAAAGTTATTTATATGAGTCATTTTCTTTAATATAAATGGTGGCAATATGCCATGGGCACACTTGTTTGTTTTTGTTTTTGTTTTTTGTACTCAAGAAACATTTGTCCCACTTCATCCTCCACCCCATCCATTCAATCAAATATTTGCTCAGCAGCAGCCCTAGGACAGGCAATGTTCTACTTGCCGGGAAGTCATGGTGAACAACATCAGGGAACATTCTAGTCAAGGAAAGCACACAAATAAGCAGGTGCTTTTGTTTCAAATCACAAGTGCAGCAAAGAAAAGTAAAGCAGGGTCAAAGGAGAGGGAGTGACAGGCTGGGATATTTGATAGAGGTTAGAAAAGGCCAGAGTAGGCTGAGTAGTTGACTTTTAAAAAATATTTTTAATTATTTGTAATCTTTTAAAATTATTTTTATTAAGGTAATGTTGGTTACAATATTGTATATGTTTTAGGGGATAAGTTCATACTTCTATAAATGTATGTGGTCACACTATGCTTACCACTGAAGCCCCAATAATCCTCCACCATAGTTCACTGATACCCCCTCTCCTTGTTCCCAACCTCTGCCCCCCACTTCTGGTAATCTCAGTTCTGCAGTCAGATATCAAGGATTTGACTTTTTTTTTTTAATCTATCCCTTTACATTGCTTTTATGTTCCACATATGAATGAATAATTTGGCATTTGTCTTTCCCTACTCACTTATTATTTTAGCATGACTCCTCCCAGTTCCATGGACAAGTACATCACTTTTGACCAGAGAGTTAACTGAAGGGAACAAGCAAACCACACAGGATATAAATGAAGGAGTAGCAAGTGCAAAGGCCCGAAGGCAGAGGCATGGAGGGGAGCCCAGCAAGACAACCAGGAACAGAGGGATCCAAGATGATGTCTAGCAGGGAGACCAAAGGCAGGTCAGATGTAATGTTGTAGGCTGAGTTAGGAGAAAACACTTGGATAATTTATCATGCATTCTTTTTAACTGCTTTGATGGGTATGACACAGTGCATTCCATTCTCTTCTGATAGCTATTTATTAATTCCTACAACAAATATTTTCTAAACTCTTATTAAGTGCAGACACTTTTCTGGCTGCTTATAATACAGCAGGGAACTAAGTTTCCAGGGTCACTGCTCTCATAGAGCTTACATTATTGGGGGAAGAAGAATGTAAACAAATACATAATGCACAGGCACACAGCCAGGTGATGACACATGATATAAAGAAAATAAAACGGGATGATGTTTTAGAAATAACACTAAGATGAGGAGTGTCTATTTATACTCTAGCTGGGGTGCTCAGGGAAGGCCTCGTTGGGGAATGGCGTTTAAGATAGGGTGAGCAGAAAACATCATTGGAAAATAAAGGGAAGAAATGCATGCAGAGGATCCTGAAATGTGAGTGAACTAGATTTGCCAGACAAGCCGAAAGAAAGCCAGTGTGCCTGGAACACAGAGTATAAGGGCCAAGGATGCTGAGATAAAGTCAGGAAGCAGATGGAGGCTGGGAGGTGGGTCTTTATATGCTGGAATAAGTTTGTGGATTTTATTCTTAGCATGATGGAAAGGCACTGGAAGGGTTTTGAGCAGCAGCATGACATAATCTGATTTATGTTTTAAAGACATCATTCTGACCACTATGGATGTTGTAGGAGTAAAAGAGGGAGTAGAGGGAGATCAGATAGGACACTCCTGAAATGACACAGGCTTAATCAGGAAGGGACACTAGAGATGCAGAGAAGGGGACATGTACTGAAGGTTGTTGCTATTACAAGCAGCGCTTTGGTGAGTGTCCTTGTAAGTATACAACATGCATATACAATATTTTATCTGTAGGATTAATTCTGCTGAAAGAATTTTGAGCCAAAGGAGGGGTGCATTTTGCATTTTGATGAATATCATTCATCATAGTGTCCTCCTTTTACATTTGGTTTTTTTTTTGCCAATATGGCAGGTGAACAAATGGTATTTGGCTAGGATTGAAATCTGCATTTATTTAATTATGGTAGAGGATGAACATCTTTTTATATATTTAAAATCCATTTACATTTTATATATTTTTCTGTTGGGTTTGATTTCTTGATTTCCTAAGTTATGTTACCTATAATTATGTGATTTCTATTTTTAAAGTGTTCTTTTCTATGAGTTATCTAAACTGGCAAAATAAATGATATTTTGGAAGCTTGGTATTGCTAGAACATATATTCGTGAAATATTTACTCATTGAAGCAAATTCAAATAGCAATTACATGCTGTTGGAAACAAATATAACCTGAAAGAAAGATGCTTCACTTTAATAATATTGAATGAGTTTTCCTTGCCATGGGATTGTAGAGGAATTTTGTTTTACAATTTCTTCAATTTTATAGTAAGTGTAATTGAAAAACATAAATGTTTAAAAATATGCTAGTTTAATTCTATCATCTAATGTTTCTGTGAAGATCTGGCAACTTGGCCAGTGTCTCTCTGTAGACAGAAACAGACACATAGTGAAACATCTTATATGAAGCAGGTGGTTATAACTATTTTTGAATAAATAACTATTATTGAATAACTATTATTGAATAAATAACTATTATTAAATGAACAATCTACAGAGAAGGTGCTGTTATTTTTTCTATTATATTTGTATTATACCTGCAAACTACAAATACATGAATATGTTTTGTGTACTTGACAATGATTTGATCATTATGGACAACTAGCCTGGAAAATTAAGCCCCATAAGAAATTCACATGGTCTGAATCCAGTGTCCAATAGGTTGAGTTTCTGAATTAACACAAATCTTGCCAATACTCCCGTTCTCACCCCCAACTTGTTCTGCACACACCAGACCAGGTCCCCATAGTCATTGGAGACAAAGTTACTGAAGTGAGTTTAAGACACATAAATCTGAAAGTAAAATAAATGCATGTATGTAAAATAAATGCATGCATTTGGAGACTGCAATAACCAAAAGCAATTGTTTCTCTTGCAGTTCAAAACTGTATTTAAGGGAGAGTTTATCTTGACAATTGGAATTGCTTTATTAACCACTCCTCTGGCAACTATTGCACTAAAAAGTGCCCTTTGCTGTTCCTATGCCATGTAATAGAGTATTAAAATCCCCTGTCTTTTGTTTGTAATTCCTAAAGGATCTATGAGCTCCCTGAGGCCCAGAACAAGTGATGGTTCAGACTCAGGCTTTGTTATAACTTTCATGCCTAAGAGTACTTAGAAATATTAGTAAATCAATAAATGTCAGTAACATGAATGGATGCTAGCTAAGAGAGACTCTGGAATGTACTTCTTTGTAAGGTGTCAAAAATGTGGTGGGTACCAGGACATATGAAGGAGGAAGAAGAGAAGAAAATGGTAGGGAGGAAGCTGTGCCTTCGATTGGGATTCTATGACTTTTCAGACAGATATCACCCTGTATGTAATACATATGTCAGTGTAAAACAAAGGTTTATAAGATCTTCAGAAACTGTGATATATTTCTTTAGAAACTATCATAGACGTAGTTGTGCCAAGGTCAAAGGCTCAGATATAAAGTTGTTGAAAATAAGGTCAATAGATATAAAGTTGCTGAAATAAGATCCTTGACAAAGATCAAGACGGCCAATATACTATGGATGATATGACAACGGGGTAGCAAAAATGATTGTCAAATAGTTTGAATTCTCTTAGATAATGGCCCCCTTATTGTCCCAAATTGTTGTAGGCAGGGGGAAAGAAGTGGATGCCGTCTTTAGAATGAGAGTTTATAAAGAAGTGTTTTCTAATGTGAATTGCATTCATTCAATATTGGGATGTAAGTGCTAGTGCTTCACTTTAAAACTCATGAGATCAAAAGATAGGTTTAAGAATATTTGTCTATCAACTCATCCATTTATTAAAAAATATGGATTTAGGAATTATTTATAATTGTCCAAAACTCTAGGAGACCATTCTTATGTTACAGAGCTCATAGTAGAGAAAGAGAACTCATAAACAGAGACAGAATATAAAGTGTTCCAGAAGGGCAATAGAAGCATCAGGGAGGAAATGACCAAACTTCAAGGAAAGAGAGAGATCAAAGCTAAATCATAAGGTTTAAAAGGGACTTTCCCGGCTGTCAAAGACACAAATCATTATCAGTAGAAAGAACATGAATTCAACAAATGATTTTTGAGTTCCTACTATGTGCCAGACTTTGGGTTAGGCCTCAGTAATACTATTTTTATTATAAATAGATTATTACATTAAAAAGTGATTATTGAAATTAGATTTATTTCTAAAATGTTCTTAATGTTATGATCATATCACTTCATCAGCTATTTTTTAAGGCCAGAGAAGAAATGTGTTTGGGAAATGTGGAAGAAAAAAAAAGAAAAGAAAAAAGGAAGATACACTATTACTATGCTGTCCTTTTAGACAACTCATTTAGTCCCCACTCAAATTCCCTTTGAAGTGTCTAATCTCAGACAATACAGAGGTAGTGACGTCTGCTCTTACTAAGTCTCTTCTGACATTTAGAGTCAGCTGACAGTTATGCTCAAAACAGTGAGCAGAATGTTTCATTTAGACCTCCCACCTCTCACTACATTTGTTCTTCTTGCTTCAGTGTGTTATTTTGCTTTTGTACATATTTGACTTTTGTTATTTTGTTGCAAAAATTCAGATGGATTTGCTCCCTTTCCTTGTTCACAGTGTATGTGTGTGCACTTCACATGAACTGTGTGTGTTACTCCCAGAAAGTACTAAAGAAGTTGGACAGTCAAGATTACACTGAGACAATCAGCTTATAACAGACAGAAAATTAAAGTGTAGCCTATGAATTGAAGAGATGAATCCAAGGTGTGTGGTCTTGGTGGTGAAGAGGTACCTAGAACTCCCTTTTGAGAAAGTTCTGAAATCTGTATTGGTGGGGAAAAGCAGAGAGCTGGGTTGCAGATCTGAAGAAAGAAACATGTAGGGCAACATGATAAATACTGAGGTTCCCTTTTCTCTTTTTTTGGCACCATTTTTTACTGGCAAAACTAGTCAGTCACTGAATTAAGTGATATTTACTTATGAATATATTTATGAATGTGCATGAATATTTGGCACTTGTCCTGTCTTAGAATTTAGACTGTGACCCTAATGCTGAAACTGATCTAAAGATATATGCCAGACCATCTGTGCAGGCCTTGGCTCCCAAACTGTTTCTGACTGGCTGTGTGTATGTGTGTACACACACATATTTAGCTTGTGTATACAATGACATGGACAACAATTAGTAAATAGGGCTTTTTTTTATAGCATGATTTTGGGAGGTTGTGAGAACACTGGGCATTTTCTATCCTCAGAAGAAGGAAACACTCTTCTCTCCGTCAACCCCAAAGATGAAGCAGAAGCTGGTGGATATTTCCATGGCCCCTGGGGCTTAGCAGGCACAGGAAGAATTCCTATGGCAAGAGACTGGCCAGAGCTGCGTGTGAGGGTAGCAGAAAGGAGAGAGCTGAGGTAGAAATGGCCTACATTCTGGATTTGGTGGGGAGGCAATGGTGCTCAGTACCTTCCTGAGGACTGAATTGGTACTTGGAAGCTCACTTGTCTAGAACTATCTTGAAAGGACCCTCCACCTAAGAAGATTAATTACTAGGTCAAGGTGACCCTAACAGAAACTATGTGGCAGACAGCCCACACTGCAGTTGGAAGTTTATAGGAAGAGGTGCAAGATAGAACCCATAGAGGCAGCTCTTCAAAGATGTTTTACAGCATTTGCCTGTTGATGAGCAGGAAAGCTAGGTTCTAAAAACAAAGATATGTAAGAACTTTCCTCCTCTGCTATTCCCTCCTTCATCTTATCCCTGGTAGAACCAGACTACTTGGGATATCTCATTTCCTCCAGGATAAGTCAGACCTACTAACTCATGTCAATATCAGTGTGCAGGAAAGGGTAAACGCAGCAGGCGTGAGACTGTACTCCCTGGAAAAGTCTACTCACAAGGTTGGCCTTTGGCTGGCATCAGCAAACTTAGATCTTAGGAGTATCACCACTACCTTAATTAAGAGAGGCTGTCTGTACCCAAATTGCACAATGTGATCCATATGAATACCTGTAGTTCTTCTGGAAGTGTGGAGTTTAGGCATGTGCTGGGCAAAAGATGTCTACTTGCCCAACACCCAGTAAAAACTTTGGGCACTGAATCTCTAATGAGCTTCCCTGTGAGCCACCATTCCATAAGAGTTGTCATGATTTGATATTGGGGGCAGTGCTTTTGTCTGGTGTGAATCCACTGCAAGTGGACACTCAGAAGTATGTGCCTGGTTTCCTCTGGGTTTTGCTCCATGCATCATTTTCATCACTGATTTTGTTTTATATTTTTTGCTGTAGTAAGTCATAGGTGAGAGTATGACTATATGCTGATCCTGCTAGCCTTCCTAGTGAATGATTGAAACTTGGGGGTGGTCTTGGGGATCCTTGATATAATAGAAAACAGAGAAATTGCAAATGTATGTAGAGCATAAGATTTTAATATAACATTCCAATATAACTGGGACATGTGGTGGGAATGTAGACTGGTCCAGCCTTTATGGAAAACAGTATGAAGCTTTCTCGAAAAAATAAGAATGGATCTGCTATATGACCCAGTAATTTTACTCCTAAGTATCTACCGAAAGGACACAAAAACACTAATTCAAAAGGAAACTTGCACTCCCATGTCTATTGCAGCACTATTTACTAGAGTCAAGTTATGGAAGCAACCTCAGTGCCCAAAAGCAGATAAGGAGATCAAGAAGATGTGGTCATATACACAATGGAATACTACTCAGTGATCCAAAAAAGATAACTCAGGCCATTTGTGACAACATGGATGGAGGTGGAAAAGATTATGCTATATAAAATAAGTCAGAAGGAGAAAGACAAATACTAGATGGTATCACTTACATGAGGAATATAGAGAAACAGAACAGAGGGTCAGATGAAAGCAAACATAAAAACTAACCCTTGAAAGCTGACTACAGAACTGAAGCATACTAAGGGGGAGAGGAAGGGAAAGGGTGAGAACAAAGCAGGCAGGGAGCACAATGGACTATGGATGCTTTGGTGGCCGGTGTACTATGGTAACTACACTTAAAAGGGGGGGCGTCCTTTACTTTCCAAATACGAACAACAATGTAAACCAACATTACTTCAATTAAAAAGAAAAGAACTTTCCAAGGTATAACCCACAAGGAGAGAGAAGACATCCAACAGAAAAGTTTTGAGACATCAGTTGCTGGAAAAAGTTATTTCTAGTTTGCTTCATTTACAAAATGCACTCAGCAAACTGATCATGGATTGTATTTTTGACAACTCTGCTTCTAGATTCCTGAGGAACAATTTCAGCTGGGGAAGTATGGGCTCCAGATTTCCTCTGGTTGGAATCAATGTGCAAATCTTCCTGAGAATCCACTAGAGTCCTGTCAGAGGTGCTAGAGGATTTGTCAGATAGCTTGACACCGTGATCCTTTTTACTTCCTTGGGACATTTCAGTCTAGTTAAAATTCTGATATGGACTCCTATGAGAGCATTGGGAAGGGGTAAAGCAGTAGTGTAAGAGCTTTGTATTAAAGAATTCTAGAGGAAGAAGTCACCAGGTTTCTGCTTAGCCAGGTGGAAACATGCCATCATCAATTTCTCCCATCACTGCATCCTTCTGCTGTCTTCTCGGCGTACATTGCCTTGTCTTTTAGACAATAAGAAATGCAAACTGCTTTCATCCTGCTGCCCCTTTCAGCTATCATCAGAGTACCCCTTCCCTGGGTCACAAAGCCGGGAACATAACCACAGCATGGGCCACAGCGGGTGACATGGTCCCATGACCCAGCCAGGCCCTTCAAAGGGCTTTTCACACACTGGGTTGACAAGCAGAAACCCTTCCTTTCAGAGCACAGATCCTGGAGCCTGTGGTAATGGAGAAGCAGGTCTGAGTAAAGAAGGAGTTTATGTAGTGAGGAGAATGAGACTTACAAAGAGAATCCTGACGGGATTGTGAAATTTTGTTTGAGTCTTCTTTGAGACCAGTACTGCCCTGCCCTCTTGGTTATGTGGCTCCACAGGTTTCTTTACTCCCTGGACTTTTAAGGTGCCCTCCAAAATTCTCCTTGCTGTCATTTTTGGGTCTCTTTTTAATTATCACAAAAAGCACCCAGAATGAACCTTCTAAAACCCAAGCCAGATAGTGTCATTCACTTCTAATCAGAATGGCCTACAAGGAGCACATGACCTGACTTCAAACCTCTTCCTGCCATCCTTCCCTCACTGATGGTACTCCAGACACCCTGGCTTCCTTGGGATCTCCCCAGTACCACAAACACATTGTTGTTTTAGGGACTTTGCACTTGTTAGTCTCTCTGCCTCATATTTGTGTGTGTGTGTGTATGCTTAAGGCTCACCCATCACTTTATTCAGGTGTCTGTTAGAAGGAGAAAGCTTCTCTGACAATCCTACTGATAATGTCTCCCACTGCCATTCACCACATCCTTACCCTTCTTCAGTGTTCTTTTTTTTTTTTTAAAGATTTATTTATTTATTTATACAAGCACTGGGTACAGTCAGAAGAGTGGGAGGGTGGGAGAGTTCACCAGAGCCAGAGCAGGGAACAGAACAGGCAGACTGATGAAATACACTGCTGAGGGGAGCAGCAGGTGAGGCAGGAAAGGTTTGTGCACCATGTGGGACCCTCGCTGGTGGCCGGGGATCGAACCAGTGCTGCAAAAGTTGCTGGCAGCTTCTCAGCCCAGTGCTCAACCACTGTGCCACCGGGGAGGCCCTTGCTTCAGTTCTTAATGGCACTTGATAACATCTATCATTATACAGTTTTTTGGTCTGTTTATAAACAACATCTATCCTAATATATTATCTGCGTAGGTAGGCAATATACTAACCTATTTGCTGCATGTTCTCTTTTTCTCACCAGTGAATCCCTGGTACCTAGAAAAATTACTTGCATACACTAGGTGCCCAATAAATATTTGTTAAATTAATGACAATATAGTTTGTTCTATTGAACTGGAATTCTGTAATTTGCAAGCAATACTTTTAAATTTCAGGTAGAGAATCTAAAGCAATTTGGTTAAGGTGAAATAGTTGTTTAATAAGAGTGTACCGTTAGCTACCTAGTTCAGTTTTGGAGACTTAAGTGTCATTTGCCTTTTACAATGGAAGACAGGGTAGTGTCATAAAGATCTAGGTTTTGTATCATTTAACTGTGTGAGTCTATGAGTCATGATTTTTTTTTATCAGTAAAATGTAGATTATAATATCTACCTCATAGGGCTATTGTAAGAATTTAATTAAATTGGACAATTTACAAAAAGTACCAGGCTCATTATAGGCCAATTATAAACATTCTTTAATTGTCCTTTTTAGATATCCCACCAAATATTCTCACATGGTTTAATTTTATAAAGGACAACACATCTCCAAACAAGAAAAGGCTTTCACTTGTGATTGCTAATTGCTTAATAGAACCATGAGTTTGATACAGAATTACTTAAAATGCAGTTTGACTTATGGAGGTAGGAATGTCTGGTACCCAGAAGATAACCACATCTGCATTTGTGGACAGGTTCCTGGACTTTTAGGAGTTATGGAGCTGATGCTTAAAGTGGCTTAAACTCATTTCCTTATGACATATTCCATGAGGATAAGAGATTTCATTTCATATAGCTAACATATGTTAGACACCTACTAGATGCTGTGTATGAAACCAAGAAGAATATATAGTGCTTAACCATTAAGGAACTCACATCCAATGGTGGAACAATTTACATGCACTTTTAGTGCAAAACAGACTGTAGTTAATGATAGGACAGAGGTCCAACATACAGAAAATGATGAGATGAAGTAATATTTTTTTAGTTGTTTTGGAAAATAATAGCTACAGGTTTTGTCTTTGGTGCTTGAGGAAGAATGGAAATGGTCCAATGGAAGGGGCTCAGGGAACTCCAGTCACTACCATTCTGAGCCTAAAGGCACAGTGGCTGGGGAACTCTTAGGCAGCTTTGTGGGGCGGGAGTGTACAGTAAGGTTTGAGCAACACTGGGACATACTACTATAAAAGTAGTGAGGATAAGGGAACAGATAAGATCATGGAGGTCCCTGAATTCCAAAGCCTAAATGGTTAAAGAGGAGTAAAGCATGAATCTTATGATCAAGGAATAGATCTTGTTCTTAGATGTTGCTAACATTCTTTCATCACCTGGGTATGTTCTGCTAAAATAAAAATAATCATCTTAAAACTCATAAATCCAATAAAAGAGAAAAAAATCTTTAATGGCAAAATATGAAGAGATAAACATATTTCAGGGTTGAACCAGAAAAAGTAAAACATAATTACATACAAAGGTTAAGAGGCAAAGAAAATAGGAGAGTGAGCTAGCCAAAGGGGGTAGGAGGAAGACCATTAACTAAAACAAAACAATGGTTATATGTATTATTCGTGGGAGGGAGTAGGCAAGAGCATTTTTATATAACAAAGGAAAAGAGAGGAAATAGTCCTAATAGCTAAGAAACTAGGTATTATTGTAAATGATACTGTCATCCAAATACCACTTCCAACTCAATTTAGATTCTCCTTTGCTTCATGTTGATAAAATGGGGGAGTAACATTACATCTACCCCATATGGAATGAAGACCACTCTATGCACTGTTACCCAAAAAGCTGAATCACCACTTGACTCTTACTCTTCGATAAAATAGCTAGTGAATTGCCCTCTCCTCAGTCTGAGTATCAAAAGTTAGCAGCAAGGCCTAAATCCTTTCACCATGCCTCCTTTTCACTGTTCCTCAAATCTTATTCTCCTCAAGTCTTTCCTCTTGACTCAGCTTGGATTTCAAAGCTCATTTCTGTAATCATTTCCTGGCATACATACTCAACTCCTTTACTTCTTTCTGTATTCTTCATACTTGCATAGCAAAGTATGAAATACAAATCGTGGTTATATACAGTCCCATGTCAGCACCCACACAACTGAATTTGGCTGGAAATATTTATACCACTATGTGAATAGAGCTTATTTAAAATTTATGTTATTATTGTCTGAAATTCCTGCTGTTTCTCCAGATCATTTGTTATCCCAGTTTTTCTGGTTCAAGGGTTATGGCCCATGTACCAAATATGGCCTACCCTCTGTTTTTTGTAAATAAAGTTTTATTAATAGACAGCCATACTGATGATTTATGTATGGTCTGTTGTGACTTCCTTGATGCAATGGCAATGTTGAAAATTTGTGACAGAAACTGAGTGGTCTAAATTATTTATCATCTTGCCCTTTAGAGAAAGTTTTCTGACCTTTGTCCTAAATGACTATTTCACATCTTGTTCTCTCTCCTCAACTCCCTAACATCTGCTCCCTGATTTACTTTTAGCTGATAACCTTGCTTTCTATTTCACTATAGAAACATTTAGAAAAGAACTCCCACAGGCTCCCAATATTGTACCTACCAAATTACCTGCATCAATATATACTTTGCCTTTCCTTTTAGTTCCTTTTTTTAAGGATAGATGGACTAGCCATGCTTATTTCTAAAGTTAAGCCCTCCATCCATGTACTAACTCAATTTCCTCTCAAATTCTACAGGATATTTTTCCCCTGTAATTTTATCATGTCTTGAAATAATTAATTCTTCCCTCCTATCAATACACTATCAGCAGAGAAACATGCTGTTATATTTTCACCTTAAAATTATTTCTTGAATCAATATCCTCTTCTTCCTAACTATCCTCTTTCTTGACATTAATAATCTTTCAAAGAATTGTCCTGACTTAAAAATTTCTAATTTTTCCCCTTCCATTTTCACTTACACCCTTTCCAATTAAGCTTTAGTCTCATCATTCCACCAAAACAGCTGCTGTTCAGTTAGCACCCATGTTGTTAAACCCAGTGTCACTTCCAGGGCTCATTGCACATGATTTTTCTTTAGCATTTGACATAGTAGATGACTCTTTCCTTCACACATATGCATCTGGAAGACAATTTTCTCGAGATCTTCCTTCTACCTCATGGGCTGTTCCCTGGTCCAGCTCCTTGATGGTTCCTTCTCCTCTCAGTCTGGAAATGCTGGCACGCCCCACAAGCATGCCCTTTAAATTTTTTTTACTTCCATCCACACACTACATTGATGATTTTCCAGCCACATGACTTAAACAAACAAACAAACACCAATTCAGCTTCAATGGTCTATCAAAACACCCTAAACAAATTCCAGGCTTTCCCCTGTGATTCTATCCTTGCACCTAGAAAATGTCAAAACTCTCCTTCCATTTGTTCAAGATAGAAACCTTAAAAATAAAAATCAACAAGCAACTATAAACCAGAAACACACTACAAGGAGGGGAGGAGGAAGTAGGATCAAAACAAGGTGGGTAGGAATTGTATGGGGACTATAACCAAGATGAAAATGCATACATTGTGCAAAAATGAAAAATGATGTAAAAATATATAAAATTAAAAAAAAAACTGACCAAAATTAAAAAAGAAAAAAGAAAACAGTGACATTAAACTTAAAAAACAAAAACAAAAACAAAAACCTTAGGGGCATTCTTGACTCCTTTCTTTCTCTCCCATGATACTTGATAAAATAATGATTATTTCTCCTGGGATGAGAACTATTCTTTAAGACTTTAATAAAAATGGGCCTCTCCTGGTGGCGCAGCGATTGAGCGCTGGGCTGTGAAGCTGCCGGCAGCCTCTGCAGCGCAGGTTCGATCCCCGACCGCCGGCGAGGGTCCCACATGGTGCGCAGACCTCTCCTGCCATGCCCGCAGCTCCCCTCAGCAGTGCATTTCGTCGGTCTGCCTGTTCTGTTCCCCACTCTGGCTCTGGTGAATTATCTCACCCTCCTGCGCTTCTGACTGTACCCAGTGCTTGTATAAATAAAATAAATAAATCTTTAAAAAGAAAAGACTTTAATAAAAAATGAATTGATATATATATGTTTTTAGAAAAACTGCTCTCCTCACTTAAAAATATATGGTAAGCTCTTTTCAATACATAGAGATATACATTAATAGTTTCTAATAGTTGTATATAATCTTTTTTTGGTATGAATAACCTAAAGCTTAATCAATAACCCCTAACTGTTGACCACATATCTGATTCTAATTAATCAGTTATAAATAGGACTTATGTGGATATATTTGAACACGTGAACAACTATTTACTTAGAACAAATTCCTAGAGGTGGGACTGCCTAAGGTTAGGACCATTGTATTCGTGAAACTCTTGAAAAATCTATCTTTTATGTAATTTACATATAAATATATATGTAAATACATTTATATATAAATTGTGTTTATAAAAAAATACAATTTCTAGATACCGAGATGAAAGTGATATGACGTATTTGATTTCCAGAGAACATGACTTCTCGCTGTGGATTCAGGGACCTCTGGCTGTTGCTCCTTGACTCTCCATGAGTTCACAGACTGGCAACCAGAGCTTTGGTTGATGATGATTTAGAGAAGCAATTTACTTAGCAAGCATATGATCACAAATGGAACCTATTTTCTCTTCCATCCAACTAGCTCACTTCATGATATAATAAAGTGTTACAGTAGTAATATTAATTCTGCTACTAAGCAGGCAAGTAAAAAGTTCTCATTAAAGCAGAGTAATTATAGATACGTAGTTGGAATAAAGTAGGAATTTAACTGTGGGCTATTTAAATTAACTTCCTAGATTGAATCTTTTTATGTGCTGTGAGGGCTTCCCTCTGGAATTCATGGCAACCACGTTAGAGTTCCTCAGGCACTTGGAGAAATGCTGAAGAAAGAAGTAAGGCTGTTAATTGTCATGGCTGCAGACGCCCATTGTTGCACACAGCTCAAATTCGCCTTTCGTGGTCTGCTGCAATTCTGAACCGAGCCACTAGATGGTGTACACTGTTCTTTGCTTGCCCCCCAGGAAAAGCATCTAGAAAATACTCAGATACGGAACTCTAAATAATGCCAATAAAAACAAAGAGGAAAACTACAAAAGAAAAACAAAAATTAGGTGGCTCTCTTTAAAAACTCTGGTATTAATTTTTTGGATGCACATCACACTGAGTTGGAAAATAGTATCAATACAATTTTCTTGATTCCATTCTTCCTCAGTAATTAAAAATACTTGAACTGGACTGAAATCTATCTCTGATTATCCAGCTATTCCCAAAAACCCATTTTTGAAATTTAGACTTTAGTGCTGATGACAATATAGTTTATATTCTCTTTTATAGAGTCATATGGACAAATACTCAGCAAGGATATCCTATGCTAACATTGCTAGGCAGATTTTTAAAATTAGACCAGAATTTTCAATAACTTGAAAGATCTGCAGATAAGTCTTGTGGCATTGATGTGGCAGAAATGTAATGAACAAGAATTTACTGCTGCCCTTTCATCTGTAAGTAACTTTGATTCATGCAATAATATGAACTTGCACTTCTATATGTGGTGTATATATATGATACATATATATGTACATATATATATGTGATTTGGTTGACTTTGGTTTTTTAGGAGATGACTCCACACAAGCGTCTAACATTTATAAATGGTAAATTAAGTTAAAAAGCAAACATATTACTGAAGTTGGAAGAATAAAGTTTTCTTCCTCATCCTAAAGTGCTCTCTCATATTTTTACAATTACATAGATATTAACTATGGATGAAGTCTTTTCAGTAGCTTCAACATACCCTTTACTGTATATTGAATTTACTCTATATTGAATGCACTTTTTAAAATAGCAAATTGATTTTTATGAAGCAGTTGTAAGAATTTAAAAAAATGTCCTCTTAAACTGCTCTCTCAGATTTTTATAAATAACACATTCATTTAAACTATGAATGATCTTTTTTTTGATTAAGTAACTTCAAGATACCTTTTATCTTTTTTGTCATATTAACTTAGGTCCTTTATGAATTTCAGCTTCTCATCTCACGTAGCAGTTAACTTTCTGAATCTTGAGTCAAAGATGATTGTAGCTAGTCAGTATGATCACTTGTGGGGAAAGTAGTAATATTCAAGCCAAACAGGGCCTTTGGGCTGATAAACCTGCTCAAAGTTCATTTCTATACATAATAATGAGATGAAAAAATGTTTATAGGTGGATCTTCAGTTGGAAAATCTAAAAAGTCAGTGGAATTACTAAAAGACCTTAATGGTGCTTCTGAAAATAGACACTAATTTTATGTTCTCATTTTTTGAATTGCATTCATCTGACATTTACAAGTAATTTTAAGGGAATTTTTTTATTAACTGAGAAACATATAATGATGAATGATAACTATATTTTGAAAATATAGTCAATTCATGATTATTCAGTGACCAGTAGTCTGATGTGTATATTATTCTAGTGCCATTATGCCTTCTGTGACCTCCCTTCAATCTGTCCTGTGGCTATTTAATTCATCAGAGAGCAGTGGAAAATGCAAATAGATTGATCATGTATCAGCCAAGAAAAAGCTCTGGTGTATGCATGGGGGTGGGGGGCGGTATGAGGGCATGGAAATGATATGGTTAACATTTTATAAATTATGAGGATTTTAATTTGCTTGAATTTTAGCAGTCAGTTTTACTGCTTTACCTCATGTGATATTTGGTGGTTTTTTTCACATTATGTTTTGTTTCTAGTTTCTAGCTTAGTTTTTTTTTTTTCCTCCAAATGTTACTTTTATAAATATGCACCCTTTACATTAAGACTCCTATAAGCTTTAGGTTTAATTTATTTTTTTTTAAGATTTATTTATTCATGCATACAAGAACTGGGGCACAGGCCAGAGCTGTGGGGGGTGGTGAGAGGATCCACCAGAGACAGAGTGGGGAACAGAACAGGTAGACCAACTGAAGTACACTGCTGAGGGGAGCAGTGGATGAGTCAGGAGAGATCTGCTGTGCCATGTGGGCTGCTCCATGGCTGGCCGGGGATTGAACTCATGCTGCAGCAGTTACAGACAGCCTCATAGGTTGTGTCTCAACCCTGTGCACCACCAGGGAAGCCCGGGTTTAATTTCTTATTATTTGCATATTCTTTATTCTTTCTGTGACCCTCATCACCATTCTAGGCTAGGTCTCTAAGAGCAAGGCCAACTCAGATTGAGATTGAAACATTCTTTCCCTCTAAATTTCAGGGTCTTCTCAACGATGGTCCAGGTATTGGGCCTGTAGCTCCAAAACCTGTCATGCCACATATTATCTATCTGGGTCACGATGAATGAAGTTTGAAAGGACTGAGTGTTTTGGTTCATTTGGCCCACTTTCAGCACATGAAAAAGTGTTATTAGTTCCTGTCATTGTTGAATACAGTCTTAAAGAAAGAATAATCTGTTACAAGTGCTGTTTGATGATAGATTTAAGTAAATTAATTAAACTGCAAAGAGAATACATTGAAGTGAGAAGGACAAGGTTGCTTGGAATTTAGGCTATATCATCACATTTCCTTATGGAAGCTAGAAAATGAATTATGGAATGAGTCCATGATTCCTACAAAACACTTTAGAAACACAAGGGCTATAACAAGACTCCCAGAAGTTCTTTCTTTATCTACTCCTGAAAATTCGGTATTCTTTAATTCTTTCATTTATGTACCCTATCTATATCTACTTACGGAGCCCTATTCTATGGCAGGTACTGAACATATATAGTCCTTTTTTCCGAGGGTTGAGTCATAAGTTCTCCTTTCACTCTCTCTCTTCTCTCTCACAGATCTGAATGATGCTGCTTTCTTAAAAGGTGACTTCTGATTTCAAATTTCCAATCTTTTCTTCTCTATCATAAAGATCAGTGTTGTCCAGTCCTGAGAGAGACGTCATCAACATGGCGGCGAGGAAATGCTGAGAGTAAGATCTCCCATAAAAAAAAGTTAATAGGGAGGAAAAGCAGCAGGTCCCTGAGAGAACTGGGACACGGAAGATAAATGGACGACTCTGGCAAACTGCCCGAAGAAGAAAGTTGCCATAAAAGAGGATTAGAAGGGAGGAAAGCTCAGAACCCTGCTACCCTCCCCCACCCACAAAGTCGGCACTCTCTGACCAACAGAAAGGAGGAAAAAAAAAAAAAAACTAAAACAACCAACAAGAACAAACTATGCATCAAGCGGGACTGTGAGTGAAAGGAACTATTTCGGCCACCGCACCCTGTGAACTGGAGCTGTGGAGAACCCTACAGGATTCGCTGTGGAGGTGAGCGAATGGTTCCAGGCACCACTGGAGAAAAGTAAAGACTCCCGGAGACCTACAAACAGTGCAAGGCCAGCTGGTAAGGTTGTGCGGAAAAGTGGAGCGCTTGAAAAGCATATGAGGATCCAGGCTGCCCAGGTCCCCGCGCCTGCGACCTAGGCAAGCAGGGAGATGCACAGGGGCCCTCATTGAGGTGAATGTCCCTCACTGAGTAATCAGAAACCAGGTGCCCAGACATGGGAGTGGGGTGCAAAAGGCGCAATTTCTGTGGACACTGAGCTGGGCTACAGCCCATGTCCTGGACCTGAGGGCTTTGGGAACTGAGACCTGGGGCATAAAATTCGGGGTTTGGGAACCCCATGATGGTGGGGCACAAGGCAGACACAGCACCCCCACGCCGTTGAGGCTCTCCATGCCACTCCCACTCTGTTCCCCCCCCCCCCCACCCACGGGGTTAAAAACAGTTCCCGAAGGACACTAGGAAATATCTCTGGCGCCACCTAGTGACCAGAAAAAAATCACCCACACCCTATAGTTGGAAATTAGGGATCACAAAAACACCCTCATGCATTGAGAAAGGGTGGGCAACCCAAACGGGGGTAAGGAGAGAAATAAGGCATGGAGCAAGACCCCATCCTGGAACTGAGAGCTAGGCACAGGATCCGGGCGTGGGATGCGCCATAGCAGCGGGCACTGCATAGGTTGACAGCCAGCATTTTGGATCTGATAGCCCTGGAACTGAGACCTAGAGTGCAGACTTCAGGGAGTGGGATCCATACAGCTGTGGGCACAATACCTGGTGAACACAAGGGAGACACAGCACCTGGCTTGAATAAGAGCCCTTGTGTTGAGGTGCTCCCCTGTGCCCCCCTCTCCCCTCCGCTACTTAGAGAACCACTGGGAAAAAGCACAGGTCAGCAAGTACGGGTCTCTGGTGCCACCTCGTGACTAGAACTAAATCACCAACTAGCTGATTCCCTGTTGGAACTGAGTAAGTACAGAAGGAGGGAACTGTAAGGGACAGAGCCCAGAAACACAGCATCAACACCCTGGTGAAGTTTTGGTCTACCAGTGCTGGTCTCAGTCTGGTAAACAGTTTCCAACACCCCTAAAGGAGCACTCCAAAGAGATGTCCGACAACACCAGTGGCAGAACGTCCCAACACACAGAACTAATTAGAAAGCAAACAACAGGGAGAAGAAAAAATATAAATAACCAAGCAAGCCAGCAGGAGGACACACCACAAAAATAAACAGTCACCAGAGCTCAATGATGACATGGAAGAACTTCTCGGCCTATCAGATAGAGAATTAATAATCATCCTGATTAAAAAGCAGAAAGAAAACGACAAGGAAAAAAACGAGTTGAGACAAATAATCACTGAACAGAAGAGTGAAATTGAGAACTTAAGAAAGGAAAGAAAAGAAAAGCAGGAGATAAAAAGATTACTAGAAGAGATAAAGAACTCTGGGAAAGGCAATGAAAACAGGATCGATGAAATGGAAGAAGGGATCAGTACTATTGAAGATACAGAAATAAAAATAGCCAAAAGAGAAAAGGAGAGAGAAGTGCAAATGAAGCAGTATGAGGAGACTCTTAGACAATTATCTGACTCCATGAAGAGAGGAAATGTAAGAGTAATAGGCATTCCAGAAGGTGAGGACAGAGACAAAGCAACTGAGAAATTATTCAAGGAGATAATTGAAGAAAACTTCCCAAGCATGATAAAGGAGATGAATAGAGACATACAGGAAGTGAGAAGAACTCCTAATTACCATAATGAAAAAAAAAAACAAAAACTATGGCAAGATACCTAATAGTAAAGCTTGCAAGAGTCCAAGACAAGGAAAAAATAATGAAACTGGCAAGGGGGAAGAAACAGATAACTTATAAGGGAAAACCAATCAGGTTAACTTCAGACTTCTCCGAAGAAACATTATAGGCAAGAAGAGAATGGAGTAACATATTCAGCAAACTTCAAGACAGCAAATGCTAACCAAGAATACTTTACCCTGCAAAGCTCTCCTTCCTTTATGAAGAAAAAATATGGACCTTCTCAGACAAACAGAAACTTCAGAAATTCATTATAACTAAACCCCACTCCAAAAAATTCTACAAGAAGTCCTAAAGGCAAAACCAACAGAGGAATGAACAAGAAGAACAGAATAAAGCAAGGAATAAAAATCACAAAAAAGACAAACAGAATGGCAAACACAGATGCCAACATATCAATATTAACTCTAAATGTAAATGGATTAAACACATCAGTAAAAAGACACAGAGTAGCAGGCTAGATTAAAAAAACAAAATCCAACCTTCTGTTGTCTCCAGGAAACACATTTAACCACAAAAGATAAACACAGACTGAAAGTAAAAGGTTGGAAAACAATCCTATAAGCAAATGGACCAAAAAAGAAAGCAGGAACAGCCATACTTATATCAGATGAAATAGACTTCAAATTAAAAAAAGTAAAAAGAGACATAGATGGACACTACATTATGATCAAGGGGACAATACATCAGGAAGATATAACACTCATCAACATATACTCACCAAATGAAGGGGCACCAAAATATATTAGACAATTATTATCAGCTCTGAAAACAGATATTAAAGAAAATACATATATATATTGGGAGACTTCAACACCCCACTCTCATCAATGGACAGATCAACAAGACAAAAAAGAAACAAAGACACTGGAGCCCTAAATAAAGACATAGAATTCATGGACTTAACAGACATCTATAGGACACTGCACCCAAAAAAATCTGAGTACGCATTTTTCTCAAGTGTGCATGGATCATTCTCCAGAATCGATCACATACTGGGCCACAAGAAAAACATCAACAGATACATGAAAATCAAAATCATTCCAACTATCTTCTCTGATCATAAAGGCATCAAGCTAGAAATAAATCATGAAAATAAAACAAGGAACCTTCCCACTTCATGGAGATTGAAATCCACACTACTGGAAGACCACTGGACTAATGAGGTGATCAAAGAAGAAATTAAAAAATACTTTGAGTTGAATGACAAGGAGGACACCACTTTCCAGAATGTATGGGATGCAGCAAAAGCAGTAACAAGAGGAAAATATATAGCAATACAGGCTCACTAAAACAAACAAGAAAGAACTAAAGCAACCTAATGTCACATCTCAAAGAACTAGAAAAAGAACAACAAAAAAACCCTAAAGCCAGTAGAAGAAAGGAAATAATTAAAATCAAAGCAGAAATAAATGAATTAGAAATTAAAAAAAAAACCCAAAAGATCAATGAAACCAAAAGTTGGTTCTTTGGAAAAATAAACAAAATAGACAAACCTCTAGCAAGGCTCACAAAGAAAAAATGGGAGAAAACACGTATAAATAGGATTATAAATGAAAGAGGAGAAATCATAACAGACTCAGTAGAAATCAAAAGAATAATAAGAGATTACTATGAACACTTATACACAAACAAATTTAACAATCTAGAAGAGATGGACAAATTCCTAGAATGATATAATCATCCAAACCTGGACAAAGAAGAAATAGAACAACTAAACAGACCAATTACAAGCAGCAAAATTGAAGCAGTAATCAAAGCACTCCACAAAAAACAAAAGCCCAGGCCCAGATGGCTTCACAAATGAATACTACCAAACGTTCAGCAGTGAATTAGTGCCTATCATACACAAAGTCTTTCAAAAAATTGAAAAAGGACTACTACCAAATACATTCTACAAAGCCAACATTACACTAATACCAAAACCCAACAAAGACAGCACAAAAAAAGAAAATTAAAGGCCAATCTCCATAATGAGCACTGATGCAAAAGTCCTCAACAAAATCCTTGCCAACAGAATCCAACAATGCATCCATAAAATAATTCACCACAACCAAGTAGGATTTATTCCAGGGACACAAGGATGGTTCAACATCCAAAAATCAATCAATGTAATCCAACACATCAACAAAAAGAAATATAAAAACCATATGATAATATCCATAGATGCTGAGAAAGCATTCAACAAAGTACAACACCCATTTATGATAAAGGCCCTTGAAATTTTTGGGATACAAGGAACATACCTAGACATCATAAAGGCCATCCATGACAAACCCACAGCCAATATCATTCTCTATGGTGAAAAGTTGAAAGCATTCCCATTAGATCTGGAACAATACGAGGATGTCCACTCTCACCACTGCTTTTCAACATAATACTGGAAATCCTAGCCAGAGCAATAAGACAAGAGAAAGACATACAAGGAATCCAAATAGGCAAGGAAGAAGTCAAACTACCACTATTTGTGGACGATATGATAACATACATAGAGAACCCCAAAAACTCCACAGAAAAACTAATTAAACTAATCAATCAGTTTAGTAAAGTGACAGGATACAAAATCAATGCACAAAAATCAGTAGCCTTCCTATACACAAACAATAAATCTGAAGAAGAAGAAATCAAGAAAACCATTCCTTTTATTATTGAAACAAAAAAAAATACTTGGCGGGGAATAAACCTAACAAAAGAAGTAAAGGACCTATACAAAGAAAACTATAAAACACTGTTAAAAGAAATAGAAGATGACACAAAGAAATGGGAAGACATCCCCTGCTCATGGATTGGAAGAATTAACAATATCAAAATGGCCATCCTACCAAAAGCAATCTACAGATTCAATGCTATTCCAATTAAAATTTCAATGTCATTCTTCAAAGAAATAGAAAAATATTGATGAAATTCATATGGAGCCACCAAAAACCCTG
This sequence comes from Talpa europaea, assembly GCF_964194135.1. NCBI lineage: Eukaryota > Metazoa > Chordata > Mammalia > Eulipotyphla > Talpidae > Talpa > Talpa europaea. The sequence continues at coordinate 68,496,417 of NC_140080.1, forward strand.
AATAGCCAAAACCCTCCTGAAAAAAAAAAAAAGAAGGGAATGGAGGCATCATGCTCCCAGATTTCAAACTATACTACAATGCCATAATAATCAAAACTGCATGGTATTGGAACCAGAACAGACACATGGGCCAAGGGAACTGAATAGAAAACCCAGAAATAAACCCACAGATTTATGGTCAACTAATCTTTCACAAAGGAGCAAAGAATATGCACTGGAGCAAAGAAAGTTTGTTCAATAAATGGTGCTGGGAAAACTGGGTCGCTACATGCAAAAGAATGAAGTTTGACTACTACCTCACACCATGCACCAAAAATATCTCAAAATGGATTAAAGAACTAGACATAAGACCTGAAACCATAAAATATATAGAAGGAAATATAGGTGAAACACTACATGAATTGCACCTCAAAGACATCTTTACAGACATATCACCCAAAGCAGTTATCACTGTGAAGGCAAAGATAAACATCAGGGACTACATCAAATTAAAGAGTTTCTGCACAGCAAAAGAGGCAATAACAAAAACAAAGAGAAACCCCACCAACTGGGAGAATATTTTTGCACACCACACTAACGATAAAGGACTGATTACAACAATCTACAAAGAGCTGATGAGACTCAACAAAAACAAAGAAAATAATCCAGTCAAAAAATGGGCAGAAGAGCTAAAAAGAAACTTCTCCAAAGAGGAAATACAAATGGTCACCAGACATATGAAAAAATGTTCAACGTCACTTGCAATCAGGGAAATGCAAATCCAAACTACAATGAGATACCATCTCACACCAGTGAGAATGGCACATATTAAAAAAAACTAGCAACAACAAATGTTGGCGAGGTTGTAGAGAAAATGGAACTCTCCTGCACTGTTGGTGGGAGTGCAAACTGGTCCAACCACTATGGAAAGCTGTGTGGAGATTCTCAACCTACTAGAGATAGAGCTTCCATATGATCCAGCAATTCCACTCCTAGGTATTTACCCAAAGGACACAGAAACATCAATTCCAAAGAGCACCTGCACCCCTATGTTTATAGCAGCACTATTTACAATAGCTAAGCTTTGGAAACAACCCAAATGCCCAAAAATAGATGACTGGATCAAGAAGATGTGGTGCATATACACCATGGAATATTACTCAGCATTCAAAAAGATAAACACATGCAATTTGCAGCAACATGGATGGAGCTGGAGGGGATCATGCTCAGCGAAATAAGCCAGAAAGAAAAAGAAAAATCCTGGATGGTCTCACTCATAACAGGAATCTAGAAAACCTGAATAAGGGACCAGGAAAAAGAATAACTATAAGAAAGAAAAAAATCAAAATCAACAAACAACTATGAACCAGAGACACACTTTTGGGGGTGGGAGTGTGGGAAGGAGGGATTGGGGTCAAAATCAGGGGGTTGCAATTGTATGGGGAATATAAAAATAAAAAATAAATAAAAAACAAACCAAAAAAACAAACAAAAAAACAATGCTGTCCAGTCCCTTCCCTTAAATAGCTCTTGGTCTTTAATTCTTCCTCCCTTCATTTGTACAGTCACCAAATATTTTTGGACTCCTTAAATATGCCGGGCAAAAGGCTGAATATGATGGATATAAACTTCAACTCAACAAGTTTAAGACTAAAGTTATTTTATTCTCCTCTAAATTTGCTTCTCTTTCTTGGCTTCCTCTTTGGATCAAAGATATCTGTTCAGTTTGACCAACCGAGCCATTCTCTCTCTTACCCCCAGTGCCAAGCATTACCAAATAATGTTTAACTCTATTAAATGAGTTTTAATTTTGCCATTCCATCATTGGTTTCATAGCCTTTGCTGTAAACCCAGCTCTCATTATACCCTGCGTGAGTTATGCAATAAATGGTTACCCTGCCTCCAGTTTTTCCTTTACTAATTCACCCTAAATTAGCCTTTAAAACACAAATTTAATTATGCTATTTCCCTGCTCAAAGATTTTTGGTGACTCCCCACTGACTATACAATAAGATCTAAACGTTCTTCACTTTCACTTGACCCTCTACATCTGATCTCAACCCACCTTTTAGCAGTTCCCAACTCTTTGCAATTTCCTAGTTTTTAAAGATTTATTTTATTTATTTATGCATAATCTTGTATAGATCTGGGCTGTAGGCCATTGGTGTAGAGGGTAAGAGGAATCACCAGAGACAGAGTGGGAAGCAGAACAAGTGGATCTACAGAGATACACTACTGAGGGGAGCAGCAGGCGAGATAAGAGAGGTCTGCTGCACCATGTGGGTCAGCACCCGGGCCTGTGTCAGGGATCAAACTCAGGCTGCAGAGGCAGGCGATAGCTTGGTAGCACTGAGAATTTAACCCCTGAGCCACCAGGGAAGCCCTTGCCTGTAATTTTTAAACTTGGACTATGAATGAGACATGTCTATATCACATAAATCCATTATTCAAACATCAGGATGAATTGGGTATTTCTCTTATAATAAGCAAATGTAAGCATGTTGGAATCTCAGTATATAATAGTATATGCATGTATACTATTATATATACTATTATGTTTATAAAAACCAAATTGATGTAACATTCACCCATACTGATCACTGTATAAATAAGGCATGAAGGTAAACTGTCAGTTTATTGATTGCCAGGATTCTTTAAGCTGCTGCTATTGTTTAGGTATGACTCATTCATTTCTTCAATGATTATTACATATGTTTGATATAATGGCCATAAAGATAAATATGGCACAATATTCTCACTTTCAGTATAGGAATACACACATTTAAACAAGTACGACACAAAACAACAATAAGCTTCTAAGACAGGAATGGGCAGGGGACTATGATAACACAGAGGCAGTAATCATTTGTTATCGGTCAGGAGTTACCCTAGCACTTGGTCAGAAGGACATGCATGGTCTGGCGGTTATAACACTATGATTCATTTATGTTTCCTATCAAATTAACAATGTGGGTCACATCTTAATGTATCACAAATTCCTAGCACAAAGTTTGACACAGACTGTTGCACAATTGTGTATAAAGGGGCAGGAGTACTTGGCCTGGGAGTCAGAAGGACTACCTTTCAGGAATCTACATATAGGTTAGAAATGCTTGAGGATAAGGCATAGGATTGGAGAAACAGCACAAGTCCATCTAGAAGTCCAGCTGAGGAATTGGATTTCTTCTTGCGAATTTCAGGGACTCACTGAGGATTTTATACTAGGGATTGACAATGTGAACAGAAGTGAAGAAATTAATTTAGGTGGATAAGGAATCCAGCCCTCAGTAACAGGATTAAGAAGAGTTTAGAGGAGAGACAGTCAGGAATAACACATTTTGATTGGGGAGATGAGGATGCCATTTACTGTGATAGAGAGTAACAAATACAGAATAGGTCTGAAGGCAAGATAGCAATTTTAAGACCAAATAGAGACATTCTGGAGGCAGCTGGAAATACAGTAGATAGCGGGTTGAGAGAGAGAGAGAGAGAGAGAGAGAGAGAGAGAGACTAGGAAGGTTGGGAAAATAGATTAGTGGTCTGTCAGCTGTGGCTCAGGAAGGGTTTTCAGGCTGAGAATAGGGTTCGGGAAGGAATTTTGCCAAATGTTAGTATTTAAAGAGCAGCTAGAAAGAGAGGTATCTAGGAAGGAACCTGAGAGAATATATATACATAATAATATATATTATTAGGGCCTCCCTGGTGGCGCAAGGGGTTAAGCACGGCACTATGAAGGAATCTGCAGCCTCTGCAGCACGAATTTGATCCCTGGCCGGCCAGGGAGCTGCCCACATGGCGTGGCAGACCTCTCCTGTCTCGCCCTCTGCTCCCCTCAGCAGTGTATTTCAGTCAGTCTGCTTGTTCTGTTACCCACTCTGTCTCTGGTGAATCCTCTCATCCCCTGCATCTCTGGCCTATACCCCAGCTCTTATATGCATCAATAAATAAATCTTTAAAAAATAATATATATTATTACATATAAACATACGCACACGTATCTATATACATACATGTTTTGGAGCTATGTTTTTGGAGTAAGATGACTCAGTTAGATAGATATGACTTGTGTTGAGATGAAGGATCTATTAGGCATAGTGAAGTACAGGATTGATTCTCTCTGGACTAGGAGTCATTGTCAAATAAAAGTGTGTTTGTCATGATTTCAATACCAGGCCCATCAAACTTCCTTACATATGTTAATCATTGTCTTAATCACCTCTTCCTCCAATTCTTTTCCTATACCCTTGAAAGAACATGTTTTTAAGATTATCTTTTCACATTGGTCTTACCATATGGAAATATGGGAGAATGGCTTACTATGGGGACACAATGAATGAAAGATTTGAAAAGTTTTTCTAGTGGGAAAACAAGATAGGGAAATTACATAGAGTGGTTCTGAGCATAAAATGTAAAATTTTGTCATCCTAGAGAGCCCTCAATACCTTCCTACTCTCTTTTTCCTCAATAGTAGTTTTCCTTAGTCCTTACCCACATTTCACGAAGTAGCTCTCATTATTAAACAAGGTGGTTTGTTTCCTCTTGGGACGCTGTGTTACACAACAAGTATGTTTCAGCTGTTTATTTTTTAAATTTTTGCATAGAAGAACTGGGGTGTAGGAGCAGAACATATGGATTTACTGAGATGCATGCTAAGGGGAGCAGCAGGTGAGACAGGAATGGTCTGCTGCGCCATATATGGGTTAGTTCCCTGGCCAAGGATCGAACTCAGGCCATAGTGTTGATAGTGCTGACTTAACCCCTAGGTGACCATGAAGGCCCTGTTTCAGTTTTAATATGGCACCTTGTGAGCTCTCATGTTTGCATTATTTGCAAACAAGGAGTTAATTATTTTTCATTCAAAATGGTTTGAGTGAATAAAATGTTTTGATTATGCTTTTCTAAATAATTCAGTTGGGGAAAAATGTTATATTGTTAAGAGATCAAGTAATGGCAGTTTAGAACAGGTCAAAGAACTTCTAATAAGATTTCATAGAACATGACTTAATAGAAAGAACACTGAACTAAATTAGGTCAGCAGTCATGGGTTTGAGTCACAAATTCATAAATTATTGCATGACCTTGATAAATCACTTAACTGCTCTGAATTTCAGTTTCCTCATAAGTCAAATAGTGATAATGCCTGACTTGTTTATACCCAGGCTTATTAAGAGGACACAATAAATGACAGTCTTTTCTGAAAGGGCTTTGCAGTGGGAAAACTAGATAGGGATATTATATAGTAGTCTTCAAGAAATATACATATTTACTCTTATTCTACCAATCTTAGTGACAAGAAAAACTAAAACTGAACAACTTATTTGGTCTAAGCATTCCTTTCCATTGTCCTTTTGAGCTAGTTTTATCTGTCTTAAAGTGGGATTTCATGAACACTAAATAAGAAGATGAATGACACACATGCTAGACACATAATAAGTGCTCAATTAAAGCGCATATTACCATTTTGGTGTTCCTAAAATAAAAACTATCCTTCCTTGTCTTTTCATCCCTTATTTCTTTTGTATGTGTCTTTTGGAAACAGGCTGGTTTATGTAAAAAGATATTTGCAATTTCAAAGACAGAATTAAGATAAGCAGAAAAAAATCTAATTACACACATTTGAAGGGCTGGGCATATCTTTGAAGGCTGACATTGTCTCAGCACAACAGTATATGACCTCCTAGAGGACCTCATGACTAATGAGCCAATATTTAGCTACTTTCAGTACTTGCCTATGGCCTTGACCAGTGTGAGTTAATCCCCCGATTCAACTTTTGCCCACTGTCTGTGGGGCCTGTCCAGTGAGCCAGGCAGAGGAGGGGGAGTTAGTCAATGAAGTAGATAGAATGTGTGTCCCACGTTGCTGGCTTTTATTTACATTTAGAACAGAGCTGCTTTTGGCATTAAAGATGAAGGTCACAAAATGTTCCCTAAGATTTAGTTGAGTTTGTGATTTAAGAGCATGATCTCTGGAGTAAGACCACCTGAGTTCGAATCTTTGTATTCCTTTTTGAAAAAATTATTTTATGTCTTTATGCCTTGGCTCCTTCTATATAAAATGGGAGTCACAGTAACACTTTAAAGCGGAGGAAATAATTTAGTCCTAGGAAATGTTTATGCATATCCAAGAGCAGCTACTGATGTTGGTAAAGTTAATGGTTACCATGAAAACTATTATTTTACTACCAAGAGGTGTGATTTGTAAATAAAATAGATAAGACTTTAGACTAGAGTGCAAAAGTTGGCAAACTACAGTGTGCAGGTCAAATCCAGGCCTCTTCCTATCATTATAAATAAAGTTTTATTGGAACACAGCTTAGTCATTTATGTATTGTCTAAGGTTGTTAGCGTATTACAAAGGTGCAGTTGAATAGTTGTGACAGAGACCATAATATTTATCATTTCTGGAAAAAGCTTGCTGATTCCTGGATAGAGAACCAGTAACATATTTTTCTCAAAAGAAGAAGTTGGCATAGAAATTATTTATTCTCAGAAATACATTTATATTCACAAGTTTGCATTCTGTCAAGTGACATATTATGCAATGCAAACAAATGAAACACGGAAGACCTTGGAAGATGCTGCTTGTGCTCTCCTTGCCCCCATCAGTTCTGCTTAAGGAAACAACATGCATGAGGATGATGTTACTAACCTACTTTTCAGAGAATAAATGTCCTGTTATGTTCCACTAATGTTAATGGATTTGCAGTGTTCCATCCTCTCTTTCAGTGGACTTTTGCTATCAACTGTCACATACACTTATACGGAGCTGGTCAGGGTGCAGCTTGTGGCTTGGAGAAAGAAGTTCCCCCTAATTGAAGTCAGTTGAACTGTAAAAGGAATTGAACTCTCATCTTTGACTTTCCTCAGACCATGATAGAATTAGGCATTGCTATCATATTTGTAAATGAATAAATTTTATTTGGTAAAAGGAACAAAAACTGTGTTTTTTTTAAGATATGTATTTTTCCTTTTGGTTTTCTTTCTTTTTGAATAGGTTATGGGAAACTTAAACATTTTCCAAAGATCAAGAATGGTTCTTCTGTCTAGTGAAGGTGTTTGGTAGTGCCAGCCCTCTATGTTCGTCATGTAGCCACACCTACTCAAGCTTTACAGGTCAGGACTGAAACCAGCTGAAGCAAAGCACAAAAGATGAAACCTCAAGGCTGAGATTAGCAAATGAACTGGACATTAGAGATAACATATACATTTTGAGAACCACTGTGGGTCGTTTTCTGAATTAGATTTAGAAGCCTCTAGATCTGAAAACAATGTATTTGTGACAACACAGAGAATATAAATATAAAATCCTGCAAATTTAATAATAAAATTGAAGGCAAATAATCATTATACTTCTCCTTAATTCATCTACACAGACATCTTTCAATTATCACTCAGGAGGGGAAAATGACTTGGGCTTTTGACAAGAAAAAGGACAAGAAGGATTGCTTTATAATTTTTTTAAAAAAGAAAGCTTTAAAGTGGAGAAAATAATTTAGTTCTAGGAAATGTTTATGCATACCCAAGAGCAGCTACTGATGTGGATAAAGTGAATGGTTACCTTAATGAAAAACTTTGAACAAATTTATGAATTATTAGGAAACAAAAATTTGATATTTATCAATAGACCACAGACTGAGGAGTACTTCAGCATTATTAGTACAAGATAGAGCATTAACAACCAAGAAAGCATGAATGCACAGCTTCTTCCTCTATAAAGTCATGCCTTGGCACAAAGATCTCAAGTTTATGATTTTTGTAGCTGAGGAGGTACACACAGAAAACAATGTTCAGGGTTATAAGGCCCTTGGAAGTGAAGATCACCTCATTCTAGAAATGTTCCAATACAATATTGTTTCTTCAGTCTTCAGTTAATAATAAAGGGGAGAGTGGAAGGTTGAGCAAATAAACATGCACATTTGGGATCTTAATATATTCCATTTGTGCACAGAATATTCAATTTTATTCTGCACAAAATCCTGAAGTCGCATAACTGGTCTTTCCTAACCTTTAACTCTTTCACAATATGTTCTCTGTTATCACTACAGTAATGAGAAAAGCAAAGGGTGCCAGCTCTGGAGCTTTATTTGGGTGCACATTTTGGCTCTGCCATTTACCATCTGTGTGACCTTCAGCAAATGACTTAATGTCTCTGTGCCTCCATTTCTTCATTTGAAGTCAAAATAACAATAGTGAATAATACCTTAGAGTGATGTTGTGAGAATTAATAAATGCAAGTGACTTCATGACATAGTGTCTAATAGCTGTGTGTTCCATACACAATGCTTCTTTCCATCTGTCATTTGCTAGATGTAATGGGTTGAATTGTATCCCTCAAAATATGTATTTAAATCTTAGTTGCCAGTACCTGTGAATTAAATCTTTTTGGAAATAGCATCTTTTCAGATGTAAGCAAGTGCATGAGTCATACTGGATTAGGGAGCCAATGGTAGATGTCTTTATAAGATAGAGAAGAGAAATATTTAGATACTGAGACAGAGGAGTAACACAGTGAAGAAGGCCATGTGACATTAAGGTAGAGGTTGGATTGATGAAGTGACAAACTGAGCAGTTCTAGGAGCCACCAGAAGTTAGGAGGAAGCAAGGAAGCATTCTCCCCTGGAGACTTTATAGGTCATGTTCCTACTGACAATTGGGTCTTGATTGTCTAACCTCCAGAAATATAAAAGAATAAGGCTCTTTTATAGTTTCATTGATTTAAGCTAGCCAGTTTGGGGCACTTAATTATGGTAGTCCTGGGAGTGAATGAGGCAGATGACCATGATGAGACAATGGAGCTTGTGGAAGGACAGAATGAGATGCTAAAAGGTGAAATTCCAGTTCCTAGAATGGGGCGTACATTTAGGTCATTGGATGTTCTTTGAATTTGGTTATTTTGTGATGTCACCTATTTTTCTCCCTTCTTCAGAGGGGAGTAGGTGAGGCAGACTGCTCTCTTGATTGAATGTGAAAATATCATACAACTTCCTGTTTTCTAGAGCTATACTCATGATACAGAAGCCATTTGACACAGGGAATGATTTAATTTCAATTAATTAAAATGAAATAAATTCAGAAGTTAAGTTTCTCAGTCCTACTAGCCATGTTTAAAATGCTCTCAGAAGCCACATGAGGCTAGTGGCTGCCATACTGGACCATGCAGATAAAGAAATTTTCCACAATTGCATGAAGCTCTATTGGACAGTTCTAAAACAAGTTTTGATATAACAGGATTTATTGAAGAGGCAAGCAAACAAGCAGTCGGGTTATCTAGAAAAAGGGAAGGTATTATACTCTTGTAATATGGTAAACTACTTCATTCATTAAGGAAAAAAGCAAAAGTGACTATGTTAGAATTGATACTTTGACAGTTGCACACAAAGCAGGTCTCATTTATTGAATGATCAGCTATTATTTTCTTAAAGTCATCTACATCATTGATTTCTGTAATTTGGATAAAAGATATTGTATTCTATTCTTTTAGACTGAAAATTATTACAGCTCTAAACTCGCCTTGCATCCAAGCCAGGCATCCCCATGGAGACGTAAGACCTGATTTACCTTGATGTGGTCGAGATAAACTTTGTATAGAATTGGTTAATACTTTGGTCCCTTAATACTCTGAAGGAGAAAAATGCTAAAAAGCGACAAATGAGATCAAGAAATCTGTGAGTTACAATCTCTCGCCTCCTCTTCAGATCTAATCATACAGATGAATAAATTGCTATAAAATACCAAAAATAAAACTAAAAACAATGACTGAATCATTTTTTTTAAATCTCATGTACTCTGTGTTCAGGTAGCAAGAAATTTAATTCCAGTCGGACCAGTCTCCTGTGATTTTTTTCCCCTTTCATCTAAGATATTTTTAATGCTCAGAGGCATTATAATAGAAAAGCATGTATTTTTGCCTGGTTTATACCCATCATCCTTACCATTACAACAAGACAAAAGCATTAAAGTAAAATTAATCATGTCAAAAGATTTTAGCAAAAACAAGTGAGACCATGCATAAAGCATCGCTTTGTCTAGTGTGAAGTCACGCTCTGATTAAAAACATATAATGAAAGTGAAAGTGATACATCATTGCCTTAGCAGTAGGGTTTTCTGAAAGTGCTTTGTGGTTTTCAACATAAAAATGTGGGAAGATTTTGGTCTTTGAAACTCACAATGATTATTGTTCTAGCTAAATAACTAGAATTCAATCTCAAATCTATTTTTTTAATGAAATTAAGACTTAATGACCAAACAAGGCATGTCAGTGGGATTAATAATTAGGACACACTATAAGGAGCAGTTTGCCTTAACATCGAGACACTGAGGTAAGAAACTGTCTGCTCAGCATTCTCCTTTCACAAAACCATCTTTAATGTCAGCTAAATGTAGCCAAGTCCTTAAGGTATCATCTATGAAGCACTTCTGTGATGTTTGCTGCATCAAAAGCAATGCAGTTAATGATTATATAGGTGCACATATAGAGTGATCATTCTTTAGTAATGGATTCATTTTATTTATTAAACACAAAGCAAAAAATCCTAACTGACCATATATTCATGAAATACAGATTTGGTTCCTTGAATCCACCCTTAATTTATCTCTGGATTTGAAAATGTTTGCTTATTTGCACTTTGGCTTAACCACTCCTTTATTTTGATGGATATATTTGCATATAATAATCACTTACCCCAATTATCTTTTCCTTTTTTCAATAGTACTTTTGAATGTCATTTCAATTCTTTTAAAGAGGACTTTTTAAATGATAAAAAAATTCTGTTCTTTGGGAATTCTCTTACCATACAAATTATATCTATATACATATTTGCATAACTATATTATGGATGTATAATATTTTACATAGGATGGGAACTGTGAAAATTATTTAAACTTTGACATTTTAAAACTAGTTGAGCAGAGTCAAAATTTTAAAAATTCCACCCAAATGCATTATAATAACATTGATATATATATATTTAAAACTTTTCCTTTAATATAGGAGCATCTCATCTTCTGTGAATGAATACCTCTAACAATAAATTCACATTGATGCAGGAAGAGACAGAAAAGATTCAGAAATTATCTTTTCTGAGCAGTAACCGCTCATAGGAGGAGTTAGATCTTGCATGTTATAAGAAGAGGAACCAAATGCTTGTTGAACATCAGGGTGCATTGCTGTAGTCACTATGGCCATTAAACAAATATTTCAATTATTCTCCTTCTGAGAATTTGAAAGGATTGTACTTCTTCACCCAGTTTATATTAGGGGTGGCCATGTGATTTGTTTTTGCAATACAATACACTAATTCAGGCCAGAAGCTTAAAGAGCGAGTGTGAAATTTTCCTCCCCACCTGCCATGGCAATTGTGACATGCCAAGCAGTGGCATTTCCATCAACCTGAGCACTAGAATGTTCATGTGGAACACAGACCCACATATCATAGACATGTGGCACGGAGAGAGTTAGGTCTTCATTTGTATAAGTCACTAAGGTTTTGGGATCATTGTTATGACCTTCTAACTTGCCTAGCCTAACCCAATGGATGCAAGCATTGGACCAAGAGGGTTTAGTGGTTGATGACAAGGTTGATATTGGAGCATGGGAAGATGGAAATGCACATTATGGCATGAAAATAACTTGCTGTTTGCTGCACTTGGCAAGAGCTATAAAAACAGATGATCTCATAAGAAACTGGCACATTTATGAGCAAGACTGAAAGGAAACAGTCTAGATAACTGGGAATATGCAGTAGTGGAAAAAGCAATGTTTTCAATTTCATATGGTAAAATGTTTGGTTTTGTGTATCATACACAAAATGAGCAAAATTTTCAGCAAAAAAAGTAAATTTTTGTGACAAAGACAAAATTTAAATTATGGTTTTCACAGTTATTTCACTGTTAGAACATCTTAGAAGTTTCAGTGAAAGATGAGATACCCATTAGACTCTTTGAACTCAGAGCAAAGAGGGAGCTTCCCATGAAAGCCTGTAGCTATATGTAGATACTGTGTGTGTGTGTGTGTGTGTGTGTGAGAGAGAGAGAGAGAGAGAGAGAGAGAAGAGAAAAAAACAGTAACAAGAAAACAAAGAAAAAGCAATCTAAGAAGTATCTCAGAAAAGAACTGTGGGTATGGCCACTGGCCATAGAGCGAATGAAAACTTAAGAAGACAGCTGTTTTTAAGAAAACAAACAAACAAAAAAGGTTAATTACCAAAAATACCACTAGCCTGGACTGAAAGAGAGTGTGTCAAGTACACAGTTAAAATAAGTACTGTGCCCTAAACGTCTACAGATATGAAATGTACTTGGAAAACTCTTCACTTTCAGGAAGAGCATATTCCTCAGCTTCACTTTAGATAGGACCAGGGAAATTAATGGAAAAAAGAAGAATCTGTCATAGATGGAGCCAGTGGTTGTGGAGAACAAAGGACAATGAGAAGAAATAGGAAGGGTTTTGAGTATTTGGTAGATTGTGATGCTCTTTCCAAATGAAAGTGTTTATTGTGCTGCTCCTGTTCCTAATCTATCACTGTACATTAAGTGTGAGAGGCCAAAGAGTTTATAATTTTAGTTTGTTTCCAGATCAAGAGGAGGCTCTATTGAGCTTGATACTGGGATGACTGTTCATAGCCCAAAGACTAACATTGAGCTAGTTGGGGTGAGCTCCCCTCTGGGGAGGGCTGGGTGTAGTTTGAGTTCAGTAAGGCACGTACATGGAATGTTTGATATCTAATAGGATAGATTATGGTCGGCATATTGCACTGTTTGTCATTACTTGTATTTTCCTGCGAAGATTGCATTTCCCTGTCCCCTGAAATGTGGTATGGTGCTGTTGCTGAGCAGAAATGATCGATGTTGCTTTTAATGGTCAGTAAAGATGCTGTAGCTCATTCTTCCCCTGCTGCCTTGATTGTAGAAATGCATGTTAAACTGGAGCCATATACCTGGATCCCTGAATAACTCTGACAATGACCTCTGATAACCTGCGCTGGGCAGGTATCATGAGTGAGGAATGTCTTTGTAGATTTAAACTCCTGGGGTTTTAGAGTTATTACCCCAGCATAATCCAGTCCATCTTGGTGCATATGACTAAGTTTCATATTAGAATTAGGTGGAAATTCCATTCTGAAGCAAAGATGTACCTTCTTTCTCAAAGCTTTAATGATAAGAGCAGGTGACAAGTCTCAATCTTCCTTGCTATCTCTATTCGGTCATAGATGAATACAAAGTACTGAAGAACAACTACATGCCAGACATTAACCCTAGATTCTTATGTGCATTATATTATTTAATTCTCACAAAGACTCTAAGAGGTGAATGCAATTGCACTCAATTTCAGGATGAGAAAATAGAATCAAAGAGAAAGAAATCCCTCTAAAGTCACACAGTCAACAAATATCTGGGGGTATATTTCAATTTACACCTATCTGTCCTGAAAGATGTTACTGTGTGTGTTTATTTTGTTTCATTTTTGACTTCACTACAAAGAAGGAGTTAAAATATCAAGAAATTTGCAATGAATGATAGCTTGCCAGTAATCTTAAATGCAAATTTTATCACTTACACATCATAATTTGCAGTTTAGTCCCTAAACCAAGATTATGTTCCTGACCCCTAAAAGCAGAGTATTCATTCAATTAACCTATATGAGTTCTAGTCTATGAGCGTGGTACTATGCCAAGTCCACTGGGTCCATTTAGATTTTCATGGATGAAATAGTTGAGTACAGGTTAAATCCCATTCATTTGCTGGGACTCCTGACTAGATGGCACTTGTTGGTGAGCCGGATCAGCCCAGCATAGGAAGCAATACTGTTTGATGGAAATAGAGACCGCTGTTCTATTTTTCACTCTGCCACTAAATCACTGTGAGACTCTGGGTAAGACACATCCTTTCTTTCAGACACTTAGAGTAAAAACTCAAATAGTAAACCTGTCAAAGAAGTGCCCAAACAGTCTGGTTTCTGCTGACATTGTTAGCCCATGTCTTTATTGTTAGCCCATAACTTTCTCCCTCTCTTTTGAGCTCAGCCCTGAGCCTTCATTCTGCAGGAACTTAGCACTTACTCTTTAGTACCTGAAGCAGTCTTCTCTCACATCTTCACCTGGGCACTTGGATCACATTCCTCAGTTCTCAGTTGTAATGTTACCTCTTTGGTGATATTCTTCATTACTCTTAAACTTGATCAGGTTTTTGTCCATTGCAAGATTTTATATGTCTTATGCCCCTTCCGTCAGACCATGATCACATTGTATTATTATATACTACTTTCTGTAATTATTTATTAATTCTGGTTCTCCCACTAAACTCTAAGCTTGGTAAAGGCAGGATGTCACTTGCTGACTCAGCACCGTATTCTCTCTATTTAGAACAATGCCTGATACATAGAAGGTATCAATCACATTTATTGAATGAATGAAATGAACATGTAAAATGAGAGGGTTGGGCAAGAAGATCATTTAAACTTCTGGTACTCACATTCAATGGTCTGCCAGACTTATTCTGCAATTTGCCTAGGAATGGAACAGAGCAAATTTATGGAGCCCATATGACTCTCCTTCCTCCTTCATGCCAGACTCAGTAGCAAATATCACAGCTTATATTTCTGTAGAAGGCATCAGAATTATTTGTACACATGTAGTTCTCTGGAGAAGCAGCAATTGCTATATTCAAGGGATGTATAAACTTGAAATAAAGTCAGCTGGGTTTTCTAGGCACCAACTTGCTTGAAATACAGTATTTGGAAAACCACCACACATATTTTTAAAAAAATCTATGAAAAATCCACTAATGCACTGGTGCATGAATACACAGTAGCAAATAATTCAAGATATATAGCAGTGTGCAGCCATGTATCTCAAATTAGAATTGAGCTCATTGAAGGTAAAATTAGATGCTAACATATTTAAAAAGTCCAAACACAATTCTCTTTCCTTCTTTGTCCAAAGTCATGGAAACAATTATTCCACGAACTAAAATTAAAAGTTCCAAGCTAAGAGAGAGCAACTGCCATGCTACTGTATAAAATCTTTAGATCACTGTGTTTTCACTAATACTGAAAACAAAAATTAGAGGGTATTTTAATACTCAATTTTTCATTCGTGGACCTATCTTAACAATTCCTTGAAATAGCCCCATATAATATGATTCTTGACTAGCTGTTCAGCCCACTACACATCTCCCCTACTTTAGACTCTCTTGAAGAGACGCACATTTATTTCTGTTTCTAGAAGCCACCAACTCTATCTTGCCTTTTGGCATTTCAGTACTGAGCATTGTTACTAAAATACTTTCTCATCTGGGCCTCCCTGGTGGCACAGGCGGTTGAGCGCCGCACTGTGAAGTTGTCCCCAGCCTCTGCAGCGCCGGTTCAATATCGGCCAGCCAGCGAGGGTCCCACATGGTGAAGCAGACCTCTCCTGTCTCGTCTGCTGTTCCCTTCAGTCTGCTGTTCTGCTCCCTGCTCTGTCTCTGGTGAATCCTCTCACCCTCCCATGCATCTGGCCTATACCCTGGCTCTTGTATAATAAATAAATAAATAAATAAATCTTTTTTTTTTTTTTTTAAAGAAAAAATTTCTCATCTACCTATTTTTTCAGTTATTCAAAAGGTCAATTCTAAGAAAGCTCCCCTAACCTCCCATGTTTAGATAAGAGGCTTCTTATTATGTGCCCACAGTACTTTGAGCTTTCCCTACTTCTCACTCTATTGTAAGTGCCTCCTTAGGTTCTTGAGAAGAGAGATGATCTTCCTCATGTTCAACCCTATCCTGAGCACAGAGTGTCTTTTCAATAATTGTTTGCTAGACAAAGGAATGAGTCTGTTAAAAAAAAAATCTAAATTTTTTCAAGCCATTTTTGTTATTTTCAAAACACCTAATTGGTTTCTGAAACTCTCCTACACTGAGAAAGGCACTATCTGTAGACTCTACTGACCTGTGTAGAAAATCAGTTAAATAATTTGTGGGTTTTGGTTCTTGGCAATAAAGATAACATAAATAAAGGAAACCTACTGTTAATAAAAACCTTTCACTGAACTTACTTTTTACTTCCTTCAGAACAAATAACCAAGAAATGATTATTAAATTTTTACTAACTTGATGTTCCCCCTAACATTGCCCCAAAGAACAGAAGGGAAACCAAAAAACAGAAGGGCCAAAGAAGTCCAACTGAAGGTCCATTGGATATGATCAAACCTGTATTTATCTTTTGGATTTGAATTTCAGAATCTCACATAAGATTTGTTCTCTCAACATTTACATTTCTCAGCATTCAACATTTATGAAAATATATTTTTTCCAAGGTATGAGGAGTCCACCAGCTTGATTTTAATCCATCTCCTCAAAGAAATCACTGATGTCCAGCCCCACCACCCTTCCTGCATAGATGGGATCAAGCTAAATAAATATCCTCCATGGCTCAGAAAAGACAGCACAGGAAACTTCTGCACAACAGTTTCCTTTTTTTCTATGATTGAAAACTTAAAGTCCCCAAGTCCTTGCACGACAAAGCAGAGGGTAGAGTGACAAATTGGCTGAAAGGAAGTGGGGAGGTGAGAAAAGACATTTTCCCCCCTCTAACAAAGGGAGGCTCAAAAGAAAGAGCAAGCTCTCTAATTTTCTTAACTCGTCTAATTTTCATTCTAATGTTTATTAAAGGGAAGTCATCATTAGCACATGGAAGGATAAATCTATATTTTGAAATCCTTTTTCCTGTCTTTGCTCACAGAAAGCCATAAGAGCACCTAATAAGTAAAGTTTCTTATCTGAAATGTAGGACAAAGGAAGTCAGTTCTTGGGAAACACCTTCACCCACCAGCAAAGAAACTGGTCATTGGGGAATAAAAATAGATTAGCCAGCTCCTCCGTGCTGTCTCTTGGGAAGAATGTAAGCTGCTTCCACATTTGGACTTCATAAAAACTTTGGGCTGGAAGAAATACTTTCTCGAAAGCATGCAGCAACACTGGCTTGTTGAGTTTAGGACCTGCAAAGTGCAGGAGGCATGTTTTTCTTGCATTGACCATTTTAGTATTCATGTCTCCTGTACTGCTTTCTAATAAGTTAAGAATGAAACGGGAGACTGCGTGCAGGAGTGAGAAATGCAAGAAAAGCAGTACTGTAAAATAAAAATGAACAAAAGTACATTTCAACTTCCCCTTTATTATTAAAAGTCAAGAGAACAACAATGCCAGTTTTATCATTATTACTTAATACTTCACATTTGCAAAAGGTCTTTATAGTAATTTTTACATGTGATTTCTCAATACTTTTCTGATAGAGACTGGATTGGGAGTGCTGACACTTCTATAACATCAGTTATATAAGGTTATATTTAAATGAGTTTTCCAAAGAGGAGGATAAAAATACATTTTATGCCAGCACGTTACTGAAACAGTCTTTTCAGTGAGAAAAATTGCTCCCTTTGCAATTTGGGTAGACCAAATCACTGGTTGGCTTGCTGCTGAATTTTGTTATATATATATAGATTTTGTTATATATATATATATTTATATTATATTTACATATATAAAACAAATCTATATATATATTACTTAGATTCTTTTTTTCACTTCCATGCCATTCATTTTATTATTTAAGTATTTATTATTAAGGGTATTTCTTATAGTTTACAATATATAAATAATGTCACAGCGTAAGATCTAAGGGATACTGACCTTGTGATTCTTCTTTGTTACAGAACATGAGTGAGTGGCGTGGCTCCTACAGGTGGCTGTTTGCTCCTGCCTGTGGAAAGCATCTTTCTGAAAGGGGAATTCTGTGCGACGGTCTGAGAAATGTTTCCTCAAGCCAAGTGGGCAAAGAATTTTCAGATTTAGAGGCTCTAGGTAACATCAAGTTTTAGATTTTTGCCTGTTAGCTGATTTGTTCATTTGTGTGGAGACAGTCATTCAATAAGTAAGCAGACACCAAACCAGGAACTGTCTCCTCGCATTAACTGTCATCCTCACTTCCCTGCCAATTAGCTCAGCAGTTTTTCTGGGTCAGAAGAAAGGCAGTGAGAAGTTCTGCCACCCCAATGTCTTAATGGATTTGGGAGAGCTTGTATATTTTATCATTCCGATGGGAAACATGTCTTCCTTTACTACTAGATGACAAGAACAGTGTGAAGATCTATCAATTATTTGACTTACATATCTCAGTCAAATAAAACACCTTCATTAAAAAATATAAATTAACAGCAGAAATCATCCAAATAAACTGTCTACATTCCTTCAACAGACCTGAAAAACATGCCTTCACTTGGGCTATGTAGTCATAGATCAACTGGAAATGGACTCTATTTTTCAAATAGAGGCCCAGGGAAATGAAGACTTTGAGTACAGTAGTCATTTAGCTGAAAGCTGTGAGCGTGCTCGAGTATAGAGAAAAGGCTCATGATCTTTGACTGTGTCATATTATAAGAGGTTTTTTTTTAATACATAACTGTCACTTTCTCTCTATAATTTCAAATCTGGTGAGTGGAGTCAACAGATACTCTTTTATCTTACTTCTTAGTCTATACATTATTACACCCAACATATGAATACTATGGAAAACTGGGTCCCTTCTCAGGAGAAGGGGGCAGCTTATCTGTTGCTGTGTTACTGTCTCCCCATCTGCATGGCAGGCTTGAGTTGACTGATGCCTCTAAGGAATAAAGGTACATGCAATCTTCATGCTAATGTTGCCAGTAGTATTACAAAAACAGTTATTATACCTGTCACTTGCTTAGTTCATGCTGTGTGCTAGACAATCCTGGACAATGCTACTGCAGGTTTCGCTGGGGTAAGCCAGCTCCGAAATGTATTATAAATGCCACTATATTTTGAAGATTCTCAAATGATGATGACAACATGAAGAAACCGTGACTCAGGACATATATGTGACTTGCTGAAGGTCTGGTTCAAGTTCATGCTTGCTTACCATATTCCTCTTAGTAAAGAGCTAAATAAACAATGTGAAAAAAATCAACCTGAGAATGGAGGCCATATGTGCCCGTCTATACCTGTTGTTCTAGCACAATGAATAGATTTCCATTCCATTCTCTAAAGTGTCCCAGTTTGGTCTAGAAATGGATCACCTTGTCTCTGAACATATTTTTAAAATATCCATAAAACTTTTCTTAGGTATCTTCTTATCTTTAGCAAAGGGCTTCAGACAAATAGCACATTGGTCCAAACGTGGGGTGTTTTGGGAAAACAGACAGATTGGTGACTATCATTTATTGCTTAGCTCTAATATCTCCCTATTCCTTATCCTCTGCTTCTCTGTCACCTCTCAGAACCTTTAGTCCTTCCTCTTTCTTCCTCCTACTATCTGTGTCTCAGTCTGCGTAGGCTTTCTCTGTTATCCAAGTGTCAGAAAACTCATTGTATGGTTTTATTTTAGCTTTACTTTCCGATGAATTGTTAAAATACAGCTTAGTCACTTATTCAGATATTTAAACCAGGACTAATGGCTTTTTGTAGTTGTTGTTATTAAAAAGAAAGTAAAAATCATTTTAAGGCATCACTAACTTATTTTTCTTTCTTCCTTCTCCTTAATCTCATGGCTACTATTCCACCACTTCTTTACTACAGCCGTTGTGTATAGGTGTCCTGGGAGCTTTCTCGTTGCAGTTCCTGGACAATGCTACTGCAGGTTTCGCTGGGGTAAGCCAGCTCCGAAATGTATTATTTCAAGCACCACCTCACATGTCTTTACTCCTTTTCTGCTCTTATGAGCAAACTGTTGTCCTGATTTTATTATTTTAAAGGGCTTCAATAAAAAAAAAGAGGAAATGATTGAAAAAAATCTGATAAAACATATAGCTGCTTAAAAGACACATGCACTAAGAAAATCTAACTTTCACTTTTGTCGGTTTTAAATGTATAGCTTTGATTTATGGATCAAAATTACTCATTTATTATTTTATCTATACAGCTCTGGGCAATTTTGACAGTTAAAATTTAGTTTTATTGACCAGTGCAGTCAGTGTGCCCACGAGGGGCCTGGTGCGCCAGCCTGCTGCACTCAGGACACGATGAGTTTTGATTCCATGACTGAGTCAGATTGGGAATCATAACCGATATAACAATAAGTTCCAAATCTCAGTGCCCAAGGCAAGAGGTTTGCTGTAAAACACAATCACCCTTTAAGAAAGGGAGGAGGAGAATCTTGGGTGGAAGTTTGCAAGCACAATTTAATGTGACTGGGATAGGCCCCGATAGCTCTGTCCATCCAAACTCACAAGTACTAAAAGGTGGTGGTGGGGGTGGGGGTGATTCTCCAAATGCCCAGCTGCACAAACTAAAGATTAATAAGCAAAAATGCCTGAAAAGCAAAATGAATGTTAGTTACAGAGACAATGAACTAAACAATGTGAGAAAATTTACCAGAGCTATTAGCCGACCTTTCACTTTTCAATGGACAAAAACAGTAACTGAAAAAATATATTTGGGCAGATCTTGGCTGCCCTCCCCCTCTGCCACACAGCACACACAGAAACATAAACTCGTGCAGTGATTTTAGGCCAGTTTTAATTTAGGCCTATTCAACTACCAAATTGGCCACCTCTGCAATGTTAATTTAGTCTCTTACTCTAAATCCCTTATGATACATAAACAGACCTCCAAAAGGTAACAAATCAATAAAATGTCTAATTTGATTAACCATGTTTTCGAATTCATCAAGACAGCTCTAACCTGAAATAAATAGGTGGGTAAATAAATAAAGAAGGGCACTCACTTGTGAGTATTTTCCATGTCTTCTTTTCATCATCGTAGTACTGAACCAAATTGCTGGGGAGCCGGTCCGGCCCGGGAGGCAATCCTCCAACCAATAACAGCATTTTCTTGTTAGAGCGAATTCTTCACCCAAAACAAAAGAGGAGATGAATAACCACATTATTGTAGAGCCTTTTTAGTGGCAACAAAATCATAACCATCAAAAGAATGTTCCTTGCTTGCAGATTTCTATTTCATTTTTTCCTGTTTCTTCTCCCATTCATGTCTCAACAATTTTTTTGAACCAAGCAGAAAAATGATCAGAAGAGCGGCATATCCCCATACTCGTGGAATAATAAGCTCCCTTTATGCAATTTGTTAGAGGTTCATTCTAGAACGACCTTTTTCTTATATTATCCCTTTAAATCATCACTCTTTACAGCTGAGTACACATGAAATGCTCTGGAGTTGTACTAAGGTTAAGCATTAAAGTTGCATGTCAAAAATCGTATTAGTCAAAATCATTATTATAAGCCATTCTCCACTCAAAGAACCTTGAAAAAATTAAGGTTATGCAGAGAGTTTGTGAGCCAACTCTTTAATCACCCAGGGAACTTCAAATACTAGTTTGGTACAATTAGTAGCACAGGGCTAACTGGGGTGGGTTAACCAGTAGGAATATGACTTTTTGTTTTTTTAATTTAGCCTAGACTTTCGCCTTCACCCCATTCCCAGCTCCTCCTCACCCCTCCCCCCACCCTCCGGGCACCACTGGCGACACAGCAGCACCAATTGGTAAAAATGAGACTGTGAGGTTGTTTTGAGCCTCCCCAGAGTGGAGCCCTGCCAATGCTTGCCACTGATCCAGCGGCATGAACCTGCTCAACTGTGCAAAGTCACTCTAATTCCCTCCCTCTGTTTTTCTACCTTCTCCCCCAGGGGGCAACCACTGAAAGGAGTGACTACCCACCCATCAAGAGCTGGCAATTCGCTGCTATTAACCGTGACTGTGATTCCCAGTCTGCCTGGCAGTTCCTGAGAACAGGCCTGCAACGTCTCATATGCAGTAAAAGCTATAAGATGCACCCTGGCCGGCACACTCGACCTGATGGATGCACGATCCTCAGGAACAGTAATGGATTGAGCACACTTGCGATTGGTGCGGGGAGGGGAGGCTCAGACCCCCACAAGGGGCCTGCTGATTTAACTGTCGCTTTACATATAATTGAACTTTTCATTTACCTGAAAGACTGAAGGTGGTGGTGGAAGAAACGGAACAATCATGATTGAAAGAAAAAGTCAATACAAAGAGGTTCCTCTTACATATCATCACAGCCCACAGTGTGGCTCTGAATCGATTATTACATATTCAGCCCGTCATTCTGATTCAAGGATGCTTGGCGAAGTATGCCCTTGTGGAGAAGCACTGTTTATTGGTTAAGAACCTAACATTCGGAGAGTTAACTTAATACAGTTAATGACATTTCCATGTGAAGGAAGGGAACAAGAGAATTCCTTTAATGAAACTCTGGTGCCATTGAATGCATTGTACATGCCTCAGTGGGAAAAATACCTTCTGGAGAAACCCCTATTAGGGACTCATGGACAGGGGGAGATGTACTTACAAAAGAATGCCTAACATAGTATGAGTTTGCAATATTAATTTTGCCATAACATAAAAACCCCCCCAACTCCGTTGAATTTATAAAGAACTTTGGCGCTAAATCCATATGCTTATGAACCAGTAGTTGGGAAACAAAAACAAAATACATAGCCAAGGTCTCCCTACTTTAAGATTTCAGTAGCTAGGGTGGTTTGTTAAGAGGGATTAAGGAAACTCAGTGCAGAAAGTACCTTTCTTTTGCTTGGAAATGACACACATATAAATCTTGTGTCACACAATCCTCAATATACATGGTTACAGAGTTGATAAGGATTTTTTCCCCTATAACTATAGTGTTAGTCCAAACAATCAAATCCTCTGTGAGTGTCGGAGAGATGAAGATTAAAAACAAACATTCTTTTAAGGCTGCTGTCAGTTGCCACGTATAGGTATACTTGCTCAACTGGAAGTCATGAGATTCTGTGGCTGTGCAGACATGTCACATTTGTATGTGTCCAGACTGCAGGTGGGGGCAGAGAGATCAGTATCTACTGCTTAGACTTAGAGGAAAGAACACATTAAAGTGCTAAATCTATATAATAAAATCTCTGTTTTAATATTTAAATAATGTGCTATTTTGAAAATGTGTTTCAAGAATGATACGGGGGATGACTGCATTGCTCAAATATGTTTGTAGGGCTGGTAAATCCACCTAGGCCGGACCAATCTCACTGGTGATTTTCAATACCTACTTACATGGCCTGCCTCTGCAGGTGAGGAGAGGGTCTAGAGTCTTTGTCCTCTCTGTCCAAAGAGCCAGTTATTGCCACCTCTCTTCTAAGAACTGGACTGAGATTGCCAAAGACATTAGCCACTGCACAATTAGCAAATGGCAACAACTTCCACCTCTGATAACAATGATATGATTCAAAGGACCGCCTAACACAGCAAATTCAAGACTCCAACATAAACTAAGATAAATCTCTGAACCATTCCAAACTCCTCAGGGAACATGATGAAGAATTACACGGAAGTAAAGGGAATTCCATCTACGTTGGCTGTGTTTTATGTGAAGGAGCAGTTTGAGTTCACTATGTATTGCTTTCTTAGTGAGTGAAGACACAATTCTTATTTTTTGTACTGCTATATTTATATCATCATTCAATTTATTATAACTTTTTACTTATATTGGTTCTAATATTCTTGTAGTAAGCTAGTGTTACTCAATTTTCCAACCCAGTGTCAGTGTTAATTCTTAAGAAAGTTTAAAACTCTACCCTTGTGAAGGGGAATCACAGGGAAATAAAAAATAGGGCACAGCACAGAAGTAGCACCGTACATAAGACAGGATACATAAAATAAAACACATTTGAGTGGTTTTCTCAACATCTTCTCTCCATTGACTCTCAAGACAGTCTGTATAGTAGGAACAATTACACTCTGCTATTTATTTATTTTTGATTATGATTATTTTTATCTCAGTAACACTGGTTTATACTAGAGGTGCAAAATTTCCCATAAACAGTGTGGCAGAAACAGTATACAGACATAGGCCTTCTAATGCCAAAGACCAACAAACTTGTTTAAATCCAAATTAATTTTTAAAAATTTTACTAAGAGTCAAATAACCCAGATTCTTATGCTTATTTTTCTATTCACTAGGTGACATTATATGAATTATTTGGCTTCCTGAAGCCTAAGTTTTCTCATCTTTAAATAGACTAACAATATCTGACCTGCCTCTATGAGGATTATATAAAACAACAAAGTGTAAATAATATAATAATAAATAATTATTGACCAATCTTTAGATATTGACAATACAAGGTGACTTCATTTCAACATACCAAACTTGATTGAATAGTTAAAAAAAGAAAAGCTATGTTTTCCACTGGAATTCTGGTTGTGTTCATGTATACAAACTAAGAGTACTTCACTGTCCAGTTGTTAAAATTATATGTTCTTAGAAAATTATCTCTTTAATTATATTGGCTATCTTTTCAGTCTTGTTAAAAGAAAATATGCATTTGGACATTATGTAAACCTGTGAACGTTTTTGGATCCAAATAAAGGGAACTATTAGAGATTACATTTCTTCTTTCTTAAGAATAAAACAAATGAGAAAAACCCTCACATATTTTACTTTGATATAAATGTAATGTCAACTATTCAATTACTCCTAGAAAGTAATACACGTGAATAATTTCTGTGGAAAAGCTTCCATTCTTTTTACAATGTGCAATTATAATAGCAACAATGACAATAATGACAGATAATAATGAATGTGTATTGGATATTGAAACCTCTGATTAACTTGCTATTTGTTAGATGTGTGTGAAGTACAGTTTGAAAATGCCATGAAGAAAAGATACCTTTTGAGTTAGAAAAGTAAAATTAGGAGACTCAGAATTAACTTGCTAAAGGAGGTTTCAATTATTCTTTTCTAAATAATCCTAGCAGAGCTTACCGGTTTAATTTTAGATTAGGCAAAATCTAAAAATGTAGCCCTATTGTAATAATTAGAGTTCCTCACATGACCCTCTTTACATGGGAAACCAATTTAGCCAAAATTAATATGTTCTCTTCAAATCTGTTAATATTTTAAAAATTCTCCAGTTCACTCCTCATCGTAGCACTGCTAAGACCAAAGTCATGTTTTTGAAAGACAGGATTTAGAGAAATTGAAACAAAGAGCTGAATATGTCATGATTTTATTTGGATGCCTTTGATTTGAGTCCCTAGATTCTTGCATAGCAAAACATAGGTTAAAAAGGCGACAGAATTTGAAGGTCTCCTTTGTTCCATCTCAGTAATTGCACAACATTTGCCATGTGTCACATCCCTGTGTGTGTGTGTGCGTGTATGTGTGTGCTCGTGCACATATATACTTGGGTTCCGGGGATGAATGATTGAAGGATGACCTAAAATCTCATGGTGTAAACAAATTTTTCATCATACTGGTGTTCCAAGTACAGCAAAGTCTCATTTATTTATATTTCAGTGATTTGGAACTTTAATAATTAGGAAACAAGCGAGATAAAGTTTTTCTTTTCATGATACATGAAAAAAGTTTTTAGAAACTAGATTGCAAGAGTTTTAACCTATTTAAGAAACTGGCTGATCTGCTGGCCCTTTAGAGCTACCTATGCACATTTACACTAAAATCACTTTACTGGTTACAATGATTCTCATTTATTTAAGGAAATATTCTGCAATATACTAAGAAATCATTAATTCAGAGAAGTCGTAGAGAACTTTGAAGTAACCTACTACAGTATTTCCCAAACCTAACAAGTCACTAACATCATCTGAGGAGATTAAAAAATTGAGATTCTTGATATACTTTCTAGGGCCAAACTTTGAGAGATTATTGATTCTATGGGACAAGATTTCCAAAATCAGTATTTCACAGGCTTCCAGTTGATTCTAACACTCTAGGCCTGAGGCCATTGATTTGTCTGGTTCTCTACATAATGTCGAAATCTTTGTAATGTTTTTTGATAAGTAATTGTTTTTGTCAATTTGGAAATTTATAATAAAATTTATAATGAAAGGATCTTGGTTTTTCAATTTATTCTGGAAAGAGGTTGGGCAGCTGGGTTAGATTTTTTTTCTCCTGATGCTGAGCTGAAAATCTTCCTCAGTCTAAGAGGAAAAGAGCCATGCCTGTCTGTGCCACAGCAGCTCTTCAAATATTGGAAGAGAGTTGCCATCAGCTTCTCCTTTCCACATTTCCATTCTTTCTGAAAAATGTCTCATTTTTCTTACTATCCTGGTCATGTCCTCTGACCCTTAACAAGCAGACTGTCCTGCTTCCAGAACTGTGATGTTTTTCAATAGATGTTTCTAATATGGAAGTCTGAGTACCATGAGGAGCAGGGAATTTATTCCTCTTGTTTCCACCAATATCTCTAGAGAGTTATCATTGTCCCTTTTAAAAAATGTGAAGGTCATAACTGGACACAATATAACAAATGTGTTATGTGATAGTAACTATTTTTTAAGCTTCTCTAAAATTACAATACTATTAGCCCTCACAAGGTCGTGTTCAAGCTTTCGGTTGACAGCAAATAAAGATTGAAAAAAAAAAAAAAAACCAAAACAGATGTTGGAGCCTCCTTGGTGGCCCAAAGGATTAAGTCTCTGCACTATGAAGCGATCCGCAGCCTCTGCAGTGCGAGTTCGATCCCCGGCCAGGGAGCTGACCCACATGGCACAGCAGACCTCTCTTGTCTTACCCGCTGCTGCCCTCAGCATTGTATTTCAGTGGATCCGCCTGTTCTGCTCCCCACTCTGTCACTGGTGAATCCTTTCACCCTCCCCCACTGGTGAATCCTTTCACCCTCCCCCGCCTCTGGCCTACACCTCAGCTTTTGTATGCATAAACAAATAAAGCTTAAACAAACAAACAAACAAGTGTTTCCAAATTCAGTTTTCCCTCTCTTGTATTTCTTTGAGTTAAATATTGTAAACATCAATGCATAAATTTTTTTGTAGATTTTTATAATCTCTATGGTTTTAGACACTGTTTGAATTCACTTAATATTTAGCAATTATTAAGGGAGCTTCGCTATGTTCCAGATTCTGTGGTGAACACTAGTGATAATAGAGGGAACAAGAGCATAAATTCTAGAGTTGGAATATTTCTTCATTTTCTCTTTTCATTCTAGTCAACTGTCACAGCCTAATTCAGCTGGACCAGCTCTCTTGAGCTGTTGTAATGGTGGTGTTCTTGCTTTCTGTGCTCCTGTTCCCATCCCACTTGCTCTACATACTTTGTCAAATAATTCAGAGAAGTCTGACATTAGTGATCAATAATGTCAATCCTCCATTTATAACCATAAAACATCCCTGTTAACCTAATAACTGAAAGCTCACTTTTCCCACCTTCTAACTGTCCCTTTTCTCTTTCTCTGTTTCTCTGCTTCAGTCTCCCTCTTTTTCTATTCTCATAGGTAAATGCTGATTTGAAATTCTTTTCAGGGATAACAGTTTCTGAGTTAAGATCTGAAAAAAATTGAAAGAAGAATTTCAGATGGAAATTGCTTAGACCATGCGGGAATAGTAAGCAGAGGAAGATCCCGAGACACTGGTCAGGAGGAGACTTTGAATGTCAGCTAGCTTTCCCTACATTGCCAGTGAGAGGGGTATCCAAAAGTCCCAGGAGAAGAATTGTTACCCTTTTCTTAAAATTTTCCAGGGAAGTAAACTCCCTTGAGAATTTGTTCCAGCTGATTTGCTATTGTATTTAGGTTTCTTTATCATAGCGGTTCTTGGTAATTACACAGCAGCTTTCATGGAAGAGCCTTTAAATAGACCTGATAATGCCTCTCTGAGGTAGGTAAACACAAAGTATCATTATCCCCATTTAACAGATGAGAGAATAGAGGAAAAAGGGCTTGGGCACCTTTTCCAGTGCCTCGGGTGAGCTTTATCTCTTCCACCTCACAGACGAAATGTCTCTGGGGCTTTGGCACACAGCCCTTCTGTGATTCTCAGGTGTGGCTGAATAACCTGCCTTTGCTTTCCATCTGAGCCTGGAACCACATTCCTCCCTTCGTGGCCATGTGGGGACTGGAGAATGGCTGTGATTGATTATATTATTTAGTTTTCTGAAAATGGAATTTTGAGGTTTGTTTGGTCATATAAAAACCATGCATCCTCACTGGGAAAAATCATGTCTCTACTTAAAAACAAAAAGGACTTAGTATACAGTAGGTGCTCAATAAATACTGTTGTATAAATGAAGAAATTATGAATCAAACAAGGAGTTGGTGAAGAAGTCCATGTCACTTGTTTTCCCGCCATCCAGAAATGTGTCATTATAGATTCCTTATTACCATTTTTTCCCTCATCTGTTTTAAGCTGTAGTTAGTGGGTGTGGTGATGGTTGGGGCAGGGGGAGCAGGCAAAAGGGAGAGGAAAAGTCAGGTTTCTGAACCACAAGTTAGATGAGTCAGAAGGGGATATATTGGCAAAAAGACAGTCTTATTTACTAATTTTCAAATACAATCTTCCACTTTGACCAGGCATTGCCCCCATTCTCTCTCTGTGTTTCATTCTTATGTGAGTGTGCCCAAATAATTAGTCTTGCTGTTGTCACACCACCGTATTCATCATTTTTATTGACTATCTCTGCTTTTGTTACTGTTCTCTTAGGATCAGTATTGTCTCAGAATGGGAGTCACCCATGACAGAGTGTAATCTTCAGTCATCAGCTCAATATATCAATAGAATCTTCATGATATTGGCCACATCCACATCCTATCATATTATTTACTTAATATTTTAGTTTAAACTGATCACTTAAAAAAAACATAATCTCAGTCTGTCCTATTGGTTCCCAATGCTAACTACTCAGTGGAATCACCTGGGAGAGCTTCTATAAAATATTTTGGGTAGGGATACCTTTCAGAGATTTTAATGTAACGACAATAATTTATTGGCATTAAAAAACCATTTCTGTTTGATTCTAACATGCAACCAGGATTGAGAATCATTGTTCTAAACATTTATATTTATGAATCATAGGCTCTATGGGTTAATTATGATTTATTTCTAATCCCTGCTAAAAATAGTCATATTTAACCTAGTCACTAAGTTTTAAAATGGTTTGTTGTGTACCATCTGAAATTGTTTCACATCCTAGCAGTGGTAGGCAAAACGTGGTTGAAGATATACTATAATAAATAGAAGAAACCAGAACTTAGAAATACAAACCTCTGAAAACAAATTTATATTTCAGCTTGGTCACTTCTGCTTTGTTTGACCATGAGAAGATCAAACCTCTTTACTGGATGTAGCTTTGCACAATGCAATTGTAATTAACCATCTTCCCTTCACTCTCAACCCAGTCCCTGTAACATACCAGGGTCTTCCACCAATTTTCCTTAAAACATATTAATTCCCAAATGTGACCATATCCCCTGGCATGCAGACGGAGTGGTTTATTTATGCTTTTGCAACATGTTTCTGGGCACCAAACCAATAGATTGGCTAATGATGGCAGAGACAGAGATGACCAAAAAAAACCTTAAGATCTTTATCTGAATGCATGAAATACAGACTCCCCCAGGGTTAGATTATCAGCCTCAAGAGCCAGTACAGGCCTCTCTTTATATTGACACAGCACTCACTACTCTTAGTCCTTTGTTTCATGAGGGACAGTGGCTTCTAGCCAACTTTATACTCACTGCTTCCTCACCCCTCTTCCCCACCTCCCAGATTAAAGCTTGCTTTAGTAACTAGAAGCAGTTGAATATCTTCTTTGCTTGATTACCTATATAATCCCTAATTCTAATACCTACTACTTAGTGCCTTTCTTCTGAAGAGCATAAATTGCAATGGAAATAGCATCTCATTAATCCTCCCCACATCCCCGTGAGGAAGTTGCATGGCAAGTATTACTTCTTAGACTAATCTGCCTCCCTGCAAGTGGGACGCAGGGTCTCATGCTTACTAGCTTGGATGCTTGCTGCTGAACAAGCTGGTGTGGACAACCAGTGTTTGTGTGACGGGAGAAAGCTCTTCTCCGTGTGCAAGACAGAAGTGGCTCTATGCAGCCTGTCACAAAGGAGCTTTTCCAGCTCTGGGTAGCCCGGTGACAAAAGGAGATAAAGCGGCACTCTCATGTTAGTGATGGACTCATAAGTAACTCCTGCATGTAAACTCCTAATAAAGCCCAATTATTAGACTCTGCTGTCTCCTGAGAACTGATCTCATTACTGACACTTCCCTCCTTTCTCTTCTCTCTCCCTCCCATCTGGCTGGCTTTTTGAAGAGATAAGAATGACTTTCTGACCTGGGGAAACTTTGGTAGCTGCCGCAGAAGAAATAGTGCAGGAAAATACATGATCACAGGATAACATTGAAAATTCAGGTTCAGGGGATAACAACATCTCCCCAATTACTTGTACCTGAGAATCTAAGACATAACAGTAAAAGTATTTTGCAAAATCATATTCCAAAGAAGAAAGTTCAGTCATTCAGGAGGATGCTGAGGGGGCTATGTCCAGATCCAACCTCATGAGATAGAGCTCGGGATTACCTATTACTCAAACTCCAGGGAGGGATTTCTTGTGGGGAAGTTACGAAGCCATTCAGAGGAACTGGAGCCAGCCTCCTGCCAAGCAGGCTCTTTCCAGTTGGAGAGTCACTGCAGGAGTGGCCATGCAGGGAGATGGTAAGAAAAGTTGGTTACTAACCAAGTGTATTACTCCAGACTTCTGGAATATTCACTTGTAACAGAGATGTCCATTCCTCAAGAAAAGGGAGTTTCTGCTGACACCCTTTAAATGGATCCAGAATTTCTCTTTAATGGAAAAATAATCCTATGAACTCATTCTGGGGTTAAGATAAATAAAGACGGTTATCCTTATTTTGGGGTAGATAGGCAGCAAGGGACTGAGGCAGACCCAGGGTGTGGGGTGTGTATGCTGTAGAGACAATGAGGTGTGGCATGTGGGATCCAGCCTAGGGACACCCTGCTGCTGTGGGTGAAATAGGAATCTCTTATCTTCCTCCTTTTTTCCTCTCCCTCCCCGTGGGGAGCCAGTTCTTTCTGTTCTTTGCTGCTTCACCAACCCTGGAGGGGCTAAGTGCTAAAGTAAGCCCTAGCTTGAGGGCTCAGCAGAGTCTAAGAGTCCTCCAGCGTGCCAGCCTCGAAAGGGCATTCAAAGAACCTTTGAGACCATTATCAGACTGTGACAATAGCCTCTTATAGTCATCAAATCTTTGACACATGGAAACGTACTTTTCTTGGAAAGTTCACCACATTCTCTGAAGCTGAATTGTAGACACTGAACTATGTGGCTTGAATTATTCTGAAAATTCTCCAGTAATAATCGGTACCTAAATTTCATCATCAGGAAATAACTCTCTTAGCATCTCTTAACTTCCCTTAGGACCCATTTCTCTCTTTCTCATGTCAGTTCATCATATTTCTTTTAGTTTTACATAATTTTTCATCACAGTTACCTTTCAATAAGTTACTATCGATATTTTTTTCTTCCCTCTACTACAGGTATGTAGCAAGTTAGAAAACAAAAACAATTAATTTTTTTTTCATTCTGTGATTTTCAAAGTGTGGCTCAAAATCAGTGGTAGCAAAACCACCTGGGATGTTGCTAAATATGAGGTCCCTGAGTCAACGCTATAGAGCAACTTATTTAGACTCCGGAGAAGGGCCAGGAAGATATGACTTAAGAGAAAGACTGATTTGTCAGGATTTTTTTTGGGGATGAAGGGGAGAAGTCTTGCATTTTTTTTTTCTCTTTTAGCTTTGTATTACTGGAAGGGCTATTAACATATTGCTGACTTAGATGATTGCTCAACTGACAATATAACTTTGCCTGTATACATCTAGTTGAAAAGTAACATTTCACTTAGTTTCCCTAACTTGTGTTCCAATTCCCTGTGTCCTGTTCTTGGACTGAATTTTGTCCATCCCTCTCCCCCACCCCTCACACCTTCCCCATTCATTTATTGATGCCCTAATGTCCCGTTGTCACCATATTTGGAGATTTGACCTTCAAGGAGGCACTTAAAGTTAACTGAGGTCATAAAGGTGGGATCCTAATCTCATAGGACTGGCATACTCATAAGAATAGGTAGAAATATTAGATTAGTCTCACTCTCTCTGTTCCCCATGCCCTTTGGTCCCTGCATCCACATGGAAGAAAGGCCATATGAGAATGTAAGGAGAAGGCATCCAGGTGCAACCCAGGAAGAGAGCGCTCACTAGAAACCAATATTGACAACAACTTGTTCTTAGATTTCCTTTAGAACTGCATCTAAAGGCGAGTCTCTAGAACTGTGAGAAAATTAATTTCTGTTAAGCCACCTAGACTGTGTTATTCTGTTATGGCAGCCTAGCATATGAATATAGCTCTGCTTAATAGAACTGTCCAGTTAATAGGAACATAGGACTGAGAGAGACCAATGAGTTTCACTCAGTTTTGGAAATTGGCACTTGAGTCAGGGCCTTCTATGCATGATGGCCTTAAGAAAGGATCTTCTTAATTTCAACACATAACAACTAAGCTTAATAGCAGTCTAATTACACTCGATGTGGAGAACTTGGAATATGGGGAGGTAGGCTTCTTATCTATTCCTCTGTACAGTGCTAAGCTACTGTATATATACAGTAAATATAAATAAATAGCAATGCTTCAATGGAGAAAAAGTAAGTAGGAGCCATAAAAACAGATACAGCTAAGACAATGGAGGGCTATGCGTACTTTGGGTAAGGGTGTGGTATGGTAACATGTATCTTAAGAGGTATGAACCTATGTACTAAAGCATATATAGCGTTGTAAACCAACATTAGCTCAAAAAAGAGAAAAACAGGGCCTCCCTGGTGGCGCAGGTGGTTGAGTGCAGCACTGTGAAGTTGTCCGCAGCCTCTGCATCGCTGGTTCTATCCCGGCAGGCCAGCGAGGATCCCACATGGTGCAGCAGACCTCTCCTGTCTTGCCTGCTGCTCCCCTCAGCAGTGTATTTCGTCAGTCTGCCTGTTCTGTTCCCCGCTCTGTCTCTGGTGAATCCTCTCACCCTCCCATGCATCTGGCCTGTACCCCAGTTCTTGTATAAATAATCTTTAAAAAAAAACATAAAAAAGAACAGATAGAACTAATGGAAGAAAAGTTTATATAATCTTTCATGGCAGAATCTAATTTGTCTATAAAATTACAGACTTTTTTATAAATGTGATTGCAGAAATTTTGAATGCTTCTTATTATCTGAGACTTTAAAGTTTCCTTGCTTTAAGAAAGGTGAAGCATTCTCCAGAAACATCTTTCTGAGGTGAGAATTATTCTTTCTATTGCTTTCTGGAGCTTGTGTTCTCAGTTTGACTAGGCTGATGGAGGACTTGAGGGGCTCCTTCTTGTACAGGTATAGTCCTTCCTTGGAGTGGATTTTTTATTTACACTACTTGTTGCTGGTTTAATTTGCTGTTCTGTAACTCTGGTGAAGTGAGAAACTTTGAATTTATTTGTGTGCATTAGAATGATGTTTAATTATTTCAGTTTTACTTTGATTTCTCCCTTTCCAAATTTTGAGTGTAAGAGTAAATAACAGCTGAAGTTAGTCAAGTTTCTAAGAGTTCTAAAGTACCTAGAATTAAGTACCTTCTCTATGTGACTAAGATAGCCAGTGAGGGAAGAAGACACCTGCATTCTAAACAAACACACATGTGACTAAGTTAGAGGGATTATCTATTCTTAAAATCTGTTGGTGATGCATGCTAAAAATGACAAAGTTATTACATGTTTTGGTTAACACCTTGTGCCCTTGAATATCCAGATATCTGCCTTAAAATTCCTACCAATTTGCGCTCAGATCTATGATGATGACCTGGAGTCTTCTTTGTGGTGTAATAGAAATGCATATCTTCTAATAGAAAAGCAATAGTTTGGTTGTTCAAAGAGAATCTTAATCAAAATAGAAATTGGTCCCATCCAGAAGCACAATGGACTATGTATAAGCCTATGGGTGCTTTGGTGGGGGTGGTGGTGTGGGATGTTCATCTGAACAGGTGGGATCTTTATACACAGCTAGTGAGAATACAAAATGGTGCAGTTGCTTTGGAAATCAATTTGATGGTTTTTCAAAAGATTAATCCTTTGTTTAATGTTAACTGAATTACCATATGTCCTAGTATTTTCACTATTAGACATATATCCAAAGGAAGCAAAAGTGTCCACTTGACAGATAAGTAAAATGTGGCAAATCCCTACAATGGAATACTACTTACTCATAAAAAGGAATGAAGCACTATTATAAACCATAACACTGATGAGCTTTGAAAACTTTATGGCACATGAAAGAAGCTGGAGAAGGAATACACAGACAAACACACAGTAGTATTCTGTTTATATAAAATGTCTGGGATAAACAAATCTATGGAGGGATAAAGTATATTAGTAGTTGCCTAGACTGGGGATGGTGGTGGTGGCAGGGAAAGGGCTGATTACTGACAGATACGTGGTTATTTGCAGAAGATTATGAAAATCTTCTAAAATTAATTGTGACAATTGTACAACTCTGTAAATACACCAAAAACCTTTGGTTTAGGGCCTCCCTGGTGGTGCAGCGGGTTGAGCACAGCACTGTGAAGCTGTCCGCAGCCTCTGCAATGCGGGTTTGATCCTGGCCGGCAGGGGAAAATCCCACATGGCACAGCAGACCTCTCTTGTCGCACCCGCTGCTCCCCTCAGCAGTGTATTTTGTTAATCTGCCTGTTCTGTTTCCCGCTCTGTCTCTGGTGAATCCTCTCACCTTCCTGCGCCTCTGGCCTATACCCCAGCTCTTGTATAAAAATAAATAAATCTTAAAAAAAAAACCCAAACCTTTGGTTTATAATGCTTAAATTGGAATGAATGTTTGTGAAAACCTTGACAGGGTTTCAGTTGCCACTAACAGTTGTCATAGTAACCAATCCATCAAATTGGTCTATGCTAGGAACCACACACTTCTGCCTTTGTAAGAGACCACTATTACTGGGATTCCTCACAGTACCAATGAACCCCTATGCCTAGGAGGTAGAAAGTGATGAGATGCTAGGGTGGTACATCTTGAAGCATTTAAGTTTTCCCTCAATGCTGCCTTCTCTTACTCACAGATCGTACATTCTTTCTTTGAATTCTTTCCATCTGTCTAGGAAGCTCTGGCTTGTTTGGTTTCGAGGGGTGTTAAAAATCAGGGCTAGAGAGTGTTCTGCTGCTTTGTTCTAAGCAGGATTTATAAAGATGACTATTTCCGTTTTGGGATAAAATGGACCCTCCAAACCTAATAATTCCTCACTTAGAGACAGACTGTGAAGAATTTACTCCCTCTCCCCACATACAAAATAGACCTTTACCTCATAAAAACACATCTCAGAAGTGATCTACAGAAAATTTAAAGCCAGCACCAATAATATGCACTTTGACTGTGGATACACACACACATCCATCTGTGCGCATTTTCCAACAATGTCTCTTCATCTCCAAGGACTCTTCCTTCTCTACATTTGGTGCTTTCTCTCTTCCTCCTCCTCTCCATTTCACTGGCCTCGCCTGTCTTCAGAGGCACCTGAAGGCACATAAGTCAGGGAAGTGAAACCGACTGTAATTCTTCAGTTCACTTGCCTGTAGCCTCCAGTGAGCCAGTCTCCATACGGTGGTGGCCCAGCTGAGCACTGAGGAAGTTCAGAGTCCCGCGCAGGTGCAATTTACCAACCCTTGCAGGCGCAGGCGCACTGGGAGCTGAGAGCCAGACTTGCAGTGAGAGGCTCTGGGAGCAGCAGAAAACGAAGACTCTAAGCTTTAGCTTATGAGATTAAAAAGAAGGAGCAGTTCCTCTATAAAAGGAAGAAATGAAAGATTTTCATACCTAAAAAGGCCAGCATTTTCCTTTTCAGGAATTAACTGTAAGTTGCTGAGAGCAATCAGAAAGTCTAATTTTCCTACATCCTTCAGATACTCTTGTGCCCACCTTTGGATTCATCCAACCTCATTCCTTGGGTCTTAGAAATCTTTGACTAATTTTGTGCTATCAGTGAAATTAAAGATGTGATTATGAGTGTTCTTGGTAGGCAAAAATATATTCAGGTAAATTTTGCTTTAATGTATCTTTTTTAAAAATAGTAATTAATTTAAAATTGTATTTCTGTTTATATAGTTTTTATTGTTTTCATGATCATAGCAGATCCTTACTAAAACCCTGGGAAGCAGAAGTGCATTTATTTATTTATTTATTTATTTATTTATTTATTTTTTTTGTGGGACCCTCGCCGGTGGCCAGGGATCAAACTGGTGCTGCAGAGGCTGCGGGCAGCCTCGCAACCCAGCGCTCAACCGCTGCACCACCAGGGGAGGCCCTAGAAGTGTAATTATTAACCCATTTTTCTGATGTGGGTCTCAGCTAACAGGGAGCTAGAATACACATTTAGGCTTATGATTGCAAAGGCAGCAGTTTTTCCACTACAGTATCACGTATTTTCTCAGTTCAAGTAAAAAAGCCTCTATTTTTTCACTATGAAGTGGGTAATCATTAGTGAGGTCTATAACTTTCTCTTATGATTTAGACAACAATTTAGATCAATGTGATCTCTAGCCACACACACCACCTTTCAGTTCCTGCAAGGTACTGAAATGTGTGCTCATACACATGCTCTTATCTCATCTTGGGGTACCCCTTATCCTGCCTTCCACCCAGACCCATTATTCTGCATAACTCATCCTTTAAGGTGCATCTTAAGCTTCTTCTGTAGAGAAAATCTCTAATATTCTGGCTCATGGCACTTTTCTATTCTATAAGGCATGCATCACTATATTCGATTACCAGTTTAATTAATTTGTGTGTAACTTTTTACACTTTTCCCTTATATTGTAAACTACATGAAATCAAGAATGTGTGTCTTGTTCAAATATGTATTTCAGAAACTTGCACAGGGCTTGGTGCATTATACATGTTCAATACAAATTTGGGGTATATTTTCACAACAGAATTTCCTGTGGGTGGCAAATTGTAATGCATCACCTCAAGTTCTCACTGTGACACAGTCCTAGACATATGTGTAGTAAAAGGTGCTCAGGGTTAGGAAGGTCTCCTTGCTTTTCAGGTTTGCTGGCAGAGCCAATTATACCAGATTTTACAGAATGAAGTTATATTTTCATTTTCTCCTATTGGCCTAACAAGCTGTCCCCTCAAAGTTCTGAGGCTTCTAAAACTACTGCACTTAACTAGCACAAGAATTTTTTAAAATAAAACATCTTGATTAACTCTGATTAAAGTCACATAATTATTGAGCTGTAATGAATTATAGGAGGGACAGTAATATGATAGGCATTTTTCTTTTTCTCATGCAAACTTAGTTTTTTTTTGAGCATTGACTTTTCATTTTAATGGAACACTGTCGATAACTGTAAATTATTTAAGTTGGGTATATAGCTATTTAAAAGTCTTTTAAATTTATATTTATTAGTCAGACAAATATTGAACATCTACTATATAGGTTCTTTAATTCCCTTGCCCATCCTCCTTGACTGCTAGTTTTCTTGTTCTTTTTTTTTTTTTCAGATGGTTTATCTTTTAATAATTTCTTTGTTTTCTTACATTTATTTGCATTTTTCTTACTGCTTTTCTTCTTCCTTTTTTTTCACTTCCTCATGATTTTCTCTTTTTATATCACAAATACTTGCTTTTCATTCCCCTACCATTAAAGGCTTTCTCTCTAGTACTTTCTGCTTTACTTCTAATGTTGCAGATAGTTCTAATTCTATTTTCATCAACATTATTTGTGAATACATAAACCCTTCTCTTATTTGCAGTAAAATGGACATGCTGACAGTCTGGTCTATATTACAACAGGAAATTTTTTCTCTGCTCATGACACTCACCTACCCATGTCATAGTGTTGAGTTTTTAAAAAGAAATCATCATTAGTAATTCACGCATCAGAAGTTATTCTGGAAGGATATAACAATGAATATATTCTCTGAAATTCTCTAAATGAGTGATGAAAGGTATAAACATTCATGACATAAAAATTGTTTAAGTGATTTCCTTAAAACAAAATATAACAGAAAAATTTCCAATTAGAAAAATCTTATTTTATGTTACTGAAATACACCAGAATTCTCACAATTTGTCTTCTATCTGTTGAAATTATTACCTGTAATTATCATCAACATGAATAAATTTCTATTGTAGTCACAGAAACAAAGCTGATACTACTTCAATACCCAGTG
This sequence comes from Talpa europaea, assembly GCF_964194135.1. NCBI lineage: Eukaryota > Metazoa > Chordata > Mammalia > Eulipotyphla > Talpidae > Talpa > Talpa europaea. The sequence goes on from NC_140080.1 coordinate 68,534,428, forward strand.
CACAGAAATCAAGGGGGAAAACCTCTTGGTTAAAATTCAGGCTTCAAGGCCTCATTTTGCTTTGCTTTATTTTCATAGTTAAACTGAATGTTCTTATTTTTACTGATTTATTTAAAATATATTGTCTCACTGCATTTTTAGTAAGTCAGTATCATGGTGACAAATCTCAGCAATCACATTATTTAGCCCCTTAAACTAAGAATAATAACTAAGTGTGGTGGACCAGTAGGAAAGAATTATGGCTTCTTAATTCATTTTTATTCATTGATTGGGTGCTTAGAAGAAGTCTTAGAAGTAGGAACTTTTAATCACTCTACAGTACAGGAAGACAAAGATAGGGAAGGTGAAGCTTTTTGAGGAAGCAATAGCTACTATTACACTTATAATAATAGAAAATTCTTCAACTTATGAAGATCAATTCCAATTCAATACTAGTCATATAACTGGACAAATTATCTTCTTTAAGCTTTAACTTTTAATATTTAGAAAGAATGAGAGTATTTTAAAGATTAGAAAGAATGTAAGTAATATATCAAGCTCTTGGTAGATTCTCATTTAAGGATAGTTACTATTATTTTTGACAAATAACAGTTATTTGTGTTTATTGTCCCTAAAATTATCTCCATTTTAATTTCTCATTGGCTTTGTCAATTCACACAAGAGCTAAATCTGTAAGTGCCCACCTCAATTGTATTTCAGACCAATACTAAGTCTTATTCAATACATATTTTTGGATCAAAGTGAAGGACTGAGTTAAGTACTTTGATTACATATATTCAGAGAGGTCACCTTCTACTCGAGAGACAGACATTAGCCAAACCTTATGTGTGTGAGTGCTCTCCTAGAAATTACTCACGTTGGATAATGGCAGAGAGGTCATAGAGACATACTCATCCAGCTGACTGACTCAGAAATCTGGAGTTCTGATAACATATACCCTTCAATCAAAGCAGCTGTAGATATAGGGTGTCATTTAGAAAAATAATTGCTCACATAGTCATTTATATGCCTACATTGCCTTGCGTGGTAAGTGTATGTCAATCTCAGAAAGTAATGCATTAATTGTACCTAACTCTACTAATTTCCCATTGGAAATTACATATAATATAAATGGTATTGTTTCTTTTGAATAACAATATCCAGTATACTTGGGAAAAAAACTTATTCGCCATTTTAATTAATCATTATTCATTTTTCTGGGATGACTATTTTATCCCTGAGTCTTATTCTGGAAATCTAATTTGGCAAGGTAGCCTTATTTTGACTTGATTTCTTCCCAGATGGAAGGAGGAAGATCAATGGGATTCTTTGAGCAAGAATAAGGGCAAAATTTTGTGTCCGCTTTGTTCACTGATGCAACCCAAAAACCTAAAATGGGGGTAAGTGAACTACAACTCACAGAACAAATACAGACCACACATCCAGTTTTTACACAGCCCACAAACTAAGTGTATTCTGTTTTTTTAATGGTAGGAAAAAAATCAAAAGAATAAAATATCATATATGTGAAAATTATGTGCAATTTCAGTGTCCATAAATGAAGGCTTATGGAAACACAGGCAGGCCCATTTATTTATGTATTTATTGTTGATGGTTGTTTTTGCACTACAGGGAGGAGTAGACTAGTTGCTACAGAGATTGTGTGCCCCCCCCAAGCCAAAAATAATTATAATTTGGGTTTTTGCAGAAAAAAAAAAAAGCCTACCCCTGGACTAGAACAACAGCTCTCTTCTTAAGTGCCAGATACATTAATAAAACCACAAGTTTTTTCTCTAAAAAAAAAGTCTTAAATCTACTGTAAGGTCAAACACCAGATTATATCCCAGCAAGGTGTGGTTCATTCTAAGAAGAATGCTATGGTTGGAAAACACAAACTCAAGAGCCACATTGCTTGGGCTCAGAATTTGGGTCTATCACTTCCCAGCAACCATGGACAAAATGCCTAGCTTTTATATTCATAGATCCATCTACAAATGAGGTCAAAGATGGTGCCTGTCCCTAAGACTAGTGATGACAGACAAATAAATTAACATGTGTAAAATGCTTAGAACATCACCTAATATGCAATAGCTGTTATAAATAACATTTCTGACTAAATTTTTAAGTCAAGTAAATCAAGATACTTAGAAATTAGCTAAGGTTATTGAGTGCACCTCAACATTTTTATAAATAAGGAAAAATACAAGCACGAATTAAAATTTGAACATGTCCACTTTTGTCATTAAGTCTTCTAAGCCACTAAAAGGCATTAATATCTATTCAAATTGCCTTTTGATTGTTGGGTATAACTATTTGGCTCCCATACCTGTGATATAATTTTGTAATCAATGGTCTTGTTTCAGATAATAAACAAATTGTATTCTGAATGGTTGAGTAACTTCTGATACAAATCTAACTACCTAACAACTTCCAATCTAAGGGTATCAAATTGATATAAAGGGAAGTAACAATTTAGAGAATGCATGGATACAAGATTAGTTTATTTTTTCAAGGTTGTAATTCAGTTCTTAAGAGAACCAATAGAAAATACTGCCTACATTTAAAGAAACACTTTTGAAGCATCAAATCCAGGAATCAAAATTGTATGTTGGGAAATCTAATGGCTTTTTAATCATTGCAAGTCACTTTAGCAAGTAGGTAATTAGTATGCCTGATGTTTAAATAGATTTTTGCATTAATTTATATGAAATCTTTAAAGACTGTTTGATAGAATGTGAAATCTTTATAAGGTAGCCCTCTGTCTTTTATAAAATATAATTTTTACACTTCAACACAGGACTGTAGTAGCTGGTGGTTAAATGTTTAAAAATATAATTATTTTCATGAATGATTTTCTCTTACAGGTGTTTTCCTGGAGAAGATTCAATAAACTTTTGTTATGTACACTAATTGTACAGATTGAGGAACATGGTGGTACATGCAACATTGAGATTGTCTTATTTTATAATCCTAATTCCTTCATTCCTTCATTCATTTATTCACTATGTTGTGTATGGAACAATGTAAATGTGGAAAAAAGTAATTAAACCAGACCAATTAGATTTATTTGGGACAATAACTAAATAATGCATTAAATTTTTGACAATACAAATAAAATTAACATGGGGGGTTATTTAAACGAAGCTCAGACTATAAGTCTTCTAATATTTACTTTTTAGTGTACTAAACATTGCATATCGTATCACTGTATTAAATTTTCAGGCATAGAAGCCTTTAATAATGACTTTTCTAGAAACTTTTTAAAAGAACTTATTGTTTTAATTTCTTTCAGTAAAAAAGAAAGTAAGAAATAATAAGACTTTAAAATATCTTGATTTTTGTCTACTCAAGTTCTGTTATCTCAGTTATGTACATATTCATTTATAAGGAGATAATTCTTTTGTTTATTATCTTTAATGTTTGATTTGCTAAAGTAAAAGATGAATCCAAGCACAAATGGCATACTCAGAAAAACTTATCAACTAAAGCAAAAATTGGGGTATATAGGAACTCTTTATGCTTGGATTGCTTTACTTCTTAGACTTAATTAAAAATGCAAAATTATTTAATAATCTCTAAACACATGATTAAAATGGTTATATTAATAGTCCTACTTTCTATCAATAACATTCCTCTGTAAGTAAATTCCCTTCAAAATAATCTATTTGCTTATATTTTGTCTTTTATTCCAAAAGAGTGGTCAATTTTAATTGCCTAACTCTTCTGAATTTGAAGAGCTCTTTCATATTTAGACTTTAAAAACTACAAGTGGATTAAAATTAATAAACACCGTAACCTTCCATTCAATCGTCTCCAAAAAAGTGATGTGATTGTAAACACAATTGTTTAATGCAATTATCCTTCTGTGAAACTATGTGTAAGACTGAAATAATATTTTAATATTATGCTGATACCATAATAAATAGGCTAATATAATACTATTGATTGTAACTTACGACATTTTTGTCTAGATCAAAGTAAGATCTTGATGTTTATTTTGCATTACTTCCGTGAATTAAAATTAGAATAATGTAATTAGTCCCTGAAAATGGAAAGGCTACAGTTGCTAATAATGGAACAAAATCTAAATTATATTATTTTGAGATCAATAATAGGTTCACATGAATTCTTTTTCCTTTCTGTATTATCTTCTGCCTTTAAAGGAATATACAGTTTTCTTCCTACACCGAAAGTATCAGATTCTTGCAGCATCCATGACACTTGTATGCATTCAGTGGTCAGACACCACTACATATCCTTCAAATGACATGGCCCAGTGAAGCTGGAAGGTGTCGTCACAGAGCCAGGCAGCCTGGTATCTCAGCTTTCCACCAGCACAGAGCCAGCAAGCCCCAACTGGTGTGCTGAGTCCAGACTAAGGTGAAGAATAGATTCTGCATTTTGGAAGTCAACTCTCTTCTAACATTGAATCCCAGGACATACTTTTCAGATAAAAGTACATTGAGGGCTTCAGAAATTATTTATGGCATCAAATTTATAATGCTCATTTTCCAAAATCACTCTTAGAACAAGTTAAATCTTCATTTTATTAGTCGGCTGGCTTCTGAATTTATACTAGGTTTGTATAATATTTTTAAAAACATAAATAAGTGTGTATTCAGGGCTGTAACTAAATTCTTGAGTATGTGTGATATGTACTAAATTAAGTAAATTTGTAGGTTATTTAATAGTGAGAAAAGTTAAAATAACAGACTATCAATCACCAGCACCAATTGATATGGTAAAACTTGTCAACCATAATCATCTTACCGTTTTCATCTTTAGACAAATGAAAGACTCTTACAAAATAAAAATACATTCCATGCTCATGTTTTCACTGGGGTGCCTGTGTTCACTTTCAAGCGTGCGGGGGGGTTTGTATTCTTGCTTGTGCTATTGTCCTACTATCACCTTTTGACACAACAATTCATGAACTCATTCTCACAAATATTAGAAAAAGTAACTTAGAAGATTTTTAAGTTCAGAATTGCCCATGGTTCCCACAGGCCTCACCTGAACATTGGTGCCACCTCAACAACTGTAGGGAATGTCTTCCATTTCTTAAAACTTTAGCTACCTAGGTCTGGTAGAACTATCACAATGAAAAAATAAACATTTAATTCCATAAGGCTGCACAACGTGCACCCCAGCCTTTAGCCATCCTTCTGAGAGGGAGAGGCCATAATGGACTTTTAAACCATGTACTTTCTGATGTAATACTTTGGTGAATTAGGCTGGGGCAGACTGGCATCTCGAATCACAATATTTTATCATGAGAAACTGAGACAATACTGTTTCTCTTTTCTGAAAAGAGAAATAAATGCATTGTTAGGGCCTAATAAAGAGGGTTTTAAAATTGGAGCCAATAAAACACAACTGTCAAATCCTATAGTCTTTGAATTTAATCTCAGCAGCGTTTTTGTAAAGATATCTTTTTTTTTTTCCTCTCCTCTGACATGAAATCCTGTCTGCAACATACATACACAGATACATTCCAAATAACAACCGTTCCTCCTGCTCCTCAACTTCTTCATGACTTTTGAGCTGGCCACAAGAGACCTAGCCAGAGGAGTTGACTTCCTTCCTCCCAATTTTCAACCAGGGTCCCCTCTGAGATGGGAGCTACTAGGCATGATTCACCAAGACACTCTGAAAGTGAAAAAGGAAGGCTTTCCATAAGATAGAAAAGTTTGCCTGGGTATAGAAACATCAAAATTTCCAGAAGCAACCCGAACAGACAAAGAATCTCAGAATTCTCACGTGGAAAGAGAGCAACCACCAGTCAATTAAAAAAAAAAAAAAAAAGAAAAAAGCAACTTGAGTGACAGAAAGAATGAAAACTCACTTCTCAGAGCATTGCCAGAGCACTTTGGCTTTGCCCAAGGCAGGAAAGAGGCGGAGTGGGTGGGGACTTCTCATGGCAGAATCCCTTCCCTTTAAACAAAATCATTTGAGATTGGACAGAGAATTGGGACAGAGAGAGTTCCAAAGCTGGATTTCTAACTGCCCAGCCTTGGTCCCACCTGCCTGTCAATTGTTCAACCCTCACGTCCCACATTTCCCCCTCTGGGGATACTGAGAATATGGGCTTTGCAGCGCTGGGGGATGGTGTTAGGCCAGGTCCCCACTGACCTTTAGAGTCTCTGAAATCAACTTTCCTCACACCATCTGAATGTTTGCGTTTGTTTTCGGTCTGCCAGATTCTCCAGTCCAGCCCACCTCTGTCCCTACTTCACCCTGCCCCCTCCCCTCTCTCCGGCCTCTCCGGCTCCCCTTCACCCCCACCCTCCTCTTTGTTGTCTCCTACCTGCTGGCTAGGCTTTGCCTGCAGTGCTGCCTGAAGGGCATCAGGTGGTAGTTCATGGCGTCCAGCAGCAGCTTCTGGCAGACCGGGTCGGTGCGCATGAAATCCACTGACTGGACCCGCTCTACCAGCTCCGGGGCCGGGATCAGCGCGAAGCGGAGGCGCTTCATGAGGTCCGGTGCGTACTGCATGCGGGTCTCCCGGTCGTGCTCCAGCCACAGCACGGACATCTGGAAGAGCGCCAGCTCCGACTCCACGGGGGGCGGCAGCGAGTCCAGCAGGGCGCGCATCTCCTCGAAGTTGAGCAGCAGCACATCCTCCACTAGGTACTTGTTGGCCAGCTTCTTGGTCTCCTCCAGGCCGTGCAGCGCGGCGATCTTGCACACCTGCTTGTAGTTCTGTACCGAGATCTGGTCGTTGAGGAACTGCACGCAGAGCTTGGTGACCTGGGGGATGTGCAAGATCTTGCTGACCGACAGCACCTCCTCCACCGTGTCCAGGGAGAGGGTCACGTTGGCCGTGTAGAGGTACTCCAGCACCAGGCGCAACCCAATGGACGAGCAGCCTTGCAGCACCAGGTTGTTGATGGCCCGGGGACTGGTCAGCAGCTTGTCGTCGGGGGAGGAGGAAGGAGTCCCCGGCTCCTCCTGCGGAGGTGGCTGCTGCTGCTGTGGCGGCTGCGGCTGCTGCGGCTGCTGCTGGTCCTTGGGAGCCCCAAGGCCGTCCTGGCCACCGACCCCTCCCCCGAGAGGGGGGTGGCTGGAGAAGAGCGATCGGAAGTACTGCGAGCAGGAGGCCAGCACGGCCTTGTGGCAGTGGAACTGCTGGCCCTGGGCCGTCAGGGTCACGTCGCAAAACAGCTGCTTCCTCCACAGCAGGTTGAGGCCGTGCAGCAGGTTGTCGCTGTGGCTAGGGTCGAAGGTGGAGGTCCTGTCCCCGGATCTGGACATGGCGAGCTGACTCGGCGCACCTGCCTTTAAGCCCTCCTCCAACCTGGCAGACGGGTGGGGGATGGGCGGGAGGGGAGAAGGGTAGTGGAGGGGGTGGGGTGTGGTCGGGGTGGGGAAGGGTGTGGAGGCGAGGGGAGGGCGAAGAACAACAATCAGTGCTTAGCTCGGCTCCGGCCGGGCGCGCCTCCGGACCCCGACCCTGGGGAGGAAGGTCTGACGGTTCTGGATCTGTGAGCACCACCAGCAGGGCCCTGACTAGGGTCCGGGCACCCGTTCTGCTCCCAGCTACTCCTCTCGCCACCTCCCACACACTTCGCTCCTCACTTTCCTAAAACCACCCCGGCTCGGCTCTTGGCAGAGGCAGCGGTGGCAGAAGCGACGGCAAAGTGGCGGCTGAGGCCAAGACACCTCGTGGGCTTGTGTCCATGCCGGGTCGGATGCAGGGAAAGGCCGGGGAGTGGGGAGCTCTGGGGGTTGCCCCGAGAGTGTTGAGGCGCCCGGCGACCGACGGCGGAGGTTCCAGGTCAACTTGTGTCGGTAGATTTGCTTTTCTCAGTTGATCCAGTTTTGAGGGGCAGGAAAGGGGGGGGGGGTCCAAGAAGCGTGCGTGCAGGCGGGCGGGTGATTCTGAGCCCTCCAAAAGCTGGTAACCCCTTCGATTATCCGTGCTGCCCCGAGAAACTCCTAATAGTCTGAGAGAGCAGATACAGCCCTTTCTTCTCCCGGGAAAGTGCAGCGGAGCGCGGTGAGGACCAGCTCAGTGGACTCGGCAGAGGCGGGAGCTGTCCTTATCAATTCTAGCTCATTTCCCTCACCCCGGCCCTGCCTGCTTCCCTGTTTCGCAAACTGTTGGCTTCCTGTCATCACTCAGTTTCGCTAATTTTCCAGAGACGCCTTTCAACCTGGCTGGAGCACCCCTCCAGCTCCCCACCCGGCCCCCTCTCAGAGCCTGGCTCCCCTCATTTCAAAGCGCCAAAGTTCCGACGTGTATCGCCCACTCTTTCGCCGGGCGGCGCCCAGTGAGCTGGGGAGGGTGGCAGTGGGGCTGTGGGGTGGATTTGGAGCAAGTGCCCGGAGGGATTCGTGTGTACAGTTCTCCCTCCCGGGCACCAGGCGCTGTGGCTTTAACTCCAGTAACTACGAGAAGTTCAAGTTAACAGGCAGGTGTTGGGGGAGGGGTGGGGCGGGGGCTGCCCAAAGGGGGCGCGGTGGGGGGAGGGGGCGCAGTTCTGTAGGGGTCTCTGCACCCCATCCAGCAACCGGGCCTGCAGCCGCACCTTCTTCCTTCCGAGTCCCTGGGTACAGACCCTAGAAGCCGCCCCCCACCCCCCAACTCGGGCACCCCCACTCCGCTGGCCCTGGAACTACTTCTGTAAAAAAAGTCTTTGAGCCGCCCGCATCCAGGCGGAGGACGGCAGGAAGGGGGAGGTGAGGCGATCGATAGCCAGGTCTGTAACCTGTAATTGCACGTTCCAGGGCCGAGCAGAAAGGGACCCTCTGCCCACATCCCGCCCGCGCGCCCGCGCGCCCGCCGGCCGGGGAGAGCCACAGCCGCCGCCCGAGCCGCCCGCGCCGCCGCCGCCCGGCTCCGGGGGATCCCGCCGGACCTGCCCCTTCCACTGCGGCTCACTCTGTCCTGCCTGGCGCCGGTCCTGGATCGCCGCCTTCATATTAACACCGGGCTGAGCTCCTTTCGACTCACTTTCCCATCCCGTTCCAGGTGGACCCCAACCTCCCTCGGGCTCCCTCCCCCGGCAACCACCGCCCCCCCTCCACGCCCCCAAAGCGCTGGCTGTCTTGAAACACCTTCTAGAGTCTCTCCCTGTAAGTGGACCCGATCATGCCCCTCTTTCGCTCTCCCCGCTTCGATGTAACCCCCCCCCATCTTTTCCTGTTCTCTTTCCTTCCTGTTCTTCCTTTGCTTCCTCCCTCCCCTGCTTATTTCTTGCAATAGGAGTTATATTCTTTATGAGCGTTTGCCACACCACTACCCCCCCCACCCCTCTGGAAGACTCCCTCCCAGGCTCTTCCCCGCCAACAACCCAAAACACAGAACAAAATAGACACAAGGCAGACACAAGGCCAGAAACTTACCTGCTTTCAACCAGCTGCAAAGTCAAGGCTCACTTAAGCTCCCCCCCCCAAAATCAATTGTCCTTCCTTTTTAAAGGTTTGCTCTCTCCTTGGGAGGGGGAAAACACCTTCTGGTTCCCAACTCCAGGCAGTCACTCTTTACAATTTATTTTGTCGTACATCATTTGATCACCATGAATTAGCAACAGCAAGAAAATGTAGGAGAGGGAGAAAAGAGAGAAAGAGAGAGAGGGAGAGAGAGGGAGAGAGAGGGAGAGAGAGAGGGAGCAGAGCTTTCTGCAAGAGAAGAAGAAGAAAAAATGTACGTGTGACAAATTATGCTACCAAGAAACAACACATCATTATCCTTGGGCCTGGGGCTCAGTGAGTCGTAACGAGAGTAATAGGAAATCCACGGTTGGGGAGAGAAACGGTCGTGCTTGGCCAGTAGAGAGAGACCATACAGGGGGATGGATGCTGGAGAGACTCGCAAAATTATGGCTCAAGGCTATTGTAAAAATTGTCGAGCGTAAATGACTGCGATTTCAAACATCTTTGGAAGAAAGAAGGGGAAAAAGCGAGCCCCCCCTCCCTCCCTCTCCCTCTCTCTCCCTCTCTCTTCTCTCTCTCTATAAAGAACCGTCAAGTTTTAGTGCGCATTGCTAATTAGTCAATTTCTCTCTGCCTTCACAGGCTGGCGACTTCGCTGCTGAGCTGAAACTGCTAATTTCTGTGACCAGCTTTTTTCTTAGCTGTGATCTGGATGAATGAGTAGCTGTCTCACAGAGATGACAAAAATAAACTCTAATCCCCCCCAAAATTTCCACTACATCTTTCTCATGCATAGATTTATGATCTTCAAGCGCTCTGTGCAATATGCAAACTTTTTTTTGTGCCTGTATATATGCTGTTGTTTCCAGATTTCATTGGTATGCTGCTTTTCCCTTCCACCCCCATCCCACCCCCCCACTCTGAAATGCTGAAATCTTCCGATCTGATCTCAAAGTATGCCAAGATGTCACTTTATATGTCTTGGAATTTGAGGTTGGAGTCAGACTGGAAGACACTAGCCCTTGCCTAAGAGGTGAGTGGCTGAGTGTACCAACCAGGAACAGGGGAAGTAGAGCCTGGTAGATAGAATAGGGGACAGCCCTTTGCTGTTCATTTCCCCCCTGCATTATTCAAGCTTTATGATCTTATGAGAAAACACATTTTCTCTATCATTTTCTCTGGTTAAACAACCATCTCTGAACTTCTCTGTCAGCTCTTCAACAAATAAAGGTTTAGAAGCCACATATTTTTAATTGAAAGATTATCATATTGTCAGATTTGTCTTTCAATTAGGAGTCTTTGATTTACAGACGCTAGAAGCAAGTACTAGGAAATCCAGATGCAATTTCACAAATGTAACCTTTAAACTTTGGAGCTCATCTGATATATGAGGACGTCCACATAGAGTTCATGTATTTGACCCTGCTTAGCATGCAAAATGAACTCCAGCATGATCCTGAGATTTTAGCTGCACCAGAGATTCATGTGCATTTTGGTAGAGGACATGTTCTCTAGACTTATCTATGATGTATTACACCCTTACATTTATAGCCCTGCATTTTGGTTATCAATGGGGGTTGGAGGTATCCAAGAAAGAAAGAAAAAAAAAAGTAGGAAAAGGAAGGTATGTCCTTGAATAAAATGAACATGAAAGAAAGCAGTACATGAGTTAAACTGAGTTTTGTTTGCTATTAAATGTATGAATACGATTCATTTTTAACCGATATGTGCTCTGATTAGTAAACCTATTAAAATCTACCTAAGGATAGGAAGGCTGTCTTTTTACCTTTCCCTTTGATTTGTGAGCAATGAAAAGGGAGGGGGAAGGGAAATGAAAATTCTTTGGTTCAGAATAGAGAATTCCACAGTTAGAATGACAAACATTAACATGCGTATGGCCTATTTACTCTTTCCTGAATGAAGAAGGATTATACTGAAGCATTTATCCCCCACAAAGGACTTGATATGTCAAGGTCCTAGATTTTCTGAGAGTAAGACTTCTCTATTCGGGCCTTGCTGGTATGCTGTATTTTATATATATTTATAACATCAACCCAAATACATGAAAAAATATAGAAAATGATTTTTTGTTGTTATTGTTTAGAAGAGAGTATTGAGAGAGAATATTATCCAAATCTTGGCCCTACTATTTGTTCTTTTCCTTCCCCCTTTTGAATTTCCCTTATTTAGGTCTGGAAGAGAAAGATTGTGTGACTGTAATACAGCACCTGCTTTGAGTTCTTTTTCATCAAAGCTACCAAGTATGTGGAGTGTCACCAAACTCTTATACATACAAAGTACGATTTGTATAGTTTGTTTTTAATGTTGATCATTTATGCACTTGAATGAAGCATATGAAACTAAATCCAAAGGCAAGTAAGAGGACTGAACACTTAAATTATTGCCATCATTCAGTTTTATGATTAAGGAATTAAGGTATGTTTTGTAGAATTCAAATATCTTAGTTTTGAATTTCCATTTTTTTACTGGTAGTGTATATTGATTAGTAATTATAATTAATAGTGATCTTTGTTGCTTCCAAACAATGTAAAACCCCTATTTCAAAATTTTAACTACCTATAATTTAATTGCTTCTTTAGCAACTAGGGTGGAAGGGCTTGAAGAGGTATGGGAGGGTGGGGCTGGCAATTCTAAACAACTGCTGAAATGAAGTGGCTAGACTGTTTTCTTCTGGACTTTAAAATTACACTATTTAAGAATGTTTAAAATTTCAGAGCAAAAGTTGCCATCTTGCTATTTTGTAAGCAATTAATATAAATAACAAAAATCTTCCTATAATCTTCATAATCTATACATGACTAGCATATATATCATGCAAATCTCACACCTCCAGTATCATGTACTGGCTTTGACTGAAATTATTGCAGAACTCACAAATAATATGACACTATTTACAATAAATCCCGTTATGAAAGATTCAATTTGCAGCAATCAGATGCTAGCTACTAAGCGATTGTAAGTATTTGAATTTTATCCTACTTCACTGTTCAAAGTACAGAAATTGCATCTGTGTGTTTGATCTGTCCTGCTGAGCACTATCAGCAGCTTGCATCTCTGCCACTATTGTTTTTAAAATGGCAGGAAGGACGTGACTAGTCAAGAGCACTCAGCAGGATGGATTTCACATGGCATAAGTGAAGCCTGAATTGTCTTATAAAAAAAATTAAATATGATCATGTAGTCATCTAATTCAAGCAGCCATGATACTTCAGTAGAATTATCAAAATTATTCATCAGTGAATCTGCATTTAAACTATGTACAGTAGCAAGATTCTAAAACTGCTACCACTGAGCAGTCTAGTTGAACAGCCACTAGCTCTCAGCAGCCTGGCCTCTCTTCAGAGCTGCAGGGACCCAGGCAGACCAGTGGCTCTGGTTTGCTCAGGATCATCTCAAGGGACAGGGTGAACCCAAGATTAACTTCAGGGCAGTTCTAGAAGTCTTTTGCTGACTAACATGATGGGGAAATCACATTGATTTATTTTCCTCATTCTTGACACTTATGCTTAAAATTTATGAGTTATCATCAAATTGTAAAAACATCAGAGCCTGGGGTCCCCTATGCATCTTTTGGTTAGCAAACACTACTTGTGGTCTGACCAATACGATAGCCACCCTTGTAAAATGAGGGGAGAAAAGGAGAAATTAGTCCATTTTGCAGATGGAATAAACAAGTCAAGAAGGAACTCATAGCTTCTTCAAAGGCAGCATGTGGCAAAATCCAGAAACTCAAAGGTTTCTAGTGCTTTATTTTACATCTTGAGTGGACATGGCCAGAGATATCACAAACTTACAGCAGCAAGAAGCTAACTGAAGAACAAAAAATCTGAAATAACAATAAAAGAAAAGAAAAGGTGCTATTGACTTTTAGTAAAAAATTGGTGGCTTACTTGCCCTAGAATCAAACCCAACTCTTTGGCTAGCAATCCAGGTTTCCTGGATTGAACTCCAGCTCTTCTGGGAAGTGTGTGAGCTGGTTTTTTAACGCAACTCACTTTCAGACCACGGTGCGTATGTTGTGCTTGTGTCCTTATGAAAGGTGTTGGTTCTCCACATATAAAAATCTCACCTGTTTCTCGAGATTAAACTCAGATTTCTTTACACTCTGAAACTTCTAGCAAGCTCAAATAGAATAATAATGATTAATACTTATAAAGCTCATTTCTTGTGTGGTGGACACTGGTCTAAATCCTTTAGATGTTTGATTTTCTCAATCCTTTATCTATGAGAGAATAAAAGAGATCATAAAAATGGCTCCAACTTCCCATTCAGTCTGGTATAAATACCCATTGTAATGTGTTTACAATGTACTCTTTCCAATCAAAAGTGGGGTTTCCTTCCCCACTCATTGAATGTGAGCTAGCCATGTGATTTGCATTGACCAATAGAATGTGCCAGAAATGAATCTGTGCCAACTTCAAGTCTGAGTCTCAAGGAACCTTGTATGCTTTGACTCTCCCTATAAGAACCACGCCAGCTACCAGGTGAAGAAGCCCATGTTAGCCTGGTGGCATATGAGGTACCCATGGACGGGTCATTGCCCAGCCAACCTGGAAACTGAACTCAGATATATTAATAAGTCTAGCCAAGACAGAAGATCCAACTAAGCCCAAAAGACTGATCCATAATGACTGTTGTTTCAAGCTATTTGCTTTTGGGATGATTTATTCCATAGTAAAATTACTAATATAGTACTACTATTATAATTCTACCAAGTGAAGTGCAGAGAAATCAAATAAATTTTCAGGGTCACAGTTTTTCAAAGGTAGAACTGAAATTCAATCCAACACAACCTGACTCCGAGGACTTGTTTTATTAAGGTAACATTGGTTTACAAGGTTTTTATGATTTAGGGGAATAAGTTCACACCTCCTCAGATGTATGTCAACACACTCACCTCCAAAGCACCAACAGTCCTGAACATTGGGTCCCTTATCCCTTTGTTTTCATTCCCCATCTAACTCCCTGTCTGGTAACCTCAATTCTATAGTCATTTCTAGGGTTTGTTTTGGTTTAATCTTGTCAGTTTCTTTGTTTTGTTTCTCTATATTCTATATATGAATGAAACCAACCAGTGTCTTTTTTCTTTCTTACTTATTCCATTTAGCACAATCCCCTCTCGTTCCATGTGTTCATTGTTTTCTTAAATAATGAGTAGTACTCCATCATGGATATATACCACAGCCTCTTCATTTACTCCTCTGTCATTGGGCACTTAAGTTGTTTCCATAAGTTGGTTGTTGTAAATAATACTGCAATGAATGTAAGAGTGTATATAGCACTTCAAATTAGTGTTTTTGCATTCTCCAGGTAGATACCTAGGAGTAGAATTGCTGGGTATATGATAGATGTATTTTTTAATATTTTGAGGAATCTCCATATGGTTTTCCATAAGAATAGACCAATCTATATTCCCACCGAAAGTGTAGGAGGATTCCTTTCTTTCTCCATAAACTCCCATCATCTTTTTTTTTTTTAAGATTTATTTATTTATTTATACAAGCACTGGGCACAGTCAGAAGCGTGGGAGGGTGAGAGAATTCACCAGAGCTAGAGTGGAAAGCAGAACAGGTAGACTGACTAAGTACACTGCTGATGGGAGCAGCGGGGGGCAGGAGAGGTCTGTGCACCATGTGGGACCCTTGCAGGTGGCTGGGGATCGAACCAGCACTGCAGAGGCTGAGGGCAGCTTCACAACCCAGCGCTCAACTGCTGTGCCAGGAGGGAGGCCCTGTTGTTTGTTTTTTGATATGGGCATTCTCA
The DNA here is from genome assembly GCF_964194135.1 of Talpa europaea. NCBI lineage: Eukaryota > Metazoa > Chordata > Mammalia > Eulipotyphla > Talpidae > Talpa > Talpa europaea. Next base: position 68,549,569 of record NC_140080.1, read on the forward strand.
TGGGAGTGTGGTGGTAGCTCATTGTGGTTTTGATATGGATTTCCCTGATGATAAGTGATGATGAGGATTTTTGCATGTGACTGTTTAGCCATCCCTATGTCTTTTTGGAAGACTTGTCTTTAGCTCTTCTGTCCACTTTTTTCATTGGGCTATTTGTGTTTTTTTTTTTTTTTTGTAGAATTGTAGGAGTGTTTGTAGATCTGGATATTAGCCCTTTGTTGTATTATGACAAGCAAATATTTTTCCCCATTTGTAGGGTGTCTTTTCATTTTAATGATAGTTTATTTTGCTGTACAAAGCATTTTAATTTAGTCCCACTTGTTTCTTTCTGCTTCTGTTTTCCTTTGCTGTTAAAATTGTGTCACTTACACATCAGTTAAATCAGTTTTGTGGAGTATATTGTTGTCCTGTATGTATTTTATGGTATCTGGTCTTGTATCTAAATCTTTAATCCATTCTGAGTTAATTCCTATCTATGACACCATAGGTAGTCTCATTTTTCTGCAAGTGACTATCTAGTTTTCCCAACACCATTTGTGGAAGAGCCTTTCTTTTCTCCACTGTATAGCCTTGCTTCCTTTGTCACAAATTAACAGTCTGTATAAATGTGGGTTTATTTCTGGGTTTGCAAATCCAGTCCATTGATCTGTGTGTCTAGTTTTTATTCCAATGCCATACTGCTTGGATTACTATAGACTTGTAGTAGTTTGAAGTCTGGAAGTGTGATATCATCATTCTTTTTTATCAAGATTGTTTTGGTTATTGGGGTCATTTGTGATTCTATAAGAAATTCAGAAATGTTTGCTCTATTTCTTTGCTCTATTTCTTTGATAAGTAGTCCACTGAATCTGTTTATTGCTTAGGATAAAGTGGACATTTTAACAATGTTAATTTTCTTTTTTTTTTTAAGATTTATTTATTTATTAATACAAGCACTGGGTACTGTCAAAAGCGCGGAAGGGTGAGGGAATTCACCAGAGCCAGAGCGGGGGAACAGAACAAGCAGAAGGACCGAAGTACACTGCTGAGGGGAGCAGCGGGTGGCAGGAGCAGTCTGCATGCCATGTGGGACCCTCCCCAGGCGGCCGGGCATAGAACCTGCGCTGCAGAGGCTGCGGGCAGCTTCGCAATCCAGTGCTCAACTGCTGTGCCCCTGGGGAGGCCCAACAATGTTAATTTTTCTAATCTGTAAGCATGGAATATCTATTTCCTTGTGTCTTTTATTTCTTTTAGCAATGGCTTTACAAATTTTGCTGAATAGGTCTTTTAACATTTTTGTTAAGTTTCTTCCTAGGTGTTTAATATTTTTTCATGCTACTGTACATGGGATTATTTTCTTGATTTATTTCTCTTTTGGTTTGTTATTTGCATGTAGAATGCAAGAGACTTACATATTGACTTTATAATCTGCCATTTTACTATACTTATTTATAGTTTCTGATAGTTTTTTAGTGGACTGTGTAGGATTTTTAATGTATATTTTCATGTCAACTGCAAAAGTAATAATTTGACTTCTTTTCCAATTTAGATTCCTTGTATATCCTTCTCTTGCCAAATTGCTCTAGCTAGGACTTCCATTACTCTGTTAATTAGTAGTGGTTAGAGTGGAGATCCTTGTACCTGATTTTAGAGGAAAAGTTTTCACTTTCTCACTACTGCTAACTCCAAAGATCAGCCATTCTGCTATACTAACCACCATAGAAACACCTGCCTTCTGTGAACTTCATTCACTCTTCAAGAATACGCTCCCTTTTTTTATTATTACACACTGGACAATGTTAGACATTGAGGTACTATGATGAACAACACTGCATCCTTGCCCTCAACAGGCTAACATTCTTCTCCCTCACTATTCTCTCCCCACTGCCCCAACAGGCTAACATTCTTGTGAGGAGTCAGGCAGATAAATTATACACAACAGATGATAATTACAACATGATAATTGGGGGTATATGTTGAACTACACCATGTCAAAAGAAACAGACTCTTAATTTCCTTATGGTACTTATTATCTGTATTATTATTTTGATATCTGTTATATATTCCTGTGTATAGTTTGTTCTTATTTAGGGCCATACATTTCATGATCTTAGCGATCATCTCAGTAAGCTTACAGGGGACAGAAAGCCTTGTGCCTGGGAAAATCTCACCTGGTAAATAACTCTGTACCTTGCCCATAGTAGTTATTCAATAAATATGTTGATAGAATATTAAAGCTGAATTTTCAAATTTATTAGGATAATTGCAGAAAGAACAAGGGTGTTATTTCACAGTTAGGTACTTGACTAAAGTAGTGTTATTTAATCTATCAGAAAATTGATAAATCTTTACAAAATTGTGAAATGAATATTTTGGTGTTCTCAGCACACAGACAAGAGCCTGGTGGGATCTTAGTGAGTGCTGCCCTCCAACCTTTCACTCATGGCAACCATAATTCAGCAAAGAGCTCTACAGCTTTGAAAGAGTATGTACTTAATGGAAATATGTTTTAAAATGCCCTTTCTCTAAATGTTTATTGAAGTAACATTGGTTTATAACATTATATAGGTTTCAGGTATATAGCATTATAAACTAACATCTGTATTTACTGTATTCTGCTCACCAAAAAAGAGTCTAGTTTCTATCATTCATCATACAATTGAACTTTTACCAAATTTACCCACTCCTCCCCACAAAGGTGCTATTGTGTTGTGATTCTAAACATGGATTCTGGAAGCAAAGCACCTGACTTTGAATCCTAGCTCGTTCCATGTGTGTAACCTTGGGCAAATAGCCTCTTTTGCCCACTTTCCTCATCTGAAAATAGGGGTAGCTAAAGCATTTACTCCTAAGGTTCTATGTTGCTTAAATTTTGGTAAATATTTATAAAAGTGCTTAGATTGCTAAATAAAAAATAAACAATTTCATGTAGAGATTTTTTTTTTTAGTTTTCCTTTTATTTTTTCCTTTCTGTACTTTATGTCTTGTGCTTAACAGATATTGGATATAGGAAGGAATAGAGATATTTACTCAGAATTGTAATAATTTATAAAGCTATTCAAGAGGCACCTGGTCATTTTAGCAAAAAAAAAAAAAAACACTATTTTAATTTTTTTCCAAACATTTTATGTTTCAGTTAACTTATCTATACTTTTAAAAGCCATCAGTCTTTTACCTTTGGGGATATTTGGGTTTCATGCACATGTCTTGGGCAATTAAGAGTCTAAACTAGTAAGGATATTTATTAGAATATTTTAACGATAGGTTGCAGAATATGTTGCTCGTTCTGAACTGTAGCTTTTAGTAGGTATTCACAAGAATGACAGATGAGAGAGGATGCTGTATTATAGCTTCTGTCTTTGACATCACTTATGACTCTGGACAATAACTTTTCTTCTCTAAATCTCAACTTTGGAGAGAAATAACTTTCTGTAATTTAGTTGCCATATAGAGTTGCATTAAGAATTGACTAGAGGGCCTCCTGGGTGGCTCAGCGGTTGAGCGTTGGGCTGCAAAGCTGCCCTCAGCCTCTGCAGTGCAGGTTCGATCCCCGGCTGCTCCCTGGCCACCGGAGGAGGGTCCCACATGGCCCGCAGACATCTCCTGCAGCCCGCTACTCCCCTCAGCAGTGTACTTCTGTCCTTCTGCCTGCTCTGCTCCCTGCTCTGGCTTTGGTGAATTCTCTCACCCTCCCACGCTTCTGACTATACCCAGTGCTTGTATAAATAAATAAAATAAATAAATAAAAATAAATCTTTAAAAAAAAAAGTGACTAGAGTGAATGATTCCCAAAGAACAATTGGAATTTTGTAGTGCTTTATGGAATAAGCTGAAGGTTTAGAATACAGAAAGAAAGAAAAACATTCTTCTCTTCCTGAAAAGTGTCCAGAGATTTCAGGTTTAAAATACAGGCAACAAATCAAAATTTGAAAGTATTTTGAGTATGTCAACAGAAATTATATTATGTATGTTCACAAATAAATAATTTTATCTGCACAAATAATTTTATCTTTATCAAAGAATTAGAGTACATGGGAACATATTTGTTTAACTGTAGAAATGCCATATTCTGAATGCTCATTAGGAAAGGCATGGGAGTCTTTTCCTATGAACAAGAGAATGCATCTTTATCATAAAGAGTTATCATCCACATTTGCAAATTACTCTCATCACTTTCTCCTCCCTCAATTTTTTTTTATTTGTGGCAATAATTTTTTTCTTTTTCTAACTAATTCTTAACAATGAAGATACATATTACTGTGCTGGAATATTTACCAGCCCATAACAAATTTTATAGTTAATAGACATGATCTAAGTTTCTTAGTAATATACTAATATGCTTAATAATCAATCATTACCTTAAAGGATTGTATCTTTTCAAGGATATACCAACTTGACTGAGGTTCACTTTCCCATTTAGAGACCTGTTCATGCCTTGAAGGATATATTTATTTCTCTTCTCAATTTCTTTGATATTAATGCTATTTTCTCTTCCCATTTTCAGAATAATTGTACTCTGTTGCTCTGTCTTCTATTTCATTATATCTTCCTTATACCTCTATCCTATCTCCGTACATTCTTCCCTATTTCTCCTTATGTTTGTTATAGTACAGTATTTCAAAATATTTCAGTAAAGTTGTTCAAATTGTTCAAATTCTATGATTTAGTATTACATTGTTGAAGTATTGTCTGACAGGTTATATACATTTTAGGGTTCTGATTTATTGAGGTGACAAATAAAGATTTTGTTGGGTATATCATTTAATTTTTAAAAGGCAATTGATTTGTGAAAAGATATATTTTCTCAAAATCTTATAGTAACATGCAGCCACTGCTAATATATACAAGATGATAAAGTTGAATTAGAACCTTTTCATTTATTTTTTAAATTTTATTGAGTTCAACAGTAGGAAAAAAAGGCCAAGATAAGGGACAGAACTTAAGTTCTCTGTGAGGGCTTATATCCCATTTGGAAGAATATTCTGTCCAGTTTTATCTCACTTTATGTGTATTAATTTCCTTGACTTTTTAACAGTATTCAAAGGTGCTAAGTGCTTCAAGAAAAAGAAATATCAAGAACATTCTTAGTCTGTAAGACAGAGAACTTTAGAATTCTCATCTTTAAGAAAGTCTTCCATTTGTACTGCCTTCATACTTAAATGTATATAGAAAATTATGTACATCTCTAAAGCTGGTAAATTTTTCAAGTGAGCCAGATATGTGTTTATTTGCCCATTTATTTTTATTTTTTTAAGATTTATTTTATTTATTTATGCATACAAGAACTGGCCAGAGGTGTAGGCCAGAGGTGCAGGGGGTGAGAGGATTCACCAGAGACAGAGTGGGGAGCAGAACAAGTAGATCTACTGAAATGCAGGTCTGAGGGGAGGAGCACTCATGCTGCACCATGTGGGTTTGCTCCCTGGCCAGGGAATCTAACTCATGCTACAGTGGCTGGTGATAGCTTGAAAGTGCTGAGACTTTAATCCCTGTGCCACCAGGGAGGCCCTATTATCCCATTTAATGAACAAGTGCTGTAGATGTTTGGGGGAAGACTTAGTATAATGATTTTAGGTAACAGATAGAATATTTAATTTTGAAGGAGAAATTTGGTATTTGTTGTTATTCTCCAAAGGTGTGTGTTATTTCTCAGCTTGTGTAGCTGTCAGTATTTGCCACGTTTATTTTCTTTTGAAACTATTATTATATAGCATTTAATTTTGTCTTTTTTCTAAGCCAGAAATACTTTTACATTAAGCTTTGTATTTTAGAATATATTTATTTTTAAGGAAAATGGAGACAATAGTACAGAGACTTCCCATATGCCTAACACCCAGATTCCTGAATATTCACTTCTTATATCAGTTTGGTGCATTTGTTACAACTGATAAACAATGCTTTTTAAAATTAGCTGATTATAATGATAAACAATACTTCTCTTATTAACTAATGTACTCAGTTTATTTAAATTTCCTTAGTTTTAACCTTTTTCCATTTTCTATTCTAAGATCCCATCCAGGAATCTAAACTATGGTTAGTCATCATTTTCCCTTGGACTTGTTTGGTTGTATAATTTCTCACACTTCTTATTTTTGACAGTTTTTAGGAATACTGGTCAGGTAATTTATAGTATACCTCTCAATTGGGAGTCGTCTCATGTGCTTTTCATGCTTAGATTGGGTTGTGAGTTTCGGGAAGAAGGACCACAGAGGTAAAGTCACATTTTCATTATATGACATCAAGGATACACGCAATCAACATGACTTACCACTGCTGATGGTAAACTTGATTACCTGGCTGAGGTAGTATTTTCCAGGTGTCTCCACAGTAAAAGTACTACTTATTTTTTTCTCTTATTTCTATACTGTATTATTTGGAAAGAGATCACTATGCACAGCCCACATTTAAGGGGTGACAAGTTAGGTTCTAGGTCCTGGAGGGGAGAATATCTACATAAAGTGTCTGGATTTCATAAGTAATGCAGACTATTCTATCTCATCATTTCCTCCTTCCTCCTTCCCTTCCTTCCTGAGATATATATATATGCATATATATGTATATGCTCATCTTGTTTATTACATGTCCTATCCCTAGTAACAACAATTTCTCTAAGGAATCCTGTTTCCTTTTGTTGAAGAATGCATTGGAAATGAAGATATGGACATTGGGTAGGTTCTTTGCTACTTGAGTATTTCTTTAGATGCTCTCAGCTGACAGAGCAAAGCAAAATATGTATGTATACTAACTCTGTAAACATATCTATACATGTTTCTCTCCAAACCATCTGTATCTAGATTAAACTAAACATGAACTCATACTGATGTCTCCAACTGTGATCCATTACCAGTTAACTTTATTTCAATTTAAATGGTTTAAATGCAAAATAATACTTGAGGAGAAGGAAGAACACCCAAAACAGTTTCCCTTCTTTGAGGATGACGAGCTGATAGATTACAGAGAGTTCTCATAGGATGTAAATAAGTGCTCTAATGGAGGAATAAACTATATCCTTTAGTGGGGGTTTTCAGATTTACTATTTAATAGTGCTATGCTTCAAATGCTTTCAGTGTAACATGCAAAAATTGAATACTTTGCAATTGAATTGAATTGCTCAAATTCTAAATTTTTTTCCAATAGAAGAGGTGCTAGGATTCTGTAAATTTAGAGGAAGACCTCAACACGGACCTCTTCAGGAGATGTTATAATATCATCTCAGCCTAGCCTGATTTTTTTTTTTTTTTTTTTTGCTGTAGGACGTTGGTCCTGATGACCACTGGAAGTTCTTATAATGGGGTGGTTGTAGCACCATTCTGCTAATAGTTCAATGCCTAGTGGGAATAGGAGGAAAGAAGATGGTATTTGGAACAAAGAGAAATGGATCTGAGGCTCATCTCTGTCCTTTGTTAATAACATAGATATTCTAATTTTACTACTTATTATGTATCCTTAATTTTCTCTTTCATAAATGGGATAATATTTATACAAACACTGAATTGCTTGGCTGTACAATGGAAATTCATATGATGTCATGTCAGCTATACTACACTAAAAAATAAAATTAAAAGGGGAATTCCTACATTTACTTTTAAAGGTAGTATAACATTAAAGAAAACTGACTTATGTGAAAATAATTTGTGAGCCTGATAAAACAATGCAAAATGTATTATTACTTATATTGCCTAGGAGAATGTAGCTATGTAGGTAATCGGAGGTGATACAGCAAGGTTGTCAAATATATGAACTCTGGAAAGAGATTTCTTAGGTTAATATCCCAACTAGACAGTTAACAAATTGTGCAAAATTAGGCCAGAAACTTAATTTCAGTGAGATTCAGTTTTCTAATAGGTAAAATGGGGTTTCATTTATCCCATGCTCATTGTGAATTTCTGTAGGAGAAAGGCTTGTGCATGAAAGATGGTTTTGGTGAAACCATTTTTGGCTTTGGTGAACCTCAAACAGTTAACTCATAAAAGAACTGAAAAATAATCTATTTCCATATTAACTTTCTTTGGAGTTTAATTTAAGTATTTATGAAGTGGGGTGGGGCACTGTGCTAATGTTAGCTCAGTGGGAATATGTTTCTCTGTTTCTGTGAAATGCTGACCGGTGCATGGAATATGGGTTTCCAGCTCATAATGCAAAGCCTGGGTAAATTCTCTTGAAGGAAGCAGAGGAATTGGCCTCCAAACTTATCTATGAGGGACCACATACAAATTAAGTCCCAATTCAGTGAATAGAGGAAGCGGCACAGGCCCCTCATTTGCACAGGTCCCTTCCAAGGCTCTGGGAGGGATCCTAGCAATGTGTAAAATTTGAAAAAATAAGACACTTTCATTGCAATAAATTAAGGTGGCTTTCCATTTCCACTTTGACTTTACCTCAAATCAGATGGCATTGGAAGGTCGGCAAACATTTGGAGATATGGTCAAAGGGAAGTTGATTTGGGAATTTAGTGTGAATTGAGGCAGTAGGATATAGTTGGATATATCCATGTGTTCACAATTACTTCCACTTAATGTGTTGCTGGCTGTTCCAGTGTAGGAATGACTACCAGGAATATTCTGACACCCCCTGTATTGATTCATATAACATCAAAACAAAAAACTGTGAGACTGGATTGTAACAAAAGGGTTATTGCAACAGTCCTTGTAGACTGTAGAATATGGGGGTCTTTGCGATGGTTTCCAGCATAAAAAAATTGAAATCCTACAGTTCATATATGAGAGAAATGTATAGAGTTTTTCTTAAATATATCATGTTATGGATAATACAGGTTGGAAAGATGAAACCTAGAAACTCTTCTGGATTAATAACTACTAACCTGGAGTTTCTTAAAATCATGCAGGTTCATGACAGCAATTCAGCAATTTCCACCCTACCTTGTTCAGTCCCAGTACTCACATATCAGAATCTGAAATATATTTATGCTAATAAAAATGCAATTTACTAAAATGATTTAAATGCTGCCAAATTATTTTGGAAAATTATGTGTTGTTAATCAAAACATTTGAACAACAATGAAAATAACAAGTGTTCTGTCCTTGGGGTAGACATGAAGATTTGGTTTGTGTGCATGCATACAAGCATAAGTGTATATCTGTGTACACACATATATGTATTATACACACAAGTTACATATTTACATAATACATACTTACATGTATACATAGATATACCTGTATCTACTATATCAGTATATTAATATATCTAATTACTATATATGTGTACTTTGTGAAAGTTAGGAATTAAAACTTAAGAATTATTTTACCCATTCTTAGAGGGTATGATTTATTAAAACATTGCTTTTGGACCTATGTTATAGCCAGTGGAGTAAGAAATATGACCTGTCTCTTATAACCCATGTGAATTCTACTATTTAAGAATATATACACATGTTTGCTCAGTGGCTTTATATATTTCCCAAGAGTGGGGCACCAGGTGGCAGATGTCAACATTAAGCGACTAAAATAATTTCACTCTACCCTGTAAATATTTAAAAGAGGGCAATATCAGTCCTCAGAATCCAAATTATTCTACAGCTCTGCCCTGAAGCATGGAGTAAATGGAAGGAAAGTGCTTCAGTTAAGTGGACTTTCAGAGCCCATGTCTGGCATCGAGGCAGCAAATGGTGGCAAATGAATCTGGACTGCAGACTAGTTAGAGTGTAATTGATCATTCTACCCTCTAACAATGGCATATAACAACGACTTGTTATCACAACAAACTGGTCATAAATTAACTGCAGGCTGTGGCTGTCTTCCAGTACCCCCTTCGCTTCTGAGGTGTTCTGTCCCTCTTCTACATACCCTACTGAGAAGATTCGCAGTTCTCCAGGGCCCAAGGGTAGCGTAAATAATTTCTGAGGTTATAGCTTACTGGAATCTTTCATGCACTTACTCTGCTGAAGAAAATGAATTTACTATAGTGAATCACACTCCTCCTAAAATATCCCTGGGTCGCCACAACCTACAGATATGAAACAAGCAAAAGAATACTTATAGACACTGATCTATTAAACCATTTTCCTAAAATACCTACAGTCTTTTCGTATGAAACAGAAAAAAATCATTAAAGCTATGTCTTGCCAGACAATTACTTTGTCAAATCTCAAGAAACTGCATAATAAATTGTATACATGCATCAAACATGAACATCAGAGGAGTATAACAAGCTATGTATTTCCAGTCCACTTGCGCTTTCATCCAAACAGCAGCTTTTGTTTTCAAGAACAATTCTATATCCTTTTTGAAGGCTTTCATAAAATATAGCTATACATTTATCTATCAAACTAAGTAGAAATAATTGAAACACTTAATATGCACAGTAATAGGGAAACGCACGAATACCCTCATTATTAATGTCTATTGATTATTTATGTTTTCAGATAGGCAAATGTAGCTGCCAGTATTTTTATCATGTAAATCTATATGTATATTTTGGCTTTACCTGTTTATTGGCAAATTTACAATCCACTTTATGGGCATTTTTATTGCTTTACACACTTATTTGATATACACATAACCAAGGTCAGTTTACAAACTGACTAGTGTTTACTCATTTTGATTACTATGTTACATTTCAGAGTTTATTTTCCCTTTGGAAAATTAACTGTAGAGGGAAGCCCAGTAAATCTTTACTTAAAAATTCCAAACTTTAGATTGATTTCAGCAGTGTGTTTGTATTGATCTCAAAAGCTTTGCGTTCCTAACTAAAAACTAATCTTTATTTCACCCTTTAGTGACTGCAGTCATAAATATGCTCACTCCTACCAGTGTAGAGTGGATTAATGGTTATTGGAGATTGGGGCTTCCAACTGAGTCTGGGAAACCTTAACCTTTGGAGGACAACATGAAGGCATTTACCCCTTGTCAGCTATAATCCCTAGGTCCATTTTTGACATTTACCTGAGTGTTAAAGAGGAAGCAGAGCAGGGGCTGAGGACTAAAAGCTCGAGAGATTCTGCTCGGCTATTAATCACTCATGGTTAGATTGAGGGCTGTGCCTGATCTGGCTGCTTCCTTCTTGCCATCAGAGTCACTCAGAGGCATAACCCTGGGGCTCTACTCCCCAACCCAGGGCAGGCTCACTCCTCCCAGGGAAGACCTTTACCACTCACCTTAGAGGAGGCACTTACTACATTGTTAAAACCCACCTACCCTTCTTGTTGCAACTTTGCTATACTGATGAGTAGACATTCCTGGAGAGTGTGTCCAACTCACTTAAAAGATCTAGTTATAGAGAATAAGAGTTAAAAGGGGACACAGCACATTCCAGACAGCAATAGACAGATGGGTGACAAATGGTAATGAAGCTGTAAAGCAGTGTTTCTCAAAGTGTGGCCTTTGGTAGCTCCTGAATCACTATGGACCAATTTATAGAGCTAATTTAGATTCTCCAGTATGTCAGCAAGATCTCCAAGGAGTTCTATGTTCCCCAAATAGTGAAAGCCACAGTTACAATGTTGGTATATTCCACCCTTTTACCACTTTCTATGATGGAAAACAAGAATTTTAATTTTCTTGGGCCTGATGACAGAAATTAGTATTAGCTAACCCAAAATCTATTATTTTCTTTCTCGAGTAATAAAACCTATTTTCATCTGTGCTTCTTGCTGCCCAGTTATCATTTTCCAGCCTTCCAGATTAGCTATATGCAAGTGTTTGTGTGTATGGGTGTGTGTGTTGGGGTTGGGGAGGGTAAGGGGTTTGTGTGGGATTTATAAAATGTCTCCCTTAAAGGGGGGGCACACCTTTTTCCTTTGTTTTTCTTTAATTGCTGCCTGGAATGTGCCTTTATTAGCTGGATCCTCAGCAGCCCATCCTGGACCATGAGGATAAGGCCTGGGACTGGTAAGTCAAAGAGCTTAAAGGGATTTGGGCCTCTGATGATTTTGTTAAACTAGAACAATGATCCTGGATATCTTTTACATGACAGAATAAAACCTGTGTTTAATTCTTTTTTGGGGGGAAGGGAAGTCACCATATTTCATGGCTGATTCAAATTACCATCTTGCACAGACCTACTTTAGGAATTTCTGGGATTAATTTCAGACAAAACCTTCCCACTCCAGATGACCCCAGCTTTCTCCACACGTTAATATTTTTGGTGAGGGTGAGAATTGGGGATGAATATTAGGGGTGACATTGTTGAGTTTTGGTGGTCTCAGGAGGAGCACTTCTGGTCTTGCTAGAATTGTAGAAAGGTGTATGTGTTTCTTGTTAATTTCCACAGAAAAGAGATGGGTTTGATGGGCCTCCCCGGTGGCGCAGCGGTTGAGCGCTGGGTTGCAAAGCTGCCGGCGACCTCTGCAGCGCCGGTTTGATCCCCGGCTGCTCCCCGGCCACCAGAGGAGGGTCCCACATGGCGCGCAGACCTCTCCTGCCGCCTGCTGCTCCCCTCAGTAGTGTGCTTCGGTCTTTCTGCCTGCTCTGCTCCCCGCTCTGGCTCTGGTGAATTCTCTCACCCTCCCGCGCTTCTGACTGTACTCAGTGCATGTATAAACAAAAACAAACAAACAAATAAAAAAAAAACAAAACATGCCTCTAAAAAAAAAAAAAGAGATGGGTTTGCTGTGACTACTTGGCCATAAGGGTTCTAGGGAGGGCAGCAGCCCAAAGGACAGATGTGTGTGTAAGAATCCTGATTGACTTTCAAAGCAATGGATCACTTAGTGGTGCCATCCATGCTCCATGAAGCTAATCTTTTTCAGACTTAAGGCTAGGACTGTTACATATGGATGAAATGGAGTGTGTTAAAGACACATGAAGCTTACTCAGTGTTCCTTTTACCTTGAAAAAGAAAGGATTATATTTCTTTCCTCCCATTAATATTTTTATTTCTTCTTTCTCCAAATTTGATGCTTTTAAGTCATTGTCTCTGTGTAGGGATGGCACTTTCAACCATTGTTCTTGTGACTCAAAATACTGTGCAAAACCACAGCAAAGTAAGATTCTCTACTTCCTTTACTGATGTTGGCTCAGTTATTGAAGTTATTTACTAGGTACTTTCCCTTTATTCCTTTTCTCTCTCATTTTGCTATAACTGCAGTAACAACCATAAACATAATTGGCTTTATGGATACATTGATTATTAGGATGACTACAGATTCTCTTGCAAAAACTATGTTATTAAATTTCTCATTCTGACATCTCACGTGACCCTGGTTATGTTAGAACAGGGAATTCCAAACTATGGTCCCTGGACAGGTAACAATAGCATCATCTGAGAACGTGTTAGAAATGCAAATTCTTGCACTCAATCCTAGCTCCAATGTCAGGAATTCTGGAGGTGGTGCCCAATAATTTTGTGTTTTTACAAGCTTGCTGAATGATTCTGATGCCCACTCAAATTTGAGAGCCAGTGTTCCCATTCTTACGTGAGTCTAGTTATATCTTCAAGTCAATCCAACAAGAATGCCTACAGGTTAATATTCCTTAACGTTTCACAAAAGTGAAAACTTAGATGGATTCCTACATGTTGGCTATTGAACATTTAATTATATTACTTTTATCTCATCTATCTTCAATCTACAGATAACTAGGCTCGACAATAAGATGACTCAATTTGTGTTAAAATGGCACTAATAATAATAACACTTAGCACTGTAGCAATTTTTTCAGTCTTCAAAGTGCTGGCACATATAAAATTTCATGTGATTATGCAACAGATTCAAATATACCCTTTGAGTCAATACAATTTAATTGCAGGAAAAATACAATAAACACAAACTATTGTAGTACTATATTTTCTTGTTTCTTTATCTCTATATCTTTGGTTCTCTGGCATTAGAAGCTGTATGTGATAAAATAAATATAATTTAATGGATGAACACACTAAATGAATAATATTTAAAAGACTTTAGCCAGTGACTTAGTGGGAAAATCAGTGGAGTTTTAGGAACAATCTATTGGGACAGAAAGAGAATTTTAAGAAAATATATATATATTTTAAAGATTTATTTATTTATTTATTTATATAAGCACTGGGTACAGTCAGAAGCATGGGAGGGTGAGAGAATTCACCAGAGCCAGAGCAGGGAGCAGAACAGGCAGACGGATGAAGTACACTGCTGAGGGGAGCAGCGGGCGGCAGGAGAGGTCTGTGTGCCATGGGGGACCCTCGCCCGGCGGCCAGGGATCAAACTGGCGCTGCAGAGGCTGTGGGCAGCTTCGCAAGCCAGCACTCAACCGCTGCGCCACCGGGGAGGCCCTATGAAAATATTTTAATTTTCTAACTGTATATTTGACACTAAGACATTTGGCAAAGGTTAATGCTCACTACTTACAGTTGTGCTACAGAGACTAATTATTGTCTTTAGTTTAACAGATAATAGGAACCTAAGATAAATACTGGGTCACACTCATGGGGGCCAATATAATTTCTGGGTTATTATCAAATATTTAGATACAAGAATATAATTTATCAAGAAAATAAATACAATATTTAAGAATTGATATGTTTTTTAATTTTTTTTTGTTATACCTACACATGAACTGGGATTTTATGTTTCACCAGTTTACAAAATATGCTTTAAATAGTATTTAAAAAATATACTAAAAACAAAAATTATCTTAGGAAATGAAGGAAAATAAAACAAAGACCTCTTCAAAAAAAAAAAGCCTAGCACCTAGCTTAGTGGTTATTTTATTAAAGGCATTAAGTAGGTATTTTTACTGATATTTTCAGATTGCCATCCTGATCAAACATTTCAGGGTTTGATAATATTCTCTCTTAACTTAGAGACTCGTAAAAAATAACATCAATCCTAAGACTCTTAATCTTTTCATAAGCTTTCCAAAAACAGCAAATCCCAAACCACAGTGTTTTGAAGCAAGCGTCTGATAAAGAATTTGGAGTATTTTCAATAAAAATAACTTAAAATTAAATTTCCAGGAGTGTGCCTTAGAGGAAAAGATTCAAGCTTTGGAGTTAGATAACGGGTTCAAGTTCCATGTCTGCAATTTACTAGCTATAAGGCCAAGTTTTTTATCCCACTGTGCCTCAGTTTTTTCATCTGTTAATTGGGAGTGATAATAATACCTGCCACATAGAACTTTTGCTAACATCACACAGAGCTGTGTGGCTTTCCTTGCCTGGAACTGGTAAAGAGAAAGTCCTTTATGTTTAATAACTCTTATTATTGTGAAAGAAACTATGAATGTACCTGAAAAAATTTGTAAAACAAAAAGGATGAATAAATGTTGGTTAGTATATTAGTTTCTGCTAGAAAACATGAAACAATTACAGCTAGGGGATCATTCTTTGTAAATACATATTTAGAATATCAATCCAGTTAGATTACATGACTTTTTTCAGTTAGAGCATCTAGAGATTTGCACAAAATCTGAAGGAACAGCAAGATCCCTCACTAATCAGAATAAGCAAAAATCATACACAATTCCCCAATAATTCAAAGAAAAATGTTCTTGAATTGTGGTGTGCTAAGAGATAAGGAATTTGGCAGGCACTCCCAGATAGTCTGTGTGTCTTTAAATAATACAAATTTAGAGGGACTTTTTAAAGAGAAAAATAAGGAGGGCAAAGAAAGTAACACTTCCCCAAAATGATCTTGTATTAGGTTCCTATGTAATTTCTACATACCACTTACCCTGAAGAAATAATAATGCAATAAGGATGAACCAATATCAGCCTGGAAGACTACTACCCATCAGCCTTGTATTCACTGGATCCCATACTTTCCTAAGCATTTATGAAGTGTCATGTGCTAGGAATTTGAAAATAAAAAAGATACAATTTCTACTCTGAAAGATATAAAAAGACAGAAGACAGATATTGATAAGAACATGAGTAATTGCTGAGCATAGAACTAAAATTAGGCCAGTGAAAATAGCCAGTAAACACTAATTAAGGTACATGCAGGGACTTCATAACATTTATACTTTATGCACACCTTATGAACGATACCACATACAAGTCAATGCAAGAAGGCTAAGCACAAGGTATTTGAACTTCTAATAGCACTAAGTTGTCAAGGTTTTTTATTTATAACACAAGAGACTATTTACTTAGAGCAGCAATTCTTAAAATGTAGTCCATAGACCCTCAAGGAGGGCCTGCAATCTTTTCAGAGGGTACATGAAATCAAAACTATCTTTATAGTAATAGAGAGATGTTATCTGCACTTTTTACTATGTTGACATTTGACCAAATGATGGAAAAGCAATGGTGGGTTAAACTGCTAGTGCTGCAGTAAGAATCAAGGGACCAGGAAAATGAATATAAGAAAGTGAAAATCAAAATCAACAAAAAACTATGAACCAGAGACACTTTTTGGGGGGTGGGGGGCGGGAGGGGAAGGATTGGGGTCAGAATGGGGCATTTGCAATTGTATGGGGAATATAAAAATAAAATTTATTATTTAAAAAAAAAGAAAATTATAATTCAAAAATTGTACATGAAAAAAAAAAAGAATTGGTCATTTGGCTACAGTAAAACCTTCCTGTTTTACCATAAAAAAAAAAAAAATCAAGGCAGTGATGCCAAACTGAACTTGTGGTCATTGCATTCTTAAATGCTATGCAATTCCAGTTAAAAAAAAAAAGATGTGTCATTTAAGAAAATCTTTGATGAGGCAATAAAAATACTGATTTTATTACATCTTAACCTTGAACGCTTATCTTTTCATATTCTTTGTGACAAAAATGGGAAATTCCCCTATATACCAAAGTATAAGTTGTCTTAAGGAATGTTTTTTGTGTAAATGTTAGAGTTGCAAGCTAAACTAGCTAGCTTTTCATGGAATGTGACTTAATTTGAAAGAATGACTGAAAGATATTTTCAGATTTGGATATATGGCAGAAATTTACTTGACAATGAACAAAGAATCTGTCATTTCAAGAAAGACAACTGACAGTATTTATTGTCAAGGATAAAATTTGAACTTTCTAGTGAAGAGTAGAATTTTGGAGACTATATTCACTATCATAAACTTGATTTAAACACCTATTTAATGAGAATTGTGATATTAACATGATATTTTAATAATACTGTATTAACATGTATCAACATTGAGAAGTTTTACATAATTCAGTAAAATAATATTTTCCAAATCCCAATGCTTGATGATATAAAAATCATACTTGGGTAAAGGATTCATGCAAAATGCAAGGGAGGCTAATGTATTTTAATATAACAACATACAGAAAATTAATTAATACAACTTCATATCCCATGCTGAATTGATCTATAAGGAGTTATCTGAAATGACCACAAAAATATGCCTTCCCTTTTCTAACTACCTTTCTGTGTGAGTCTGAACTTTATTCATATGCTTCTACCAGAGCAACAGATATCGACAGATTGAATGTAGAAGCAAACATAAGAATCTACTTGTCATGTATTAATTATAACAGACATAAACATGATCAGCAAGCATATAAAAAAGGCCACACTTCTAACTAATTATTTTTGTTTTGGATAATATATTTTTCATAAAATAGTGATTTATTTGAGCATATGATAGCTGTATCATTTTAAATAAAATAGTAAATATATTTTGAAATGTCCATCTTCTCATTTCTAGTAAGATAACTACCAATAGGTTTAATATGTTTAATTCATGTAACTAACATCTCTTTGGAGTACTCATTCTATTTTAAGAGTGTAAAAGTGTGAGAGTTACTAGTGTGGAATACAAGAAAATGACTATCAGTAACATTTTGATTTCTCAATCATACTCTCTTTGGAAGATCTCCACAATCTTGGCCAAGTGTTACATTTGAGCTTGAAAGGACAGGGTTAAAACCGCTATGGTGAATGAGATTGGGAGTCCCTGTGAGTGGTGTAGAGCATTAATGAACTTCCTGAAGATCCACAGGAAGTGACTCTCTCTTTAAGCAATTCCCTCTGGTAAACTCCTCAGGGCAGTTATTTCCTAAAGGCCAAAATACTTCTAGTACTGATGCAAAAGGTACTTTGATTTTGTAATATCCAGGATGTAAAAAATGACCTCAAGGATGCTTATTTAAAAAAAAAAAATCACACTAAAACAATTAAATTTGCTCTGATTTATAATTTAATTTGGATATAAAGGGTTTATAAGTATCGAACTGATGGTTGTTTCAGAGATGAATACTTGTATGTATGTGTCTGTGTATATGTAAATCAAATATGGTGTCCAAAATGTACTAGCTGAGAGATATGGACATCAGAAGGTTTAAAGATATCTCATAGCTGTAGGGACAGTGCTTATGATATGGACTAATAAATTCATTACTGAAGATCACCTGTTACATATTTTCTTCAACTCTAGCCACTGTATTCTTTTGTTTTTCTTCCTTCCCAGCGAGGTTCTAGCTCAGTACCCTTATTGTAATTGACTCCCCCAGGCTCTGTCCATTTTTATTAAGCACCAAAATGTCAGCTAGTTAGCCAAAAGATGTTGCTGAACTCTGCACGGTACATTGCACACACTCATATTTAAAGGTATATATGAGCGAGGGAGGCCTTGTGCAGAGCCAGGAATGGGTCACAAGTTGTCAAAAAGCTTCTCTTGTCATTTGCTACAGATGCCTGGATTTCCTCTTTGAACAAAATTCTTTCAGTTTAAGGTCAAAAACACGCGGGAAATCTAAATATCTCCAAGGTGGCAATAGAGCATTTCTACCTTACTGTGAATGAAGAAAACCAGGATCTGGTTAAGGGGATTTGGAAGGAGAGGCTGGCAGGGAAGGAGCAAGGGGGGAGACACCAGCATTAGATTCTCCAGGAGGCTCTGTGTTGTAGTGGCAAGGGTCTGAGGGTTGGTCCCAGCTTGACCTGAGTTTGAATCCCTGTTCCCCCACTCCCTTTCCAGCCGGGTGACTTGGAGATATCTACTTAATCTAATGAAGCATCAATCTCTTCATGTAGGAAATGAGGACACTGATTTCTACAGGACCTTGCAAAGATCCAATGAGAGCAAGTATGTGACATGCCTGGAACACAGTAGGTGTCCAGAAAAGACCTATTTTCTTTTCCCATTTTACTAGTCTTCACATACATTTTGACATTCCTTACCTTTTGAATGAATGAATGGACTCATTTTTTCAGGGAGCCACTAGAGGCTTTCTAACTTCTTCTCCATTACTTAAAGAGTTTACCTATCTCAAAATCCTTCACAGTATCTAATATACACCAGTATCAAAAGCTTACTCTAAAAAAAGTCAAAGAAATAAGTGTTCATTCTAGTCTCCCAGTCTTCACGGTCAGTTGTGTCTTCCAGAAATTCCAAGATGTCAGTGAGGCCTGACCTTCCTCTTTCTCTTCTTTTCTTTTTGTAAAACACACCAGCAATCTTTAATCATGCTTTGATTTTCTAAATGCCACCCAGGTTAGCTTCAGAAACAGTTTCAAAGACTTAACCCACAGACACACAAATAGCTGATCTCTACTTTCCAGAGATTACTCAGAACATCTTTTTTTAAAATATATCTGTCACTTTTCTCTTTTTATCCCCACATTCATTTGTAGAGAGGAGTATTTTCTTTTGTTACAGAATTCAGTAAAAATTCAGACCTAATTGATGGTGCATGAGTGCATTGGTGAAGGAAAATCTACGGGGACTATACCTGAGGAGGTGGGGGAAAGCAAATATTGCTGAAAAATGAACAATGATGTAAAAAAATTAATTAAAAATAATTCAGACCTGATTATGTTTTTCCCCTGTGCTTACTATTTGTTGGGGCAACTAACATGTAAAACATTTTACAATATTTTTCTTTTAAAAGAAGAAAAATGTATATGTAAAGTGGACAGAGTTAATCTGAGGCAACTTCCTAGGTCACCTAGTTTTTACCTGATGAAAACCATTATTTCTCAAATAATGTCCAAAAATTAACAACAATGTAAGAAAATTAATTAAAAAACTATCTCTACAAAAAAGAAAACTAATTTGATTAGTTTAAAGAGTTTACTGCTCAGAATGAAAAACTTTGGGAAGGAAGAAGTTAAGTATAAAGAAAACAGGCTAAAAGGAGTTAAGGCCAAGAATATCAAATGCCATAAATATGAACTAAGATCGTGCTGTTGACCTATCTTACTATGTGTTGAAAATAAGCCATACAACCACTGATGGAAGCTGAAGACAGTTAAAAGAGCTGTAGTGTGAGATAAATGAAAATGATACAGTTAAGACAGAAACATCAACAACCAACGGCCAAAAAGTCTAGAGAAAGAAATTTCAACAGAAAGATGAGTAGACCCTAGAAAAGCAAAACTCACATCAGATTGCTTCTCTGCAAAGAATGTTTCTCATCCCTACCTGCTTTGATGTGGTGGTGACAATATCTGAAGTGATGGTGCAGAAGACCAGAGCACAGTTCAAAGGAACTGTCTTGAAATGAATAATGCAGTGAATTGATCTGAAACATAAAAACAATAATTCTAAGAATGTATAGGAAATAAAAAAAAAATGCCAAAAGTATCAGTTAAGTGAACTCTCTATTTTGAACTGTTTTCTTTCTGTTAGCAAAAAAAGTAAAGAATGGAATATTTTTTGATGGAATAATTTCAGTGGGAAACTCTTTATTGTTGAGACTCAGAGAGTTCATTCATCTTTCCGTAACATATCCCTCCTTTGCTGAGCAATGATCAGAAGAAAATGATGGAGCTTTTTTTTTTTTTTTTTGGAGTGAACTGAAGTGTAAGATACATAAGATAAAAACAGATGATGAAGGCACAATGAACTGACTTAGTGCATGATGTGGTCAGTCTTTCTGCATTTCCTTCTACCTTAGAATTCTATTTTAGAGATTTACTTTCATACTTTTCAGATTTCCAGTACATGTAGTGGAACTCCTCCTCAAGCATTCCTTTCTATTTTTTTTTCTTTTCCCAAATAGGTTGCATGCTTCCATCCCCCTGTGAGAAATAGTTCTGGTAGGTTTGATGTGAGTTTCTCAACGTGAAGTGGGAATGTCTTCTGTTAGTAGTTGAACTTCTTTCAAGCGATCTCCTCCATCATGCCCCAAGTGCTGTTTGCAACATACACTGCAAATAACTATCCATCACTTTACATCATTATCACATTCTGCCACTTTACTTCTCCTGTAAGTAAGTGAAAATGATGATTCAGTTGAGATCATAATCATTGCTGGTCAGTATTTGTACTTGGCCTCCTGCAAAGGTCCGTGTAAGCACAGAGACTTTTTGAAAGACACCACTGAGCAGCTATCAGATGGAGCACCCTCCCCCACCACCTTCTCTCTACTGAAAAACTTAATAACTTGGTATTGTTCAGTGAGTCAGGTGAGTCATTCAAGCGAGTAGAGTGGAATTCTACCTGTTCCTCAAGGTAGAGTATCTGCTAAGCAGCTGCAGAGACTTAGGCATTCATAGCTCTTTCTTCATGTAAAGAGCTCATAGTTAGGTGAATGCAAACCTTGAGTGAAAGCTTTGTAACTTCCTGTGTTTGTCTGAAATCAAGCACAAATTAAGAAGTGTGCAAAACAGAGCTCAATAAATATAGTCTTCTTTATCAGGGACATTTATAAACACTATATATATGTACATATTATTTTTTTTTCCACTGGGGGAGAGATGCTTTGGAAACAGATTAGAAACACAAGAAGTTGGAAACTTTAAAATACACTTTCATAAATGCTACAGAGTTTCATAAGTGATCATGCAAAGGTTTTTTAAAGCATTGGTTGTAATTTCTACTAGGTGTCACAATTCAGTGAACCATTAAAAGTGAACCGGCTCGCTGAACCATACTGAACTGAACAGATGGAATTCCACCCTTGCTATGCTTGAAAGGCCCCATGAACAATACAAAGTCTTCTTTTAAGTCCCCTACCTCACTAATGCAAACACGTGGGGGGCTCACGGCTAGAGCTCAGCCCCTCAGTTCTCTGTTTGCTTGTATGGTGCCATTATTCAAACAGAAGGGAAGACAGTCCATCTTGGAATTCTAGGGGCCACCTCATTATTTTCAAAGTTCCAATGTTATTTTCCATTTGTTCCCGAATGTATGTTAGTAGTAGAATGTTTTGTTCTCTTTTAATTTTGCCCCAAGATGTAATTCTCTTTAATCTGTCCAGTTATAGATATAATTTGAAAGGTTTTTTTTTGTAAATAGAAGTTAACAATGTGATCTATTATTATTCTATTCACCTATATTTAGATTATTATTCAGTTTTCTTTTCAGTGAGCACAGATAAATTCCAGAGTACAAGATAATATCAGTACTTCTAATATTCTGAAAGGAAAGCAAACATACAGAGGGTTCTAGAGATACATTATTTACATATTTATACATGTGCTAAAGACAGTTTTAGAGGACCATGAGCTCAAAAGTCTGTTTGTAGTCAATTCACTAAGTATTAGTCAATCAGCGAATTAATTCAATATTTACTTATGAGGGTTAACTAGCATCAGACACTACATCAGATATTGTGTGGGATATAAGATGGAATGAAGATCAAGTCTCTGCTTCAGGTAGATTATAATTTAGGAGAGATAAACTGGACATATGCCAGCATGTATATGATGGGTATTCCTTCCACATGGTTTCTGTACTCTTTCCTGCTTACCTTGTTCTTTAGACATAACTGGTGTCATGGTCTATAGACATGTCATGTGCATGTCAATACCTTCAGATCTGGGGTTTTAAAGATGTGCTTATTTTAAAGGCTTGCTTTATAAGCTTTACACTCATTTTGCTTCTTTCAAAATACATCATTTCTTCAAAAGCATCAAGCCAGAGGCACCAGAACTGGGAGTTTGGTTAGGCGCATAAGTTACAGAGTGGTTCACTGACTGATTGAGTCCAGAGAGATCAGCAAGTAAAAGAAACAGAATCCAAGGAGATCGACATTAGAGATAGAAATTGAAGTTAAGATTCTGGAACATATATGGTCAGGGGGTAAAAAAGTTTTTGGCAACTTGGGATCATATGTCTAGGTCAAAACCCCTCAATAACAAGAGAATAAGAGCCATTCAAAAGGGACTGACTATCAGGGATAGGATGATAGAAAGCATGAATTTGATACTGAGTGATTCTATATCAAATCACACAGCTCTGAAGTAGGCCAAGAGGAGTATACAGATATAGGTATGTCTGTCTGAGAGTGTTTAGATGAAGAATAGCACAGAAAAGTATTTTGTGACAGCATTAAAATACAGTGTTTGAAAACTGTCCTTGAATTTAGATTTCTGAGCATAATTATATATTCCTTAGAAAGACTGTCATTTCATTTTTTTGGCAGTAATCCATGCAAAATTTAGTTTAGCACTTGTATATTTGAGTTTGATTTCATGTTATGCTACTCATTAGCTATATGAGCTTGAGTAAGATACTTAATTTCTTAAAGACATGGTTTCTCTAGGTGTAAAGAAAGACATCAAGAGTGAAAAATATTCAACATTTAAAAATAATAGAAGGAAAATTATTAGTTGTAGACATTGTTATTATATTAGCAAAATCTATTATAAATTCAGATATTTTTACTTAAGAATTTTATGTTTCACTTTGAGAATATGAATATTATTTTCTACAAAGTTAATTTTTTGGCTATTACCATTGATTTTTTTTTTCTCCCAGTGACTCAATCTTCTTTCAAAAATTTGCTAATTTTTTTAATTAGGCCTGATGAGCAGTATTTTATTTATTTATTTATTTTTTTACTTGTGCTGCAGTGGCTACAGATAGCTTCCTAGGTTGCATCTTAACCCTTTGAGCAGTATTTTATGAGGAAATAAAAAGCCTATTTAAATGTTTGTAAGCTTACGTTCATAGGTGTTTATCTTTAACCTGGTTTGAAACACCAGGAGATAGAATTGAAGCCAGGGAATTGCAAATCTGAATCCTTCTCTATCTAGTTTTACCTATGACACATCATGGGGCACACAGTTACATGTCACTATCCCCAAGTCACACAAAATGTGTTCCTATATGATCCCTTTATTTCATATATGAAAAAATAAGCTAATTAGGGTTTATTTTGTGGGTGTGGCAGGATTTAAACAAAATGGATACTTCATTATGACATTTTAAGTTCTATTCCCTATGAGTTGCTATTGACAAAAACCAACCCACCCTAAAAAAAAGATAAACAAAACAACTTTCTTTTCCCATCAGATCTGCATGCAATCTGATTTTTTGCTTCTTATTCCAACCCATATCCTGATCTTCATAGCATATTCACACTCATTTCTGAATCCTAACCCATTGGTGCTACCTATATATTGGTGTCATAGGAATGTGGGTTCAAATTGGATTCTAAGAACAAAGAGACTATTTTTCCTGAAAGCTACTATCAGTTTTTAGATGACTTCACAATTAGACAAAATTCATTCATCTGTAGATTAAGTTTATCTCAGAACTCTATTCCTTTATTTGTGGGAAAATGGAACAGTTGTGAACTGATTTTGGGCTTGATGTAGAGTTGGCAATATTTTTGCAATTACGGATATTCCTACACCATGGATGTTGGTCAGAAGGACGGAGTAGGGAGAAGTCTTATGTCTACATTTAAATTCAGTGCAGTCATTGAAAAGACTTCAGTGTGGACAGATACCAAGGAAGGAATAAATTGTACTCTCCTCAAATCACACTTTACCACTCAAAGTTCTTCCCCTAGAACATCTTGCAGATTTACAATATCTTAGCCCCATGTGTTACCTCTGAAGGCATATCTTTAATGCTTCATTTGTTTCCTCCAAGTTCATGTCACCTCCTTTGCAATACTTTCCTCACACACTCATTTTCTCTGATCTTTAACAAACATAATTGCACATTTCTCATGGTTGCACATAGTTGTACACTCTTTCAGTTTTCCTCTTTCATTTCACCCATGAAATTCTTCACAGGAGGCCTTATCCTACTCATCTTTGGAAGGCAGCATAAGTTAGTGGTTAAGAATATGGACTCTGGCCTCCTTGGTGGCGCAAAGGGTTAAGATGCAGCCTGTGAAGCTGTCTGCAGCCTCTGCAGCACTAGTTAGATCCCCAGTTGGCCAGGGAGCAACCCACATGGCGCAGCAGACCTCTCCTGACTTGCCCGCTGCTCCCCTCAGCAGTGTATTTCGGTTGATTTGCTGTCTCTGCTGAATTCTCTTACCTCCCACACCTCTGGCCTGCACCCCAGCTCTTGTATGCATAAATAAATTAAAAAAAAAAAAGAATATGGACTCTGGAGTTAGAAGGAATGGATAAAACTTCTGCTTCCATCACTTAGTAGCTGTGTTAGCTTTGTTATCTTTGAGAAGATGTTTACTATTCTAAACCTCTGTTGTACACTGAATCTAAGTCCATAGGAATTGCTTTGATAATTAAAAGGAAAATCCATATAAAGCACATGGGCACATAGTAAGCCTTCAACTACTATGAACCCTGGTTGATTATATGGCTTTCTAGCCAGACATCTAGTGCCTAGCAGTGTCTGGCTCAAAACAAGGCCTCAGTAAATGTTTTGTTTCACTTAACTCATGTTATTCTTAAATCACATGGTTAAAAAAAAAGTTTCAAGAGGCAGCTTATATGTTTCTTTCACTACAGGATGAGAAGTGAGGATAGATTCTTTCTGTGAAAGACTATATGTACAATGGAAATGGGAAAATGCACCACTAAAATTTGAATTCATTTTTAACACTGCCAAGAATATTACCAAGATGAGACTGGGAAGTTACAAATCTTCAGTTCCACTTTTAGATTGCTTCTCATTCACTATGTGAATCTAGAAATATCCTCTGATTTTTTTTTTTTTTTTGGTAGCTCAGTTTCTATATGTACCAAACAGATATCATTATACCATTTGCCATCCCTAGAGGTAAAGAAAACATCAACCAATTTTTATTATAAGCCCCTCCTGCTCTTAGAACAGGGAAACTGAGACACAAGTCTGGGGACTTGATCAAGGTCAAAGTCAGTGGCAGAACCAAATTAAAATTCATGTTCCCAGAGTCCTTTCCATGCCATTGCTTCACCTACTGACCCATGGTGCTCTAGCAAGAAGTATTTCTGATTAAGTGAACTTTCAGGTTTCAATAACACAAAACCTTGGCAAGGACTTTAGGTAATAATCTCCTATCATATACTCTAGTAACATTTTTGCAGGAAAGATGTTGACAGAATCATTTCATATGGGACAACAACAAAGAGAGATGCATGTTTTCAACATTGGGCTAAGAGGACAAAGACTTAATACAGTCTCTATTTGAAAAATGAGAAGGGGAAATGAAAATGGGGGCAGATGCCTTCCTTGTAGAATGTATCATATTAAAGACCATGGAATTTTTTGATCACCATTGTTGTCTCAAAGTTTAGTACAGTGTCTGTATATGATATATATGCAATTAACATTGGATAAACAAATTAATGCATGGAAGCCTCAATATTTCAGGTGTAGTTGGATAGTTTCTTATACTTTGGTAATATTCCCCTAATATTAAAATGGTGGATATTTTCCTTAAGCTGGTGCTTTTTTTAAAAATTGATATGTGCATATGTAATAGGATGTTAAAATTTAAATTTTGAGGAAGTTTTCACTATACAATAGCTATTGCATACCAAAGTGAGGTGCTAGATCAAAAATGCATATATTTGAAAGCAGGAGGTTAGGAGTTGGTTTCACAAATTTGGAGCTCAACTACAGGGAAATCACTGACCTAAAGGCAGGATGTAAAAATGATAAACGGATGAGAGACAGAGGAAAAGGAAGAACATTTTGAGGACAGTTTCTCAAAGAAAGTTGCAATAAGAGGTTCCATTTTCCCTAAGGGAAGAGAGCTGGAGACATACCTGCTCTCACTGAGAGTAGGGAAGACCTGAAGGATTGCTTGAAGAATTTGTTACCCCTGCTCTGGATCTGAGCCCAGAGTGGACTGGGTCTGACTTCAGCCCAGGAAATTGAAGAGTAGACGAGATGTGTTGGAGAGCTGGTTTGGCAGGTGAGTGGAGGTGTGCTGCTGTTGCATCCAGAATGTAACTACTCTTTCTTGCCAAAGGTTCAGAGAGGCAAAGCCCCAGAAACCAGAGAGGAATATGAGGTAGAAATGACCTGATGCCATTTTATGTTCTGGCAAAGAAGCTGGCCTGGAAGAAGCAATGGGACTCAGGAAGATAATCCCTCCAGAATGACTCATCTGAATACCAAGACCAAAGGAGAGGGCAGTTCACAGAGAAGCATAAACTAGAGATATATTTGGAGGGGACGGGCAGGGGACACGGCCAATTTAGCTACTATAGCATTTGTAAGATAAAGAGTGAAGTTAAATATTTTTCCAGGCCCAGATAGCATAGAGTCAGCTTATAATAATACCTGTTCACATAGAAATACCCCTGCAGCCTTTCTACTTCTAATCTCTGTAATGCAACCGCGGAGGGGTTAGAAAAGATAGCTGATGAGTAGGATAGAAAGATTACAAGAGCAAGGCTGGAGAAAGAAGATGTATGTCCTGTCCTCGAGGGGGTAGGCAGCTCTTCCAAAACTTGTCCAGTTGAACAGGAGAGTAATTCTAAACAAAGATCAGAATTTTCATCAATTCTAGAAGTGAACATCTGGCTACTGATTTGAGACTATTTTTGAACCTAAAGTGAATCTGGAATCAACAATTACAAAAACAGTAAAGACAGAAGTAAAGGGACCTGTTGAAGGAAATACTCAATAGCAGGGGAAAATTTCCCCTTGGAATAATATGTTTTAAAACGGTGGGAAAATAAATTACATTTGGATTATACCTCATTGGCTGAGTCTGAGGAAAATCATAGATTTCTTCTGATTTCATTGCTCTATGTTTTTTGTAAACCTGGACAGAATCTACTGCAGGGGAAAAGGCAGGAGAGGGATCAGAGGGAGGGAGGAGCACAGGGGACTGAGGTGATGGTGCACCTGTGCACTGGTAAAGGAAACTATGGGGAAGACACCTGAGGGGGTGGGGGGAAGCAAATATTGTTTAAAAATGAACAATGATGTAAAAAAATAAATTAAATAAATATATCTTAAAAAAGAAAAAGAAAAATACAGAAAGAAAAAAAATAAAAAGGTACAGTTTTGGTATCTTTTGAGAATCACCTCTGGGTGGCACCTCTGTGCATCCATCCGTGTGCTGCCTAGATTTTTGGGGGTATAGATCTGAGAAGGCTGCCATGGTTCACCAACCTTCCCCCTGGGAGCCAGATTAATAAGAACATGTCGGTCTAACCAGAATCAGAAGAAAAGGGTTGACAGAGACTCAGAAATCATTTGGTCTTACACATCACATTTAATGTCTGCATTGTCTTCACTGTACACTGAAAAAAGAAAAGCAACATATTGCTGATGTGCAGTATTTATTTCCAATTTTAGAACTACCCTAAGCTGGATCAGTGTTTATCAGTGGCAAAAGCACTTTTTTTTTAAAGATTTATTTATTTATTTATACAAGCACTGGGTATAGTCAGAAGCGTGGAAGGGTGAGAGAATTCACCAGAGCCAGAGCGGGGAGCAGAACAGGCAGATTGATGAAGTACACTGCGGAGGGGAGCAGCGGGTGGCAGGAGAAGTATGCGCGCCATGTGGGACCCTCGCTGGTGGCCGGGGATCGAACCGGCGCTGCAGAGGCTGCAGGTAGCTTCGCAGCCCAGCGCTCAACCACTCTACCACCAGGGAAGGCCCTCAAAAGCACTTCTTATAAAGTAGTTTATTATATGTTATATTCTCTCAAGATTTGTCAAGGCCATTTCTACACTTTCATATTTCCCACTAGTCCCACCGTGCTTTAAGAGTTGACTTGACAATTTGGAAGGGAAGATCATTTTGAGAACCTTTTCTCAATGGAAGGAAGTGGAAAAGGAAAGAAAGGAGAGGAGAGAACTATGGTAGACTGTGGTACCATACTATGGTAGGTGTGGAAATGAACAGGAATTTCAAGGGAATGGAGGTGATACTTACTGAGCATTTAGCCAAGGTACCACGAGGATGCTTTTATGCATCTGCTCTGACTTACTGTGAATGTCATTCCACTAAAGTAAATACTCCTGCACGCCTTTGTATACAGGAGGAAATGAGAGAAGTGACTTGCTTAGCATGAATTCAGGTCACTCAGATTCCAAAATCTCTGCTTTTTGTGCAATTTCAGACATCTTCTTGTAAAACTATGTTTTAAATACACTTGTTGAATCTTACTTGTAATTTCTCTCATTCTTTTTAATCTCCAGAATCTAATCTCACGTCAAAGCTGATGGTATTTTTAAATAAGGAAATTGTTTTTGATTTCCATTACTACATTTTTATGAGACTACATTGAGTCCTGTTATTAGAATTGAATTTCAGGAGAGCAAATGTCATACATTCTTTCTCAGCACTGTATACCTTTCCATTATAGTGCACAACAGTTGATTCCAATCAACTTTTTTTTTTTAACTCATTCCACATTTCCAATATTTTTATACTTCTATTACCATTCACAAATATTCTCAGAAGTGTGTTCCAATCTGGTGATATTATGATAACTTTCCCCTAGGGGTTTATTAGCTTCCATGTTACAGTATTCATTTCACCTACTTTCATTTCCTTGGACTAAGTCCAGAATAGCCCCTGGTCCTGTTGATTGCTTCACAAGCTGTGTGAGGGAACATTTTTGCAATGCACTCAGAGACAGGCATCCATCTGATTCCATTTCTGTGATCTATCAGTCATTGTCAGGGGATTGAAATTGCTTCACATTGACTACTCTTATTTCTCTAATGCCCCCACATTTTTTTCCTGCTCATTGCCTAGTTTCCTGTTATAGGCAAACATATCTCACATTAATATTTGCTTTTATGAATTTGATATTTTATAAAAAAACTTTTTGTGTGGTTTGACTTTTTGAAAGAAAAATGAAACCCAAGTGGATAAAGAATTCCAACTTGAACCCACAATATATTTACCATATTTTGACACACCTCTGGAGGTAGAGCTACCATAAATCTGTCTATTGGCCTGTAGGTTAAAATAGCTTCCAGTAAAGACCTCCTCGTAAAGAGGTACAGGAACTAAAGGTGAATTTCAAATCAGAGGGGAGATTCTCAGTAAGACATGGGGTTTGTTACGTGAAGGGCCCAGTAGGCTAGTTACCAGAATATAAATCTGATTTTTAGAATGAAGGACATGGTAATAGAAGGCCAAGTGAAATGAGTAATGTTCTATTTCTGAGGGATAACAACACAAGGTATAAGCAGCACTGGTATCAGTGGCCTTGGTGTTGTGCTGACAGTGGTGGCACTGACAATGAGAGTGCTCAATATCGTTAGTTACTAAGGAAATTAAAGTTAAATATGCTATGAAATAACACTATACACACACCAGAAAGTCTAAAATTAAAAATATAACTGAGAAACCAAATGATGAAAATGTGGAGCACTGGAATTTTCATACACTACTAATGGGATTGTCAACTGGGACAACCTCTTTGGAAAATCATTAGTTAGTATCTACTAAAATTGAACATATCCATACTTCTGTGATTTAACAATTCCACTCCCACAGAAATACATGCAACATATTTACCAAAAGATACACACACACACACACACACACACTTACAGCATTTTATAGCAACATTATTCATAGCAGTTCAAAATTTGTAACAGCTCAGTTGTCTATCAACAATACAATGGATAGATTCAATTATGTTCACACAATGGGATCCCTCATCAATGAAAATGAATGAACCATTGATATATGCAACAACATGAATAAATATTATAAACAATGTTGAATCAAAGAAGTCAGATGCAAAAAAGTACACTTTACATCACTTTATGTATATGAAGTTGAAACCAGGTAAAACTAATCTATGGTATTACAGGTCCAGATAGAGTTGCCTTTGGAGTGGAAACTAGAGATAGGGACTGAGAGAGGGTCCACAGAGGGCTTCAGGGTTGTGGTGATATTTATTTCTCTGAGTAGCTATACAGGTGTACGCATTGTGTGAAAATTCATAGAATTGCACTCTTATGATCTGTGCTCTTATATGTATATTGATGAAAGTTTTTATTATTATTTTTTAAGATTTATTTTATTTATACAAGAGCTGGGGTACAGGCCAGATGTGTGGGAGGGTAAGAGGATTCACCAGAGACAGAGCGGGGAACAGAACAGGCAGACAGACAAAGACACTGCTGAGGGGACCAGCGGGAGAGACAGGAGAGGTCTGCTTCGCCATGTGGGTTGCTCTGAGGCCAGCGGGGATCGAACCAGTGCTGAAGAGCTGTGGATAGCTTCACAGTGCTGCGCTCAACCACCTGCGCCACCAGGGAGGGCCTGATGAAAGTTCTTTTTGAAAAAAAGGTGTAAGAGTGGGGAGGGTGTGAGAAAAGTTAATGGAGAAATGAACAAAATATACTTTAAAAAATGCACATTAGCATTTTCAAGATAAAGATTTCTGATCTTTATCTTACACAAAATAGTGGAGAATTATGAGTTTCCTCAAAGTCCTCTATAAACGAAATTGGAACAAACTTTTTTAAAAACCAGATTTCCATAGTTGTGTGTTTAATATTAGTATTGGCCTGATTAGACAAAATTTCTCCTTATCTTCTCTCAACTTATTCCAACCTGCCCTAAAGGCTGAGTTGGAGTTGAGACATAGTCTAGCGGTAACCCTGGTCTCCATTGGTATTTTCCTCCTGAGAGAACAGTTGGCACAGTGGGTTAATTGCCACACCTGAGTGACAAGGGAAAGTTATATCTCTGTTTTTCAGGAATACATTTTCAGGAATAAATTTTCTGTTAAGTCTATAACCTCTTCATTGAGAATTGTTGTATTTGTTTTTTTCCCATAATAGTTATATTATTTCAAGACATCTTCAAGCACAATGTTCCATATTCATCAAGGGAGCTCATTATTTAAGAGACTCTAGCATTGTAAAAATAGCAAAGCTACTAATTTCTATAATATAGTCAAATCAGGTACAACGCATTTTCCTAAACTGTTGGACAGCAACATCTATAGTGAATAGGGTCTGATTCTTTTATACATAGGCTCAAAGTCAGTTTTTAAGTCTGTTTTAGAAATTAAAAATGTCTCCCCTTAGAATTATAGACGATGTGTAACCTTCTCGAGACATTACAGTTTACCAGCAAAAGCGACTACAGAAAAGAAAATAGGAAGAGGATCATGGGAGAAGTCTCTGTACCCTAAAAGTCTTTTGAGAAACTCCTGTCTTGCAATGACATAGTGTTGTTTAAAACAAGTCCTTCTGGAATTATTGCTGCTGTGGTACAGATGGCAGAGAAGGACTGTCCCTGAGAATGAAATAGTGCTCCCATTCTGCACTGCGGATGGAGCCGTGAATGCTGTGGGAAAACAGGACAGAGAAGATGAGGTGTTAGGAGCAGCCATATAAGGAGAAAGGAAAATTCAGCCTTCTATAATTATTGATCACTATATTTTAATTGCAGAAAGAAGCATTTCATTATATGAACTTAATACTCAATACAAGGAAAACTTGGAAATAAGAGATAACAGCTCTGAGGGTCCAGTTCTAAAATTAGGCTCATGGAATGAAACACATATAATCTCCTGAAAGGGAAGTTTCTCACTTCCGAGGGAGCTCCCCAAGATGCTGCTTTAAATATTGTCTAAGTGTATTCCATATTTTTCTACCCCAGTCTCCTCATTTGCTATGATGCCATAATTCCTACTTGGCAATCCCTCATGAGGCAATGGACACACTAATGACTGCTAAATTTATCAGTGGCTAAACCTACCATACTCAGCCCAACCTCAAAGGAAGATCAAAGTGTTGTTGTTGTTTTGTATTATATTTGCATAGGTCATGTGTCAAGTTGTCAGTGTAGCATTTACAGATAACACACACACACACACACACACACACATATATATATATATTTGACAAAGTTTATTTAAGGTTTGGGTATAAAGGAATGAGTGTACTATATGGGGAAGAATTAATAATTTGGTCCTAGGGCCTCCCCTGGTGGCGCAGTGGTTGAGCACTGGGTTGCGAAGCCGCCCGCAGCCTCTGCAGCGCTGGTTCAATCCCTGGCTGCCAGCGAGGGTCCCACATGGCGCGCAGACCTCTCCTGCCGCCCGCTGCTCCCCTCAGTAGTGTACTTCGTCAGCCTGCCTGTTCTGTTCCCCGCTCTGGCTCTGGTGAATTCTCTCACCTTCCCATGCTTCTGACTGTACTCAGTGCTTGTATAAATAAATAAATAAATCTTTAAAAAAAAAAAAAAAGGAAACCATTAAAAAAAAAAATTTGCCCCTAAATCCAGATTCACTCCTAGGTAAAGTACAAGTTTGGTCCCACATTCTATTCCAGGTACTGTAAGGTAGCCAGGGACCACTCATTTCCATCCACCCTCATTTTCAGTCTACATGTATCTGCCTCTACAATAAATTTCATTTGGATCCAGAGAGAAATTGTCGTTGTTTCTCCCCAGTCTTTCTCAAGTTTTCTACAGAATGTGTCTGTCTTGATCCCAGTTGCATCTTTAACACTTTGTAAATGGTCAAAGACATCGTGGGTTCTCAATAAATACTGCAGTAATGAAAAAAGTGAACATTTAGCCATTGTTTATTTTCCTCTGGAGACTTGACAAATGAGAGTATGCCATCCAAATGATTTAGCATTGCTGGATACCCACTGAAAGAGAGCAGGGTCCTTTAAGATTCATTGAGGACACATTTTTCTAATTGATGTTTACAGATTAGATGATAGCAGTCATTTCTTCTCTTTTGGATTAGGAATTTTATAATATATGTTCCTCAACCTTGAAACTCCTGCTTTCTAGCAGTTAGGTGTATCTCAGATGGAATGATGTTTGTAGTTCATTTTGAAAAGCCTTACTCTAGTGTGTCTCTAGAACAAAAGCACCTGCAGCACCGGAGAGTTTGAAATACAGAATCTCAGTTCTACCTCTTTTTCTGGTAAAGTATATTCATATTTCCCAGAAACCAGCCTCGGGGACTTTCTGGTTTCCACAGTAGGCTTGAGCAGCCCTCCCCCAACCCCACCACAGTAACTGGCACAGGTTGGATCCTAACCTACTAGCACACCCAACACTCTCATATATTTGACATCATTTTCATGCATTTTTTTCTTCATTTTATTTTTTAGAAACTTGGGGACTGAAAGACCTGATTTAAGAACAATCACCTTTCACATAACGTTCTTTCTAGATAGTTCCTGGAAGATTGCAGAATAGCAATTTTAATATCACGGTGTTATTTTTTCAAACATGTCCACATGCCTCCTGACAGTTTCCAATCATGTTTGTTCTGTTGTTGTCTTTAATGACTTTCATCTATGTAATGTTTTAAATTGTCTCTCCTATTTCTTTATTATTCTGCCTGCTCAGTATTAGTCAATCTCGTTCTTTTAGTTTATAGGCTCTTATGTGATTACCTGTACTTTTTCTTTGACTTCTCTTTTTTAAAAGAGACATTGCTATGTCTAATTTTATTTAAAATACAATATTTTAGAACTTCTGCATCCTTGTCCGATTTGATTTTTGAGTTTATTCTTTGTGTGTTCTTTGCTTATATTCTGTTGCTTCTTTTTGGCAGTTTCTCTATGTATGTTCCATAGTTTCTTGTCTGGTCATTAGCTTATACTTTAATGAAGCCTGATATTTGCTATAAAATATGCTTTGGAAGTACAGAGGACAGGGAGAGTATGAAACAAGATAATCCACAACTTCAGTTTCTCTATTTTCTTCTACAAAAAGCCATTTGCTAAATCACTTATTGATATATTTTTTTACTTATGGCATATCCCTCATCTGGTGTTTATCATTCATGAGGGGGACTCATCATGCGTCACCTCACACTATCCCCTGGATAGGTGTCCAGGTCATAGACAATGAAAATGACGGGCAAAAGAATTCTTCCTTTAGCATAGTCTTTCTATTGTTCTGTGACTTATCCATTGGATGTATCCTAGTTCTCCTAGATCATCTCTCTCAATTCAAATTTTCTTTTGATCAGCATTTGGGGATGTGATCATTCTTAATTAATAAATTAAATGAAACTGGATTTGACACAGTATTTGGCAGGCACATTTCATATTTAGGCTTTGGCACTGTGACTATTTCTGTGTTTCAATGAAGATTAATTTCTCCCTTTTTATTATTTAGTAGTTTTTGGTAGGTGTTTTACTCTGGCATCTTTCCCCATATCCCTAGACTAAACTTTTAAAAATGAGTCTTCACTGAAGTTTTAAAGAAAAATAAAACAGAAGATCAACATGGAAAAAAGGATAAACCTCCTAAACCTAGATCAACCCTAGTGTCTTGTAGCTGGCTGCCCTGTGTCAGCTATCATCCTACATTCTAGGTTGTATCATCCATATGGAGCTTATTCTGTCCCTACTACCACCAACCACCCCCCATTCTCCCACACAAAAAAAAAAAAAAAAAAAAACAAACAACCAAAAAACCTCCTATTAAGTCTGGTCCCGGATCCCAGGTAAATCTACTTCAGACAATTATTCTCCTGTTTCCTGAAGACTGTCCCCTTTCATCCCCCGAAATCTCATTTCTATGGTGGCACAGAGAACTCCTTTTTTTGATGAATAAAAAAAAAAGAAAATTGTTTCTTTCAGATTGTGGATTGTTAAGACATAGAGGTTAGTAGTTAAACCTGACAGCCCAACAAAACAAACATAAAATAGTGTAATACTGATAAATTTCCAAATTTCATGGTTATTTGCTTCTAAATTTCCATGTTTTATAAAAGAGAAATGTAGCAATGTAAGGACAGAGAAAGGATAGTCAGTTTCTATCTTGTCTATAGTTGCTTCTATCAACTGTAGATAGTGGACAGTAAAAAAAAAAGGCAGCTGTGGTTGGGCCATGGGGTCCTGTCCATGACAGGTGTGCTTAGTCAGGAGCAACCCCCTAAAAGAATCAATGTTATTAAACATCAGAATCATATAACCCCCTCATTCTGACCCCATCCCTATGGTGTATCTAAATCTTCAGTTGTAGCAGGGATAATGCAATCTCCATAGGGATGCTCAAAGGTCACAGGACATGGTTTCTGAGGAAGAGATGGGAGGAGGGTATGGTTGAGGGAGGGAGAGAGAGAGAAGGTGGGGGAGCACACATATTCAAGATGGAAGCTATAATCTGTCAAAAACACATCCATCCTATTTGCTATATTCTATTCATTAGAAAAATTCAGCCAACACTTCAAAGGAAGGGGATTAATCTTCACCTCCTGAGTGGAGAATCTAAGAATTTGTGCACATATTTTTCAAACTATCATTATCATCCATTAAGTTTTTTATTTTTTTAAAGATTTATTTATTTATTTATACAAGCACTGGGTACAGTCAGAAGCGTGGGAGGGTGAGAGAATTCACCAGAGCCAGAGTGGGGAACAGAACAGGCAGAAAGACCGAAGTACACTGCTGAGGGGAGCAGCAGGCTCAGCAGGAGAGGTCTGCGCGCCATGTGGGACCTTTGATGGTGGCCGGGGATCAAAAAGGTGCTGCAGAGGCTGCAGGCAGCTTTGCAGCCCAGCGCTCAACCACTGCGCCACCAGGGGAGGCCCATCCATTAAGTTTTTTAAACTATGTTTTATTAAGACTTATATCATGTTCTGTTCTATTATCATTAAGATATTACATATTTTAACTTTAATGAAGTTTACTTAAATACACTCAATATGAGAAAGAAATAATATCTATTTAAATAAGTTTGAATTCAAGTTTGAATTAATTAGCTATAGAAGATATTTGGAGGTATACTACAGGAAATGAATATGGACTCGATATTAGATATTAAATTACAAATTCTTTTCATGACATTGGGCCATGAAATGGCATCTTTAGAAAGACATATTTACATGAAGTATTTGGGTGATATATAGTATGAAATTTATTTTACCATTTCAACTGCCCCCCAACAACAGTGAAATAAATATTCCCAAATTAATATTTTCCAAAACTTAGTGATTATATGGATGTTCATTCTTCTTTCTACAATTCTGAATTTCAGGTTTTTTAATATATAAATAATAACAGTTAAAGAAAACAAAGTCCAAAACAAATAACTTCAAGTGAGCCTGCCTCTACTCAGAACAAAACAGTAGGCGTGAGGTGTGGGGTGGGGGTTTTCTGCAGAGTAAGCTTCTTGCCATGTTAAGAGAAACTTGATTACAAAATGGTATTTTTATGGAATTCTTGCTTATAGACTGTCTAGTAGATGTTTGCATACACAAGGTTGTTTATATTATACTTCACAGACTATTGTAGGGATTTTGGAAATGACTGACAGCATCTGAGTTTTGCTTGTTCTGCTACGATTAGAGTTTAGACTGAAGGGACTGCTTTGATATGGTGTTTCTGAATGCCACCCAAACATGGGTTTTGTCTGTACATCCCAGGCCACAGCAACCCAGGATTACCTCTGGTTGTTGGTCAAATTATTCAGCCTGACACAGTGAGCTAGAATATATGACAAAAGGCAAACACCAAGGTGGCGATTTTATATTATGACTCGTCTTTCCCCAAATGAGAAAGTTTCAAAGTAGTCGTTGTCGTTTCAGCTTTGCAATGCTTGTAGCTTAAAATCCCCCACGCTGAAAGATTTAGTGTGGAATCCTTCCAGCTGAGAGTTGATTTGCCAGATATTAATGTTGGACACTGGCAGCTGGGGTTGAGGGGCTGAGAATACCTGTGGTTGAGGTGAGCCTGCCGGATAAAAGTGTGGCAGAGGCTAGAGAGAACCAGCAGTGAGGAAACTGGGATGGCAGAGAACAAGGGCTGAAGGGCGTGGAGAGGGAAAGGCGATTGATTGCAATTGAGGATGGAGCCAGAGACCATTGTTGAATTTAGGGTCAGAAAAATCTGTTGTCTAGATGAAGAATTAAATAGAGCAAAGACAATTGTTGCTCCAACTCCAGGTTTCACTCATAAAACAACGTGGGGTAGGTCTGCAGTTACTGAGTGGAGGAAACCTTGTGTCTAATTGATCCTTTTGAACATTTACCTGTAATGATGGAATTAAAACATGATCTGTGCAGCGCTCCTGCTGAAATGCTTCAAGCGTGCAGTGCACGGGGTCCAATCAGATCACATGCACCCTCCCACGAAGGCGACATTCAAATCTGTCATAACCACCCTCTGAATTCCATGGTGGAGGGAGCTCATTCCATCTGTTTGTCACGATGGCCCATTTGCAGTCATGTGGATTTAAGCTCTTTAAAAATGGTTTCTTCTCAAAAAAAGCTTTCTTTGTGTGTGCTTGTGTGAGATTTCCCTACCAGTCACAAATTAAAGTTCACCTAGACAGCATGACTACTTAATAATAACAATGCTACGCAAGCATGGTCCTCTCACTCCTGCTAGTGACAAAACTGATTCCCCTTCATTTTCCAAAACATCATAATAGTCACCGGAATCTTGCAGTGGCTTTGCCCACTCTGCAGTGTTTGGCTCATTGTATTTTTATCAGTGTCTGTCAGAGACCCAGGGTTCAAACTATTGGAGGTCCAGATGACATCTGGCTTCCCAGCTCCCCCGGAATACTGGCTGCAGTGCTTATCAGTGCATTATTCATCAAAACTGATGATGCAAGGTACAACATGCTGTCTGTGGTTCAGTGTATGAGTAGAAAGGAGTTGGCAGAAACGCCTGGTGTTCTGTGAGCAGCATGTAATCAATAGTCTGGGTGCTTGTTCACTTCGTGTTGATGACTATTCCCTCTGGTACATTTCTGTATATTTTTGGGTTCACTGTACTACCAGATGTGCCATTTTTCTTCTTCCTTCATTCCTCATATCAGTCCTCATAGACAGAACAGAAGGAACAACCTTTTTATGTGGTGGGTGTCAAATCAAATAATCTAATGACCAAAAACAGGGCAGCAGGCACGGGCAAAGAGACAGATCTAATAATTTCCAAGTGTACTCAGTAATAAAATCAAATGAGCTGCGCTTAAATTCAGACTTTCTGCTACTTGACTCAAATTAAACAATACCAAACCTCCCCTTTGCTCTATCTCAAATGACAAACAAATCATTGTCTTCCCCCATTTTTGCTTTTAAGTGTGTGTCTGTGTGTGCCAACTCTTTGTAAATCCTATTTCTTTTGAGTAAAGGGAGCCTAGTTATTCTACTTTCTCCCATTAATGACAAGATGATCAACGTTGACCAGAATTGAAGAGTATCAACCTCCTAATCACTGATGAAGTTACTAGGGATTTCATAGAGTGTTAAAATCAATATTAAAGTTTATCCAGTTATATCTGAGATGAAGAAATTAACTTCACTTGCAAGATAAGCAGTTATCCATCTTGTACAGTTTTTAAAATTTAATGATTTATTAAGAGGAAAGGCATCCTTTTTTAAGATGTAGAAAAAATAAACATCTGAACGAAAAAAAGCTAGTTTTATATGTTCAAGTCAATCTCAAATTTTAGTCAGCTTCATAGTAATTAACTTAAAAAGCTTTAATATTTAATATTCTCTGCAAGTTGTTTTTTTAAAGCATCTAATCAAACATGTCCCTATCTCAGACACCAGTGAAACTGCAGTGATGTGGAGGCTGGAGATCATGGTCAGCACACACCCTGGTGTTGGGCCCATGTCTGGGGCTTTATAGCTCTGCCCATCATTTTTGTCAGGCCTGCTGGTCACTGCAGGCAAAACCATGATCACTACAGGCATGAACTGGTCTGCTGAGTCTCCACTTGAGCATTAAGAAAAATTTATTTACATATAGGTAAGTAAGTGTGGTTGGTTACACTGATTTCTAGTTGATAGTGGTATTTTTTGGGTGCAACGAAGACCTTCAGGGGAATTCCAAATTCTGAAACTTGCCGTGGATGAGGCACATCCAGTCACCCTGCACAGATATAACATTCACCTCTTGACAAAATGAATCTCTTTGGGATTTAAAATGGCAAGTATAAAGACAAGAGAGCATAATGTGGTGCAGCTGAGGGCAGCCCTGGAATAAGACAGTGATCGCCATAGTACTTACTGAAGTCACAAAATTCAATTTTGGACAGTGTTGTGGTTCAATCATGAACTCTCATAATTCAGATTGTCCAGGTTAAAACCCTACCATTTCTTAGCTCTGAGGACATCAATAAAGTTGCAGTGTTATTCCACGTCAAATGAGCATTTACATTATCCAGGACAAAGAATTATTGTGAGGAAGAAATTAAGGTGTATTATGTAGATGTCACCTAGTAAGTGATCAATAAAAGTTAATAACCAGCAAACTAAGATTTTTCACTATTTCTGTTCAATTTCATTCAACTGTGATAGCATTAGTGAGCATCGAACATGTGCGATACACTCTTTTAATGTATTGAATGGTGAAAATAGAGCTCTGACCAACTGTTTAGAATTTATCAAATGGACTTAGATATGCACACAGCTAACAGCAGAGAAGGTACAGAAGGACCAGCAGAGAGGCAGTGTCCATAAACCAAAGAATGAGAGGGAGAGTGTTGGATTCTGACTTGAGCTGGGAAGAAGGGTGGTGAAGGAGAGCCAAGTGATTCATTTGAGTTAGTCCTAGAAGTACTTATAAGAATTTAAAAGGGGACACGGTGTATGAGAGGATATTCTCATGGAATAGCATCAGTAGGGAGGAGGGAACTTGCAGGGATTGTAGTGAATGATATGATGCACATTGAGACTCCATCAGGTTTCACCAGGAGCCTCTATGATACAAAGAAAAGAGCATGAGCTTGGAGGTTGGCTAAACCTGTGACTGGATCTTGGTGCTACTTCCATTCCCTGGTTGTGTGACATGGACCCTCACTATATGTGAGACATAGAAACCTCATCTATATGCACAACGGTGGTGATAATGATCACAACATATCCCACAGTATTGTTGAGGGAATTTGTGGGAATCACATACATTATAATGTCTGATTTATAATAACCACCAGGAAATATTCCTTTGAGGGGCTGGGAGTGGGAATTTTAGTCATCATTTTTGGACAGCCCAGTTGCCAGCTGGATCTTCTCTGTGCTTTGAGGCTTAGGGAATATTGACTCAAGCTCCAGATCCACCTTCTGTGGTATCTGTGCATAATCAGGTCACTCCTGGCTGAGACCCCTGAACTTCTTCTCTTTATGCTCTTGCTTCTTTTCCAGAAGATGCCCTTGTCCTTCTCAGAATGGCTGGATGAAGATTGTTCTAGGACCAAAAGTAGTAAATGCAAAGACCTTGAAATAAAACCATGTTTGACTTACTTATAGAAGGGCAAGGAGGTCCTAGAGAGCTCAAGCAGAGTGTGAAAACAGTGACAGGAGGTGTGGGATGAGCAACAGTTAGGGGACAAACAAAGAAAAGCCGCACAGAGCATGGCAAGGACTTCAAATTTTATCCTGAGTGAGAAGACAAGTGTTTGAAGAGTTTGGTAAAGGGAGTGAGATGATATTTTTAATGCTCAAAAAGGACTACACTGGAAGAAAAAGGGAGAATGCCTGAAGATGCCAAAAAGCAAGATCACTCAGGAGGTCTTTCAAATAAAGCAGGTGAGAGTAGAATGGTCTGGGATGGGCTGTCATTGTGGAAGTGGTTAAAAGTGCTGGGGGAAAAAGTGAGACAATTCACTTATGCATCAGATGCAATGGTGAGAAAAAGCAGAGTCAAGTGTGAGTCCAAACCAGAGGGTAGAGTTATCACTTATCAGGTGGGGAATGAAGGAAGAGAATGGTGTAGGAGGGACAATGAAGAGTTCTTTAAAGATGTTACTGAGGTGTATGTCATGTAGTGTTTCGCCTATATTTCCTTCTATATATTTTATGGTTTCGGGTCTTATGTCTAGTTCTTTAATCCATTTTGAGTTGGTTTTTGTGCATGGTGTAAGATAGTAGTCAAGCTTCATTCTTTTGCATGTAGCAACCCAGTTTTCCCAGCACCATTTATTGAACAAACTTTCTTTGCTCCATTGCATATAATTTAGAGAACCTAAATAAGGGATCAGGAAAAAGACTAATTATTAGAAAGTAAAAATCAAAATCAACAAGCAACTATAAACTGGAGAGACACTACGGTGGGAGAGAAGGGAATAGGATCAAGCAAGGGTGGGGGACTA
Organism: Talpa europaea; assembly: GCF_964194135.1. Classification (NCBI taxonomy): domain Eukaryota; kingdom Metazoa; phylum Chordata; class Mammalia; order Eulipotyphla; family Talpidae; genus Talpa; species Talpa europaea. Next base: position 68,591,546 of record NC_140080.1, read on the forward strand.
TAACCAAGATGAAAATGCATACATTGTACAAAAATGAAAAATGATATAAAAACATATATTTAAAAAAGAGTTCTTTGATGCTGTAAGTCAAATGGAAAGGTGCAAGATGGATTACTTTTTCTCATATGTGGAATAGAAAGAAGAGAAGCAAAGGAGCAGACAAGACCAAAGCAAAACAAATCCCAGAATTCTGACCACAGAATGGAGGTTATCAGAGGGCAAAGGGGTGGGAGCAAAAGGTGGAATATAGTGGAGGGTTATTGGCCCTTTGGAGGTGGTTGTATTAACATATATTTGAAGAGGTATGAATCTGTCCTTCTCAAACATACAGTGTTGTAAACCAGTGTTGCCACAAAACTATACACACACACACACACACTTTGGCTATTAAAGAACAGATCTGTTAAGACTGAGATACCTTTTTCTAATAATCATCCATCAAATGTTGAGTAGAAAGTTGGAGACATGATTTTAGAATTCAGTGTAGAGGTTAGGGTTCAGGATAACATTTGAAAATACTTGACTCTTTACTGTCAGATAAAAACAATGCATTTATAACTCAAAATTATGGAAATAACATGGATTCCAATTTGGGCCACAAAGAAAAGTTTTGTTCTGCTTCAGTTTTCTTAAACACCAACAAGCACTCTGTGGTGCCTAGGAGAGAGGGCCTTGTGTTGGCCTGTGGGGGGCTGCACAGTGAGGGTCCCGAAAGATTAGCATCGAGACTGTCATGCTCTGCCTGGGCAGAGAGAAGCAGAAATCAAAACTTCTCCAGAACTCATCCAGGATAAACAGGCAAAACTCATCTTCCTTTATTTTGTGTTTTATATCACTGAGCAATTTGATTAAAACAAATCAGCAGGACAAAAAATGAAGTTGCTTTTCTATGGGGAGACAAAATCAATGAGAAGAATCAAGGTTGAGCAAATGTCCTATGGATACTCAGGGGAGAGAATACATTTTCCAGAATAAGAGGGAATTCTTCAAAATTAGATGCTTTCTAAAACAGTTACTTTCATGTATTTTTTAAATCAAGGTGGAAGTATGGGACACCTCTCATGATGAGTAGCTTATGACCTGAGAGGGTTTTACAAGTGTTTATGATACATTTTGGACTTGACAAGATATGGAGACTTTTTACAAAGGGATTTCTTCATGGAAGTCACTGTGGCAAAGACTATGCAACTAAACTAAATTTGGCCACACTGATGTAATAATCAGACTGGTTGTCATGAATTTCACCCTGTGCAACTACAGTGCAGGGGAAGCAATGTCTGCAAATGGTGGCCGGGGTGGTACAATGCACAACATTCACTTCCAGGGAAAACCTGCCTCTGGTTGTAGATGACTTTGGGGTCTGCCCCGGCTTTTGAGCAGATGCCAAGCACTTGCAAGTCAACCTCTTGCTGACAATTGAGCAGAGCAGCTCAAAGGTACCAAGGTCGAAATTCCTGGCCTGCTCTCTGGGATTTCCTTGTATGGGAGCTCCTGCTGGGGTTTGCCAAAACTTTTTTCAGAGGAGCACCACAGTCTGAGGTTTTTCTTGCACCATTCCCCTTTCTCTCTGGTGCTTTCACACTGCCAGGCCTACATCTTGGTCTGATGCTTTCCCCCACTGCTCTTGCTCCTTCCCCTTTATCTTTCGCAGGCATTGTCCCTAGTTACTATCTTGCACTTCTAACTCTGTCTTAATATCTGCTTCTAGGAAGACTCAGTGGCAGTTTGCATTGCCCTTCATTATGGGAAACTCACAGGAAAGATACTAAAAAAAAAGCCTACTTTTATTATTTTTCATTTATTCATTTATATTTATATCAACTTTTGCTTTATGTGAAGGTATGGCATATTCTGGGACATTCTTTGCCTCCAGTTTCTGATTTTCAGATTTCTTCTCTGGTTAGGTCACAGGAACTGTCTCTAAGAGATAATTTAGCATTTTTTGAATGAAGAAAAATCAACATTACACATATGTACATATTTAAAAGACAAAATTTCCTTGACAATTAAAATTTATAAATTGTTATCAGCTATTTTCCCAATCTTTCTTGCAATTCTCCGACACAGAAGTGACTTCTATCAAATATATTGCTTATCCTCTAACAATAACAGATTTAGGGAGGAGAAATGTGTGATAGCAAATTGGAAACAATTGGGACCAAGTCAGGATGGGTTGACCAGTTGAAAGTTTTCTGAAGTGAGCATTCAGGCTTTTAAGCTGTATGTTTTCAATATATCTTCACCATCCCTAACCCCTTAGTACCCACCAATGATTTCTGCATGACAAAGCCTGTAAGATCAATTATCTTTCTTATTTTATTGCTGAACAGATCCCTGATCTAGGTCAGAGTCACAAGCCCATGACACCAAGGACAAAGAACACTGAACTGTGAAGTCAGAGAGCCTGGTTTCTTAGCTCTGTCATAAGCCCATGTGTGACCTTGGTCAAGTCACCCAAATGTTTAGAGCTTCCCTTTCTATATGAGGGGACATGAGCTACTCACTGTGATTCCTTTCAGCTTTGAATGTCTAATATTATGAACTTAAAAAAATATTAATTTTTTTTAGTCTCTACCAAATTACTCAAGCCCATACCCCATCTGCCTCCATATTCAAAATGTGCTTAAATACCTTCCTGTGCTATTTGTCCCTCCTAAAAATCGCCTTTCTTCCCAAAATATGTTCAGTTTTTCAAGGACAGTTTTTGCTTTATTCAAGTCCCTTCCCCCTACTTTGTGGGATGATCTCAACAAATTCCAGACGAATCGAGAAGACCAATTTTCAAATCATCTGGAGTAATTAATTCCAGTGGTTGGAGTTAATTATGATGAGGCAATTCATAAAGTATACAGTAGAAAAAAGCAGCAATTGATGAGACTTCATCTGCAGTAGGGTTTTTTTTTCAAAGGCATTCTTCTGGCAATGCATTTCAAAGTTAAACATATGTGTGCTTCAGTGGTGAGAAAACAGTTTATGAGGTTATCATTAGGTATGGGTATGAATTATGTGCAGATGACCCTATGTATATTTTTGCAGATATGACACATGTCTAGTTGGTGGCTAACGTGAGAGAATTAATAGCTATACCAGATACTGCATCTCCATTATGTTTTTTTATGTGTAAACTCTAATATATTTACAAAAAATCTGGGAATGAAATAGCATGATAGTATGAAATAATATATCAATATTAAAAATCTGCAACATATTGAGTATAAAAATGACAATTTAAGAAGCACTCTCAAATCTATATTATAAAAATAAGAAATTTGCAATAATGCAATAACAGACTATATTTCTGTTTTATGATTCTGATAATAAAGCACTTAGGTTCCACTTTCATGGTTTATGCTGTTATCAGAACCCCTGATATAATTAGATGGCCTTATTTTAGATAATTACTTATATTTTCTTGTTGCATAGCAAAAATCCCACTGGTACAAAAATCTCACTATCTTAAATCTAAGAGCAATGTTGCTGGAATAAGCCATAAGAGTCAGCAATCAAGTTCATAAACAATAAAGGAGTCAGGATTTTTTGTAAGCTGCATGATTTATGATAATATCACTCCTTTGCAATTTATATATTCTTAACATTCCTGTGCAGAAGGTGCTTTATCCCCATTTTGTAGACTGAGAGGTATGTTAAATTGTAGAGCAGAGTTTCAAACATTTATCATTAGACACTAAAACTCCATTCTACTCACAAACTTGGAAATTATAAAGAAACCTGTCTATTTAAGAAGCATTATGGCTATGGTAAACTTTAAAAATGTTTTTAAAAGCTGATTATTAAAATCTAATCTTAACTGTTACTCAGCAGTGTCAATACTTCACCTTTTACCTAGGAGCTAGATATCTGAGTTTTCAACCAGGTTCTGTGGTTAACTGAATTTGAATGCTTACCCAAACACTTTGTTCTCTCCAAAAGAAGAAGAGTGAAGTAATTTCTAGATCTAGATTTTACTCAAAGATTGTTAAATTAAAATTAACGTCTTGCTTATTAACTATGTCATTATTATTTATATCACCACATTGTAATGGCTCCAGGATGCAATCAATGGCTCAGGAAGTATGCTTCTTTAAGGAAAAGCTTGCATAAGATATTTCCTTGGGATTATAATATCTGAAAAAAATTTTCTCTAAAGTGTCTTCATAACATTTTAAGTAAATTGAGTAAGGAAAAATGTAACCTACTTTGTTGAAGAAAAAAATAAAAGAAAAATCCTCCAACTGAGATTAGCTGAACAACATCTCCATAACTTTGTTACTTTTAACTGATTTAGAAAATAGACTTACAGACATATTTACTTATTTTGAAGAGGAAAGCAATCTCCTCAGTTTTTCATGGCTTATATTTTAATATAGGCTCTCGTGGTTATATTTATTATGCCAAATTTATAGACTTGTCTAAAAATCATATAAATGGACTAACCTCTGAGAATGTGAAGGCAGCCAAGAAATAATCAAAATAACTGTTTAAATGCTAGCCACACCTGATAAATATATAAATTTGAAATGAATTTCAGACTTTGTTATAAATATTTGAGTTTTGAGGCTTATCAGATAAGATGCTATAACACACTTTTTTTTGTATCTGTGACATTTAATATAATTTGGTCCCACAATTGCATAATTTTTTAAATTTTATTTTAAATTTTTATATTCCCCATACAATTGCACCCCCCTTATTTTGGCCCCAATCTCTCCTTTCCCCATCCCCCCAATAGTGTGTCTCTGGTTTACAGTTGTTTATAAAACACTTTTTAAAAACTGCTATTTTAGCCATGTATTTCAAGTCATATTTCTTGTTTTATGTATTTATGCGATTTCCCCAACTTTGACTTAAAAATTTATGTCTTAATGTTAGCTACTATTTACTATGGACCAGGCACTTTTATGTATTTTTCATTTTTATCTTCTAACCTGAGGTATTGCTATCTCAATTTTGCATATAAGGAAAATGACCCCAGTAGTAAATCCTGACATACCTGCTTCTCAAGTAAGTTTTTTGTTTCATCAACCACAAAACCTTCTGTCCCGTTTGCAGCCCATTCTACGTCTGAGGATACCAATGGGGTGGAAATGTCTATGTGCTGGTATTTCTGGAGCACAGGAAACATTCTAACAGTGCTTATGAAAAATCTTTAGAAATAAGAATTTATCAGTGGATAATTCCTCTATGGTTGGGGATAGGCATGTTTTCTAAAATGATGTGCTTTCTGTGTTTGTTTATATATTCTTTCTCTCTGTCCACTGGCAGACTTTTCTGGGCTTCCTTTTAGCCCCCAGCACGTAGTCAATTTTTCGTGGAAAGAGGCATGACCTAGGACACTTGCCTATTTTATATATAGAACTATAAAGGTAACGATACCCTCCAGCAAACGAGGAAACCTGTGAGCTGTAAATGCCTGTGTCTCCAACTAATTCACAGAATTCCCTCCAAGGGAGGGACTTATTTTGCATTTGAACTCCAAAACACCTTTCAAGATTGTTAAACTTAACACCAGCCTGAAAATCCCAGTCATGCTGGAGATCAATTAACTGCTTCTAGTGCTCTACTAGCTCCCTTTAAGTTGGTTGCATTTTAGAGTAAGTAATTTGGTCATTATCACTTTTGCACCAAATAAAAACACATTATTATTTTGTGTGATAGGAAGCTTATTTATAATTTTCAAACCCACTAGAAGCTGGCTCCCTTTACTTTAGTACATGGTCCAATGGACAGATGTCATCTTTTCTTTCTCAGTTTGTCTTCTGCAAACTTCTTTCATTTGATTTCATCCTCCCCGTTATACAACTGCTTTCCTCATTCCTACAATGGAATTGAAACACTCTGATATCCCCTTCTTACGCATTTTTCAAATCTACTTTCTCATTTTACATCAAAATTCATTACTTGATGCCTTGATAACCTAATTATTTGCCGTTAACTTTAATATTTTAAAATAATAATCTCTTCTGACAACAATTAATGTTCATTGCGGAAGATTTATACACTTAGATAGGGGTAAGAGAAAATAAACATTGCAGTACCATCAGCCAGAAATAAACACTATTGTGGAAGACAGCTTTCCTTTTTTATTTTCATGGATATTTGTCCTCACAAATATTGCAATAATGAAGGATGCCATAGAAACTATTTTGTAACCTTTTCCTACAACTTGATATGAATAATTTTATTTATTCCTAGATATTATTTTTCAATCTCATTCATAGTTGTTTTATGATTTTCTATTACGTAGATAGACAAAGTTTAACCAATTCCCTGTTTTTGGACTTGAGGCTATTTCCTTGTTTTGTCAAATAAGTAAAAACTTATTGAGCCAATCAACACTTATTTGACTACCCGAAAAAAACTGAACTTAAAATTGTTTTTTCTGCTCTATTTGTGTACATGTTTTATTGCCTACCCATGTCCTTTGTTCACTTGTCTGAGACTACTTAAAAAATATTTTGTAAGAAATCATCATACAAAGATAATAAAGTTTTAATATTGTATATATTAAAAACACTCCCCCCCAAGAATTTTCTATTATTTTGTTTATTTCAGACAGTTAAACAAATATGTAGCCTTTATATTTTCCTTTAATGCATAAAGGGACTGTGTTGCTTTAATATATATTACCATATCTTATTAATTAATCTCTAATGTCTGCAGGCTGAGAATGATGGAAATTGTAGGTCACTAAAATATATGCAAGTTACTTATTTTTTAAAGATAAGGATAACACTATAGTTAGGACTACAATATAGTTTCAGTGTATCCTCCCAATCCCTTTAAACGAACACAGATAAGCATATCACTCTAAACCAACTAGAAGAGGCCAGAGAAAAATATTATTCTTACTATTTACTACTACTACTACTACTACTACTACTACTACTACTACTACTACTACTGTAACAGGGTGGTCCCCAGGAAAGGGGGAGGTTCCCTGCCCCACCCAAGGGAGGGTGGAGCTGAGCAGGAAGAGGAAAAGCTGCAGAAGAGACTGAGGAAGGAAGCAGGATGGAGCCAGGAGACCTGGAGGAGGCGCATGGAGCCTAGAGACATGTGAAGAAACTGCGCTTGTCTTTTGGTTGTGGACTGGGGTGAGACCCATGGGGAGGTGACAATGGCAGCTTTTATCTTGATGTTGATTTTGCTCTTTTCCTTCCGGGCTTGTCTGGTTGTTTCTGACCCTTTTTTTGTGGGTCCCCACTGGAAGATGCTTTAGACTTGTGGCAGGCTTTGGGGCCTTGCTCTGGGCCATTCCCATATGGATGGACTTTTACCCACGAGGGGATGGGTAACTTTGGGTGCTTCATTTAGAAACTAGACTCTTTGCCTTACCTGTATTGTTTTCTAGTTTTATTAAAGTTCCTTCCCATTAAAGTCTCATATGTTCTGTGTTGATGCGGCAGATGGCAGAACCCATTTAAAATGGGCAGGTTTGCGGGGTTTGGGCTGCCCCTCTCCCTGTCCTATAACACTACTACTGCGACAACTACTACTACTACTACTGCTGTTGCTGCTGCTGTTACAACTACTAACAAATAGTCACTTGGATATGTACAATGTAACAAACACTATTGTATATGCTTTATGATTTATATTTCATTTTTCTTGACTACTATTTTGGTTAATTACTGAAACTACTTGTTGACAGATGAGGAAACTGGGACATAAAGAAGTTTAGAGAGGCATTATAAAAAAAAGTGAAGTGATTGAATTAGAATTAGTGCTTTAAAAGTTAACAGTGGACTGTCTGGATTTAGAAGTGAAGTGGTATAACTATATTTAATTACATTTGACATTGGTAAGGGACTGATCACAAAGATATACAAAGAACTCACCAGCACAACAAAAACAAAATAAACAATCCAGTCAAGAAATGGGCAGAAGAACTTAAAAGACATTTCTCCAAAGAGGAAATGCAAATGGCCAACAGGCATATGAAAAAATGTTCAACATCCCTTAGCATCAGGGAAATACAAATCAAAACCACACTGAGATACCACCTTACACCAGTAAGAAAGGCACATATCAAACAAACAAACAACAACAAATGTTGGAGAGGATGTGGTGGAAATGGAACTCTCCTACACTGCTGGTGGGAGTGCAAACTGGTCCAACCACTATGGAAAACTGTCTTGAGGTTCCTCGGTCTACTAAAAATGGAGCTACCATATGATCTGGCAATTCCACTTCTAGGGATGTACCCAAAGGTCACAAAAACATTGATTCAAAAGAACACCTGTACCCCTATGTTTATTGCAGCACTATTTACAATAGGCAAAACCTGGAAACAACCCCAAATGCCCAAAAATAGATGGCTGGATCAAGAAGATGTGGCACATATACACAACGGAATATTATTCAGCAATCAAAAAAGATAAACTCATGCCATTCGCAGCAATGTGGATGGAACTAGAAGGAATTATGCTCAGTGAAATAAGCCATAAGGAAAAAGAAAAAATATCGGATGGTTTCACTTATAGCAGGAATGTAGGAGAACCAAGTAAGACATCAGTGTAAAAAAATAGTAACAGTACAAAACACAACAAAGCAAAAACAGACAATTACAAATCAGAGACATCCTGCAGGGGAGGAGGAGGGAGAGGGATCAGAGGGCGGGAGGGAGGAGCACAGGGGACTGAGGTGATGGTGCACAGGTGCATTGGTGAAGGAAACTCTATGGGGACTACACCTGAGGAGGTGGGGGGAAGCAAATATTGTTTAAAAATGAAAAATGATCTAAAAAATAATAAAAAAAATTACATTTGACATTCAAGCAATTATTGACTGTCTGCAATGTGACTAGAACTATGTGTGGTAGAGAACAGGGTCCTATCCGGCTGCCATCCAGAGGTACTTATGACTTGGTTTACAAGAGAATCACTGTCCTACTTCATCATTTGATGAAAAAAAAGTTAAGTTAGGACAAATGGTTATTTCAATAATCATAAACAAAGTGTAGACAGGAGTTTACAATTTTTGGAGAACATATAAAGCACACACATACATGCAGTTTCTACTTGCAAAGAGCTTCAGTGATTATATAGTTTAAAAAAAGAAACACAAATCGGGCCTCCCCAGTGGCGCAGCGGTTGAGCGCTGGGTTGCGAAGCTGCCCGCAGCCTCTGCAGCGCCGGTTCGATCCCCGGCTGCTCTCTGGCCATTGGAGGAGGGTCCCACATGGCGCGCAGACCTCTCCTGCTGCCCGCTGCTCCCCTCAGCAGTGTACTTCAGTCCTTCTGCCTGCTCTGCTCCCCGCTCTGGCTCTGGTGAATTCTCTCACCCTCCCGCGCTTCTGACTGTACCCAGTGCTTGTATAATTAAATAAAAATTGAATGGTTAAATAAATAAATAAATCTTAAAAAAAAAAAAAGAAACACAAATCAATGAAAAAACAGGAAAATCAGTAAAGCCACAAACAAAATATAAGTAAGTACCTGAATATAAAATAAATATAAGTAAGTACATTCTGGGCAGGAATGAGGTCAAGGTGGCTTTAGTTTGGGGGAATGTGAACAGGACTATTGAGGCTTCAGGACCTTTGTGGGATTTTGGACATGTGAACAGCAGTAGCAGTTTGGAGCCCTCGTATCTTTTATTCCTAGGAATTGGAGGGAATATTGTTGTAATCTGTCCATGACTGGCTTGTACATATATGTGCCCCCTTTCTTTCCTCCAGGGATAGCTGAAGTTTAATGTTATGCTTTAGTTAGGGATTGAATTTTATTGCATATAATAGAAAATAAAAGTGACTTAAACAAGTTTTGAGGTTTATTTTCCCTCATAGATTGGAGAGTTCAGAGGTGACAGTCCAGTGTTGGCGTGGGGTCTCCAGATATGGGCCAAGATGAAGGCCTTTTCTAAACTATTAGTCTTCCATCCTTATGGGGTAGCTTCATTGGAATAGTGAGAAATGGCAGCTGGGGTTCCTTCTAGTACTGTAGACAACAAGAAGGGGAAGGATAAAGGACAAATTGCAACTGGGATAAGTTGGTTAAGACAGTCTTACTCAGAATTCCTGCCACCAAATTTCTACTTATATATTATTGGTCAGGAATGTGCCACAGGTATACCACTCACTACAGCAGAGGCTAGGAGTAAAGGTTTTTAAGTGGGCACTTTGGTACCCTTAAAAAATTAGGCTTCTATTAGTCAAAGAAGAAGGGTAGACTAGATATTGGATGGGTTAAAAACAAACTGCTATGAAAAGGGAGATTTTGAGAATCACAATTCAAGTAAAATTTGAGGATTCTAAATAATTATGACAATAATATACTGAGTAGAATATTACTTATCTACTTCATTACTTTGTAAAGCTATTGTGAGTACTAAATGAGGAAATACTTAAAAAAAACTTAGCCTTGATTATGGGTTATTATTTAATACATTTAGTATTAAATGTATTTAATACATTGAAATCAAATGAGGTAATGCCTGTAGAGCGTTGGTCAGAATAAATGCTCAAGAAATATTAACAATGCTTTGCTGTCATAAAAATGTTTTACTCTCTGTGTTTATTTGTTTTGTAATTATACAAATGCAATTTTATGCAGAGGTTTTTATTTCCTGTCTACATAATTATCCTTAAGGTTTCACCTTAAGGAAGACAACAGTACTTTCAAATCATGTAGCATAAAACAGTTTATGAAAAATGTTTTGGGAAATTATAGCAGATGATGGTATCTATCTTACTGAATGCTCTATTTTATAACAGGTTGATTCATAAAGTTGTGTTGGAGTCAAGATTGCTATAATGAACACCCAATGTGTGTGAAATTATTGGAGAAATCTTGGTTAATATTAACTGTCTTACATTTTGAAAGACATAAAAACAATAATGAATACAAAGGAAGCATACTTTTAAAAACTGCTGTGACTTTAGAATCAGAATAATTGATTTTTAGAACAAGCAGGAATAATAGGGGATACTGAGGTTTGAAGTATATACAGTGAATAAGGGGGTTGGGGAGTTCAAAAATAGGTAATAAAATTATCGTATCTTGTTTCATAAAGTTAGTCAACTAGAACATGAAAACCCTTTGTAAGAGATAGTGCTACATATACTTTATTTTTCTAACATGACTGGCAGCGTAACAATTTAGTTGTTATCTCTACTAAAACAATTAAAAAAACCTAGACTTTATTAGGTGACTCAGTAAAAAATAATGATGTATCAACATCTAGGGCATAGATTTTGTAACTATTTTCTCATCTCTGACTTCTTTCAATTAAACGGATTGCAGATACTTTCTGTTGTTATTATCTAGAGATAAGAATTTGAGAGAAGACTGGTTTCATTGTGAATTCATTTCAGAATCAATGACACTTTGCAAATGGCTGTGTGACATCAGCAGATAATCATTGTAAACTTTGGTTTTACTATTCTTTCATGAGAGTGAAAGTTGCACATACCTCATCATGTTGTGGCTTAAATGAGGTAATAAGTTTATGGATATTACAGGATATACAGTGTGAATTCATTTTTATGAGTATAAATAATACAATGATTATACTAACTGCCATCTTCCTGATACATACAAGAGTCGAGTTGTTGAATTGGAAGGCAGTGAATTTGCCACAAACGTCCTCATGTTCTATGGAAGTGACTGTTTTATTACTGTCTAAACTTTTAAGAAATCCTCTTGGCTCCAAGCACAAATATATCTCTTAAGTTTATTTTTATGTTGTGATTCTCAATATGTGTGTGTCAGGAGAACACACTTTATGGGATTCATAGGAGTACAACTTACAAACGAGCACCTTAGCCTACAGGTCACTGATAAAAACAGCTAGAACGATGGCTGTGCCTTACAAATCTTTCAAAGTCATAACAAAAACCAGTCTGATTTAATAATCTCAGTATGAATTTTAGCTTGTGTGTAGGAGATATTCCTAAGAAACCTGATAATACTGGGCTCATAAGATGAAGGTTTTGTCCTTTAATGCAATGGGAAGTACTGATGAAGAGAAACTAAAAGGAAATAAAGCGTGAACTCGGCAATTCCCTAAATAAGCATTAATTTTACCCTTCCAGGTTGATGCAATTTGGCAAATTTGTGCCCTTTTAATGACTCCTACCACTTTCAAATTACAAGTGGGAATATGTTTGAAATTGATCACACTAATTTATAGTCATAAATGTAACAGGAGTCAGAAGACCAAAGCAGAATGCTCTTTCTAAACACCAGGTCACTTAGACTGCATGTTGTCTTCAGTTCCTTTGGCCACCCTGTAATTGCTAATGAACTCTTCTGCCAGTTTTAAGTGACACATCAGTAACAGATTTTACTTTATGATTTTCATTAAATACTTTGGAATCCTGGGGTAGAAAGAAATTATGTAAATATAAGTTTTTATTACTGTTTTGTTTTTATTACTTTTTTCCTCTGGTTTTTATTGCTTCATATAATACAGGTAAATATGGTGATCACATGTTGAGATGGGGGTAGCTGTTCTAATGCCTCTGCTCTCATGCTTTGCATTCAATTCATGTTAATTTAATTATCCATGATTTCTTAGGCAAAGAGAGGAATGTAGACTCCATGCTGTCTGCAACTACTTCAGTCATTCCTTTACTGCCCGTGACACCATGTGAGACCTGCAGATGCTAAACAATCTCTCCCTGCACCAGCTCAAACAAAAAATGTTAACCATATGCAACTCCAACCTGTTTATCCTTAAGCAATGCAAAGCCATGCAGTGCTACAGACGGGCAGTGGGGGAAGGCAGAGCTGACACTTCACACAGGGTTGCTTTGTGAAAAAACAGCACATAAGTGCAAGAATTTAGGGCAGGTATAGTACTGTGCTCCTTTCTTCCAACTTTTCCTACCCATAAAGACAAGGGATTCTCTGAAATTCTATTTATATGAGTAGAATTGATGAATTGGTGCTTAAATAGTCACACCTCAATTTCAGGTTTGGCATTTACGGTACTTTCAGTGCCTGTGCATTCTGAATGTCTAAATATTCTGAGACGTGACTTATTGACAAATTGAGACATTCATCTGGGGGAAAAAAAGGGAGTTTTCATTCATTTTAACTCATATTTAACTTGAATGATAATTTTTTTTTGAAGAACATTATTTTTTGGTATAGAAGTTTTCAAATTTCCAAGTACTTTATGAACAAAAAACAATCCAGGAGATTAGTAAATACAGGAGATTTAAAGGGCATTGGAAAACAAAAGAATTTTAAATGTGTACTAGAATATAAAGTTATGTCTTTTTCCCCTCAAAAATAGGTTTAATATTCATGTATTCAATATTTCTAATTCTGAATTATAAGTCATATCAGAGCGTATTCTGGAAAAAGAAAAACATGTTCCACCAATCCAACATATTATTTCTATCTCTTTTTAAAATTATACAAGTCTTAAAGAATCTCTTTAAGACTTTGTTCCTATTTAAGCACCTTACCTATCTATTACCTGAGGGACCCAAACAGCTCTGGTAAGACAATTTTAGGAAAGTCTTTCTAAACATCTGAAAAGGAGAATCACACAATTAAAGACAGTAAGTGAGATATCACAATTCTGCATTTTAGTGAAAAGAAGAACATTTTCTAGCTAAATCCAGTGTGTATTTGTGATCTATTTTCAGCAACCTACATGGTCCCATCCTTCTAGACTACAGCACGAGTGTCAAATTGAATCTAAATTTAATGGACCTGAACTTCTATCCAAAAAATAACTCTGTGCATTAGTTATATTTATTCATCTTTAGTGACCTGAACCCACAATAGAGAGATGGAAGTCAAAATGTTAAGAGAAGACATAGTTCTCATTTTAAGTAAGTGTTCTCACAGAAATATACATATATATTCCCAGAAGATGGTGGTTAGAAGCCAGTCCCACCTAGAGTCAGACTGCCCAGTTTAGAACATAATCATCTTCACTCACTAGCTCTAAGATCTTGGGCAAGTTACTTCTCGAGAGTCAGGTTTATAATCTATGAAATTAGAATAATATTGAAATCTGACTCATTGGGCTAAATGAAGTGTAAATGAGTCAGTGTATACAAAATGCATAGCACAGAGCCAGGAAGGGATATAAGTTTTGTTATTAGAGTTAGTACTTCATAGTGTCATCACATTCCAAACTGTGTACACAGTATCATCACAATTAAATCAAACTGTTAGTTAGCAACATATAGAAAGGATTATACACTGTGACCAAGTGGAGTTTATCCCAGGAATACAAGGATGGCTTAATATTTGATATTAATTAGTATAATACATAGCTTACAAGTTAGAATAGAGAACAAAAGCCACATGATTCTCTTAATAGATACAAAGGATGTCTGGACAAAATCCAACACCCTTTCATGACCAAAACACTCAAAACACCAGCAACAGAAAGTAATTTCCTGAAGCTAATATAGAGCATCCAGTAAAAATCCACAGCTTCATCACACTTTCGGTGAATGATAGTATGCTTTTCCTCTAAAATTTAGAACAAGACAAAGATGTCTGCTCTCGCTGCTCAATTTATTAATATTGTTCTGGAGGTTGTAGAGCAATTAGTCAAGAATAAGAATTAAAAGTCTTATAGATTTGGCCTCCCCTGGCGGCGCAGGGGTTGAGCGCTGGGCTGCGAAGCTGCCCGCTGTCTCTGCCACGCAGGTTCTTTCCCCCGCCGCCACCAGCGAGGGTCCCACATGGTGCGCAGACTTCTCCTGTCTCGCCCGCTGCTCCACTCAGCAGTGTATTTCGTCACTCTGCCTGTTCTGTTTCCCGCTTTGGCTCTGGTGAATTCTCTCACCCTCCCACGCTTCTGACTGTACCCAGTGCTTGTATAAATAAATAAATAATTTTTTTTAAAAGGCTTATAGATTTTAAGGGATGCAGTAAAACTCTATGATCTTAAATAATGTGGTACAAAAGAGAAAGTTCATTCCAAAGGATCTACACTAAAATTATTAGAACCAATGAGCAAGGTTGCAGGATAAAAGATCATTATATAAGAATCAATTGTATTTCTACATAATAACAATGAATAATTTGAAAATGAAATTAAAATGAAAACCATTTCAGTCATAGGACATTATGATTAATAAATACTTAGAAGTGAAAACTGTGAAATATTGTTAAAAGAAATGAAAGCAGTCTTGAGTACATGGAAAAATCATCCCAAGTTCATGGATTAATGACTAGATTCACAGGATTCAACACAATCCCTATGAAAATTTCAGCTACTCCTTTTGCAGAAGTTGATAAATGGGTCTTATGATTTATATAAAAGCATAAGGGACTCCAAATAACCAAAACAGTATTGAAAATGAAGGAAAAAGTTGGACTTTCTAATCTCAAATTTTAACACCAAGCTACGATAAGTGTGACAGTATGGTATTGACATAAAGATTGATGTAAAGAACAATGGAATAGACTTGAGAGTCCTGAACTAAACCTTCTTTATAAAAAAAGATTTGTATAGACATTTCTTCAAAATATATACATATATATGTATAAATATACATATATACACAAATAACCAATAAGCACATGGAGAGAGACTCAATGTCATTATTCTTTAGGAAAAAGAAAACTAAAATCAGAAGAAGAAGACATTTCTCATCCACTAGGCTAGCTAAAAAAAAAAAAAAAGACAATAAGGAATGTTGGTGAGGATGTGGAGCAATTGGAGCCTTCATACACTGCTGGTATTATAAAAATAGTGCAACCATTTTGGAAAAGTGACATCTTGAAAATAGTTTAAACCTTATAAGTGCCACTTCTCCTTGGACCATGCCCCAGAAAAAGGAAACTTATTTCTACACATATACTTGCACTTGAATTTATTTTAAAAAATAACAGAATAAAGGTTGACACAATCCAAATATCCTTCAACTGATGCATAAAAAAAATGTGGCATAGCCAGTGAAGCAGTACTTGGTGGCAAGAAGGAATGAGATGCTGATCCATGCTCCATCATGAATGAACCTTGAAAACATGCCAAGTGAAAGAAGACAAACACAAAAGATCAAATATTATTGAGTCCACTTATATCAAACATCCAGAATATATAGGTAAATCCATAGATAAAGAAAGTAAAATCTATGGTTGTCAGGGCCTGGGGGAAGGTTGAAAGGGGAGTGACCACAAATGGCACCAGATTTCCTTTCTGAGATGATGAAAGTGCCCTAATAGTACAGAATGATGATGGCTGCACCACTGAATCTACTGCCCCTCCCCCCAAGAACTATCTATTTTAAGTGTGAATTTTATGTGCATTATATCATGAAAAAGCTGTTATAAAACAAAAAGCTGGTTATAAGTTTTCCCTTATTTTTGCCTTTGCCCTTATATTTTATCTTTTTCAAGTGTTTTTGTTCAGTCAGTGGAGTCCTGGGGAAATCTCCAGTGACTACTCCTTAAGAGTAGTGTAACATCCTCCAGTGAATTCATTCCCAAGAGCCAACAGTTTCTTTTGGCTTCTGAAATTTATCAAGGCAACTTGTCAGTATTATTGCTTATCCTGCTTAATCACAGACCTAAGGGCACACTGAGATTTGCCATACTAGTGTTTTGTTTTGTCTTTTTCAAACAATCTGTGGTCAGAGTATAAAAATTCCAGGAGGAGATCTTTCTTTCGATGGCAAGGTCTTAGCATGGACACCTCAGTGCCTTGAACCTCAGTGAACATAGGAGAGCTGACTAAATGCAGGATATAGGTTCCACTGGGGACCTGATATTATATAGTATCATATAATGCGATGGTGATTAGTTCTAGGTCCATATAGAGTCTTTCAGCCATAAAATTCAAAACAGTCTCCCAGCAAGTTGCTTATTTATTTTAACATAGCTTTTTAGAGCTAAGAGACTAATATTTATGAAGCAAAAATAATCGACTGAAAAAGCACTCCTCCACAACAAAAATTCCACTATTATTTTATAGAATGAAATGTAGGATTCATCTAGACAAAGCAAAATGTTTCACTGATATTATGCATTAACTCTAATTTAGTATTTGGCCAATCACTATCTTATACTATAATGATTAAATTACAGAATACTTCTATTATATTTACTACCTGCAAATAAATGACTAAATAACTGCTCTGTAAGGTATTATATAATCTGAAACCAAATCAAAACAAAATATTCACTGATTTGTTGTCAGTGATGAAATCTTAGAAAAACATCTAAAAATCTTTATTTAAAAGATTTATTTTTTATTTATTTATGCATACATGAACTGGGGTGTAGGCCAGAGGTGCGAGGGTTGAAGGATTCACCAGAGACAGAGTGGGGAGCAGAACAGGCGGATTAACTGAAATACATCGCTGAGGGGAGCAGTGGCCAGGCAAGAGAGGTCTGCTGCACCATGTGGGTTAGCTCTCTGGCTGGGGATCGAACTCTTGCTGCAGTGGCTGGTGATAGCTTGATGGCACTGAGACTTTAACTCTGTGCCACTAGGGAGGCCCAAAATTCTGAAAATCTTTAAAACAAAAATTACAAGTATCGATCAGAGAAGGTTGTGTGATTACACTGTTCCTTCCTCTAGGTTACCTTCAAAAGCTTTCAAGGGCTACCCTTTCCAGGCTGTCCCTATTCCTCAAGAACTTCACATCCAGGTATATTCCCCCTTCCTGTCTCTTCTCCAGGGATCTTTGCACTGATTCTTGAAAATGACATTCATGTTACTGCCACAAGCCTTTGCATCGGTGGTTTCCTTCTGCCTGGAACTCTTTTTTTAGATATCCACAGGCCTACCACATCACTTCCTTCAGATCATTATCTATATGGCCCTTTTTCAAGATTATTACATTTAAAATCATAACCCCACTGAGAGGCACCCTCATACTCCCTTCCTGCTTTGTTTTCTTTATACTATATAATAATATCATTTATTTTACTTACACTTATTTGTCAGTTTTCTGTCTCTTTCAACTAAAATATATCTTTTTGTCCCATTTAGTGTTTTGTCCAAAAACAGTGCCTGTCATTTAAAAGACATTCTGTACCTATTTGTTGAATGAATGAAGGTGTGCCCCCCCAACCTTTTTTTAATGAAAAAAGAGGCAGCAAAGCATCTACCCAATTGGCAGAAAAATCATCTATTCAATTAAATATTAAGAGATTCATGTTTAAAGAAACTGAATGGACAGTTAAGGGAATATTGTATAAGTCTGTCCTTATAAAAGCCATTTACAAAATGATTTCAATTAAAAATAAAATTGACAAGTGATTTATCTTCATTGTTTTTTTAGTTTACATCAGTTTTTTTTTTTTTCATTTTTGAGAAAGACAGCACAAACTGGTTAACACATTTCAGTTCAGATTTGGCAAATGCTTCCATGATAGTAATCATTATACAAATGTTACTACTATCTACCTATATTCCTAAGAGAGACTGCTGGCAATTCTTGATGCATTTTGACTCATAAAAAACCATTTTTATAGTTTAAGATATACACAAAATACTAACTGCAGAACAAAAACATCTGAACATGTACAATATCTAAATTGTATATTGTATTTACAGACAACATATCTATCCATAACATTAAAATTTCTAATTTAATGCTAAGTTTTTTTTTCTGTTTTGGTTAAATTCTCTGATGTATAAAATTTTACCATTTAACATATCATGATGGTTTAATAAATATTTAGACAAAAATAATTATATCCCCTTATAGGGAATGAATAATTATTAAACTGATGATGTTAATGTGGCTATTTTATTTACTAAGTGGACTACACAACTTCAAATTTAATAGTTCAATAACACAACATAACATAAGTTGCAGAAATGATAAGGACACTATGTTCCATACCTGGAGAGACTGGAAGAAGCCTTCAGAGTTGGATCAGAGATGTCACTAGGACCTAGATTCCTTGCATCTTTCTGTTCTCCCATTCTCAGCATTAAATGTTTTTCTCATTTGGTAATAGATTAAACTCTAGCACAATTTTTCTAACCACTATCTTTCTTCAACAAGTGTAAGAAAGTTCTCCTGTACCATTCAGCTTACTTATTAGCCCTTCCAGGTACTAATAGGTGAGCATCCTCAGAGCAGCTTTGGATGTGGAAGCAGGTATATAAATACAATATATAACTTAGATATTGTACATATCCACATGTTTTGCCATACAGTTAGAATTTTGTGTGTATCTTAACTCTAAAAATTGTTTTATGTGAATCAAAATGCATCAAGGAAGCAGTTTTCAAATATGTGGAGACTCAGTTTGCTAATGTTCACACATTGGACCTTCTTCTCATAAACCATGTTATCTTGAGTAATTAACTCTTCTATGGCTCAGGTTCCTTATTTGTAAAGAAAGCCAAGTTTTGCTTGCTCAAATATATTTAAAATATTTAAAACTGGCATATGTTGAGTTCCTAATAAAAGTAAGCTCTCATTATTAACTCCCAGTTATGAGAGATCTTTCTAGACATTATCAACAACTGGTTTTATCTGGACAATACAGGTATCAGTTCAGGCCTAAATCAGTACTTAAATTATCTGGAGTTTTAGGAAATAGGCATTTTATTTGTTTTATTGACCTGGATAATACAATATACCTGGTCAACGAGTTAGTGATGAGGCTAAAATTATGGTATAAAGATTAATAGGTATCCAATAGACACATGGATTGGGGTTTTACCAAATGAAACCATCAGGCAGTTAAGCACTATTCAACCCTATTACCAACCTCTAGATGTGGATAGATTCTATGGACAGGTTGTTTTAGGAGAAGTTTTACTACTTTCTATTTCACACAATATCTGAATAAATTTCTTTCATGGTCACAAATATATATGTATATGTTTGACATTCATGTACAAGTAGAAACAAAGAGAAGGAAAATGAGAGCTAGATCATAAGACAGAGAGTATTGTCAATATAGACTTTATCAGTTAAAGACCTGGAGAGAACTAAAATGGGAAAAAATATTTGCATAAAACCTAGGGAGTAAAGGAAATTTTTGGAGGCAATCCTGATCAAAGCAGCATTCTTGTGTTTATTTTTTCCATTCTTAAAATCCTCTACATGCTGTTCTTATGCCTTGGATACAGACATGGAGCTCATTTTACAAGTGAGTATTGCTCCCATGTTTTTAAAAGTTTCAAGAAATTAAGTCAAATCCTCTGTAGTTGACACCACGCTTCCTTGAGAAAAAGCCCACCTGTCTACCTATCTGAGATAGCAACTTTTCAAGCACGTTCCCTTCCTTATAAAAGTGAAGGATGGTGTTATTATTACACACAATTATCAAGCTATCTGATTCTTTCTTCTATAAGAAAAGAGAGCAGGGTGTTTATCTGGCAAGTACCACTTTGGCTTTAATAAAAAAAAAGAATTTCTTTTTTTTTTTCTTAAACATTTTGCTTAGATCCTGATATATACAATTTTAAAGCCATTCACTTGCTGCTGGGAAACCCCCTGAAACCTAGGGCAGTGTGAAAATGGGAAGAAAGTAGTATTTTTTAAAAGCAGGTGGTTGGTTGTTTTGGCCACCTTTGTTCTGTGATCATTTAGAAAATACCCCTACCCTCCACCCTTTCTCCCCAAAGGATTCTAAGAAACCAGTGTGGGGTTAGTTCTAACCAAGCAGCAGTTACTCAGGCACTCTTCATTCTTACAGGATGGATATTAGCAACATAGCTGCTTGTAAAGTGTGTCTGCTTTCACTGTGGGGTGGAAGGGGTACAGTCATGCATATTCTATATAGGGGTGTGTGTGTGTGTGTGTGTGTGCACACACAAACATACACACACGTGCAGAGATTGGATACAGAATTGACTGTGGCCTTTGTTAACCAGCAAATAAACTGTGCCCATTTGGACCTTCCATCAGAATTTTGGATTTCTGGTTAAAAATCTCTCCCCCTGAACATGTCTGTAGGAAATCACAGCGCTGCTACTGCCAGGGGTCATTAAATGTACAGGAAAGAGGCCAGGCAGAGATGCTCTTCCTTGTCTTAAATGAGCAAGGGTTAGTGCCGAACACTGGAGGATGAGCAAGTTATATACAATCCCAGCGACTCCAGTCCCCCTCCTGGGGACTGCGAAATTCCATGCCACTGTGAAGCAGCTTAGAAATGAGCCGACAAAGAAGTCCATTGAGTTTAACGTGAATATGCTTGAATCACACAGAAGACAAGAATAAATCACCTTACAAATGTGTCTGGTGTAATTTTCTCCTCTCCTTCCCATTTCCCCACCCCCCATCCCTTTTGTTCTTTGTGGATGTTTTTGTTAGCTGCATCTTGGAAAAGTCACCTTTTCGGGATTTTTATAAGGGGGACTAGGGTGTGAGCTGGGTGCTGCTGCAGTATGAATCTTTTAAAAGCCGCCTAAGAAATATTTAAGACCCTGGTCTAGGAGGAACGGCTCTCCCAGGCATAATTTTTGGTGCTGGTTGCAGCAGGGAGCGTATGCTGGGAGGAAAGTATTATTTTTCTAAATGGAAGGTGTCAGATGGTCACGCAATGTGACTGCATGTTCGAGATCACTGCCTCCCATCTGCAATTTGTGACGTGTGAAAGATTCTGCCCAAATGTGCTCACCAACTGGAAATCCTCGGCACTTTTTTTCCTTATCAGGAGAGACCAAGATAACCAATGGTTTACAGATCAGGGATCCTATCAAATTAATATCACTGTAGGATAAAATCTGTTTTAAATACAACTCCTAAACTCCTGCAAAGTTAACTAGTACAAACAAGTTCATTCATCTGATTAAGAACTGCTGCTAAGGAAACAACAAAATGAAACCTGCTTATCATTGTACCTCACTTCAAAAACAGGCTGTATATAAAAGATGATATATGTTTCCATGCTAATTAATACCATCCAGCCAACAGACTAAAGTAAAGCACATTGGAACTGGGGCTGTTTTTTCCTTGTCTTATGCTCCTTTCAGTATTCTTCCAATTAAATATAGCAAAACTCAGAAAGGACAGACTATTTACCCTTTGCCTAAATAGGGGTTCCACGTTTTGAGCTGAACTGAGATCTCTGAGTTCTGTTTATTCTTGGCTAGGCATAATTCCCAGATTCTCAGATAAAAGGGTCGTAAAAAGGCTCATAAGGTGTTTCGGACATCAAACAGCTCATACAAAACAATATCTTGATGAGTTAAGTGCAAATGAATCAGAAACATAATGGGCTAAAATTCCCTGGCTGTGCACAGGGGTTGACATTCAAGGAGAAAAGTGCTTGGCTCTGCAAAGTACACCTCGGGTTTCATTCCCTCTAAACCTTGGGAAGGGAGTATTTGGGTCTGGCTTGACTAAGAGGTGGGTTTCATTTGCTTTGCTGAATTTCAACCTGATGGCATACAAAGCAGGGAAGGTCTTCCCCAGGTTTTCAATTCTTCATCTAGATCAAATAGCCAAGCAGGAAGGGACAGAAAGAAGAAAACCTTCTGGTGAGTGTGAAAGCTGTATTCCTCCTCGAGTCATTCTATATTTTTATATGTATATTTAGCATCACAAAGCTCTTCACAATCAGTGACAAAATATAGAGGGATTACAAATTCAGGAGATGGCTCACCATCACTGTTTTGTGAAGCAGCATGCGGCTGCCGCTGCTGCTGGGAATTGCAAAGAGCTGAAATCCTCTGTGCCGAGGCATCGATCTGGAGTACCAAAAGCATTGGCACCCACCTGCTCCCCAAAGAAGTGTCCTCAACTGCTTCTCAGGGCCAAAGAACAACATGATCTGACTGCCGCCCACCCTAACCATGGCCACATCCTGAGGCCTGCCTGATTCTCTTCAGGGTGACCCAAATGAGCCAAGTCAAAATAACAATGATATGAAAGAGAATATGGCAAACATATTTGATTTTGCTGCAGGGAGGGAATAAGGCTATTCCCAGATGATATGTCAGAAAAAAGAAAGTTACAGTGGAAAAATAGACCTTTTATTCAACAATATCCCTTTGTTGTTGTTATGATAATCCTGAAGATTCTTTTTACAGTATAGCTCTCTTCTTGCATCTCAGTTCATTCAAATCCTGTACATTCTTTAAAACTCAGAGTAAACCTATCCTTCTTCATAAACATTTTGTCATTAGGAGCCCAAAATGAGTAATATGCTATGTTCTTCCTCCTCTGAACTCACCAAATTTTGTCTCTGCAACTATTTTGACAATTACTATCATCTGGTGCTGCCTTAAACTCAGAGTCAATAATTTGTTAGTGGGCTTGCACATAGCATAAATTTTTGCTGTTATTTTCTATTAAATTGTGGGTTTCTTGAGACAAAAGTTGGCCTTATTGACCTTTTTTGTTTCCTCACTGGAGTGAAAGGAAGCATGTCAACTTTGTGCCAACCTCTTAACCTGCTCGCTGCATAAACCTGTAAGTATGTGTACCTGTGCCTTCTTTGGAGGTCAAGAAATTGAGTCTGACAGTCTGTCCATGTCCATGTCATTGAGCAAATGATGTAGTTAAAATTTGAATTCTGGCTTATGACAAAGTCTTTCATTAGTTGATAAACAGGACAGACAGGAACTAAGTAACTGATTTCTGATTTAGTCATGAAAAACAAAAATTCAGAGAATTCTCATGAGTGTGTTCATTCTTTTGTTTCAGTGAGACACACATCTATGTGCTTGAGAAGACCTGTCTGTGCTTCCTCTGGGGGAGAGTTATATAGGTAAAAGTTATATATTTTCCAGTAGGAGTTGCTGGCTGTGATAGCTGGATGGATTGCTATGAGGGAAGAAAGGAGCAGCCAGAAATCAGTCTGCCCCAGAGCTCACTCATTAGCAGTATACAACATGGATTTGATTTTGAGGTTGTGTGATTCTCAACCCTGCCTGCACATTAAAATCATCTTGGAAGCAATCTAGAAAAACAGCAATTCCTGATCTGAATCCCTGGGATCCTGATCCAGTTGATTTTCAGTGGGGTACAGGCATGCATCTGCTTTTCTTTTTCTGAAACTCCCTAGTTACTTCTAATATGGATTTAGTGTTGAGGACCACCAAGTGAACATGCTGGAGATTTAACCAGTGAATTAAGGAAACAGTTGAAGGAGAATTTGGTGCTGATGAAAGAAACCCCTTTGACAGCCCCTGACTTCTCTTACACAGAGCCACAGCTGTGCACACTTTTCTAGTCTTCCCTATAATGTGTGGTGATGCTATTCTGGAAAGAACCCATCTATAGAGTAAGTAAGCCTAAGAGTTTGTTTTCCCCTTTCATGCTGTGATGCTTTTGGGAGCCTGCTGTTGATGGAAATGCAATTTGTAGCTGGGCATATAATAAAGAGCAGAGCAACATACTAGGTGTAAGCTCCAGTCATGATCTGAATTTGATTTCAAATTTTCCAGAGTACACTGAATCAATGGAATATATTCTGTCTTTGCACCTATTGCTTCAGAGGCACTGCACTCAAAGGAACCTTCCATCCCTTGTGCCTCCTGGGCCACGTGACACCCCAATTGTCATTTGACACTCAGAAACTCAACATGAAGGATGATACACTGATATTTCAAACATGCAGGAGCCACCTTTATAAGCTCTTGCTTATGAGAGTTTTGTACATGCCTCACCTATGATCACCCAGGATGATGTGGTTTCCAGGACTTTCACTTAACCCCTCTCCACTCTTTTTGATAGTTTTTATGGTTGCTGTGTGGAGAGAGGGAGTTGAGGGAAGGTATTAAGGTGAAAGCAGAAGGCAGGAAAAGGCCTTTCAAGTAAGCTGCATTTATCCATCAACTGTTTTACTTTATTCTCCTGGACATTGACTTATTTTCATCCTTAACTTTCTAGATCTTTGCAGATGCCAGTTACTCTCTCAACGTGAGTGCAGGTAGTTGCATTGACTGGGGGTGATAGTGCTTCCCTAAAAAATCAGAGAAAGGCTGAGTTGTTACTAAGTCTAAGCCTTGGAGGGAAAAAAAAAGAGGGAAGGAAATAGGAAAGAAAGAATGGAGGTAGTAGAAGGAAATATGTTTGCCAAATTTTCTCTGTCTTCTTGGAGTGGACAGATTTGCTAGACTTAAAATATTGGTATTCCTCTGTCTCTGTCCTTTACCTCTTCTTATTTTATACATTCTACCTAATTTATTTTTATTACCTCAATTATCTATTTTTTCCTCTCATTATTTTCAAATACATACCTTTCCATTTACAATCCTTATCTTGAGCTGCAGACCTGACAACTGATGACACCTTTTGAAATTCTCATAAACATCTCAAAGTAAATATTTAAAAATTGATCTCATTATTCTCTCCCCTTCACCCAAACCCACTTCTCTGCAAATCTAGTCTCAGAAAATGCCACCATTACTTTAAATATTCAAGTTAAAAAGCATAGGGTTTTGTTGGTTTTCCCTCTCTATTATCTCATATCCACAACCAGAGACATGGTTGCACATTTCAAAGATCTTGTAGTTGGTTGAATAATATCCATGCACAGAGATATCCACATCCCAATGCCTAAAATCTATGAACTTATTACCTTACATGGCAAAAGGGACTTTATATGTGTGATTAAGTTAAGGTCTCTGAGATGGAGGGATTATTCTGGAATATCTAGGTTGGTAGAATAAAATGACAAGACTTTATAAGAGAGAGACAAGATAGAGAGAAGATGCTATGAGAGAAATAGGGATGAATGACGTAAGGTCATGAACTGAGGAGGATGGGAACCCTTTAGAAGCTAGAAAAGACAAAGAAATGGATTTTTTCTTCTGGAACCACAGAATGAATGCATCTCCGCTCACCCATTCCAGACCTCTGAAATTGAGAAATGTAAGAAAATAAAGTTATGTGGTTTTAAACTACCAAGCTCATGATAATTTGCTGCAACAGTAACAGAAAATAGATACAGATCTCAACTGTTTTCCTTCTTTCAAGTGATACCCCCTTCCAGCCTATTCCTCACATATTCTGATCATGACCATTCCCAACAACAGAATGCCTTGTGCGGAGTAAATCTTTTGTCTTATTTCTAGCTTCTCCATCCACATTCTGGAGCATGCCATAGGTCAAAATGCAGCAGCATAGAATTTGGCCATTTGATTATAAATACTTTGTCAAGGCCTGACACATACACTCCCTCTTAGGGTTAATCCCACACCAAAAACATGTTGCCTTTACTGAAGCAACTGTAAAGAGAGAAAAGGAACAGAGGAACTTGAACCATGATGATTCCCAGGGGAGATGCTAAGTGACAGTCTTTGGGCTATGTATTTTGTTTGATGATAGCTTTCTTTTCTTCTCATTCATTCATGAAGTGGAAGAAAGGGTTGAAGGATGCTAAGAGCCCAGAGAACATTTGTGCTGGTATTCATGTAGTAGAAGGACCAGGTAATGAGTAACTAGAAGGACAGTCCCTGAATAGGGGATGATAATGGGGAAGATAACGTGGAAGATGAGGGGGATGATAAATATCATGCATGACAGAAGCAAAAGTGGACTATGTATAGATTGCCACAGAATATTAGTGGTTAAAATAAATTATTTTCCTGCACATTTCTGCATGCAATTGGTAAGAGTAAGATATTGTGGTGATGGATTGTTTAGGTTGTATCTCCTCTCCTTTAATAATTCTAAGAGAGCATTGAGGATCATCTTTCCCAGTAATCCCATACCTCCCTGACCCCCAATTCAATCATTTAAGATCAACTTACAATACCTTTACTTATCTGACTCCTGCTGACTATTCTTAAGTATTTTCTTACCAATCTTTCATTGTTAGTTCTCAAAAATCTACCAACTGGGCAGTTCTCTCTATTCCACAATTTCAGATTAGACATCATGTTTTCTAACACCCAAGTTAGGCTTCTATCCTGTTTAACAGCATATGGCCACCTCTACTGAGGCATCCATCATACTGTATTTTAATCATCTTTTTCTTTTCTGTCATTCTCACTAGACTTTAAATACTCTTGAGAGCAGAGACTATGACTTTCTCATTAAAGTATAAGCACAGCCCTATTACATAGGGGATGTTCATATGCATGAATGAATGAATAGAGCTGGGCCAGGCTATGGAAGGCAGGCTAGAGATAAGACTCTAATTTAGTAGATGAGAGGAAAGGAAGCAGGACTAACCACGTTCCAAGAGTAAGACCCTCATACTCTGCACAGAGGTTGAGATCTTGCTTTCAATGATTAAGTATTTTGTTATTCTTCATTGTAATAATCTGAACCTCACTTGCATGCCTCTGATTCATATGTGGCCCGTTTCTCCTTTTAACCAATAAGTAACTCAAGGACAGAAATTTATGCTTTATGCTATCTTTGAAAGTCTATAGCAGTATTACTGTGATTTGCTCACTGGATTTGTACAATGATGGTTCATGACTGATGCATTCAAGGCCCAGTAGAGACCCGTAAATCAATGCTTGTGCTTTGGGAGATCATCAACTGCTAGTCTCTCCTAAGACTTGATGCTTCTTTGAGACTTCCATAAGTTAAACTTTCCTACACCTTGGAGTCATCTTGCAAGTCACACATATTATGATTTATATTCATAGAAATTCTGTTGTTCTTTCTTCAATGTTAGAAACAGCCGCAAAATATATTTTGTAGCTCTTATGTTTGCTCTTTCTTTTAAAATGAAATAATCTTTATATATACGTTCCTTGTGACCCAAACACTGAGATATCCAAGAGCTTTTAATATAAGTGCTATATTTAGTGACTTCAGTGTTTCAAACTATTGAGTGCCCACATGTACTAAATATTCCTGGTTTGATTATATTTAATTGAAATAGATTGAGAGATCTGACAAATTATATGAAGACTGATAATAGCAAGTTCCTGCTTCCTGGGTATTATTTACACAAGAAATAAAGAGAGAATAAAGGATTTGGATTTTATTCCTTATTAGATATAATACTGTCATGAGAGAAAGAATACTGTGGTTGGAAACTGCCCTAGAAATATTGAATTGAGAAGTTTCTATCACTGTACAGTTGTATAACTTTGGGATAAATGCCACTTCAATTTTCTTGAACTGTTTCCTTATTAATAAAATTAGGACCTTTTCAGATTCTTACAGTTTATGATGGAGATAGTTATATAACTCAATATTTGTAATCCTTGTTTTGTATTAAAATGAACCTGAAAATACCTGTATTAGATCGTTGTACCTGATGATAACCCTTTGAACGGACTTTTCCAGAGAGTACAGTATTAAAGCCCTAACACAATCCTGGGGCTATTACACTCTCATGACAAAATTTGAAGTTATAATCAAAATAAGTTCCTCTATATAAGAAAGGAGCATCAACTCAGAGGACAAAGGAAAACCAAATCCTTCGAACTATTTCTTGCAGTATTTAAACTCAATTGCTACTGAGAATAGACTTTTAAATCAAAACAATGGATCCCCTTGGGAATTAATGACCAAACATTAACATTCCAACTGCCAAAATATGTTAGCTTCTCCCTAAGGCTTTGGTTCTCTTAAACATTATTTAGTAGATGCAAATTGATGATCTTATAACAATCTAAATCTAAACCTGCCATGAATCTTTTGCTCTTAATTTTTGGCATTTGGGATGGCTGTTGGTCCTCAAAGAAGACATTGTTAGTTCTGTATGTTAAGGTAGAGAAATTGAATGAACCCTCCAACATTCAGGTCAGACAGTAAGATGTCACAGTGAACTTGATTCTGCATCCACAAGGATTAGGTTTGATGCCACTGAAGTTCTGTAAGAGCTACCAGAATGATAAGGGTGCTTGAAAACTGCTCCGTGAGAGAGAAAATGTCAACACACATTGAAAAGAGCATTTCAAGGTCTTTGGTGGAAATTATTTTATCAGTGGGAGTGTTTTCAACTCCATCCCACAACTCCCAATCAGTGGCACTCTCAAAATCCCTCCAACTCTTTATGAGGTGAGGAAAGCCATCAAGCAGATGAAAAACAACAAGGCATCTGGAGCTGATGGAATCCCTGCTGAAATCTTCAAATCGGCTGAGGAAAATGCACACTATGGCTCCTCGCTCTCATCTTGAAACTTGAGAATGATGAAGAAATTCCAGATGACATCAGTGATGCTGCAGTTGTGACCATTTTAAGGCAAGGACACAAAAATAATTGCAAAAAGAACATCTTTTGCTTCTTCCCTTTCAGGAAGTTCTTGCTGAGGGTGTTCATGCCATATTTTGTAAGGCAATATATACATGAAAAAATGCCTATTATTTAACTTCAGTTGTATGGGAAGGGATTTTCTCTTTTTCTTCTTTCTTTTCTAAAGTTCTATTTGAATTGCATGGGTACCAAACAGTGCAAACTATTACAGATACTCACTGTACCATATTATATTGGTATTATTTCATGTATCCTGTCATCTTCAAAAATTTTTACAGCAGTGGTTGTCTTATTCATTCTTTCTTTCCAGAAACTACATATAGTCAAGCTTGATAGATGTTGAATAAATGAATAGTTGGATGTTACTACTATAAGATTTGTTGCATGCATATAGTATTTAACCAACTAATGGGGCACATTGTTGATATATTGCCCAGGGCTCTTCTGATCAGTTGGAGTGGCCACACAATGAAGGAAATCAGATTACACACAAGCATTCACGGCCACTTTCCTTCATAGTGACATGAGCAAGGGCAGGTGGTAGAGAAGATGGGGGAGACTAGAAATCTTGAGATTGGTGGCATACCTGAAAACAGGGATTAGAAACTTGAATGTCAACCTTTGCTTTGGTTGCTGCTGACCTAGTTTCCAATCAGTGTCGAGCAGTGTGCTACCTTGGGGTTGTAACGAGCAGCACTAACATTTCCATCTGCACGAGTGAGCTGAGATGTGAAGGTTAGTTGGCTGATTAACTCTCAAAATCAGAGCTAAGTTGATTTGGCTATAAAAGTTACTTCTCTGCACCAAAGCCAGAAGGCCACACCAAACTGTCTTGTTGGGGTTCAAATGATGGGGTTTGGTGTGTGGGGTTCTTGGGTCCCCCTGACATTCCCATTCATCAGCATATGTCAAGTTTATTAAGGTAAAGAGGAAAAAGAGAGAGATGCCTGTATTGACACAGGTGGGCTGAGAGCTGTATTTTGAAAGGGGTATTCTTTAATAGTGTTCTTTGATGAAATTTAGTTATATGGAATTACTGCTTTGGGGTTAGGATGGATTTGTTTTCCATGGTTGATAATCCTCTCTGCCCTCACCTCTGGTTGATCATCCCTTCTGACCCCACTTCATGTTTCCTGGAAACTTCCATAGTCTTTTAGTTTAAATTTTGTTAATCATCAGCACCCCCACCTCTGGCGTTTGCCCTTGTGAAAACTTCCAGCCTACATTTTTCTACTCTGAGCTTCCCTCAGTTCCAGAGTAGCTTTGTGGGGACTAAGGTGGCGACAACATGGGCCTTCTATCTGCTCCACAGACATAGGGATAATGCAGTGCACTATGTTAATTAACACTTAGAGCTGATACAGACGAAAATAAACAAATGTGCACCCATTCTGGTTCCACTTCTAAGACCTCATCCCGAGACCGTGACACAGTTTGTTTTACAGCTTCCCTGGTCACGTGAGAGCCAGCATAATGAAACCTCTCTAATCTCTATTTTTCTAAAGTCTGTGTAGATACAGATGGCTCTGTTTTGGTCTCTGGGTTTTATTCTTATTTTGCCACAATTTTAACCTTTTATGTATCTCTTTCTGTGAGATATTCTCACTGTTTTCTCACTGCCTAGAGGCTCTGAGAGGCCTTTCATTTTCCAATGGTTGTCTCATATTGTTCTTCAGAATGTTTGGGATTTTTAAAATATCTCAAGATGTATTGCATTGTTACTGGAGGATTCTGACACCCAGGGATGCCAATCTCCCATTCACAGGAAAGTTCCCATCATGACCATTTTTTAACAGGAGAGGGTGAAGAATAGATGTTTAATTTTCAAAGTATCTATAATCAGTTGTGACTGGAAGGCTCTGAACAGCCGAGAAGGACACAGGAGGATAGTACCGCCAGTATGTGTTTTATGCTTGTGGGAAGAAAGAGAGACTATGAAGGAAGGAAGAGAGCTATAAAATTAAGAAAGGTGGATCTGAGACAGGCTGTGAAAAAGAAAAAAAATCAAGACTTTGTCAAGCCTCACATGCAGAGTTAAATTCAAAAAAAAAAAAAAAAACCAACAGCATATAAACAGCCTGTAAAGCACAATACTCAGCCCCATAAATTTGACACATTTTGAATACCAGCTTTCAGTTGCAATAGAAAACAGGCAAATATAAAAATGACCAAAGCATCCCTCACATGTTTGCATAAATGAAGTAAGCAGCTCGGAGGAGGGATTTAAAAGAGGACTCTGCATTGTTCTTGGAATCATTCAAGCATAGTAAGGGTGGAATTCCATCTGTTCAGTTCAGTTTGGTTCAGTGAACTGGGTCACTTTTAATGGTTCACTAAATTCTGACTATCTAAAAATTACAGTTAATGTGTTTTAAAAATCTTGAGCTGCATGACAAGAACACCTTATTACTTGTTCTTTCTTGCCCTTGGGTTGATCACCTCTGAGAATGGGTAAACTGGAGTGTTTTTCATCAGATGGGGGAACTGGGTCATTATATCCCACCTCAGGTGCTATCAATAGTGTTCCATTAAAAACAAGAAACAAAACCTGGTTTCTATCCTTTACGCCATCATCTCCCTGACTGGAGTTTGGAGGCTGGTTGGGGTGACTATTTCTCACTCATGTAAGATCAGTGTGGGGACATCTGCTCTGAAATAGATGGAGACAAACATGGAACTAGAAAGAAAAAAAAAAAGAAAAAAAACCCGCAAAAACAAAACAACAACAAAAAATTATCACAGAGAAATAATTACATGAGAGAAAAATCATAATTCATGTTTCAGTGTCATGAAAGTGTCAAAGAAAAGGATACTCCAGGGAAATATATCTGGTTTTGACTTTTCAAGGAGGGTGGTTTGTATCAAATTTCATGTGTCCTAAACATTTTCTAAGCTTCTAAGGGAGCTCTGTTGCTTCTATGGGTAAACCTAAGAGAGTAAAATCATTCTGTCTCCTAGATTTTGTGATGTGTTTTGATTGTTCTCTGCATAACAGAGCACCCTGTTATCTCCAAACCAAGACACATTATATCTTGGACATTATTAAAGAGAGGAGGAGGTTGAAGATTTGAAGGAAACACTTTTATAGAAAAGATGGAAATGTCACAAGTTAGCATGAGAAAAAGGGATTGGATTTTGTTCTACCCTTGGACTTGGCTTGCTTTGTTTTATTCTCCATGTCTTTTTTGCATATTAAGAATATTCATTTCTCCACCTGAATAATGGTTTAGGTGGCCCTTTGTTGTAAAGTGCTCTTGGATGTGACAATATAACAAATCATCAGTGATGGACAAGAGCAGAACTAGCCCCTGAAGTTTTCAAATAGGAAATGACACAAAACCAGACCCAAGACAGCTACAAGTTTAAAAACAACACTTTTCCAAGTACAGTCTAAAATACATATGTATGTGTGTAACAAATAAGTATATTGAAATTGGGACCATGACTAATGAAGATGATCAATTACATCTTTAATGTGGAAGGTATTTTTACTTTTCAACTAGTTTAGAATTATTTGTTCAAATTGAAAACCATCTTTTGGGACACTAGATACACATGTAGAAATTATTCTCATTTGATTCTTAATGGCACAGGAGTGTTTCTGAAGATGTATAAGTTGTATTCTTTTTTCACTCAGTAAATGCCAAAGCACATAGAAAGTTGCAGATGAAGGCACTTCTCCTTCAGGCATTTGCACAGGGTGGAGGTACACAGCGATTTGAGGATGTAAGCTCAGTCTTTAAGGGAAGGGACTTTCCCCACCTCTAGCTTTCCTTTGCAGTTCTTACACCTGCCAGTTTGGGAGGGCATGCTCACAGGCCTATAGAGATGGTTCATTGACGAGGATCAGCCCACCTTTGAACAAGGGCTACACATGGCTGTGGTTGTGCCAGTCAGTTTCTTTCTATACACCCCATTGGGGCTACTACTAGCACAGGGTATGGCTGAAGGTCTTCTCTGCTATAACTTAAGTACTTTTTAAGTTGTCTCCAAAGTTCTATCCCTGACTGATCTAACGTGTTTACTGTACTTCCCTCAAGGTCATCTTTCTCAATCATAGTGTGATGAAATTCTTTTGTCGCTTACAAGTCTCTGTGGCTGGCTACTGTCCACTGGATCAAGTGTGACTTCCTTAGCAGATATGTAGCTCTTCATAATATTTCAAATTTCCTTCCAGACTCATTACCATTTGTTGAGTTTTGCTCATCCTTTATGGTCCAGTTTAAAAGTCCTCTGATTACTCTACTCAGCCCTTCCATCCTCTTTTGTTCCAATGGATACTTCGAGTAGGGCAGCTGCTTAGGGTATTGTAATGATGTGTATATCTTTCTTCTTATTTCCCAATCTAGACCATATAGTAATCAAAAACAGAATATCCATGCCTAGAATAGCATTAGATGCTTGTTAAAAAAATGTTTAATTGAATGGGAATTCCTACTTTTTAATGTAATTTTCTTTACCTGATTTCTATTCCACATTATACACAGTCCAAAGACATTATTCATATCTCTCTTTAATACTATTTATGAATATAAGCTTATCTGAATATGTACTTATCTATTGATTTCCTCTGTCAGTCAATATGAACCCCATAAAGTCAAGAATTTCATTGTTTTGGGGCCTATTATATATACTATTCCTGGCTTTGTGCATGCTTAGTAAATATTTGTTGAATAAAACAAGGAATCAATTATCCAGTAGAGGATACTGGGGTTACAAATAATTTACTTCCAGATTTTTAGGTAATGACCAAATTTATCACTTTTCACATTATTTACTTTCTTTTTGATTTTGATAATTCTTTTCTACAGTTTTCTCAATTTAAAACTAAAAAAATTCTTCTGACAAGGGAAGAAAAAAATGAGTGGGAAATTTACAAAGAACCCCTTTTACATGTTTACTATGAAATCCTTTTGTGAATGGTTGAGTTCCCTCCATTCATGCACCAGTGATTACCCCTTCTTCTTCTTGCTTCTTCTTTTTCCTACTCACAGGTCTGCCCAAAGCTGCTGGCTAAGCTGCCTCAAACACAAAGGGGAACTAATATTGCAGGACATATAGAATTCAGTGCCTATCCACTGTGATGTTTTAGACTATCAATGCAGGGATTTTAATGCTGATCGTAAGTGGAAATCTTAATATATTTGGACTTAAACTCATCATGGTCAGGTACTATTTTATGAAATATTATCTAATACAGCTGTAAAAACTGAAACTGTAGAGAAAATAGAGGGTCTGAATTTTTGCCATGTTCTTTACCCATACATTTTAACAGTTTAACTGAGACAGAATTAGGGAAGAGTGTGTGTGTGTGTGTGTGTGTGTGTGCACACGTGCGCGCGTGAGCGCACGCACAGTATTCCTGCCTCATTCAGGGCGAAAATGTTCCAGGATCCTCAATGGATGCTTGAAATGAAGCACAGCACTGAATCATATTTTTATATATATATAAAATATGGTTTAATATAGTACACATGTTATATATGTTTACATATTATATATAATATATATATACACACATTATATATGTATGTGGATATATGTTTTCCCTATACATCATACTATAATAAAGTTTATTTTATAAATTAGGCACAGAGATGAAAAATACCTAATAGTAACATAGAACAATTATAATGTGTATTGCTATTAAAGTTAATGTTTTCTCTCTTTCTCTCTCTCAAATTATTATTGTACATAATGTTTTTGGACCTTAGTTTACTGAAATAATGGAAAGCAAATAATTGATAAGGGGTATCTACTGTATGTCCTAGCATGCCCCTTGCTAGGTGAGTGGCTCAATCCATCTCATAGACACTCAAGGGGGTCAGCTACTCCTTAATTCTCTTTCAGATTTCCAAAAGACTCTTCTTCCACTCTCAGGATGCTTATTTTTTCCTCATTAACCCTTCTTTTTACAGGACACTCACTTGTGAATATGCAGACTAGTCTAATCCTTACCACTCTCATCTTCCTATTGAGGAGCTGAGCACCTCAATCAAGCAAAAAAATAAACAAATAATGCCTTCCAAGAGAGGGTCACAGCTGCAAATACTTTACATTTTAGGATCACATGATTCAATTTAATACCATCCAAATACATATCCCCATGGCTGTAGATTGGCTCATTTGCTCCTATCTCCTTTCACAAAAACTCAGACACATTGGCAATGACTGTGTGACTTTGGGCAAGTCACTCAACATCTCTGAGACTTGATTTTCACTTCTGACAAAGTATAATCAAATTTATTTTATTTGGTTACTGTGAAATTCAAATGCACATAAAATATCTGGTGCATGGAAGATTTTCGTCTCAGTCATGTCTTGCTAGGATTCTTACTGCTTACCTCCAGTGGGACATTTATTTGGTCTTTACAGAATTTATTCCCTAATCTTCCCCCCTGCCTGACTAGTCATTCTGACTCTGAATTTTATTTCAGTTCTGCAGCTGGAATCCTCTGTTTCTTACCCTGTGTGAGAGAAAGCTGTATCCATCTGAAATCAAAGAACACTATTTTGTGCTTTTTGCTATCAACACTGAGGGAAACTGAAAGCCAATTGAAATGTATTAAAATCCAGTGTGCCATATACATTATTATATTTGAATTTCACAGTAGCCATGTAAAATAAGCTTTATTTTACTTTATCAGATGAGGAAACCAGGTCTCAGAGAGGCTAGGTGATTTGTCTAAAGTCACAGAGTGAGTGTAAATAACTCTTGAGTCTTAGTCTTTATAACTTTTAAAACTGTTTATTTCTTCAATTATATCCTGTTTCTTCATTATTTTTTAAGTGGTGTGTATTGTTTGAAAATTGGATGAGGTGATCCTACGTTTATAAAGTTTATATATACTATTCTCCTGGAGGTGAGATTATGAATCAGATAGAAAGGAATGATAATGAGTATTTTCTTTTTGATTGGCCTCTCTCTCTCTCTCTCTCTCTCTCTCACACACACACACACACACACACAGAGTTGTACACATATTATTAAATATTAAATATCATCTAATATTTATTAACATTCACTTTATGTGATAACATTCAAACCTTACCTTTTTCATTGAGACAGGAACTTAAGAGATCTGTCATTACTTTGGGATAGCTTATGACTAGTATTGAGCATGGCCAGCATTTCGCCAAGTCTCACTTCCACATTTGCACTAGAGCCTGGACTAGCTGGAGAATAAAGCAGCTCTTCGGGAACTGTTCTACTTTAGTCAGTCTTTCTATAAGGGCTGGTTGACCAACACCACCTCTGTACTCAGCAATGTAAGCAGAAACTCACTGAATTCATGTTTTAGATTTGAGAGATGGTTCTAACTGCAATGGATTTACAGAGATGAGATGAAGTGATAAACACTAAAAACCTTCCGCTCTGATGTTTATTTTGCCAAATTCATCGGTTATTTAGTTTTGAAAATTGTCTATTCAAGGATCAGACATCTTTCATGTAACCTTTTCCTTCATAGGAGTCACTTTCCTTAGCTGATAAAGATGTTAGTTTTTATTTTAATTACTGCTGGAAATTATTTAAAAATTTCCATGTAAACTATATTCATATGTTATTTAGAAGGGTTGTACATTAACACGAAAGTTCACAAAGCAGGATGAAAATCCAGGAGACACTTTGGGTCTGTTATGGTGACCTGGAATCCTGATTAAGGTCAGGTCGCATGTTTGGAAATCAGCAATTAGCTGAGATTCACTATAATCAGAGCATCTTCTTCAGACTATAAATTTCCAAAGATACTAGGATGAACACATAACTGGAATGAGTCTTAGAATAGTGATCAAAGATAGTGATCAAAATTACATATATATGACATATATATGAAGATAATTTCAAAAGTGGAACATTAATGATTGGCTGCAATGGCCTTGAATAAATACACTTGCTCCCCAGCCTGGACACACACTTTTGAAAGATCAGTATAATTGGGAAAGCCTTGAGGAGAGTATCCAAACACAGCCTGCAGTAAAAATAAGCAAGTCTTTTGCAGTATTTGGCCCTTCTGTTCTATGAGTATATCATTATTTCATCCCACTCACCTTAGATTGGCCAGATGAAAAAATAAAGAGGAAGAGAAAAGAGATCAATGAAGAAAAAAGGTGAAGAAAGATGGGTGATAGTAAGCAGGATGGAGGTGGAGTGGGTGGCAAAAGTTAAGAAGGGTGGGAAGCTATGGGTAGAGGAGGCGCAGGGGAAATAAAAGGAGGATGCCCATGTTGAAATATGACCAATCTAATAGTATTTAGTAAAAGTTAAGAGAGCAAACCCACACATCAAGATTTTTTTTTTACAAGATCATTTAATAAAATTGCATTGGGGAAAAAATAATTAAAGGAAGCATCTGGCAAGGGAAGTGGGAGCAGGGGAAAAGGGAGAGACATTCCAACATGGAAGACATTTCACTTGTCAGTTTAAGGTCAACTTTGTGAGTGCATTTGGTAGGTTTATTTCAAAAGGACAATGTATAGCTGTATAAACTCTGGGATCAAAATTTATTGCTGCATTAGCTTTGGGATCAAAAAGCACTCAGGTCTATGGTTATTGGTATACCAAAAGCTCTCTAACAAGAGTCAGAATCTGCTATCTACTATGTGTTAGTAATTACACATACTTCAGACTGCCTTGGATGGAAGTGGGCCCTTAAGTGAGAGATACCCACACCTAGATATCAAGAACCATGATACTGGTTCCAAGGCAAATAAAGAGGAAGGTCATTCAAGGTGAATGTGTCATATTCTAGAAGAGGGGACAAGCTATTTTTCCTGACAGTGTATCTTGAAAGTGAAACATGGTAAGATTTGTGTTCTTATTTATTTATTTTTCATAGATTTTATTCCTTGTCCTTAATAAAGAAAAGGCAGCTGCAGGTGTACACTTCCCTCTGCAGCTGCAAATGTGACCTCCCTAGAAAAATGCCAAAAGGACAATTCCATTATGATTAGGAAGAAGGAAGTTTGACAGCTTTTGAAAATAAATGCCTGAATTCCATTTTCTAGCAGGCCTGCTGTGGTGCATCTTCTGTCTGGGAACTGGATAAAAACGTCAGTGAATACTCCAAAGGTCAGAATTTCAGAACTGCTGCCACCACTGTATTGTCACCAAGTATTAATGACTCTCACTCATTCTCTCTCTCTCTCTCTCTCTCTCTTTTTTTTTTTTTTTCAAGAGGGCTGGTCATGTCCGGGGGAATGCCAGGTACATTTTTCTTAATGTATGAGCACAAGTTACATATAACAACCTAACAACACAATACTGCCTCTTTAATGCTAATCTATTCCTTGCAATCTACTAGATACATGTAGAGTCATTGGTGTGTATCAAGAGAGCAAAATCAGATTCTGAAAATATCTGAAAGGATGCACTAGAGTGTACATAATAATGTATTTTAATCTGCCAGGCCTTAAAATTAATCATGAATTCCCACAGAGATTTTAATAATTTTGAGATGATGTGGTTTTTTTTTTTGTTTTTTTTTTTTATAGAGTAATATTCTTGGACAGAGTTTTTTAAATGCTGCATAGGGGGAAAAAGCAGGTGGGGGAGGGGGAAAAGTGGCAATTTCTCACTAGCTATGGTAGAGGCAATATGTTTACTCAGGGAACATGTTGTCTTTTGCTCCTAACTAAAAAGCAAGGTAGGTGTTTCAAAGAAAGGCTTTATCACTCCATAAAAACTGGCAAATCGCTGGAAGTTTATTAGAGGTAATAATGTGCATTTGTTAAGCAGGAGTCTTGAAGGGAGTGGTTGGCCCTGATGGGATGGATGCCTCAGCAATAGAAAGGAATTTGACTATCAGCAGTTTTCAGAGTTACACAAGAGGAAAACCTGGTAATCAAACTGCTATCCACTCTAGAAAGGTTGACCATATTATTGATTGTCTAAACTGAGACTTTTGAAAGGAAAAATAAAAGTAAATAATCACACTGGAAAATACATTTACCTTCGTTGGAGAGTACAGGGTGGTGGTGGAGAGATTAAGGTTTCAATTTAGTACCAGCCTGTCCTTGTCTTTCAAAGAGGGGTGGTCAGACCTGCTTCCCTTACCACAGTACTGTGACTGTGAACTGTTTAGACTCTTCTGACTTGAATCAATGAAAATGCTATATTTACACACACACATATATAGCATTTTCTTCCCTGAGAAATAAACTAAAATAAGTCCTAGATTTCTGATTATTCAGGGATTTTTAGGGTGGTAGAAAGAAATTAGGCTTAGAGGCTAAATTGAGGTTTTTCTGTATTTTTTACTCTGTGTAAAATACCTTATAAATACAAATCCTTAGTAATTGTCCCTGAAATGCAGCTGTTATTACATGCCTTAGTCCTCTTCCCATTCACTGAAAAACAGTTTTTAAAGGATGTATACATAACTCCCTTCTGTCCCC
This sequence comes from Talpa europaea, assembly GCF_964194135.1. NCBI lineage: Eukaryota > Metazoa > Chordata > Mammalia > Eulipotyphla > Talpidae > Talpa > Talpa europaea. Next base: position 68,630,947 of record NC_140080.1, read on the forward strand.
ATTTGAAAATTTTCTGAGGACTGAAGTAGAGTGTGGTAGTCAGAAAATGGTGGGGGATGGGGGAAAGTGGGATTGACCTCATTATTTTGGAAGGAAGAATTCATTTTTCTTGGTTAGTGTATGTACAGAATGTCCTTAGAAATTTTAAGTAATGGAGAGTATACATATAAGAAGGGGGTAAAGATGAAAAGTTCTGTGGGAAGATATTTGATATAAAGTTAGGAAAAAGAATTTTATCTGAATTATATTACCTTCAAAAAATTTATAAGCAGGTAGAATCAGAAATCTCACAAATATGTGCTCCTATATGACACTATTTTTTTTTAAAGATTTATTTATTTATACAAGAGCTGGGGTACAGGCCAGAAGCGCAGGGAGGGTGACAGGATTCATCAGAGACAGAGCGGGGAGCAGAACAGGCAGATGGACCGAAAGCACTGCCGAGGGGAGCAGCAGGCAAGACTGGAGTGGTCTGCCACGCCATTTGGGTAACTCCCTGGCCAGCTGGGAATCTAACCCACACTGCAGTGGCTGCAGGCAGCTTCACAGCGCTGCACTCAACCTGCTGTGCCACTGGGGAGGCCCTCCTATATGACACTATTTTATCACTATTTGAATTGAATGATGGAATAAAATTTCAAGATATTAGTGCTGGTCTACCCCCTACTTCTCTTCCACGTTTTCCACCTTCCACTCTCCCACTGATCCAGTGACATTCATTGCCTTTGGGACTTTTACTGAATGCTGTCCCTTGGCCACACTTTTGATAACAAAGCCTTAAATAGATTGGAAATTGAATAAATGAAAAGTGTGATTTTTCAGACCCCAAGGACAGAGAAAATGCTTTTCAGTTCAGGAACAGTTGCTTTTGAGGATTTAGCATGTCCCCATGAACAGTGCTTAGAGATGTCTCTAGGGAGGCTTGATTGTTGCAGAGGAGGCCTGAGATAGGGTGGAGTAAAGAGGGGATGGACAGGAGAGTAACACCGGCAGAAGCCCCTTTGGGACAGCCTCCTTGGCCCTCTAACAGTAATGGAAATAAAGAAATGGCTGCCAAGAACTCTACCCTGAAGAGGCTGTTTCTTCCTGGAGTGGCCCAGACAGACCTCAGAGAGCCTCACAGTTTCTTGCTTCCTGAGAGGTTTTGGAACACCACCAAGGGAACTGATAAAAGCCAAGAGCCTAGGGGCCTCCCCAGTGGTGCACCGGTTGAGCGCTGGGCTACGAGGTTGCCCGCAGCTTCTGCAGCACCAGTTCGATCCCTGGCCGCCAGGCAAGGGTCCCACATGGCACGCAGACCTCACCTGCTGTCCGCTGCTCCCCTCAGCAGTGTACTTCGGTCTTTCTGCCTGCTCTGCTCCCTGCTCTGACTCTGGTGAATTCTCTCACCCTCCCGCGCTTCTGACTGTACCCAGTGCTTGTATAAATAAATAAATCTTAAAAAAAAAAAAAAAAAGCCAAGCGCCTAAGGATTAAGATGTGAGGACACAAAGGGTCCACAAGAACCTGTATAACTCACAATACTCCCATGGAGCAAATTTAGAGCAAAATGGCCAAAAGCAAGAGAGAACGGTAAGCGCTCACTGAGAACTTTGAAGCTACATGATTTCACCTATCCCCCACCCCAGAATTTTACTTTACTCTAGGGAGAGAGGGGTATCATCCAAGGCCTTATAAATCAATTGACCTTGCTCTAAGGGCACTTAGACAACCCTTAGACAACTTAACAACTCTTATTATTTTACTTAATAAGCTCTGAGTAGACCTGGACTAACCAAACAAATTTTCTTTATAGGTGATTTATGAGTTTAAAATGGAACTTAGGGCCTCCCCGGTGGCACAGCGGTTGAGCGCTGGGTTGCGAAGCTGCCGGCGACCTCTGCGGCGCCAGTTCGATCCCCGGCTGCTCCCCGGCCACCAGAGGAGGGTCCCACATGGCGCGCAGACCTCTCCTGCCGCCCGCTGCTCCCCTCAGCAGTGTACTTCGGTCCTTCTGCCTGCTCTGCTCCCCGCTCTGGCTCTGGTGAATTCTCTCACCCTCCCGCGCTTCTGACTGTACCCAGTGCATGTATAAACAAAACAAAACAAAACAAAACAAAACAAAACAAAAAAACATGCCTCTATAAAAAAAAATAAAAATAAAACGGAACTTATATCGACACATACACAAAATTTAAAAGGTTTCTTATTTTTCATATCTGGGCATTGGATTTTGAACTATTTAACCCATGCCATTGCAATTCTCATTATGTAGCATCTTGCTCATTTTTCAGAAGGTATTTTGTTAATATCTTTAACTGCATACATGGAATGAAAACATGGTCTCTCAAAAATAAGCCAACACAATAAAACAAAAAAAAAAATCCTCAGTAACAAGTATTTGAATGTCAAGTTGAATATTTGTCTTAAAGACTTAAAGAGCTCTCCTAGGAGAGGGCTTATTAACCAATGCCAACATCCACGGGAAATAGTACAGGACCCTGAAGCTTGGCACAATTGCACCTCATAAAGGTTCAGGGGATATTGTGGTATGCTAGCCAAAAAAGAGTAACTGGAATTTCAGGAGATCTTTAAAAATGAGACAGACAAGAAATCTATTTAAAACTCATTTATATAGTGCTGTTTAAAAATAGGGAAATTATGTTTCTTAAATATAGTTTCAGTTCTAGGATATTGTTTTAAATCCGATCAGAGGTTAATTTATCTTCAGTTTTGTTGTCCTCGTTATTAACACATTCATAGTGGATATTTTAGAATCAGAGCTGGAATTTCAACTGAACATATTATTTTAATCTTTGATCAATATTATGTGTTTGATAACAGATCTAGCATATAAAGCTAAAAATGCCACATGCCCTGTAGGGAGCCCTTTATTTCTAGTGACATATATTGGAGTTATTCTTCTTTGTTCATATGATTTACCTTCAGAAATCTATTGAATGTGCCCCCAGAGAAGTGCAGATAGCTGTTTTAATAATCATATTGGTATTCGGGTGGAATGGAGTGGGATAGAACTGAAAGAACTTGCAGGGAATATTGTTCCCGGAATCCCTGGTTCCACAGCCTGCATGTAATATTTAAAGTGCAGCAGTATGGCTAGATTTTACAGCACAAAGTGAGCAGTTCCATTTATGTGAACACTGATCTTTCACCTCCTTCTGAGCTCTGAGAGCCCTTAGATCACACCAGAAGTGGCACAATATGCTGTTAGATCAACAGATGGCAGGGTTATACATCTCTGTTTCTCCCACCAACGGCAATGGGAATTAATCCAGAGCATTTGACGGTCTGATGTCCAGTGTTGGCTTTAGTGGAGCTAAAGTTCTGCTTCTGACCCCAGGAATTCTGTGTTACCAGAAATTGCTGGCAAGCTGAGATAGCCCTCTGGTTTGATCCTTGCTGGGAGCATACCCACATGGGAAGACCATGGAAGCAATGGAGGGCAGAATTCTTTAACTAGAGCATAAATATAAATTGATAGAGTAATAATTCAATCAATATATTTTGTTTATGATAGTCTTCTGGATATATCTATATCGTCCATGATAATCTGGGTCCTGTATTGTACTTTTAGGCTGCTTGTGACCTGTATATGATTTCATTTAATTTTTAACAATACCATATGTAACTGATGTTATGCTTGTTGTACAAATGAGAAAACAGAGCTGGAAAGGTGAAATGGTTTGCTCAACCTATGATGGGGAGGAAAGAACAGGGCAGACATTTGAAGTCAAGTGTGTTTATCCCCAAATCTATGCTTTTTTCCCTATGCATGAGGCTTCCCAGTGTAGGAGCTGCTCATTGATATTTGCTAGTTCATAGGAGAGTAGGAGAGTTTAGCTGTGGCCTGATGAAGGTGATAACTTAATTTTTGATATCAAATTTTCAGTCTTGCCTATTTTACTTTTATCACAATCTTCCAGTTATGGTGAGTGAAAGTGAGACTTGCTCCACCAAGGCACAGAATGTCCAGGGATTTTCACACTGCATAGCAAGACTGGGATAGAGTAAGAAAAGGAATCTCAGCCCCTATGTATGCTTACTGAATTACATCCCATTTATAATGTCTGAAAGGGAGTTCCCCTAAATTTATTTCTATTACCCTAGGTCACTGTTTGGGAGCAATTAATTTTTCCAGGTTCTCCCCATCATTCTTCAGCCACCTTCCAAAATCAACTTTGTAATATTTTAATTGGACCATATCACTTGTGTTTCTAACACTGATATGAATTTTACCCAGCAGTTTACACTAATATGTGTTAAAAAGCCTAATTACTGCTGCAATCATAACCAGGCTCAACAGTGTTGCCAGCTCTTAAATATATAGGCACATCTTAATCAAATACAAACGTCAATGAGCACCCTAAATTCCTGCAGTCTGTAAACTGGATTAAGGGCAATAACAGTGACCCTTCAAACAAGAACACAGAATTTTGCATATTTCACGCTAATATGTTCATCTGTTTGTTTTGTTATTTTCCAAAATTGCTTGTTGATAAAATGAAATCAGAATGTAAAATGAGGTGAATGTAAGTGAGACTGAGGGAAAGGCTTAAAAAGATCTGAAAAAACTTACAGTATGTCTTAATAGCATTTTTAAATTTGGCTACAATTCTTAAGCAGTTGTGCAACCTTGCTATTGCTTACCTGTAAGCAGGTATTTGCACACTAACTCAGTATTAGGAATGACAATAAAAGCTGGTAATTGCAGTATAATATCTGAAGGGTTAGAGAAACATGTGTATAAGTCCCTCAGGGAGAATGTTAGAGAATGGTTGTTCAAGGAAGACTTTATAAAGGAGACATGTTTGGAGAAATGGAGGCTCTTCCAGGAGGGCAAAGAGAGACAGGGAGATATACAGGATATAGAAAAAAAATAGTCACAGTCACCAATGAAATGCAAGAGAGAATGCCAAGGTCTGGAAACTATAGTGGTACAGTATGGTTGAGGAGGAGACAGCTGCTTGGAAAAGTCCAGGAGATGCACTGGTAGGGACACTGTTATATACACCCTATAGATGATGAATGTCTCATAATAGAAGAGGATGCATCAACTATAATATATTAAGAAAAGAAAGTTAATTGGAGAGTTGTCATATCAAGAGATTGCTGAATAACATCCTATTAAGTATATATACCACATCTTATTGATCCAGTCATCTATTTTTGGGCATTTGGGGTTGTTTCCATGTTTTACCTATTGTAAATAGTGCTGCAATAAACACAGGGGTACAGATGGTCTTTTGAATCACTGTTTTTGTGTCCTTTGGGTAGATCCCTAGGAGTGGAATTGCCAGGTCATATGGTAGCTCCATTTTTAGTAGACTGAGCAAACTCCACACAGCTTTGCATAGTGGTTGGACCAGTTTGCACTCCCACCAGCAATGTAGGAGAGTTCCTTTTCCACCACATCCTCGCCAACATTTTTTTTTTTTGATATGTGCCATTTTTACTGGTGTAAGGTGGTATCTCAATGTGGTTTTGATTTGCATTTCCCTGATGATAAGGGATGTTGAACATTTTTTCATATGCCTGTTGGCCATTTGCATTTCCTCTTTGGAGAAATGTCATTTAAGTTCTTCTGCCCATTTCTTGACTGGATTGTTTACTTTGTTTTTTGTTGAATCATATGAGTTCTTTGTATATCTTTGTGATCACTCCCTTATCAGTTGTATGGCGTGCAAAGATTTTTTCCCAATCAGTGGGGTGTCTCTTTGTTAGCAATCAAAAAAGATAAAATCATGCCTTTCACAGTAATGTGGATGGAGCTAGAAGGAATTATGCTCAGTGAAATAAGCCAGAAGGAAAAAGAAAAATATCACATGGATTTCACTTACAGCAGGGGAACCAAATAAGACACTAGTGTAAAAAAATAATAGTACAAAGCACAACAGAGCAAAAACAGACCATTATAAATCAGAGACATACCACAGTGGAGGAGGAGGCGGGAGAGGGATCAGAGAGGGGGAGGGAGGAGCATAGGGGACTGAGGTGATAGTGCATGGGTGCACTGGTGAAGAAAACTCTATTGAGACTACACCTGAGGGGTAGGGGGAAGCAAATATGGTTTAAAAAAATGAAAAATGATATAAAAAATAAAAATAATAATTAAAAACTAATAAATACCAAATCGGCAAAAAAAAGACATATCAAGTGCACACAGAACCAACAATGTGAATTATGAATAATATAACTTTTGAAGTACAAACATACATACACACACACAACTGCTGTAACCTCGTAAGGTCAGAGATCATGTTTGTCTTGTTCACAGCGGGATCACAAGGATCTGGGATGTCATGTACTCAGTAAATAAGTTGTTGAATGCAAGATTGTTTATGGTAATTTCCATATGTGGTAGATTATACTATTGTTCCCAACTCTTCTCTATTTGCATTCTTTGCCACTGTACCCATTCAGTCACCCTACCCCACTGATGTTGGTCTTGTCTGAGTGATTTGCTTGGGTTGATGGAATGTGGTTGGAGTGACTGTGATAGGCTGAGCTGCTGCATTTTTAGGAGGCATCGCTGCTTCCACTCAGCTTTATGCACCTCTGGCATGGACATGAATCCTATAATTGGGAACTTCTAACTATTCAGCAAATGAAACATAGGCTGCCCCAATTCACCGTGTGCCTCTTTCTTTATAACTGCAAATGTAATTGCTACATATCATAATGTTTGGGACGTCTATTCTAGGCCTTAATCCTACTGTGGAACCACTGAAGAAATTTCTCTACCTCAGTCCCACACTTCGTAGTTGTGACTGGGTTGTGAGACCTTAGAGCAAGCCCTGAGGCAATAGAGTGAAGAGAAGCTGTTGCTTGGGCTTATTGAAGGATGGTGGTAGAGTAAGTGTATGAAAGCATCTGCCTCAGTTGCTCTAAAAAATCAGAGGTTGATCAGGTATATGTGATACTAGGCAAAAAAGTGTCAACTTTGAGATAATGTTTATGCAGAGGCCTTTCTGGACCATCAAGTTCTAAAGAAATATTATTGGTTATTGATATTGTATCCAAATGTTCTTGGATGTAATAAAAGTTTATAAAATAATAAGGCTCATTCTAAGCAATTATATCTGTGATATCAGGGTTATCTATGCACGGTTATACTCATCATTTGTTTGTAAAAGGCCAGAGATTGGGTGTAGTTTTCACATGTGCATTGTCACTTCCCTGCCTGGCTTTTCACCTCTCCCAAAACTGCCACCTAGTTACCACCACAGTTACATACACTCACACACACACAGAGCAGTGATATATGCACCCTCTCATTGCTCTCAGAGGTCTTTATTTCATTGAGTGTGCAATAAACCTGGATAGGAGCAGAGAAAGGTAATGAAGAATATTCAGTTCTCCCTTCCACATTTCCTATAGTTTGGGGGGCAGGAATTTATGATTGTGAGATTAATAAAAACATTCTTCGCAGAACTGCTCTCTCAAAAGAATAACCAGAAATTCTAAATACTTGCTACCACTCTGCTACTAACCTACAAACATGGCTAAGGCACAATTAAGCTCTATGAATTGCTATAATTCAACGTCTAGGCCTATCATACTCAAATATGTATGATTCTATAATCATCAACAAATAGCCAGTAATTGCACACACAGCTTTGCATTTGTTCTCTCAATTCAAAGAAAGTGGAATTATAAGAAATTTCCATGTGGCAAAGCCCATAGAGTAACTCTTGTGGAATGAATCCAAGAAGCACACCTCTTTGGAGAAAGACATCAGTCAACTGTGAAAGATCAGTGTGACCCTGCTTTACATTTCATCAAAAAACTGTTAAGTCCATCAGCTTAGTTACCCTTTAGCCCTGCGTGGGCATTGACTCACAGTGACTGAAAGACTATGAAATTTTACCTCCAGATTATCATTTGCTTAAAATGAAAAATCCTGAAACTTATTGGCAAAAATGAACAACTCTCGGCTGTTTCTAATTTAAATAAGGGTTGTTAGAGTCAGCCTGCTGATTTAATAAATAGCTTCACACTGTAAATGATTTTATACAAGGAAAGCTTATTTCTTACCAGTGTCAGTCCATTGAGTCTAGGGGGTTGGTGGGTTGCTCTTTGATGCAGCCATCCCAGGTTCCAGGCTCTTTTCATCATGGTATTCACCATCATTGAGGTCCTCTGAGTATTTTATCACATCATCTAATGGACAAGGAAAAGATATCTTAAAGAAGTAGCTCATGCCACTTCTCATATCACTTTGGTGAGAATTTAATCATATGGCTATCTCTAACTGAAGGACAGGATGGCAATTGTAACCTACGTAATGCCCAGGAATTAAAGAACTTAAATATGGAAAAGATCTTATAGTCTGTGCTAATAAGGAATAGAAATGTGGGGTCTAATTTAACAAAGGCATAAATTAGGAGGTTTTATTTTCCTTGTGGATGAGTATTAGCTTCAGTATTTTTATCTCCAAAACCAGGTAAGACTAAGTTTTATCTGTTATGTAAGATCTTCTACTCTGGACATGTAGATAATTTCTTTTTGTGTGAGGCCCCCTCACATTTGGTATTATGCTGTTACCTCTAGTCCTGCTTTGATTGTGTGGATGGAGTAGAGTATGAAGATGACTATGTTTACAGCTGAGGGTCATGATTAGCCTTCTGACAGCCAGCCAACTGCTGGAGCATTCACCACGGAGACAGTTAAATATCCAGCAGTTTGGTGATGAATGTCTGAGCCATATTATGGAGGGATGAAGGGAAGTCTGTTCATGTGTTAAAATTTAAGATGATTGGGGGAGAGGGGAAAGGAGGGTTTGGGGTCAAAGTCAGGGGGTCGCAATTGTATGGGGAATATAAAAATAAAAAAATAATTAAAAAAAACTGTAAAAAAATTTTTAAGATAAAAGTGCACCAAGTTCCTCATTGACAGAATGGCTGTGTGAAGTACTATGACCCCATGGAAGAGCTGCCCCAGGTGATACAGGACTTGCCCTGCTACCACCTAGAGGTCAAGTGTGTGCTCCCTCACCCCTCACTTCTGCTCCTTTCCCCCACAACCTGTGCCCTTTAGAGTCTTCCACCCATCTCCCATGATGGTCTCCCTGAAAACCAGTCCATTGGTGTCTTGAAAACCTGGCATGCACCCATGCTGGAGAAAGGTGCCTCTACCTGGCTCCAGGCTGGCACCTCTCTCCCCACTACTGCCTTCTGATAATAAAACAGAAATTGACAAAAAGAAATTATTTAAGGGCATTTTCAATATATTTATCCTGGTCTCAGGATGAATCAACATAAAATGTACATTTATCAGAAAAGGAAAATTAAGAAGCTCCCCTTGTACTGGCTGTCACTCCACCCTACTGAAAAGCATGATTATTCTCTTCCTCTTAGTGGCACATTCACACTCTCTCCTTTTTTATAGAGAGCAATGGTTCTACTTCTTAATCACTGAACTTCAGGTTGTTAGTCTGCTATGGCTGTCAAAACAAACATGACAGGGTGGGTGGTTTAAACAACAGACATTCATCCTCATCGGTTCTAGAGGTTGGAGGTCCAAGATCAAGATGTCAGCAGGTTTGGTTTCTCTTGTGGCCTTTCCTCTTGGCTGCAGGTGGCCATCAGATAGTTGTGTGCTTACATGACTTTTTCTCAGTGTGAGTGAATTCCTGTTGCTGCTTCTTCTATAAGGACACCAGTCATAGTGGATTAAGACCCTACTCTTATGACATTGCTTAACCTTCTTTTTTTTTTAGTAGTTAATATTTAATAAGTAATACTATGTACCAGGGATGACTCTAAATACATTAGATGTATTTTTCAAAATTTATTTTTAAATTTTATTTTATATATATTTTTTACATCATTCTTCATTTTTGTACAATGTATGCTTTCTCATCTCAGTTATAGTCCCTGTAAATTCCCACCACTAATTCACCCGTGTACCATCAAAATTGACATAGTTTAACCTTAATTATCTCTCTAGCGGTCCTAGAGACAGAGTCACATTAAAGGTTAGAACATTAATATATGAAGTACACATATTGGGGGTACATAATTCAATCTGAAAGAGAGCTATAGCATAGGCTATAGCCAATTAAAGGACAGTGGCCAGGTAGAGGACAGGTCACTGTGTGGGTTCTCACCTGCATGCACAATTGCAAGACTACTCAGGCTTAGAGAACACTGGGATTTATTTAACAAACAGGGGAAACAAAAAGTCTCTAATGTTGGGAGGGAAAGGTTGTCCTGAACAAACTCCACAAATAGGTTTTACGGATGCCCACCCAACCCCCACCCCAGACGGAAGAGATCCAAGACAACAAGGACTACAAATCCCAAAATGTCATCGCCACCGAAGGGAGGATTTCTGGGAGCTGAGGGTGGAGTTAAGCAACCAGGCTTGGTACACAACCAGACATGTGGGTGTTGGGGGTCCTTGGTTTTTCACCAGCTTTCAGCGTGCTATTGGAATTCCTGCTCAGCAAAACTGGTAGGACACATTTAGCAATTTCTCTCTCTCTTTCTCCCTGAGTTATTAATTTAATTTCCCCTTCTTCTGTAAATAAGCCTTTTTGCGTGTGCCTGCAATTGAGTCTTATTATAAATCCCTTTCAAGCATGCAGGTGAGGACCCACAGTCAGGCATCCCATTTCACTTTGGGGTTGCCCTATAAAACTAAGATAACAAGTGGGCAGCTATCTCATCTCAGATAGTGTCCACAGAGCCCAGAAATCCCAAACAAAAGGCCACTCATACAAGATGGTTGCATGAAAGGGCAACGAGGGCCTGGAACGTGGCGCAGCTGGCAAGCAGCAGGCCCTAGGATCCAACTCACCACATTTGAAGTTACTCACAGGCAGGGCTGTGAGATGACTCTGAGCAGCCCACAGCCACACACCGAGATCAGGATGGACATCCTGGATGCTGGACCAGATGGCAAAGGGGCAGTGGCATTAGGAGGCAATGCTGGACGATCAGGAGCTCTCAAAAGTGACTGGGGCGCAGAATGCTGGTCACCCGTCCACAGTCCTGGGTCACTAGGAGATGGTGTTAGAACTCTTAGCGAATTGTGGGCCCTCTCCAACAACAAACAGCTCTTAGAGACAACAGGCCCGGGGTCTTTGTTGCTCTTTTGGCCAATGTCAGGCAGGCCTGAGGTAAGTACCGCTTCTGCAAAGCTTTTTGGCTTCTTTTTCCTTTGGAGCTCGGCGGCTGGGTACTGCTGCTTTCTTTTTCTTCGAGCTCAGGTACAGTGAGCGTCAGAGAGAATGAGTCTCAAAGACTCAGGGTCCTTCATCTACAAGTCTGATTGGACCGTTTTCAATCCCGTGGCTGATTGGACCATCGCACGGACCAGCTCATAGCTCACCCCGGATTGGTCCCCCAGGGGCTCTCTGCTACCTGTAGCTGCTGGGAGCCACCCCCCTGGAGCCTGCAGCCCTGATGTAGGGGCTGCTTACCCTGGAGTTGCCTTGTAAGGGAAGCTGGGGGGCGGGTGGGTGGGCTGTAAAATGCCCCCCACCCGCTGCCGCTTGCACTGACAAAGCAGCTTCTGGGCATGGGGAGGAGTTGCTACAGGCGGCATGCTCCAGGCAGCTTTCGAGAAGTCTCCAATACTTTTCCAAGGACTCCCACCGCTTAGGTGGCGGTGGGAAAGGCAGGTCTGGTCCCACAGCCAATGCAGCGTGGTCATAGTTTCACATCTACAACATGCAGAATGTGAAAAGGTCTCAGACAACACTTACTACCGTTGGGTTTCTTGTGTCAAAACTTAACACTTGGTACACTTTAAAATATGTGCTCTTTGGGGGTTGGCTCCCTTAATTCCTGGGTTGTTCAAGAGTCATCTATATTTGCATTTGTTGAATAAAATCAACTTCTTAAAAAAAAAAAAAAACAGTTTCAGATGTCCTTGAATCTTCTGACTGATGAAACGTCTCAGTGACAATTGTGCACAGGATTACAATTAGAAAGTAGGGTTGGTGGGCCTCCCCTGGTGGCACAGGCGGTTGAGCGCAGCGCTGTGAAGATGTCCGCAGCCTCTGCAGTGATGGTTCGATCCCGGCCGGCAGGCGAGGGTCCCACATGGCGCGGCAGACCTCTCCTGCTGCCCGCTGCTCCCTTCAGCAGTGCTTTCCTTCGTCTGCCTGTTCTGCTCTCTGCTCTGTCTCTGGTGGATCCTCTCACCCTCCCGCGCGTCTTGCCTGTACCCCGGTTCTTGTATAAATAAATAAATAAATCTTAAAAAAAAAAGTAGGATTGGTTAATTGAAGTTAATTATTTAAAATTTGGTGAATATAGTTTCAGAATATTGAACTGTGCCTTATCCACCTCGAAGTAATAGAACAAGTTCAGAACTGGATCATTTGTCTGAGTTAGGCAAGTGTCCCTGCTCTCCTTGCTGATCTAAATTCCATTCTGAAATCATCTCCTTCTTTTCAGTCTTTCTCACAAATGTGCGCTTTACATTGAGGCTACCCCGTCCCACTGTTAGGCCCCATCCAAAACTATATGTCCTTCAGTTTCCTTTGTTTGGGTTCCTGCTATGGGGAAATGGTAACTAATGTAATAAATAATTCAGACAAAAGTGCAAGTAGGAGAAAAGTGCTTTTAAGCTAGAGCCCTTCTTATTTTTGCACTAATGAGGTGTCTTCTGAAAACTTAAAGCCTTTATCAGACGGTATGGACACTGCTGGTAGCAACTTCACTGTTCATGAACCTGCAGTAAAGGAGGCCCTCAGAGTGCATTCCCAGTAAGTCCCTACTCTCCAAGTGTAGAAAATTAGTCTTGCGTTTTCCCTCCAAAGAGCTGACCCATGCAGCTATGTTCTTACGAGTAGACCATCCATTTCAAATGAGTACATTTCATTATGATCTACAGGGCATGGTTTTTTTGCAAATGCATTTTAAAAATCTTGTTCCCCCTTCTCTTAACTCTTTCACAATCTTCCTATAAATTATAAGATCCGAGAAAGCAGGAAATGTGTCTCGTTTACATCTTTAATGCCTGGTATACTATGAAAATACCTAGTGAATATATTTATGCTTTAGTGCATAGTTTTTTTTTGGGGGGGGTTTTTTTTTTTGTAAATACAATTTTCATTATCACAGTTTTAAAAATGTGCAATCAAAAGAGAAGAAAATATTCATATTTTGGAAGCAGATTTGTATATATAAATCAATTCTAGTGCCATATCTTTCTCAACTCCAAGTGTCGAAACCATTATGGTTAAACTCATGTTATTTGTGTCAGCATTCCCTTTGAATGGTATTATTATTGTTGTTTATCATTGCCTCAGCTTTTACAATATGCTTGGTGCTGCGGAAGACATTAAAAAGACACACTTCTTGCCTTGGGGCTTACACTCAGATAGGCAAACAAACAAAATGTATTTAAGAAGAGGTAGATTGATCGCAGAAATGCAATTTCCCAGGTGTTTGTATTTGTGCTATGGGTTCGTTTGTCTTTTAACCAGCTGTGGGCTAAAGAAATCTCTAAACTTTCCTTCAGTGCAAGGACATAAATGGCAAGGGTTCAGAGGAAAGCTGGACCCAAACCTTGAAGTGTGAAATATAGGGTTGAGCGTCCTGACAACATAATTTTGGGGGTCTCTCTCCTCTTGAATTGCTCCTTCCCCTTTTGTCTCATTCAACAATTGCTGCCTGTGGCTTCCTCACTAGAAACTAAATCATTACTTTTAAAAATGGATCACTGAATTTTATGGCTCATTTTAAAGCATTAGGCCAGTTCTTGCCTATCAAATATTGTTTAAATAATTGACAGACTGCAACATCTATTTGCACAAAATATAGGAAAACTTTTATCCCAAAGAGATGTTATCTTCAAATTTAATTTTTCAATATACAATTTATAAATTAAAATGAATAAAAATGTGCTTCAGACTTTACTTTTGGCAAATATTTTAAAGATTCTTTCATACAGATATAGTACAGAAACAAATGTGTCTGTTTTGCATGTTATCTTTAATGCTTGTGGAAATGTTTATGTGAGTGTGTGTGCATGTGGAAAGCATCCTCAGCTTAGAAATCTAAGTACTGTAGATACTTATTAGCACATGAGATCAAATGCCAACTTCTGGGCATAAGCGAGGGCAAAACTTAAAGTTTCCTATGTAAAGTACGTGGAGAGCACAATCTGCATGCTTGGGAAGGCTGTGGAGAGATGTCCAGATTGTGGAGGGGTGGCGATAATCTTCATTGTGCAGGGAGAATCGGCTCCATTTCATTTGGTCACCACGATCTCTAGCGGAACAGACATTTTAGTCACCAGGGCAATGACGTATGATAAAGATGTAAGCATCCAGAACCATGCATATTTAGACCTCGGTTTCCAAAGTTTCTGTTTAATTCCATTTCTCATCACACGTATGAGTGTGGTATGCCCTTCCAGATGGCCCACACAAATGCTTTGTTGTACTTCACTCACTCTTTGCATGTCAAGCATCTCTGGGACTACATACATCACCAATTAGCATCTGATATTCATTTGACAGGAATGGTTCTGCAACATTTTATACAATTTTCTTTGATAAAATTTGCATGTTGGGATGCTTTTCTCTTTTAAGAAACAAGGTTGTGATTATGGAATTTTCCTTCCTCCCTCTAAACATTTTTCTGCACGCAGCACCATTTGTTCTGATTTCAGGGAAAATGTCTTTGGTTTGACATTCAGAAACCTGGTGAGACCATTTTAGTGTTTATCAATGCATGTTGTAGGCATTACTATGACGCATCTCTCCAGGTGGCTGTGTTCCTGTTGGTCCACTCTTATTTTTCAGATTTGAGATCATGAGACCTCCTCATTGATCTGCAGATTTAGCACTGCTATCTCTCAGCCTTTTACAAAGATCCCCTAGTTAGACATTCCTTATTCTGGGCTCTGTGATGCGCATTTAATGTACTTTGTGTGTGTCCTAATAGCAAGGAACAATTCTGTGCTATCAAAAATCATGTTTTGCAAAATACCAAAGAGGTGTTATGAACCAAGGGGATCAAACTATCACCTGGAAAATGGCCATGGTTACTTCTGAGAAATATCTAATGTTATCACTATTAACATGTTCATGAATAGATCAGTGGAACACACAGAATCTTGGTGGGTAGTGCTTCTTGAAATCTCCATTTTTCTCATGGGAATTTCAAACCTGACACACTCACTTATAGTGCCCCCTAAACAAGTCCCTCTCTACTCTCCCTCATTTTAGTAAACTATTAATAGATGTTGTCTAGTTAGTTATCCAGAAGCCATCCTCTACCCCCATCTCTGCTTCTGTTACTAAGTTCTTTTGCATCTACCTCTGTACATCTTGAATAAGTTCAATCTTTGCCACCTCTTGTCTCACTCCCACTTTCCATCTCAATTTCTGGAAAGCAGCTTCTATAACCTCAACCTGGCCTCCTTGCTGTAGACCTGATTCTCCCATGTTCCATTTTCCACTCAAACTTTAGAGTTTTTATGGAATAAATTAGAACAGGTCTCATTCCTGCATTTGTTTTTTTGTCCTATTTAGAACCCAACACGATCCTTCTCCCTCTTCTCCCCCATCACAAACTCCCCCGAAGTCTACAAGACCCTTGAGTTCTACTCCTGACCCCTCTCTCCAATGGGGACAGCTTCACTAGTGAATGCTTATACACTGTTTTTTTTTTTTTTTTTTTTTTTTTAGGTTCTTGAAAAACTTTCAGTTTTTTCCCACACTTGAGGATTTTGAAATTGTTACCTCACCAGCCTGAGATGCTTTTTCCTCTGGTTTTTTATTTGCTTGGCTTATCCTCAGTTTTTGGGTTATTTCTTGAATACTTGTTGTTCTGTGTTCTGTTAATATCCATCTATGCTTCTGTGTCCACATCATGGGAATAAATTGTCTTGTTAGTTGCTGGTACAGGATCCTGTTTATTTCCCTTAAAGTGCTAGTTGCAGTCTTAAATTATTTTTGTTATCTAGCTATTTATTTGTCTGCTATTGTCTATCTGCTATTATCTACCACAAACTCAGTGCTGCCAAGCCAAATTCTTGCTTGATGCTTAGCATGGTACCTGACATATCATAACACTTTACTTGGATAAATGTCCCTAAAGTTTTTTTTGATGAAAAGAGTTGAGTGCCTGGTGTGTCTATTTTAACAGTTAAAAGAAGTGCTAGGGCCTCCCTGGTGGCACAGCAGGTTGAGCGCAGCGCTGTGAAGCTGTCCGCAGCAGCCTCTGCAGTGTGGGTTCAGTTCCCAGCTGGCCAGGGAGAATCCCACATGGTGAGACAGACCTCTCCTGTCTCGCCCGCTGCTCCCCTCAGCAGTGCTTTCAGTCCATCTGCCTGTTGTGCTCCCAGCTCTGCCTCTGGTGAATCCTTTCACCCTCCTGCAACTCTGGACTGTACCCCAGCTCTTGCATAAACAAACAAACAAACAAACAAACAAACAAATAAAGAAAGAAAGAAAGAACTGCTACTGATTAAATGTTTGTATCTCCCCCAAATTCCTAGGTTGAAATAGAATCCCCACTGTGGTGGTATTAGGAGATGAGGACTTTATACCCTTTGATTAGGAGGTGAGTAGGTCTTGAGGGCAGAACCCTCATAAATTAGATCTTATAAAAGGGTCTTATAAAAGAGGCCCCAGAAAGAACCTTCTTCTTTCTGCAAGCACAGAGCAGAGAGACTCCAATTCTGCTGCTGCTTTGATTTTGGACTTCGAACCTCCAAATGGTGAGATATAAATGCTGTTTATAAGACACCTGGTCTTTGGAATTCTATTTCAGCAGTCCAAGTGGATGAAGACAGGAAGGAAGCATATTCTAAGTGGAGCAGGAGAAGAGAAAGGAAGGTTTGGCCTCAGCATCGCAGGAAGTCAGATCAGCTGAGAGGGTTCTGGCACAACTTGGAAACACAAAGCCTGGGCCAATGTGGAGATCAGAGACCTTGCCTCATACCCTGACACTTTGCCAGAGACCAGTCAAGTATGTACTGATTGGCGCCTAAGAAAACAGCACAATGTACTCATTCACATAGAAAAAATAAAAGAACTTCAGCTCCAGGGTAAAACAGGGCACAGAGCTTCAAAGCAGTCACGTGACATGGCTGAGGCCACATCACATTCAATAAATAGAATAAGCTTCCACTTCCATATGGAAACATACCCGTGAAACCTTTTGACCACATTCACCATCCTCAGAATTTGAGTTTAATTCTACAAATAGTAGCGCAGCCGTTGAGTGCTGGATTGCGAAGCTGCCTGCAGCCTCTGTAGCGTTGGATCGATCCCCGGCTGCTCCCCGGCCACCGGAGGAGGGTCCCACATGACACGCAGACCTCTCCTGCCACCCGCTGCTCCCCTCAGCAGTGTACTTCAGTCCTTCTGCCTGTTCTGCTCCCCGCTCTGGCTCTGGTGAATTCTCTCACCCTCCTGTGCTTCTGACTGTACCCAGTGCTTGTATAAATAAAGTAAATAAATTAAAAAAATATATATAATTCTACAAATAGGGACAAGAGAAAAATGTGCTAAATGAGCATGTAACAGGGTGGTCCCCAGGAAAGGGGGAGGTTCCAGTTTTCCTGCCCCACCCAAGGGAGGGTGGAGCTGAGTAGGGAGAGAAGAAGCTGCAGAGGAGACTGAGGAAGGAAGCAGGATGGAGCCAGAAGGAGACCTGGAGGAGGCACATGGAGCCTAGAGACACATGAAGAAACTGCGCTTGTCTTTTGGTCGTGGACTGGGTGACACAGATGTGGGTGAGACCGTGGGGAGGAAACAATGGCAGCGTTTATCTTGATTTTGATTTTGCTCTTTTCCTTCCGGGCTTGTCTGGTTGTTTCTGACTCTTTTCTGTGGGTTCCCACTGGAAGATGCTTTAGGCTTGTGGCAGGCTTTAGGGCCTTGCTCTGGGCCAATCCCATTTGGATGGAGTTTTACCCATGAGGGGACGGGTAACTTTGGGTGCTTGATTTAGAAACTAGATTCTTTGCTTTTCCTGTATTGTTTCCCAATTGTATTAAAGTTCCTTCCCATTAAAGTCTCATGTTTTGTGTTAATGCGGCGGATGGCAGAACCTATTTAGAGCAGGTAGGTTTGCAGGGTCTGGGGTGCACCTCTCGCTGTCTTGTAACAGATTTGGCGCCCGTGCGCCTCTCCCTGTCCTGTAACAAGTACATTTAGCAAATCAGAATTGATATTGGAATGAAGTCACAAATGTATGAACTTTCTAGAAACATTTCTTTTTTTAAAAAAAGATTTATTTATTTATGCATACAAGAGCTGAGGTACAGGCCAGAGGTGTGGGGTGTGAGAGGATTCACCAAAGACAGAGTGGGGAACAGAATAGGCAGACTGACTGAAACACACTGCTGAGGGGAGCAGGGTGAGACAGGAGAGGTCTGCTGCGCCATGTGGGTTGCTCCCTGGCCTGCAGGGGACCTAACTAGTGCTGCAGAGGCTGTGGATTGCTTCATAGTGCTGTCCTTAACCCCTTGCACCACCAGGGAGGCCCTCTAGAAACAGTTCTAACACACTGTTTGAATTAGGGGGAAGAAGTACATTCTTTAGTCAAATGAAATTCACTGCCCTAGTCAAAATTCAGCCCTGGAGGCACTCAGGTAAAGATGGTAAGCACAAGGGCTCTGTGAATAACAATAATAGTAAGGCCAGATAGCATTTGCTGAGCACTTGCTGTGTGCCAGGTCCCACATTAAACTGCTCACCTGCTTTATCTCACTTAAAACAACAAATCCATGTGGTAGGTATGACTATTGCAACATTTTAACAGAAGAGAAGCACAAATTAAGAGAGGCTAATTCTTTTGCTCTAGATCAACCAGTTAGTGTGAGAGGTAGAATTTAGACCCTCAATTTATATTTAGATTTGAGTTCCATTATCTTCCATTGATTTGCAAAGAAACCTCTTTAGTTAACTAAGAGGAGTCACTTTAGCCAGGGAAGTACAAAGGTGCATAATGGCATTTTTGATTTTACTGATTTTCAGGAAAATATACCCTTTGATTATGCACCATAGAGCATTTAATATGTCATGTTGTCATTATTTTTTTTAAAGATTTATTCATTTATGCATATATGAACTGGGGCACAGGCCAGAGGTACGGAAGGGGTGAGAGGATTCACCAGAAACAGAGTGGAGAATAGAACAGGCAGATTGACTGAAACACACTGCTGAGGGGAGCAGAGAGAGACAGGAGAGGTCTTCTGCGCCATGTGGGTAGCTTCCTGGGTAGCCAGGGATCAAACTCGCGCTACAGAAGCTCCAGATAGCTGCAGATAGCTTCATAGTGCTATACTTAACTCCTTGCACTATGAGGGAGGCCCATGCTGTTGGTGTTGGCACCAGATGACGTGAAGAGTCCCTTCAAGGTTGCCAAAATGATGGAGTTATGTAGAGTGTGAGTTCACTCTGGGAAAGGTTTTACCAGAGATCCCGCTTCAGCAGCACACGGCGAGTTCCCCAGGCACATTTCTCCATGAGACAGAGACATTTGTTATATTGAAAGAGCAGGTTTGTTAGGGAAAGGGAAAGGGACAGGTTTTGCTGAGAGAGGCCTGAATTGTTGCAGGTGGGCGGCCTTGACAGGTCACGGGCAGGCAGGAAGCTGCTGCCCTGCAGAGGGAGAGAGTTGGTAAAAAGAGGCACTGGCATAGTCACAGGTGGGCAGTGGGAGTACTGTGCGGGGACTGCATTGATATAGTCCTTTTTTCTTTGGGAGGGGTCACTCCTCTGTGGAGTGGCCTGCTTGTTGCCCATGATGTTGGGTAACAGGCAAAACGAGAAAGGGACAGAAGATTCCAGGGTGGACCCAATCGCCATATCTTTACCCTCAGGCCTGTGCTCCACTCCCTATAGCATTTGATCCTGCTTGGGTCTTATGCCTTGTGATAAGGCACTGGTGCCTAAGGGTCACAACCTCTACAGCTGGGTTTCTGGTCATGTTATTCCCCTCGACCCCCACCTCCTTGTGTGAGTCAGGTTTTAGTCTTGTGAGGCCTCCTTTCCAGTTCTTTTATTCTTGTCTTCCATCACTGTCACTATTTTTTACTTGCCCATTAGTTTGTCACAAACTTCAGTCTCCCATTGGTCTTCTCATTCGTACAGTTTCTGTAGCTCTCCTGAAGTTGTTACAGGGCAGCCCCGATATTAAACAGGTTGCCTGACTGTAGGTCCTCACCCACGCTGTTAAAAAGGACGTATTAATACTCTACTGCAGGCACACACAAAAGGTTAATAAAAGGTTTATTTATAAGGGAAGGGGAAATGAGGAAATGTACAGCTCAGGGAGAAAAGAGGGAGACAAAGTCTTAAATGCGTCCTACCCATTCCGCCAACATGGAATCCCAAATGGCTCTCTGAGAGCTGGTGGTGAGCCAACAGCCGTGAAGCCAAGAAGCGAGAGAGAGAGCCTCAAGACCCACGTGTCTGGTTTTATACCAAACCTAGCTGCTTAACTCCACCCTCAGGTCCCAGCCACCTTCCCTTTGGTGGTGACGGGATTTGTCTTTCCCAATGTCCTGATGGCTTTGGTCTGGAGTGGAGGTGGAGTCCACAAAGTCTGTATGGGATTAGCTCAGGACATCCTTTCCCCCTAACAAAGTCAGAGACTTGATGCTTGTTCCAGAACCCAAACCTGTGGATGTTTTCATTTGATTGTTTCAGTCTTTCATTTGTATTTAATAAAACAAGTCATGGTCATTTAAGAGTAACTCACATTATTGTTCTTAAATATGAATAATAAATCTGATGGGGAATGTCACTAGTTAAGAATGACTAAATCAAAAGAATGGAAGAATTCACTTAAAATTCCAGACAATAATGTTAATATTAAACATCATTCCATTTTGAAGTTTTGTCAAAAAAAACAAACAAACAAACAAACAAAAAAAAAACCAAAGATATCCCCAGACACTGAGGAAAAAAGAAAATAAAAACAAAAGAAGAAAGAGAAATTGAATCAATTTTGGAACTGTCACGTGGGGAGAGCTTCAAAACAGAATATTTAAGCTTCAGGTAAAAAGCAAACTAGATGCAAGCAGATTTTTAAAACACTATGTGTCTCATAGGCCAGAGCTACTGAAGCAAATCAGATTTCTCACTTTAATATGCATTTACACATTTAAAAATTGATATTATTGACTATGTTGAATGCCGTGACTTCTGGAGAATCATTATGGCTCACAGGATAGCTTCTTACCTAGCACTGTATCAATTTGAAGCCCAGAATGTCATGATCTTAATGCAAATATGCATGAATTGAGTGGTATGGAGAGAAGGGTAAGGTGTGCATGCACTAGGCAATTTTCAAATGTCGTTTCATCTCTCCCCACCAAAGTAAAAAGAATTCATACATGGAAGAGACTGTTTTGCTCCTTGGTCTGTGCCAGCATGTCCGTGTGAAAGCCCTGTACTTCTTTCTCGCTGCCTCTATGCTGCAGCACGTGGAGGAACGTTTGCCCCTTAAATATCTCACACAGCTAATTTGCATTATAGACTATGGGCCCAAGAGGGAAAAACACTTAATTTTATTAATAGAATGGATTTTAAATCTCTCTACAGGAGGCCACAGAACACCCCAAAGGGCTAATCTATGTTATGGAGAGATGGCAAATCCGAAAAGCCCCAGTGCTTTTTCCCCCTCAGAATTTGTTCCCAATGAAAGTTACCACTAGACCGATTGGATTGGCTTTGAGCATCCTCTGTTTGAACACTAGAATTGTTCTACACCTGAAGTATAAATACCTAAGCTCCTGAGATTTACAATAGGAATGCTAATGTGTGGCTTAAGCCCCACTGAAACAAACAGAGCTGGGATAATAATTTTGTAACCTCGTGTTGACATAACCCACCAGCTTGCTGAAGAGCCCCTTCATGTAGAGGAAACAGAGAAACTATAATGATTTTCAGATACAGTTGACAAGAGACCATTTAGTAAACTTTTATTTTTTTTTAACTAACAGTATGCAGGGATGTTGTATTCTAGGCTGCTACTAATAATCTCATCAGAATGCAAAAGCAGCGACTGTGTTATAAAACCAATGATCTGTTATATTCTGCAAGAATTTACAAAAGCCTAATGTCATTTACTACACCACGAGAACCATACTTGGATAAAAAAAAATAAAACACAACAGAATTCAAAAACTGATTACAGCTGACGAAAAAATAAACTGTTTGCGAATGCAATGTTTTAAAGGTAAAACATACCACAGTGAAAGGCATGGAGCCCAGTGATGACTTCAGAAGGGAAGAAGTTGGCATTAGGTGGTGTGTGCACGTGATCTTTCACTTAGGGCCACGTTGGAACCCAGGCATCCATTCAAGCCCACAGTTCTCCGGTCCATGGTTACTGCTGAGTACGTGTTGCAGCTCAGGCTGCGGGGAACTTGCAGTCTCAAAGGAGTTTGCTTTTTTCTTTCTCAGCAGCATTTTGGACAAAAGCACATCTCTAGCAATCTTAAATATAGAATTTTAGGGGCCTCCCTAGTGGGGCAAGGGTTAAGACGCAACCTATGAAGCTGTCCGCAGCCACTGCAGCATGAATTAGATTCCTGGCAGGCCAGGGAGCAATGCATATGACATAGCAAACCTCTCTTGTGTTGCCTGCTGCTCCCCTCAGCAGTGTATTTCAGTCAGTCTGCCTGTTCTTTTTCCCACCCTGTCTCTGGTGAATCCTCTCATCCTCTGCGCCTCTGACCTGTGCCCCAGCTCTTGCATGCATAGATAGATGAATCTTTAAATAAATAAATAAATAAATAAATAAATAAATAAATAAATAAATAAATAAATAAATAAACAAACAAATAAATAAATATAATTTTACTGATTTAAAAAGGGAAGACCTTTCTCCAGGGAAACTTGGAGTAGAGTCAACTGACACATCCATGCACAGGGATCTCTGTGCATATGGACCTTAGGTAGCATTTCTGCCCTGTAAGCTATGACAGGTGGGGGAGTGGAGGCAGGCTGCCCTAGACCATCATGCTTGCTGCTCTTAAAGGTCTCGTGGATTCAATCCTGGCAGTACGTGGCACTTAAACTTTGTAAGGAAATAAATGTCTTAAAATTTAAGATTCCTTGGAGACTCAACATGAGGGTGTGGGGGGAAGAAAATATTGTTTAAAAATAAAAAAATATATGTATTGTAAAGGATTAATGTAAAATAAAAAAAATAAGATTCTTTCCTTTGATGCCCAAACCATGTTCTGCATTCCATTCATTGATGAAAAAGAAGTCAGCTTTCTGAAAGAAGATGTCCATGATTCCATCTCTCTCAATATCATTATTTCTATCACATATATGCTTACTTACCTTCATGTCTACCTATCACTTATGTACCTATTATCATCTAACTAGCATCTAAAGAAGACAAAGAGAAATCATGAAGTTCTTGGAATTGTTATAATCTCTGGAAGAAATTTATTTATTCTCTCCTTTTCACACTAAGACCACTGGAAACATTTTCATTTGCAGAATGGAAGTGAAAGAATGTGAGAAGCACAGGCTCCTTAATATTTAAAGGCATTTTATAGTATCGACAACCAGTTTTTAGTAGATTTCTTGCCATAAACTCATGGGTGTCCTTGATACACTTTGTCTTGTGAACTTTCAGGAAGTCATTTTGAATTGTTGACTTAGGCACCTGTAAGACATCTGATAATAATGAAGATGGAGTTTTTAAAGCTTTGGGATTTTACAAATGAGTTACAGTATAGTCAGTGATGAGTCATTAATATACATATCTACAGGAGAGGGCTGTCTGTATTTTTTGACTGCTGGGTAGAAACTGAGACATGCTGGTCATTGTGTATTCCCTTCAGCTCAACTAGTTTGAGAGCAGAATGAAAGTGATGTTATATTTCAGGGAAAATGTAGTCTTTCTCACAATGAGAATGTAGAAGTATTTTATTAAAGAGGCACACTGGGTGAGAGTTAAATGTGTTCGGTCCCCTTGTGTTTTTTGCCTATGTGTTTTTTCTTCCTTCTGAATATGAATATGTGCAGGAAGCCACTGTCCACCAGAAGAGCAGACACTACACTGTCTCTGCTTAGTGACACTTTCTTAATCTTCATGTGTTAAGTCAGTTATTTCTCTCTTACATGCCCATAGCACTGCATCCATATTTATCTTACATCTTTCATTAATCATCTTATAAATGTGTGTATGAATATAGTTATTTATTAGTTATCCTGTGAGAGTATAAGTTCCTCAATAGATTTTTTCCACTCACAGCACACAGCTGAGATCTTAGCATGTAACAGGTATTTAACAAATGTTCAGTAAATGAATAACTATAAATGGAATTAACTGAAACTTCTAGGGGAAAGATTGCTCACATTATTTTGCTTCTTTATGTACTACACATTTCCGAGTGAAATCTTATATGATTTTCTTTCTCCAATTGACTTACTTTGCAGAATATAATCTCCTTCAAGTTCATCTATGGTGTTGTGATTCAGAAAAGTCAGAGGAGTGTCAGTTCTAGATATAAATGGAAAACATGTATCCACGTATATGTGTGTATATATATGTACATACCTTTACATACATAGGTCTGTCACTAAAGTCATATGATTTTGTTTTATAAGATGTTAATAATGAAGTTCAGAGAGGTTAAGTGATACCTTATTGTTAACAAGTGGCTGAAGGCAGACTTGAAATCTCCATGGAGTTCTTCCTACACTACCATTCCTAATTGTAATAGTCAATATTAACAAGTTCCTGTCCACTTTATTAAGCACTTCTATCTTTATTACAACTCTATGAAGCTAAAAAATCCACACTACTGTGAAAGCCATACATCAAGTGGTCTTCTAACTCCTTGTTGTACCCCAGACTCGGAATAGCCTTAGTTTAGGCAGAGCTAGCCTTAAACATACACTGAAACGATACAAGAAATTATTGAATTGATACATAAGGGGGTGCCGATCATTCTGTAATGACAATAGAAACAATCAAAAGAACCTGGGTCAAAATTATTCATATTGAATGTATAATATAATAGCAGTCTTCTTAGGGCTCAACTTTTTGATGTTACATGTATAAGTGAAACGTATCTCAATTCTCTTATGGGGTTGAATTATAAGAGTACAAAGAATGAAGGTTTCATTAAACATAATGCATAAGTTACCTACAAAATAGGAGAAGGAAAAACTAACATTATTCCTGTTTTAGGAACTTTGGAAGTAAGAAGGCAGGGCAGATGAGAGGGTAATAGTGATGACATTGATGTTGAAGATGATGGGAGACAAAGGAAGAAAAAGACCCAGTGCATTGACTCTTTCTATTTTATTTTATTTATTTTAAAGATTTTATTTATTTATTTATACAAGCACTGGGTGCAGTCAGAAGTGCGGGAGGGTGAGAGAATTCACCAGAGCCAGAGCGGGGAGCAGAGCAGGCAGAATGATGAAGTACACTGCTGAGGGGAGCAGCGGGCAGCAGGAGAGGTCTGCGTGCCATGTGGGACCCTCTCTCGGTGGCCAGGGATTGAACCTGCGCTGCAGAGGCTGCGGACATCTTCGCAGCCCAGCGCTCAACCGCTGCGCCACCTGGGAGGCACTTGACTCTTTCTGTTTCAATCATCTGCTCATTTTTGACTTAGAATTTTACTTCTGGTACTTAGGATGCATTTAAAATATTAGCCTTTGGTTTCTAGAACGTACATGGCTGGCCTTATATAAATATTGGGTGTTAGGCTCACTAGAATGAGACGGCCATTGTATCCCTCATACTCTATTCCCCAAAGGAAAGAAGATCTGGCTTTCTTGCACTAGAAAACATTTTCTTCACAGAATGAGTTCATTTTAGCTGTCAGCTATGGAGTATCTAAGAATTTCTGTATGCATGCAACATTGCCAGCAGGATGCCCACCCACCTCCACTGGGGATAAGAATCCCCAGTGGGGGAGAAAGGCTGCTTGCAAGTGAGTGAAGCAGCTGTTGTTTTACACAGAAATGTCAAAAGCCCAAGCAAATTTCTCATCACCAATTGGTGGTGTCATGGCCAGTGCAATACGTTGTGGTTTAGGGAGAAGCAAATGATTTTGTGATGTTTAACTTTTAGATATAAACTATAACTGGAAAATAAACCCTGATTAGAACGCACTTTATTGCAAATTATAGAATGTGAATCTGAGATGTGGAAGGTAGGATTAAATTAGCCAGACATCTTTGAAATTTAGGAATTATTTTGCTTTTAGTGGCATTGTTCTTAGTAATTATGAACACATTGAATATATCTAAATATAAAATGCATATAAAATTTTTGTTGTATATTCATATTATATTAAATAGTACATATAATATTGCCATTAACCAATGTAAATCTCTAATAAATAAATAAAATTCCAAATGCAAAGAAATATAATCTATATTGACTTTCCATTTATTCTTATATTGTGTTCTTATATTGACTTTCCATTTATTCTCCCATGCATCCATAATCTATTTATTTACTATACATCCAATCATCATCTAGCAGCTATTGACTAGGTATCTTCTATTACTGACACACTATGTTAGATATTATAGACATAGAATGTAACATAACTCTTACTCCTTGTCTTCTAGAAGTTTCTAATAATTTTGGACATTTATGGCCTGAAGAACAGTGCAGCAGCCATTTTTTAAAAATAAGAAAATTGGGCCTCCCTGGTGGCGTAAGGGGTTAAGATGCAACCTATGAAGTTATTAGTAGCCACTGTAGCACAAGTTTAATCCCCTGGCAGGGAGCTACCCACATGGCGTAGCAGACCTCTCCTGACTCACCCGCTGCTCCCCTCAGCAGTGTATTTCAGCCAATCTGCCTGTTTTGTTCCCCACTCTGTCTCTCATGAATCCTCTCACTTCCTACACTTCTGGCCTATACCCCAGTTCTTGTGTGCATAAATAAATAAATCTTTAAAAAAATAAGAAAAATTACAAAACATTGTCTCCCACCTAATTCAATAAGATACAGACATCATATCTTACCACAGATGCAGGGCAAGCCCTAAAATCCCCTTTAAGAGAGATTCTATCTATGTAATTGGTAAGTGATCATAAAATGTATATAAGCTTAAGAGTAGATAAAGACTAAATTAATTATGATTTTGTTTGAAAAAAAAAATGAAATCTGAGGGGTTTCAATACCAGGTCAGAGTTGTTTCCATTCTGATTTTCACAAAACTTTGTTATGTGAGATGTTTCACTGCCAATGGCTAGTAAGGGACCAATTTTAGCCTAAATTGAGGAAAGATAATCTTGCTTAAAAAGTCATCTTTTGGTACCCTAAGGGTTAAGTCTCAGTGCTACCACCCTGTGAAGAGCCAACACAAAGGCCAGAGTTCAATCCCTGGCCAGGGAGCTAACCCACTTGTAGCACAGCAGACCTCTCCTGTCTCACCTGCTGTTTCCCTCAGTAGTGTATTTCAGTAGATCTGCCTCTGGTGAATCCTCTCACCCCCTGCACCTCTGGCCTATGCCCCAGTTCTTATATGAATAAAACAAAATAAATCTTTAAAAAATAAAAGTCATCTTTCTACATTTTTTGCAACTTCCTTTCTCTATCCTATAATCTCCTGTGGAGCCCCTTTTTGTGGTCCATCTCTTATTTCCCAAATAGGACACCTAACACTGCTATATCAATGTGCATTGCAAAAGATCCCTTATCTCCCACTTAACTATGTATTATCAAAATGTTTTTTTTAAAGGAATTTTTTTTAATTAATAAATTTTATTTTTATATTCCCCATACAATTGCAATCTCCCCATTCTGACCCCAATCCCTCCCCTCCCGCCCCCCAGCCCCAAAAAGTGTCTCTGGTTCATAGTTTTTGTTGATTTTGATTTTCACTTTCTTATAGTTATTCATTTTCCTGGTCCCTTATTTAAGTATTCTAGATTCCTGCTATGAGTGAGACCATCCGGTATTTTTCTGTTTCTTTTTGGCTTATTTCACTGAGCAGGATCCATAGTTTAATTTAGTATAGAGCAAAACAAGGGTTGACTAATGGGAAGATGAATCTTGAGTTTGTGTTATTTCATGAATAACATATGTAAATGACTTGGCTTTGTATTTGGTAGGACTTGAAGTCTGAGCATTTATTCCATTAAAAACAATAATGATAGATAGCACACCAGATTTGCCAGATACCTGGGGAAGTGCTTTCATTCCATCTTATACATTATCAAATGTACTGACCTCTTAGTCACATAAAACCATATTCTAGACACTACACATGAACACACATGGAAGCCCAGGCTCATCTGTGTCTTCTCTTTGCGGTCTCCTCACCCTGCCATAGTTCTGGTGTCCACAAATACACGTTTTGCTTTTCTGCCTGCACCACTCAAAGACTGCAATCAATATGAAGACATTTTCTCAAATGAATACTCATAAAGATGGTAGAAGATCTTCCCATTACACAACCTCTGAGTGTTTTTCTTGCTTTAAAAAAAAGGTGGAGTTTTTAATAGCTTCTTTAAGTTTATTTTCCCTGTATTCCTAATTATATTAAATACCCATATATTCCTTCACTGAGTATTCATTTAGAAAGAAGGTTTTGTAATAGTCACATTTAATTTATCAGGGTGCAATAATTTGTGTTTCCCAATCATCTTGCAGACTTTGGTTCATTATACTATTGTTTCACATGAGTAAGTTAGCAAAGTTTGGATTGATTGACTCTAATTAACTAAAACTGGTTCCAGGCTGTGCATCTATTGTCATGGTAGCTAGCCTCAAAGCCCTAAACTGCTCAGCAATGGTGATATAAGGTAATATTGATTTGAACACTGTAGATAATATGTAACCTTGGGCATATCACTGTTTGGGAGACAAACTGAAAAAAAAAAAAAAGAAGAATGGGAGAGGTAATAGAGTTTTAAGGACACTTTGGGAGTATAAATTGGAGTTTTCAGTGGATTTACAGCTTTTGTTTTTCTTGTCCAGAGATAATCACAGATGTGTTGAACTACAAATGAATTCAAAGTTCAGCAGCAGGAAGAGTAGGGATTTCATGATTTTTGAAATGGTGAAGAAATGATGAAATACACTTGCTAGCAAAAAGTTCAAGATCCACCAACACTTTTATAGGAAGACCTCCATTTTGGTCTCTGAAAGAGGAAATCTTTCACATATTACATATTATTCACAGAAAAGTAGAACTGTTTGAAATTTAATCTTTTCTCTGCTACTGATTTTTTATGGTTAATAATGATCTTTGCCTGAGAAAAAAAAGGTTTTCAACAGTGTGGCCAACTGGAAAAATGATTGCATTTACAGCCCATGACCATGAACAAATATCACCCTTGCTCTTTAGTGATGGACAGGAATCAAGTTAAAAAAAAAAATTACAGAGCAGAATGCCACATGAGAGCCATCAAAAATTTTCAGCTTCCAGATGCAGATGCTGCAGTTTCTGTTGCTTCTGTGTTAAAGCGCCATTTAGGATCTCCTTACATTTATTTCCTTTTGTTCACCTTTTCAGTTCCATGTTCTTCATTTTAAGAGCTCCAGGGTTCCTCTTTTCCATAACACACTTATCATCTTAGCTGCCTCCCCCTTCAATCTTTCATTTCTCATTAAGTTCAACAGAACAGTCTTTATGTCCTAGATGACGGATGAAGAGAAAAATTTAGCTCATGTACTACAGAGCTTTGCTTGGGAAGTCTTCTGACAGAATGAAGAAAATAATGGAAGCATTTTGAGTTTATCCAGTTGCTTCCTTCATAGACACTACTCTGAAATCTTTTCATAACTGGGGATAGGAAACTTTTATGTTAGTGCCCTTTCTCTTTGAGTTTTTTCCGTTTCTTTTAATGTTTTGTGGCCATGTGGGCATGGGAAAGCAGCCAGTTCCAAATGTTACAATGAAATGAACATGTATTAGACAGGGTTCTCCAGAGAAACAGAACCATTAGGATGGAGAGAAGAAGGAGATTATGAGAGAGATTTTTGAGGAATGGTTTTAGGCAATCATGGAGGCTGGGAAGTTTAAAATCTGCAGAGTGAGTTATCAGCCTGGAGAACTAGGGAAAAGTGTGTTGCAGTTCAGGTCTAATGGTTTTCTGCTGCAGAATTCTCTCTTGCTTGAGGTGGGATAAGAGAGTCTGTCTTTACTTGTATTCATGTCTTCAACTGACTGGGTGAGTTTTTCCCACAATATGGAGGATTATCTGCTTTACTCAAACTCTTCCAATTTAATGTAAATCTAATCCAATAACACTCTCACAGTAACACCCAGAATAATGTTTGACCAAATATCTGGCATGATAGCTAATAAAAGTAGCCATCACAGAAACTGAGGACCACAAAACAAAGGCACAGAGAGGGCTGAGGAGACAGAGGAGAGAAGGGTGGAGAAAAGAGTGACACAATTTTGCTTTTGAAAGAGAAAAAGGAAGGTGTATGGTTAGTGATTCCTCACAGGTTTTGAAATAGTTCTAATGATTGTCTCACAAACATGGTACATACCACACATATCTGCCTTTCTTCTTGAATAACTGAGCAACAATTTTGTTCTCAAGTACTAGTAGGGGATCCAGGTAGCTCTGAAGCAGTGGGATACCTGGCCCGACACAGTGAAGGGATGGAGAGAGAATAACCCCCTCCTCCCAGACTCCTTCCTCTAATGCCCTCTAATGGATGAGCAGGTGACTGCACACATCTCTCCCAGGTCATTTCTCCCCTGTTCTCCTTTCTAAAAGTTAAAACAGAACGAATAACAACGTTTGCTTTTTTTTCTTCCAAAAAATGAACAATGATGTAAAATATATATAAATAAAAAAATAAAGTATCAGTTTCAAACTTAAAAAAAAAAACAAACAGAAAGGTCTGTGCCTCATTTACAGTTCCCCTGACTCCTTAGTATCAGTTACAACAGACATACTTCCTACCAAACAGACAGCAGGAATAACATCTCTTGCTGGTGAAATAATTGTCTTCACATCTTAATAAACAAGTACTGAGTATTCCTTAGGTCCTTAATAGGTGCCCTGAACTGAGAAGAGTGCAAAAGAAGAATGAAATATAGTAGCAGTAAGAGTTCACAATTTTGGGGGAAAGAAAATACATAGCAAAAAAGTAGAACATATCAAGATATTAGTGGGGGTTTTCAGATGAGAAATTTTGCTGGTGTTTATAGATGGTGGCGTAACTGTTAGGTAGAATGGCACCATGCTATGTTGTTATACATGAATCTATATTGTGAAAATGGAGAGTTATCTCCTAGATTGATTGTGTCAAGAATTAATTCATTCATATTCAAATCACTCCAGTATCTCTTAATGATTACTTGTCTCCTAGTGTCTTTTTTTTCCAATGTATTCAGTTTAGTAATCAAATCTATCAAAACTGTATAGAAACAACTAGAGGTGAATTTTTGATAAAACAGGAATACCTTCTATCCTTGCAAGTTCTTAATTTACCTACTGAGGAATATACCATTTTTCCTCTCAAAGATTACAACTATCATTACTAGATGAATTTCTAATATATCTTATTAATATTATTCTCTAGCTTTTACCTACATAAGAAAAATTGTTCATGTTTGGAAATTGTATTGGATGAACTCTACCTTTTTAGTAATTTCTGGAATCTGAAATTATTTGGAGTCACCCAAATTGGCAAATTGATCACAGTAGTTTTTGTGCAATCCCTGCTCTGACCAGGAAGAACCTGATTGTGCAAATAATTTTAGGAGACTGATTCTGAGGCAAAGGGCAAGAATGTTTACTGAGGGAACTGGGTCTGCATCGTGGGTTGGAATATTAAGGCATATAACAAAATGAAATCCTCTAAAGTAGAATCTCAAAAATAACACTGATTGTCAAATCTGAAGGGCAAATAACACACCATTAGTACTAGAGAAAGAAAGTATATAAAGGACAATAATAGGATGGGATTAAGTGTGAGGGAAGATCAAAAGGAGCAGCTTACAACTATGATTTTGAATGGGGACTGAATACTGGTGTATCCTTTTCACATAGTTGTAATTTATTTTACTGAAATGGGCACAGGCGCTAAATAAACTCAATCTCAATGCAGTAGTAAGGTGGGTTGCAGAACCAAACTCCAAGCCAGTTCCACACTCTCACCCTTCTCGTAATAGACACATAACTAGAAAGTGGCTTCTAATTTTGTTTCCTTATCTGAAAGGCTAGACATTAGATCTGGGGTGATGCAAAATCAGTATGTTGATTCTCACTAAAGTCAGAGAATCTTGGGAGAGGCAAGGACCATAATGCATTGCTAATCAAAGTATGGTTGCCAAACCAGCAGCATCACCTGTGACGTGCTGGAAAAGCCACATTCAGGCCCCAGCTCAGATCCACTGTTAGAACCTGCAATTTAATATTCCCATTAAAATTGAGGAACACAGACATTTTTTGTTCTACCACACACAGTCCCCAAGTGTCTGACTACAAACCCACCTGTGCTAGGAAGCACACAATTTCTTTCTCCTTTTTAAAGATTTATTTATTTATTTATTTATTTATTTATTTATTTATTTATTTATTTATTTATTTATACAAGCACTGGGTACAGTCAGAAGTGCGGGAGGGTGAGAGAATTCACCAGAGTCAGAAGCAGAGCAGACAGAAGGACCGAAGTACACTGCTGAGGGGAGCAGCGGGCGGCAGGAGCGGTCTGTGCACAATGCGGGACCCTCCTCCGGTGGCCGGGGAGGAGCCTGGGATCGAACCGGTGCTGAACCCTGCGCTCAACCGCTGCGCCACCGGGGAGGCCCGGAAGCTCACAATTTCTAAAATCAGTTTATGATAAATTCTCTTCTAGCTTTTAAAACCTCGCATAACAGAAACATCTGATGACTAAATATTGAACGAATGAATTAATCTATGTTTCACCTTTGAATTGAAAGTTTCTGTCCATAAATAACTTGGACTATTTGGAGAATGAATTAATTATTTTCTATTGCCAGTACTAAAACTAGATTAAAAAAATACTTTGTGTTTCATTTAGGCGTCTGCTTTCTAGGTTAAATATATTCAGTTCCTTCAACTATTTCTTGTATTTCAGGATGTGTAAGTTGCTCCCCATCCTGGGTAGCTCTGGCCACATGTTGGATTCCAGGTATTCCTCATAGACTATATGCTCTAGGAGTAAACTTTTTACTCTCATGTGCTCTGAGCAGCACGTGGTACTAGGAACACCAGCTGATGACATTTTCTCAGCTTCTGCTCTGGGCTTTACTAATTTAGTAAATTGCTTGTCACATCACTAAAAATAGGAAGTTTGAACTTGGGTTCCCTTTTTTTTTTTTGTCTGAGGTTATTTTGCTTACCACAAATGAAGGCCACAGAAGCTAAATATATGTCTACTTGAATGATGACTTTATAGCAATAAAATGAGCCCACAGGGGCTAATGACTCTGTAATCAGCTTTTTCAACCACTTTTTATATTGGGCATAATTTTCTCTCTCTGAGAAATTCTACATCATTTATCACTAGACTAACGTGAGCAAAAGGGGAAAGGCATGAGCTGAGAGATTAGAGGCCACCGCCTGTCTGCTATTAAATCATAATAGTATTTTTGCCTGGAGGAGTCTTTTTGGATACTAGTACAGTAGACTCATAGATTCTTTTTAGTTCAAAATTCTTATTTTGGCACTGGTTTAAGAAATTAGGTTTTGAGAAGAATTTATTTATTTATTTTTTGTTGTTAAAAAATGATGAGTCAACAGAGCAGTTCAGAAACATTTAAAATGTTTCCTTTGTTGTTCTCTACCACCTCTTGGTTGCCATGGAGGGAGGGTGTCAAATCCTTCGTGTTGATGTGTTTGAAATAGGTCTTTGGTTTGGGGGGTGGGAAGGGTTGGAGTGGAGGATTATTAACATTGTGGTGTTAATTCTGGTCCTTCCAAACACCATCACTCAGGTAACATTTACTTTCTAACCTTTATCATCTTTAGAGTGTCCTTCCACAACTTGAAGTTCAACCTGCTCCAATGACAACTATTCCTTACCCAGAGTTCATTGCTCTGGTACTGGTGCAGAGCCTATTTGTACTTATTATCCTCTGCATATTCCTCTAGATCTACTCTCCACCTTCTCCCTGCTATAGGCATTGGGAGGCTGATCCATACAGATTACTTCAATTGGTCCCCACATCCACTTCCTTCCCCTGTGCTTCAAGTGTAGAGGAGGCAACAGCTTCACTTCTGTTAGCACAGGATTTCTGCATTATCCCTTATGATTCCTCCACAGTTTACTGATGTCTTTGTAATCAGTGCTTTATGTACAAACCCTCCTTGAATTGTCCTAATTTGGTGTTAAACATCTGTTTCTTTGTCCCTTTATCCTGGATGATCACAATATCCATCCATTCATTCTTTCATAATTTTTTTTAAAGATTTATTTATTTATTTACACAAGCACTGGGTACAGTCAGAAGCACAGGAGGGTGAGAGAATTCACCAGAGCCAGAGTGGGGAACAGAACAGGCAGATCGATGAAATACACTGCTGAGGGGAGCAGTGGGCGGCAGGAGAGGTCTGCGCGCCATGTGGGACCCTCGCCCTGTGGCCGGGGATCGAACTGGCCCTGCAGAGGCTGCGGGCAGCTTCGCAACCCAGCGCTCAACCGCTGCGCCACCAGGGAGGCCCTCTTTCATAATTTTTATTTACTTTTTATGGATATTTGCTTAAGTACTTGTCTATATAGAAACCACATATATTATCAATGCTTTAACAATTCACCTGCAAAATTTCTTTTAAAAATAATTATGTTTATTAAGATAACATTGATTTACAACATCATAATGTTTTAGGGGCATAGACTCACAGCTTTGTAAATGTAGGTCACCACACTATGCCCACTGCCCACCAATACACCAATAGTGCTCCACTATTGTCCCTTTAGTTTTCTCATCCTGTTGCCCACACTCACATAACCTCCCCTTCTGGTATTTCTTCTGCCAGTCTCAGGAGTACAGTCAGATTTTAAGGGTTTATTTTGTTTTGTCTGTCCTTTGTGATTTTTTCGAGTCCATATATGAGTAAAATCTTCCAATATTTATCTTTCTCCTTTTGACTTATTTTGCTTGTCATAATCCCTTCCAGTCCATCCATGTTGTCTAAAAAAAAATCCAAACAACAACAACAACAACAACAACAACAAAAAACTGAAGTAGTATTCTATTGAGTATATGTACCACATCATCTTTATCCACTCATCTGTCATTAGCACTGGGCTGTTTCCATAGCCTCGCTATTGTAACTAGTGCTTCATCAACATAGGAATGTGTATATATATACACATATATAGGTGTGTGTATATATATATATATATATATATACACACACACATACATACACATACACACATATAAATATATACACACACATACATACACATACACACATATAAATATATATGTATATATACACACATATTTGCATTCGTGTTTTTGTATTCTTTAGGTAGATAC
This sequence comes from Talpa europaea, assembly GCF_964194135.1. NCBI lineage: Eukaryota > Metazoa > Chordata > Mammalia > Eulipotyphla > Talpidae > Talpa > Talpa europaea. The sequence goes on from NC_140080.1 coordinate 68,666,347, forward strand.
ATAGGAGTGATGGATTTAGATGGTAGACCTATTTTTAGTGTTTTAAAACCACCATACTAGTCCATGGGGACTAGGAGAGTCTACATTCCCACCAACAGTGTAAAAGAGTTCCTTTTTCTATACACTACCACCAACACTTGTTGTTTCTCGTCTTTTTCATATGGGCCATTCTCATGGGTTTGAGGGGATATCTCATTGTGGTTTTGAGTTACATTTCTCTGATAAAAAGTGATAATGAACATTTTTATCCATCTGTATGTCTTCCATGTAGATGTTTCTACTTAGATTTTCTATCCATTATTTTTATTGGGTTATTTGTTGTCTTTTTGTTCAGTTGTATCAAATCTTTGTAAACCTGACAGGATAGGAGCCTCTTGTCAGAAGAATGATATTTACATATTTTTTTCCTATGCAGTAGGGTGTCTTTTCATTTTAATGGTATTTTATTTTGATTTTTAGTTTGATGTAACTCACTTATTTATATTCTCTTTTGTTTCCACTGCCATTATATCAAGTCTTCAAAGTTATCAGCAAAGCTAATGTTGCAGAGTGTTTTGCCTATGTTTTCTTTTATGTGTTTTATGGTTTCAGGTCTTACAGATAAGTCTTTTATTCATTTTGAATTAATTTTTGTGTATGGTATGAGGTAGTGGTCTACTTTCGATTTTTTTTGCATGTGGCTGTCTAAAGTTTAATAAGTTTCCTTTCTCCATTATATGTTCTTGCACCTTTGTTATAAATTCACTGCATGTTTATGTGGTTTTATTTCTGGACTTTCAGTTCTACTCTATTGATCTGTACATCTTTTTATTCCAATACCAGACTGATTTGATTATGATAGCTTTATAGTATGATTTGACTTCTGGGAGCATAATGTCTCCATTCTTCTTTGGTTATGATACAATCACATAGCTTTATGGTAGGTTAGTTGTGGTGGAGAGGTGTTTAGTTTTTATTGAAATTATCTTTGACTGCATTTATATAAGTTAAATGACAAGATTAAGGGAAAATTCTCTTGTTCAATAGAGTGATAAGAACATAGTACTAGGATTGTGCTCTTCTGAGTCTATTTTAAGAAGGAGAGTAAAAGTTAGCCAACACACAAAGTCCATTAAATGCTTATTGCAGAGCTCAGAATAAGGGATATCTAACTAGGGGATTTTTGCAAAAGGCTAAAGATATGGCAGTGTCACCAGGCCAAAAGACATGAAAAAATGTTCATCATCAGTAAGAGACGTGCAGGTTTAAATCACAATGAAATACTATAGTATGCCCTCCAACAACAAGTCTTGGAGAGGATATGGAGAAAAAGGAACCCTATTACACCATTTGTGGGATTGTAACTTTGTGCAATTGTTAATGGAAAGCAATCTGAATTTACCATTAAAATAAACAAACTATAAATGGAAACACAAAGAATAGGAAACCATCAACATAAAAACTTCTATGTCCCACAAAGTTCATAGCAATATTATTTATAATAGATAAGACAGGACATAGAAGCAGCTTAAATGTTTATTGATGGATGATTGGATAAAGAAGATGTGGTATATATACAATGCAGTAAGAAACATAGCTATAAGAAAGGATAAAATGCAGCAATGTCCAACAAAATGGAAAGGAGTTTGAGAAAATTATGTGTAGGAGAGTAAGTCAGAACAATAAAAATACATACTGGAATTTTACATAGCAGATAATTCAAAAATAAAATATTTTCAAAAAGCTGTGGATGTCAATATATATCCTAAAGGCTCTGAAGTTAAGAGAGAGTGGGAAGGAAAAGGGACAGGAGGGTATATGGTGATAAAAGCACTATAATTTTCACTTAAAAAGCTTTTTTTCCTGTTACCCAAAACAAAAAAAAAAAAACAAATAAATAAATAAAATGGAAATGTTGCAGTGAGCAGAGGGAATAGAAGAATACACTTCAGAATATAATTCAGATGTGCCAAGCACTGACATGTACACTTTGTTTAAAATAAAAAAAGGATAGGTGATAGAACAGTGAAGCAGATTAGAGAGTCTGTAGACAATTGACTTTTGACAAGGGTATAAGGCCTACTCAATTGAGAAATACACTCTTGTCAACAGGTGGTGCTGGAAAATTGGATACCTAAATTAAAAAAAAAAAAAAAAAACTTTAACATGTGTCTCTCACCATAGAAACATTAAGTCAAATGGATAATAAAAACAATACAAAATCTAAAATAGTAAAACTTCCCAAAAAACAGGAAAAAAATTGTGATGTAGTTTAGGTAAAGACTTGTTAGATATGCCAAAGGAAAAAAAAAAAGGAAGACCCGTAGAAAACCAAATTGATAATTTGTACTTCATTGAAGTGAAAAAGTCTGCCCTTCAAAAGGTGCCATTAAGTAAATGAAAGGTGTAGCCACAGACTGGGAGGAAATATTTGCAACATTTTTATTTGTTAAACATTTTTATCTGTTAAAGAACTGTCTCTAGGTTAGATAACTCTGAAAATGCATTAAGAACACAGACCAAAAATGAGCGAAGATCTGGACAGTTCACCAAAGAAAATATGTAGATGGCATGTAAGTTTATGAAAAGAAGTTCAACACCAGATGTTGGGGATCACAAGTTAAAAGTACCACATGATGTCATTTCACATCTATTAGAATAGCTAAAATATCAAAGGCTGCCCATCCTTAATGTAGACAAGGATGTAGAGGAACTGGAGCTCTCATACATTGCCGATGGGCCCGTCAACTTGTACAACCACTTTGGAGAACAACTTGGTCGTTTCTTAAAATGTCAAACATGTACTTGTCATATAACCTGACTATATCATATAACACTTCTAGATATTTACCCATGAGAAATGAAAACATACTGAGATGTGGACATGAATATTCATAGCATTTTTATTTGTAATGGCCCAAATTGGAAATAACACAAATATTGATGAAGAGATGAAAGATGGACAAATTCAGATATATCTATACAATGGAATTCTACAGCACAGAAAAATAATGAATAGTGAACTATTAATATACACAAAAGCATGATAGATCTCAAAATAATTATATTGACTGAAAAGCTAGAGAAGAAAGTGTAAATAGCATATGATCTCACTTATATTGAATCCTAGGAAATGCAAACTAATTTATGGTGGCAAAATAGATGGGAAATTTCTTAGGGACATGCAGAGAACAGGGGATGAGTAGGGCAGAAGAGATTTACAAAGGGGCTGAAGACAATGTTTCAGTAATGGATAGATTCATTGTTGATTCATTGTTGATTGCTATGATGGTTTAAAGAGGATATGCATAAGTCGAAAATCCAATTATATACTTTAAATAAATGCCCTTAAGGCAATGTTTTGTTACTAAAGATAGAGTAGGGATGAAGAGAGAGAAAGAAAGTCTATATACCAGGTAAGTTATATGACATAGTAAGAAGCTGATGGTAGTTTTTTAGATTGAGACACAGTTTCTCTGCAAACATAAAATAGCCACAGATGAGTGGCTTCCATACTTTTTTCTCCCTCCTTTATTTTCCCCTACTCTTCTTCCTCCCTTCCTTCATTCCTCCATTCCTTTTTTTCTTTCCTTCCTCCCTTTGTGAAATTAAAAATTATGTTAAGAGTTAGCAAAAACTTTAATTTCTGAAAATAATTATATAAGCCACTTGAATTGCAGATACACCTTAGCATCTGGAATAGCAGGAGAAAAGGAAGCAAAAGAAGTAGCTCGGTTGCTCTGCATTAGAGATGAGCATATACTTACTGGAGAGAAGAAAAAATAGATGAGAGGAAACTGATGAGAAGGACACATGGCAACACAGCTGAAGAGCTATTTAGGCAGGCGATGTCTAATACAAACTTTAATTGTTGGTGTTTGCGTGATACAAAGCCTCTCTATGGACAGGTTATTTGGATCAATCTCAGGGCACAGGAACTGTGCCTATGTGAGCACAGTTCTCAGTAACTGCCCTATGTGAGCCACAGAAGATGTTCTAGTCAAGTATTTTCAAGAAAAAAATGTAGTTAGAAGACTTCCTGGAAGTTTGGGGGAAGGCACTGGGTTTCCCACTGGGAATGAAATAGGCAATCAGGTGACATCTGGATGACACTTTTCTCTATTTTTTTTGGATGACCATGTGCCAATAATTGTGCTGTGGACTGGGAATTCAGAGATGAATAAGATATGGCCTTGTCCTCTCATGGTCTCAAACACATTAATTTTTTAAAAATTATGCAATATGATATAAGTAAGATGACAGTGGTAGTATTTGAAGGTGTATTTACTCTAGAATTTCTTCATAGGGGTGACGTAGAGGCAGCCATGTGGCTGCAATAGCATGGCCTTGAAGCTATCTATCTATCTGTCTATCTATCTATCATCAATCAAATACATAGCACTTGGCACCTAGTAAGCATGCAGTAGTTTTAATTTTCTTGTTATCCGCAGGGCTCAAATTGTTACTTGGGATTAGAATTCAAGAGTTAGGGAATGGGCAGGAAAAATGGGGCTGTTATTCAAATTAAAAAAGATAGAAAAGAACAACAGATTCAGTTCTTACAAAGCAAGCAGGTCGGCCCCGGGCATTTGAGAGGGCGTGCCAAGGATTTCAGACACATGAGTTGCAAAAGACCAAACACACTTAGAGCAACTAGATAACAGTATTGTATGTCAAGTATGGGGATGTGCAGTATAGACAAGAAATGACACAGGATCCTAAGGTTATTAGCATTCTGTTGTCTTTCTACAGTCAATATGCAGAATGGTATTCAGTTCTAGTCAATGTGTAAAGTACTAAGTAGTCCCCTAGTGGCCAAAAAGAGTCAATACAAGATATACCTTTAGAGGGATGAGAAGAACATTATTTACTTTCATTTTATTTACCTCCTATGGGATTTTCATGTTAGTTCATAAGAGTTTCCAATTCCAATTCAATTCATTCTTCAATTATAGTTAGCTTAACTACTACCTCAAATATTATCAACAATAATACTGACCCACTTGACTTCCCAGTAAATGACCAGACTTAAATTTCTTGTGGCTGTTTACAGATTGTGCATTCTTTGGCAGGGTTTCTATTTTATAATGTGCACCTTTTGAAAGAACTGGGTAAGTGCTATTTAGGAGGACCATGCATTCTAGTTTTACCAGGACAGCCCTGGTTTGTGTTGGCTTTCCCAGTGTAATTATTAGTATCACCTTCTCTTGTGCTCATAACTGTTCCAGTCTTTATTATCAATAATAAATTATATAGTAACCCTAATGCTATCTCTTGCTCCTTACTGCTATTTTTTTCCCAGTTAGATACTTCATAAATGTTGATATAACTCATCTGGACGGGAGGGCAATCTGATGTAATCTTTCATTCTAGCAATTACTAGGGTTTATTTGACTGATCTGGCTGACTAGAAAGCCATTCTCTTTTCTCTTAAATACTCTTCATGTGCTCTTTCATAAATTTCAATCTCATTAGAGAAGAGGACCACATGCTATTGAGCTAACTTGCATGAATTTCCTCATAGACACTCATGGCTTCTAAAAATAACCTCTCAGCCAGGTTGAATGCTGTGACATGTTGGTTGGACATGACGTGCAGAGCTTAGGTGAAATACATCCAGCAAACACTCCTGTAATTACACCTATGTAATGTATTGCTTCAGAGGCTATGATGATAAAATAAAAATGTTAATAGGTAAAAGAAGAAGATATAGATACCAAAATTTAACCAGAACAAAGGGAAATTGTGAACACTTTCAAGATACATCACAAGATTGTCCACAATGACCCAAATGTCTCCTTTTGTCACAGTTAGAACAATATGGACACCTGTAAAACTCAGTCAAGTGAGTCTTTCAAACTCAAATGTACGCTTGATGTATGCAGAATTAAATTGGTACTAAATCGGAACTAAATTTAAAAGGTTGCTGTGTGAAAGCAACACAATATAATTTTTTTTTGGTATCCAGCAAAGAAAGGTCTTGTGAATGCCTTGTTAAAATGAAGTACACTGGTCTTGTTCAGAAAGATATCTTAGGAAGCATGGCCATCTCCTTACATGATTTGATTCAAATGATTTAATAAATCCAGTCACTAAAATAATATCTTAATGGATGATATGATTCAAAATGCCAAAATAAAATTATTGCAAATAAAGAGGCATATAAAATTACATTCACATTCAGATACTGCTTTGTGATTTTGATGAAGAATAAGAAACAAAATATTACTCTAAATGGCTTAAACAAAACATTTCCTTTTTATTTGTTCCCTTTTCCCTCTCCTTATCCCTGACCTGTTTCTCCCTCTTCCATGCTGCTACTCACATCTTAATCATACACATTTTACATGTGAATGAGATTAAGAATTTATGACTCCAGAGATAAATGCATACACATACACTATAAATGATATTGTACTGTTTTCTTTACACCTTATGATCTTATGAAGAATAAACCTTAAACATATCTTTCAAATAGGAATCATAACACAATACAATGCATTAAAAGTTATCAATGTAATTGGAATAAGATTTGGGAAATATCTGTACCAAGAAGTTACCTATAAGACACCAATGGAATAATTCTGGATTCCTTGGCATGATATTGAACATAAACAATCTATAAATCAATTAGTAAATCAATAAAAAAAGGTCTGCAAAGGGATAGGACCGTTCTGAGTTGTTTATGATCACAGCTGAAATCCAAGGTCTTCAGTACAACAGTCAGCAGTTAATTCTGGAAAAAAAATTTGAAGGAGAACTTTGGACGCTTTTTTTTTTTTTGACCTAGGATGTATACTCATTCTTTCATGCAATACGTGCTTACACTCTTTCACTTCTACAGGGATAGAAGTTGAATAATCCTAGGTTTACAGAGTTGAGCATGAAACTTAATTATAGTTGAATATTCAACAAAATAAAAAACTGTATGTTCCTATAAATATTCATGATCAAGATTACTAACTTGGAATGGCCAAACTGTTGCAACACTAATTTTAGATTGGCTACTACCGGGCTCAGGATCTAATTTGTAGTTATTGCTTGCTAATATGGAAGACTAAATGGGTATATATTTTATACAGACTTCATTCTTTGGTCTATTTGAGTTCTTACCATATTTTCTTCTGCGTAACATTTTAATTATCTTCATTGGAAGTCATGTGTAAAGACATAATTATTTATATCTAGGGAACCCCAAACATATGTATGTTCTATAAATGCTGTCTCATAACATCTTAGATGTCTCAAGTATAGCTCCCTCACGGTGGACATGACACAGCAAGGATTAGCTAGTAGTGCAACATAGAATCAATGACTTTAAATTAGAGTGATTAATTTTTCTCCCATTTTACAAGTGGTTGTCTTTCTGCCAAAATGTCAGAATGTTTTACGTAATTCACACTACCATTATAGTATAAATTAAAACAAACAAGCAAACAAAAAAACAGACCATTCCCAGGTTTTTGTCCAATTCAGATTTGGGTAAGAAAGATCACCACAGCTGTAGAAATACATATAAAGCAGAGCCTGCCTGTTTTGGAGACAGTTGCAAAGGGACAAGGCTCTTGCACATAGTTTTTAAAAATCCCAGTTTAAGGAAGACTGTGGTTTGGTTTTGTCATGGATTGGTATGGGATAACAATAAAGTGAATGACTAAGAATATGGAAGCTTGGGTCTCCCGGGTGGCACAGCGGTTGAGTGCTGGGCTGCGAAGCTGCCCGCAGCTTCTGCAGTGCCGCTTCAATCCCCGGCTGCCAGCGAGTGTCCCACATGGTGCGCAGACCTCTCCTGCCATGGCTGCTGCTCCCCTCAGCAGTGTGTTTCCTCAGTCTGCCTGTTCTGTTCCCCGCTCTGGCTCTGGTGAATTCTCTCACCCTCCCACGCTTCTGACTGTACCCAGTGCTTGTATAAATAAATTAATTAAAAAATATATTAAAAAAAGAATATGGAAGCTTAAGAAGAGGTTTCAGTCACACAGGCAGAGACAGAGTTCAACACCGCCATTGCCACAGGAGATTCAGAACTTAAAATCCACCTTCGTCATCTCTCATTTGTTTCCTGATGTCATTCAGTCATTCTTAACTAACCCTTTCCATTTCAATTATTAAATTGTGATTCCCAGCAAACTTTTGCTGTCAAGACTCTCAGTCGAGAGAAGGCAGGCAACTTCCTTTGAGAATTATGTTTTCTATCAGCTATATTTAAACTTTGCTTTTTAGCTTCCTTCATAATTTTATTTGGGCATCTCTCACAGTGAAAAATAATTCTGCTCTGATGCATCCTGAAGTCATTTTCTTCCTTTATCTTTCTTCTTTCAATTCTCTTATCATCAGCTCTTCCATTGGGGTGATTCTGATTTACACCTCACTGGTTTCCTCCTTACAATTACCAGTTTGCGGTATGACTGACTCCTTAGGTGAGATATTGTCATCGTTAGAAAACTGGTATCTGTGGTTGAGGTTTTTGTTATGTGACGTGTGATATGTTGCAGAGGACAACCTAGTACATACGTGGCTCCTTAGAGTATGTGAATCTTCAATATAGTCCCAGCTGAGAAAAAATACAATCAGAAAGACAACTACTAATCTCAAATCCTTCGGGAACAAAAAACTAGGTGAAGACCAAAACTGCTTTAAATTTTGTCTTACACATTTTGAAGAATGTATTTACTAATATTTTTTAAAAAAGATTTATTTATTTTTATACAAGAGTTGGGGTACAGGCCAGAGGCGTGGGAGTTTGAGAGGATTCACCAGCGACAGAGCGGGGAACAGAACAGGCAGATTGACCGAAATACACTGCTGAGGGGAGCAGAGAGCGCCACAGGAGAGGTCTGCCTCACCATGTGGGAATCTCCCTGGCTGGCCGGGAATTGAACCAGTGCTGTAGAGGCTGCAGACAGCTTCACAGTGCGGTGCTCAACCTGCTGTGCCACCAGGGAGGTCCTGTATTTATTAAATATTAAAGGGAAAACTCCCTTCAGCTTAATATCTTTAACTTTAATCCTCAATTCAAAGAAAAATCTCTACATTTGATAGGCTCTAAGAAAGCAACCCACATGGTTTAAATGCAGTCTATACTTGTTTACCGGAACTAAGAAATGGCCTAATGTGGGCCTTGGCATCACCTTTACACCTATAGGTTCTTGTCCAGGTCTTTCCTGCTCACTTCTATTCTGTCATGACACATGTTACTGAAGTGACTTCAGTGCACTGAAAAACAAATGTGCAGTTAGGCTACTGATCTCCTGCTCTCTAATTTCTTGACTACCTTGTTGTAAAATCTAAATTAACAAATATCTTGACATCTCCAATGTTTTTCTGATTATAAAAATTGAAATGTCACTTCATAATTTCCGGCTTTAAGTCTTTGCAATGATAGTCGAATCTAGTTTTGTATTTTCCTTGAAACTACTCTAGACATAGATTTTCACTTTAGCAGGCAGAGTTACAAAAATTTTA